>NC_092508.1:79680818-82080818 GCF_047511675.1 Marmota flaviventris
AAACAGGTAGATAAAAGTAGGCTTTAGTTCAATCAGAGAGTTTTGGAAAAGTTAGTAAATTTTTAGAGCACTCTCAGTATATCCAAATATTTTGAAAAGTGAGTTCTTGGAAGTTGCCATAGCAGCAGGTATTTGGAGCTAGAAATATCTTTGAGATTATATGTTATGTTAGTTTTGAAATTGTCTTATTATAGAAAATGTCAGAATTCAATTCAACAGTACCTGGTAGCAGTCACGGCAGGTAAGAAAAATCTGAGGAAAGAATGGGGAAAAGCAGTTATTACTAATATGTCCTCGTTTAACTTAGATTTCCTAGGCAATTTTAAAAAGATGAGGTATGTTACCGGGTGCATATTTCTTTCACTCAGAGTAATTCCATTTCTTTGCTAATGTTATTCAGCACATATCAATAACCAGGTGTAGATGTCTGCCCAAGATGCAGATTATGCTTCATATAACATGTCCAATCTCACTAGATTAGTTTTGTAAACAGAAGATGATTACTTCTTCAACAGAGATCAGAGGAAGTAAAATAGCAGACACATTAGATGTTACCTCTGTGGTGACATCCGGGGAGTCCCCTTCAGGGTTGATTAACATTACCAAGGAATCTCAAATAATTATGCCCACACATGCTGAAGAGTGAAACATTCCCATCAGGCAATGATTACCACCAGCATCAAGAAGGAATTTCAGCCAGGCAATCAGAAATCACCAATTACGCAGAATTGCAAGAGATGATGTTGTTAGTTCATAAAAGTGCAGAAATGAATAACAGGGTAATAACTTTAAAGGAAGCAGACAGGCTTCTTTGGGCTCCTGACAGTTGACTTACACAAACTCTATGCACAGATTCCAACGGATTTTGACCATGTTAACAGCCAACTTGTAATGTTACATTCATTGTTACCCACACTCCTTTGCAAAATGCTTCTCAACCACAATGATGGGAAATGAAACAGAACAATTTCATTTTGAACTGATTCTATTCCTCCTATACTTTGGCTGCCCAAGCCCATATTTTTGCTCAAAGCATTAATTTATGATTTATATGCCAATGAGGCACATAAGGACAACTTTGTTTGCCTGTGTGTTTTTGAGATGTATGTTGTCCCACCACAATAGCAATGACCTTATTTGTTCATCTTTAAGATTTACCTTGCTGGTCACCCATCCTATAACTTTACAGTTTTCTGTCAACTCACAGAGGGATTCAAGATAACGGGTTTAGGGAAAGTTCCCATAACACTGGAACAACATGAACCTTAGTTTTTATACAGTTTACATTTCCACACACCACAACTAACTAGTAGCAAAGCCAAAATGAGAACACAGGTATTTCAGTTATCTATTGCCAATTAATAAATCACAACACAATTTTTGAGCTTAAAATGACAAGGATTTATTTTTCATGGTTTTGTGAGTTGAGTGGGAGGGCTTTCTGCTGTCTCACTGGCCTATGTGTGTGGTTGCACTTAGCTGCACAGTCATCTGGGCCAGGAGGAACAAAATGGCTTTGCTCATCTTGTCAGTTGGGACACTGGAGTTCCCTTCCAAGTGGCCTCTTATCCTGGACCAGCAGGCTTATGTTTCAAAAAGCAAAAGCAAAAACTACAAAGTCTTTTAAGATCTGGTCCCAGAAATGACACCAACCCTCTTGTCTCATTCTATTGGTGAAAACTGATTGTATGGACAGATAAGAAATAGTAGTCCCCTTATCTATCGTTTATATCTCTGCAGTTTTAGTTATCTATGGTCAACAGTGGTCTGAAGCTATTAAATAGAAAATTCCAGAAATAAATAATCCATATGTTTTAAATTGTATGCTGTTCTGTCCCACTCAATCCTCCCCTGCACATGAATCATTTCTTTGCACAGTATATCCAAACTGTGTATTCTACCCATCCATTAGTTATCTAGTAACCATCTTGGTTATCAGATCAACTGTTGGAATATTATAGTGCTTATGTTCAAGTCACCTTTATTTTACTAATAGTTCCATTGTACCAGAGGAGTGATGCTAGAAATCTGAATATGCCAAAGTGCTTTCTATAAGTGAACAGGCAAAAATTCTGAACTTAATAAGAAAAGAAAAAAAATCTCATGCTGAGATTACTAAAATCCATAGTAAGAACAGATCATCTACCTATGGAATTACGAAAAGGGAAACATTCATAACAGTTTTGCTGGCAAAAATGACGGCCACTGTGTGTGATAAATGTTTAGTTAAGATGGAAAAAAGGTATTAAATTTGGGAGTGGAGACATGAACAGAAACATGTTCCAATGGAAGGTAACATGTTGCACCAGAAAGTATTGAGCATAGATGAAGATGTCAGTAACATGTGCCTTGAAACTTGTGGACACCAAGCCATTTGCTGATAGCAAAAGAGGGTTACACACATGCAGGAATAGGTTTAGAATTAAAAATATAAAAATTAATGGCAAGGCTATATCTGCCAGTGAAGAAGCTGTTGACAGAGTTGAAGAAGTTGAGTAGGGAGAAAGGTATCATTCAAATGCAAGTTTTCAGTTGAGATGAAACTGGGCTCTTCTGGAAAAAGATGCCTAATGGAGACACCAGAGCGTTATACATGAAGGACAGAGTAACATCTGGTCTCTCATGCTCACTGAGCTACATTGATAAATAGTAACATGTATGCACTGAGCATTTCCTAAGTGCCAGGGCTGTGTGCTTTGATTATTACACTGTTTGGGTGCTTGGTTGAATCTGGGTTTAAATTGTGGCCATGCGCTTACTGGTTATAGCACCTTGAACAAGTTTCTTTACCCCTTTGAGCCTTATTTTCCCCATCTGTAAAGCAGGAAATAAAAGTAACACCTGTATCTAGGATACTGAACTCTTTAATGAGTATTGTATCATAGGTATATATATATATGGAAAAATCATAGTATACATAGGGTTTGGTGCTATCTTGGTTGAGGCATCCCCTTAGAACATAGACCCAATGGATATGTTACTGTAAGAGGAGGAGAAATGGACTTCACTTCTTAATGTGAGGAACAGCCCAGAAACATTGCAAGCAGGGAAAGAATTGCTGGAGCATCTTTGAAAACATTCTTCCCTCTGAGGTTCTTAATGTCAGTAAGTAAGGATAACATTTCTATGTAAATCCAGTCCCTTCACCATTTGTATTACTGCTGCTTCTGCAGCAAATGGGTACATAACAGTTCTTCTGTAAACACTACACCAATTTCCAATTTGTGGGGAAATCTCCCTGATCTTGGTTGTTTGGCTTTATATGTCAGTGAAAACTTTTAAACTATCTAATAAAAATAACTAGTTACTCTTTTAAAATTAACTTGATTTGTAACCTAATAAATTTTACAAAGTAATAAAACCTCAAGAAAGGCTTTTCCTGTTCTTAAGTAGAATCTTTAAAGTTTGATTAGTTTCCAATGGAAAGCTGTCGAGTTGAGCAAAGAGTCTGTCTTCACAGTTTATGAGGGTGCCATTTGGTAACCTGAAGGTGGCAGATGTGAAGGCCAAAAGTGGAGGACGTTAGTGGGGCCAGGACTTGGGGTTTCCAGATGCTTTCCTGATGGGCTCTCTGTCAAAGTCTTTCTTCTGAGGAACGTGACTCTGTGCAAGTGGCTATAGATCTTAGAATAAATATTTCATTAGTCATGATGGTTTTGAAAACTTAAAGCTGTGAAGGACACATTGGAATCTCTGTGATTTATGATAAAGCTGAAGGAAACTTGATCATTTCAGTCCTGCCATATGTAGCTGTGTGGCATGTGCAAATGAATTGAACTAGCAAACCCTGCAGATTTTGTTTCTTGATTAAAAAAAAAAAAAAAAGGAGTCTTAAGTCAGATCAGCTAACAGGCAATTTGAAACAGGGATTTAGCAAGGCAGCTGTTTTAGATGAAATTCCTTCCAAATGGTTCTCTCTTCCTTCCCCCTTCCATATTTTTTTCATGAGGACTCACAGCAGCTTTTCTTTCAAAACTTTCTTAATGATGCATATCAGTGATTTAAAAAGGACAACCTGCATGGTCCTGTAGGTGCATATTTACTTCTCCATCACTTTGCTCCTGGAGGGTGGGTAGTGTGTCTTAGCCATCCTTGTAAGCCCACCCACTCTTATGCTCTGCATATATTCCTTTGTATGAAACACACAAAGCATTTAGCATGGAAGCTCAATAAAAAAGTACAGATGTGCTTTTTTAGTTATTAGATGTCAAACTTCATACAGTAGTGAGATAGTCAAACCAGTTAGAACCCAGGTCTCCATACATGTAACTCCAGATATGTAACATTATTTTTATTATACTGTGATAGGAATTTAACAAATTTTATTGAATAAATGAGTGAATTAATCCTCTTGTTAATTGTATTTCTGGCATTGCAGATTACAGAACAGTACATTTAGAGAACTTAAAATCTGAAATTCAGGTGAGTACTTCTATTCTAGAAAAACATGTATCTTTGACTCCTGTCTTCAGCAGCCCAACAGCAGACCAGCCTGGCCAAAGGGAGGGAGTTATTCATAGGCACTGACCAGGTCATTTGAAAAAGGACTTCATTTCTCAATACGTTCAGTCCATCTGCATTTGCCTACGATGACAGGTGCTGTGATGTGGTCAGACTCACTGAGTGAATGTTCTGTTCTCTGTGGCACACATCCACATTCCCTTGTCCAAAACCCTTGGGCAAAATTTCAAAATATTTTGGATTTAGAAAGGAAATACAATGAGTATTCTGAGTAAGTATTATGTGTATATAGGTCTGAGAGGGTGCTATGAATAAAGATCTCTGCAGTGAAATTAACTTCTTGTTTTTCAGTAGAATTATGTCTGTAAGTAGCCTCACAACAGATTAGAACAGACTTAAATTGCCCAATGAGCTTTGGAGCCAAACTTACAAAAACATTATAATTTCAGAATTTAAAATTTTAGAATTGTGGCTAACAAATTATGGACTTGTTTCCCATTTAAAAATTCAGCCCTATGTAAACATAGAGAGGACATTCTTTGAATGACTTTTAATCATTTGGAAAGAAAACACACTCATCCCACTTTCTCTGTCTTGTGCCAACAGAAGAAAAAAAGTTGGTGTTTCTTTTCAGATGGAAGAAGCATGTCTAGAAGGAATGCATTTCTCCACTCAGTCTCAACTTAAAAATCTTATCTTTACCCAAGACAGCAATCATGTTGGAGTTTTTTAATGCCCATATGAGTGAACTTTGTAACATGCATTTCCAAAGAAATCTACATTTCATTTTTATTGCATGTCAACCTGGTATCTTTTTAAAATTTTTGCCATGTTTTTATTGGTACATTATAGTTGTGCATAATGGTGGGATTCATTCTTACATATTTGTACACACATACAATGTACCAACATAATTTGGCCAATAGCATTCCTGAGTATTTCCCCTTTCCTTCCCCTCCTAACTCCCCCAGTCCCTTTTCTCTACCTATTTTTCTTCAATTTTAATGAGAATTCCTCCTTTCTTTCCCTTTCTCTTCTAGCTTCAGCATATAAGAGAAAACATACAATCCTTGAGTTTCTGAGTTTGGCTTATTTCAGTTAAGATAATATTCTCAAGTTTCATCCATTTTCCTTCAAATGACATAATTTTATTCTTTAAGATACCTGGACATATAATAGCTATTTTATTCATTATTTGCAGATTTCTTATTAGTGTCATTAAACAATCCAATTTGTTATTATGGGCAGTCCAGGCTCAATTCTTTGGAAAACATTGATTTTTTAAAATACTTTCTTTTATCTGAAGCTGCAATTTGATATGTGTTCTTCATGTGAGTGGTTTATACAGAAACATTATGGTTGTTGGAAATAGTATTCAAGAAATATCATTTTTTAAAATAAATACTGAGGAGTGGGATAGCTGGGTCATATGATGATTCCATTCCTGATCTTTTGAGGAATCTGCATATTGATTTCCATAGTCAACCAGACATCTTATCTGACATGTATCAGGTGTACAAACATCATCTTCAGCTAAGCTTTTCTTCTCCCAAGCAGTTCAATATCTGCAGCACTTCTCTATGAAATGTGACAATAACATATAAGAGTATCAGAGGTAAGGTGACAAAGATAAAGTTTCCCTGAAATGTGTTCAGTAACTAAGAGTTCAACTAACTACGATTTGGGGTGTTTTTGTTGTTGTTGTTGTTATTGTTTGTTTGTTTTGCCCAATTCAGTCATATTCTCTTAAGACTGGACCAATGCAGGAAAGGATCAATGTAGAGTCAGCACAGATGCCGTCTGCCTTGGAGCATCCATCAGTGCAACCTGAAGAAGGGAGTAGCAGGGTAGAATGCTTTAAAGAATGACTCACAAGCCCTACTCCTTAAAATCAGAATCCAAATTTTCTCCATGTCATTTTTTTGAAGTTCAAAGAGAGTTATTTTCTTAAATTGCATTTTATTTCTCCGGGAACATCTGCCCTGCTGGTTTCATCTTGCGTGTAAATGAGTTACAATAGCAACAATTTCTGTCACCCTTGTCACTGATCTGGAATCAAAGATACCAGAGAGCCTCTTGAGAAAATGTAGAGGGAACTGTGGATTCTGTGAAAATATGAGTTCTGCATTGCTTCTTCTCAAATAAGATTCTGAAAAATTAATATTTCCTTAACACTATCTCCAGCAACCACAATGTCTTGAATAAACCACTCTTAGGAAGAACTCACATCAAATGTGCAGCTTCAGATAAAAGGAAGTATTTTAAAAATCAGTGTTTTCCAAAGAATTGAGCCTGGACTGCCTCTTAAAGCAAACTGGATAAACTAATGCCACCAGTACGCAATCAACTGCAGATAATGAATATTTATATGCCAAGTTATCTGAGATCTCAGATTACAGAAGTTAGCAAAATGAGATTAGGTTATGTGGGAAGGGAAGAAAAAGACTAACAGATATTTATCACTTCTTTAGTTTGAGTCCTTTAGCTCATCTGACTTTTCTCCTTCTCTCCAACCAGCAGCCATAGTCATTATTTGCAAATGGACACCAAAATATGTTACTCCCTGTTGACTCTTCTTTGGCTTCTTCCCACTTCACTGAAGAAATATTAAAAATTCTTAGCACATCCACAAGGCTCTGTATGAACAGGCAAATATCTAGCTCTGCAGCCTTAGCAGGTGCCACCTACACCCTAGTTCACAGGCTCTCTGACTTTCCTCTTGTTCTTTGCACGTGCCACTGTCTTTCTTACCTTCCAGCCCTTGCATATACAATCTAACATGCCCTTATTTCAATTTGTTGGTCTTTGAGTGTCTATTTAAATGCTCTATCTTCCAAAAAGTTCCACCAAATTGCATAGACCTATTTTTCATAATACCTTATAAAAAGATGTGCTTTTCTTTAATATAATTCCTTACCACTTTTATTTATATGGTTATTGGTGTGATTATGGAGTCATTATTTCTCTACAAGTTTCTAAGTTCTCTTAGGCCTAGAATTGAGCCTGCTATGCCTTACCAGATTTTCAGTGCCTAACAAAGTTCCTCGAACACATATAAAGTATTCAATGAATATTTAGATAAATGAGACACATGATATATCATAGGTATATTTGCTCACTCACATATTGAGTCACTTGTTTCTGCCTTCTGTGTCTGTCTTAGAGGTGGAATGAGACCAATAAAATCTGTGTCATGAGTTGAGATGAGGGCCGAGGCTCATGGAGAAAGGACCAGCTGAGGAACTCTCCTTCAGACTCTCTCCCAACCAGTGCAATATCTGCAGCACTTCTCCATAAAATGTGACAATGACACATAAGAGGGTATCAGAATTAAGGTGAAAAAGGTAAATGTGGCCTGAAGTATGCTAATTAGTTTAAGTACACAGTAAATTTCTCAGCTGATATCAGGCTCCATATGAACTTCTAATGTAACCCATGCTGTTAGGAAGGGAAAGACCTCTGAGTTTCCAAACATCTCCAAAATGGTAGGATCACTGTGACGAATGAATAACAGAAATTCCTACAATTATGTTCCTCTCTAGAACACAGAAGACAACGTTGATTTTAAATTCCTGGTTGTGAAAAACAGAATGTTTCATTAGAATGGGGAAAGAGTTGCACCTGAGTAATTTCCTGGGCAAAGGAGTCTGACCCAATACACGGATGTATTTCTATCTGTATCCCCATGTATACGACATACATGTCATTTGATAACTGCTTAGGGTAAATGAGTGCTGACACAAGCAGATAAAGACACTGCAGAATGATGCTGGGGAGTTAGTCTGAAATAGCTTGATGCCTTCCAGATTCAACAAAAAGCTTGCACCAAAGTAAGAGCATCCATTATTTTAAAGAGAAGAAGGAAGGAGATGGGAACAGTGATTAATCCCTTGGCCTTTAAAGAGTGGATGTATTCATCTTGCAGTGGAGGGGAGATTGGGATGCAGACCATTTCTGATTGGACTTTTTTTTTCACTGCCTACTCAACCATGGTTCAATGCTAATGTGTGCATGAGTGTGTGTGTGTGTGTATGTGTGTGTGTGTGTGTGTGTGTTAAGAGGAGTGGAATGTTACTTCAAATAAATAATCTTGCAGCCGCCAACAGCTGTTCCTGATTTCCTTTAATAATCCGTGACAAAAATATTGAGTGTACAGTAATGCAAATAGCCAAACAATGAAATGAAAGCAGGCAGAAGCAATCACTTGCTCTAACTCCATCTATTTTATTTGACTGCACCCAGTGGGTCAAGATGTTGAAATAACCATTACTGTTGATGAGACAGAAAGGTTGTGTCTGTGGCACATTCTTTGATGTGTCATGTATGTTTTTCTTAAAATCCATTCTTGAGTTGAAAAGTTAGAAGTCAATATATTTAACTTTTTCTTTAATAAACGCGATCTTTCTTTCTGTCTTACTAATTCATCTTATTTCTTTTTTCCTTTGTGTCATTCATTCTAACTTTTTCATTATTAACTCAGCCAGAACTTGGGGAACCATATCCTATGAAGAGAGTATACTTAGATGAATTGACAAGTGTATTATCTTACTAGTTGATACCCAACTTCCTCTTAGATTGGAAATTGCCTTCTGTCAGGAAAAAATATCACACCATGTGCCCTCTACTCAGATGCACCATCTTTCCACAAACACCTGGACTTTCTTGAACAGATCACTTTCCTTCTTGCCTCAGGATCTTTGCATATGCTGTCAGATGGGACTAAAGGAGACTATGAGGGCAGGAGCTAGCGTGGGGAAAGGAAATGAAAGTGGTAGATGATAGAATACTTTAAAACTTAGTGGAGAATCGTATACTTAAGATTTGTGTATTTAATTCTTTGTGTATTAATTTTCTGGGCTTCTGTAAAAAATTAACACAAGCCAGTAAGTTTAAAACAATAGAAATTTAGTCTCTCATCATCTGGAGTCTATGGCTCTGAATTCTAGGTGTGGGCATGACCAGGTTCCCTCAGCAATCTCCAGGGGATGATTCATTCCTGACTCTTCCACCTGCTAGTGGCTCTGGGCATGCATTGTCTTCTGGCCACATCTCTCCTCCAGTCTCTACCTCTGTGGTCACATTGCCTTCTCCTCTTCATTATTCTTTTGTTAAGGACACTTGACCTAGGACTTAGGGTGCATCTGTATAATAAGGGCTAATTTCCTCATCTCAAATATTTAGCTTAATTTCATCTACAAAGATGCTTGTCCCACACTGCTACATCGATGTTCATAGCAGCACAATTCACAATAGCAAGACTGTGGAACCAACCTAGATGCCCTTCAATAGACGAATGGATAAAAAAAATGTGGCATTTATACACAATGGAGTATTACTTTGCATTAAAAAATGACAAAATCATAGAATTTGCAGGGAAATGGATGGCATTAGAGCAGATTATACTAAGTGAAGCTAGCCAATCCCTAAAAAACAAATGCCAAATGTCTTCTTTGATATAAGGAGAGTAACTAAGAACAGAGTAGGGACGAAGAGCAGGAGAAGAAGATTAACATTAAACAGGGACAAGAGGTGGGAGGGAAAGGGAGAAAGAAGGATAATTGCATGGAAATGGAAGGAGACCCTCAGGGTTATACAAAATTTCATACAAGAGGAAGTGAGGGGAAAGGGGAAAATAATACAAGGGGGAGAAATGAATTACAGTAGATGGGGTAGAGAGAGAAGAGGGGAGGGGAGGGGAGGGGGGATAGTAGAGGATAGGAAAGGCAGCAGAATACAACAGACACTAGTATGGCAATATTTAAATCACTGGATGTGTAACTGATGTGATTCTGCAATTTGTATACGGGGTAAAAATGGGAGTTCGTAACCCACTTGAATCAAAGTATGAAATATGATATATCAAGAACTATGTAATGTTTTGAACAACCAACAATAAAAAAAAAAGATGCTTGTCCCAAATAAGTTAACATTTACAAATTTGAGGAATTATAACTTGGTAATTTGGGATGGCCCTTATTCCCTTATTTTGCTAATTTTGTGAAACTATTTTCAATGTGTTGTCTTGAGTTTCTTTTAGTATTCTTTCTGGTTTTCCTATACTGTAAGCTTGTACTTATGTATTTTTACATTCTTTATTTTTTTCATAATTAGTCTAGCTAATGAACTGGAATTTTATAGACTTTTCAAAGAAAAAAAACTCATGACTTTGTTTTTTTAATTTTGTAATTTTATATTCCAATTATTTTAGAATAAAATTTTTCACTTGTTTTATTATTTCTATGTTTGTTAGTTTTGTTGTAGCATTTTCCCTAAACTTTTAATTTAGGTGATTAATTCATCTAATTTTTATTATTTCTTGTGTAATGACAACTTTTTGACAAAACATATAGCTTTAATAAGTGTTTTTTTCTTTTATCTAAAGTGTTTTTAAAGAAAGATTCTTCCAATTTAGAGGTAGCATGCTATTTTGTTTCCTAATTTCTATATGAATTTTAGAATGAACACATAGTTATGAGAGATTGTTACCCTTATTATTACCTTAACGGATTTGTTGGATTTTCTTTGTGGCCGAGGTTCATGACTGTTCCAGGAAAACTATTCTACTTTCGAGTTAAAAATCAAATAGAATTATCTTACTAATTATGTTACTTATGTGTCCCATGTCTTTAGTTATTTTTTAAACTTGATGAAGAACAAAGTGATAGCAAATGAAAGTCTTCTTCTCTTAGTGTGATTCTTCTTATCCTTGGATTTCCCATACTATTTGCCTTGTGATTATTAATGCTAAAGCATCTGACATGTGGATATTAATGCTAAAGTATCTGACATATTCATAACTGTGAATATAACTGTTAATTTCATCCCTTCTCAGTCTAAGTTGCTCACAGTTCTATCACCTACTGCATTTTTCTCTTGATTCCCTCCAGTATTCAGATCATGCCTCTGCTTTTTCAACCCGTTTGCCTACATTTTCTTCCTTTCTCTATTTTGATTTTCAACAATTCTGAGATACTTTGCATTAAGTACCTATTATATAAAGCATATGACAAATTTGCTTTGTAATTCTAAAAAAGGCCTTTTCATTTTACTAGGGAAATACATTTCTGAATATGTCTATTAGTAGAAAAATAATGTTTGATCTTCGGTACATGTAACATCTGATGCCATCATCTCTGTTTTTATCCTGACCTTTTATTTTTTATAAGACCTGCACTTTCTTTCCTTTTGCATATCTTGATTCTTATCATTTGAAAGGCTCCCGCGTCTGTTCTGCTTGATTGCCATTACACAATATCCTTAATTCGATATTTCTTTCGAAAGACTGTTAATTCCTTCCCTCCTATGATCAGTGACAACGCATTGTTCTATTTCCCACTCCCTTTTCTGGCACCATCCAATTTTTGTCTGATCATATATGTTTTGTCCTAATATTTGCTTTTCTGTCTTTAAATATGCTTCATCCTTGGTAACTTCACTGTATGGACTTAAATAACTTTGCATTCCCACCTCGTGAGTTCAGGGTTGCCTCTGATGGCTTAGCTTTCACTTATCTCCTTCTGAGCCAAGCAGGCTTCCTTGACTTGGAGAGCCCTAAGGCTGAAGAGCCCAGAGCCTGCACAGACCAGAGCACAGCTGCAGAGGTGTGTCCAGGGATGCGATGGGAGGGCAAAGGTCATGAGCATGTGCTCTGGTGTGCACAGCAGGGTGGGTGTTAATTCATGCAGCATCAGTCCAGCTTTGATATCATCCTTGAGCCTCAGGTTGCATCACCTCTATGACATCAGCCAGCGTGGGAAAGGCTGTGACAAGGGCTGATCAGTTCACACTGACTATCTTCTGGCTTATCTTCGCTCTGTGTTCTGATAAACAGCAACTGTTGCTGCTGTTCTTGTTGCCATGAGAACAAACATGGCCACGTGACTTAGTGCACTCAAGCTATTGCCCAAACAGGCTTCAACGGGAGATGGGTCTGAAACTAGATCTAGTCCATAAGAAACACTGGTTGAAAAATGTAGTTTGGGTTGCCAATATAGCTGGTTAATAATGACTGTGATAAATAAGTCTTTAAGAGAATACACCATTTTAAAAAAAAATGATTTCTCTGTCCTTTTCCCAGCCTAAAATACATGAAATTAAATAAACCAATTTCTCATATTGCTTAGATATGTCTATTTTTCTAAATTGCAGTTAGTAAATTCATGTGACCTCGGGCCTCACATCTTGATTAAAATCTTGCCTTTGTCCATATGACCACATGACCTTGGGCAAGTTACCCAAATTTTTGGTAACTCATTTTTTTCATCTGTAAAATGGAAGTAATAATAGTACTTATTTTATGCTGTTACCAAGTAGTTTTTTCAAAATAATATATGAAGAATGTTTTATTACAATGTCTAGGCCATCGAGAATATTGTGCATATGTTACCTCTTATTATTTTTGTTATTTTTACTATATTCCCCTGATTAGGTAAGGCACCCTTCTTACAAGTGTCTGTAATGCTTCCTAAGAATTATCTTACTTAACAATGACTTGTCCACTATGTGTCTTACTTCGGGCTGTACTGTGCATGAACACAGGATCCCTGTTTATCTAAGCCACAGCTTTTTCCAGCTCCTGGTAAGTAGTAGAACACAGTGGGGTTCAATAAACACTTTGTTACATGAATGGATGAATCAATCAATCATTAAATCATTCCTGCTAAATGAGCTCCCTTTATGTGCCAGTTTTTTAAAGTAAAATATATAAATGATTTAACTCACTCACTACAGAGAAACACTCACTCCTCCTATAAGCTTTGAGTTTACCTTTCATAACTAGACCTATGCCTTTCATGATGAGCTATAGATCAGATTGATAGATAAACCTACCCAAAATGCTCCTCCCTGACCACCACATACAAATTGATCCAAATTACTCACATGTGTGATTTTTTATTATTATTAAATGATCTAGACTGTGTGATCATTCAGGCAAAATCTGGACAGATTCTCAAATCTGTTCCCCCTGTTTCTTTTATCTTAGAAAATAGTCACCAATACTTTTGCTGCTATATGAATAAAGATGGGTTAATTTCTCTAAATTCTCTCATGTAGATAATTACTTTTTTGGCCACTTGCCACTCTTTTTCAATCGAGTGCTCCCACAGCTGGAACTGATAAGCTTCAAACTGAATGCAGAGATACTGACCCAAAGATTTTTGGTTTTCTGGCAATCAGAGGTGACTCGGGAGTATAGTCACCGTGGTGAGGCAGCTTTGGATGACATGAAATTGTCCTTTGCCAGGGACTTGGGATTCCTTCCAAGTACATAGAGACACTCTGAATTCAGCTGATGCATTCTCAGCAGCATGTCTGATACAGAATTGTGGAGAGGGCAACAGCGGAAGGGAACTAACACTCAGAGAGCTCTGATCTGCCAGGCAACATCTCATTTAATCCTCACACCTGTCCTTTGCATCCTGTAATTACACCTCTTTTAGATGGGAGGCAACTGAGAACCAGAGGGTTGCAGTTACTTTTTCAGGGTCTAGATAGAAAGAAACAGATGATCTTTGACCACACCTCACTGCTGACAGTAGGGGCTCCTCCCAAGTCCCAATTGTAAGTAACCTGAGCTTTGCTTCTTCCTTTTCCCCTTCCAGGGTCAATGCTTACATTGAGCGCTTCCTCTATTGCTTTCACTGACCCTTCAACCTTACCTGCCTACAGACATGGGTCTTCCTGCTGAACGCCCTGTTTACATGGGGCTTCTATAACCTTGTCCTACCTTGGGACAGTAATTTACAGAAAGTAATTAATGGCTTGCTTTGGTATTTGCATTTTAATAAATGTGTTGATTTCAGCATATGAGATATACGCTCCTCCTTGCCTGGTCATTTTCTCTCTGAGTTTTTCTTCATATTATGTTTTTACTTTTCAGTTTCCTTTGCTGGCTCAAATCCCAACTTCCTGCTCTTTTCCTCTTTTCTGAGCTACACAGTTTTCTCCTCTATCTGAAATCACACTTTTAGGACTTTCACTATTGATTCAATGCAGGTGAACCTTGTCTCTGCTTCTGACTTCTCTGTTGACCTCAAGACCTACATTTCTAACATCCAGCTGGACATCTGACTCAGTCGGGCTTGGGCATTCTGGTTTTGAGAGGGTGGTTTAGTATCCATTCGGGAACTTTCACTCCAGCTCTGTACTATTTGTTCATCTCTAAATGGATGCCAAACCAGTGCTTCAAAATCAACAAGCCCAGACTTGTCTTGGTTCCATTGTTTGATGAACGTTATCATTAGTCACCCAAACTTAAAACCTTTGTCTTTCTGTTTTCTGGAAATGCCCACATCTATTAGGTCACTGCATTTTTTTTGGATTCTATTTAACCATAGCCAGCCCCTTTTCTCATGGGGCTTCTGTTAGGATCCCCGTTAATCTTAGCACCTTTGGCTTGACGCCATCCTGTAACCCTCTAATGAGTCTTCATTCCTCCCTTTCTCTGCAAGTCCATTGACACTGACATCAGTTATTTTTCTAAGTCCCAGATCCTATCATCTTGTTTCTCATTTACCCTAAATCCTCTAGTTTCACATCATTGCCTCCAGAACACAAATCCATGGTGGGGTCCTTCAGAAATCAGCTCAATCTACCCTTCTTTCTAGTCCTACCAACAAGTCTTACCCTTGAGCTATGCCACACCAACTGTGGCTTACCGCCTCCATGCCTGCACTCCTGGTGTGCTCTTTTACCTCCATGATTGTTTCTTTTGCTGAGAAGAAGCTTTTTAGTTTGATCTATCCCACTTATTGATTCTTGATTTTATTTCTTGCACTTTAGGAGTCTTGTTAAGGAAGTTGGGGCCTAATCTGACACGATGAAGATTTGGGCCTACTTTTTCTCCTGTTAGATGAAGGGTTTCTGGTCTAATTCCTAGATCCTTGATCCACATTAAGTTTTGTAAATGGTGAAAGATAGGGGTTTTATTTCATGGTGCAACATATGGATTTCCAGTTTCCCCAGCACCATTTGTTGAAAAGGCTATCCTTTCTCCAATGTATGTTTTTGATGCCTTTGTCTAGTAGGAGATAACTGTATTTATGCGGGTTGGTCTCAGTGACTTCTGTTCTGTACCATTGGTCTACTCGTCTACTTTGGTGTCAATACCATGCTGTTTTTGTTACTATTGCTCTGTAGTATAGTTTAAGGTCTGGTATTGTGATGCCTCCTGCTTCACTTTTCTGGCTAAGGACTTCTTTGCCTATAGGTCTCTTCTTTTGCCAAATGCATTTTATGATTGCTTTTTCTAGTTCTGTGAAGAATGTCACGGGATTGCTCAAAACACATTTGGTCCTTGCTCCAGTTCTCTCTTTTAATACCCTCATCGTCTCCCCATCAGAAATTCATTGCTCCCTCATTTATTTTCTATTACACCTTAGTTAAAATCATATAAAAGCTATCTTTCCATTATCTTTCAAGCCTTTTAGGCTGACACTGTCTCCTAATCATTTGTGTAATTGTGCTACCCAAAATAGTTCTAGACAAATTCCTAATTAATTTCCAAATAGGTTATCTTTTGGATTTAGAAGTCTATCAGTAAGGATCACATATAAACATTTTATTTTAAAATTATATCATTTCATTGTTGATTTCACTTAGAGTTTATGAATTATTAGCACCGCTGTAAAGATAGAAGAAGGAGGTGCTATGGAAATATCTGATAAATATCAACTAATGAAATTATGAAATATTTTAGAGTCAAATTCAATACTTCTCATCTTTAGTGCTGTTTTTGAGACTTGGACTAACTAATACAAACTCATCAGCCAAAAGTTACTATAAATTCAATTAAACTCAGATGAAAGAAAAAAAAATTAAATTTAGTTCTTCACTAGAAACATATCAAGTGTTCAATAGACACATATGGCTGGTGGTTACTTGACAATTCTGTCACTACAGATAGGACAGTGCCACTCTAGTCCCTTTTCTTTTCTCCCTTGCAGCATTTGCCACGAAGAGAAGCTTCTGCTGCCTTTTTGGTGTTTTTGTTCTTAATTTGATTGGCTTCTGCAAGGTCAGTTCTGTGGTCTGGGCTGTGTCCGAATGAGCAAGAAGCATGTGATTTTCCCAATAGCTTTTATAAACTGGATTCCTTTCTTCCATGTCCTCAGAATTTCTTTCAATCCACCTTCTTCTTAGCTGAGATCATACAAAAATGACTCACTTCCATGTGATGCTTCCTTGAAGAATGAAACAATAAATTATATGCTTTTATGTAAATCCAGGACACATCGTAATTATGAGTCCATTTGGCTCCCATTTCATTTATTCTTCATTTCTTCTGGCTTAGTTATCAGCATAAGTCAAATTTTGCCCACAAATGGAACTAATAGCAGAGAAACCCAAGGACAATTTCATCGACTTAGAAGGGATGGAAGCAGAGGAAGAGAACACTTGTTTCACCACCTTTTCTTCTTAAATGCACACACACTGATGCTGTTTTACTACTTGAAAATGAGGACATTCAGGTTCTTATAAAAGCCACAGGGTACTCTAATGTTAAGATCTCTTGTCAATTGAACATTCTGAATAAACATTTTCTCTTACCTTAATATATAGGAACCTTGAACTTGTTTTTTAGAATAGCAAAGTAATAATTTCTATCTGTTCTAATTCAAGGTTCTGCACCTAGTTACAATATTATTTCACATATTCTATTTGCTTGCGAAGTCATCTGTTTGTATGTGTAGCTCCCCGACTATGCTGTGATTATTTAACCCAGTTCTGTCCACTCATTTTTTTTTCAGCCCCAGTGTGCTTCTTGTTGGACATTGAGTAGAAATGGATTCGAGTTTTGCAATTGCTTTGCTTCCAAGCAGGGAAAAGAGAGATTGAAGGAAGCTCGCCACCTTTCTATATCCAAGATAAAAATACAGTTAGCACTTTACTAAATTCCAGCAGGATAACTGACAGGTTAGGGCTTCAAATCTAGCCTGAGGCAAAATTAGGGTTTTTATACAAGATTTTCTCTTTTGAGCATCTTTTTTCCTTATGTGCAAGTCCTTGATCAAGCGAAGGTTTTGAACTGATTACAACTTTAAGAGGCCCAAAGATTTAAAGACCCACTATGATGTTGATAATGGTGTTTTATGTGAGCCAGGTATTACTCAGAGGGTGAGCACAGAATCCTAAAATTTCTACCACCTCCGCAGCTAACTGTTCCCCAGTCACTAGTCCACACTGCTACGGCTGGTCTCAAATGGAGAAAAACCCTGAAGATAAAAACAATTCATTTAGCTTTGAGATCAGAGTCTAAAAGCTATATTAAAAATAATCACATTTTCCTCCAGAAAGGAAAGAATTACAAAGTCTTTCCAGCTTTCATCAACCACGCTTTTAACTCCTATAGGACAAAGGCTGACATGTAACTGAGACCAGTGGTTAAACCAAAACCATGATTTAGCTTTTATTTAGCTAATCAATGATTTAATAGCTTAAGCTGGACTTTTAGGACTACATTTATTTTCAATCTTCTTTATCAACAGAATTTGATCTATTACATGGCCAAACTAACTACAGAAATTTGCTCATTAAAAAGATTGAACAAATAAAGAAAGAAGAGTAGAGGGAAATCAATTAAAGTGCCAGAATAAAGACAGAGCCATCGATGTTGGGAAGCTTCAGGAAGTCTGCACATCATATAGAGATTTTTTTCTAAAGCTTCCTTTTAAAAGGAGATATTGATCTGTTTTTGGACAAAAGCAAATGTATTTTCTCTAGGCCCACCTTATGGTTCCTAAAGCTATCTGATTTTTTTTTTCCATATTCTTTTCTTGGTCTGTTACCAAACCCTCTCTGTGTAATTTATAAATAATGCACAAAGCTGTGGTACAATGTCTACTGAGACCAGGCCAATGCTTCCCTGAGTTAGATCTGCTCATTTTTCTTTCTTGTTTGTAACTTTCCTCATCTTTTTTGATTACAGCTTAATATAAAAAGTGAAAAAAATTATACCCATATATGTACATGCACACACACACACACATATACCCACATATGCATACATAGCTCAGCAGAAATGTGTAGGCAATGAATTTTTATTATGCTCATGTCTAATCTGATTTGCACAGGCAACTTAGGGTGTCATTTTATGAAGCACAATTTTATCAAACCATATACTGTGTCTCTACAACACACAACGTAGACACAACATAGCTGGTCACACTATGCTGCTAATTCATCTACTTAATACCCAAATTGACATCCTGGAAATTCTAGGTGTACTCTGCACTGAACATGCAGGAAGCCTAGTGCCTGGTGGGAAGCACCTTGACAGGCAACTGAAGAATCAACCTTGGGAGCATACGCTTTGGAGCATTAAGCGACTGTGAATAGCAGATAAGCATCCAGACTCTCTCAAGAGTCTATTTTCCTCTTAAAGAGCATAGATGCCAATAGTGGTAGGTCAAGGTTACATTTTTTACACATTTGGCCTCCCTCTTAAACTACAGGATGTAAGTGCCCCAGACAATGCATGCTTAGAATTGACAGTTACATGAAATTTGGAGGAGAGTAGTGATTGTGCAACCAGATCACAGAGGCCAGCCACATTCCAAAGACTCTGCATCGACTCAGCATCTGGGATAGTTTAAAGCTCAGAGCAAAAGCGAATGGATTTTGACAAAGGCAGAGTAATACACATGAAGTTCAAAGATAATACAAACAAACCCATATAGCCAGTGACATTGTATGTGAAGAGACGCCTTTAACAGGAATAGTCCGAGGCAGGTCTGCACAGCCCCTTGGTGTCTAGACATTTGGGTGGATGGAAACTAATGAAATGTTCCAAACCTCTCTCTCTGTACTAATGGAATCTAGCTGTAATGACTCAGCCTGTGTCTTAAGCAAAACATTTCCTTCTCTTCCTCCTCCACTGGTATACAAATTTCAGAGTTAACAGTTGGGGTGGGAGAGTTACAGACAACATCTGAGCCATGTATGAGAACCAAAATGGGCCAGGGGTCCTGAACCTTAGCTGAGTGTTTCCTTCCTGTGCAGAAGCTCTCTTGGTCCACAGCTCTAAACATTCTGGTGCTCTCCAGTCATCTGCAGAGGTGAAGGGAACCTCTACCAATGGAGCCTCTCAATCGGTAACTGAGTGTGCATAAGGCAGGGTCTTCTCTTGACTTCCATCTTTGTTGGCCTCTCTGTTGGGATTTAAAACTGATTTCCAATTAAATACAGATTCAGGACATCCTTGTCTTTTTCCCTCTTTATTAGATTTTTGGAGTTAATGATAACTAGTTTATGAGATCCATTCATGATCTAGTTGAAAGCCATCCCTCTAGGGTCACCTTCCTCTGGGGGTTAAGAATTGAATTTGGATTTTGAAAAGGAAAATTGTAAGGGTCCCGCGAAACGTCGGAGAAAGAGACCACCAAGTGACCACTCATGCAATTGGCAGAAAGGGGATTTATTGAACCAGCATGCTGGGGCTCCGTGCCCACTCAAGAAAGCAGCCAGAGCCCCGAGCAGGGGCTGAGCACTGCTTAAGTAAACTTTTTGGGGAGGGCGGAGGGCTTTGTATACATCAGAACAAATCATCATGAGGCGCGGGAAAATTGAACAACAACTCCTAAACATGATTAGTTCATTCATTGGCGGGAACAGGTCAGGCTGGAGTGATAGGTCATTCCTAAGGAGGGGGTTACATTTAAACTGATTGGTCCAGGCCCTGCAATGCCTACGTGCCACCACACAGAGCCTTTATTAAACAACCAAATAGTCAGGGGAAATATTTACTGGGCAGTTCCAAGCATTGTCTTAACAGCTACAGAAATTTCAGGTTTTGCAGGTAGCATAGGAACCTAACAATACCTAATCCTTTACATTTTAACTCAGACCTTGCAGCTTAGAAACTTTACAACACCCGGTCTTTTACCCTTTAACTTCAATTTCTTTTACCCTTACAAAATGATTAACATATATGCACACATTTTGAATGAGGCAAAAAGAAACTATTGCCATTTAATTCGTCTGAAATACAATAAAATCAGATTTTATAGTAATGATATTTGAAAATCAATCTCTTGCCAACAGGAATGGCTAAACTTCCAGGATGGCGTCCACAGTAGAGAGCAAGGTAAACATTAAAAGAAATAATAATAAGCTGCCCACTGAGTCTGTCTAATACTTCAAAATGCTTTTTTCTTCCATCAATAAGACACTTTTTGTAAGAAGGCAGTTACTTCCTAAAATCAACTCTGAAATATTTGGAATGTGCCTCAAACACACAATTTCTTTCAGTTGAATATGTGTGATGTTAAGTTCTTCAGTACCACTTCTTGGGGCTTCATGTGTCATTGAAAAACCAGCCTCTACCTCAGAGCAAAGCCTGTCCAAGGAAGCGATATCACCTTTGTCCTTGGAAAGACCCACAGAGCACTCCTAGGCACATCCCCACCCTGCTAAGTTGTTTATCTACAAATAACAGGAGAGATCTGCTGTGTCAGGTGTCCCTGACTCAGTCAGGCTAGGTGGGGATCCATAGCAACCCCCTAGCAGCCACCAATCAGCATAAGACAGGGAAATACCTGGGATGCCAGATGACCCTCCCAGTAGTTTATGGTGGTTGATAATGTGTTGAGAAACCATGTAGTTCAGCACGAACACCCCTCTTGGCTTAAACCAATCAGTTCAAATGAATACCCCTTTTGTACTGACCAATCACCCCTACCCAACTTGTTCCTGCCAGTGAATGTGCTAATCATGTTTTAGAGTTGTTATTTGATTTTCCCGCGGTGTGTGATGATTTGCTAAGAGATGCTATGATGTATGTGGGGGTCCCTGCCTTCTCCAAAGAGTGTATAAAACTGCTGCAAACCCTGGGCTCGGGGCCTCTCAGCGTCACCAGTTGCTGTGTGTGCCCGCGGAGGACTGAGCTAGCTCACAATAAACACCTCTTTGCTGCTTACATCAATCTTGGGTCTCTGGTGGTCTTTTGGGGGTCCCGAATTCAAGTATACATCATTAGTTGATTATGCCCATTTGAATGATGTTATTCATATAGAGAAAAACCACTAAGAACACAGTATTTAGGAGTCTTCATGCATGGATGATTCTGAATTCATAAAGGGGCTTCTTGGACATTCTGGAAGCACAGAATGGTCCTTATCTTCCACCTACTGAGTCATGCTACCTGGCTCCACTGTGGTATTAATGATTTTTATCTGGGCTCAGCAGAGAAAGAGAACCAGAAGAATGTGTAACTATATATATAGAGAAAAAGATTTATTTTACAATATTGTCTCACATGATGGTGGAGATTTGGTAAGTCCAGATCTGGTGGAGGAGGATGACATGCTGGAGATTCAGGAAAGATTTGCCTTTTGAATAAAAAGGTAGTTTGCTAGAAAGGCAGAGAAAGCTTATGTTGCAAATGAAGTCCCAAGGAATTCCCTTTCACTCTAGGAAGTGAGCCTTTTTTGCTATCCAAGCCTTCAGCTGTTTAGATAAGGCTCATCTCCATTACAAAAGGCTATCTGCTTTACTCAAAGGCCATCAATTTAAATGTCTCTCTTATCTAAATATATCCTCACAGAATGACACAGAATGTTGGATGTAGGACCAAATATGTGGGCACTATGGACTAACCTTCACCATGACCTTGGGCAAGTTACTTCACCTTTTTGTGTCTCAATACCCTCATCTATAAAATGGGATGAATTAAAAGTTTGGGTATGTATTTTATGGGATGAATGTGAGGATTGAATGAGTTGATTTTTAGATGAAGTGTTTAGAATAGTGCCCGGCACATAGTAAGTGCTTTATATCAGAAAAATTGGAACAAAATGAACTTTCGAGAAATCAAATCCCATTTGAGATCCAGAAAGGTGAAATGACTTGGCCCAAGTTTTGAAGTTAGCTCATATCAGCGATGAGCTTAGAATTCTGACATTCTAAATACCAATCCAGCAACTGTTTGGGAAGGTTTCCCTGCTATTTCCCTTGACTGGTGAGACTCAATAATAGTCTATCAGGGGAAGTATATTATTACTGGAATTTGGAATTCCTTAGATTTTGAGATGTGCTTAAGATAAATATTTAATAATTACTATTGCAGAAATTCATTTGGTTACTTACATTTACAGATAATTTGGGGGAGAAAAATGCACCTCTCCCATGTCTGGCTTGATTCATTGAGACTGATTGGTCCATGCTTTTGCGTTTCCACATTCCCTTGGGACCGACAGAACCACACTAATGCCTAGTGACTGCACAGAGCCAACTCTCTAAGGTTCACTAGAGTCAAGGTACAGCTAATTGAAAAGATTTGCATAGTTGGAGTTGTTTTGCTTCTTCTGTTTAAGGATAAGATCTGCATTCCATTCCAAGTCTGCTGGAAAGAGCCTTTTCTGCAGGGTCTTTTCTTCCTTCTTATGCTAAGTGTTATTCAATCTGTCATTCTAGATCAGTGTTTCTCCTAGAGATTCTTCCAAGGTCATCTAGATTATAATTACCTGGAGAGCTCAATTTAAAAAGATAAATAACTGGTTAGCACTACAGAGTCACTGAATTTGAATTTCTAGAACTGAGATTCAAGAAAATATACTTTTTACAGGTTCTTTGTGTTGATCCTTATGCCATGAAAACTGGAGGATCACCAGCCTAGATTATCTTGATCTTGCTAATAAATACTGCATCCTGTGAAAGACCTAAGCAATCTCATTCTGCTTGGGACCTCATTTTGCTCTGAAACTTAACCGCTGACCTATTGTAGTCCTGAAGTCAGGAAAATACTACAGAAAAGCTCTGTGGAAACAGTTCTCGAAAAAGCCGCAGATGGTGATCACCTAAGATAGGCCAAGATAACCACATATCTGAAATTCCAGATGGCCCCCACCTAGGTGTGGTGACCAGTATCTAAACTAGAAGCCCTGCAGTTTGGCAGGTACCCCTCTTGTGACATCCTCACAATTTAAACCAATCAGTTCAAATGAATCCCCCTCTTTTTTTTTTTTTTAATTTTTTTTTAAGAGAGACAGAGAGATAGAGGAGAGATAGAGAGAGAAATTTTTTAATATTTATTTTTTAGTTTTCGGTGGACACAACATCTTTGTTTGTATGTGGTGTTGAGGATCGAACCCGGGCCGCACGCATGCCAGGCCAGCGCGCTACCACTTGAGCCACATCCCCAGCCCATGAATCCCCCTCTTGTAATAACCAATCACCCCTACCCAACTTGTTCCCGCCAGTGAATGTGCTAATCATGTTTTAGAGTTTTTGTTTGATTTTCCCGCGGTGTGTGATGATTTGCTAAGAGATGCTATAATGTTTGTGGGGGTCCCTGCCTTCTCCGAAGAATGTACAAAACTGCTGAAAACCCTGGGCTTGGCGCCTCTTAGCGTCACCTGTTGCTGTGTGGTGCACTGAGGACCGAGCTAGCTCGCAATAAACACCTCTTTGCTGCTTACATCGATCTTGGTCTCTGGTGGTCTTTAGGGGGTCCCGAATTCGAGCATAACACCTGAAGCTGCAAAGCTGTATAAATGTTCATTAATGTCTGTAGGCAGATCCATCTCCACTTGTTTCATTACGTTGCATCATACTTTCCTTGCATCTGAAAACAGTTCGATTCTTCTGCATTAATGAAGTGTGACTGTGCTTACTGAGTATTTCCTGTTTTGAGTTTCTGAGTTCCTGATTATTGCTAGCTTTTCCTTATAGAGAAGCTCCAGGAAAGGTATTGCTTACTTCTAATACTGACTTTTAACATTCATGGTTTGTTACATTTAGTGCCACAAATTTTTAATCACCCCATGTAAAAGTTTCCACTTTCAAACTACATTTCATTCCAATTACATTCTGGATTAATATCATTCGCATCCTTAAGAAATGGGTTTTTTTTTAAGGAATAGTTGGTACCACCTAAATATTGGTAGGATGATATAGTGTTACACTGAGGAAAGAAATCAAAATCATTGTATCATCAAGGTGAAAATATGCACTAGAATTGATTCAGTTACAATTGACAAGACCAAGATCAAGAACAAATTTAACACCTAATGTTTACTATATGGAAGGGACGTCTATGCCTTATTTTAATCTTCCAACAATATTATAAATTAGTGTTATTTATGTACATTTTTCAAAGAAAAAAACTGGGCCTTGGGTCATTTCTCTTGCCACCATCACGCAGCTTGTCAGGCAAGAGTGAGGATTTGAACATGGGTTTATCTGACTTCAAAGACTGTACTTTAACCTTCCTTCTTGGTTGTCCAACTCTCTGCTTCTCTGTTTGACTGGACATTGTTTATGAAGAGAGACACCACACAATGGGTCTTGGCTTTTGACACTGGTATCACTCTTGGGGAATTCATTACATGGTGACAATCTAAAATTAGAAGCATACTGTCATTATTTTCCTGCAAGGGTGTGGGGTACTGCCTGAGGCCCAGAGCATTTGAGCTTTAGAGTAGGCTCATTTCTAGTTAAACATGGACATTGTACAATACATCTGGATTTCTTTGTATTCCATTGAGTCAATTGTTCCCATGTAAATCAAGATACTAGAATCTTATCTCTTTAAGTTTGTGGTGTTTTACAAATACTATGATTTTATACTTTTGACAGAACTTTAGAACTGGAAGAAATTATCTGGTCAGGAATCATTTGGTTGTAAGGAAGAGATATGCACTCAAGCTTATTTAGGTAAAGGAAATTTTTTTGTAAGGAAAATGGTTTAGATCATAGAAACCAAGTTGAAGAGTACCTAACCAAACTTCAAAGAAAGTGAAAAATCTTCATCTGTCTTCTCTCTCTCTCTCTCTCTCCCTTCATGGGCCAATAAATGACCATTTTAATGCATTGGTACTTCATTTTTCCCTGCCTCTGCAGATTGGCCTTCCCTCATTTTCTCATGGCCAGTCAGGGCTTACCCAGTAGCAGTACCCAGGGATGACTCACTTCAGCTGCTGCGTATGAGTTCCAAATATCAAGATGAGAACATCTTAATTGGCTGAGTGCAGACCTTAAGTTGAACATAAATCTAATTATCTAGGCAAAAAAGACTGGATAAGATTAATATTTGATATTGTCTATACAAGGAAATTATTTTAATCACTTGTGCAGAGATTTTTGTGAATTTTTCACAATTTTTGTGAAGAATTGAGAATGAACCTCTCATGGGTAAAATAGATATATTTCACCCTAGGAATAGCAACCGCATCCTTCAGTTACTCTCTCTCATCCTGATTCTGCATCTTTTGATCCTATTTTGCTCTTATTCTTTCTCAGTGCCTTCGAGTTGCCTTCCACCTCAGTCTTTTCTGGTCTTCTTGATTTCTCCTTTCTTTGAGGTGCTTTAGGCAGATTTTAAAGAGAGAAGCAAAACGAATCTAATGAAGTTATCCTATCCAGAGTTAGAGTAAGTACATAGTCATTCTTCACTGAGTGATTATTACATGACAAATCTAGCACTAAACCTTCACATTATATTATGTATTCCTTACTATAAACTCACAAAACATATGAACTTATTTTTTTCATCTGAGAAAATGGAGGTTCTGGGTAAGTAAGTAGCTTCTATAAGCTTCCATGGCAAGTAAAAGGAAGAGCCAGGATTTAAATTCAGCATCCTGAGCCTGGGCCACTATGGGCTATGGCAAAGGTGATACTCAAAAATCATCACTTTCTAATTGTTTTACTACATTCTACCCATAGTATATGCATTTGAGTTTACTTGTATCTATTGTATCTTTATGGTAGAAATATTATAAATGATGTGCTACTGCACATCTATTCCAAACTCAAGTTTGTGAATATCATGTTGGTGGCTTGAAATCAGACATTTTAAGAGTATCTACACCACAGAAATTGACAACTGCTCATCTAAATGCATTCACCTTTTAAAATATATGACTGAATAGATAGCTATATTATCCACAGAAAATCTTTCTATAAGCAGAATGAGACTGTGGGCCACCAGGTTTTGACCACTGTTTTAAAGAAACGCATCTCTGGTGGAAGAATCCCAGGCAGTCCCACCAGAGCACTCATTTCAGTGCAGGCATCTGATACAACCACACATCTGCTCCATTAGGATACCTTAGGGAGCTCATAGCCCAGACCAAAAAAAAAAAAAAAAAAAAAAAAATATATATATATATATATATATATATATATATATATGGTGTTAAATTAATCCTAGACAATGGCTACCTGGTGCTTACATTGAGACCTGTCTGAGGCCTGGTGGAGGTGTCCTTCCCTGCTTAGTCAGGTCTTCGAATTGGCAAGCTTGGAGCCACCTTGGACTCCCCAAAGAACTGGCTGGTTCCTTGACTGAAGCACTAATGGCCAAGGGAGAAGTGATCTAGGGATTAAATTTTCGCTTACCCAGAGTAGTAGCACTTTTAATGCATACTGCCTTTGCATCTGCTTTAGACTTTGTTTATTCACTGGTTCTTTTTTCTAGGTCAACGGGAAGCCAAAGAGAAGAGGGTCTTGCAGCTGGAGGAGATAAATATGTGATGGGGCATGTGGGTGGTCATTTAATGTTGCTTTCTGGGCTGAAATGATGTGGTTTCTTATGTTGTCTGTGAAACTAGCAATTATCCTTCTCTGTTTGACTGAAGTAGTTATTTTTGGTAAAAAGCTATTAAGTCTTTTGACTAAGAACATTTTGGGTACCCTGTGGTTGGTTGGCTATGTTTAGCTCACTTGCTCTGTGACCTTGGACATATGGCTCAGCCTTTCCATTTCTTTCTTGTTAAGTTGAGAATGATAGAGTGGCTTGTCGATATCTAGACAATGCAATCAGAAAGACTTCAATTTTTTGAACTTCCAGAACATTATTTCAATTCTTCAATTCACGTTTTAGCCCAGATTAAAAAAATAAAGCAACCTTGTTTATGTATTAACAATGAACCAGGGCACCACTAATTGACTTTGTGCTTTGGACACTGCATATTTTTCATAATGTATCCAAAACTTTAGGGCAGGAACCATAGCCTTAGTTTCCTAAATATCCCTGTATTCTGATTATCTGTTTCATCTAAATGATTGTGTATTGTTTAGAGTTGGGAACCTTTGGAGCATTTCCCTTCTGTAGATTTCTAAAGTCTATTCATTTCATCTTGCCTTATGAATTTTATCAGCAAATATGATTTATTAAATACTTTTCTGTATAATTTCATTGCATTGCTATCAGGGAGACACTCAACACTTAAACAATGTCCCTGCCCTGTGGAGCCAATAAAAACAGTTTATGTGAAAAGATAATTATCTCCCCAAAAGCACTGTATAATCACAGTCAAGTAATGAGCTAGACTATAAATACAAATGAGAAGAATCTCTCTTTAACATCCACTTAACCAATCCTTTGGAATAACGTCACCTGTCTGTACATTCTGTAAAATACACTGACCTTTAAATAGCACGCTGTCTACTCAGCACTAGCTGGTCACTGTCTCGTATACCTAACTCCCTTTGCTGAATCAATTGAATAGGGTGCTGCCTAAGTTTATTTGTTCCAAACTCAGTAGTACTTATTATTAAAATCACATAATATACATTAACAAAATAGGTGGGGCTTAAAGGGGGGGCAGGTTGTGTAAAAATTAAATTGATTGTTTTATAAAGACTTGCAAATACAAATCCCTAAAAACAATTAGTAGCAAATTAAGTATTGACAAAAAAATAAAAGATTAGTGGGAAAATGTCACAAATATTTAGTAGGATTTTGCATTCATGATACTTGGATGATTCTTGCTCTTTTTTAAATAAACTATAACTAGGAATCATGTAAGATGCATTACAGATGAAAAAGATACTTTAGATTCTAAAGTATCCTAATACAGACTCTTAACTGCAGAGAAGACTCCTATATTCAAAAGTTTGATGGTTTAATGTATTTTTAAATTTTTACATTTGTACACTTATGAAATGTATGTAACATTACCACGTTTCCTTCTCTAGCCATTCTTTTCTTTGTAGTTGACTGATGAATCAACTACTGGTCTTGCTCTTGGTCATATTAGAGAAATTCAATTATTGACAACTTGAAAAAAGTAGAAATTAGTTGGGAGATTGATTTAAAATGATCAATGTGTTTTTTGTCATGATGGAGAACAAAGAAACATTCTTAGAAAGTAAGCACAGAAATGGTAGTAGAATGCAAAACACAGAACAAAAGTAGTAAAAATCTATGCAGAAGAGTAAAGAGAGGGGAAGAAAAGGCTGAGAACAAACTTTTCAGTGGACTTTGGAGGAGCTAAGGGAACTGATTTTAGGTAGAAGGTAGCATTGACCTATTGACTAATTTTTATCAGGATAGTGAAATTATGAAAGCAATATTTCAGGGAATTTTTCTGATAACAGTGCACAGGATAAGAAGGATAGTCAATGGCAATTATGAATTTGAGTGCAAACTCAGATAATTAGCAATGTTTACCTGAAACACTATGATGAGGAACGGGTCTGAGACTGCCTCAGAGAACAGTGCTGGTTTTCATTGGAGATGCTAGATGTGGGCCAGGGAGAGAAGGCTGCAGCAGCCATGCTTCCTGTTTGCTGGTTTGGGGTCAGATTAAGGGTAAATGTAGTGGCCACTTAAGCTGTTGCAATACTATGAGAAGTGAAGGAAGAAGAAATATATGAAAGACTTTCTACAAATAAATACTAATTTGGTTCCATGGATAATAAAACTAGTGATTTGAATACAATTACAAGTAGAATTTTTAACTTCTCTTTTGGGGTCAGGCAAGATTCTTCTCCTTATTCTTGACATAAGGACATCATTAGAATACAGTCATAAAGAGTACAATATTTGGAGTAAGATGGAATTCTGTTCAAAATCTAGACCAGCCATTTTGCTAGCGAAACAATTTGAAACAAATTTCCTGAACTCTGGAAGAGTTTATTACCATGCCATAAAATGGGAACTATTTTACCTAACTCATAAAGATCCAAAATATTAACTATATCATAAGGAGCTTAGAGCAGTTAGTATAGAGCCTATCACAATTGTCTAGAAAATTATATTCTTTGTGTTTAGATCATAGTCAATGAAATTCTGCCTTGAAAGATATTTTGCTAATTTAATATTACCTTAAAAATAATAGCCCATAAATTGTTGTTCCGAAAAGTGGGATTTTTCTAGGTTCTTTGCTCAGAAAAGAAACTGAGCTAACTCTATATAGAAAACTACATTGAAATCCATATTTCCATGTTCTTTGGAAAAGAAACACTGACTTTACTTTTTCTAGAAGAAACTGCAAATTATAAAAATCCTCCCTCTGTCTGGTCTACTATTTGCCCAACACTTAGGGAAATAAAAGCTTTGTAAATGAGGGATGACCATGGCTTTGAAGCCATGATCTGAACTGCAGGATATTGGATACTCATTATTAGACACTGCAATAGAGTTCTTCTCCTATCTCTGCCCAGTGGGCAGTGATTTCTTGGCAACACATTCAGAAACCCTGGGCATCCTTTCACAGGATTTCCCAATTTGTTTATGCGTTGTGATGTTCATTTAAAATAGGGCTTTGGCAAACCCTTGGCAGAGATTTTTTTTTTTATAAAGGAGTGCAGAGCTCTTCGTTTGGCATGGCTCTTTAATATGTAGGTTTGTGTTTCCTGTCTTCTAAGTTTCCTTTAAAAAATAATGCTGTACAAACATACACATACCCATTCATTAAGCACTTTGAAGCAGAAGTCTGTGATATTTCCAAACAAAACATTACTTTACCCACTCGGTTGACTGTCTCAAAGTCTCCTTTCTAAGGAATTCTTCCAACTAACATTTGGGACAACAGCAAAAAAGGGAGCCAAAAAAAGTAAGTTCTGGCTGGTTGTATAGTGTTACTTGTGGTAGAGGAAAACTCAAAACTAATTTGAATTCAAGAGAATATCATGAGTCATCATGATGACTGTTATAACCAGATCCTTACATGCTACATGGGGATACCTATTCAGGGTGTATACATTCTAGAACTGATTTCCTTACAGAGCTTGTACCTTTCCTACAAACTTTTTCTTTGAAGATGCTTGCAAATGGTAAAATGCTGTTTGCAATGTTAAAAAGGAAAAAAAAAAAAGAAAGATAGAAACACAAAACTGTGGTCTATTAAACATTTATTTACAGCAACGACTTGAATCACTATGATTATGACTTCTATTACTATTAGCAATTCCAAGCACTGCTAAATCTAAGTTGGCTTGTGAGTTTTTAAAAAAGAAAAGAAAAAGTCTGACATCTGAATGTTTTTGCATGGATTTAAACAAGTGCAACTGGCTTTAAAACGGCGCCCTTTTATGGCATGAAAGTTTACAAAACTTTCTCCCTGTACACTGTGAGTTGAAGGAAACTCCAGGGCGGATGTTCCATTGAAAGAGCTCTGTCCCCAGTTTTCAAAGGGCACAGAAATTGCACCCAGCAAAGATGCTCTGTCAAAATGATTTAAAAGGAGGAAAGAAAGTTGCTGGAGGGGATTCGTAGTCCAGATCAAAAACAATTTTAAGTGGTCTCCTCTGGTGGCCTATGTGGAGACATATAACAGTCCCGAACACTGTTTTTCCAAGAGGTTAAATTTCAAAAAGAGGAAACAACAGCAAACAGGCTGCCAATTTACTCAACAAAGTCACAACTGCCTGGAGGTCTGTTCAAAGTAAAACTGCTGAGTTACAAATTCCTCATCTGCCTTACTCTTAAATATTAACACTTCTTAGGTAACTTTAGAGCTTGCATGTCACATTTATGACTCCCGCTAGACTTGCCCTGTGCAAACACATTGGTCCTCGTGATAACTCTTTGCCCTGTAGTAATCCAGCTTTGCTGGTGGAAGCCACTGTCAACACAAACTGCGAGGCCAGCAGCAGACCCAGTGCCGAAGGACACAGAATGTAGTTAATATTCAACGCATTTCTGAATGGTACAGGTGGGAAGGATGTGTTTACAGCACATTTCCAAAATAGTTTTCATAGCAGAGAGGAGTTTTCCTTTGTCAGGCACTAAGAGCTGGTCTGGGAGTGGGGAGCTAGCTAGATCCTGGTTCAGCTTCCCTCATAGCCTTTCTGTATGTAAGTGTCCAGCTCTGCTGATTGGCAGTTGTAAAAACAGGGAAACCATCTCAGATGTTGGAAAAGAGAGGTGGAGGAGTCATAGATGAGGACTAATTCAGAGAAGATGTGCTGGGAGAGAAAGAAAGAACGAAAATGGGAGAAGTTATATGTCCAACAGTCAAGTGGTCCAAATGATTCAGAAGGTGCAACAGGCTTATGAGTATTCATATATTTCCAAGCAATGCTTCCTTCCAGAAAGCAGAAATTTCTACAGGTTCTTCAATTATACCTATAATCCAGGACCAAGTCAGAGCTTAATTTAAAGTAGAATTGTGAAAGTTGCAGAATTGGATATATGGAAATGCCAAATACATTTTAAAGAAAGAAAACAGTAACTCTGAAATGTATACTCCTTTTACTGGGAAAGTGCCTAATTGTCTTTAAAAAGTATGCATGCGGGAGATAGTAGAGGATAGGAAAGGTAGCAGAATACAACAGTTACTAATAGGGCATTATGTAAAAATGTGGATGTGTAACCGATGTGATTCTGCAATCTGTATTTGGGGTAAAATTGGGAGTTCAAAACCCACTTGAATCAAATGTATGTAATATGATATGTCAAGAGCTTTGTAATGTTTTGAACAACCAATAAAAAAAAAAGTATGCATGCAAATTCCTGGAAAAACACCAAGAGATTGCAAGCTACATTACTATTAAATGTACTATATGCATATATTTTACATACGTATATGTTTTGTGAATTCAAATCTATCTACTAGTCTTCTTAGTTGTCCTGAGAAAAGGAAAATCTGTAAGAATCACATATTAGAGTAATTATAGTGTTGTTATAACTCTGGTGTGAAGTTTCTATGACATCACTAGGTGGATTCTATCAAATCTCTGTTATTCATCCAGAAGTAAAAACATATGTAGTGATGGAATATAAGTTGAATATCTAATTACTAAAAATTAATTGTCCATCTTCTGTAAATTGCAAAGTAATGACTAAAATTTATTGAATGCTTCTTTCCTGCCAGTTTCTGTGCCAAAAACTTTACATATATAAAACCATTTGATCCCAACAGAATTCCTGAAGAGACTGATCCTATTATCATCCCTTTTTCAGCTGATGAGTCTATGGCTTAGAGAAGCAACTTAGCCAAAGCCAACTAGGTATAGCCACATGTGATGTTTCAGGGCATAAATATTTGAATCTAGATTTATCAAAACTTGATGTAATAATTAGCTATGTTATAAATGGGTACTCTGATATTTTCTAAGGGAGAAATTTTAGAGGGGATAGTTAAAGGCGAAAAAAGACCTGAGCAAGCAGCTTAGTGGGCTGAAATGTTCCTGAGCTTTGGAAACAGATTGGGTTTGCCTTCTGGTTCTATCACTTTCTAACTGCATGACCTTATACAATTTATTAATACATTGAAAGGTGATTACTAGTCATAGTTAAATCTTGCCAAACAAATATATAACTTTAACATTTGCTTTACTGAGTCTCTTTAGTTCTATATGTAGGTGATCACCATAATTAATTCTAGAATTAGGTTTTTTTCTCAGAAATATATAAAACTAATAATTCACTTTTTGCATCTTTCATAATAAGTAGGTACTATTTTTCAAGTAATATTTTCAAGCTGTCATACCATGATGACACAAACAAGCATCCACAAGAAACATTAATTTAGTGTATTCTCTACAGCTAGATGTAATTCACTGTTGCTCTCAGGTTACAATAAAGGAAACTTAAAGTTTCAAAAAATATTTTATTCAAAGATGCTTTACATTTTAAATAATAATCATCAGCAGAAGTAATCAAATCACAGTGAACCTATTTGATTCAATTCAATTTAATCAAATGTCATATATCATTTTTTTTTAGAGAGAGAGAGAATTTTTAATATTTATTTTTTTAGTTTCTCGGCAGACGTACATCTTTGTATGTGGTGCTGAGGATCGAACCTGGGCCACACGCATGCCAGGCGAGCGCACTACCGCTTGAGCCACATCCCCAGCCCTGTCATATATCATTTTTATGTAAAGAATTGTCACTCCCATTTCATTAGTTCCATAGAACACAGAAAGAAAAAAAAAAAACCTCACTATTTATATGGAAAAAATAAATTTGACTCATGTTATTTATCACAGTTTAAAAGAGAGTATGGACCTCATCCATAGGTAAAACTGTGTGATGCTAATTTTTCAATTTAAATAAAAATTATGTTGTCCAAAAGATGGGGTGCAGGGACTTTTGTTTTAAATGAATGATCCAGATAACTCTCATGCCTACTGAAAAGTCGAGTCTGCCAGTCACTATGGTAGAATGATAATTTCTAATCTTCTCCCTCTTTCTCAATCTTTTCTTTAAAACCTGCCCTCACTCTGTGTCTGAGAAGTCTGAGAGCTACAGCTCTGCAAATTGTTCTTGGTAATTAGAACAGAGATTGATCCCTGAGGCAGAATTGGCCTGGGAATCACTGGTGAATCATCATTTAGACCCAAAGACTAGTCAGTCTTCACTTGGCATTGATAAGCAATAGAAAGCAAGTGCATTCATTGATAAAAGGCAATTTTTTTAAACCCAAAGATGGAACTAAAATATGTAGGAATACAGACAGATACAGATACAGATAGATACGAATTCAGTTGTAGATGTAGATGTCTTTACAGAAAACACACCCACATAGTATGAGTAAAACTAAAAGAAATTTAATACCACTTCCTATGCCCCCCAAATTGAGTGTATAAAACAAAGAGAATTTCTAGCTTAGGAGTAATAAAGGCTTACAGCTTCTTACTTCTCAGGCAGATTACAGTGTATGCCTAAAATAGATGTAATATTTAGACTCCACTTAAATTGCCTTGTTTTACACTTTAAGGTAGACAGGCTTCAACTACTTTCACAGACATAAGCTACATAAATTGTTGACATAAGCTACAAAGCTTTGTTACAAGGTGGCAGACAAGTAGCTCCCCAAAGTAACTCTCCCCTTGTCCCTGACATACATTAGGACAGGGACGGTCACGTTTGGCCCATGAAGCATGCACAGTTGAGAATAACAGTTTCTATAAAAAAGAATAAAACTAATGTGATGTGAGAAATATGTCCTGTCTTCAGGTTGTGTGAGATATATTGATACCTCCTAGCACATTTCTTTTATTGTTTTTTCTTGATATAGCTTATATAGTTTTTATTTATTTATTTATTGCTTGATTGATTGATTGATTGATTGCAATGAAATAATTCCCAATCAAGAGAGCCAGAGTAGACCAAAAAAAAAAAAAAAAAAATTAGAAGTATGGGAACATAAGTTATTGGCTTTATATTGGCTATTTGATTCATCAATGCCTAAAATTCTTTAGAATTTTATTATTTTTCATGTTATTTATTTCACTCATTTAAATATAAGTATTTCTAAGAATGATAATTACTCCTAAGGGTCCATGAATCATATAGCTTGCAGGGTTATAGCAGATATTTTTCTGTGAAGATGTATCAATAAGGAAAGAAACACATGATATGGCATGAGGGGTTGCAACAATACAACTATAAGTGTGCCAACTTTCTCTGCAGTTGCTTCTCCTCCTGCTTCAGTCCTTGTAATTATGGGAGTGATGACAAATCAGAGAACCGCTTTAGTGTGTTCTACATGGCAAGAACTGGATCCAGCATTTATTATACATTAAGGCAGGAACTTCTCACAGTATCCCTCTGATGTTAGCTTTATCATCAATATTCTACAGATGAAGATGTACAATCAGCAAGGTAAAGGAACTTTCTTAAAGACATAACACCAAGTTCAAAGGCAGCTTCAGCATCTTAGTGAGGCCCTTAGCAATTTAGCATCCCTCAGTTCAAATCCTAGTACCAAAAAAGCCCCAAAACAAAACAAAACAAAGACATAATACCAGAAGCAGGGCAGAGAGAAGCAGCATTGCTGGCTTTGAAGATAGAGGAAGAAGACCACAAGCCAATGAATGGGAGCAGCCTCCAAAAATTGGAAGACAATAAAATGATTCTGCCTTAGAACCACCAGAAAGGAAAACAGCCTTGCTGCTAGCACCTTGATTTTTAGCCCTGTGCAACCTGTGCTGAATTTCTAACTTATAAAAGAGTGAGATGATACATTTAGGATGATAAAGCCATTAAAAAAAAACTGCAAGTAAGAAAGAAACTTGCTCAAAATGAATGAAGACTAAAATCAGGATCCACACCTGCCTGCTTAACTCAGTCTATGTTTTTAACCACGGATGAACAAAGGAGGAGAGTAGAATAGGGGAAATGGATAAAAGGAAAGTTTTGAAGACATATGACATTTATACAATTTAATTCTTTGCCTAAAGGTCTCTTTCATAGGAGATTATTTTTAACATTTACAAGCTGTGCAACATGCACTACATTAACTATGAAAACCCATCATTTTATCACATATAGTCATACACAAATCACATTGACCTAAATTCACCATGCTCTTCAGGTTTCCAATAATTCTCTTTGAATAATCACAAAAAGATGAAGCTTTGAAGAATTTTTTTTAAGAAAATGTGTGTATTGATAAGTACTAAATTGCATGATCTGGCATTAGTCAAGATAGTATATATAGGATAAAACTACTTTAAAAGGTTAGAGAGATGCAATTTATTATTTTTTTTAAAGAAATCAATAGTATATCTCATAATTTTACCTGGAGGATGCTATCTTTGTTGCCAGGTTTCATAAGAGTACCCATCAAGGGCAGAAGCTCCAGTTGAAGACCTTTAGTGGGACATTTCTTTAATGTTACAGTTTAAAAATTCATCTTGCCTCTTAGGTATAGGATTATATGCTTTTTAAACTTACCTCTCCTAATACGTTGATTAAAAATAAGCTTGTCTGTGTTTGATAAATGCTCTGTGAAGAGGCAATCTCATGCATGAAGTCCTTTTAAGAATGAACATAAAATGACTTTTCTCATAAAAATAGTGGTGGAGAGAAAAACTTTATTAAGTAAAGTCCCATATTTTAAGACATATGATTATTAACACAGAGTTCTCTACCACAGCCTAATGCATTGCTTTATAAAATTGAGCATTTGGTGAAGTTTTTTCTTACCTCTAATTAAGAAATGAATTAATCAATAAAAAATTAAAAAATCCTTTTGACAGTTCCACAACCCTCGTGCATATTATCACATGACCCATTTAGTCAAGGAATAATCTCTATTGCAACAATATGAAGTGGTCAAATGGACTGGCTATTGTGGTGTCTTCGCCATTTTTACCTCTTCTGGGATTCCAGTTTTCAAATAGAAATAATCATTCTTCTCGCTATTTGAGTCTGTACCTGCTTGGTAGAATCAAATGGCAATTTGTCAATTGTTCAGTTTATGTACAAAGTATAGATTTTCTGACTGTCTAATTTACAGTAAAAGCAGATTGCTTGCATCAATAGACTGGTTGAGCTTTTGTGTTAACACATTGACTACACAATTGCTCACTCCATTCAGAAGTTCTGGATAATTTGTCTATGGAAATTGGAGTCAACACTACCAATATAATAAAATTTAAATTAATTATATGCAAACATTTATTTTGCAGACAAGATGGATCAGAACATGATAATGCACCTTAAAATGGTGATTACTCTTCATTCCTTAAATAGTGCTATGAAGTGTGTAACCAACTTATTGCATTCACACACATGTCCTCTGTCCACAACTTTCAAGGACTACAACCATTAAGAAATATTCTTGTAAAAAATTTAGATTAGCCATTCTATTTAAATGAGATGACTGTGTGGTTGTCTTCAATCTATATAGGGAGACTAGGTTTTGGCTTTGATGCCCCTGTAGATGTTGGGCGTAAGAAAATGAACATTTTACAATACACTTTAAGGTAACAAAATAATAATACTAAAAATAAGTTCATACTGTAGGATAAAACTACATAATGTTTCTTCCTGGTTTACAGGGATTATTCCAGAGGTTAAAAACAAACAAACAAACAAAAAACCAATGACATAAAAAAAGTAATTAACTCCCTCTTCTTTGTAGCTTGTAGCTCCGGATTTATTTACCATAGAAGGTATATGTTATACTACTCATTATCTAGAGTATTCATCCTTTCTGAAAACCAAGCTCAAGATGCTGGAGAGCGAGAGAGAGAGCGAGACAGACAGACAGACAGATAGACAGACTTTACTTCCCTATCTCACCTCCATAAATTCAATTTTTGTGTTTCTAGGTTTCCAAATGAGAATCCATCTCTCTGTAGTAGTTCAAACTATCCCACTGGAGTGTATCAAAATCTGAGCAACTCTAAATTTCATGCTCTTTACTCATTTTGTGTTTATGTTTACAAAAAGTTTAGTTTGGAATGTTAGAATATTTACAAAATTCAGTATTATAGAGAATATCCATTTATGAAAAAAAATTTGTCCTGTGTACTCGGTCAATTAAATCAATTTACTTCCTTGCCAAGAATAATCACTATTTTGAATTTGTTATTTACCATTGCTGTGCATTTATTTTTCTTTCATTTATTTTTCTTCATTTAGCTCTTTATGTGGACTAAATGCTCAATGTATGTACCTTAGTATGATTATTTAATACTCAAGTAAATAAAAGGAATATACTTTGGCTAAATGGAAAAAGATCTTTCTATAGAGATTAATATTATGGTAGCTTTACTAATAATGGTTAAACAATTCAAAATGATCTTATTTTGAAGATATTATTATTTAATGCTGAACATACTTCCTCTAAAACCTTATCACTTGTATTCTTGATCAAATGTATAATTTTAGCATGCTAAAATCATAAAAAGAAATATTATGAAGAATAAAGAAAACTAGCAAAAAAAATACTGTCTTTCAAATGAATTACCCTAAATAAAAGAGAAAATTCCAATAATCTGGATTAGAGGAATTCAAACATACTTAGAACACAGTAAATTATTTTTAAATGAAAAAAAAATCAATAAAGCTATTTAGTGTATGATAGGGCTAAAAACGTGACATTTGGGCTTAACTTCAAATAGTTTAAGTGACAGTGATGGTGACTATTGACATATCTAAAGTGTAACATAGATGACTAGACTCCAGTTCATTTTATCAACATACTTTCAGATAGTTTTACAAAACTAAGAAATAAAATACAAAATTAGTCTGACAACACTCTTCAGGACTCATAAAGGCGATTATTTCCATCTTTCATTTACCTTTTCTCACAAAACATTTGAAGAACAAACTAAGAATCACTGAAATCATTCATCATCATTTCCCCTTTGGAAAAGTGGTGTCTTTTTGGAGGACTGGTACATTTCCACTCATTGGAGCTGGAAGATCCTAATTCCTAAACTGGGCTCTTCTTTAATAAATCACTCAGTATAGAGTTAAAATATTTATTAGTATACCTTATTTTAAAATATCCTATAAAATTTCCAAAAACAAAATAGGACAAAAAGCAAGGTTTTGAATTCCAAAAAGAATTTATTTGAAATTAAAAGTTTCCCTAATATATTAACTATATGTACATATGTCTCAATTTGTTTTATAAATATATAGATTGTAAGTTCCAATAACTGAATTTCAGCAACAATCTCTTTTTGGTTCTTTGTTTTTCTCTCTTTCTTTGTCTCTTTGTTACCTCTCTCTCCCTCTTTCTCATTGATAAATAGTCTGTATATATTGAAAAATGCATTCTGGATTCATTCAAGGTACCATTCAAGGCCTATAAATCCTCCAAACTTTTATTTTTCTTTCTGTATCTATTATTTTTTCCTGTCACTGTTGCTAAAGGATAACAATACTTCAAAATTATTGCTCCAATAGTCTAAGAAAATTGACTTTTTTAGTGTTCAAATAGGAAATAATACTGGTAGTTCTGTACCTCCAATGAGGGAAAACATAAGGACTTGCTGTGATATTTGTATAAAAACAATGGATTTCAGCATTAATGCAGGTCTTGTCAGTCATTTCTTATATACAAAAACAAATTGTTTCTATTGAATTTGAATGAACTACTTGCACTTGCAGAAATGAAAAGTCCCCAGCATGCACACTTCATTCCAAAAGGGTCTTTTGGAAAGCTGGTTCAGACAAAACATAGAGATGGAGTCCTCAGCTTTTGGGGGACAGCTGTTTTATTTGGGTGGGAAAGGACACAGAGGGGTTGTAGAATAACATTTAAAAAAGAATTAAACTTGATTAGGCAGATCTTGAAGAAATCAACCCAACACACAGTTGACTTTGAGGATTTGGATACTCTGAATTTTTTCCCTCAATTTTCAAAGAGATTTGTGGATATAAATTCAAATTGAGAATAAGGTTCTCATTACATAATGACAAGGAAAATGGAGTGCAAATAGAAGTGATCCATCATAGGATATTTTGTGGGAGGGCTTCCAAGTTCTAAAACTGACTTTGAGCAGATTAGCTGTGGATAAACTAATCTAAAACCAAGTTTGCTGGAAAGAATTCTAAGATGGTTCATGGATCCTTAACCCTTGGTCTCTATAACCTGTAGTCCTGTTCATGCTCCTCCTGTTAAGAGTGGAGAGAACCTGTGTTCATAATGGAAAGCTACTGCAATTTGGTTACTTTATATGGCAAGGGGAGGAAGAATGCAGTGTCATCAAGGCCCCAATTTGGCTGATTTTAGTTTATTAAAAAGGGAGCTACTCAGTGGGCATGAATTAATAAGACAAGTCCATTAAAACAGAATCAGGAGGTGCTAGAACACTCTCTCCTGATGACCTTAAAGATGCAAGTTGCTATGGGTTCTACAGCAAAAAGAAAATGGATTCTGGAAACAACACATGACCTTGAAAGTAGACCTTGAGCTTCAGATGAGACTGAAGCCCTGGCAACACCATGATTGTGTCCTCATGAAAACCTGAGCAGAAATTTCACATAGACTGTGCCAAGACTCCAGATCCAGAGAGATGGTGAGATAATGAAAGTTGTTGTTCCTGGTATTTTAGTTTGTGGTGATTTGTTATGCAGCAATACCAGACTAATACAGCAGGACAGGACCTCTATGTTCATGTACAACAAATCAATTTCTTAGAAATTTTTAATCTCAGAGGTAATCTGAAAATACTGTTTTTGTGACTCAAAGCACTTGACCACATTGGAAGTAACCTCATCTTATTTTTTAGCCTGGAATAAAATCAGTCATGACTCTCAGCTTTTTAAAAAATGTCTAAACTGTTCAAATAATGTCAAAATACTATTGTCAAAAGTAATATAATTTGTTTATATTTATCTAAAGAATTGTGTCTTTTTAAAAATATATAATTACATTTTTATCAGTTATATGTATATGGAATCAGTCAGTTGTAGATGTTAACTATTGATTTACTACTATGAAAATAAAAAATGCAGTTTCCTCAAAGTATGTGATTCTTCACTCCAACAAAGAAGCAGATGCACTTACTTTTATTCTTTACTACTTATTTTGGGGGGACAGGGGGTACCGGGGATTGAACTCAGGAGCATTTAAGCACTGAGCCATATCCCCAGCCCTACTTTGGATTTTATTAAAGACAGGGTCTCACTGAGTTGCTTAGTGCCTCACAGTTGCTGAGGCTGGCTTTGAACTTGCAATTCTCCAGTCTCAGCCTCCTGAGCCTCTGGGATTACAGGCATGTGCCACTGTGCCCAGCTTTACTATTTTTTGAGTGAAGCAAATTCATGTTACAATGGAAATATTAGTTACAAGTGAATCAGATTATTAATTATAATTATTATTTTTATAACTTTCTTGTTCTAGAATTAAGCATAACCTAATTTTTACATTTACTTAATTTTTATGTATAAATATCTAACTCATCCTTAAACTTTCTGGGGAAAAAAAAGTATATTAGGCATTTCAACATATTGGTTATTCCCTCTGGAACCCTGCAACCTCCCTTCCAATCTGGTCTAGTCTTTTTATTAGCCTGCAGGCAGCTGTTATTCTGGGACTTTTCTTCCTCAATATCCTGGGAATTCCCTTTTCTTTTCTGTTTCTCAGTATCTGCTTCCTGATACCTCTAGCTTCCTCTTTCCTGCATTATTTCCTCATTACATAGCAGCATGTCCTCCAGTAGCACTTAAGGCATAGAATGTGGGAGAGATGTTTTTAAATCCTTCAATTGAAAATATTTATTAGTATTACTATCTGAAACTATTTTCTAATTTCACACAGGTTATTTTAGTCAGTTTTTTCACTGTGGTGACAAGAACAATTTCAGGAGGAAAAGTTTATCTGGGAGCTCATGGTTTCAGAGGTCTCAGTCCATAGAAGACTGGCTCCATTCCTCTGGGCTCAAGATGAGGCAAAACATCATGGCAGAAAAGTGTGGCAGAGGAAAGTAGTTTAGGACATCACATCAGGAAGTAGAGAGAGAAAGCTCAGCTCAGTTCGCAAAATATAAATCCAAAGGCACTACCCCAAGGAAGCCACCTCCTCCAGGCATACCTTACCTGCCTTCAGTTATCACTCAGTTACTCCCTATTAGGAAACTAATTCACTGATTGGGTTAAAGTTCTTGTAGCCTGATTACTTCACCTCTAAACTTTCTCGTATTGTCTCACGTATGAGTTTTGGGGAATACCTAATGTTTAAACATAATACGATTTTGTTAAATTTTCTTGCAATTGAACTTAACTTAGAAATCATTTTCTTTGAGATTTTCAAAGGAATTGGCCTATTATTTTCCATTTCTTTATGTCTCTTTTTCATTTTCCATCTTTTCTAGTGACTCTTCTATTCCTGGCATCCTAGTGTTTGGGATTCAAATGTCTTTATTTGAATGTTTTAAATTCATTTTTCTAAAACCCCAGGAGCCTATTTATATAAAAATCTGTTCATTTCCACTCTGGAAAACATTCTCATATCATTTGTTTAATAATTTTCCACTTCTGTTTTGTTTTGTTCTCCCTTTTAAGAACTAACATTAACTAGAAATTGGACCTTAGTGTGTGCCATTCTTAGCTTTTATCTCTTATTTTCTTTCTTTATCTTGTCCTACTTTCTAAGACTTGTCCTCAAGTTTGCTTTTCAAGTTTCCCATGAACTTTTTTTTTTTAAAGAGAGAGTGTGAGAGAGAGAGAGAGGGAGAGAGAGATAATTTTTTAACATTTATTTTTTAGTTTTCGGCGGACACACATCTTTGTTTGTATGTGGTGTTGAGGATCGAACCCGGGCCGCACCGGCATGCCAGGCGAGCGCGCTACCGCTTGAGCCACATCCCCAGCCCTCCCATGAACTTTTTAAGTCAACATATTTTTAATTACAAAGATTTTGTTCTTTTTTTTTTTCCACAGGATTCTCTGTTTCATGGATGTAATGACTTATTTTATATGCCTGAGAATATTAATTCATTTTTAAAGATTTTCCTAACTCTCTACCAGATTTCTTTCTTTGTTGTTTTGGTCATTGCCTTTGATCCAAGTTTTTCTGAAGATATTTATTGAATCTTGATTGTCAATTGACATGTTAGTTGTAAAGAGTAAGTTGCCAATTATACACTTTAGTTTTGACCCCGGTAAAGCTTATAGGCTAATAGGCTTTACCAAGTGCAAACAGGTGGGGATGAGGCTCTTACAGGGAGAGTCTCAACTGCCAACATCACTAACCATTCTGCATGCCTTAGGGTTGTATTTGCAGACTTTAGTCCTCCAATCTTACAATAGAAATTAGGAACCTGGTTGCTAGTATCCTGATAATTAAATGGGACAAGAGAGCTTCAGTTTCTCCATTTAGAAAGTTAGTTTTTCTCTATTTCCCTTTATCTAATATGACTAACTCTCAGGTTCCCTGATGTACCACAGTTTAACTTGTCGATTTAAATTCTCCTCTCTTCTTTGGGTTATGGAAGAAGTGATCACCTGGTCAGATGTGGTAGCATTCATTTTCTCTAATAGACTTTCAAACTTTCTTCCCACTTCCAGTCCCATCTGTCCTTCTGCTTTCACAGATAGTGGAATTCTCAAATTCATTAAATCTTTGCAGGACTTTTTGCACTGGGAAACCTCTTTTTTGATAATGGGGCACATCTTCCCCCTCTGAGGTTTCCTTTGTTTTCTTAAGTCCTCTTAAGTATCTGTTTCCTCAACTCTAATTCATATTGTAACTCCTGTCTGCTATTCTTGCCTTCCTGATGTCCCTGCTGGCCGTCCTCATGGGCTTTTTATTCAGTGACATGATGGTAATTGGCTCTCTGAGGAAAAAAGAAGAAAGGAAAAAATTCTGATTTATAGTTTTTGTCAATGTCAATGGTGTAAACACTCCCATTATGACTATGTTCAAGTTACCAATAGTTCAACAATGGCTTGTAAGAGTCTGAAATATTTAACAATTGTCTTCATAGCAGACAGTGTCATTGAGTAAGACCTGCTATCGACCTGAATCAGCTAAAGTGTTCTCAGGCACCTGTTCTTGCAATACCACAGGAGGAATCCTAGTTGAGTTGCATATAGTAGTAGGCAGGAGTTTATTAGAAAGACAGAGAATACAGATGTTCAGGACAGACCAAATGAGTCAGTCACCCCAGGGAGGCAGACATTGGCCTTATAGAGTTGAGTTTGTTTTTAAAGACTGAACTTGGAAGCCCCCACTCTCTGAAATTGAAAGATGCAGATGCTGGATGCTAGAAGTCTCACTCCCTTGACATAAAACTCCAGGGATGCAGAAGAAGTTAAAAACCCATAAAATTTCATCATTTGTCCCAATGTATCCCTTTACCCTTTAAAAATTTCTCTTTCTCCAAAAGCCTTTGGAAATAGAGCTTTTAAAACAGTGAAGTTTTATTCCAACTTCCCCCCAAGTTAGCTTTGAAAAACCCACTTTCCTACCAACTTGACTTTGGATATCTCTGCAGCAGGGAGCTTTATGGCTTAGCTTTCTTGCTTCTTGACTGGTAGTAGAGCTTCCTGGTACCAGTTCATTCTTCCTGCTTCAATAAAGTTCTCTATTACCCCAGGCCTGTGACCTATGGACTCTCTTTGATGCACCTGTCTGATTTGCTTCCAGTAAGTTATCGCCCTTTACTGTTCTTCCCGGCCCAACTCTTGACGGCTGACTAACCTACATTACAATCAGAGCTGGCTCTGGCCAACACCACTGATGCCTTCTCAATTTTACCATCTCTGTCAGTCAGAGTCCATCCCACCATACATAACTGGGAGTCTTAATTTCTTACTTAGCTAGTTTGTATAACATAAACCACATGACTAGAAAAAATAGTTGCTTGAGTGGAATAAATTTTAAAAAATGGAAGTAATCTGGAATACACATATAGGGTTTTGCCTCAAATTATGATAAATTTGTTTTTCTTTCTTCAATTTCACTTGATCTTTCTTTAACAAAGCTTCTATGCTTTCATTCTCTCTCTTCCTTGCATACCTAAGCATATCCATTTAAATGATGATGACATTTAAAAGAAATAAAATAAAGTTCACCTCCTTTAAAAATAAGGCTTAAACTAAGAAAATATGCTAAGGAGGATGTGTTTTAATGAGGGGATATTTCGGGCTATAGTGTCCTAACCCCCACCAATAAGGTTTTGCCCAGTAATCTGTATCTTGGAGGTGTGGTGTAAATAAAGTGAGCTATTAAAATAATATTTGCTTTCAAATTAGGCACTGCTCAGTTATTTAGAGGTGTAAATTACAGAGGACATATATCTTGTAAAAATTATCTTACTCTTTCTAATTGGACTGTGAACTATTTACCATCAGTTTCATTTCTAAGAAATCATAAGTCTAACTTGAAGGACAGTAAATGCTGCCAAAATTTCGTGAGTCTGTGGCGGCTTATCAATGGCACTACTTTATGTAACAATTGGAAACACTACTTTATGTAGCAATGCCCTGCATGGCATCACCAAACACACCATTTCCAGGGGGGAATTGGTAAGAACCATGGTACTGAGGTCAATGCATATAGGTAAGCAACATAGTGTGCAAAAACAAACTTGCACTTCTTTTAGGGAGAAGGTTGTCACATATACATAAAATTCAAAAGGAAGTCTTGAAAGAATCACATACTCCCCAATTTTAGAGCAAAACAATCTTAGATGTTACCTTTTGCATAGTACTTAATTTTAGATAAGGAAATTGAACCCCAAAGCAGTGAAGCTAGTGATAAATTGGGGGCTACAAAGGACTCAGTATTCCCACCTCACATCTAGAAATTTCATGTCTAAAGATTCCTGTTACCCTCAAAGTCTTCCCCAGGATCAGGAAAAAATGAAAGTAGAATATTTACATTTCACATACCTCTCATATGGAAAGAATGCTTTTGGTTACAAGTGCTGTTGTACACTAGAGATATTAGCATACATTTTTGCAATGTTTTACTTGTGTAAAATAATTACAATTCATGGTTTTGAGGATCGTGGACTTATTTTTTGTTTACAGTGTGACTTCTGTTATTGCTCATCACAAGATCTTGTGTGAGTAATGTGAGTGAGGAATGTTGCTGTTAGCTGTCTTATATCCTGCACAGGAAATACAGAAAGTCTGACCAAAAAAAAAAAAACAGTGCTGAAAACCCAGCAGGGCCAAATGGGAAACAAAACACTGTGATTTGGTGATGGTTACCTGTTTCATGTGAAAATCTCTCTAGCTTTAAAAAAAAATCATTATAATGTCTTTTCTCCTCTGACTAAATGTTTGAAACAGAACTATGTTGGACACCAGCCATATCTTGGCGTGTGTTGCCATGTGTAGTATGCTCACAAAATCTGCTTTGGTTTATTTTGTATGATGTCATACTACATAAAACAGTCTTAAAATGTAGCTTTTCCTGAGGGATTTTATGAGAGAAGTGATAAAAAGTGCACATAACTAGAGTTAACTTTTGGAACTTAAAAAAATATGTATGTATACATATACATATATGTGTGTGTGTTTGTGTGTGTGTATGTGTGTGTATGACAAAACATTTGCATTAAACTAAAAAATATCCCAAAGGTATACACAGTCTTGGTGCGTTTTAATGAATAATAATTCAGTTTTCTAATTTTTCAGGCAGGTCTGACTTCCTAAACCATCACTGGCAATAAAAGATGCTAATTCCTGGGCTGGGGCTGTAGCTCAGTGGTGAAGTGCTGGCCTTGCATGTGTGAGACACTGGGTTCAAACCTCAGCACCACATAAACATAAATATATTGTGCCCATCTACAAAAAATAAAAAAAATTTTAAAAAGATGCTAATTTTCCTTCCTGGAAAATTCATTCACTCAGGTTTGACTAGCCAATTAGACTGACCTCCATCCTGGGTATTTTGCCCTAATGGTCATTGTCTGTCTGCTTTGAAAGGTGTTTCTAAGCTACTTTGGATTGTTTCTCTTCCAGGAGTTAAGGGCTCCCACCATCCTGTATACTCACAGCTTGACAAGGTAGATGGCCTTATGAAGGTTTAATATCCTCTTAATATCATGCCAGAGTTTCTTCCAGGTCTTATGTACTTGATGTGTCAAAATTTTCTTGGTGTCTTTAGATTATCAAGGAAAAGAGGGAGAATTTTGATGGAGAAGAAAGGCATTTTCATAGGTTCAGAATAAGGAGACATGATTGACAGCTGGTCTTGTGAAATATTGGTAAATCATGATTTACCAGGGGAAAGATTAAAAATCTTTCTTTGCCATATAAAGGTGTCTGTATAATAAACAAATGGAGAAATATTTAAGGTTCTATTCTATTAAAAATAGTACCAGGAGTACGGGGAGGGAGGCTCAAGGCAAGGTTGATCCATGGGTACTAAATTAAAGTTAGATCAGAGTAAGAAGTTCTGGGGTGCTACAGCATAGTAGGGTGACTACAGATAGCAGTAATGTACCAAATATTTCAGAAAGCCAGAAGAAACAATGTTCAAGATACTAAATAAAGCAATGATAAAATTTTGAGCAAGTAGATGTGTTTAATCTTATTTTAAATTTTGTACAATAAATATATCTATCAAAATGCCACATGGTGCCCTATTAACATGCATAATTTTATATTTTTTATTGAAATAAAGTGTTTAATTTAAAAATAGCATCAATGTAATTCAAAGGAAATAAAATTAAAGATATGTCCAGAATCTTGTAACTGTTTTTTTTTTTTTTTTTTTGGTAAAAGGGACTGGACCCAAGGGTGCTCAACCACTGAACCACATCCCCAGCTTTTTAATTTTTTTTTTTTTAAACAGGGTCTCACTAGGTTGCTAACAGCCTCACTAAGTTGCTGAGGCTGGCTTCAAACCTGCAATACTTCTGCATCAGCCTCCTGAGACAGTGGTATACAGGTGTGTCCACCACACCCAGGAGAATATTTTAATCTTTGATTATTGTCTTTCCAAACAAATCTTCAGGGAAGGTGGAAAAGTCAAGAGACAAAGGAGGACACATGCACTCCTGTGCATCAGCACACCACCAATAATATGGAAATTTCTATGCAAATAACAATTAGACTTTTAGACAAATATTGTCAATGGTGTGCTAGAGGACTGTTTACTTGTGTAAACTTGTACATTGTTTTATAGCTATGTCTTTTTTAAGACCACTATATCTAGGAATTTACTTGCATCCATGCTGGTCCCACTTTGCTAGGGAGCACTTTGAACATTCTCTTCTGGATGACATTTAACTCCAGTCTGGCAGGGGAGCTTCTCTCTCTCTCTCTCTCTCTCTCTCTCTCTCTCTCTCTCTCTCTCTCTCTCTCTCTCTCTTGGGGGGAGGGATTACTCCTCTGTCATGTTTATCTCTTGGCCTATTTTTCCAGGTCATATCTCACAGATGTTTGAATCTGAATTGGCCTTTATGACTTGGTATTTCCCAAAAAAAAAAAAAAAAAAAAAAAAATCACATGAAAGGTTGAAAGTTCCTGAAAGCCTGTTTTTGTAACTTCTTTCCTACTTAATCACAACTAGTTCCCTTTTCCTTTTTTATTTCTCAAAGAGGCAGAGGAAATGATAAAAAAGATTCCTGCAGCTTCCATACTGGGGTTTTGGCCAGCAGATTGTATTAAGGTGGACAACTTCTGGTTTTCTTAATGTCCCATGACTGTCATTGGATATGTTGAGTTCAGCTGTCATTGTAAGGCTCTAATGGATGAAGTTCTACCAACCCAACACAAAAGTGATCATTTAGCTGGGGATACAAAGTACCATTGTGCCCTATTGGCTGATGGTCAGGAAGGTTTATACAGAATGGGCAAATTTTGTTTCTGTTTTTGTTTTTATGTGAACTGCTAAGTAAAATAATCCTTCAGTGTAAATAGACAACTAGCATCTATCCTAGGGAAAACAAGACATTTGATAGCATCCGGTATAGCAGAGAGAGGTACACAATGCCAGGAGCCAATGACATGGCTAGGAACACCCACAGATGAGCAGATTTCCTCTGTGCTCTCACAGGTCCAAGAGTGTTATATTGGACGGAAGGACATAATGTGATTTGCTCTTGAGCTCCGATAGCACCATGTAGATTAATAAACAGAGTAGAAAAGAAAAAGCAGTCAACATCACTCTGTACCATTTCCTTTTGAGGAGAGTCAGCATAACTGAGTATCTAGAGACCAGTTGGTCAAATAGCACCAAATCTTTGATGCATTGTTCCGTTTTCAATCATTTTATTTACAGTATGTTGAAACAAGGATGTTGTGGAGGGTGGCGGCAGAAGCTCAGGTCCAGGAGTTCCCTGGCCATACATGTGCCCACATGCCCTGGAGGGAAGGGAGACTTAACCGCCACCCTGCAATTGATATGGTTGCTGTGAAGTTCTGAGATTTTCCTCTGAGGTTCTTCTGCTAGAATTCACACAAGCTTTAGAGACTTGGAGAGCATTGTCTCTTCCCCTGGAGTGGGAGAATGTGATTAACATAGATCAAGATTTGTAGGTGGGAAGCAAAGTTGTGGTTTCCTGTTGCTGGTATCTAAAAAACTTGTGCCACTGGCCCATTTACAGGAATAAAGCAATAATTGTGCCCCTCTGTATTCTCTGGTCAGAACAGAATGAGATAGATGTTTCATAAATTCCAAAACAATGTCAAAAGATCAGAAACTTTATAGTGTTCATGGGAAAGAATTATATTCATGGTATGAACAACATTGATTAATGTCTGGTGTTATCCAAAAAAAGAAAAAAAAAAGGAGTTATTACTTGAGAAGTTTGTATTATACTTTATTAACCAAAGAAAAATATTCATGCCGGTGGAGAATCTGCACAGAGAAGTTTCTACTGGAGTGTGGCAAGTAGTTCATCCTACTCCTCACCATTACCAGCCTCTCTGCACATCATGGGCTGCAGAGAAGCCACATGAAGGGAGAGGCAGCTGGCTCTGGAAACCAGAGGCAATGACTTGGGTAATTCTGATTTCCATTCTGCCCCAGGTGCACATTCAGTTCTAAAACCAAAAATGTAATTCCCTAAGGTTTAGGGACAACTCTGAGTACAGTGCTGAAGTGTAAAACATTTGGAGGTTATAAGAGACTTAAGCCAGGAGGCTTTATGTATGGGACCATCTTCTGATTACCTGGTCCCTCCTGCTGGCTGTACTCAGGTTACCTCTTCAGCTAGAGGACCACCCACCACTATGCTGCTTCCCTACTTTTGGTCTGTTTTCTAAATCATCTCAAGTCACACCCTGGAGCTTCACAGTGTCTTCCTCCTGCCTAGGAGGAGATGCAGGAAAGAAGGATGATACGTTTCCATTCCAGGGAAACTCACAGAGCACTGTATCATCACTTTCACCTGAGGCGCTTTTGCAGGTATAAAGGAGACTCACTGCTCTTTTAGAAAACCTGGAATTCTCCCCCATAGGCTATGTGTGAATGAGAGAAGTGCAAAGATTAGAGAAAACCACAAAAATGCCACTGTCCCTGCACAGGAGGGAGAATGGGCCAAGTGTCTTCCTTTGTCCTCTTCTGAAGGCTCAGGTGAGCACACTTAGCTCTCCAGAAGGCTAGTACACACACTAACCAAGCAAAACATGGATAACATTGTACAAGCAAATGAAATTAATACAATTATATCATAAAAAGTGATAGAAGAATGCATTATTGAAATGTAAATGCCCTTCCAAAAACATGTTGGTAAAGATATTATACACACAAACACATACACACCATACATGCACTCTCTGTATACTCCTCCAGCTACTGGAAAAAAGGTTTTCTAAAATACATATTGGAGATTCCATATTATTCAGGGTAATATGTGTAAAACTGTGCAATGGATTACTTTGGGGATCATTCTGCAAATTTCATGCACAACTGCATTTTTAACATGAATCAGTCATCCAGGACTTGCCTGTATATTTCTAGAATAGTCCTAGATATTTATGAATTGGAAAACAATTCAAATTCTAGCAGAGTCCAAATATAAAGCTTTTATAATACCAACCATTTTTGTGTCTTTTTCAGATTTGTTTCATACTCCAAATCAAGAGGCTTTTTTTCCCATAACTTCTTAAAAAGTCCATATATTTGGAGTTAATGTAATCCATACGTTCCTGATTTATTCTCACTTTCTTTATCAGAACACTACTTTGTACAAGGACTTTGATCACCAATAAGCTATATGAGATTTTTAAAGGCCTTTTATTTTCCTAGAAAAAGGAAACCACATTTGATCAATAACATGGTTAGTTATAAAATCAAAGTACACAAGGACTTATGAAGATATATTGTCTTACTATTCAACTTTAATAACATAGGCTCAAGATATTCAGAAACTCACCAATCATTGTCAGAAAAATACATTTTTTTGTTATTGTTTTCTTCACAGGCTAAAATGTCTATTTTTCATTTATAAGATGTGTTTTATCTTCTCATTACAGTAATTTTGAAAAGATTTAGTTCCTAGATATTTAATTAGAATAACTTGCATAGAACTGTGTCATGTAATTATCTTATATTTCAATACATCTGCACATAAAGGCCCTTTGTGGAGAACTACTAAACTGGAACTCAGCATTATATCACATGGTTGTAGAGTAGGAGCCCCATAAAGACAAGGGTTATGCCTTTCTCATCTTAGCATCTGCACAAAGCAAGCCCTTGAGGAGCATGTTGACCATACAAAGACATATTCAAAAATAATAGCAATGATATAGCTACAGCAGGGAACCTGCTGTTTTAAACCACAGAGGAAGAACAGTTGAGCAAGGAAGAATGTGTCAATAAGAGACCATCATACACCAACCCACACTGTAATCCAACTTCCCAATGGGATAAAGGCAGAGGGTTGAGGGCTGAGGCAGCTGGGGACAAATGCACTCATACCACTGTTCAGGCTGTGCCCTTCCGTAGCACAAGTTTCATCGGAAAGAGGAGTTGGAGGATGGAGCTCATTGCAGGGCTTCAGATAATTCATATTCATACTTCTAATGTAACATAATCATTGTGATTCAAATATAATTATATTCTAATTTATCTACATGACACACATTCATATACAGACATACATCTTATTATATAACATGTAAATAAACACAATATTTAGAATATACACACTATACAAATATATAATATGTGTTATATTATTGCTCAGGTACACATATACATATTTAATTCTAAATACAAATTTTTGTATATATAACATAACTACATAAATATACTATGTAATATTTTACACATTTCACACCATTTATAAAAGAGAATAATGTAGGATAATACTATTACAATTCATATATTTCTTTATGTCACATATTATTAACCCCCAAAAATGTTCCTTTCTTATTTCTTCAGGGAAGCTGGCAATGTGCTCTGATGTCTGAGGCTGGTTCACACTCATAACTTTATGGGAATTACCAAAGAGTAAAACATGAAACTCCCTGGAGACAGTCAGGAAACATAAACCTTACCTAATTGATATAATCAAATTTCTAGAATCACAAAAGAATAAAGAAAACTTGTTTGAAGCCTACATTCCCCACCAAAGGTTTTCATCGGATTATTTTTTTAAGCTGCAAAGACTGAAATGGAAACCAAAAGGGGATCTGAGCAAAAGTTTTCCCACATACTATGCATTCCTGACTTCTAAACACAGTCACCCATCAGAATGTCCAGCTCACAGAATCCCGTTGCCACAGAACCCACACTCACCTTTATGCAAAAGTGTTGATTCATCACTAAATGTTGTGAAGGGCACTTAGATGTGTCAGATCTTTTTTTCATCTAAACACAGGATGTGGAGTATAAATTCGGGGAAAGGAAGCAATGGAAAGCAGGAATTGGTATAATCTGCCATGGGGCAAAACTTCAAAATGCAAATAACAGAGGAATTAAAAATTCTCTTAGTCGTTCAAACCATAGTGAATATTACTTTAATCTGGACTTCTGTTATTCTCATTAAAATATGCTTCCTCTTTCAGCCTTGGTCTTCGCCCACCCTGCAGAGATTCTACAGGGAAGGTACAAAACAGCAAAATCACTGTGGGGTGGAGGGGAGAGGGAGGGAGTGAGTAAGAACAGCACAGCGTGACGTGGGAGACAATTGCAAATAAATACGTAAAATCATGGAATAATATCCCAAGTAACCTTTTTCTATTTAGAATCTTGACAAAGCCACAGCAGTGCTATTTTCTTGTCTTCTTCTTCCCTCCTGCATTCTTCCATGCCACCTGCTCCTAGAAGGTATCCACACAGTCCCTTCACCATACTCATTGGACCCCACCCAACACAGCGCCTTGATGACTCCACCTCACAGATGGTTGATGGGTTTCATACCAAAGCAGAAGTAATTTCTGAAATAGGACCAATTTACAAGTTACACACTTTCTATTGTAAACCCACAAAGGTTTCCAAATGATAATAAGAGTTGTGCTTTTTGGTTTTTTTATAACTGAGCCAGGCAAAGGAGAGAACATTCTCTTTATTTGTGGGTTATTGGCCATAAGTAATATGGTATGCACAGAGTGAGGTATGGGGCTTGACACAATGCTGAAACAGTTGCTGTCTCCTCCTCAGGGGAATCACAATCTTGTAGAGAGAAGGAATGAGCAAATAAATGAAGACAATTGAGTGCTAAAGGGATTCTGACATTGCTGCAGTTTGGTGTGGGTGGTACAGATAAGCAGGGCTGATTTAAAATCCATTTGGATGGTGAAAACTGTTTTTAGTAGTCAGTGTTCACAGGCAGAGTGGATTCCTGGAATCTAGCAAGGTTGAAATGAGTGGGCAGTGACAGTGGAAGATAATATGCATGAATCAGTAGCAAGATTTGCCTGCGGTCATCTCCTGGCTACCTATGGGGTCCTAGGATCTGGTCCCAGAGTCAAGTAATCTGAACAAATGTGCTCAGTATTCAGGGCAAGAGTGGGCAAAAGAGAAAATCCAGAAAGCCATCCAAGCTAAGGGTAGACAGGACAGAAGAAGAAATCACCTGTAAGTGAAGAAGTCCAAAGCCAGTGTCAACAATATAGAGAGAGGAGGAACATGGACATGATGGACTAAGATAACTCGATTTCCTGTGACTCTCTGCTTGGGAGGTGGGGAAAGTGGAGTTAAAGGTGCCCTGTGACATTGAATATGGTTTTAGATGAACATGTATTTGAGCTTTGGCAAACACAGCCGTGATGGTAGAAAAGTCAGTAAAGAAAAAGTATTATCTCTTGACACACAAAAGGCTTTTATAGTCAATAATTTTGTTTCGTTTTGTTTTATTTTTTGGAGGCAGAGTTACTGGGGATTGAACTCAGGGGCACTTAGCCACATCCCCAGCCCTATTTTATATTTTATTTAGAGACAGGGTCTCACTGAGTTGCTTAGCACCTCACCTTTGCTGAAGCTGGCTTTGAACTCAAGATCCTCCTGCCTCAGCCTCCAGAGCTGCCAGGATTTACAGACATGTGCATCACCATGCCCAGCAATACTGTTTGTTTTTTAATGGAGTTGTTGGGGGAATAATTTATGATGAAGTTTTCTTAATCAAAATAAAAGTAAAGGGAGGTGTGATATGGAAGCAATTGTCCAAAGAACTACAGACAGCAAATAAAACACAAAATGCTTTCTGATAAAATGTTCAGATAAGCAAATAAAAAAATAGGCTACATGATCAATCCATATATATTTTTCTCAAATGCTCCTTTTCCTGTTTAATATATAAAATCCACTGAGGAAATTTAATTTTAAAATTTCTACAATGTTTACAGACTATATTTAAATTAGAGACCTAATTTAAAAATTTCTAGACTATCTTAATAAATCTCATTTATTCCAGTTTTTAAAGAAAAATTATAATTCAAAACAATAACTTCCACAAAAGAAGCAACAGAAAAATAGAAATCATTTTAATTAGATATATACACACGTGCACACATATACATATAAATACATATATACACATAAATACATATATACACACCCAAATACACATACTTTTGGAGATGCAGATTGAAGATAATATTAATATTAAAATGAACAACAAGAAGCCCAGTACTTCAGTCATATCCATTGCTTAGGTATCATTCAGATGCTAAAAGAATTTCTTGGAGTAGTTTCTCCTTCTCTAAGTTAAGAATAAAAATTAAGTTGTTCACAATGTTATTTATATAGTTCAGAATGTCAATATGTTCAAAAAATACCTATGATGCAAATAACACTGAAGTGTTCCTGGACACATGCAACTATTTGGGAATGATTTCAGAATGATTTTTTTTTTTTTAATTCTGTCACAGTGCCATTTCCCAGCAGTGGTGGCAGCTCCAGTAACCAGACAGATACTGGCTTTTCTGGTTCAGAAGAATGTTGACAGAAAGCACCACCCCATGATTCATGTGTCACAACAAGATTTAAATCATTCTTCAGTGGAAGAATTTCCAAGGTTATTCCTTCCCACAAGCTTGGTATATAAGTTACTCTGCAATCCCCATGGTTACCAAAAGGGCAGAAAATAACCAATATACTTCAAATTTCAACTGCTTTGCTGTTCAGTCCCACACTCTTTCATCATTTTCAATGACTTTCATCTGAACACTATCTCTTAGATGGTTTCTTTTTTTTTTTTTTTTCCAATTGATTTGGACAAGACTTGCCTTCTTCCCTTCAAAAACAATGAAACAATACCACAGTCAAACAAAATCATGCATTTTCTACACTCCTCATCACAGCTAGACTTTTGCACTTGGCTACATTATTTAAATATTCTGAGGGGACTGAATAGGAAAGAAATTATCCAGAAAAATGTTATCAGAGAACTTCATGGCGGGTAGGGGAGAAGCAAGATGGAAAGGTGGAACGAAAAAATTACTCGAGTTCAGTTGTTTATCTTTCATTGTAATTGATTTCTTCTTTTGTACTTGCACAAAGGGATGAAGTGAGAGTTGAAGGAGGAAGAATTAATGTCTGTTTGGAAATATGAGAAGTTACTTTCTAGAGGCTGACCCTGACGGTGCAGGAAGAGCAGGATTGAGCAGGTGGCCGACCATAGAGGGAGCTTATTACAAGAAGAGACTGCAGCCTTAGCAAAGGCATGTGAGTTGACATTTGGGCCATGATGAGTTTAGAGTTAGAACTACAGAGAGAATGTAGATTGCAGTTTGGGGACCAGTGACAGATCAGTAAATGGGCTCATTCTAGGGAGGGCCTAAAATGTGAGTTTAATAAGAATGCACTTCAATCTTCAGACAAGTGAAAGGTACTAAGAGTATTTTTTTTAAAGTAGGGATCACGCTTCCTAAAATGCAATCCTGACCACATACTGATATCTTGAAGCACTGTATAGAACAAGTGCAAAGAGGGGATTTAAGAGGAGGCATGGTCTGTGGACTCCAGAAAAGCCAAAGGTGTCTATTGTCACAATACTGAGACTATCATCTCTCGCATTCATTAGGGCTGTCTCCAGCATTTCATCCTCACCCCTTCCCACCATCCCAGCCTACTTTCCTGTATTGTGCATACAGATAAGCCTCCTCTGTCATCAACTCTTGTTACAGAGAATGTTTTATAAGTAATGCATACACTACGCACCATCCCTCCCTTGGTACTTAGATAAAGAACCAGAAAACAAACTGCCTGAGATCAAGGGGATGCTTTCTGGATACTGCAACTGGTTAACTTCACAGGAATGTTCTACACATTGGTTTTGGACGATTTCTGTCTCCTCTGCAGCCCTCCCTCTGACTTCAAACAGCCCTATGGAGACCCCCCTAGCACTTCCTAATGTGCAGGAGATACAAAATGAAATAAACTACCACTGAAAGGACGCTGTGAGATGGTGTGCACAGAATATCCAAGGTCAGCCGACTGAAGGCTACGGACCTTGATAAGCTGAATTCAGTGTCAGCCTTGCCTCAGAGACACAGAGAATCCTTACAGCTCATATTTTTTTTTGGGGGGGGGACTGGGGATTGAACTCAGGGGCACTTGACCACTGAGCCACATCCCAGCCTTATTTTGTATTTTATTTAGAGACAGGATCTCACTGAGGTGCTTAAGGCCTCACTTTTGCTGAAGCTGGCTTTGAACTTGAGGTAATCCTCCTGCCTTAGCCTCCCGAGACACTGGGATTACAGGCACACAACACTGCGCTTGGTCAGCCCACATTTTAATGGGAGCAATATCACCTTCAAGATTGGTTCTTGGAGAGTAAAAACATCTAACTGGTGTTATGCATAAACACCACACACATATACTGTAGTATTAAATTGTCATGGGGAAAATTTTATTAACTTACTAATGTCTTAGGAACAAAATGTCTTGACATTATCTCCTTAGGAGAGCAATGATGAGAAAGATTGAGAAATGCTGTTGTAGGAGCATAGGAGCCTCAGTGCATTCACAGGGGAAGTGGAAGAGGGGGAGGGGAAAATTCATGAGAAAACCCCACCTGACTCTGTCCCTGAGCCAAGGTAGAACTGTCTAAATACTGTAGCATCTGCAGTGATAAGGCTGAAGGTAGCTATTCAGAGAGCGGAAACAGAGTATGAAATTCCCAGTCTTACAGACTTCAGAGAAAGCCTGCTGGGTGGCAGCTGGGGAAGTGACAGGCTCAGGCAGCTTAGGAGTGGCTTGTTAAGCTTGAGGGTGGGGATTTCTCATGGTCCTCCTTGGAGCTCAGGCTTGTAAGGACAGAGCTGGGCTTCCCCAGCATTGCTCTCCACCTGGGGATAGACAAGCAAGGCTGAGCTTAGTATTTAAGTGCTGGTTCTGTAAAGATTCCTGTCTCTATGGAGATATTTGGGAGGAAGTATTTGACTATGTTGGGTCTTCTGTAAACTAGCAGACTGGTAGTGCAAGACACTTTGGCAATCAATTTCTGCTTAGGGTGATGATATATTCTCCTGTTTGTGGCTGAGGGACAAAGAGATGGAGAGAATCCGCGTGGTCTGGGGCCACCCATGACATCAGACAGAGAGTCAGCTTTGCTTCTATTAAAGTTTCTGTGTAATTGTTTTGTCCACCCACAAACATTTGGAGTCTTGCCCAGTATCTGAGACTTGGGAAGGGGTTGGGGAAAATGAACTGGACGGGAGCAGGATGTTCTGTATGGAAAGCATGTGAAGGATGGTGGAGAAGAGGAGGAGGGCAGTGGGTGAGAGTGAAACTGCAGAAAATGAAGGTCGGGTTATCAAGTGCATTTTGGCTAAGGAGGAAGAAAATATGAGGAAAATTGTTCTGAAGACTAATTGGCTAGATATGTAATTTTCTCTAATTATATTATATGAGAAAATTATGCATATTATATATGTCAGAGACTGCATATCTCCATACAAACATGCCAACACATGTATATCTCATCTTCTTGTGTGTATGTGTGTGTGATATTTGAGTATGTAATTTTCTAATGTGATAATTATTTAATGAAGTTTTCCTTTCAAGGTACTTTCCTTTGAATTCCTTTTGGTGTGCCCATATGCAAAGTAGAAAGTGAGAGGATACTTCCAAAAATGGAAATGCATCAAGGTAAGCAATGGAGATGGGATGAGGCTGTCACTCTTTAGATCTTAAAGGGATTTCTTACAAAGGGTGAATAATACTCAATATAATTACTTACTGAAGGATTAGGATGCATTTTTTAATTATAGTTTATTCACATAAATGTTTATGGACTTGCACCGACAAGCCTCAAGAGAGGTAAAGAAGTTCTAAGTCCTGTGGGAGGAGAAACAGGTCCACAAAAGGAAGTAATATTATTATCCCACATCATTTCATGTGAAATCAGCTTTGGAATTCATGTTCATACCTTTTATGGTTAAAACAATGGAGGCTTGATTTGCATTTGAAATATGTGCTGAGGTTCATATCCAGTTACATCCATCTAAGTACACACCCATGTCATTCTGACAAGACTGAGGTGCAGCTGAAAGTAAGGATTCTCAAAGTCATTCAAACCAACACAGTACGTAACTATGTCTGCCAAGTGTGATGGAAGGACGGATTTAACCTCAAATCTGAGAAAGGAAACATCTCAATCATCTATATGTCTAATGTTTTTGTCCACAATTCTGCACTTATTTAAACAATTACTTACACATGCAGATTTTAATAATGTCATATTCACTCCTTGATAAACAGTCCAATCTAAGTTTCAAGGGGAAAACTAATTACACGAGGGAGCTAGTATAGGATAGAGGAAAAATTCTTTGTCGTCACTCAAGTATGCGCCATTGAAACCACATGCTTTCAGAAACAATGGCTTCCACCTATATAATAAAAATCACAGGGGGCTGGGTATGTGGCTCAAGCGGTAGCGCGCTCCCCTGGCATGCGTGCGGCCCGGGTTCGATCCTCAGCACCACATACAAACAAAGATGTTGTGTCCACCAAAAACTAAAAAATAAATATTAAAAATCTCTTTCTCTCTCTCTCTCTCTCTTAAAAAAACAAACAAAAAAACACAGTATCTGAAAATTGTAAGCTATTGTACCTAACTTCTTCTATCTGTTCCACTTAGAGAATAGCCCCTTTCACCAGAAATGCTTTTATACACAAATCCCCATGCCTTTTAAAAGGCACTGGCAGAAGTTAACAGCACAGAGTTCCAGCTTTAGAGTACTGATTCTTCTCTCAAAGCTGACACATACCTACAAAGGAATTTCCTTGCATGAGCTGTGCCTCACAGCTTGTGTTTCTAAGTATGTTTTTGTTTGTTTGGTTGACTGGTTGTCATGAGTTCACTAATCTTCCCTATATACTGTATGTGGAAGAGTCCAATAGTGTCATTACTAAATTCATCCTAAATGAGTATTTAGGCATAATAAAACTGAACAATGCAAGACAAATATGCTTTGTCCAGTCTCAATAAATCTCCTCTTCCATTTTCTTTCAAACATGCCTAAAGAATTTTTTGCCATGAAGACCATTTGTTCACAACAGTTCTTCCATGTTTTTATTTTATGAAGGAGCAAGGGTTAAAAGAAGTATAAGCAAATGCCAAAATGCATGAGGCTTATTTTTTTTCTGTATTTTCCCCTCTGTTCTCTGAAGAATTTTTGAGTAGTTTTGTTGTTCTATTTCAAAATCCAGTTAATACGAACCTTTTTCTAATTGTGGAATCTGGCTTTGATATCATGCAATGAGCTATTCCTAAGAAAGTACAAAGCAGGAATAACATGCAGAGTTATATTACAATTATTAAATCATCTTTGCACCACAATAAAACCCAGAATGTGGTGAGTTAAAAGTCATCTGTTTTCTAGGCAATGAGAGAAATTAAGATCCTTACAAAAAAAAAAAAAAAAAAGAAAGAAAGAAAAGAAAAAACAAGAATCTCCTACATGAAAAAATGCATTTTGATATTTGTGGAATAAAATAAGTGATCATTCATTTCTCAAAAGAAATATGTTGAGGAAAAAGCAAGTTTTCATATAGAAACACATACATTGAGAAAGGATTTCTTTTCTGGGAAACTTTTAGGTTTACGCATGCAACACTAATACACTAGTACGAAGGGCTTTCTTTTAGTTCGTCACACATTTGCCTCTTCCTGAGGTGAAACCAACTGTATGCCCAATTGGTTCTCACAGTATTTCACCTTAATTGGAACAGAAGCTAAAAATACAAAGATAAAAGGCAGATTTGAACCGAAATAGAAAGTCCTCTTCTACATCCTAGGTCACTGGGGTCACTGTAAAGTCAAATGATCCTGAATCCTACATAAATGAATGCAAAAAAATTCTTTCCACCTGAGGCGATATTCGAAAAGGAAATAAGAGCTTGTAAAGTACACCATATGTTCTGTGTAACCCTAGTCATGTGTTAAAATATTAACTAATGAAAAAAAATCACAAAAAGGTAAGAGTCTAAAATTAAAAATTAAAAATAAAAAACAAAACCAGAATATTATGAAAGAAAAACAGGTGTCTCATATGCTCTAAATAAATTAACTGAGCCTATAAAAGTGAAGAATTTCAATTACTGCAAGTTGCTGGAAACGGTTGCAGTGCTACTGAGAAAAAGAAGTAATGGCGCACAGAACACAGGTAAAGTTGTCTGCATCCTCTTGTGGCTTGTCCATAACCAATTCAAGAGTTATTCAGAATTGTTTTAGCCTCACTAAAAATCCAAGAAGAGTTTATAGTTTATAGTAACCTATGCAGTAGGAAACCACTCAGCCAAAGCTTGTTAAAGTCTTATTTTTATGAAACTATTGTAATTTTCAGGTTTTAAATTTAGGTAACCATGTAACCATTTAAATTTAGGTAACCACTCCAGAGAGATTACCCTACCATATTAATCCTATTAATAATAACAAACCTTCAGTTAGATGGTTCAGCGACCCTTACCATGTTTTCTCCAATATGCTCTTTTAAATGGGCAACTTCTAAGTACTGGCACATTCATTAATTTAACAAAATGCGGGGTAAAAGAAACCTCTTCAAATACTGACTTCAGATAACCTGGGTCCTTCTCCAAGTCTCCTCCTCACTTCATATCTTTTAGGTAGATTATGCTTAAAAACATCTTTCTTAAATTCCAAGTCAGTCTGTAGAGCCAGTGGGATTAAACTGCTCAAAACATATAGCCACTTAATAGTAACAACCATTTTTTTTCCATCTGTAAAATTAGAAGACTGAATTGATTGATCTTGAAAATCCTTTCCAGATTTACAGTTCTTGTTCTAACAGCAAAAGAAATACAGAAAAGCTTCAAACAAAGTTGGACAGGAAGCTAATATTTGTAATGTCACACAGAGAGATTAGCTCAGCAATTTTCATTAATAGGAGTCATATGGTGAAATCCCCCGGAGCTATTTAGAAACAAGTCTCTGATTGCTTGGAACTGCAGGTAGAGCCAATTTACTTAGACATTTTTTTTTTTTTAGAAAATTCAAGGCATTCGGGGGTTACGCTCTGTCTTTGTCAGAATGGAGAAACACAAAGGCATTCAGAGAACAAAGTTGTGTTTTTCAGGTGAACTTGAGAAAAAGACTGAACTGAGTATGAGATAGTGCCGAGAAAAAAGGTGCTATGAAGGTCATAGCAACAGAAGAGGCGGGGCTGTAGATTGGCATGTGACCAGTCTTTCATTCAGGACCCAGGGCTTGTTGACAGTGGGCCAGCCTACCCACTGTACTTACCACCCCAAACAGTACAAGAGGTGTGCAGAGATTCTGGGCAGTGTGCTCATCACTTTAAGTTGGTTGTGGGATAGTTAATGTGAGGCTCGACAAATACCAAAGTCAAAAGAGGGGAGAGGGCAATCAAAGGACATTCTCAAAGATTAAGAGAAACACTCTAACATGTTTTCCTCAAGGGGTGTTGGGAGGAAGTGTTACTTCTCATAATCACAAGTATTTATAAATTGTTCACATAAATCTGAGTAAAATGGTTCCCAGTTGTTAGATGGTTCACATTTCTGTAAATAAAAAGTTTCAAGTTATTAAAAATGAGGATAGAATATTAGAAGGAGTAATCTAAAAAAAATAGAAACAAAAGAGAATATACTTCTCATATTCCTAAGACTCACTCTTCATTCTTTTTAAAACTATCAAGATTTAATAGCAATAAGATACCTAGATTTTGAGGTTTTATATTAAAATTTTTGAAATTCGATTTTTTTAAAGTCAAGTCTACTTCAGAATTGCAAATTATTCTTGATTCTTACAATATTAATGTATCCTAAAAATTCAACAGCCTAGTTAAATTAAAATGTTACAAAAAAAAGTTAACAACATAGAAACAACAAACTAATTCTTCCTCCTCTGGGTTCTTCACTGATAATCCATAGGTCGTTTTAGATGTTCCTTCTCATTTGTCCCCACTGTATTTTTATGTTAAAAACTTGTCTTACTGGTTTCTTTATAGGTGTTTCTGCTCAATGTACTGTAGGCTATTTTCAAACAGGGATTGTTTTCATCTTAGAATTTTCTCTGATTAATGAACAGTGAGCATTCAGTAAAAATTTGCTCAATAGCTTGGTACTATCTTGATTGATTGATTTTTGGGCCAGGGATTGAACTCAGAAACACTCGACCTCTGAGCCACATCCCCAGTCCCATTTTGTATTTTATTTTGAGACAGGGTGTCACTGAGTTGCTTGGCACCTTGCTTTTGCTGAGGCTGGATTTGAACTTGCTATCCTCTTGCCTCAGCCTCTAGAGTAGTTGGGATCACAGATGTGCAATACCATGCCTGGCTTGATTTTTTTTTTTTTTTTAAATATTTATTTTTTAGCTTTTCGGCCGACACAACATCTTTGTATGTGGTGCTGAGGATTGAACCCAGGCCACACGTATGCCAGGCGAGCGCGCTACCGCTTGAGCCACATCCCAGCCCCTGGCTTGATTTATTTTTAAATGCACATAAAGAGAAAGGTCAAATAAATAAAAATCTTAGCCAATTCTTAAAAATCCTTGATGATAATACTGGGATACTTATAAATAAAAAACTTAGAATAACTATATGGAAGAAAATATTTGCATCATATTTGATAAAAGGATTATTTCTAAAAGACAAAGAATAACACTATAACAAGAAAAATACAAATAGTCAAATGGGAAAATAATAATCATTAAAAGATTTGAATAAAAGTACAAAGGACTAATGAACATATGAAAAGTTATCAGAGAACAAAATATTTTAAAGAATCAGAGAACTTCTAGGTTTGCACAGTTCATGGAGCCAAATTTTAAGTAGTTGATAAGGTCAGTGGTTGAAGGAAGTAGTCACTCTTATTTATTGTTAGTAGGTATGTAAAATGGTGCTGCTCACTTAAGGAAAGGACTTTTCAGTTTCTAACCTATTAAAACTTATAACACATGTGCTTTGAAACAGCAATTTTGTATCTTACAACTTATTTTAGAAAAATACTCACATAAGAAGTGTGTACCAGTTTATAACAACATTTCTATTGCTGTTATATTAGTGAAGAACTGGAGACAATCTAAATATTTATTAATAGGGCTCAGGTTAAATAAATTATGGCTGTCCATGTGTGGAAATCTGTGCAATCACAAAAAGAATTCCTTTATAAGGAATTCATTGGGGCTGAGGCTGTGGCTCAGTGGTAGAGCGCTCACCTAGCATGTGCAAGGTGCTAGGTTCAATCCTCAGCACCACATAAAAATAAGTAAATAAAATAAAAGTATATAAAAAATCACATCAATCTTTAAAAAAAAAAAATCATTGACAAGGAAATATATCCAGGAAATAATGTGTATGAAAAAGAAAGTTGTAGGAAAGTTTATATAGTATGCTCCCATGTTTTGGTAAATATATAATCACAACAAAAACTATGCATGATAGTATCTGAAAATATGCCCAATGTTAAGGTTGACAACCAGAGTGTTTCATGTTATTTTTATATACTTTTGCATTGACTTATATTGCTACTTGATAATTTTTGTTTTGAAACTGAAATTCAAGCCAGGCGCGGTGGTGCATGCCAGCAGCTCGGGGAGGCTGAGACAGGAGGATCACAAGTTCAAAGCCAGCCTCAGTAAAACCGAGGTGCTAAGAAAGTCAGTGAGACCCTGCCTCTAAATAAAATACAAAATAGGGCTGAGAATGTGGCTCAGTCGTCAAGTGTCACTGATTTCAATCCCTGATACCCCACCACCACCAAAATGCAAAAAGCAAAAAACAAAACCTGTGAAATGCAGAGTGAGAACTTTGTATGCTTGAAGTAAAATTTGTAATATTAATCATGTTGTTTAGTTGTAATAGTAAATATATTAAATATGGATTTTTTTTCTCAAAAATATCCGTTCCCCCACCTGGGACCCTTCCTTTGTCATTCATTTGGCCAGATTAGCATCACAGACAAAGGAAATGAGATTGTCCTTGGAATTTTAAGTAGGACTGCCCAGCCCCCAACTTCAGCTCCCTGCATACCAACAAAATCTGGGTTGTTTTTGGAAGGAGGAAGATGCTGGATAGTCAACCAACAATGGAAATTACTGGTTATCATAAGAAGAAATAATCTATTTTTGCCAATGCTGCAGTCTGGCTGGGCACAATTCAGGAACCACTTGTCAAAAGAAACGAACTTTATTTTTAGAACCACACACCACACAGCTCCTCAGGAAAAACCCTCAAAGCCCAACTGCCACCACAAGCCTCTCAACCTCCCCCACTCCTCCTGCTCTTGAGGCAGATTGGCTGGGTCGCGTGGGCGGAGCCAAAAAAAAGTCCCCCAGTGAGCAGCTCCATAGTCTGAAAGGGCGGGGAAACAGCCCAATGAGCAGCCAATCAGCTAGAAGTTGCTGGGGCGCTGTGAGCCAATCATCAGCTGGCAGCTGGAAGTTTGCTGGGGCCCCTTTGGCTGTGGCTCACAACAGCCCCCATCACTTCCTTTCTCAGTTGAGGTATTTATTACCCATCCCCATCACTTCCTACAGATTTTTTTCCCTCTACCAACCCCAAATTTCCATCATCTATCATTTTTATAATGACATGTTCATAGCATTTTATAATGATAGGTAAATTTACCTTCAATAAGCAAAGTTTTGACTATAGGTTACTACTGGAAGATGGAAAATCAGTAATAGGGTCTCTATTACAAAATGATGTCATTATTTGTCATTTTGTGGAAGTTTCTTTTGACATTTTCACTTTTTTGTTCTTGATCCATTTGTCTTCATCATATTCTCAATTGCTATCAGACTCCTTCTTATCATTTATTCTCTCTAGTTTCTTTTCTCCCCTGTCAGAGTGATTCTTCCACGAGCACTTTCCTCCCTCTGTCAGTCCAGTTGCCCTATGAACCTCCTGGGAGCTGACCTTCTGAGAACCCCTTCAACAATTCTCCTGGTTTGGAAATATTATTTACTAGAGTTCTTGTTTTTTTCTTTTCTTTTCTTAGTTTATTTCACCATTTTGTTGAAAATAAAAATATCTTCAAAAACTTCTGAGAATGATTTTTTGGAATGCTGAGTATGTTAAAAGAATTTTATTCTAAACCATGTGTCATGATTTGGATCTTAAATGTCCTCTAAAGGCCCATAGGAAAAAGGCTCAGTTACCAGTCTGTGGCCCTATTGGGGAAAGTGGCAGAACCTTCAAGAAAAAGGAGCCTAATGAAGGGCCATGATCTCACAGGGGATACTGGGACATGTGACACTCCCCCCATCTCTCTTTCTCTCTTTCTGTCTACCATGAAGTGAACAGCTTTAGTCCACCATGAGCTTCCCATCAGAATGTTCTATATCATCACAGAGGTTGCAAGGGAGTCAACTGACCTTGGAATGAAACCTCTGAAACTATGAGAATACACTTTTCCTTTTTAAGTTGTTAATCTCAAGTCTTTTGTCCCAGTAATGGAAAGCTGACTAACATACCATGCTGTATCATAGTTTGGCTGGGTTGGATACCCCATCCAAACTATGGGGTATACAAAATGGCTTTACGCATTCAAAGCGATATACACATGTTTTCTCTGAAAGATTTTAATCACTTCTCTTTATTTTCAATGTTCAGGAATCTGCAACAGATATTCCTTAGGTACATGTTTTCTTCCATTTTGTGTGGATGTTATTGAGTCCCTTCTATCTGAATGTTCATGTCCTTCTTTGTAAGAAATTGGTTTCTGTTTTTTTTTTTTTAAATAAAATATCTTCTCATCTGATTTTACTACTCTTTTGAAACTCGTCATTTGGACAATTCACTTGCTAGATTGATTTTTTAATTTTTTTTTCACTTATTTTTTTCTTTCACACTTAGTCTTTTGACTTTATTTTCTAAAAAATTTTAGCTCCTTTTCTTAGAAACTTTGTGTTGCTATTTGTTTTTTTCATTTCAGCAATGATTTTTAACTTCCAGGAACATTTCCCCCCGCTCTTTTTTTTAACTTCTTTTTCAAGGAAATAGTCTATCTTTTGAATCTATCTACAGATGCTGTTTAGTGATTTTGTTGTTGTTGTTCTCTTCTGTTTTCTGAATTCTCTTATTTTTCTCTGAAGTTAAGATTTTCCAGCTACTTCCTTCTCCTTCATGTTGCAAGTTTTCCACAAATGCTTTTGTTTCCTGGCTGCATTATCATCCTAATGAAAAGATTAACATAAAAGTTCACTCTGAGCTCTGGTGGTGGGGGTGGGGATGATCAACCAACAAGCAGAGGGCCAGCTATCTAAATGGCAGAGTTTGGAGGGTTTTCAGGTGGATTGTCAGCTCCCACACTACCTGCCCTAATTTCCCCTAGATAGTTACTTCAGTTTCTTTATAGTAGAACCTTTTGGTCCATGCGTTTGTGCCATTAATAGTAGTGGTGGTGAGTAGATACTCGATTCCAGGCATTTTGTTAAGAGGGATCAACTGGGTTGTGCCAAAATTTAATTGCTCTGCTGTGGATCTACTAATTTTCTTTATCTGCAAAAGTACTTTTTTTTTTTTTTTTTTTTTTTCTCTTTTGGCTTAATCCTTTTCAGGATTCTTTAGAGGAGATAAACTCTAGTCAGGGACACAGGTCTCTCTGCTTTTAACTCATGCTGTGTTTTCCTCCAGCCAGCTTCATCATCCACTGGTTCATTATCCATGCTTATCTTCCAAAAATCTGTTAGCATGCTTATCTGTTGGTGTCTATCTCCCAACTTCCTCACTCTTGTGGAATTTTATCTTCATTATTCTCTACTACTGTTTTTAGTGGCATTTCATGTGGGGGGGTGTGATGGAGGTAGAAAGGGAATAAACACAGGTTTTCCATTCACTGTGTCAAATCAAAAGTTGCAGAGAAGCTTCTAAAGAAAAATTTTCAACACCAGTTGAGCATATTTTACAGGAAGATTTATCATTTTCAAAGTATCTTGTCATGCAATGATTAAACTTTCCACCACAACTTCATAGACAAAATTATCTCTAATTTACAAATAGCAGAAATCAGATACAGTAAGATTGTCATGCTCCCAGTTAAGACACTAGTTAGAACTCAGCTCTAAGTGCTGCAATTCCCTGATCAGTGCAAGATCACCCAGCAACACATCTACATTAAGAGGTCATGGCCTTAGAGATGCATCTACTTCAGCCACTGGCATTGTTGAAGATGTACGATGGTATCAGGTAAAGAGCCCTTGGCTGAAAGAGTCAGGAGACTTAAAGTCTAATCTTATTTCTCCTATTAACCACACCTCCATAGGCTTTCATTTACTCATCTGTCAAGTGTTAGATGCAATGACATTTCCAAAGTTCTTTTTACCTTTCATGATTTATGTTCCTATAAGCCTAGAGCACATGTCTCTAAATGATATTTATTTGAGACTTAATGAACTTTATTGTGTGTTCTGAGCATGTCTGATTTGTATTTAAGTATACAATGCCCTGCCCTTTAGTGGGATGGGCTTCATCAAGAATTTTCCCAAGGCACCAAATTAAATCTAATGATATTTAATAGGGAGGACTCTTGCCTAATCGGGACAGTCACACTCATTTAATTGAGATGCCTCTAGGTAACTGTGTAGTATATCTACAACTTGGGGTGACAAGAGACTAGTGATGTTTTGGATTTCTTCAAATAAGATTTGCTGCTAGTGCCAATTCAACAGAGCAAGCACAGAGTAAGCAGTCCTTTCGTCAGAAACATAATCTCCTCTAGGTAAGAAGAATCAATTTTCTCAGGAAGAAGATTACTCTCCAGTTCCTTAGTAAAGATCAATTAGTAAATGGCACTCTTAATTCCAGAGGGATGGCTCTTCATTGAGGAGTTGGTCCAAGGTATTGCACATTCAGCCTAAAACAGCAGACATGGTTATATGCTGTCTGCCTAAGAAAATTGTTTAATCTATAGTAAGAGATAATGAGAAAAGAGGCAGGTGATGAATGTGAAGCTCAAAAAAAGACCTTAAACATGCATAAACAAACACACACACACACACACATTTATTACCTAAATAAGACAAAAACTCAGGTTCATAGATTCTTCTTAACAAAGTTCATATCCTCAACAGAAGATATATCATTTAACAACTGGATACTATTAATCCATTAATCTTTCCCCATTTTGATTGGATGAGGTCTCTTGTTTCTTTAATTTCTTAAACTGCCACTATATTGAGGTTTGTTGCCATTATATTATGAACATTTTGACTTTTGAATTTAGTTCACTCTGTCTCCTCTATTTTGCCCATATGACAATATTTTCCTTATCACAATCATACAGGAAATTTTTATATACAGAAATTCATTATTTTAAGAACTAAAAGCATATTTACATTTTTCTCATTTTTCAAAAACACATAGACCTACCAAATGCAGTGAATTGATTCCCCCTTCAGATTTTGGCTTTACCTGGTATATTTTGTAGCATATACAAGTAAACATGTCTTAGAAGAATCACAGTGTTTCCTGTAGGCATAGAGTTGAGCACTCCATACATGCAAATAGTTCTTAATCCAAATACTCCTAAGCTACAAGTTCCATATAATCAGTGCAGTTGCTAAGAGAAGGCTCACACTGCTTAATTTATTTTTTTTTTCCCAAAGGGTGGAGCTTCTTAGATAATTCATTTAACAAAGTCAAAGGTATATGTTTAATTATTGCTTTTCAGCAGTTTGCATGACATTTGGGCTCAGTGATACCAGGAGATTTCTTCCACCCAAAGAAGGAATGTTCCATGCCCTTGATTTAACCCCCTCCGAACCAGGTGAACACCTGCACTGTTATTAACAAAGGTATTTTACAACCCATCCTGAATGCAGAGAGTTATTTTTCTCTACTCATCTCACTTAGGCCCTCAAGCTGACTCCAGAGACCTGTGGAAGTTTAAAGAGTTAATATGCTGAAGTTGTGTGTGGGGGGATTTCAGCACCCCAAAGAGAGACTTCAAAGATTAGCATTTATTTAGGATCCTTTTCCCTTCCTTTTTTGTTCTTCCTCAAACTCTATGACCTGTACTGATGAGCGAAGTAGCAGCTTTCACTACAATGTGACTGTAATATTTTAGACATAATAAAATATTTACTATCTTTATAATACCTATGATTTTTATTTTCAAATTTTAAATACTGAATATTTTTCAGATTAGTTTAAGAGACTTTAAGTACCACTGGAAAGCTCCTGACAGTTTGAAAAACAGAATCATTGTGCCATTTTCTTATTCAGTACTGTCCTCCCAGTAGGTACTGAAAAATGGCAATTGCTGATTAGTAACTGCCATAAATGAATTTCATAAAACACCTTTATAATATTTTACCAATATTCTAGTCTACCTGATGATTGCTAAATATGCCAACAATATTCATTACATTATTTTTCTAAGTAAAGTCACTTTATGACCTATTGAATTCCTACAAATCTCTATTTACTTTGAAATTTTAATTTATTGGATCAATTTTTAAGGTCAAAGGTGAGCTACCACTTACAGTCACCAGATCTCAGCTACAGATTCAGGTTACATCTTGAATGCATTTTGCAGGAGAATTTTATTTTTTATTCTGAATTTTAAAATAATGTGGGTAGGAAGAAGAAAGATCTTTGAATGAAATAATGAGGAAAGCAAAATGAAGTGAGAATAGGAAGGCTCGTGGGTTTGCAGAAGCTCCTCAGCTGCTAATTACCCTGTGGCTTTCTTTGGATGTCCACTTTGTGATTTCACAGTGCAGGCCCTGAACTCAGTGTCTCTGACCTCATAATATGATGCTAATGCTGTCCCACCTCATATAGTTCCTCTGGAGGCATCTTAAAGCTATGGTGACTTTCTGACCTCAGCAGCTGTGAAGAAACAAAGGCTGTTTTCTAGTTTGTGAAATGTATAAATGTATTTTATGTAAAATGTAAAAGTCTAGAAAGTTGAATCAAGTATTTTGCCTAAAAAAAAAAAAAAATCTAGCAAAGCCCAGGCGCTCTGGTACACACCTGTAATCCCAATAGTTTGGGAGGACTAGGCAAGAGGAACCTGAGTTCAAAGCCAGACTCAGAAAAAGCAAGGCACTAAACAACTCAGTGAGACCTGTCTCTACATAAAATACAAAATAGGGCTGGGGATATGGCTCAGTGATTGAGTGCCCCTGAGTTCAATCCCTAGTACCCGCCACCAGAAAAATCTAGCAAAGATATAAAATCACATTTAGTTATACATTTAAACAGTTGTATTTTTCAGAAAAAAAAAAAGATTTAAGTAATTGAAACAATGGCATTAAGAATTCATATTTATTGTTTACTCTGGACTGACTGTGTCCTCTTCTCTAAATTCATATGTTGAAATCCTCAATAAGACTATATTTGGAGATGGTGTTTTCAGGAAGTAATTAAGATTAAATGAGCTTTAAAAAACAAAAACAATAAAACAAGAACAATAGCAAAAAAAGTAGGACCTTGTTCAGATAGGCCTGATGGCCTTATAAAGTGGGGGGAGGGAGAGATGTGTGTGCTCAGAGGAAAGATAGTATTTGGACACCATGACAATGTGGCCATCTACAATCCAGGAAAAAAATTCTCTCAGAAATTAAATCCTCTTACTTTGCAGTCTCCAGAACTGTAAGAAATTATTTTTTATTGTTTAAACCAGACAGTCTGAGGTATTTTGTTATGATCATCTGTGCTAAGATATTCTCCATATGCACTAAAAGTACCAGAAATGACAAAAAAAAAAAAAAAATATTATGAGTGGAAATCCATGGGAGTCCTCAGAATAGCTCTAGTGCAATGCTGTCTGAAATACTTTATAAATTGTGCAATCTAACTCTAAAAATAAAAATTCACTCTACTGTTTTGCAGGAGGGCAGGCCTGACTCTGGCACATTTCTATTATCATAAGCCTTTGTGGGATGACTGGTCAGGTAATGTATCCTCCATATGTAATTTTGAGCATAATAATGGCAAAGTCTATCTACATATAAGCACTGAAAAGGATCTCTTAAGATCTGTGGCAGGGTGTGGCAGCACACACCTGTAATGCCAGTGGCTCCAGAGGCTGAGGCAGGAGGATCTTCAGTTCAAAGCCAGCCTCAGCAACTTAGTGAGGCCCTTAGAAACTCAGTAAGACCCTGTCTCTAAATAAAATACAAAAAAGGGATAGTTAAGTGCCCCTGAGTTCAATCCTTGATACCAAAAAAAAACCAAAACACAAAAATTTGCTTTGTCCAAGATCAAGAGGGTCACGGATGCTCCCTTCTAAGGTGGAAGAATAACTGAGAGTATGGCACAGGGCTACAATATTATTACATCAAACTCCCCTGGACTTGCAGAGGTTGTTCTGCCCTCTGACAGTGAGTTAGTGCCAGGGCAAGCAAAAATATTAGCACAATCAGTCTTGAATGCTACCTACCAAGTTACTTAATCCACAGGATGCAATCAAGCCATCATCCACAAGCAAAAAGAAGCTAATGGTTAAGGGACTCTCCCATAGTGCTCATGCACAAGAAGCAAAGAGTCCAAATTCAAAACCGGGTCTCTCAAATTCCATTGTTCAAGCTTTTATCCAGACCAGGATGCATAGATCCTCTTTCTGTGCATGGAGAATACAGCTGAGCATAAGAAAACTGCCACAGAGCCCAAAGCTTTGGGAAATATTTTTTAACATCCTCTAACATGTACATACTATTCAGTAGGAAAACACCTAAAATATTAGATATTTTTAAAAACACTAAAGCTATTCTAAACAACCAGCTGTTACAGTGTTATTGGTTTTTCTTCCTTTATAAATTACGTGGGATGTGGACAAGTCACACGGTCCCGACATATGTTCGAAAGAAGTAAACAAACTTATTTACTTCCTTGGTTGGTTCTAATTTTGTTATCTCATACAGAGCTGCATTCTCAAAAGAAAAATAATGACTTGGTTGTGTGCACTTTGTCAGAATCATTTGTAAACACTCTTCTATAATGGAAAAGAATCAACCTTGAAATAAACTAAAACACAGTTATTTTTCTTGACTGAAAGTACTTGCCTAAAAAAAGAAATTCAATTCACTTTCAACTTTCAAAGATGCTAAATTAATTGTCTTGTTCATAACATAGAATATTTTGGAGAGAAGATAAATAACAACAAAAGGCAATCTCTGAATTTCTGAAGTCTTTAAGGTTTTCCCTGGTTTATGTTTTTGAAATTATGTAATTCAGATTGTATTGTTATTTACTCTGCCATATAAGCAAAATCTCCCATAGGTAATTATTTTAATTATAGTTTTTAATGTAGTTTCTAGTGTCCAGGATTTTATTTTCCCAATAAACTGGAGAAGGATTATTCTGTAGAGCAATTCACAGCTTGACAGTTTAAATTTTTGCTAGTGTTTATCAAGAATTCCATTTGCTATTGATGCACAGCTTAATACTCTCCAGTGTATCTTGTGAGCACACTTTGGTCAGCCAAGATGAGGGCATAAGTAAATTGTCCCACTAACATCACAAACCCTGTATTTCATAGTAAAAGATAGAAGCAGTGCTCCCACAGTGAGTGAGGAAATCAGCTCACTCCAAACATGGATTTGGATGGTGCTCAGACAGAGAATATTAAATGGGCTTCAAGTTTTGCCTCTTTCTTGGAGTACGTGGTAAGAAAAGAGGCGTGCATGCACACACACACACACACTCTCTCACAGAAGGCAAATAAAAATATCTAGTAGAGAATTTTAAGGATCTTTAACAAATACTTTACTTTCTTCTTCCAACTCGAAATATCACCATCATAGACAGGAGAAACTATAAAAGACCTAGTATATGAGGAGTGTTAACACTAGTATATTGAATTCAGGATGCTAAATAAATAGAATATGACTGCTCTTGACAAATACAAAAAAGGGGATAACTTATGCGAGATGATGAATATGCTAATTTGTTCCAATAGAGTAACCACTTTATATACATATCCTATAAAATCATGTTGTAACAGGGCACAGTGTCCCACACTGGTAGTCCCAGTGACTCCAGGAGTGGAGGCAGGAGAACAAGTTCAAAAATCAGCCTTAGCAACATAGTAAAGCTCTAAGCAATTTAGTGACCCCTTATGCAATTTAGCAAGACATTGTCTCAAAATAAAAAATAAAAAGGGCTGAGGTTGTGGTTTAGCACCCCCTGTCCCTGTATTTTTTAATTTATTTAAAAAATAAATAAAAACACAATGTATACCTTACATATACACCCTAATTTATTTCAAAAAGCCAAACCTCTGGAGAGCAGATATTATAAACCATGAAGCTAATATGTAATAATTGCTATTGGAATAGTACCTTTCTGGGTTTCCTAAATTCCGCCTGTTACATTTAAGTATGTACTTCGTCTTATGGGAATGAAGTCCTTTGTCAAAGAAGCTGGAGAGTATCTAGTGACCATCTTTTTAATTAAAGATTTGCATAGGCTTGATGATGGATATTGTATCTAACCTAGAGTTTGCTTCCTACAGTGAATAATCTCACTTTTCTGCCTCTTTCCTCATCTCCTTTAATTTCAAAATTCCTAGTCTACACTGAGAACTGGAAGCAGCAAAAGACAAGGATTAAAAGTCAAGGTTGTACCCACAATTCGGCCACAAATTAACTGTGTGTTTTTTAATAATTTCAACTTCTCTGAGTTTTATCATCAGTAAAATGTGGAGTTTGGACTGAATTATCTCTAATTATTCTTGAATCTTAAAGTCAAGCTCTGAGTCTACCATGATGTCCATCTAATTCACCCACATTAACCAGTACTCTAGAGCTAGGTGCAGTGCACTGGAGCTGTACAGAGAGGTCATATTGTCAACTGACCTGCATTGCTACTGGGTCTGAATCCTAGTCTCACAACAGTCTTTTAAAATTATTGGACTTCCAGGATGAAAGGATTACTTTATTATCTTTGTTGACCCCAAGATTTTTGGTTGTTTGTTTTTTGCTAATCTTGATCATCCTATTAGCTTTGAATTTTGTTCTGCAGCCTATCAGCTGAAGATATAATTAAATGACATACCTTTAGGTTGTGACTGATTACTCCTCCAACATATCATTTTATAATATGATCCAGACAACCCAAACTGGCCAATCTTTCCATTTAGTAATACATTATTTACTCCCTTAATTATTATTCTCACAAATCACCCAAGAAAATATTTATCATTGCCAGGGCTGGTGCTGGCCCCAAGTAGCACCAGTGTTGACACTGATCTTCTTTGATAAGTCCTGCCTACTGAATGACCTGGAGTTCTGTGATCCACCCTAGAACTTGTGTTCTCTGCTTGCTTATTTTCCACTTCCCTATGGGTTGATTATATTTAGTGCACTATGTCTTCTATTGAACTACTTCCCTTGAGAGACAGAAAGCAGCCCATGCAGAGAGAATGTCACCTAAGAACCAATTTAGATAAGATATGACAAAAGAAACCAGCATGGAAGGAAAAAAAGAAACAATTAAAAAATCAGAGCAAACTGAACTGTGTCAATTGCTATGTTAAATCCAAATGGGTTAAAAACTCCTGTTAAAAACAGATTATCAGAGCTGGGTGTGGTGATCCACACCTATGATACCAGCAGTTTGGAAGGCTGAGGCCAGAGGATCTGGAGGTCAAAGCCAGCCTCAGCAATTTAGTGAGGCCCTAGGCAGATCACTGAGACCCTGTCTCAAAATAAAAGATTAAAAAAAAGGGGGGGGGGGTGGCTAGGGTTGTGGCTCAGTGGTTAAGTGCCCCTGAGTTCAAGTCTTTGGAACCAAAAAAAAAAAAAAAAAAAGAGAGATTATCAAATGGACAACAATATAAGACCTAACTACATGCTATCAAAAAGAAACAAGCTTTAAATATTAGACAAAAATAATTTGAAAGTAAAAAAAAAATAGAAAAAAAAAGTATCATCTAAACACTAATTACAGAAAAGTTAGTATCACTGTATCTATATCAGAGACAGTAGACTTTTATTAGGAAGTATTAAAGACAGGAGAAATATTTTATAATAATAAAAGTCTGAATTCATCCCAAAATGACATTTTGGAATGAGCTATATCTAATAGCTGCTTCAAAGTACATGAAACAAAAATAGATAAAATGAAATAGAAAAATAGACAAATGAACAATCATCTTTAAACACAGTCTATTCTCAGTAATTGATATAAAAAGTAGATAAAAGCCTCAGTAGGAATACATTATATTTGAACAGCACTATCATGTCCTAATAGACTGTAATAGAGCACGAAAATCAAATGATGCAGAATATACATTCCTTTCAAAAACACATGGAATGTTAAGCAACACCAAAACAAAGACAAAAAAATATTAAAAATACTCAATAAACTTCAAAGGACTGAAACCACAGAGTATATAATCCAACCCTAGTAAAATTAGATTAGAAACTAATAACAAAAAAGTTAATAAATTCTTCACATACTTGGAAATTAAGCAACCTCCTTTTAAATGACTCACTGGTAAAGAGGAAGTTGCAAAAGAAATTAGAAAAAAATATTTTGACCTGAACTATAAGGAATTAAAACACTGAACTTTGTAAGATGGACCTAAATCCATGCCTAAAGGGAATTCTATAGTTTTTAAATTTATAGTAGAAAACCATAAAACCTAAAATCAATAATTTTCCCTTTCATCTTAAAAACCTAGAAAAAAGAAATGCAAATTAAGCTTTAAGGAAGTGGAAGGAAGAAAATTAAAAAACAGAATAATTAAATCAATTAAATAAATCTCAAATATTAAGAAATTAAAACAATTCAAAAGTTGGCTCCTTCAGAGATTAATAAAGTTAATAAAACTCCAGCAAGATTGATCATGAAAAAAGAAAGAAATCACAAAACACCAAAATCAAGAATTAAACAGGGGTTATCATCAAAGATCCTATGGACATTAGAAGACTAATAAAAAAAAAATATGCACAACTGTATTTCAACAATTTTGACAACAAAAATGAGAAAATATGCCTCAAAAACTTAATATCCCCAAATGATAATAATCTCTATATAAATGCATATATTTTAAAATTTGGAAAATTTCACACCAAAAAACTCTACACATTTCCATGAGAATAAATTCTGTCCAATATTTAAGAGAAAAAAGAAAGAAACAAACAAACAATTGTGCCCAGTCTTTTTTGGAAAATGTGGAGGGGAGGTAAGATCCCAATAACAACATATGACCCTACTACCAAAATCTGAAAAGAACAATGGAAGAAAATTTATAGGTCAACATCCTTCCTTAATATAGTTAGCATCTATAACAAAACATCACTAACTGTAACCCAACAATATAGAAAAGGATGCTGCATCATGATCAAATAGTATTTATTTTAAAAATGCAGTATTACTTTGAATGCAAATATCAGTTGATGCAGCCAGCACAGTGGCACTCATGCCTTAATTTCAGTAGTTCTTAAGGCTGAGGCAGGAGAATCACAAGTTAAAAACCAACCTCAGCAACTTAGCAAGGCCCTAAGCAACTTAGAAGACCCTGCCTCAAAATTAAAAAAAAAAAAAAAAAAAAATTAACAGGGCTGGGGATGTGGCTCAGTGGTAAAGTGCCCCTGGGTTCAATTTTTGGCAATCAATCAATCAAACAATCAATAAATGTGTGTGTGCCCATGTGTATATATAAACTGATAGAATGAACATTACCACAATTTGCTTATCTATGTTTCCACTGAAAGACTCTTGGATTGATTCCAAATTTTTTATGATCATAAATTAATTTTCTTTTAAAAAAGTGAAAAAAATTCACTTTTTTTTCATAATAAAGGAGAAAATCACATGGACATTTCAATATGGAAAATTGAACAAGTTCCCAAGAAACTGGGAATAGAAAGGAACTTCCTCAATATAAGAGGAATATATGAATAATATACAACTCACATCCTGAACACTTTTCCACTAAGACAAGAAACAGATTAAGTAATGCTTATTTTTGCCTATTTTATTCAACATTCTATGTGTCCTAACCATTGTGGTAAGATGTAAATATTTATTTTAGACAATAGGTCTGTTTGTGAATCCCAAAGAATCTACACAAAAAAAAACAAAAACAAAAGAACCTACTAGATCTACAAGATAAAATAAGCATGATCTGAGGAATTCAGGATCAATATATGAATACTAATTATCTTTCTAAGTACTATCAATGACCAACTGCAAACTAAGTTGCAATAGCCCCAAATTTAAGATATTTAGAGATACATTTAACTAAATACATGTAAGATTCACACTTCAAAAACTACAAAATATTTCTGAAGAAATTGACTCAAATAAGGGATAAATGGCTATTTTACATAAATTAGGAGACTCAGAATTGTTAATGTTACAATTCTGCCCAAATTCTTCTTTATGTATGATCACATACCCAGCAGAATTTTTTTAAACTAAAATTTATATGGAAAGATAAAGGGCCTAAAATAGCTCAAACAGTCCTGTGAAAGAATTGAAGTTGGAAAACTCTTTACAAGATTTAATGCAAAGCTCTTGCAATTAAAATAGTGAGGTATTTGCATAAGGCTAGGTAATAAATAAGTGGTACAATGAATAAAGTCAAGACATAGTCTCCTTCATTTTTACTGAAAAAAAAATTTAAGAAGATGGCAAAAATTTACTGATAAAATAATTTTTGAACAAAAAATGCTAGGGAAGCTGAATATTCTTACCAAGAAAAGTGAGAGATGACTTACTTTGTTGTTGTTGTTGTTGTGTTACCAGGAATTGAACCCAGAGGGACTTAACCTCAGAGCTATATTACTGTTTAGCTCTTTTTATATTTTGTTTTGAGACAGGGTCTCACTAAGTTGCTTAGGGCCTTGCTAAGTTGCTGAGGCTGTCTTTAAACTCAATATCCTCCTGCCTCAGCCTCCAAAGCCACTGGCATTACAAGTGTACACCACTCACTGCACCTGGATAAATTTACTTATTTTTAATATTATACAAAATATTAACCACATAAGTTTTACAGATAAAGGTAAAAGCTAAAATAAACCTATTCAGTAAAGAACTGGAGATGATCTTTGAGACTTTATGGTAGGCAAATATTTATAGACAGAATGCAAAGAACACTGACTATAAAAAGAAAATAGATAAACAGGACTTATCAAAATTCAAAAGACACTAAACTAATTCAAATCACAGACTGAGATAACATATTCACAATGAATATACCTGACAAATAATAGATTAGATTCTGAACACTTTTTTAAAAATTATAAGTCAATAGAAAGAAAAATACCTAGTAAAAATGGCAAGTTTTGGATGGAGACCTCATAAAGGAGAATATAGGAGAGGCAAATAGACACATGAAAATATGGTAAACACATTAGGTAAATGAAAATTGAAAATACAAAGAGAAATCATTATATACTCACTAGATTGGCTAACATGAAAATTACCAAATGCCCAAGAGAATGTAGAGCAATGGAATTGTTTACACATTGCTGGTAGGAAGTATAATAATGTAATCACCTTGACAACTGTTTAACAATGTTTACTCAAATTTAACATATGCATAAACTTTAGCCTATAAATTCCACTCCTACCCCTCAAAAGGAAAAGATGCCCACAAACAGTCACATACAGAAATGCTCAAAGAAAATTAATTTATGATCATAAAAAATTTGGAATCAATCCAAGAGTCTTTCAGTAGAAACATAGATAAGCAAATTGTGGTAATGTTCATACAATGAAATACTACTCGCAATAAAAAGGAGAAACTATGAATATGTGCAATCACATGGATAAATCTAAACACCATTATGTTGATGTTCTGCAATTCTTAAAGTTCGAGAATAAGTAAAATTAATCCACAGAGATAAAATCAGAATAATAGTTGCTCCTAGAGGAAGATAAATTGACTGGAAAGGGAAATGAGAAAATAGTGCAGTGTTCTGTGTTTTGCTTGGGATATTGATGGGAGCATACGTATTTGTCAAAACGCATTCATCTATATACTCAAGATCTATGCTTTTTGCTGTATATAATTATATCTCAATAACACAAGTCTGGCAGGTAAAATATGACATATTTATGCATTTATAGTTGTGTGTTCACATAAAGAAACCACTTTGCTTGACCATATTTCAATCAACTCTTCTGTATTAGATTCGAATGGATTTTTCTCAATGCCATTTAAATGGTATTAGAGTAGGTAGAAATCCTATACCTATTGGCCAGTGACCTAAGCCTGTCACATGGTTGGATTTATAAGTCCATACATAAAACTGCCTGCAGAGGATCTAAGGCCTAGAAAAATGGGACAAATATCCAAAGTCCTCTACTTAGAAGCCTAGAATCTGTGGTTTCTGGGAGGCAGGCAATAGAGGACACAGTTCTTTCTGTTGATCTAAAAACATAATCTGGGTCATGGGCCATAGTGTGCTAGAACCATGCAATACTTTAGTGGTCATCCAGGACAACTCTAACTGTACAGATGGAGAACTTGACATCCAGAGAGGTTAAATATTTGCCCAAGAACACACATCTAGTTAGTGGTAATCTGAGGCTAAACTCAAAATACCCTTATTCCCAACACTTTGAGAGGTCACTATATCTGACTGCTTTTCTCATCTATAATTATTCCTCATTTTCAAAACAAAAGTGAGTGGACCATTAGGGCATTCAGTCTAAACATTGACTTTTGAATGTCTCGGACCCCTTTAAGGCTCCCTTTGATCTGTATTCAAACCAGATTTAGATTTGAAAGGGAAGAGTGTCTAACTGTGCTTGCCTATGCCCCAAACCCTCCAGGGCTGGCTGACTGAGAAAGAACTTTATTTCAAGTTAACTGTATTTCAGTTTCTTGGGGGCAATTGCACTACAGTGGTTTTAAGATCTTCACTGAATTTAAACTGCATTTATTCTGCAAGAGGAACACAAACATTTCATTTGCATGTTAGTTTCAAAGTAGTAAAATAATGGATTTTCACTCTTTGATACTTAAGGATCGTTTATATATTTAAGATATAAACAAAACTTTGCTTTCCAAATTTTAACCTCATTATTTGTTGTCACTGTGTAATTTTAAAACACCTGGAGATCTTGCTTGTGTCCCAGATTTCCTTTGGAGACTGGGTTTGTAGTCTAACGATGTTTACATTTTACTGCCAACTGATTTTCCTTATAGTAGTGAAAGCCTTTGGCAGGCTTCTGTTTAGAAACTGGATATCAGGGATCTGGAATTACCCAAATAATTTGCCCTCCAAAAGGCTTCTGTGCTTGCCCCAAGCCTATGCCTGGTTCTGTGTCCAAGACATTTGGGACTGTCATAGAAACAGATTTACAGGGTTTGAACTGCAGAGCTCAGAGTCTCTATCCTTTTCCCTGAGAATGGTGGGAGCCCTGTGATAAATTCGGTCCATATCAGTCTGTTTGGGAAGACTTGAGAAACCTTGGAGTCCATGAGCTGCCTCGGTGACGTGAGCTCCAGAGAACTGCAAAATTTTCTGATTCTTTTTTTCCACCTGACTTTTCAGGTTCTGTGGGCTAATTTTCTGCTAGCAGGAGATGTGAAGAAGCTGCATGAAAAAGAAGAACCTTGGCAGAGAATACCTGGGAGGGAAGAAGAATGAAAAGCATAGGCTGAGTAGCACTCCAAGAGGATAGGCAGCCATACTGAGAAGTCAGGGGGAAATAAAACCAAGAGTTCAATATATACATATGTATATTATATATTTATATATAAGAAAATAATATATATTTAAAATATAAATAAAATAATAAAGATGTATTTTTTTCCCCAAAAAAAGCATTACATAAACTTTTGAAAAATTTAAAGTATTGTTTTGGAAAATTTCCAAGACCTGTTCATTAGAAAGCCACTTGTTAGCTTTTATGGAAAAGAATCAAAGTTAAATGGTTTTCATTATACTTTTTAATAAACCCATCTTTAATGATACTAGTATTTGACTTTCTAATTCTTATGTTTTTATAAAAGAAAATACATTCACCTTTTCCCTGCTTTTCTTTCCTCATCACGCTATGATTGCCAGTGCACCACAAAATTCGGTTTCACATATTCTGTTCACATACCAGTTTTACATATGTGAACCACTTTAAGTGCCCTCATGCCACCTTAAGAAGCTTTATTGACCTCACATGATATTAACCTAGAATTCTATATATGGAACTCAATGATACACAGGACACTTCTGAAAGCAGTGTCACCATTGTGACAATGTGGAACCAGAACGGTGCATCTTCGGAGGCGGCGTGGACACTATAAGAAAGAGCAAAGGACACTACAATAAATCCTCAGCAAAGATTTATTAAGCTCAATGGTTACATACTATGTGCTGATGGGAGCTTTTATTTCTGAGTGGGAATTAAGATGAATGATATCATGGATGTATTAGAACCTCCTCTTTGCTTTTAAAACACAGGACAGTTCCTCCCCCCAGTCCCCCATACAATTGACCAATCTTTCTAGTCACAAGACATTGCATCATAATGCTTCATATTCATTTAACCTATGATCAGTCTGCCCTACTTTGGTGACAATGATGTGACCTACAGGAGAGTCTTGCATAAAGGCCAGAATCAGATTGTGATGAGTCATTTGTCCTTGACTTACATGGCCACTTCTAAGGCACTAGCCGTTCATAATCACATTCCACAGTGCTCAGTGAATGAGTAATACTTCAGCTCGAATTAGAGAAAACAGTGACTTTCAGGGTGGCCTTCTAGAAGCTGTGGTGGAAAAGGGCAGAGAGGATCCTCAGGACTAGAAGATACTTACAGAAGGCAAAATTCTTGTTGGTTACATAAAAGGATACTTCTCTCTTTCAAATCTTTTTTTTTAAAAATAGTGTTTTCCAGACTTTATTTGAACCTACGCTACCTTAGATATTTTTGAGTGCTATTTTAAGCAATTGGGCATATTCTCTATGATGCTTTCTTTTCCGCAACCAGTACCCTTCAATGGAATGAATAAGATTTGGGGTTTCAATTTACAACCTGGACATAAGAAAAACTTAACTGAAAGGATCTTTTAGGATAAGAACAAAAAAGTCTTTTGAATAATTAAGTGAAAGGAAAATGAAATAATAATGCTCCCATTTCTATGACAAAAATTTAGAAAGCAATAATGCATTTTGACATATTGTACACAAATGGAGCACAATTTCTCCTTCCTCTGACTGAACATGGTGAAGAGTCATACTGATAGTGTAATCATACATGTATATAGGGTAATAATGTCCTTCTCATTCTACCATCCTGCCCATCCCCACACACCTGCCCCTCCCCTCGACCCCTCTGCACAATCCAAAGTTCCTTCATTCTTCACCCTGAGCCCCCACCCCATTATGGATTAGCATCCACTTATCAGAGGAAAACATTCACTTTTGTTTTTTGGGGTTTGGCTTATTTCAATCTGATATTCTCCAGCTTCATCCATTTGCCTGCAAATGCCATGATTTCATTCTTTATATGGCTGAGTAATATGCCATTGTGTATATATACTACATTTTCTATATCCATTCATCTGTTGAAGGGCATCTAGGTTGGTACCATAGTTTAGCTATTGTGAATCAAGCTGCTCTAAACATTGATCTGGCTATGTCACTGTAGTATGCTGACTTTAAGTCTTAGTGTTTAAACCAAAAAGTGGGATAGCTGGGTCAAATGGTAGTACCATTCCAAGTTTTCTGAGGAATCCCCCCTACTGCTATCCATAGTGGATGCACCAATTTGCAGTCTGGTGGTTTGATTTTGTTTGTCAAAATAATAGCCAAAGCCCAAACATATTCTAGAGCTATTTATCTGAAGAGTAAGTTGGGATTCAATGCCTTAAGCTCTCCTCTGCCTTTGCCTAAGATAATGATTCATTACCAGTTATCCAAGCCAATTGTTTTCTGTTTCTTTACTTTGAGTTCAGAAATGATAAAATAGTGCTTAGTGTTTGTGTTATTGTTTATAAATCTGATCTAACAATTATTGCCTTTTCATTAAGTATGCATGGACTTCAACTAAGTTTTTATATATTCTTTTGTTGAATATTTCAACATTAGGATAAGAATTTCCAAAAAGGACTTTTCATAAACTTAATAGGACATCTCTGATTCCATCTTTTAAGTCTTAAGATTAAAATATTAATAATTACATACCTGTAATTCCAATGTCACTTGACAATGCACATAGCCATAAATAATCAGCTCAGTATATCTCATCAGATTGGCATTGAAGCTCAGACAGTCTCCAAAAGATAGCTTGCCTTGTGCTCAGTAACAATCATGCTTTCCTTGGAATACTCCTAAAACACTAGAAAAGCTATATCTCTGGAATATACTATATGTTTTTCAAAGAGAACAATCTATTTTAAAAATAAACATTCTTTGAACTTTTTCCTAGAAAAGTTCCTAAAGTATTTTTCATATTATGTTAATTAGTTGATATAAAATATATTTGGATATTTAATATATTAAGATAATTTGGTATTAATCTGTTTTTTATGTAATTTTATCAAGAATTGAAGACATTCGGGCTGGGGATGTGGCTCAAGCGGTAGCGCGCTCGCCTGGCATGCGTGCAGCCCAGGTTCGATCCTCAGCACCACATACAAACAAAGATGTTGTGTCCGCCCAGAACTAAAAAATAAATATTAAGAAAAATTCTCTCTCTCTCTCTCTCTCTTTAAAAAAAAAAAAAATTATTAAAAAAAAAAAAAAGAATTGAAGACATTCAAATTTGGGGAAGGTGATTGGAAAGGTTCCTGCATGCCCTGTAATATACACAACTAAAATTGTATGGTCCAGGTCTTTAAAGAATGCAACAAAGGCTTGGGCAGTGACACATACCTGTAATTCCAACAACTTGGGAGGCCAAGGCAGGAGGATTGCAAGTTCAAGGCCAGCCTCAACAAGTTAACAAGTTCCTATCCATAAAAATGAATAAATAAATAAATACAACAAATTCTTTGTCAAATTTGTTATGAACTGAGATAGGGATAGATGATTGAGTAATGACTTACTATTCAACATTCACACAGCTGTGTTATTTCCTGTTGGCTAAAATGTAAAGGCTATGTCCACACCGCAGCATAAATCACTCTAGTAGTCACCATTAATGAGAAAAACAAGACGAAATACTTCAACTGGAAGACTCTTACATATAGGCTAGACAACTGATCAATGCCCTCAGCAGGAGACACTGGCCTAATTTTAAGAGAAAATGAAAGATTCCCTTCCAAGAGAACAAATTCTTCCCAAATAGCGAGTTCAAGCTATTGAATTTTATGAACCTCCTTTTTTCATTTCTTCTTTCTTAGGTGCAGAGGGGAGAAGTACCCTCTTGTTTTACAGGTGTTGTATAAGGCTAGTTAATGTATCACCCTCTTCTGATCATGCCCCCCAAAAAGTAAACTGTGAAAATGCCACCATTAAGTACAGAGTTTGTTTTATACCCTTGTCCTTACTCTTCATGCTTTTAAAACTATCCAATATCAATCATCTTACTAAATTCTCAGAGAAAGCCCATGACTCACATCCACATTTTCTGACATAATGTCTACAAAGGCATCCAGATTTCTTGTTTTTGCATCAGTTTTCTCTCTGCTTTGCTGATGTTGTCTGTAAGTGACCTGTGCCTTCTCCTCATTGTGTAATTGCTTCTTCAAACACTTGTGCTAGAATATGAGGAGAGGCAGGCAATCAAGAACAGTCAGATTATGCCTTATAGTATTCCACTGTGAGCTGAGATCTCCGTGAAGACACTGACTTTGAAAAGAAAGGTGTCTGTAGTGTCCATCTAAAGAGGATGGGGCATGGATTTCTAAGCTGCCTTATTGTGCAATTTAAGGAGGCAGATAGAATCCCCCCACCCAAAGGATGAAACAAAGGAAGAGAATTCTGGGCTTTCCCAAGGTCAGGCAGTGTGTTGGTTCAACCTGTACTAACCCACTTCCTGACTTGTAGTCCAGTGCTCAAAGAGAGAACACAGAGCTGTTGTTTATGAGTCCTCTGCCATCTCTGTGTGGGGGATCTTTCAGTTAGCCTTTCCTCCAGGACTGGGATCAGCCCTCTTTGTGTCAGAGAGAATGAATTTTCCATAAGAGGATGATTTCCCCTAATAATTAAAGGGTTCATTGCAAAGAATAATTTTTAAGCTCATGTCTTTTGGGGAAACTGATTATGCAATATTAAAAAAAAATATAGAAATGTTTGCTGTTGGTTTTCTCTTCGGTTAGTCTTAGGGTAAATCAAAGAAAGGAGAGAGTAATAAGAAGACAAAAAACAAATAGGAGGACTAACAAAAGGAAGACCATTAGGCAACACATGATCCCCCAGATGGGGCTTTATATCTTACAAATAAATGAGTTTCTTAGGGGAAATTTTTCAATGCAGTCTGAAATTTCAGTCTTCTCTAGGACTTTTGGCATATTTGGATCTCGTAGCCTCATTGAAGATGAGCAGTTTCATTAAGATGGCTCAGCTAGTAAGTGACCGATGCAGACCTAGAACTTTAGCCATTCATTCATTCACTCATTTGTTCATGTGATCATGCTGCTACCCTGCTCCAGGCCTTCCAGCGTCTGGCTTCCCATTGCCCTGAGAATCAAGTCCAGATCCTATGATCAGTCATTCAGCCACTGCTCATCCTTCTGTCCCCACCTCCGCTCCCCTCCTTCAGTGGACCTCAGCCATTCTGGCCTTCCTTCTGTTCCTCAATGCTGCCAACTCTTCCTTCCACATAACCTTTCCACGGTCTGTTTCCTGCCTGAGTATCCTCCTGCTGGGCCTTCTCATGGCTGATTTGTCCCCATCATTAAAGACTCAACTTCATATAGAGGCACTGCCAGGCTTTAGGATCCAACTGCCACACTAGTGTACTTTATCATTCCACCCTGGTTTTTTTTTTTTTTTTTTTCCTTCACAGAGCTTAGCACGCTCCTTGTTATTTATATGCTTGCTTCCTCATATATTGTTTATCTTCTGTCTGGAATGTATGTTCTCTGAGAGCAGAAACAGGTCTGGCATGTTTACTGCTATATCTGTAGTTCCTGGAACAGTACCTAGCATGTAGCAAATACTTGGTAAATAACTGAAAAACTGAATGTTAAATTCTTCAAAAATATGTATTAAATATACATCACACATTGAGTGCTAGAGAATAAAAAAAAAAAAAAAAAAAAAAAAAAAAAACTAAAGAAAGAATTCCTACCCTAGAAAGACTCAAAGCTGGGGACTTTAGGCCATTGGTTTTCTACTCTATAATGCATTCATCAAATTTCACTCAGCAACTGGCAGATTCCTAGAGATTCAGGTCACCTGATTGCCAAGTGCAGTCATCCACTATTATTTGGGATCATTCACCAGTGAGGCGGTTATGCTTCTGGTCTTGCCTGGGACAGACCCTTTTACATCTGTGTTCCTGCTGTAACCATTGGTAGTGCCCCATTTGCTTGCCAAAGTAAGCCAGCTTAGATAATAAATTATGTGGTTACCGTATTCACCTATCATTCAATTCAAAACAAATAACTATTAATGCTAGTCAGAGTGGCTTAACCACACAGGCCACAACAGTAAAGGAATATGAAAGGTCAAGTCCTATCTCTGGAAAGAAGCAACTTCACAAGTCAAAAATGTGAGAGAAAATGAGGTGGGGCCAATTCCAATGACTAAATCCACGAATGAAAATAGGATTCCCCAAGATGTGTTCAGCGGTTCTGGGAAAAGCAAGTAAGAGTGACAGGGAAATATAAGTGCAGAGCTCTTTATTGAGCCAGAAACTGTTATGCAAGCCTCATTTGCATTTCCTCATAAATACTATTATAACTCCTATTTTCAAGATGATGAAATTGAGGCTTCCAGAAGTTAAATAATTCACCCAATGTCACATAACCAGAATATGTGAATCTCAAGATCCAACTACACTTCCTTGTGATTGCCTGCCCCAATCTTTATGCCCACTACTTCTCAAATGAACATGTAAATAACTTGATAAAAGTTTCCTGTGCTTAAGTAGGTTTGGGAAGTGCTAGGTTCTGAAACTATGCTCACTGGCCACTTTTTAAAAAAATTATTCTAATTTGTTATATATGATAGAAGAATGTATTACAATTCATAATACACATACAGAGCACAATTTTTTATATCTCTGGTTGTATACAAAGTATATTCACACCATTTGTGTCTTCATACATGTACTTAGGGTACATCATTTTTATCCCCTGGCTCCCACCCCACCTCTCCTTCCCCTTTGCCCTATCTAGAGTTCATCTAAACTTTGCATGCTCCCCCTCCCAACCCCACTATGTATCAGCCTCCTTATATCAGAGAAAACATTCGGCATTTGGTCTTTTGGGATTGGCTAACTTCAGTCATTTAGCATTATATTCTCCAATTCCATCCATTTACCTGCAAATGCCATAATTTTATTATCTTCTATTGCTGAGTAATATTCCATTTGTGTATATATATATATATATATATATATATATATATATATATCACATTTTCTTTACCCATTCATCTACTGAAGGGCATCTAGGTTGGTTCCACAGTTTAGCTATTGTGAATTTTGCTGCAATAAACATTGATGTGGCTGTGTCCCTGTAGTATGCTGTTTTTAAGTCCTTTGGGTATAGACTGAGGAATGGGATAGCTAGGTCAAAAGGTGGTTACATTCTCACTGGGCCACTTTTCTATAGGATGTTTTCATGACCCTAACAAATCTAAGTGCCTGGTAAGTCTTCATGGGAGATATGGGCAGTTTTTCCTCACAAACTGCCTAGGGGACCATTTGTGTGAGGAGAGGGCTAAAGCTCTTCAAAGCAACTCCAGCAAATGATGCTATAGAAAACCCCAGAAGTGCCAGCTACTTCCTTCTCCGTGGGTTTACACCTGTGTAAAACAAACCCATCAATCCAGTTAAAGTCAGGACTGTCTTTTCAGGGGAGACTCCAATGTTCTCAGCTCTGAGTGGAAGGGAGAGACCATTCCAGGATGCCCTACACTTCTTGGTCCTAGCTGTTCCTATTCACATCAGGGTTTTAACTACCCTTCATTGTGTCTTTCAACTACCCACACTGAACATTTTTCTTCCATCTTACCTTATCATTTAGAAGCCCAGAAATTCCCATAGGAGGATCTACAAATTAGTTTGGGCCAATATCCTTATTACAATTTAATAACTGAAACCTCCTGACCATGTGGGGTACAAGAGATGAAGATGAGTTTTCACAGAGAGAAAAAAAGAGAACAAAATCTGTGGGCTATTTTGGTCCCTCTGAGGCTCTTGCTGGGAGGGAGAGTTTGGAAGGCTAGAGGTATGGATGTGGAGGAGAGGTGGAGAGGGCTGGAGCGTTGTACTTGAGTTTTTCATCTAAGGGTATGTGGGCCTTCTGAATCTATCTGAGAGTGCTTTGATTCCAAGGCAGATGGTGGCTACAGATGAACGAATGAAAGGCAGAGAGGTCCAAGGGCAGGAGTGGGCAGAAGGCTAACACTGTGTATTTGGTCCCTAGTGCAGTAAGGCTGCTTCCAGTAGCTTCAGTTATAAGCATCTTCTGCTTCTCTTTCTTCTCCCCTCCCACTCCCTCTTCCCACTCCTCCAAACCTTTCTGCTTCCTCTTGAATGACTGAAATTGCCAGGTTTCAGAAGCCAACCTGATACTGTGACCCAGCAAACTAATTCTTGCATCTGAAACAGCTTGGCTTAGCTATTGTTCCATGGCCTACGTACCTGACACTGACCTTTAATTTTCTTTGTAATACAACCATTTAACCCTTTGGCACCCAAAATTTGCTTCCTATGTTTTGTAACTATGCCTTGACTTAAATGGGAAATACTTACGTTCTCACAAAAAAGTTCATGAGGCTTCTGGAGAAGATCACTTATGAAAACATCTTTAAAGGAATTCTAGTACAAATCGATGTGCACAGATATCCATTTTCTGCCTCCTTCTGTACTTGTTCAGTTCCATCCATCAGAAAATCTTACTTGGGGTCTTCTAGTTGTCCGAGAGCTTTGCTCTGAAATCCATTCTGTACAGCCACCCTAGAGGGCGCGCTGCTTACATTTTCCGCAAGCAACGCTACAGCGCTCGCTCCCAGGCTCCATAAAAGGGGAGGAGGCGGATCAGTTTCCTTCTCTCATTGAGAAAGAAGAGGATTGGAAGGCTGGGCGTATAAAGCCGCGCAGAGAGCGTGAAACAAAGCAGTCAGATCGGAATTGGACTTGGGAGGCGCGGTGTGGAGTCAGGCATAAAACTTGTTGGAGGGGAGTAACGAGCCGGCTCTTCTCGTTCTCCTCCTCGTCTGCGTTGCGCTTCAGGGGTTCCCACCAGCCTTGCGATTTATTTTTATATATGCTTTTTATAGAGAGAGAAATATATATTTTTTCTTCTTAAGAGAAAATTCCTGTTCCAAGAGAAAATAAGGCAACATCAATGAAGGAGAGAAGAGCCAGCCAGAAACTATCCAGTAAATCTATCATGGATCCTAACCAGAACGTGAAATGCAAGATAGTAGTGGTGGGAGACAGTCAGTGTGGGAAAACTGCGCTGCTGCACGTCTTCGCCAAGGACTGCTTCCCCGAGGTGAGTGAGGCAAGCCTTGGCTTTTAGGGAGGCAACCCATGAGATACCCCTTCTCGAGGTTCTTCCCCCTGCTTCTCACCCTTTCCCACTTTCCCCACTGCTCACACTGCTCGGAATGGGAAAGTGCACTGGAAGCGTTTCAGGGGTTGGGACGCGCCTGCACACGGGGTTTTTTAGCTCCTGAAACTTGTTCATTTCTGTGTGCAGAGCCCGAGGTAGGAAGATTTGGGTCAGCTTGTCTCCGAGAGCCGGCTGGGCCGACAGGGTTTCGGACAGAGTCCACGTGTTTAGTGTGTAGTCTGATGTGTGGGTTTTTTTTTTTCTGTGTGTGTGTGCGTGCGCGCTGCGTGTTTTCTTTTTTCCATTGGGAACTAGGGGAGGAGATATTTTCAGTGTTCGATGGTGTCGTGTATTTTAAAAATAACCTCTTTGCCCCCTTTCCTTCCTCTTCTGTCCATTTTGTTTGTCCAGAATTACGTCCCTACAGTGTTTGAGAATTATACGGCCAGTTTTGAAATCGACACACAAAGAATAGAGTTGAGCCTTTGGGACACTTCGGGTAAGAGTCATCGGACCGCGTGGCGCTTGGGGCGGGTTTCTAGTCGCTGCGGGGTGCGCGGCGGGCTGGTTCCACCAGCTCTCTGCGCCTTTCCATTAATTTTGCCCCTGTGAGGGATTCCCACGGCCCCTGCTGGGTGAAAATTTTATCCTTTCTGCGTGGGGGCGGGGTACAATATGGGGAGAGGGGTGGCAGTAGGGAGAGGAGAGCGCTGTGTGCCCTCAGGGTGACCCCGAGGTTGGAGTCACCCCAGGCTGGGTGGCCCGGCGCGGTCGGTTCTTGCGGCCTTGCCCGAGTGGTCTCCGGGCTGCCAAGGTGGCTCGGTCCAGGGGGAGTGCGCGCGCCCCTGTGGAACCATTGGCACTAGGCGGGCGCCCCTACTGAATGTGACCTGATGTTTGGCTGGGAGGCGGAAAGCTCTGGCGGTGGGGTGGGGTGGGGTGTGGGGGAGGTGGAAGAAAATCCCCGGAGCTATGCGGTTACAAGCGGATTCCGCGCTTGGGGCAGAGTAACGTGCAAAACGGCTGCCGGCGCGCATGACGCCTACTGCCAGGAATGCGCTGGCGGCTAGGGCAGCGCGGGAGCCCGGTACTAGACTGGCCTTTTGCAAGCGCCGCCGGCCCTTTCCTTAGCGCCCACCTGCACGCAATCTCCTCTTAGCCCTCCCAGTGATCACGCAGCTCACCTCTACCACGCCAGTCCCTCGCTACCCCTATTGCATCACCTTCCGTTTGCCAGCCGAGCTGCAGCTAGCACTATTCCCCTTTGACCTTCCTGTCTACTTGAATTATTGGCTTCGTGGTGGGTTATTTTCAAAGGTCTGGGGTTCAAGGTCGGGTTATTGCCTTCCCCTGTGCCCATCCACCTACCTGTCTCGTGGTGGCAGAAAGGGTCAAATACCCGCCAGTGGGAAGGCTTCCAGCCCTCTACCTTACGGGTTTGCACCGGGTCAAGGTCGGTGGGGGCGGGGGCACCACCTGAGTATCTGGGGCTAGGATCCTCTACCCCTGGTCAGCAGTGCTCCGCTGTGAGGGATTACTGTTTGCTGAAAGGGTGTCTTTAGGGGAGCAAAGCCACCAGGCAAGGCAAGGGAAAGGCCTCTGCGCATAGGGAACTGATCTGCTGGTGCACTGATCTGCCAAATCCTACTCGAAACTAGCGAGGAGGAGCGCACAAGTGCCAACAAGCAGGTTTTGCCGTCTGGCGGGGAGGCTCTGAGGTGGAGCCGGGCTCAGCTGGGAGTGGCTTCGTGGAGGTGCTTCTGTGAGCTTCCCACAACTCTGGGCTTGAATCTCTGTAACTCCCCAAAGACGTGGGGCATTAGAGAGCAAGAGGAAAAGGCCAGACTGACAGGGTCGCCAGAGGCAGTCCTTGCACAAAGGCAAGCGAGAAGTCTCGCACGAGCGCCTCTCACGGTGGGTGCCAGATGCTCCGACTGCTGCAGTGAGGAGGGCCGGTTTACTTTCCCCCTGGAGAGTCAGGCTCTTCCTTGAACTGCGCCAAGGGCAGCAGAACAAGGACCTTGTCATATTTAGTGTTGTGTATTGGGGGTTGCCCACACAGACTCGATACTATCAAAAAGGTGTTGATGGACGAAATTCCAGTGGTTTTTTATTTCAATATTACTATCATCAGAATTATTCACAGCCTAGCACTAATGGGCTCCAATTCCAAGACATATCATGGAAATCGGTTGCCTAGTGGGCAGGACAGCTGGTATGGTACCAGTAATTAACACCAGTACTCTCTCTCCCACCCAATCCTGTTTGGACCTAATGCTTGATAAGAATTATTTAGGCATGGGGTGGGGCAGTGGATCTGATCCAGTCCTTGATACAAAGCTGTGTTTAGATTTAGCTCCTGGTTACCAGGATTTCTGTGTGCAAATCCTCTACCTCCCCGGGTCTCATTTTCATCTTTTGTAAAAAGAGGACACTGAGCTAGATAATGTGCAGAGTCTGTCCCAGCTATGCGCTTCTTGGCTTTAGTACACTGGACAGGCAAGTCTTTTTGTTTCCCAGGATGTTGGTTGGCTTCAGCTCTTAGTCCCAGTGGATCTGGCATCCTATGATGGAGTTCTCACAGCCTACAAAGCAAGCCAGGTTTTGCGCAGAGCCAGGCTTCCTGGTGAATTTAGGAATGAGACTTATTTGGATAGGGAGAAGGAATGGGTGGGCTTATAGGAATGCTGGGTTATGCATCCCTGTCTCAAGCTTCAGGAGTCACAAGACCACCAACAGAGATTTTAGATTAGGTGCCCAAAGGGGGGGAAAATGACTTTATTTTGGGAGAGAAGAGGCCCTTTTTTTAAAGGCTAGAAAATAAATAGAATAGGCACAGTTTATAATTGGAGCTGTTCTTCAAGCATACAGATAAATATCACTTTAGATATTTTCAGGCATAAACAAAACTTTACAGTTCATAGTCTATACATATAACAGAATGCCTTGTACAAACAGTAGTCACCCAATAAAATCTGATGAATGAGCAGAGGAATAATGATATGCATGGTTTCCAAGGAGATGAGGCTTTTCTGACATTTCTGACACTGAATTACCTGTGCTTTAAGAATGGTAACTTTATAAATATTGCCTTTCATCAAGTTAAAGATTATCACCTGAAATGAAGTCAGTAGTGGAATAATCATTTGTATTTTTATTTAGAGAAACAAAAACCTACGAATGCTTAACAAAATGTAAAGGTTTTACAACTGTGGTTACAAAATAATTAAAATGCAAAATTTTCCAGTATGAAATCTTAATTAGAACTTAGACATATACAGTTGGAAACAGAGGCATAAGAGAATTATTTAGAAGTCTATTGCAGTATTTTGTGAGCTGTTAGTTAATTAAACAGTCACCAAGCACTGCTTGTATTTGAAGAACAGCCTGTTTACACTAAAAGGGGTTTGTCATTCATGAATAAAATACATTTAGCAGGAACCATTGCATTAACAACTAACCATTTCAACTTTCAGAATTTATCCACTTTATCCCAAGCTTTACATCACAATTTTCTGAACAGGATTAATTTTTTTTTTGTCAAAAGTTTGGCATTTTCTTTGCCCTTGAAGACATTTGTATAGTTCAAGTTGTGAAAATATTTGCATATACCTTATGTCTCTTGATATATTTATTTTTTACAACTGCTATCAACTCTGGAGAAAAGACTAAAGACTAATCTGTAAAGTCCTAAATGTCAATTTTTTTTATTCTCAGAACTTTGTGAGAAAGGCTTTATATTGGAAAAATTGAGTGCACTTTATTTCTCTTACATATACAGATACCACAAAGTTTGTTCTTTGCATGGTATTCTATTTTGTTCAGCCTCCTACCAGAGGGGCAATCATTTAGGAGACAGAAGCAGTTTTTTTTTTCTTATCTGGTCTTTATAATTGCTCAGCATCTCATAACTCATGGCAACTATGTGATCATTTATATACAAAACTCTGCCAATATAAATACGGGGGGAAAGATCAAATGAAAGTAGGATAATGTGGGATGTCTTTGCATCAAGAAAAAAAGGAAAAATTTTAAGACCTTTTTAAGACGTAATATTTCCTTCCTTTATCCCTCTCTTCTTCTTCTTCTTCTTTTTTTTTTTTTTTTTTTTCTGCATCTGCTATCAGCAGGCCCTCTGTCAGGCTATAGGATGCATTGTTAATTAAAACATGGTCCTGCTCTACTGCCTGTTCAGCCAGTGGGGCATTGGGGAGAAGGAGACTCCCCACTTGGCATAGCTCATGGTCAACCTATAAGGAGCCCAATATTGTTGAGATTTTGAGCTCTAGTGCCCTATTCCACCTGCTTGCCAATGTATTTCCCTTATCAGCTTCCTAGGGCTTTATAGATCCTCTAGATCATCTTTGGGTAGGAAAACCCACCCACCCCCGCCCCCAGGCACATGCCAGTTAAAGCAACCACAAATGGCACTTTGCCAGTTGGAGTCACTCCAGCCTTCCCAAAAGTAAACAAAAAGGTGCCACAGGAATTATCTAAAACAGGAGATTCATAAAGATAGTCTTTGATCCATATTTTCTTCATTTTGCTAACAAATGTTACTATAAACATTTTTATTAATCATTGCAGAAGTGCTCTGCATGATTTTCAGATTCATCCAATGAGTGTCTACAAGACAGTGGGCAATGATTTCAACATTTTAAAGTGATAAGTGAGACTAAAGTAATTCTAGTATCTTGTGCTTCAAAATCTGCCACATTTGCCAAGCATAAAAGCAATTTGTAGTATGAAGCCAGATCCCTACTAATAATAGAAACTTAGTCATTTAAGGATCACCATATCTTTTTCTAGGAGGTTTGATTGCAGTGTAATTTCAGCACATATGATTTAGGGAGTAATAACCATTCGAGCCAGCTTTTAACCAAGGCAAGTTAGTGCACATATTATTTAAGGCATACTATTAGTTTTAAAATATTCAATTCAGCTACTAGAACTATGCCTCATGAATACTCTTTTGAATCTTGTCATGTTATGAGCTTCTTTTAGGCCCTGAGGGCTAAAGTTAGCACTTTCTGTAATATTTTTTAGCATCATTAACAGAGAATGTGGTATTCTTTAAATTTTATACTTATAGAAACAGGGAGGATAGAAAAATCGTAATAGCTTAATGACTTTACTTTGAGGACAAACCTCTCTATAAACATAAATTTATCTCTATTATTAAATTTATAGCTTATCAAGTTTGAAGAAGGGTCTTGGTGACAGGTGTTCTAGTGAAATATTTCTTAACAAGAATGGAAGTATATCAGCAACTGTGGAGATAAGTACATAATTAATCCAGAAAAGTGGCTTGCAAGAAGATCACTGGTCGCACCCCTCCCCCCCATATACTTTTTGTGATTTAACATACAAATGAACACATCTTGGCACCAATTACAGACTTATACAAAGCCAGTCAACCTGGTTGTTTGACTATGCGCATACACTGCTGCTGTTGTTGGGACCAGGAGTTGTTACCCACCTGAGAAAGGGTGGCTTCTGCCCACAAGATGCTTACAGTCTGGTTAGAGTGAGAAGACAAATTAGAGAGGTAGAAGAATGGGTGACTATAAAATAACAAATACTCAGGTTCTTCCAAGGTAATGTAAGAAACCAGATAAGGAGTCCAGATTAGGTGTAAGGAGTTTAGATGGAAAGAAATGTTAGTGAACTGGAGCTTAACAGGGTAAGGAATTCTTGACTTGGCATCCTTCTGAGAATATGCACAGGACAAATGGAGGTCATGGAAACATTAAGAGTGAGCCTAAAGTTTTGAGAGCTGGATTCACTAAGTAGCAACAAGAACCAAAGGATTGCTGAAGGCCGGGGGACCAGCCCAGGCCCCCTGACTCAGGTCTCGAGTCTTTACACCCCACTTGAAAACATACTTACAATAATGGCTACCAAGGAAAACAAGATTTGTAAGTTTGGAATTCCAACTGAAGTTAACCTTTGTAGAGAAAGGGAGAGAGTAAGATTTACAGAGAAACCATAGAAGCATGGGTGCTGATGATGTGGATATCCAGGATAAAATTGCAGAAAATCAGGTTTTTCTTTAAGTGGTAATGATCACTGGGAGCTTAGGATTTCAAAACCAGGTTCAGTTTTTAAATTGGGTGTTCACATTCTGAAGAGATGTAGGATAAGGCAAAACAGCTTGGGTGGTGGTTTCCAATAAGCAATACAGAATGCTGCATTTTGGAGATTTGTTTGTAACAATTTCCACTTAGACCATGGACCCTCCCCAAGAGAGAGGAGGAGGTGTGAATTCCTAAGTCTTCGTCTGTCATTAGATTTTTTTTAAAAACCCCAGTTTGTACTAGTTTTTCCAATCTGTTTTCTTGCTAACTTGAACATTTCAGTGAGCTGTCCAGATTGGTCATTCTGATGCCATATGAAATAACCATGTTTCCTTATTAGTTTACTTCTTTTGCATGTAAATATGACACCAACGACCAGTGCTGTCTCCATTTAGTTCATGATGCCTAGTGGGCTGTGATACCAAATGAATTAACTGTACCTCAGTCCTTTTCTGGTGTCCTTGAAATATCTTTTCAATTACTCCACATTGGCAAATTTCTCAGAGTCCCCTTTGGCAAAAACAGAAATTTTTACTGACATGGAATGTGAGTTGCCTCCAGAGTTTGACCAGGTGTTGTGCACATTGGTTTTGAAAAATGAGCCTGATGACATAGTATGTGGAAAGGGGAATTCACTCATGGGACTTCACTCTAAGGAATCTGACTCATATGAAACATAAAAGCTTCAATCTGTTACTGAATGATAATGTAATTTTCAAAAAATTATGCCTACATACTTTTATCCATAAAGTTATGTGACTCACCATGATTCCACCACTAGTAAAATATTTTGATTCTTCTATATTTTTAAGTATCTTAATATGATTAGGAGTTTAAAGCTAATGTTTTATTTAAAGCCCCAAAATAGCAATTTTATTTCAACCTTTCTATTCAACTGTGTGTATTCATTGTTGCCAGAAGTAGAACATATTGTGTCAATTTTTATAGCATTACATAAATGCCCACAAGTTTTCAGAACATAAGTTTGATTCTATAGAAGAAACAAATAATATATCCTTCTTGGGAATGTTTGTGGCATACTTTAGGCATGGAATTTGAAGTGTCAACAGTTGGCAAAAGAGGAAAAAAGAGTCTTCTACTGGGCCAGATATAAAAGTTCTGCCCAGACTTGATTCACATTCTTTTTTTTTTTTTTTAATATTTATTTATTTATTTTAGTTTTTTTCGGCAGACACAACATCTTTGTTTGTACGTGGTGCTGAGGATCGAACCTGGGCCGCACGCATGCCAGGCGGGCGTGCTACCGCTTGAGCCACATCCCCAGCCCTTGATTCACATTCTTGAACTGCTGCTCATTTGAAGTTTTTACTGTGCGTAGAGATGGCATGAGGAAGCACAGTCTTGTAATAAATGGGCAGATCATGCAGTGTCACGCTAGCTGCTATTTGGTACAGATGTGCTCTTTGGTAGTCGCTAAAAATAACAAAAGTTAATATATATTCTCTGCCAAAAACTTTCAGTATCCCTAACTTGCTGTTCCTGTTAGGAATTTCTAATGGAGAAAAGGGATGCTTTTCAAATTAAGGTTCAAGCCTTAGAAGCTAGACTTATGAAATATTCAACAAGAAGAGTCCTCTGTTCTTAGATTCATCTAAAGCCTCCCAGTGTTTGAACCTGTTTTGCAAAGGTCCATAAAGCCTCCCTTTTGGGCATGAATCTTCTGACATATACATTTAATTATGTACATATATGGTGTGTTCTATCTCTGTAAAAGGATGACTTCAACAGGTAGGTATGTGTCTGAAGAATTAGTTTCTGGGCGAGGCACTTTGTGACTATTCTTGGTCTGGAAATTTTGCTCTCACCTGAAATTAATGATCTTGAAGACAAAGATGGGTAGAACTGCAATTTCAAAAGCCTTTTAGGACTTTGCTGATGTTTGCAAACTTGAGCAACTAAGAATCCCCAAAGCATACATACTTAGTCTGTGCCAGAACAAAACCCTTCAACTTTTTGCTGGGGGAGGGGGAGATATAATTTGAATATGCAGTGTGGTTTTTCTTTTAATAATAATGTATTTTCCTGTAGTTTTCCCTTTGATGGTCTGGTAGGTTACTTAGAAAGGACCATGAAACAGTGCTGTGGGCTTAAAGTTTCACAGAGTACAAGAGAGATGCTGGCATCTGAGAATTTCCATATGCATGAAGCCTGTTCCAAATGCTGAGAAAAAGTTTTATTTGACGAGCAAAGCTCAGTGCCCAGATTTATTAGACCTTAACTGTAGTGCATTCTTAGGTCCTTGAGTACAGACTGTGTGCTCACCAGTACCTACTATGTAGTGCAGTTAAAGTTTAATACTTGGCTGCATAGTAAAATATGTTCAGCTCTCTTTCCCGTGTTGTGTTTATACAGTTAGCACCTTGAAAGCTTTTCATGTGCACCTTTAAAAAAATAATCTATAGAAGCTTTGTTACTTGGCTTCAGGTGGTGTTGGACTACTTTTCCTGGAGGAATGTAGGAATCAGGGCAGGTGTGGTTCCTGCTTTCTTGGCTTACTTTTGCCCCCTTCCTTGGATGTCATTTCTGCTTCATTGTGGTGCTTCTCACTTACACGGGCATTCCTGGGATTCCTCTTCCTCTTCTCTTGGCTTAGGAGGGAGCCTGCACAGGCCTGGGACTACAAGGCCCTCTACAGCTTTGCTTTACATTCTTTGTGCAGTAGCTTGGGCTTCATAAGAGAGAATTCAAAGTGGTTAAGCTCAGAGTAAACACTGTAAAGTTACACAAGACTTTTTTTCCCCTGAAGTTCCTCTTTAGCTGATGAATTGTAAAATCTTTCCTGGTAGGATGATTCTTTTATAATTCTGTATCCATTTTGTTGCTATGAAAAAAAAAAAAAAAAATAGAGGCAATAGTTTTCTCTATCCCCCAAAAACAAAACCTTAACTTTTCAAAAACTAAAATGAAAAGTTTTTTATTTTATTATTATTATTATTATTATTATTATTATTATTAACATTTATTTTTTAGTTTTCGGCGGACACAACATCTTTGTTTGTATGTGGTGCTGAGGATCGAACCCGGGCGGCACGCATGCCAGGCGAGCATGCTACCGCTTGAGCCACACCCCCAGCCCTATTTTATTATTTTTTATGTCAAGTGAGTCTTTTTGTCCGTGGTCAGACAAATTATACTTAAACTAATAAATGCAGGGATCACTTTTATTAGTACCCTTGGACACTCTTGATGATCCAAAAGCAGCACATTTATTAACAAAAGTAATAGTACCAGATCAAAGTGTCATTGCTAATTAGATCTTGTGAAAGCCTTTAAAATTACCTGTTCATGCCCACAAGCCCCGAGGTTTATTTCTCATGAACCTTTACACTACATATGTATTGTCATTCAGACTGTTAAACCAAATAAAAACAAAAGCAAAAACCAATTTCCATGAGAATTTGGCTTAGCTTAAGAAATCTGTTTCATTTAAAAATCATGCTTGAGTCTAAACTTTACAGATATTTGTACACGCTCACTAAGCACAGAAGCTGGCTCACTTGATTTCTACAAGCAAAGTCTCCAGCCTGCCTGTGACAGAGGGCTGAACACAAAGCCAGATCTCCTTTGTGGCCATAAAATGGGTGGGGGAGGGGAATTAGCCTACAGAGGGTGGGCTGTTCTCTGCAGCCAGCCATGTGGTGACCTGGATGTTCAAATCATTTCACTGGGTTTTTCTGGTAGTCCCAATTTTTATTAAATGACTTTTGTCCCCTTTGGATTTTTTCTACCACCTTTCCTAATTTTTGCATTTGGAAAAGGTGGTCTACAATATCATATAGTCTTAAGATGCCAGATTAAGGGGGAGTATGCTCATATCTTACAACATCCTGTCTTGAAGAAGTGAGGCACCCGTAGAGAGTTGTCCTCAAGTTCAGGTCCCTTTGAGACTGGAAAGTATCCAGAGAGTTATCTTTCCTTATGTGAATAACTTCCAAGAAAAGGAGATTCCTGAAGTCTGGTTAGGTTTTGGACAGCCCTGTCCACAGTTTCGACTATGGGTCTAGGGTCAGGTCATCTTTTGCTAACTCTCAAAAGCAGTGGAAACCCTCCTAAGACATGGCCTGTGTTTACATTTCCACTCTGTGATCTGGAATTTTCTGACTGTTTGGAAAGACATGCCCTGATGCTTACAGCAGGAGCTGTGTTAAAGTTCGACTTTGGACACAGAAACAAGGAAAGTTACAACAGAGACCATCTGCATTTCAGCATTAATATAGAGATACCAATATATCCATAAATACTGTTAAGCTAACTCATTTCTGCTGTGTCTCAAAAATGGGTGAACTGTTTGTGAATTATTCTTATAACCTCACATTTCTTTATGTGGCAGCCACAGGTTGTCATTTTCAGGGATGGCCTCATTTTGATTATTTTAATATTTAAATGCTTCTACTTTTTAAACTTTAAAGCTTATACTCTGTAAGCTTTGAGGAAATATCTTTCAGTTGTCAGGCTCAGCTACACCAGTTGCTGAGGCTCCTGAAAAATTCTGGCTTATTCTCACTTTTCTTCCTGATTCCTGGGACACTCTTCCTTGGTGGAAGACACACCTAGTTCAAGTTACTACTCTGTACCCCTAAAAGCAGCTGGTGAGAAAGCCACTTTTGCCTGGGTTTCCATAGTCAATGTCTGGGACCCAGATACTGTGGGCATGGAATGGGGTGTCTTAACACGGTGACTTCTAGGTAACAAGAACAAGCTTGTGAAAATTTTAATAGAAGTATAAAAGATGATTTTAAAGCTTTTTTCCCTTCTCCTGTCTTTGTTGAGATTTTGATTTATCAGGGGACAACATGTCATGTTTTTCTTCTAGAAATGGAAAATAATGTCAAAATGAAAGAGAGTTTCAAAAAGACTTTGGATGCTTTCAGTTTTTTTTCTTTGCTCTGAAGTGAAATATGTATGTGCATATGTGTTTGCTTGGTGAGCTGGTTTTCATGTGAGGTTTGTGAAATGTCAGTATACTGAAAGCAGTTTCTTTAAAAGTAGCAATCGGCAAGCTGTATTTAATTTTATAGCCACACCACTTTGTAATTACCGGCCTCGTTTAATTACCCATCCTTCAGAATTCTTAAAGGAGTAAAAGAAACTTCTTAAACGACCAGAGAGTTCTGTGGTTAAATTAAACTGTTTGGTGGCATGAACTTTTCCTGTACCCTGGATTTTACTCAAGCCAGGATCCTTGTATTGTGCCTCAGCATCACTCTTGGAGGTGGATCTGTGTGGGAAAATGATGTGATCCAGCATGGAATTTATTGCATTCCTTGTTATAACAGGAAGAAAGCCTGTATAGGGTCTGGGAATAAGTTTAAGTCAGTAACCTCAAAGGTCAAAGACCTAACCAAACTTGTAACTTAGAGATAAGAGGCCACTGGATTACTGTGGTTCTCTTTGCACGGTTGAACCTACCCCCCTTCTCCCCCCTCTTGCCCCTGTCTGAATATCAGGCAAATCTTGAGTTTTGGACTCCTTTCCAGGAAGCAGGCTCTATTTAAGATGCCTGCTAGCACTCAAGATTTTAACAAAATTGACACCACCACCACAGTAATCCCAGTCAGTATTTCCTGATCCTTTATTAAATGCCAGGCATTGCCTGGGTGTTTTTTTAAGTCCCAGATAGACATATTGTCATCATCTTCATTTTATGAGTGACGAATCAGAGCACAGACACCTGAGGCTACCTGACTCCCTCCCACTTTCATGGTGGAGGTGGATTTGCACATAAGGACACCTGGCTCCAGGTGCCACCCCACTTCATCCAGGTGCCTTCAGCTTCTAGTCTTTGAACTGTGTAGATTTCACTTTAAGATCCTGGTCCTACTCTCTGATTCAGGTCAGATACATGTGAATTGCCATTCATCTTCTGATAGAAATGAATGTATTACTTACAGGGCTTTTGTATATTTGTTTGCCTTTCTTTCCCAAGAATTAGGAGTGGTGCTTCAAAGTGACAGTTGAGGGATTTAGGTCAAAAGCAGAGAGTTAATGTATGACAAACACAGGGGACTTTAACCTGAAACTTGTGTGTCTTTTGTTTCTTCTCAGGTTCTCCTTACTATGACAACGTCCGCCCCCTCTCTTACCCAGATTCGGATGCCGTGCTGATTTGCTTTGATATCAGTAGACCAGAGACCCTGGACAGTGTCCTTAAAAAGGCAAGTGCTGGGTGTGGGTGACACAGTTCTGTGCTAAGCAATCCTAAGGCAGAAACCTGTGCTTGGCTGGGGAGCTCCAAGATTCTAATTAGTTCCTTACCTTATATTTTGTAATTAAAACACCAGAAAAGATACACCAAAACAGGCTTCCCACATGTATGCATCACTATTTTTGATAATAAATCTGCTTGAATTTTTTTCTCATAAAGTTCTGAGACAAAATATCCTTTAAAACCTTTCCATGTTAGTTAGGTTTCCCTCCCTTCCTTCCTTCCTTCCTTCCTTCCTTCCTTCCTTCCTTCCTTCCTTCCTTCCGGTGCATCTCAAAATAGTTACAATTGAGTACTATCATTTATCTTCCTTTCTTCTCTTTTTTTCATTTACCAGACAGATTAAGCCTTAGTTTATAGATTTATATTTTACCTCAGTTTAGGTATTGAACTGAATGCAATAGTAGATACTTTAATAAAGAAGCCATGTTTCAGTCATGATTTTATTTATTAGAAACAAAAACGGACTGGTATAGGAGAAATAGGGGTATGTCTCCAGACACGGGACAATGTGAGTTATGATTAGTTGTGTCAGATACTAATCAAGACAATAGTTGTAAACACATTGTACATTATCACATTTCCCAGTTTCTGGAGGCAGAGATAAGGCAGATTCTGTAGTGGAGGAGGAACCTGAGGCAGCTTCATACCAAAGGGACCAGGGGGAGGTCAAAAGGAAAGCAACCAGTTGAGGATGCACCAGAGGTCATAGGGAGGCTAACAGAAGGAAGAGATGTTCCTTGGCCTCTACCAGCCTGGGACTCAGCCCTCAAGTGGGTGTTAGAGGGGTGTGAGCATTAATGGGGCAGCATTGACTAGCCACAACCTCTTTTCTCAACTTTGGATTAAGTGCTGTGGGGATTCAGGGTTAGAACCTTGGTAGAGCACGCCGCCTCCATGCACTGTGGCTTAGACACAGGATGTTGAGAGCAAGGTGGTGTCAGCCAAGTGGTCACCACGTGTCCCAATCAGAGTGAGCATGGAAGGGGTTGAGGAAGATAGACACCGGAGTTTATTTATTTATTTTGTTTTGTTTGGATTGGATTCTTTTCTTTTTCTTTTTTTTTTTTTTACCTTTAGTGGGATTTGAAATTTTTGTGCTTTTATGAATTTATACTTTTCTGTGGTATTTCATGGCTTGGCTTCTGTGCCATTAAAAAATGAGGGTTTGAAGTTCTCATCCCTCTATCTTTACTAAACATTGCAAACATAGCTCAAGGAAATGTGGAAATGTGACTTTCTGAATAGATCAAAGGTTTTTTTTTTTTTTTTTTTTTAACTTAACTCCTCTCAATTTTAAGTAGTGTATATCAAACACAAATAGGACTGATGTTTTGTCAGATTCAGGCAGGAATACACCTTTCCTGTCTTTAATGCTTGTAAACAATTGCTAGACATGCAGAGGGAGGCCAGAGTCATTACGGTAGCTGAAGATCAACATCACGGCATGTCTGGGTCTGTCTGTAGATAAAAGAGGTTGCTTATTTACTGGGTTTTTTACTTGATGTAGTATCAGGTTATGCATAATTTATAATGAAAAGCCTTTCTCCTGGCTTTTTTTTTGGTTTTTTTTTTTTTTTGCTTTTGTCTTCTAAGACCAAATGAACAGTGGCTTTGGACTTAGTGATATTACTGAGTGCATTTTAGATTTGTGTTAGGGTTGAGACTTAGGATAACTCTTGCTGTGGTTCATCTTGATTGAGTCCTTGAAGTCTATGAATATCAGAGAGATTAGTGTGAATTGAAGCAAGATAGATTTCTTATTCTTATTTTCAATTCATCATTATGAATTTATACTTCTCTTTGGTATTTGATGGCTTGGCTTCTGTACCATTAAAAAATGAGGGTTTGAAGTTTTAAATTTTACTACTTTTAAAAGTGGATCCATTAGGGAATATCTAAGTCTATTATCATCCATTCCCTCTCTGTTTCTAATGTCAGTGCTACCTAGCCATGGTAGATTCTCCTAAACAATTTCTGGAAAGAAATCATGGGAAAAAAATCATCAGGGCATAAACTGGTTGTTGAACTAGAGTCCACTGCCCAAAGCACATCTTTAAACCTGGGGTTGCCTCGTGGTGGTCTCTCCAGTTACTCTTGCAGGAGGTCCCTCTTATCTAGTATCACATGCATTACTTCATCAGCCCAGCTATTCTGTGAATTCCTTTCTGGGAGAAACAGCTATGTCTTAGGAATCTTTGTCATCTCCACAATCGTTCCTAGAGTGCTTAAGACAGATATGTGAATGTGATTTGGAAGAGCCTAAGCCCCTTTTAACCCGTCATCTCTGAGAGCCAGAGATATCTTGTGGACACACTTAGAATCCCTGACTTCTGTCCTGATGGCAGAGAGCAAAAGCCCCAGGAAATGAAACCACAGCCTGCTTTTAAAGTGTACAATTAACATTCCCTGCCAGACATTTCTGGAGGTTCTAATAATTTTGTTTAGGTCATGAACCAACTAGTCAAACTGAACTATATTAAAATATTTACAGTTTGTGTACCTTAAAAACTAACTCAAAGGCAAATGAGCTATAGGACCAGCCTTGTTGATAGCCCAAGAAATGGACTTGCTGTCATCTGTTCATTCAGCCACATGAATAGAAGCTTCTTGAAGGCAGGAGGTTATTTTACTAATTCCAGCTCAGGATCCTGACACCTGTGGCATGTGTCAGTCTTCCCTGACCAGCTTAGTGAGTGCATGCTGGTGTTTGATTTCCAGCCTTCTACCTAGAAGATTCCCACTCAATACATCTGAGGACACGGTCACTCATTGTAATTATTCTTAAGTTACTTTTAAGATACCCCCAAATTAAGAAATTGTTGAGGCTACCTTTAGACAACACCCCATAAGCCTCTTATTGTAGGAGCACATGAGTCACAGAGAGGGAATGGATGATAATAGACTTAGACATTCCCTCATGGATCCACTTTTAAAAGTAGTAAAACTTAATATCTACTTAGGAAATAAATGCAAGTTTGCTTCTTTATCTGAGGTGTCATTCATTTTAATGTCCTTTGAAAGTCCCGTTTCCAATGTCTGCCAGTAGAAAAGTTGTTCTCACTCTGTGAATAGAGGTGCTCTGTTAATTTTCTGTCTTTTTTTGTTTTTCCCCCTTACAGTGGAAAGGTGAAATCCAAGAATTTTGTCCCAATACTAAAATGCTCTTGGTCGGCTGCAAGTCTGATCTGCGGACGGATGTTAGTACACTGGTAGAGCTCTCAAATCACAGGCAAACACCAGTGTCATATGACCAGGTATGTATGTTGTCAGTGTGTAAAAGTAGATTTCAGAAAGAGTGAAAGAAATGGAATATCACTCATAATAAATAAAATAAAAAAGACTGTTTTTCTAAAGACTCAGCCAGTGGTCAACTATGGTATGTAAAATGCCCTGTCATTCAGTAGACTAATTACATGATATCTGAGTACATAAATGGTTGATCATATGCTACCCTTGTATATCTCTGCAATCCCCTTGGTTTTTAAGTTTAGTAGTTTTAGAGGGAATGTAGTCAAAATCAATAGTTCTCTTTAAGAGAGGTACTCTTTTTTACACGTAGCAGCCCAATAGAATACTAAAACAGGCAGTTGCAGGTAAAGTAGACCAACTCCATAAAACAGTCTTTTAGAGATGCGTCATTTTTACAGGGGTTTCCCATAAGTATTTAGAAAGGAAAACCAGTTCCAGAAGTTCATTCTCTAAAGCCCACAGTCAGATTCTAAAGAGAATTTGTGTTGAAATAGCTAGAATGACATTTAGTACTCATCACTTAAAATACTACAACATAGGACTGTGGATGTAGCTCACTGGAAGAGCACTTGCCCAGCATACCCGAGGCCCTGGGTTTGATCTTCAACACCACAAAAGAGTGAAAAGAAAAAAAAAAACCTCTCATCTTCTTCATGTATCATTTTGATTATGTATCCATGCTTATTATTGTGTATATTGCTAGAATCAACCACATTAAACTAGCTATTTTACGTTTCATAAAGTAACTGATGTCAAAGTACTACAAATCCTTTTCTCAACTTATTTTGGCCCTAAAATCCAAACACAAACTTACTCTATTTGAAATTGATTTTAAATTCATTCATTGTCCTTGTGTTTTGTACAACCTGTTGACTAGCTTCAGTTGCCACTTATAGTCAGGAAGAGTTTTAGAAAGCAAGTCCCCATGAGGGGCTAAACAGGCTTTAGAGGCTATGTTGCCCCTGCCAGAGCTGTGTGGAAAGTGCAAAGTTTGGGTTCGTGATCTTGGGCTGACTTGTTCTAGTAGTAAGCTTCTATGCTTTTCTGTAAACCCTGGAAGAACCTATGAACCAGTGACTCTTAACTACATTTGATAGGATGACTCGTCCCCTTAGCTCCTCTCCTGCTTCACCATTAAATATTTGCTGATCAGGGCCTTCATCTCTTAGTGACCCAGTGATGTTGGATTGGCCTTTGGCACCATGGGGAGCCACAGCAGTATCTATTGAGTAATGACAGTTGAGTATCTCAGAATTGGATCTTGACTGCAAATATTTATGAAGTAATAAAGTCGTTCAGTTTTTAAAAAAGCATTTTTATTTTTCTGTAATGACAGTTGGAAAATTCCATTGACTTGTTAGAAAATGTTTGACGATGCAGGAGTGTTGTGTGTTCTCAGAAGATACTTTGTAAGTTTCCTCCAAAGTCTTATTGCTGATTAAAATCCCTTCTTTTGCTTCTCAGGGGGCAAATATGGCCAAACAGATTGGAGCGGCTACTTACATTGAATGCTCAGCTTTACAGTCAGAAAATAGCGTCAGAGACATTTTTCACGTTGCCACCTTGGCCTGTGTAAATAAGACAAATAAAAACGTTAAGCGGAACAAATCACAGAGGGCCACAAAGCGGATTTCACACATGCCTAGCAGACCAGAACTCTCGGCAGTTGCTACGGACTTACGAAAGGACAAAGCGAAGAGCTGCAGTGTGATGTGAAACTTGCGTTATCTTTAACGAGGACAAAGGAATCTAGTGTAAAAAAAACAACGTGAGCAAAACAAAAAAGCTGAAGTCGAGTGAAGTGCACAGCCAAAGTCACGTGTCCCACAGGCTAGAGGCCCCTGCAAGGGTGCCCGTCTTTTTGGAATCCTGTCCTTAGGTTTGGCATGTAGACCGAGTGGTGAGAAGTGAATACATTGAAGAGTTTTGAAGTGTGACTTGAAAAATATGCCAAAAAAAGTGAGATTCAAATGCTCTAGAGGTAGAGGAGGAGGAATGCGAGTACCACCAAGAAGAAAAATCACACTCTGAATGGTGCTTGCAGTTTTTTTGTTTTGTTTTGTTTTTGTTGTTTTGTTTTTTGGCTTTTTTTTTTTTTGGTTGTTGTTGTTGTTGTTGTTGTTGTTGTTCCAATCTATTCATGGATCTCTATTTTGATTTAATTTTTAAACGTTTTAATCTCCTTTACAAAAGTATATCTTAATATACCGTCCTCGTTGGGGAACTGGCACTGTGACCTTAGCGTTTAGTTTTCTAGAGGATGTGATCTAATTTCCTCTTAGCTCATCATTAAAATGGAAATTGTATCGGGACCCGTGGGATTCCAGAGGAAAACTTCATGAGGCTTTGAAATCTTGCCTTTCTGAAGATGGCTGATGAGCGAGATGGTTCTAAAGAAAGGCTTTCGCAGCCTTGCAAGATGTGTAGACCGGCACTGCACAGATCGCATAGATCAAATAGAAAAAAGTGTTGATTTTTTATTCAGTCAGATGGTTCTGTTCATCTTTGTGATTGTCATTAACAAGTGGTAAATTGCTCAATGTAATATTTTTGTGTGCTGTTTAGAAAAGAGGGTGTGTGATTTTTTTGTTTTGTTTTGTTTTTTGCCAACTTTGATAAAAATGCAAAGTCAAATAAAAGTTGTCTTGGTTTGATGTCATAGAATGATCCAAGGGGGAAGTATAGGTACTATTTTCACCAGGAGAGATAATGAAGGAATAGTAACAGAAAGCACAGTTTGTGAGTAAAGCTGTCTGGAACAAGTTACCAAATATACAAAGCAAAAGGACAATTTGGGGATGAAGCTCCAAAATTGGGCAACCTCTAATGATCTGCATTTTCTTTCACTTTCTTTGAATGAACCTCAGTTTGAGAAGGACCCAAAATGAACCTCAGTTTGAGAAGGACCCACTTACCCAAGCTTTAGAGAATCCCTAGTAGAAAATTATATAATATCAGTCCTGACGTAACACTATGCTGTTTCTAGACCGTGATGGCTAAACCTCACTTAACCAGATTCAGCCAGGGTCCATATTCAAAACTTGATTGTTGATACATAAAATAATAAGCATTTAAACCAGTTTACAGATATTTTCTTGACCAGTTCCTTTTAGAGATTCTTTCAGAGAATAAACCTGATTGAACCTGTTTGTTGTTGGCGCTTGTTGAAAACAAGCTTTCCTTCCAATGATATAATGCTTCATTTTTGAAGTGTTGAAGCTGTGCTCCCATTAAGTTGTGGCAGGAGAGGAGATTAAGGTAATTACAACACTCAGTTCTATGTCTTACAAGCACTTTGTTTTGTCTCTGCAAGAAAATACCATTCCAGTCATTTCCCACGAAATACAGACATTTTACCAACATAATATATGCTTTGATTGGTGCAGCATTATGCTTTGGGCAGTATTACAAAATAGCTGGCAAGTGCTTTCTGTATTTAAATATTGTAAAAAGAGAATAAGTTATAACTGCTATAAAGCAGAACTTGCGTTGCATTTTTTTTTTTTTAATGTTGAAGTCACTTTGTACGTTTGTTTGGTCAATGTTTTCGCAGTATTTATTAAAACATACTTTTTTTTTCCTTCAAATAAAAAAGTAACCATGTCTTTGTCTAAATGTGATCTGTCTTTTCTTAATACACTTCCTGATTTTGTAGTTTAGCTTTGTTCTTTAGTCTAGAGATGATTACAGAATCTGTCCTAACTTTTCCTGAATTAGTTGGATTTGGGGACAGTAGTCCTTTCTCAGAGAACAATAAATCTTCATGTATAAGAGATTTTCATTATAATTTCAAATGACAAGAAGTAAACAGGGCTAATGCTTAGACTTAGCAATTTGATCAACAGAACAAGCCATGATGCTGCCTAGAATTGTACTTTCTTGAAGAAAGTACAGAAATTCAATGAAGTTCAGAATAAAACAGTATGACATGGTCTCAGGTCACAGGTTGAATTCTAATGTGTGAGCCTGATTGCTGTTCTCTCCTCTGGGGTCCAAAGTCTTGGTCCTTCACCCAGCCATCTGCCTTGCAAGGTATTCTCTTGTTCACAACAGCCAGATGCACACATGACCCAAGACCCTGCTATTGTGACAAATAAGTTGAAGGGAAGAAAAAAGCAAAACAAAAACTATCCTGTTTATGGTGGTAGCATTTTTTAAAAGCACAGAACAACATACAGTCTTCCCCACTGACCCCAAAAGTGGAAAGTAAGCATGGAAAAGCTTGGGATAGAGGGAAGCCAGGGTCCCCACAAGCCCAGTTGATGCTCAGTCTTCAGCTAAAATTCTTGCCTATAAATTTTAAATAAATGTACAAATTAGTCCATGTGGGACTTTAAAACTTTGATTCTACACAACTAAGACACTTCATATAAAAACTGCATCCTTGTGGCTTTTTTTTTTTTTTTTTTTTTTTTTTAGTGGCTTTAGAAATCTTTGAGAGATAGTTACTTGCTTGGAAATAATTCCCAGAAGCACAAAACAAAGGGAAAACCAGAGCATCCAGGATGAATGAACAATTAAAAGAGCACTGGCATTAAGGAATAGCCCTGTTAAAAAAAAAAAAAAATTTAAAGCAAGGATTTACTGGATATATTTTTAACTTATTCCCATCATCAACTAGTAAAGGAAATAAAAGTACTTTCCAAATCCTTGGTGTTGGGTAACTTCTAAACATGACATCTAAGTTACTTAACAATCGTTACCACAAAAAAAAAAAAAAAAGAAAAAAGAAAAGAAAGAAAGAAAAGAAAAGAAAAGGAAAGGAAAAAAAAAATAAGCTAAGGTTCTGCTGACCTTGGCAGTATTTTATAGATTATGCAGTAATGTTACCCTCTGGTCAATTGTTGTTTCTCAGCAGCTTTAATTTGTTAAAAAAGAAAAAAAAAAAAAAAAAAAAAGCCTTCAGCCCTGGGCATGTATGCCTTCCTTTGCTCTGACTTTTTGCCTTTGCAAGCATTTCTTCTATGTATTCTGTGAACATTCCTTTCTGTTGATAAATGATCATGATTAATGCCTTTTTAAATACTAAAAGGTGGTTTTCATACTCTTGAGTAAGACTTCAGCTGTATCTCTTTCACCTCTATTAATCTTTTCCAGGAATAGTTGCTTGAGAAGATTCTAGTCTTAGAGGGAATGTGTCTTAAGTGTAAACTTAGAAATAACCAGGGACTTTTATTTTATCAAAAGGAATTTTTTTTAATGACCTCATTCTCTAAGGCTCCTGAAACTAAAAGCTGCTTACCCTCCTTCTGACAGATGGACATCAGCATTCAGTTCTAAACCATTCAATTCTTATTATTTTTCCATTCACCAAATATTTATTAATTGCCTATTACCTGTCTAGCACTGTTCTAGATTTGGCATTTAATCTTGACTTAAGCATAATCTCTGAGCGAGGGACATTTCATAATCTAGGACAGTTACAAACCACAGTGCATCCTGTCAGGTTTTGATTTCCATTGGCATTAAATGAGTCATGGATATTGAGTTGGTAGCAAATATTTCAATGTGGAAGGAACAAAAGCAATAGCCACATTAAACATATTTATAATTCAAAAACAGTATTGTATATTTTAGTAAATCCTAAAGGCTAGAGTCCAGAGTTGCCAGTCATCATTGCAGTATTTGTACAATGATCACAGGTTTCCAAGGCTAGTTTGGTAGGAGAAAAAAAAATGTGTCACAACTGAGTACAAGCAGCCCTTTCAAATGGGTGTTTGTTACATGTGCTGTACTTGCTATATAGATCTGTACTTTCTCAACTACTGAATAAACTGGAAAAGAGAAATTGAAATAAAGTTTGGTATAAGTAAAATAAAATTCTATTATAAAGTTGAAATTCTAATTCTCAGAAAATGACAAAAAAAATCAAAAGAAATTATAAATATTTTAGTCAAAGGTAGAGAAACCATTGTTTATATAACATTGGAAATATTTATTTTGTAACAGTAAAACATCTTTTAAAAACAATCCATTCACAGTGAAGTCTAAGGCTGTTACATGTCTCTTCAACCTGGAAATACAGGATACAACATCTAATGAATCCCAAAATGAAAATTTACAGGACTTTCAAGCCAAATCCTCTTTGAGACTTTACTTTCAGATTTTGTTTCTTTGAAGGAAACTGTTAATACCTGTCTTCTGTGGACACCCAGTGAGCCTCTGTTTTAAAAAAGCTAAATGAAAAAAAAAAATAGTCCACAATGAGAAATTTAAACTAGATGGATATATGGTCAATCCTACTGCCAAAGTAATAGCTAACATTTAAATATGCACAAATATGTTCTAAGCACTGTTCTAAATGGTTCACATGACTCCTTGGTCTCCCACCACAAACATATGCAGCAAGTTAAGTACCAACAAGCTCCCTGTATTGCACATGGGAATTCAGACTTCTCCAGATCATGTTGGAAGACCCAGGATTAGAACACAGGCATGCTGTTTGGGTTGGTAATTCCATGCTCTACCACACCATCTTGTCACGGACAAACCCTTCCTGAGTATGTTGTGGTATCCCAGGCACAGGTCAGCTGTACACCAGGCTCAATGTTGCTTTCTGAGCTGCAATTTGGCCAAATCCATCCTGACCTCCCAAAGTCTTCACCAGCATGAGTCCTCTTGATTCCGACTAGGTTCTGACTTCTGGCCCCTGTGCCCACTCTTCCTTCACCTTCTGTTTTCCCTGATTATGGGGCAGTGAAAGCATTATGAGGTGATAATGAAAGGACACAAGAATGGTGGACACTTGTGTCCGTCCATAATCCAGGGCTTCTTGAACTCTACTAGAACCAAAGTTTCCACAGCAATAGCCTAGAATCCTTCAACTCGAAATGAATGCTGTGGAGGCCAGAATTAGATGAATAATAGAAAAGAAAAAGATTTGACAGACAGCTGGGCAACTGCTAAGTTGGGTCTAATTTTTTATGAGTAAGATGAATAAATTGTAGTATAAATGAAGGTGATGGGCTATCAGCTGCATTAACCAACCACCTTCTCCTGTTGCAGGTCCCTTATTTGAGGAATCCAATTGGAGAGAGATCTACTTTGCTCACTTTTGGTTTCCCAGAGTTTCATTCTCAGTCAATAGTTATTTACATGCTGAAAAGTAGCTAAGAGTGAGTTACTTTTGACTGGGGCTGACATAGTCCCTTAAAACTGAAAATATGACTCAATTCAAACAATGCAGTAGTTTTCATTTGACCATAGTCATCAGGGTGATTTAACTGTCAACAGAACTCACAGAGGTGCCACATGCCACCTGTCATCCAAATGGTGTGGTGTTTTCTCTTCCTAAGGTGCCATTATATACTTCTGGAAAATAAATTTGTTTCATTGCTCTCGCTTATCCAGAACCCAACCTGTTCAGCTCTCGCCCTGCATCCACTCTCTGTCCTACCGAACCAAAAAATCATTGTAATTCTTTACCCATCTTTCTTCAGTCATATTCCATGAAAATAGGACCAAAAGCCAACAGCCAATATGACTTTCATGTTCTTTTTAACATCATCCAAAAAGCAACAAAAGACCTAGACTTTCTTGGTGACTTGGCTTTGACTATATTTCCCCAATCAAGAGGGTGGACAGCTAGGTCTCTTCCTCCTAAGTAGCAGGATCTCTGAAACATCTTGAAATGTTCCAATTATTAAATTCATAAGAAAGGGACTATAATGTGCCCATGTGGTCATTTGGTATATATTTGCTCCACCACCACCCTCCCTCTACCCTTTGCAGACTTCTGCACAGCACACCTCTCTGTATCCAGAGAAATATCATTTTTTATTGTTGGAGTACGTTCTTGAGAATTCATACATTGGAAACTTGATCCCTGTGTGGCAGTGTTAAGTGGTGGGCCTTTGGGAGATGTTGAAGTCATGAGGTAGAGCTGTCATGAATGGATCATCATTGTTTTAACAAAAAAAGGTGGGGGGCTTGAAGGGAAGGTTCACTTTCTTCTGCTTTTCTGCCATGTAAGGACATAGAATTTCTCTCTCCATTGCCCTTTCTGCCTTCTGCCATGTAAGAATGCAGGAAAAATACCCTCACCAGATGCTGACACTTTGATTTTGAACTACCCAGCCTCTACAACAAAATAAAATAAATTTCTGTTCTTAATAAACTATCCAGTTTCAGGTATCCTGTTCTAGCAGAACAATCGGACTCATAAACCAGAAATGAGAACGTTACAGAATACTCTCATTTCATTGAGCACTAATTCACATCTATTGGATCATTATATGATTATAGCAAATAATTATATTATAATGTTATTATTTTTAGAACCTTCCCAATTTCTCAGTCTTCCACATGAATACTACTTTAGAAATGGAAGATGTGCTAAATTGTTAGTGAGAAGAGACTTCTGTTCTTTACATTCCCCAGAGATAAATGGTGACTTGTTAAAAACTCCGAATTCCCTTAGCTTCTGGCACAGTCTGTCCTCTTTTCTGACCACTTATTCATATACTTAGCCAAACACATTCTCTTCGTGCTTTTTCCTTTTCTGCACATAATATCTATGAACATAACTGTTCCCACAAAACTATGACATAATAAATAAATACAAGTAAGTAAACGTAAGGTATTGTGGTGGGCTGAATCATGACCCACCCCCAAAGGATGTCCACCTCCTAACTGCATTAACTGAAGGTGGCCTTCTATTATAGAAGAGACTGCAGAACTGATCCACTGAAGACCTGGAGATAGGGAGATCATTGTGGCTTCTCCAATGGGGCCCTGTGTAGTCACAAATCCTCATGAAAGCTACAGAGGTACAGCAGAGTCAAGACAGTGGTAATGTGATGACAGAGGCTAAGGAGAAGGACAGGCAGGAGATTCAAGGCTTCCATGCTGCTGGCTCTGAAGAGGGAACCAGAGGGATCATAAGCCAAAGGATGTAGTTGGCTTCTGGAACCCGGGAAGGTTGAGGGAAAGGATTCTCCCCCGAGGCTCCAGAAAGACTGCAAACATACATAATCTAAAACCTATGTCAAACTCTGACCTCAAAAACTGTAAGATAATAAATTTGCAATATTTTTATTGGTAATTTGTAATAGGCAACTAACATACGTATGCTAAATCAACTCCTCCTTCTTTACTCTTTAAGTTTGACTTCCTCAGAGCATGAGGTGATAGCCTTTGCTCATGGAATTTCTACACAGACCCAGGCCATGCCTTTTAAGAATGACCTACCCATCATTCCTGAGTGTCACAAATCTTCAAAATCTTGTCAATCTGTATCCCCAAATTTCCTGAACTCTCATCTTATCCTGTTGCCCCCTTTGTGGACATTCTTAGCAAACCTTCCCTCTACTTTCCACCCTCTGAGCTTCATTTGAATAGGTGGTATGTATGGCCCTGCTCCTGAGAGGCCTAGAGTATTCAAGGCAATACAACCAATGTTCTAGGTAAGGTAAATCTACAAAATAACATTTCCACCTTTACTATGGGAATAACTAATAATTCATATATGGAATTTGGAGAAGTGAAAGGTCTAGGTCCGGGTTTGGATATATGGATGAAGTTTAACATAGACAAACCTATTTAAAGTGCCATGAAATGGCAAAGGATCACACAGAAAGCCAACTATCAGAGTAAAAAGAAAATATTGTGGGCTGATGCAGTTTTAGAAATTTTTATAAAGATGTAGAAATTTTATAAGTGAAAGGATATGAAAATGTAGCTATTCAAGATTTTCTCAGCTTTTTGTAAAGATAGTTTTATTTAAAAAAAAAACACAGAAAGCTGTAATCTCCTTTTCTTAAAAAATTACAAAAACATACTCATACAGCCGTAATATACACACTTCAGGAAGCTGATAGACTTTTCCTGATCTTCATTCATAAATCTATGGTTTCCAGGTTAGGAGTCCCCTGTCCATCTCCTCTACTTTATACAGAAGAAAATGGAAACCAGTTATATTCAGGGTCTTGCCCAAGGTCACTAAGGTAATAAGAGAGACCAAATCTCAGCCTTCAAATTCATGTATAGCTATTCTCCCAGACCTGAGCCAAAGAGCAAGCTATTGTATGAAAGACTCAGTCACCATGTGTCTGCCATTTGATGGAATCAGAATGCATAGTTTCTTTCAAGCCAGATGTAACTCCACTGGCAGTGGAATTTTTCTGAATGGAAAATATCACGATGGAAATAGTTGTTTGGAGGATGCCTTTGCTTTTATAGACCCAGTCCTTGACGTAGTCAACAAATGATTTCTGAATACTTTCTATGCCTCAGACACTGAGTTCTGTGCTAGGCATAAAGAAAGACAAATTTTTTCCTGTTCTTGCCCTTATAAAGGACTGTCTAATTGGTGAGAAATACAAATATAATTAAAATTAAAATTTTAATTTTAATAATGAGGGGTATATAAAGAGAGAGTTCTTTTCCTCTCTTTGTTATTATTATTGTTTATATCCTCTATCCATGTCCTAAATCTCAAAGATTCTTTGCAGCATTATAGGACAACTGAGATCAGATTCCACTCTCGTGATATAGAGTTTTCTCTGAAATTCTATGGAGAATAATAAATACAGTAGTCCCTTTTTATCTAGAGATCCCCAGTTGATGCCTGAAACCATAGATATTGCTGAACTACACACACACACACACAATGATATGTACATTACGAGCCTATGATAACATTATAAATTAAGCAGAGTAAGAGATTAACAACAATAATAAAAGAGAATAATTATAACAATATGGCTTGGTAAAATTGCTAGCATCACTACTCCAGTACTCTGGGGATATTGTCAGGTAAAACAAGTATTAGATGGACACAAGTACTGCAATACCTACACAGTCAATCTGAAAACCAAGATGGCTACCAAGGGAGGTGGTACATCCAGGGCACATGTACTGTACACAGGAATAATTCACATTCCTTTTGGAGTGAAGCAAGACAGGACAAGATTTCATCATATTATTCAGAATGACATGTAAGGCTAATTATTTCTAGAAATTTCTGTTTAATATTAAATTCTAGCTGGTCACAGATAATTGAAATGGCAGAAAGTAAGATTGAATAAGGGGACGTTACTAAAGTCTGATTCTGTCCACTAAGAAATGTGTTTCTTTGTCCTTCAAATGCAAATTCATATTTTCCTGGAACTAAAAAGGACAAGGCTCAGATGTTCTCCCAATGCCATGAATGGAAGCCGGAAGGTATTAATTTTCATAATCAATAAGAAAAGGAGTTGCCATGCTTTTTCAATAAAGACACAAAAGCTACAACCTGAGTATATGCTGATGCAAAAAAGAGGAGATTGATTTATAAAATAGGAATAATTAATTTTAAAAGCAAAATAGAAATAACAGCTGAGTTGTCCTAAGGAACAGAATCCAGACATTTAATTTCAAATCCTCAATTCTATGGCAAGAAACCATGTGAATGTCATCTTTCTTTCCAACTCATTCTGAGCCATTTTTTGCTTGGAGACTTTATTAGTGCTCACCCCATGGCCTGTTAAACCAACTTCAGTCAAGAGCTAGTCATCCTCTCTGAAGCTTTAGATAGAAGATGGTGGGGACCTTTAATGCTGATTTAATTATACTAAATGGTATCTTGCTACCCTCTATTCTTAAAGATACATCTGGATTTTTTGAAGTCTATCTTCTAGCTACATAGATCTAGATGTGGTTGGCAAAGCAAGGTCCTGAAAGGAAACTGTGAAACAAGAAAAACCATAACCTCTCAGTCATCTCTTTCATATCAAGGCAATCTTGTCATTTCTTTGAGGTCCTGGCAAGGTGAAAGACAATTTTAGGCTAGAACGTTGCAACACCTTCTTTTGCATCTCTTGACATCAATCAAAAGGAAAACTGGGCTAGATTTCCAGTTCCCTAATGAGAAAGAACAGGTTGGGGAAAGTTAGAGGAATGATAGCAATTTGTGGGAGACCACAGGCAAAACAGTAAGTGATGAGTTCCCAGACAGTGCACCCTGATGGCTCCGAGTTTTGTGCTTACTCTTAAGTGCATTCCACAATTAGATGCTGAGAAAATCTTTCTTATGATAATTTAAATATAGCTTTGCTCTAATCAAATCATTCTGGAATTATCAATGAAGTTGTTTCTCATACACCTGGGATTGGACAAAGCATCAATTCATTTTTATTGCTGTTTAACAGAGAAAGAAAAGGATGTGTTTGGAGAAGGGATGGAGGAATAAAATCCCTGCTACTTTTTCAGGTGAAGCAACAGGGATTTGGTTTAAGACTGTGGCTTCCCATTGCTCTTACAATCATGTTTGAACATCTTCACAGGGTTTGCAATGTCTGGCCCATCTGCTCCTTGTTTACCAGCTCAGCCTTCTCTCTTTTCACATTCTTCCTTTTCCTCCTGGTAGATTCCCTTCTTCTCCTTGTGGTTTCTGCTCCATCTGTAGGAACATCTTGAAATTCTCTTATGATTTCCAAGGCTCATGGATCACTAGTTCATCCAAATGAAGCTTCCAAATGGATCATCATCTGATCCCTAGCCTTATAGAATTTATTCCATGAAAAATGATATTTATGTAATATTATATTTATAAGACATATGCTTTTTTTTTACTCCAAAGTAACATGGTAAAATATGAATGTATGTTCTTCCACCTTCCTTAAGTTTAAATGAAAATTAAGACTACAGAGACAAAGCAAGATCCTCTCACTGTACTCTCTCACTTCTGATCTTCAGGTATGCTGTGTCTTCTGCCAAAAACACTTCTCTTCTCATGGTTGGCCACGGTTACCTAACAAACTCATCCTGACACATCAAATGTCAACTTGGGTCTTGCTAATTCAGATATTTATCCCACTGACACTACAAGTTGTATTAGATATCCCTCTTATCTGGATCTATGGGGTTTCCCATGCCATGGGCCATGCCACAGTGCAACAAGGAAAAATCTGTTTTTGTTTTTTTTTTTTTAACCAGTATAGCCAAGTATCTGGCCTGGTTCTAGGACATATCAGGCCCTCAATAATAATACGGGCTTGTTAAGTGAACAGCAAAACACTCTCATTCTCCCTACTAATATTAGCTTGCTTCAGCAGAAAGGGAAAGATCAAACCATGGCTGTGCTTATCTGAAGTCAAGATCTGAAAACTCAGTAAGAACATGTGCTAGTTACACATAGGACTTGGGAAGGGAGGAGCATGAAAAACTATAAATAGAGAATATAGAACATAATTAACTATACTTGAGAAAATAAGAAAAGAATCTAGGACATTTTTAATATGACCCCAAGTGAATACATGAAAAAAGCAAGCAATTATGTTTAAGAAAATATATTCAGTCCTGGGGTTGGGTGGTAGTGAGGGGAGAGGTGTTCAGGCGAGCAGGACCTTGCATTCCACAAACTCTTCAGAGGGTTTATCAGCACAAAGCCTGACACAGAATCAGACGTGTCATATAAAAGAGGAACTGGAAGGATCTGGATTGTACCTTATAATAGAACTAGCTCTAGCCAAATGAGAATATTCAAAATAAAAGGAGTATCCTCATTATTGCCTTCAGGGAATCCGTTTGATTTCAGGGTAAGAAAATAAAGTAACAAGTTGTCATTATTCAGCTCTGAGAGAGTATGGGCAATGCTTTTGCTGAGTAAATAAATAATAAAGGCTAACAGAAAATATAAAATACATTTGCTCTAAAGAAAAACATGCCAATGAGGAAGACTGAGAGTCAGTCTTTGAGGGAACTTCTTTGATGGAAGTGTTGGAGTCTAAGAACAGGCTCCCCCATGTTGGGAAGTGAGGCTAGGGAAGCTACTCAAAGCAAGGTGCCTTCCAGCCCAGGGAGAAGCCACATCCTTCGCTGGGAGCATTGTCCCATTGTTCTCCTGGGAAAATATCACCAGGACTTTCTCTTTCTGTTTGTGGGCTTGTTTCTTCATAATTGTGTATAACTTCTACAGCTGCCAACAAGAGAGTCCAAAAGATAATGGGGAGCATTAGGAACTGGAAGACTTAACAATTCAGTTCAGTCCACAAATGTTCCCAAAGGAGGTTTATCTTTCTTTGTCCTCTCATCACCACCTACAACCCCAGCCAACCCTCAGACAAACATGCCTTGAACAAGTCTACCCGAAACCACAAGGACCACATCCTTAAGTAACAGATAATTACACAGTAGTGACTTTTCTTCTGGCTAGCTTATCTATAATTTTTATCCTCCCTGCTTTTTTTTTCACTGTCTCATGGCTCTGTTCTTTTAACCCAATGTAGCTGCTTCTGTTTCTATGCATAACCCATCATACTTTTCCTTCTCCTGGTAACATTCCCATAGTGGGCTGCTGAGGCAAACATCATAGAAATGAAAACTGTTTTATTTAAAGGACTAAAATTAAATTCTTATGCATTCAGTTTCTACGTCTGAATTCCTTTAACTCCTTTGTGAAATCTTCCAAAATATGTGGATTATAATAAAGGTGGCCTAATTGTAAAATCGATGAGCCTCAGTGTTGTATTCTACTATCTAATACAGAATTAGTGTATAATGATTACCCAATATGTATTTGTTCAATAAAAAATGAAAAATTAGGGTCTGGGGTTGTAGTTCAGTGGTAAAGTGCTTGCGTAGCACATGTGAGGCCCTGGGTTCGATCCTCAGCACCACATATAAATAAATAAAAAATAAAGGTATTGTGTCCAACTACAACTAAAAAATACATTAAAAAATGAAAAATTATTGTACACTGAAAGCATCAGCTTTCTTTATTTAAAAAATGTGTTTTAACAATGAATGAAGTACATTTGGATAAAAATTGAAATAAAAGCATTTATTCTCTATGTGATTAACACTCATTGAGCTATACTGTAGTATAGTATTGTATAGCAGTGTACTGTATAATATAGTATAGTATTTCAGAGATAGAAATGAATTCTGAGGATTTCTGATACTGTCATCTCATGGTGATCAAAGTAAAGAGTAACGAGACATGCAAAACATTGTATTAAAATTATTCAAGTCATTTCTAAAATTAAACCATACAATGCTGATTGACAGTATCCTTACTTCACATTGCTGGCTGTATTCTTCTTTGTTTTCCTCTACAGCATATTTCACACATGTTCACTAAATATTGTTCTACCAGTGGATAAATAAATATTGTAGAGAAATTTTCTTGAGTTGATTTATCTACCTCTTCTTTTTCTACCTCCCTTGCCCTTTTGGTTTTATGAGCAACTTGATTTGGGGGAGACCATCAACTGACATTTTCCCTTTTGAAGGGGATGATTCTGAATGTTCCTTTTAATGAATCAAGATTAATCTTCCATGAGGTATGGATTGTTTGCTCACATACCTATATAAAGTACCTTTAAAGAAGGTGCTCTTTTTCTTCCAATCAGACATCCATATCTCTGTATAAAACTAGATAATGAAATTAGCCCAGAAGAATTATTTGCACAAAACTCAAATTTTATTCTCTTCCAACTAATTAAGATGCTCTCTGGTTTTTGAGTTATTCTAAGAGAATTCCTTTGTGTTAACAACACACATTCATTTAAATCTTCCTATTGTTCAGGAGTGCAACAAAATCTAGCATCAGTTTCAGAAAACCAACTCTCTAAAATCAGGTGTTTGGCTTTATACCTAGTTGACTATAGTGCAAGATGGTGGGTTCATGCAGTTTTGAAAACTGGTGATTTTCAGATTTAAATCTGCCTAGAGATTTTTAAGGACAATAAGTTTTGGACTCTCATTACACAGCTATTTATGTAATAACACAGCAGCAAGCAAATTTCTGAGATGTAGAAATTTTACTCAAAAAACTTGCTTTATAGACATTGAATATAGAAATTAATTGATTAGACACAGTTCATTCTACTTTTAGGAAAATAAGATATAGAAAGCAAAGTCCCACATGACACCAGCCTCATGAAATGTCTACCCTCTCTCTCACTCCCCCTTGCCAAGAATTTCAGCTTGGCCTCTTTTTTTTTTTTTTCCATTTCACTTTTCTTATTCACTAGTCATAATATCCATATATGTCATTTTATATTACCTTTATTTACCCACTCAATTTTAGCACTTGGTAGTGAATCAGGAACCAGATGACAGAACCATTTACTCTTGGGACAAAGGTCCCATACACTACATCCTCACAATTATCCCAGAACCAACCTCATTACCACCACCACCATCAACATCAAGATCCAACCATTAACTGTGTGGACTGCTCCTGCTCCTTACATCCCCTTCCACTCTCCTTCTCTCTTTGTATTTTCTTCCAAAAAGTAGTTCTTAAACATTTTCCAATAAGAAAATTAAAATTTAAAAAATAGAATGATAACAAACTATTTTTATGACAGTTCAGTTCTCTAAATCTAAATTTCTTTGAAAGGTCTTCTAAGATATTATTTATTCTTTTATATCTCTCTTTATTCCAAAAAAATATGAGAAGTGACTTTTAAGTCATATACAAAGCAAGATAATAAAATAAATACATGAATAAAATAAAGGGAAATAAATTGAAACAAGGTCTATGTCTTATAGAAATGTAATTGCTTTAAAATAAGACTAAATTTTGACTTTTTTTCTGAGCCAATCAAAGATGGGAGGCTATTGGTCACAAAGGTCATTTTTAAAGAATAATACAAATTTAAGTGCAATTATAGTTTCAATAAAGTGAATTTGATAGAAATACTTCTATAACTGAGGGAAAAGAAAAGAAACAGCACTGGTTCAAATTTTTGTAAACATTTTAAGGTACAAAAATTCTCCAAATACCCTCCCTCTAAAAATTTTTTTTCAAATTAACAAAGTTGTATTGAATATGTAATTTATCATTTAGTCAACTTTTGGATACCAACACTGGAGATGTGTGTCATATAATCTACTGTTTCTTCTCTTTTGGACATTTCAGTTTATTTAGGAAGACACACAACTCCAGCAGAGCAAGAATATGTAACAAGAGGATTCACAGAGTCACTTGTGGTGGTGAATATACGCTGACTTGTAAAAACCACTGGAACACAGCCTCAAATCCTAGCTTGCCCCCTTCTCCATTGCATTTCTGTCTTCTAAGAGGTTGATACGATAATACTTAGGTTTATATGATAATGCACACTCACAGATATCTTAACTTCTTTTAGATCTTAACATGATGAGCACCATCCTGGGAAATCTTTTCTAAGCACTCCATCAGTGCCATTTTGCCATTAGACACTCTCATAACACCTGTGTTCTTCCTTAGCACTCATAGCAGATGTAATCTTATATTTGTACCTGTGATTTTTTTGATAAGCATGTTTTCTTGGTACCTAGTCCAGTGCCTGGAACCTAGTAGATGCTCAATAATTTTTGAATGGATAAAGGGATAATTGAATGAGTGAATGGATAAAGAATTAAGAGCTATGACATAACACATGCTTACTCAGTGTCTGGCTAGGGACATTCTTCCATTGTTCTCACAGAACAATATTCTTATCATTAGGTCTTCTATTGTCTAGAATTTACTAGATAATAATTGTGAAAAATATGTTATGACTGTATCCTAGACTGATTTTTGTCTTACTCCATTTCTTATAGAGCTGATATGGATAAGAAATCCATTTCTATTCCTACTGGTGAGGAAAATAGTTTAAGCATTTGGCATTAGAGTTAGATAATCAAATTAGATAAGACTTTAAAAATTGTACATGATATGAATATGCAACAATAAAACCCTCCACTCTGTACAATAATATGTATCAATTAAAAACAACAAAAAAATGTTGCTTGAGTTGTATTTAATGGTTTATTCTGTGATCTCAGCTATAGTAATGAGATACTTTTTCTCATAAATCACTTAACATAGTAGTGTAAATCTGATCTGTTTACTTCCTGTGTGTTGAATAAATGGCACAAAATGGTAAGCACATATAAATATGTTTATCACAATTATTACTACTATTTGGTTTAGGTCAAATTGATTTCTCAGTTCTCTGGCAGAACATGAAATTAGTCAAAGGTAGGGTTGTCACAATTCACATCATGCCCAATGATGAAAGACCAAAGCTTTTCCCCCAAGAGAAGAAATAGGACACAGATCTTCCCTTCTGTCATTTCTATTCCACACAGTACTAAAAGGTCTAGTCAGAAAAATTAGGGGAAAAAAAATGAAGAAATTCAAAAAGAAGAAGTAAAGTTTGTTTACAAATTTCTGTGTGGTGCTGGCATTTATAAATAACCCTAAAGATTACTTACACACACTGCCCCCCCCACACACACACAAACACACCCATTAGAACTAACAAATAAATTCAGCAAACTTGCAGGATACAAAAATCAATACCTAAAAAACAGATGATATATGTGTAATATGAATTGTAATGCATTCTGCTGTCTTATATAATAAATTAGAATATAAATAATTAAAAAAAAACAGAAGAATCTCTAGTCATTAAAAATGATGATCAGGGCTAGGGATGTGGCTCAAGCGGTAGTGCGCTTGCCTGGCATGTGTGGGGCACTGGGTTCGATCCTCAGCACCACATAAAAATAAAATAAAGATGTTGTGTCCACTGAAAACTAAAAATAAATATTAAAAAAATTTCTCTCTCTCTCTCTCAAAAAAAAAATGATGATCAGAATATGGAAGGAAAAATCCCATTTACAATAGCAACAGAAAGAACAAAATACTTAGGAATATATATTCAAAAATATAAAACATACTTGTCCAAGGGAGTGATAGACTAGTACAGTGAAAAATAAAAAGATTGTTGAAATAAATAAGAGAAAATATAAATAGATGAAAATACATCCACGTTCACAGATTAGAAGACAATATTGTTATGATGTGCACATTTTCTTAAGCAATCTTCAGATTCAATAAACTTACTATCAAAATCCCAAGGTGTCATCTACAGAACTACAAAAATTAATCCTAAAACTCATAAGACATGTGAAGCTGCAAAACAACCTTGGATGGAGGGGGCTAAGTTGGTGGACCTAGTTTCCTGGTTTTAAAATTCATCATAAGCCTCCAGTAACTGAAACACTGTGGCACTAGCATAAGTTCAAACAAATAGACAAGTGGGATAGAATAGAGAGCCCAGAAATAAATCCTTATACATATGGCCAATTGGTTTTTGACAAAAGTGTCAAGACCATTTAATAAGGAAAGGACAGTCTTTTCAATGTATGGTGCTAGAAATACTAGATATTCACATGTTAAACAAAGCAGTTGGACCTTCACATTACACCATATTGAAAATAAACTCAAAATGGGTCTAAGACTTAAACATACCTTTAAATTATAAAAATTTTAGGAAAAACATTGGGTAATATTTTCATAATATTGGATTTTGCAATGATTTCTTAGATATTGCAGCAAGAACAAAAACAATAAAAGGAAAAAAAATGGCTTTACTCCAACTTTAAAACTTTCATCAATCGATGCCATCAAGAAAATGAAAAGAGGGCTGGGGATATAGCTCAGATGGTTGAGTGCTTACCTTGCATGCACAAGGCCTGGGTTCAATCCCCAGTACCACTACCCCACCCCCTCCCCCAAAAAAAGAAAGTGAAAAGACAATCTACAGAATGGGAGAAAGTATTTGCAAATCTCTGATAAGAGATTAATATGTAGAATTAATAACTAGACTATTAAAAACAAAACACAACACAACAAAAACAACCCAGTTGAAATGTTCACCAAGGATCTGAGTAGATAATTCTCTGAAAAAGATGTACAGATGGCCAGTAGAATATAAAAAGATGTTCGACATCACTTACCACTAAGAAAATGGAAATCATAACCATGAGGACAAACCACTTTATGCTCATTAAGATAGTTACTGTTTTAAAAAGACAGGAGAAAAGAAAGGAAGGGAAATGAGGGAGGGGGAGGGCCAGAGAGAAGAAAAAAAGGGAAAAGAGTAAGTGTTGATGAAGAAGTAGAAAAATTAGAACCCTTGTGCTGGTGGGAATGTAAAGTGGTGCAGCCTCTGTGGAAAACAGTTTGCTGGTTCCTAAGAAAGTAAAACAGAATTCCCATAGGACCCAGCCATTCTAGTTATATGCCTAAAGAAAATGAAAGCAGGAACTCAGATATTGCACACTGTCCATAGCAGCATTATTATTTCTACCTAGAGCAAAAGGTAAACATAATTAAAATGTCTAACATATGAAGAAACAGAAAAATGACATATCCATAAAATGGAATATTATTCAACCTTAAAAAGGAATGAAATTCTGATATAAACTACATAGTGAATATGGAAATCATTATGCCAGTTGGCATAAGTTAAATATAAAAGTCCAAGTATTATATGAGTCTACTTGTATGGGGTACCTAAAATAGTCAATTTATAAAGAGTGGACCAGAGTTTACCAGTGGCTGGGGGACAATGGGGAGCTATTGCTTCATGTATACAAGAGATTTGGAATGATGTAAAAGTTCTAGAAACGGTATTGGTCATGGTTATTGTGAATTCATATTATTTTGAATATTGAATAGTATATTTAAAAATTGTTGAAATGGAAAAGTTAAGTTTTATGTTTGTATATTTTGCAACAATTAAAAAAAAAATGCTTAGGTTGCTTTCACAGGGAAGGAAGAGGAATACATTTTGGAACAAGACATAGCATAATACCTTAACACTGAAATGGCTACTCAGGAGTTTGGTGTATTTAAAGACACAAGACAAGTAAGGACAAAGAAAAGACATTATAAGTGTCAATTACTTTGTATTTTGATTTGTTAAGACTGAATTTTAGAAATTAGATTGCATAAAATTATGATACATAGAAAACTGAAATTTCTGTTTTTACAAAAATTACCCAAATACATTTACTGCTTATGAAAGTAGTACAAACTATTTTCTGGGTTTCTCTTTCTTACACATAAAATGCTGTAGACAATTCTAGACTTATACATAAAATTTGTCATGTCTTATTTTAAAATATGACTTCAAAGATAACTATATTTTTCATGACTCCATATTGCTTTTGATTAGGTAAGTGGTGAATACTATTGAAAAATTTCTTTATTCTTAAAAATTAGAATACTGAAAATTTTATTCATTTTTTTATATTTTAAATCTTTTGTTATAAAAGATCAATTGACTCACCCAAAGATAATATCTTTCTTCGTTACATTTTTTTTTTTTAATCATCCATCACATCCTGTCAGGGATGTTAGTGCTTCTTGGCTGGTTCCCAGGACCTCTGACAGGCTTTCATCTTCAGAAACACAATTGCTTCCTGTATGGGTAACCTCCAGAACAAAAAAACCCTGCTCTTCCACCCCTTTGGAGGGGAAACTTGCTGCATAGTTTAAGCCGGCCTTCTTGCTAAAGGCAAGCTTCTCCCTGGAGCTCCTCACACATAAAATTTCCTGGCTTTGCCATCATCTTCTTCAAAGCACACATTGCCAGAAAGAAAGCTCCGCACAATTAGTTTTATTTTAGTCTCTAAAATTACTTTAATTCACTTGTGTGGTCCTCTCCCTTCTTCAGTTTCTGTACAATATTTGTGCTTTTCACTTGAGGAAAAACACACAGGGACACCCACATTCTGTGTATAGTACTGATATTGGCTCTGTGCAGACTCTTCTGAAGTATACCACCAAAAGCAAAATGCTTCTCTGAGTTGTTGCTAAGCTTTTGTCCGCACGGCCACAATCAAGCAGAGATTTGTTCATTTCCTGGTATATTAAACTATTCCTCAAGTTGGGTCTTGATATGAAATTACAAAAATTGGACAATAGTCAAAACTTTACTACATGTTAGGTAGATTGGCCAGAGTTAGCACATATACATGGTTGCATCCTAAAATTCTTTATTATTATTAATTATTATTATTATTTGTATCAGGGATTGAACTTAGTGGTGCTTTACCACTGAGTCATATCCCTAGCCGTTTTTTATATTTTATTTATAGACAGGGTCTTGCTGAGTTCCTCAGAGCCTTGGTAGGTTGTTAAGGCTGGCTTTGAACTCTAGATCCTCCTGCCTCAGCCTTTCTAGCACGTTACTTTGTTTTGGTAGCACACTAACTCTGTTTAGAGTTGAGATCATTTTGTCACATAACTTAAATAAAATACTATTACAGTAGAAATAATTTATTTCCTCTTTAAATATAAAATTATATCTATATAATTCGTGTTCAATTATCAGCTTCATTTAAATTGCTGACACTGTTTAAAATACAATCATAGCCATAGTGCAATTTATTAGCTTAGTACATTAAAGATTAGTTGAACAATTCAACAGTCTATTCAATGGTAAGTTTTTGTAATTCAGGTAGTTTAAATCATAGTTGACAGTGCAAATCTCTACCTATGGAAAGTACATGGCATTTACAAGTTGAATTCAAAAAGTCTAATATAAACCCTGGTGTGGATAACTTGGCTGAGAAATTATTTATCAAACTGGCTCACATTTTCATATCGTTCTAATTTTTTTCTTTTTTATTGTGCAATAAAATCTACTTCTTCGAATTTCAAATGAGAAAAAACAGTGTTAGAAACTCCAAACTAAAAACACCTATTAAAAAATATAGATACTATCAGTAGGTTAGAGGTCGTTCTTTCATCTACATACCTTTTCTTTTTACCATTTGACGAAATTTTGAGCATACTGAAAGGAATAAAAGGTGAAAAAATTCACTTGTTTAAATGTTTTCAAAGCATGTATCATTTTGGCCTTTATAATTTCCTGTGAAACGTCTGGGGCTCATTTGAGTAGGATTAAACAGGAGGCAGCCTGGTGGGATCTCAAACTTGGTTCCAGGTCATCTGGAGCTATTTTGCCAAAGCAGATGTTGATATTGTTCCTTTCTCCAATAATATAGTACCATATACTCCTGTGACGTGCTGGGAAATATATATTTAGTCTCTGCTTCCAGTTTCTGGCACAGAGCTTCTAAGATTCTTGAAATATTTTGAGGGATGGGAGGAAGAGAATCTTTTGTTATTCATAATAAGTCCTTTCCATCATAACTGAGTTTATGCTAATGTGGTAACTCTTTAGGAAGATGGGGGTAGTGCTGGTTGCCAAAGGAGCTAACCATGTTGTAAGAACCTGGAGCTTTCATCCCCACCTCTAGACCTCCTGGGAGGTGGGAAGGAACTGAAGAAGACTGACCTGATCACCATGGCCCGATGATATGACCTATACTGCCCATGCAAAGAGACTCCTTGAAAACACTAAACAACACATTTTGGAAAGTGTGCTGGAAGGGTGGCACACCCTTCACATATCTATTATATGTGAAAAACACACAGGGACACCCACATTCTGTGTATAGTACTGATATTGGCTCTGTGCAGACTCTTCTGAAATATACCACCAAAAGCAAAATGCTTCTCTGAGTTGTTGCTAAGCTTTTGTCCGCACGGCCACAATCAAGCAGAGATCACCAACCCCATACCCAAGTAATGAATCCCTTCCATTTGCCTGTGCTAGTTGTGCCTTTGGAAATAAAAAAAAAAGTACTAGTCAGTAAAGTGCTTTCCTGAGTCATTCTAGCAAATTATCCAACCTGAGTGGGTATGTGGGTACCTGCACCATACAGCCCACTGGTAAGTTTATATCACAACCTAGGACTTTGTGACTTGTGTCTTTCATAGTCCTTAAGCTGTGGGATCTGTGCTACCTCTGGGTAGTTACTGTTCAAACTGAGTTAAATTGCACTGAAGCAGGAGGAGTCCACAGAGAATCTGAGAATTTGTAGGTGCAGAAAATTTACACATTTTGTATGAAAAAAGAGTGTTCTTGTATGAAGAGTAGGAAAAGGTTATTTGAGTCACATAGTTTCAGAAGTCTCAGTTCATAGATGGTGATTCCATTGTTTTGGGCCCAATAGTGTTACAGCTGTTGACCGGTGACGAGTCCTTGCTTCCCCAATGTTGAAGAATAACACCAGAGAGCACATGCCGAGGCAAGGTCAGAGTAGAAATTAGAAGTTTATTAAAGGACAGCAGAAAAGACTTCTCCGGGAGGAAGAAGGGGACCCAAGAGGTGGAATCCGTGGAAGTGCAGTTGTTTCCCCTTTTTATAGTTTTGGTGATGGAATGTAGGTTGGAAGGCCGGAGGGGTGGGACACAGGTGGGCCAAAGAAGTAGTCTGAGCAGGAAGGACTTCATTAACACTTCTTTGGGATGGACTTTGGCCTAGGGCCTTTTCAGGACTTCATTAACATTCCATGAGTAGTCCTGCATTTCCTGGAATCATTCTCAGCATGGCCTCCATTTTAGATTTCACTCGGTATTAGACCCGATTTATCTAACTACACTGACTACCTAACTTTAAATCTGGCTTCAATAGGAGGCAGAACATCACGGTGGAAAAGGCCCAGCAGAAGAAAGCTGCTCGGCTCATGGTGGGCAAAAAAACAAAGAGAAGAGAGGGAGGAAGAGACACAGGCAAGATGCAGTCTTCCAAGGAACACCCCCAATGACCCACCTCTGCCAGTTACCACCCAGTCCATTCAAACTTGGATGGACAGATTGGGTTATGCCTCTCACATTCGGAATCATTTTATCTCCAAAAGTTAATTTATTAATATAGGAGATTTGGAGGAACACCTCATACTCCAAACCATAGCAAAGAGTTTTGGTTTGTTTCTTTTTAGAAACACCCTACCTGGTGTTGCTGCTTCTTTCTTCTTCTTCTTTTCTCTCTTCCTCTTTTTCCTTTTTTTTTTAATAAAATGCCTCCAAAGTTATATATTGTGATATTAGCTTTCATATACTAAGTTTTTCCAGTTTCAGTCTACAAAGATCAATAAATTACTACAAACCCACTTTAGTGGAAACAATTCCAAAGAGTGTCCAAAAAGTACAGGTCAGATTCATTGGCTAATTGGTGAGTTTGGTTAATTCCAAGAAGATCTGAAGATTCCAAAGTTTCTCAATACCTTTCCCTAAAGTACACAGGAAGGCAAAGAAGACCAAACACTCAAAACATCAACAAAAAATACTGACAAAAGATGCACTATTAAGGTTTTAGATACTTGAGTTTAATTACAGAGAAGTAAGAATGGGGGAAAATCCCACCTCCCCCTGCAACTCATAGCAATGATGCAAACAGTTACGTGGTATTTGGCATAGTTCTAAGTAGTTTACTCCCTCTGATCAATTAATGGGCACAACAAAGAAAACAGATAACTATTTTTTCCTGTTGTTCAATTGAGGAGAGCAGAGGCCCAAAGAGATTCAGTTAACTTATATATCTAGCCCATGATGGTGCTAGCATTTAAACTGAGAAAACCTCTATATGTGGTCCCTTGGTTACATTTGTTTAACCTAATGATTTTTTGACTTTCCAAGGTACCAAAGCATCCTTATAACCATCTGTTTTTCATTTCCAGTTCAATATTAAATAAATTACATAAGAATAAAATATTCAACACTTTATTATAAAATAGGCATTGTGTAAGATGATTGTGCTTAACTAAATGCTAGTGTAAGTGCTCTGAGTGCATTTGATGTATGATATTTGGTATAATAGATATGTGAAATGCATTTTCAACCTATGACATTTTCAACTTATTTTGGGTTTATTGGGACATAAATTTATCATCATTGGAGGAGTATCTGTACTCCTGATCATTACAGCATACTATGACATGAGCAAGCAAGGCAAGAATATTGAAAAATATAGTAGCAAAATTAATGTCTAAATTGAAGGCATGAAGGAGTTATTATTCATGGACAAAACTGAGAAACTTTTTTTTTACAGTGAAGAGAAAAAAATAATATGAAGAAAATGAGAGAAAAATGATGATGTCAGTAAATGCGTAAAGGTTCTGGCAGGAAATAAATAGATGATCAAATAGAGTGACTGAGGGTTTAATGAAAGGACTATGTACCAGTACATGGATATGATGAAGGGAAATCAATAGGTTTTGAAGTAACTGGAACTAGTTTTAGAGGAAATGAGTTGCCACTCTCAGGCCAGAAGGGGTGAGAGTAGCCAGTGCTGAAATTTGGAGAAAGCAATAGAAGATTGCCTGCAGAAGCTCTGGCTAGAGGTAGAACAACCAGGCACTGCCAAGCCTTTTCCCAGTAGGGTGGAAACTGAGGAAATAAACATCTAATTTTTTCTATCCTCCAATCATCTCCAATCACCCCTCATTGGCCTTACACAACAAAAGACAGAGAGCCAAGAAAACCGAGTTATATGGCTACAAAGGTCAGACTTTCAAGGCACAGAACATAGTGGAGAAGAATGGAGAAAAGATCAATAGGACAAATGTAGACTACTTGTTTTAGTCAGCATTTTTTGCTGCTATGACTAATAGACTTGACCAGAAAAATCATAAAGAAGGAAAGTTATTTTGAGGGCTCACTAAAAAATTTTTTAGAGAGCTCACTCCATAGACAGCTGGCTTTATTCCTCAGGGCTCAAGGTAAGGATGGAAGAGTGTGGTAGAGGGAAGCAGCTCACGTGATAATCAGGAAGCAGAGAGAGACTCCACTCATCAGATCCAAAATATATACCCCAAAGGCACACCAATAGTGCCCACCTCCTATAGTCACACCCTACCTGACTTCAGTTACCACTCAGTTAATCCCCATCAGAGGATTAATTCACTGACTGCATTAAGGCTTACATAACCCAATCATTTCTCCTCTAAACCTTTTTGCATCGTCTCACACATGAGCTTTGGGTGGACACCTCACATCCAAACTATAACACTATTCAATCCAATGAATAATACAGAATAGGAAAGACAAAAAAACAGCACATGGAAAATTGTGTGTCAAAAGGTCAAATGAAGTAAGATAAACAATTAGAGATATCATAGAAGAAAATTTTTCTTAGCAAGGTGCATGTAGAATGGTATCACCATACTCTTGCTAATGTCAATGAAGAAGATTTACATCTGAATGATTTTGGCCAAAAAATAAATTAAAACCATAGGGATTTCAAGGAAGATAGTTTGTTTGCAAATGTAACAAAATTTAAATAGTCTCAATCTGTGAAACAGAATATTAACACAATAGGGCTGGGGATATAGCTTAGTTGGTAGCATGGCTTGTCTCCCATGCTCAAGGCCTGGGTTCAATCAAAAAGAATATTAAAACAACAATAGTAATAAAGAAACTTTTACAGGACTTTGAAGGCAGACAATTGCAAGTCAAGAATTTCATACTTGGTCCACTTGCCCCTTATGTGTACAGGAATAAAAAATGAATATTCAGATATGAGTAGGCAGAAAGAATATAATACGATATATTTTCTTAAAAAACATTTCCTAAAGGTACTTTTCATTGAAATGTAGTAAACATACAGGATTATCGGTTTCTCTGTGGCATACTTACACATTTATAGAAACATAATTTGATGGATTTCACTTTCCAATTCTTTCTCACTCTTTCTTCCTCCCTCCCCACTGGTTCCCGTCCTCTCCCATAATGGTAGAGACATCCCTTTTGCTCCTATTTGTCTCTAGCTTCCAAATATGACAGAAAACATTTGATAGTTTTCTGAGTCTGACTTATTTCACTTGCAATTATGGTTTCTAGTTTCATCCACACCCCTGTAAATGGCACAATGTAATTCTTCTTTATGATGGAATAAAACTTCATTATGTATATATATTACATTTTCTTTATCCATTCATCTGTTGACAGAGTCCTAGACTGGTTCCCTGGCTTGGCTTTTGTAAATAGTGCTTCATGGATATACATGTATCGCTAAAGTACATTGATTTTTAATTCTTTTGGATAAATACCAAAGAGTGGTATAGCTGGATCATATGGTGGTTCTATTTTTAGCTTTTTGAGGAACTGCCATATACATAGTGGCTGTACTAACTTACATCCTGACTAACTAGTGTATAAGAGGCCCTCCCCCCACCGGCCCTCCACACCCTCACAACATTTATTGTTATTTGAATTCATGATGATTGCCACTCTAACAGGAGTGAGATGGTATCTCCGTGTACTGTTGTTGATTTATATTAAGTATATTCTATGAGGTAAAAAATAATATGAGAAGCTGGACAGATATCATGTTATAAACTAGCTTATTGTTAACATTAAAACGATTTAAACACACACATAACAACTATAACAACACAGAATACAAATGTCTAAATATTCTTATAAAATTAGTAAAATAAACATACCATAATAACAGAACTACAGATGATAAATCTAACCCAATAGAAATGAAGAAAGAATAAAAAACTAATTTTCTCACATCATATGGGAATATGGTTTTTACTTTGTCATCCAGTAATTAGTAATAATAATAACAATACCAATAACATGCTTACTGTATGGAACTTCTTACTGTTAGGAACTTCTGAGTATAATTTACATAATTAATTTCAAACTTCAATTGTATTAGGCAGGCTCCATTATTATTGTTTAATTTTAATTTTAATTTTTGATACTGGGGATGGAACCCATGGCCACTTTACCCTTTTCGTTTTGAGACAGGGTCTCACCAAGTTGTCAAGTCTATCCTAGAACATGTGATCCCCCTGCTTCAGCCTTCCAAGTCTCTGGAATTCTAAACTATGCCACCAAGTCCTACAAAAAAAAAAAAACCTTACCCAAAGTTAATCAGCTGGTTATTGAATCATTCTTTTTTTTTTTTTTTAATACTATTGTATGTGAACTACAAATGTTCAACAATAGAATATCGGTTAAATAAAATTATGATTGTCTAAAAATAGAAGGTACACATTTGTTGATATGTACCTGATGTAAAATATTTACCTTTTATTATGTGTGGACATTTATTTTCCCCTTCACAATATACCCACAGTGTTGTCTAATGTGTTAAGTTACTCTGAATGAAACCATGCTTCTATCAATCTTTTAATTATAAGAGCTAATAAATTCCCTCTTTTAATCCATATGGTGTTGAGTGTCCTGTTAATTGTGACTGAAGTACTGTTAAAGATATATTTTTAAAGGAAAATGACAGTTGTCAAATTATACAGTGTCCTTTTAAAAATTAATATATGTATAATTATATAGTAACTAAAGTCTAAAGTTACTCTTGTTATTAAAAGCTATATTTGACAGTAGCTTATTTTTCAAATCTGTATGTCTAAAGCTTCCTTCAATGACTAAGTTCTTATTGTATGATAATGATGATAAATAAAAATCCTAGAAAAAATAATGAAACAATTACTCTTAGAAATTACTTTTCTTTAGAAAATTTTCTTGTAGTACTTATAGATCAGGCAATTTCAGGTTCTTTTCTCATTAAAGTATAATTATTTTCTGAATAGATGCATGCATGTATAAATAAATGAATGAAATTCTGAAAGTGCTGAAGGGAAGACCACCTCTCTTCTTCTCTCTATCTCTCTTTTTATATGTTCTTTCTAGATATACATGACAGTAGGGTGTATTTTGACATTTTATACATACATAGAATAAGTATAACTTATTCCAAATAGGATACCATTATTGTGGTTGTATATGATGTGGAGTTACATTGGTTATGTATTCATATATAAGGATAGAAAAGATATGTTTGATTCATTCTACTGTCTTTTCTATTCTCATCCCTCCTCCCTTTCCTTCATTCCCCTTTGACTAATCTATTGAACTTCTAATCTTCCTCTCTCTTGTTGTGGGTTAGCATCCACAACAGAGAGAATATTCTGCTTTGGTTTTTTGGGACTGGCTTATTTTACTTAGCATGATATTCCCTAGTTCCATCCATTTACAAGCAAATGCCATTCTTTTACAAGCAATTTACAAGCAAATTTCATTCTTCATATGGCTGAGTAATATTCTATTGTATGTATGTATATATATATATATATATCACATTTTCTTTATCCATTCATCTGTTATAGGGCACCTAGGTTGGTTCCATAGCTTAGCTATTATGAATTGAGCTGCTATAAACATTGAAGTGGATGTGTCACTGTAGTATGCTGATTTTAAGTTTTTTGGGTGTAACCTGAGAAGTGGGATAACTGGATGGAAGGGTGGTTCCATTCCAAGTTTTCTGAGGAATCTTCATACTGCTTTCCAAGGGAGTGCACCAATTTGCAGTCCCACTAGTAATATATGAGTGAAGCTTTTCCCCCACATCCCCATCAACATTAATTGTTGCTTATATTCTTGATAATTGCCACTCTGACATGAGTGAGATGGAATCTCAGTATAGTTTTGATTTACATTTCTCTAATAGTTAGAAATGTTGAACATTTTTTCATTAATTTTTGACCATCATTATTTCTTCTTCTGTGAAGTGCCCCTTCAGTTCCTTTGTCCATTTATTGATTGGGTATTTTGGTGTTAAGTTTTTTGAATTCTTTGTATATCCTAGAGATTAATGCTCTGAGGTGCTGGTGGTAAAGATTTTCTCCCATTCTGTAGACTCTTTGTTTCCTTATGATGAAGAAGCTTTTTAGCTTAATGCTGTCTCATTTATTGATTCTTGATTTTACTTCTTGTGCTTTATGAGTCTTATTGAGGAAGTTGGTTCCTAAACCAACATCCACCTATCTTTTTATAGCGATAATAGGAGACCCTATAGGTAAAGTTAGATATTTTCTTAAGGTGCAAATTTTACCAGTTTTAGCACATAAATGAATGATAATTTCTCCAAATTCTGTACATAGAGCATCACAAGATTAGTGCTTTGTAATAACATATTTAAAGCAGTCATAGCTAGCATTACCAGACAACCACAGTTCCTTAAAAAAAAAAAGTACTGAGGCTTCCATTTAATGCCTAATATTAACCATGACTTTCTGGTCAAACTTATTCACAAGAAAAGGAAATGGATATATTGACTTTATGTTACTAAGAAACTATTAAGTTTCTATTTTTGGTGGTACTTGTCAATATAATAAAAATCAAATATATTTAAAGTAACAATCATGGAATATCTGTTGTTCTCCAAGGGCATTACATACAGTATTTTTAATCCTTTAAGTTAGATTTCAAAAGAGGAAACTGAAACTCAGAAATACCCACATAAGGTTACACAGCTCAGGAGTTGTGCACCTGGTGTTTGAACCAGGACCTGCCCAGGTCTCAAGCAGCTTCCCCACTCCACTATCTGGCCCTCTCCCAGGCCAGGAGAACAGTTTCTCTGCATTTAAACAATGTTGTCCTGGGGAGTCCAGACAATGAGCAGTAACTAAAGGTGTTTTTTTTTTAATTCCTTATTTAAGCCAAGTAGAGCTTTAATCTCCTTGCTGCCAGCAAGGATCACAGGCAGAATTTCAGCTCAACAAATCTCAGCTTTGGTGAGGCAAATGTCCAGGTCTCTGGAACTGAGACCATGTGGACTTTCTCCGAATTTTACTCTCCAAGTCACTGTAATACATCAGAAGAACCCAATAGAGATATTGGCATGGAACTACACTGACGTTGCATGAGTAGTAATAATTTTTGTTCTATAAATAGTAAAGTGAGGAAATGTTGATTTATAATTAGGCCTTATTTTTCCTATTACATTCTAGAAAATGGAAAAATAGGGCAGTTTTCCCTGTCACATGAAGGTAATTTTTTTCTCCCAGCCTAAATTATCTTCAAAAGATTACAAACCTGTAGCCACGCTTATTCTAAATTAATCTTCTGCAGTTTTATACTAAAATCCAGTATATACTAAAATCTATAAACTAACCTATAAATGAAAGATCTATAAACCCATAAATATTATATGTATTATGTGTACACTGTACTTCAAATTGGTGCCTCGTTGTTATTATATGAGACTGGCCTGGACATGGAGTATTTTTATTTACCTCAGAGGGACCAAGAGGAGATGATCTGCTTTTCTCAACTGTGTGATTTATAGAATGAAGCCATAATTAAAGTTAAGAAGGAAAGCTTGATATCTAAAGTAATTGCCCACATTTTAAGCAAGCAAACAAACAAAAACCCAAAACAGTTAAGACTGCACCAGTGGCTAATGAGTAAGATGACCTCATTGTTTAAACAAAAAACAAAAACAAAAACAAAAAAGCCCAGGCTGAAGGGATAATTTAGCGTGGGTCAGGACTGAGGGTGTTTCCTCGCTGAAGAGTCAGGTTTCTCTTTCCAGATGGTTTCTCCTCTCTTAACTCAAAAACAAAAAATTGCTTTTACGGCTATTGATTTTGATTAATGGATCCCATCATAGGAAACCATTTTCTTTATCTTGGAAAGAACAAGGACCATTGTGAATAGGAAAAAGTTTGGGATTAAATCCCTGTCATTAGCCAGTGGACTGAGAAGGACTCTGCCTAGGTTTCTCCCATCACTAGAGAGGCATCTGCCTCATTGGTGGGAATCTTAATTTTGCAAATCTTTTAATTTCTGTTCCCTTATGTAGCAGAATACAATGGTTGATGAAGAGAAAGCTTATGTCTTAAGCTCTAATTTCAATTCAGGAATATAATTAATGTTCCCAAGGTCAGGTTCTTGCCTGGTAGAGGCCCCATGGGCTTCCCATGACCAAGAGGAGAGAATTAAGCAGAGAGAATCATCCCTGCAAGCCAGCTGGGCATCCCTGGTTCCCTCTCCCTGCCTCAGCCAAATCCTCTGCATCCCCAAGCCCTGCTGTTATCTGCTATCAAGCAGAGCCAGAGGAAATTGATGGAGACAGTGCCAACATCAATGTCCCCGAGGGTTCCCTTCTACCAACATTAGCTCTAAAGAGGCAGGTCTCATTCACAGTTAAAGCTATTGATTCTTTGTCCCTCCCTCAGGCCAGCCCTGTATTATGCTCCTTCTAGGGTCTGAGGGCTGTGTCTTTCACCAGTATGTTTCTTTTAGAACATTCATTTACAGAATCAAAGAAGAACTCTCCTGGGTATCCAGTTATCTTGCCAGGCCTGACCTGAAATACGGCTGGAAAATGCAGGCAGCTTTGTAAATAACAGATCTGACCTTCATCACTCGGCACTTCCTGGCATGCTTCTTGCTAGAAAAGACTATAAGAAAATTGAGAGCAAATGTTCCCATTCAATTGCTCACTCCTTCCCTGGGTATCGGTGTTTTAAATTCTCATACAGTGATGTGTAAATGATATTTGTGTTTTTCCTAAGTATATTATCCTTAGTAAATATACTTTGAAATTAGTGGTTTGTGTCTTGGATAATTTATTTATTCATTTATGCAGGCAATTCAGTCATTCATGCAATTCACTCATTCATTCATTTATTCAATACCTGCTTATTATCTACTTATCTACTGCTTGCAAGGGACTGTGTCAAATGATGGAAGTTTCAGTATGTAACAAAACACACCTGGTCCCTGTCTTCATGATATCTACAGAATTAATAAAGCAGACATTAAGTAAAGAAATTCATTGGGAGGCTGAGGCAGGAAGATTGTATGTTCAAAGCCAGCCTCAGCAACTTAGCAAGGCCCTAAGCAACCTATGGAGACCCTGTCTCTAAGTAAAATATTTTTTAAAAAAGGGCTGGGGATATGGCTCCGTGGTTATACTTCCTGGGATCAATCCCTGATATCAAAAACAAATAAACAAAAAATCCCCAAACTTCAGTTTTAATTTTGCTATGTGATACCAGGAAAATATGCAGGGTACTTTAAGACAACACAACAATTTAGATAAAGGAATTTGCAAGAAAAGAGATAATCAAGCTGGCATAGGTGTAGGCTGAGAACTTGATCTCCACCTGTCCTGTGTGGAGTCATTGGAGAGGAGGCTGGCTAAAGATGCATTAGAAATACAGGAGGACTCAGAAATAGCTTGTCTTATTTCATCAGCATAAGACAATATCAACTATATATTTTTTAAAATATTAATTTTTTAGTTTTTTTAGGTGGACACAATATCTTTATTTTACATTTATGTGGTGCTAAAGTTTGAACTGAGGGCCTCATGCATGCTACGTGAGCACTCTACCTGAGCGACAATCCCAGCCCCTCAACTACATTTTTATTTGGCATAAATATAAAATTTTTCAAATGTAATAATACCTGCTTGATTTTTAAGGATCAAAATATATAGTGTAGGCAATAGAGAAAATACAGAAGAAAAGAAGCAGTATCCCAATCACCTATAAACACTTTTCTTACCAGTCTTATGTTAAAAATGAAAATTATCTGTCTTCACCTTTTTTCTTGTATGTTTGCATGTATGTAAACACATATACACTTATACATCCATGTGTTTGTATAGGAATGTATACTTATATACATACACACCTATACATGAATAAAATATGTGTGTCTATATGTGTATCATATTACATAAAGGATTTATACTATTCATATTATCAGAAAACTTATGATAATTTTCCATTTAGCACACATAAAATTATTCTTGATACTTGAACAATATATAAATATAGATGAAAGGATAATCACATTTTAGTAATTCTACATTATTTCTAATGCATTTTATAGTTTTGCTTGTTTATATTTAGCATGGAATTCATCCAAAAATTATCTTTGTACATTGTTTGCAGCAAGGTCACAATTTTGTTTTTCTCTCTTGAGTGATTGTCAGTATTCTCACATAGACATAGATGCTTCTTACAATCAATCTACTTTACTCCAGTGGTCTATTTATCCATGATTATGGCTGCCCAATTTTGTCTTATTAAGGTTGTATAGTGCTCTGATATCTTATAGGCAAGTGACCCCAAGAGTGGTATTAGGAGTATAGTTGCTGGAGCCAGGCCAAACTCCACCCCAAACACCAGACAGTAATCATTTACTTACCCGGCATGACATTGATGATCAGCATATTCTTACATCAGCATGAGACCGTCATCAGTGTATTTTAGTTGAGCATATGGTTAGAACTGACTAGGTGTTGACTGTTGGTGATACATGTACATAAAACCATGTAATCCTAAAGTGAAAAAGAAACTAGAATTTGAAGTGTCATTTCTTTAAAATGATGTACTTTCTTACACATAATTGACTAGGATGCAATGGTGGCTTTAATAAAGTTACAATAAAGATGGTTTGTACAGTCTGATGACTATCCACTTCTGCTATGAAAAGGCTCATGTCTTTGGTATAAAATGCATATGTCTTGAGTTATGTTTTATGGTAGCAGCTCCGACTGTGGGCCTTTGGAGAAATAGAGGGGAACAGGAGGAAAATACACATTGGCGAATACTCTAAGAACAATGGTATATGTTATCTCCCAAAGTTGCCAGCCACAGAAGATGAAGGACAGAAAGTACTGCCCATTCTGTCTTGATCACTTGGAGAAATTACATTTGGCTGTGAGAACATTCTAAATCCGTCAGTTGGAAAAATGCCATGAGCAAAAACCTCTTGAATAAGTTAAAAGGAAACATTGGCAAATATTAATATATTGTATTTCTGGAAAAAACATTAGTAGACAAAACATGATGAGACTAGAGGCCTAGATGCTGATTCATCCAGTCAAGTAATTGTGTAGCAAAACAACCCTGAGGGATGGTATGAGCTGGTAAGGGAGACATTGATGGTACCAAATAAATGAAAGGCCACATCATTTTAGGGCAATTTAAATGGAAAAATTTCAAAAGAAAGATTTTTTTTTTTTGTACTGGGGATTGAACTCAGGAGCACTCCACCACTAAGCCCCACATGCCCAGACTTATTTTTTATTTTATTTAGACACAGTGTCTCAAGGCTTACTGCCTTGCTTTTGCTGAGGCTGACTTTGAACTAGCAATCCTCCTGTCTTAGCCTCCTGAGCCACTGGGATTACAGGCATGCACAACCATGCCCAGCTGAAGAGAAGGATTTTTAAGTGTCAAATATCGACATCTCAGAGTGATATGACTGGTTCAGCCATAAGCCATTTAACAAGAAAAATTATGATTTAACCTAGAAATAGTAGGTTACCCATCATAAAAACACTATTCAACTTATTGAACACTGATTACTGATCACTACTATAAAGAATCATCTTTCTAGTAATCGGAACCTTTTTAATTTGCACTATCAGAGAAAGCCTTATTGGACAATTAAAGGAAGAAGCTGGGCACAATGCTGCATGTGTGTAATTCCAGCGCCTGGGGAGGCTGAGGCAGGAGAATCACAAGTTCAAGGCCAACCTCAGCCATTTAGTGAGATACTATCTCAAAATAAAAAGTAAAAAAGTTGGGTGTCTAGCTCAGTGGTAAAGTACCCGTGTGTTCAATCCCTGGTGCCAAAAAAATTAAAATTAAAAAATAAAGGAAGAAAACAGTCAGATAAGAGCCCAAGGTGACAATTCTCTCCTTCCCTCCCTCCCTTCCTCCTTTTTTGTTGTCTGTCTGTCTGTTTCTCTGTCTCACATACACATGCACACACACTTCTCAGGAGTCCATTCAGGAATTAATGCCAATTGTGCCAGTGTTATCCAACCTAAGTAACCAATGCCTCGGTTACTCTTCCTTTCTCTTTTCCTTCATTCACACACATAGTCCACTAAAACCTTCCCTGGTCAAGTTTTCACCATCAGTTTCTCCCCTGCATTCCTGCTGTACCCATCCTTGTCTAGACCTTTTAATGATCTCAAGAATGGACTAATTAGTTTCCCTCTGTCTTTTTCCTTCTGATCCATGAACAACTTCATAGATTTCTCTTCTTAAATTGAAATCAGCACCCCAGCTTCAAACATCTGGAATGACCCCTTTTTTTTTTTTTTGTAACATAAAGACCAAATTCCTCATCCTGTCCTTTTGTGATCTGTTGGCAAAGCTGCTGCTCAGCTCATGTCAACCACTACTGCGCTACAGACCATTAGTGAAGCACCCCACTCTGCCCACTATTCCCCATACTTTGAGATGTCCACTCTTTCCTTTGTGTATTTATGGATTTCATTTCCCTTATTTGCTTTTTAAAAAATTTGAGCCCTTTCCTTTGAGGTCCAGTTCATATTCTACCTCTTTTTTATTATGTTTCTTAAACTTTCAAAATGTCATTGGAGACCCATTTAAATAACTGCATGTTGAGTTATATCGCTGGACACTTCTAATTCTTGAGAGTTTTGAAATATTAAGAAGGGCTGGAATCAGGAAGCTGGCCTATAAAGCTGCAAGTGGTTTTCTATCTCTGAGGTAGACACTCCAATTCAATTCAGTGGAAGGTTGTTTTGAGATGTGGCCATCAATGGTTTTAATCAAATATTTCTAGCTCTTGGCCTTCTAATCATAACCAAGTGGAAGGGTACTTCTCTTTTCTCTTGGAGTTGGGTATGGCCACATGACTTGCTTTGGCAGTGAGTTGCGAATTTAAGTGACATGACACTTCTGTTTTTAGCTATCTTTGATTTTTTTAAGCCACTAAAATTCGGAGATGATGATGATGATAATGATGATGATGATTTTGCATAACCAAACCCACCCTGAATGATCTGTTTTATTTAAGAAAATTTCCAAAACTCACAAATTTCTCAAATATGGAAGGTGGCCATTCGTTATTTGGGGGCAATGAAAACATTATTTACTTAAATGATAGAGGGTGAGCTGATGAGCAAGTTTCTTGAGCATTTATAGCAGAAGATCAAGAGTGGAGAACCTCAGGGCCAGTTTTGAAGAGTCATTCCAGGACTTTGAAGATCAACTAAAACAGATGTGGCAAGTTCTTGGGAAGAGGACGCCCCACCCCCACCCCGCCATCTCCACAGCAACTGGAACTGCTGTGATACATGGAGGGAGGAATTTTTGCAGCATCGAAAGCACTGTCTCCTGAAGAGTAGCAGCAGCAGGCTGACAATGCACCCTAGCAGACAAGTTATAAAGCAGTGACATTAGCCGAGGGAGCTGCAGCCACAGAGAAAAATCAAGACAGTGAGAAGTGAGTTTAGCAAATGCTCTCCTGTGAGTAAAACTGAAGTAATCCCCTAAGGATGCCCAGGAATAATTTAAGGATACTGTGTCATTGGAAGTTTGAGCCAAATGTCATTTAGACCATAAAGGAAAATTGTCCTCATTTATTACTAGATAAACCATGTTTGTTCTATGAACACAATTATGATTTATCAAGTTTATTTATCATTCTTATTAGTTTATAATTATTGTTTTTAACTTTGTACAAAAATCTTGACTTCACAAAAACATTTATTAGTTCTTTGGAGGCCAGGATAATATTTTTAGCATACAATGGACATTTAGAAGATGATTTAATATTGATAAAAAAGTTGTAACAGAAGGTTAGTTTGAGGCCAAAAAAAAAGCATTCTAATTTTATTTTAAGTAGAAATGTTTTATTTTAGGATAAAAATGTGTCTCTAGTAAATTAAGTTTTGAATTTCAATAATAGAAACTTAAAAATAATTTTGCCCACCAGTTTCAAAACATGTTTGGAAGAACAATCTCAGAGGCCCTATGTTCTTCCCTGGAAGCAACTCTACTTCTACTTGCTCTCTGCGGTGGTTTCTGTGGTAGACAAATTAACTTGAAGAATTGAGTCCACTGTCAATGCAAAACTGACCTAGCCTTATGAATAGATTGATACAGTTTAACTACCTTATGTTATTAAGGCTTAAATGGGTCAAGAAATGTTAAAAGGATTACCTAAGAACACATATCCGGTGAGTATAGGAGCCAGAGAATCAGATCTGACAGCCACTCTGGTGTTACCAAACACAGTTGTTCTGTTGATATTTATTCTTTATTTTTAGCATGTGTTACTCATTCATTCTGCAGTCCCATGAGTATCCCACTTTGTTTTTGCTTTCGTTGGACACTTTAAAAAAAGTCTTTCAGAGAGGGTGAAGTACAGTACTGAGGAAGAAAGTACCATGATGTGGCTGGAAAAATCCCTATCTACTTTTAGAATCCTGTATTAGATTCAGAAATAATCCCCTTTCCCTTCACATGATATATTAATCCCGTTCCTAGAACTTCTGCTGGGTGGACATTCTTCCCATATTGGATGACTGGGAAAACCAGTCTCCCATATTTGAACAATTCACACTGTTCTCTGGCTTGGCCTCTTATTGAGCTTAATTAATGTCAATGTAACTAACATCTTAGCCATTCTTCTGGGGACACAAACACAGAACTCCTGGGGGTATACTTATGTTTAGCTTGACCTTGATAAAATTTCTTAAAATTTTTATATTAGTTACTATAATTTGCAAATTAAATAAGTGCCTAATAGAAGCTTTCTCTTTTATGTAACAAATAAGGGCTCCAGTTTTCCACAATCCCTACCATTCCATATTGCCACCCTCTAGGCCTGTCTCCCTCATTTAATGACAACCTTTCTGAATATAAAGCATTCAACACAGGCTTCCTGTGCTAAGCCATCACATTTTTATGTTTGGCATTTAAACTCCATTGATGTAGGCAAATATGCAGATATGCAATTTCTTCAATGAGTGCAAAGTACCTGCAGAGAAGTAACGGTTAACTTCTTCAAATTCCAGCCTTGTGGTTCACTAGGAACAAAAGCAAGAAAATGGATCTCAGTAAACAGAAGAAGAGAGAAAGTGTGTGAATTGAGAGGTTCTGTATGGATAAAGGAATTGACCGTTATTTAAATATGGAGGAAGCAACCCCAAATGGGTTTTCTTTTGGTTGTGGGAAGGCAAGGATTTGCCTTAGCTGAGAGGTGGAGTCACACTCAGTAACTTCAATGGTAAGTTAAAGGACAGGTGCTGCGTGAGCTCAGGGAGGACTGTCCGCTTTTGAGTCATGCCCAGACAGGGAGATGTGCTCTGTCAGCAGCAGCAGCAACAGCACCTCCAAATGCAGATGGGCACTGCCTCTGTCAAGCCAGCTCTCACCTTATGGCAGCTCTCTGGGATGGCAGTCTGGAAACACCATATGGAATATAGCCTTTTGCACATAATCCCATGAAAACTGTTTTACAGTAACACATTATGAATATTTCATTTTTCTTCACAAATCCACTTGCAAAGTGTGGAATGTTCCTTTTTCTTTTTTCATTTTTTTTCTTCGTCTCTTTTCTTGGTCCTTGGTTTAAATGATTTTCATTCAGTTAAGTAAATGCTTACTGATGACATTTAGGATATTACAAGAGAATTTAAAATTATCTATTTCGTGGTAATGGTTAGGACTGTGCTGACCCTTGTTATGGTGTGTATCAAACAGCAAGTTGAATAAATAGACATTTATCCCAAAGTCAATTGGCTTAATTGTTTTTCTTTTTCTTTTTTCTTTTCTTTCCTTTTTTTTTTTTTGCCAGAATTGAGTGGATTTTTAAAAGCAGAGTTGGCTAAATTAATTTGGTGTTCTGGTTTCCTGTGAATGTGGCCTCTCTATGATCTAGCTTAAAGGGATAATCTTAAAAGCGCCTTTCCTACTCTATGATTTAATTTTTAAAATATTAACCATCCGTCATTTAAGTTTGCATATTGTTTGGAAATGCAGCTTTGTGGCTTTTGCTTTGTCTCTTGGTATTAGAAGAATCGTTTATCCTCCTAGAGTGAGTGATAGCAGCTGGTTGACAGGACCGAGCGACTCTACAGACTGTGCCGAAAGGGAGGGAAATACCATATCTAATTAAAGCAGCAGGGAACGTTTTTTAGCAAGGCAAATTGTAATCCTTTATCTGGAAACTGGCCAGGGCATTAAGGTTAACAACATGGTTTGTATGAAATAATAAGAAAAAATATCTACCCACCACGTCTTTATGGATCACCAGTGACTGGAATGTCCAGGTTCACGTCTCAGTTAAAAGCTTTCTCACATACCGAATCCCTTAACACCTGCTCAAAACATGGCAAAAACTTATCAGCCATGGGAAGACAGTGGTAGCTTGAAATATGTTCATTTAGCTTGGAGATTTTATCAAGACTTCTAACTATAATTACAGAAATAAAAACTCAATTGCATATTCAAAGTAATATGGCATAAGACAATTAAGAAAAAACTTTTAATGGACTCTTTCTTACTGGGGTAGAGGCCCCAGGTTTCAGATCCGACTTCACCACTTTCTGTCTGTGTGCTAGCCAGGGAAACACTTGATCTTCCTTAGGCTCAGTTTCCCTATCTGGAAAATGAAAGCAATAACATTCATCTGTTACTTTTTCCAAATAACAATGAGGATCCAATGAAATGTTATGGAGTATCTGAAAGCACATGAAAAGCTGAAGTATGGGGCTGGGGTTGTGGCTCAGTGGCAGAATGCTTGCCTAGCATGCATGAGGCGCTGGGTTTGATCCTCAGCACCACATATAAACAAGTATATAAATAAAGGTCTATCAATAACTAATAAAAATTAAAAAAAAAAAAAAAGCTGAAGTAAACTCACTAGTGCAAACCACTTTTGTCATGTTATTTTAGGCAATAACATTTCTGTAATAACATGGGAAAAACATGGGAATGGCTCACCTGTGAGCAGATAGGTAAATTTCTCAAGAGTAGACTTGATCAATCAACCACACATTTTCATTATTATTGATCAAAATGTGCTTTGGACAAGGCCCTGGGGTTATTTATTAGTTATATATTGAATTGAATCAGTTTCAATCAAGGAGAGCATCCTATGGGCCTACCGGGTAGCTGAGAACTCAACAGGTTGAGATTGCTGTTTATGGGACAGGCCACATAGAATCACAGGAGATGATTTAGGATGGGGAAGTCAAAACTCTCAAGCCTTGGAAGAGTGTTTCAAGCTATAACCAGAGTTGACGGAGCAAGTTCAAGTTATAGCCTCTGAAAATCAGGCAAATTCCATTAACAGAATACCTATTTTTATTTCTATGTTTAGAAATGTCTAATATGTTGCCATTCCAAGTTGCATCATAGTTGGCACAGGCTGCATTCCTGGTTACTGTCCAGTTTCTAAGGACGTAAAAACAAACTACGGGGCAGTTCTTGAAATACAATGAAAAAACAAAAAGGTTCAGAAGTAAAATATAAAATAAGAGCATGATCTGTATCTGTATCTATATTTGCCCTATAACCATCTGTAATAGAACAGCCAACAACATGTAAAAATTTTTATTTACTTTCTAGCTTTTGCATTTTTAAAAGTTGTTGAATAGTGATTAAAAGTTTTCCCCATGACACTTCTTTACCTTAATTCAAATTTCTTTTATAACTGCAAAGATTTTTTTTTTAAAGAGAGAGAGAGAGAGAGAGAGAGAATTTCAATATTTATTTTTCAGTTTTTGGCGGACACAACATCTTCGTTTGTATGTGGTGCTGAGGATCGAACCCGGGCCGCACGCATGCCAGGCAAGCGCGCTACCACTTGAGCCACATCCCCAGCCCAACTGCAAAGATTTTGATCTGAACACATATTTGTCATCTATAAAGTAAGTAGAAATACACTGCTTGATTTCTATTTTTATTTTTTAGTGGCTATTATTATTATTATTTTGTAAAATTAGTGTGTTGTCTTTAGACATAATAAAATAACTCAAGCATAAGATATTGAGCAGTTTGTTTTGGGTGGTTTATGAAGAAGACCTATTTTTCTGTAGTGACTTGCAGACTCACGGATTATTGAAAAAAACATCATTGCCCAGAGGTCCGCCTGGGAAGGACATGGGCTGGGGTACCTGTCTGGTTCAGGATGAGTGTGACTGTTTCCCTCCATTCCCATGCCTTGCTCTCCAACTAAAGTCCACCACATTGCTGATTCCACTCTGAATTGCCCCTTATGAGAACACCTGAAAAACTTCAACCTTTACTCTAAGACAAAATAGGGAACTTTACAATGTGATCATTTTTAGGATCAGTGTCATTGTTTCACTGTCTCTCACAAACCCCAGGCCAGAAGGCTCATCTGGTATCAGTGTCATTCATGTGCAAAGTAGAAACTGAACCGAACACATTATCTTTGAGCTGAAATTGGTCTCTCAGACAGTACCAGCCTCTTTAAGGAGGGGTGGCATACACTTGAAGGTTGGTTATTAGTTCCAAATGCTGCAGAAGCATCTGCTCTCGAGTAGCTAGAAATCATGTTTAATAACAAGAAAATCTACTCCAGCCAAATCCCTGTTGGGAGGGCTCTCGCATGAACAAAAGGCCCCCACTTCCCCTGATTTCCATAACAGATGTAGTATCTGATGCATGACAGCTCAGTGCAGCCCTGCGCCATTATTCTCCTACATATCCATCTGCAAGAAACGGCGCTTTCATTTTATTAATTGCTCTGGTGGGCTACATGTTATGTTTTGTTGCCCGGAGAATACTCTGTTTGTGCTTCATGCTACACTGGTCACAATAATAGTTATTTTTCTTAATGTTAAAGGTTACTAGCCTCCTTCCTTTACTTGCCTATGCATCTTCCATACACAATAAACTATTAATGCCTCCCTGGGGGGTTGACAATTTCACTTAAGTTGGTCTGGGTTCTCTCAACCCTGGTACTGTGTCTTTGTCTTCTTATTCAGCATTCTTGGGACAAACCAGTTATGGGGGGAAGTCATTAATAAGCTCCCAAGTGCTAGATGTAGTTCCTAATGCTTAACAACAACAACAAAAAAAGAACAGAGCAAGAATTTTGACATTCGTAAGTCAGTAGCTGTTTTAAAATCACATATACGCCCAACTGCAGACAAGAATGTTTTGAAAGATGAACGCTCTTGATTTGTAATTATTCCCAAGCCAATTTTCTCCTATTGGTAGAGTTTTAGGTAAATGGAGAGGTTGGCTTCCTGAGGACACCATCAGTGGTTGTAACTGAGGCTTGTCATCATCTCATGCCACTTCATCACAGGATGTCATAGAAGCTGCTGTACTTGAGAGCAAATGGGCACAGAGAGGCAGGGAGGGGGAACTGACACAGTGCTTGAAGGGAACAAGAAAGAAGAGAAGTCAGAGTGTGGTAATAAGAGAAGTCAAAATACGGAATAAAGTAATAATACATAATCTCCACATTTCCTTTAAGTTTAGTGATTGTTTTTAAGAAAGTAGGCTATACACAGAAATTTCATTCTTGAAGGAATCTGTTTAGAATTTAAAACATCATAACTGGAAAGAAAGAAATTGGATTTGGCACTGAATTCAAAACAGTCTGAGTACATGTTTGTTCAGAGTGTTAAAAAAAAAAAGATATAGTTACAGCTACAGCTGAGGAAGGGCAAAGCCACAGCAACACACACACACACACACAAATTTGCCAAGGTCATGAACATTTAAATATAATTTGCATGTTTGTGTTAGCCAGCCATGTAGAATTTAGACATGAACAGCAGAATAAACGAGCTATCTCTATTACCAAATCTCCTGAACAGAGTGTCAAAACATTCGAGCAAAACTGAAATGTTCCAAATGGTATTTTGTAGCAAAAATGAAAGTTTTTTAAAATATATAGAAAAAAATGCATGCTTATATTAATCTATTCTTTTTATGGTTTTTAATGTTCTGGAAAGTGAGTATTTTAAAAAAGGAAACAAAACAAAACAAAAACAGCAGAAGGAGCCATAACACATTTCCTCATGAGTACCATGTCACTGGAAATCTTTCAAGATTTTTCTTTCTCTTTGGACCTGACACAAGTCTTTACTTTTAAGCCCATGGATAAATCTTTTTTAAAAGTACAATTATGATAATAATCATTCCATTGCTTATGTTACAGTCTAATGCTTTTATATTAGACATTTTTACATGTGGTGATGTTTTGAAAAACCTGGCTTGAAACAAGTCCATACAAATAAATCAGTAAAATACTGTGCTATGCAGCGACTATATACTGTTGTTACTTTACTTCTTGGGTACCCTTGGAAGATTGCCCCCAAAATACAAACACCAGGAGAGAACATGTTTACTATATTTTGCCAAATAGTATTTAATGGAAAAAGACCAATAAATTAATTTTTTAAAGTAGATTTTGTTATTTTATAAGATAACATCAAGTGGAGGCAAGAAATGATTAATTGTACCAGAGAAGGTTGCTAGTGTTCTGATTTGTCCCTGACTTCACCCCAGTACATTTCTCAACTGGGCCTCTTAATGAGGAGATGCAATTTACTCCTCAGCCCTTGTCACTATGGCTGGTGTCGCAGCTGGCAGCCAGGGGTACTCATCAAAATAGCCCTTTATGGGATTTTGCTTCAAGTCTAGAAGGATTGGGTGGGGCTTTATGATCACTTCAGCTTCCCAGCCCAAATTTACCTGCCCCACACAGAGGCTATTCCTCAGTGAGCATTCTAGACCTGAAAGAGACTGTAGAGAGACTCTGATTCAATCCCTGCATTTCACAGATGTGGAAAAGGAGTGTCAACACATTCATTAAATAAATTGCTTCAGTACAATTGGAGTCTGGGATTCTGTTTCTGACTTAGAGAAAAAAAAAGCTCATGAGTATCCAATTTAAAAACAATAAAAATGCTACTGTCTATACATATATCTGTGTGTTTATACATATGCATATGTACAGACTTTTTAAAAACATTCAACACACTCACATGCAACCTGTTTAATATTCTTGTCACTCCAAACTCAAAGAGCCTTGGTAGTAGGCATCATTATCACAGTGGGCCATGATGAAGATAAAGGAAATATTCTGGGTCAATTAGCAGAAATTCAAGCAAAATAGAAGGGTGACAAAGAGGTGGGGAACAGTCTATTTAAACATACCAGGGAAACACTTACCGACTCCCCACTGTGTGCCAGGCACCAGGCTCTGAAGATGAAAGGCACAATTCCTATTCTTCGGGAGCTAGTGGTTCTCACTGGGGAGAGACATGCATAAGGTAATACCCAGAGCATATTTATACAGGAGGTTTTCAGAGGAGAGGAAGTGGAAACATGCAAAACCACATCAGGTTTGACAGAGGAGGATCATTTCTTGCTGGGTACTGAAGCAAGAGTTCAAGTTTGAGTTCATTAGTTAGATCAGGGTAAGTACATTCATCATCCAGGACCTGGAGCATGGAAGTAAATGAAGGGGCGGACAGGTCATGGGGGGTCTCATGGAGGGTTTTCACAGGCATGTTTCAGCAATGTCCCTTCACTCCTTTCTGCTCTGTTCTCCAAAATTATTTTTCATCATGAACAACAGATGGTTCCCAAGAAAGGCTTGGTCCCAACCATGCATGCTAGAGGAATCAAAGTGAGAAAATAGCAATAAGATAGGCTTAGTAAGAGGAAATAAAAGAACTGAAACAAGGTGATATATTAAAAAAGGAGGTAGGTTGTTTTTAAAAACAACAACAACAAATCCCTTTTCTTCAGCAATGGTAGAGGGGTACCCTAAGATGAAAGGTGACCCATAATGGCAATAATATTTCATTAAGCTTGGCATATTTTACACTCATTTATCTTCTTTCCTCCTTCTCTTCCTCTAACAGAAGCAGTGTCTGAAGTTGTGGCTAATGGTGATCTAAAAAGACCTGAATAACAAATAGTTAGCTCTGGGCCTGGTGGCAATCAATGCTTTGCTCCGAGAGAGAAGAGGTAGGTGAACTGAAAAGCAAGAGCCTGCTGGAAGGCTGAAGAAAGAGAATGAGTTGGCAAAATTCAAATGCACAGGGGGCACTTCTCTCCCTCTCTTTCCGAACACAAGGTCCTACTTACCCACCCATCATCTACCCTCACCATTAGAAACCCCTGGTCTGCATCATTTCCTGCCACCTTTTAAAGGCGGCATAGACTAGTTCACCTCCTCTGTCCAATTTCCCCAAATGCACAAAGGTCTTTGGGATGGAAATAAAAACAGCATTTCATTAAGCGGGGATAAGGCAATTCCAATGGAGTCAGAGGACGGAAACTGGGGCAGGCCCTACATAAATTAATCTTGTGAAAGGAGGAAATTTCCCTATTCCACTGTTAAGCAGCATTTGGATCTGGATAGAAAATGCAGGCCTTTCAAGCCTACCAGCAGTGTTTCTTCTCTACCCCATTGTCTTCCTACCAGAGAAAGAGGCAAGAAAAACCTGAGGAGGCCATTTTGGGGTGCCTAGAGGTGGGGTGTAGTTGAAAAGGAGTCGTAAAAGGGCTTAAGTCTATTCATTTCGCCCTTTTCATTTCCCTCTAAATGGAAGCGCGACTTTCATGCCAGTGCTCAGGCCCGGGTTGCTGGCAGAGCGACTGGGCCCTGCGAGGCAGCTGAAGCCTTTCATGGTGACAGCTTTTCTCCCAATGTGTCCTGGTAGGAGTTTGAGTTGACAGACAACAAAAGATGGGGAGGGGAGGGATTCCGATACAACCCCAACAACCACTCTACCCGCCTCTCCTCAGCAGCGCCTCAGATGATGGACAAAGAACAAGCCTGGGGTGGGTGGGAGTCTGTTCCAAGCCCTCCTGCTTCAGGTTACCTCTGTTGCACACAGACAGGCACAGAGGGCTCAACGGAGAGGCAGCTCAGCATTATCCCCCTGTGGGTCTGCAGTGTGGGGACCTGTGAAAGGAAAAAACCCCTCTACGTATGGGTCTAGGATTTGAAAGAAAGTTTCTGTAGGAACATGTTAGAACACTACAGGGTGAAACTAGCTTTGGACAAGAGGTATTAAGGCTGCCTTTTCACATTGCCCACAAAGAACCTGGCACCTAGTGGGTACTTCCAAAGAGCCATGTTTAAATCAAATGATATAAAGAGAAACAGGTGTCAGTATTTGGGGAATTACCCGGTGTTTGGAACCAACAAACCTCACATTTCACCTTTATGGAACCCCTGTATTACTTAGCCACCAAAGGTGTCTCTTCTTTGCTCTGCTATAGGCCAGCATTGGTTTATATGAGATCTCAGAGAAAGGACCAGAACATTCTCCTCCACTGAATGTTAGGAAGTCCCCTCTTCCTGAACAAAACTGGGGAGTATATTGCCATTTCCAAAGTAAAGGGGATAAAAAAAATCATTTTCATTTGAGCTTCTGTCACATGCCTGGAAATACCCAGAGATTTTTTGAGTGTCCTGTCAGGATCAGATAATTAGTGGTACCAAACAAGAACTCTCACAATAGATTTTTAACCTTATTATTTTTTTTTAAGAGAGAGAGAGAGAATTTTTTAAATATTTATTTTTCATTTTTCGGTGGACACATCATCTTTATTTTATTTTTATATGGTGCTGAGGATCAAACCCAGTGCCCCACACACATTCCAGGCGAGCGAGTTTGAGCCACATCCCCAGCCCTTAACCTTATTTTTGATGAATACATCTTTGATGAACCTTCCATGCACGAGTGCAGTCATTAAGCAGAGCCTGTGAAAATGATCAGGAAGTGACCCTGACAAAGCCACCAAAGGTGTCTCTTCTGTGCTCTGCTATGGGCCAGCATCTGTTTATATGGGATCTCAGAGAAAGGACCAGAACATTCTCCTCCACTGAATGTTATATTAGGAACACGAATCTCAGTATGGGTAGGAAATAGGTTTCCAGAGAAATATAAAGGCTCACAGACAGATAAACAAACAAGTTGTCATGAAAGAAAGGAATGGTGCAAAACCCGAGCAGTTGAGATATGGTACCCCAAACAGGGAACCGGGCATGCTGGTGTCACAAGCTGCCTGATAACTATTCCGGGCCATTCCTTTGTGAAATCCCTCCATGGGAGGAATAAATGATGTATGAAATGAAGACGCCCTGACTCCACAGGGAGCACAGAGACAGCACTCCCAGCTGTAATGTGTCTTTCCTGATGGGTTTTGGCGGTGACCCCTGGGCACAGCTTCTATACAGCTGTGTGGCACCCAGCAGCCTCCCAAATCCTGAACACCAGAGCCCACACACTCTTCTCCTGCCAGAAAAACACTCTCACCCAAGTTTAGTTGTAAATTTCCTTCATCACAGACATTTCTCCACCTCGACACCCCAACAGCCAGCTATAGTGGTGACACCTTGTAATTATAGTTATCAGGCAAGATATATTGCAAAATCTGGTGATAAATCACTTGAATTCTGTGAAATTATTGTTACCAGTGTATCCAAAACTTTTGAGAGAGAGAGGGCTGCAGGTGTGCAGACCCTCGAGGGTCTCCAAACATTATTTTTTAACATGACTCCAACTTCTATAATCCAGGTGGAATTGTAATTCTCTGCTAGGAAATTTATTTCTCTCCCAACGGCAGAAAAACCAGAATAGGAAGCATAACATTGTAATCAGCTAAATGTGGACTATCACCATGGTGGATTATTGTGAGAAATTATTAGTTTGAGGAAGCTCTACCCATTCATTACCAAGCATGCTTGTAGAACATCTCTCCCTACAGGCCCTTGGTATGTGTTAAAACAATTAAGAATAATATTGGTTTAACTAATGAAATGCTAATTTAAAAGGCAACACTTTAAAACAAAACAAACAAATAAAAATAAATGGGCAATATATTTCAAATGCAAGTTACACTTGGAAGTTTCACTTGGGGGATTTTTTACATCATTGGTGCTTCCATACACCAATGGATCTAATTAAGCAATTACTGCTGTGCCTCTGCCTTGGTCCTAAGTGCGGAAGTGCTTTGTGTGCACACATCCCTGAACACCACTTTTCTTGCCTCCACCACAATTAGGCGGTTCCTTTGGGAGCTGCCCATCTAACATGATTGACTGCACTCCACCGAGGCAAGCTGAGTCTCCTACAGTACTTAGTTCTCCTGACCACCGTGTTCCACTGTCATTCTGAATACTCACTTGGATTCTTGAGTTTGGAATCACAGCACATGTGAATTAGACTCTTTTGGCCATAAAATTTGTGGGTTGAAGCTCTGAAGTTCTGAAGCTTTCTTCCTGTGGAGGAAGGCACACAGTTGTACAGGGAAAATAAAAGCTAAGGTCATAGAGAGACAGAGATAGAGACAGGACACTTTTTCCTGCCCATAGCCTCTTTTTTAGCCACCTGCTCCAGAAAGAAAGTCAGTGACAAGTCTGAAATACATGCTTACAGGGTGACTCAAAATTTTTTTATTTTATTTTATTTTTCTAACTCAATCTGGATTAGGGTTGTAGGCTGGGCAAATAAAAATATAAGATATCTAATTATTTTGTAATGTCATGGGAAAAAACAACTAATAATTGTTTAGTATGAGCAGGATCCATGTAACATTTACAATTTTCCTTTACTATAGATTCTTTCCTACTTACCACCCCAACAACTGACTATAGCAAGGTCACATCAAAATTCAAACTTAAATTACATTCTGGATTTTATCTGGCACCCCTAGTTCAGATATATTGCCTCTTCGTTTTCCCTTGACTTTTCAGACTCTCTGCTGCGTTAGGAGCTATGTATGGGATATTCTATTTGCCAGACTTGTCTTTCCATCATATACCTACCTGCTGAACCTTTATTCCCTCAAATATTTGGGCAAATGTGCTTCTCCCAGGGGGGCATCTTGTCCTCTTATATTTCACGCTGATTACCCTGCCTCCTCCCCATCACCTCTACCCTGTTCTGTTTCCTTTTCTCAATGCACATCTTACCTTAGTATATTGTACATTTTCATTATTTATTATTTCTACTTTTATTATTTGTCTTCTCTGCCAGAAAGTTAGCTCCAAAAAGGTTCCAAACTTCCAGAGTGTTGAATGAATGACAGAAAATTTGCCCTTATTCTGAAACTCATTTATATTATTTAAATTATTTGAGCATGTAACTTTCCTTTTGCCTGTATGGATTGAGTTAGTCAGCTTTCTGTTACTGTAACAACACACCTGAGGTAATCAACTTAAAAAGAGAGTTTATTTGGGCTCACAATTTGGGAGGTTTCAGTCCATGTTCCATTGGCCCTATTGCTTTTGAGTCTGGGATAAGGCATATCATCATGGCAGGAAGCTGTGATATAGCAAGCAACTCAGGCAGGGAAATGAAAGAGGGCAGGAATCCAGTCCTCTTCAAGGGCACACCCTCAATAACCTAAGAATGCTCACTAGGCCCCACCTCTTAAAGGTTAGATTCCCTCCTGGTAGCAGTATAGACTAGAGATAACCCTTTAACACAAAGGCTTTTGGAGGACAAACATTCAAACTATAGCACTGATTCACATTCCAGACAAGAGTCCTGGCCTCTGTGAAGCACTTCTAGAAGCTGGAAAGAGTGAGTACAATTTCCGTTAGGCCATTCATTCACGTAAGCATGTATTGATTGGGTATCTCAGTGTTCCAGACACTATGGTAGGCACTGGGAATATATAGAAGAACAATCTCCAGACCTTGCTCTCGAAGCTGTTACGATGGGACTGGATAGATTACTCATACTCCACGGGTTTCAGTTTCCTCCTGTAAAAACTGGAGACAGGAATGGTGCTCACTTCACAATTTTGTTGTGTAGATAAAATGAGATGATCAAGAAGTAGGGCTTAGTCTGTATTCAATAATTAACTATACTATGACTAATACAGTACGGACAGAGCTGTCACACTGTCAAATCGTGTATTTTACAATGTGAATAGCATTTTCTAAAGTTGTGAGGAGAAAGCTTTGCATGGTCATATGTGGCAGTGTCTGGAGTCTGAAAGAGACTTATCAACAGATAACCCAGGATATGCTGGGACAATAACAAAATATACACAAAGTGCAAAGATGGCACAAAGAAGGAAGCAACTGACTTCTGGGAATGCATAAGGACAAAAGGCTTTCCAGGCAAAGAAGAGCAGGTGTTGAGTCAGGAGAAAGATGAAGAGCTTGATAATAATAGGGTAATAATAGGTGGTAGGTGGAGATAACAGCAAGGCATAGTTAGAGGGGTCGACTTCTAGTTGTACCATAAGAGTTTGGTACCTTCTGTTGTACCATAAGAGTTTGGTACCTTGTCTTTGGGACTTTGGCAATGAAAAGAGTCATCATCAATCTCATGCTTCCAAATAGGTCAGTTTGGAGAAGGGCATAGAGAGCAGAGATTGAAGGCAGGAAGTTGAGCAGTGAGGAAGTGATTGAAGTAGACACAGAAGGTGGGCCTGGTCTGGTTTTCTAAGTTGACAACTCCTTGATGCTACCAGTTTGTTCTCTCCTCTGAGCTTCAGGTTTTTCATAGGCTTTTGAAGTGACTTCCCTCAGCCTCAGCCTTTCTCCTTTGATAAAAATGGAAGGAGCCAACCATTCTGGGACACTTTCCTGGCTGCAAAGAAACAGCCATTTTTAGTTCAGTGCCTGCTGAGTAGGGCTGTGAGGGGATTGAGGGCTACCCCTTGGCACCCACGGAAACCAGCCTGTCTTTACACTGAGAGTAATAAACTCCTCACCCTTCCCCACTCCCCGTTCTTCTGGTTAACCAAGTTCACTTTTGGGTTTTGATTCCAGTGCCTAAATCAAACTCTATGCATATAATTTTCTTCTTCTCTCCATTTTGGGCTTATGCACAGACATTATAAATAGAAGTTTTTATTCAGGGCAAGAGTTGATCTGACAGAGATCAGCCACTATCTAATCATTTCAAAGACGAGATTGAGGGTAAGGGCGAAGAATGTTTGCTCTTTTTTTTTGCTTTTCCCAGAATAAAGGTAAATACAAGACCATAGCCTTGCTTTTCTTTTGAACAAAGGTTTAAGTTTCTGTGTGTTTTGTTTGTGCTTCTCTTGCAATGGCTAGAAAATGAGAGTTTATAATGTTAATACGGAAAGATTAAAATGGAAAAAATGTAACTGAGGAGTAAGAGCATGTCTACAGTGGATGCAAAAGCTAGAAAACTAATTGTTTTGTTAATCCTTGCTTTCTGAGAAACTACATTTCAAGTTCCTTATGATACACAGCAAAACAGAAAAGACAACAAAACAACAATAAAAATACTCCTCAACAGATTGGTATTCTAAGTTCTGGCTTAACAACTACTGTTGTTTGTTTTGTTTTGTTTTGTGCTGTTTATCTACTTTTTAATTGACTAGTTCTTCAGGTTTATAGCAGTCTTAGGAGGTAACTTGAGACTTAAGCATTTAACTTATGCATATAATAGATGGACACATTTAAACACTTGTTTCCTCATCCAAACAATATTCTGCAGAAGAAGTCAGAGCCTGAGCACAAATGTGATTTTGTGGAATCCCTCAGAAGTTGGAGACGTATTTCAGTGGATGGGAAATCATATGGAATGATGTATCAAGAGAGAGTCCCAGGAGATTGAAATCTAGAAGTGTCATCTGCTGGACCCTAATTTTTAGGAAATTGGAAAAAAATGGGAAATTGAGAGTGGATATAAAAATTCTCAGAAAAGGAAAGAATGAACATTCATTTAAGAAATATTTCAGGTACCAGGTATTATTCTGGCCACTGCAGAAACTGAGATAAGTGAAAAAGTGCCTGACTCTAAAGTGCTGGAACTCCAGTAAGCATTTAGAATAGACACAAAACAGGATTCAGAAGAAAGCAAACTAATGTTTCTTGAATACATACTTCAGACCATGTGCCTCCTTTCAGTGATCTGTGGTTTTCAGTTCTCACTGAACTGTCTTTACAGATGAAGAATTTATTAGAGCAAAATAGGGTTCATTCACGTGGAAATGTTATAGCATGTTATTCACATGGAAATGTTATCACCTTGTTTCTAGAAAGTGAAATTTATAAGAATACAGATAAAAGGTTGAATTTTCTAGGGCATTGCTTTCCAAACTCTTTCAGATATAGAACAGAAAGGTAATGATATTGTTTGTACAGCACCAGGAGGTGAGTGGAAGAGGGTAATCTCAGGATGAGAGAACAGACCCCTGAGGAACACTCTCCACCTCTACTCAGGTCCCAGGGATCAGAAGCTCACGACCTAGACTCCTGTATCCTGCCTGAAGGTGGGATGCTATGGTCTCTGCTTAAAGAAACAGATGGCCAATTAAAAAGACAAGAGAGATCATCCTCTCCTGCCTTAGTTCTCTCAGCTTGCCCTGCACCCCTCAATCCCACAGTAAAACACAAGAGTCTCAACATATTGGTATAATGTAGGAATCAGAGGTGAAGATGAGATGAATATGACTCATACACAACAGGAATGAATTCACTGACTAAATAAATAAGTCTAAGAATAGGAATGTGCAATGACCAGAAAGATTATTTATCAGGAATGTGTTTCAAACGAAAATTATATGATTATTTCCAAATTCTAATTTAAAAAGGAAGAATGAAATGAAAGTATTTTTCCTTAGATTCCTGTCTATGCTCCTTTCTTATGCATATTTAAAAAATAAAGGCAAAAATCTAAATGAATTTTAATATGCATTATTCAGCAGCAAAATCAGCACAGAGAGAACAAAGAAATGTTTTCCACTGTGCTGAGTCCTTACCAGCAAGGTGTCGATGTTATTTTTAATTATAACTTTTAGCATGCTTCCTCCTTACTGATTGTGCAGCATGAATTTAACATGATAAGTCTTGTCTCCTAGAACTGCCTTATTGCTTCTTTCATTCCAAACTGAAATTTCACCAAAATCTGTGTATTTTGGCCGTTGAGACTGTGACATTATGTATCCGTGAACGCTGACTCAGATACTTTGGTTAAAAAGTAGCATTGATTTTTATTAGAACTTTCTACCAAAAAGTTTTCCATATCATGAGTATGGCCTGTGGATATACTCATGTGAGTATGCTGGTAAATGTTGCCCATGTTATGATGAAAAAACCTGGTAACTCAGTTGGATCCTGACCCTGACCCTTGAGTTATGCACTACTTTTAGCCTCAGTTACCTTCCTTATGTGTAAAATGGAAATCTACTTTAGAAAACAGAGAGTGTGGCGAATTAGCACTCTGTAGACATTTAATTAATGTTACTTATTTCCAACAGATAGTTTCAAATATTCAGGCTCTGAGAAGCAGATGAAATTAGAGAGTACTTTCAGGTGCTTAAGTTGACAACCAGGTGCTTCAGGCTAATGACAGTATAAACCCTTCTCTCAGCAGTTTGACTTGGGCCCCATTGACTCATTATTTCAGGCAGCCAATTCAGTCCCTAATTTGTCTTGTTACCATTTTGTAGTTTGGGTCCTAATGGAAGGTTTTCCAGCACGTGGTCACAGTATACTTTGCAATTTGGTAGAAATTATGAAATGTATTCTTCCTAAACTTTTATAATTTCCTCTATCAAAGATTTGATCTATAGATGTTCAATCTCCTGACTATTAGAGAATCAATAAATCGGGTATCTAGGGAAAGGGCTTATACACATTGGAATTTTATTCAATTCAATTGTAAATAGCTCAGTTAAAACAAGTAAGAAAAAAAAATATTATTTTTTTTTGTATAGTTGGTTGACCAACAAACCCAGAGTTGCTTAATTCAGAAACATTTTTGGTAGTTGAATAAAATATAACTGGTAGTAAAGATAGACAGAACATTTTAGCAATAATTTTACCTAATTTAACAAAATTCCTGTTTAGAGAGCTATTGAGAACCTGGGAGATTTGAGGGTTTTGTCATTGTCTCTTTTCAAATTTCAAAACCTGGCTTTCTCTGACTTAAACAAGTTAACTCTTGTTTAAGTCAGGATCAGCTAGGTTGTGCTGTGATAATAAACCATCCCATCATAGAAGCATAACAAAATGAAGGTTTATTTATCATTCATGTTTTGTGTCCCACTTTGGTGGGCCAAAGCTCTTCTCTATCATTCAGGAAGCCAGGCAAAATGAGACTTGCTCATTTTGTAGCTCTAGAAAGTTAATTATAAGGCCTTCTCAATCACAATGATAGGGAAAAGGAGAAAAATAAGAAAATTGGGATGGACTTTTTATGCCTCAGACTGGAAATACTAAGTCACATCTGTTTACATTTTATTGGGCAAAATTCATCCAAAGATTCAGTATAATTGCAAAGCAACTGAGAAATATAGAGAAACAAATTGAATATTTGGTGAACATTACTGTACATTCTATTTCTCTTTCATTGGCAATTTCTAAGTTAGTTTAGTAAGATTCAGCATTTATTTCTTTTTTCTTAATTAAATTATTTATTCTAACTTGTTATACATGATGGCATAATGCAATTCATTTCATATTACACATATAGAGCACAATTTTTCAAGTCACTAATTGTACACAAAGTATTTTCACACAAATCATGTCTTCATACATGTACTAAGGGTAATGATGTCCATCTCATTCCACTGTCATTTCCACCCCCATGCCCCCTCCCTTCCCTTCCTTCTCCTTTACCCTATCTAAAGTTTCTCCATTTCTCCCATGTTTCCCTCACCTCCATTATGAGTCAGCATCCTCATATCAAAGAAAACATTCAGCCTTTGGTTTTTTGGAATTGGCTTAATTCACTTAGCATTATATTCTCCAACTCCATCCATTTACTTGCAAATGCCATGATTTTATTCTCTTTTAATGCTGAATAATATTCGATTGTGTATATATACCACATTTTCTTTATCTGTTCATCTACTGAAGGGCATCTAGGTTGGTTCCACAGTATAGATATTGTGAATTGTGCTGCTATAAACATTGGTATGGCTGTGTCCCTGTAGTATGCTGGTTTTAAGTCCATTGGGTATAAACCAAGGAGTGGGATAGCTGGCTTAAATGGTGTTTCCATTTCCAGTTTTCCAAGGAATCTCCATACTGCTTTCCAGATTAGTTGCACCAATTTGCAGTCCCAACTGCAATGTATGAGTGTGCCTTTTTCCCCACATTCTCACCTACATTTATTGCTGTTTGTATTCTTTTTTTTTTAATTTTTTTATTGTTGGCTGTTCAAAACATTACATAGTTCTTGATATATCATATTTCACACTTTGATTCAAGTGGGTTATGAGCTCCCATTTTTACCCCATATACAGATTGCAGAATCACATCAGTTACACATCCGTTGATTTACATATTGCCATACTAGTGTCTGTTGTGTTTTGCTGCCTTTCCTATCCTCTACTATCCCCCCTCCCCTCCCCTCCCCTCCCCTCTTCTCTCTCTGCCCCCTCTACTGACATTCATTTGTCCCTCTTGCATTATTTTTCCCTTTCCCCTCACTTCCTCTTGTATGTACTTTTGTATAACTCTGAGGGTCTCCTTCCATTTCCATGCAATTTCCCTTCTCTCTCCCTTTCCCTCCCACCTCTCATCCCTGTTTAATGTTAATCTTCTTCTCATGCTCTTCGACCCTACTCTGTTCTTAGTTACTCTCCTTATATCAAAGAAGACATTTGGCATTTGTTTTTTAGGGATTGGCTAGCTTCACTTAGCATAATCTGCTCTAATGCCATCCATTTCCCTGTAAATTCTATGATTTTGTCATTTTTTAATGCAGAGTAATACTCCATTGTGTATAAATGCCACATTTTTTTTTATCCATTCATCTATTGAAGGGCATCTAGGTTGGTTCCACAGTCTTGCTATTGTGAATTGTGCTGCTATGAACATTGATGTAGCAGTGTCCCTGTAGCATGCTCTTTTTAGGTCTTTAGGGAATAGACCGAGAAGGGGAATAGCTGGGTCAAATGGTGGCTCCATTCCCAGCTTTCCAAGAAATCTCCATACTGCTTTCCAAATTGGCTGCACCAATTTGCAGTCCCACCAGCAATGTACAAGTGTACCCTTTTCCCCACATCCTCGCCAGCACTTGTTGTTGTTTGACTTCATAATGGCTGCCAATATAACTGGAGTGAGATGGTATCTTAGGGTGGTTTTGATTTGCATTTCTCTGACTGCTAGAGATGGTGAGCATTTTTTCATGTACTTGTTGATTGATTGTATGTCCTCCTCTGAGAAGTGTCTGTTCAGGTCCTTGGCCCATTTGTTGATTGGGTTGTTTGTTCTCTTATTGTCTAATTTTTTGAGTTCCTTGTATACTCTGGATATTAGGGCTCTATCTGAAGTGTGAGGAGTAAAGATTTGTTCCCAGGGTGTAGGCTCCCTATTTACCTCTCTTATTGTTTCTTTTGCTGAGAAAAAACTTTTTAGTTTGAGTAAGTCCCATTTGTTGATTCTAGTTATTAACTTTTGTGCTATGGGTGTCCTATTGAGGAATTTGGAGCCCGACCCCACCGAATGTAGATCGTAGCCAACTTTTTCTTCTATCAGACGGCGTGTCTCTGATTTGATATCAAGCTCCTTGATCCATTTTGAATTCACTTTTGTGCATGGCGAGAGAAAGGGATTCAGTTTCATTTTGTTGCATATGGATTTCCAGTTTTCCCAGCACCATTTGTTGAAGATGCTATCCTTCCTCCATTGCATGCTTTTAGCCCCTTTATCAAATATAAGATAGTTGTAGTTTTGTGGATTGGTTTCTGTGTCCTCTATTCTGTACCATTGGTCCACCCGCCTGTTTTGGTACCAGTACCATGCTGTTTTTGTTACTATTGCTCTGTAGTATAGTTTGAAGTCTGGTATCGCTATACCGCCTGATTCACACTTCCTGCTTAGCATTGTTTTTGCTATTCTGGGTCTTTTATTTTTCCATATGAATTTCATGATTGCTTTCTCTATTTCTACAAGAAATGCCGTTGGGATTTTGATTGGCATTGCATTAAACCTATAGAGAACTTTTGGTAATATCGCCATTTTGATGATGTTAGTTCTGCCTATCCATGAACAGGGTATATTTTTCCATCTTCTAAGATCTTCTTCTATTTCTCTCTTTAGGGTTCTGTAGTTTTCATTGTATAAGTCTTTCACCTCTTTTGTTAGGTTGATTCCCAAGTATTTTATTTTTTTTGAAGATATTTTGAATGGAGTGGTTGTCCTCATTTCCATTTCAGAGGATTTGTCACTGATATACAGGAATGCCTTTGATTTATGCATGTTGATTTTATATCCTGCCACTTTGCTGAATTCATTTATTAGCTCTAATAGTTTCTTTGTAGACCCTTTTGGGTCTGCTAGGTATAGAATCATGTCATCTGCAAATAGTGATAATTTAAGTTCTTCTTTTCCTATTTTGATGCCTTTAATTTCTTTCGTCTGTCTAATTGCTCTGGCCAGTGTTTCGAGAACTATGTTGAACAGAAGTGGAGAGAGAGGGCATCCCTGTCTTGTTCCAGATTTTAGAGGGAATGCCTTCAATTTTTCTCCATTCAGAATGATGCTAGCCTGAGGCTTAGCATAGATTGCTTTTACAATATTGAGGTATGTTCCTGTTATCCCTAGTTTTTCTAGAGTTTTGAACATAAAGGGATGCTGTACTTTGTCGAATGCTTTTTCTGCATCTATCGAGATGATCATATGGTTCTTATTTTTAAGTCTATTGATGTGGTGAAGAACATTTATTGATTTCCGTATATTGAAGCAGTCTTGCATCCCAGGGATGAATCCTACTTGATCATGGTGCACAATTTTTTTGATATGTTTTTGTATCCGATTCGCCAGAATTTTATTGAGGATTTTTGCATCTAGGTTCATTAGAGATATTGGTCTGTAGTTTTCTTTCTTTGAAGTGTCTTTGTCTGGTTTAGGTATCAGGGTGATGTTGGCTTCATAGAATGAATTTGGAAGTTCTCCCTCTTTTTCTATTTCCTGAAGTAGCTTGAAAAGTATTGGTATTAGTTCCTCTTTAAAGGTTTTGTAAAACTCTGCTGTATACCCATCCGGTCCTGGGCTTTTCTTAGTTGGTAGTCTTTTTATGGTTTCTTCTATTTCCTCAATTGATATTGGTCTGTTTAGGTTGTCTATATCCTCCTGACTCAATCTGGGCAGATCATATGACTTAAGAAATTTATCGATGCCTTCACTATCTTCTAATTTATTGGAGTATAAGGATTCAAAATAATTTTTGATTATCTTCTGTATATCTGAAGTGTCTGTTGTGATATTGCCTTTTTCATCCCGTATGCTAGTAATTTGAGTTCTCTCTCTTCTTCTCTTCACTAGCATGGCTAAGGGTCTGTCGATTTTGTTTATATTTTCAAAGAACCAACTTTTAGTTTTGTCAATTTTTTCAATTGTTTCTTTTGTTTCGATTTCATTAATTTCAGCTCTGATTTTAATTATTTCTTGCCTTCTACTTCTTTTGCTGTTGTTTTGCTCTTCTTTTTCTAGGATTTTGAGATGAAGTATGAGATCATTTATTTGTTGGTTTTTTCTTTTTTTTAAGGAATGAACTCCAAGCAATGAATTTTCCTCTTAGAACTGCTTTCAATGTGTCCCATAGATTCCGATATGTTGTGTCTGTGTTTTCATTAATCTCTAAGAATTTTTTAATTTCCTCCTTGATGTCTTCTATAACCCATTGATCATTCAGTAACCTATTGTTCATTCTCCAAGTGATGTATTCTTTTTCCTTCCTTCTTTTATCATTGATTTTCAGTTCCATTCCATTATGATCAGATAGGATGCATGGTATTATCTCTACTCTTTTATATTGTCTAAGAGTTTCCCTGTGACATAATATATGATCTATTTTTGAGAAGGATCCATGTGCTGCTGAGAAAAAAGTGTAACTGCTTGATGTTGGGTGGTATATTCTATATATGTCAATTAAGTCTAGGTTATTAATTGTGTTATTGAGTTCTATAGTTTCCTTATTCAACTTTTGTTTGGAAGATCTGTCCAGTGGCGAGAGAGGTGTGTTGAAGTCTCCCATGATTATGGTATGGTGGTCTATTAGACTCTTGAACTTGAGAAGAGTTTGTTTGACGAACATAGCTGCACCATTGTTTGGGGCATATATATTTATGATTGTTATGTCTTGTTGGTGTATGGTTCCCTTAAGCAGTATGTAGTGTCCCTCTTTATCCCTTTTGATTAACTTTGGCTTGAAATCTATTTTATTTGATATGAGTATGGACACTCCTGCTTGTTTCCGAAGTCCATATGAGTGATATGATTTTTCCCAACCTTTCACCTTCAGCCTATGTATGTCTTTTCCTATCAAATGCGTCTCCTGTAGGCAGCATATTGTTGGGTCTTGTTTTGTGATCCATTCTACTAGCCTGTGTCTCTTGATTGGTGAGTTTAAGCCATTAACATTTAGGGTTATTATTGAGATATGGGTTGTTCTTCCAGCCATATTTGTTTATTTCTGTTACTAAACATGGTTTGTTTTCCTCTTTGATTATTTTTCCCCCCTTTACTGTCCTACCTCCCACTGTTGATTTTCATTGTTATTTTCCATTTCCTCTTCCTGTAATGTTTTGCCAAGGATGTTTTGAAGAGATGGTTTTCTAGCTGCAAATTCTTTTAACTTTTGTTTATCGTGGAAGGTTTTAATTTCATCTTCCATCCTGAAGCTTAATTTCGCTGGAAACACAATTCTTGGTTGGAACCCATTTTCTTTCAGTGTTTGAAATATGTTATTCCAGGATCTTCTAGCTTTCAGAGTCTGTGTTGAAAGATCAGCTGTTATCCTGATTGGCTTACCCCTAAATGTGATCTGCTTCCTTTCTCTTGTAGCTTTTAAAATTCTCTCCTTATTCTGTATGTTGGGCATCTTCATTATAATGTGTCTAGGTGTGGGTCTCTTATGATTTTGCACATTCGGCATCCTGTAGGCTTCTAGGATTTGGGATTCTGTCTCATTCTTCAAGTCTGGGAAGTTTTCTCGTATTATTTCATTGAATAGATTGCTCATTCCTTTGGTTTGAAACTTTGTCCCTTTCTGTATCCCAATGACTCTTAAATTTGGTCTCTTGATGTTATCCCATATTTCTTGGATGTTCTGCTCATGGTTTCTTAACAGTCTTGCTGAACTGTCTATGTTCTTTTCAAGTTGAAATACTTTATCTTCATTGTCTGATGTTCTATCTTCTAAGTGTTCTACTCTGCTGGTAGTATTCTCAATTGAGTTTTTAAGTTGGTTTATTGCTTCCTGCATTTCTAGGATTTCTCTTTGTTTTTTATAACCTCTATCTCCCTGTATAGTTGATCTTTTGCTTCTTGGATTTGTTTATGTAATTCATTGTTGAAGTGATCTTTCATTGTCTGATTTTGCTGTCTGAGGTCTTCCTTGAGACTCCAGATCATCTGAAGCATGTATATCCTGAATTCTTTATCTGACATTCCATCTGCTGCAGCTATTACCTCTTCTAACGTTGAGTTGACCTGCATTGCTTGTGGTCCTTTCTTTCCTTGTCTCTTCATACTGTTCGCGTTCCTTTCTACTTGGTGAAACTGTTGTGCTATTGAATTTTCCCCCTATATATTTATATTGGTCTTGTATAGTTGCAAAGTCTCCCTCACAGGCGCGGGCGGCGGCTCTGCCCCTCCTCCAATTGGGGCAATGTGCCTACCACGCCGGCAGGCCGCTGGGCCTGCTCTGCCGGTCGGTAGCAGGTCCGTCTACCTTGCAGGTGCGGGCGGCGGCTCTGTCCCTCTGCGGGCCGCTAGGCTTGTTCTATCGGTGGTCGCAGTTCTGCCTACTTTGCAGGCGCAGGCAGCGGCACTGCCCCTCTGCAGGCCTCTGGGGCTGTTCTGCCAGTGGGTCGCAGGTCCGCCTACCTTGCAGGCGCGGGGGGCGGGCGGCTCTACCCTTCCTCAGGCCACTGGGCCTGTTCTGTCTGTCGGTTGCAGGTCTGGCCTGTTCTGATGGTGGTCACAGTTCCGTCTACCTTGCAGGCGCGGGGGGTGGGGGCGGCTCTGCCCCTCAGCAGGCCGCTGGGCCTGCTCTGTGGGTGGTCACAGTTCCCTCTACCTTGCCGGCGCAGGGGGAGGGGGCGGCTCTGCCTCTCAGCAGGCCGCTGCTCCTCTTCTGCCGGTGGGTCGCAGGCCCGCCTACTTTGCAGGAGTGATTGGAAGCTCTGTCCCTCCGCGGGCCACTGGGCCTTTTCTGTCGGTGGTCACAGTTCCGCCTACCTGGCAGGCGCGGGGGGTGGTGGGCGGCTCTGCCCCTCAGTAGGCCGCTGGGCCTGCTCTGTGGGTGGTCACAGTTCTGTCTACCTTGCCGGCGCAGGGGGAGGGGGCGGCTCTCGCTGTTTGTATTCTTAATAGCTGCCATTCTGACTGGAGTGAGATGAAGTCTTAGAATAGTTTTGTTTTGCATTTCTCTAATTGCTAGAGATGTTGAACATTTTTTCATATATTTGTTAATTGATTGTGTATATTCTTCTGAGAAGTGTCTGTCTGTTCAGTTCCTTGACCCATTTATTGATTGGGATACTTATTTTTTGGTGTTAAGGTTTTTGAGTGCTTTATATATCTTAGAGATTAGTGCTCTAAGGCTAGGAGCCAACTGTGTTTTTGCTAATTCATCACTATTTGCAATCAAAAGAAGCAATTAAATTTACTTTTAGTTTACTTTTTCCCAAAAGGTACTAGGCTTTTTTTTTTTTTTTTTGTCTCTGCATTCACTAACACACTCCAAAGTTTCTGGAGCCTTCCACTTAAGAGCATTTTGAATCACATTTCACCTAAAACTAATTTATCTACTTTGTAGAGCTTATTTTTCATAAAAAAATGCATTTTGTTTTTAAACAGATACAAGTTCCCTGGAAGTCTGATTAGTTTGTTCACTAGGTCTATGAAAGAGCTGTCACAAATCCCCAAATCCCAAAAGCTTCTTTTAAAGCAAGGGTCAAATAATTTTATTCCCATCGACCATCTCTGATGACAGAGGATGGAGGAGGAAAATATTTCTTTCTCTATATTAAATTTATGTCTTACACTTCCAAAGGAAGTCACAGATAATATAAATTTTACGTGTTCCTGATTGTGGGTACTGAGGAAGTTGAATTTATGTAAATCATCTTTTATGAAATGACAGTAGTTCTCAGACAAGAGTTAGCTGTCATCAAGTCCCAGAGACACATTTATAGCATCAGAATGAGATATTTTAGCTGTGGACATGCAAGACTGAGTGTAAGAAGTGTGTGTGTGTGTGTGTGTGTGTGAGAGAGAGAGAGAGAGAGAGAGAGACAGAGAGACAGAGAGATTGTGTGTGTGTGTGTGTGTGTGTGTGTGTGTGTGTGTGTAGGGGTATACATATTTGTCTTTGTGACAAATAGGAACACCAAAAGCCAGGGGTCTCTGTGCATCTATGCCAAGTTATTCAGAGTAATAAAATTTCCAAATCCAAGTTGATAAATTTTTCCCTCTTTGAACTCATTTGTTTTCCTTTTTTTCTTGTCTCTCCCCCGCCCCAATTCCTCCTCTACTTTTCTTGGAAGTTTTATTGTGTTACCTTCTGAAGTGTGAAGTGAGCTCAGTTGGTGGGATGCTGGTGGATCTATGTTCAACCTGTTGACTGTGCCTGTATGTCAGTCATCTAGACAAGATAGGAAGGAGTTGCTAGCCTTTTCTGCCAGCTTTTTCTAGGGCTTCTGGCGAAAAAGCTCTGGCATTATTTTGGATTAAGAATGGATGACAGATACTGCAGATTTTTTCCTAATATCCATCCTCCCTATCTTCCTTAACGATAGAACAGACACATCCCCGCAGGTCACATAGCCAAGGATCTCCCTCACAGCTACATCAGTCACTGAGTTTTGGTCAATGGGCTATAATTAGAAGTGTCTTATGAGACTTGGCAGGAATTCAGTGAAGGAAATAGAGAATTTTCTGTCTTTGCTCCTTTTCTGCTGGTTGGAGTTCAGAGATGGTGGTTAGAGTCTGGGTTTATCTTCGACAATAGACAGATTGCCAGAAGCTGAAGATGGGATGGTGAAATGGCATGAAAGAAAGTGCCGGTCCCTGTGACTGTGATGTCTTCCTATTAGACCTGGATCACAGTTTTCAGACTGTGTGCAAGTGTGTGTGTGTGACAGAAATGGACTGCTGCTTTATTCACAAATTTTAATTTTCTGTCACAATAAATGCAACATATGTGACTCTATTGATGGCCTTCACAAACCCAAATCTCCCTATTCCCTTCCCTAGCTATGTCCATGTTTAAACCCCAAGCTTGTTGAACATGTGGGGAACAGGTTGACTGGCATTGGCCCCGTGCTCCTTCACTCCTCGAGTTTCAAGTACCTGACAGTTGTTTCCATGATTCTGCGCATTCTTTTCATCTTTTCCCTTTAACTAGGCAGATCATCTGCCAGCTCCTCATCTTGGTTAAGAGAGCAAACCTTCTCCCCTCTGGCAGTTCTGTGCCAGAATCATTCTTTGAATGCAGGTGGGGTTAATCAGGAGAGGGGCTCCTGCCTAGGGAGGTAGAAGAAGATTGTGGCCTTACACGTCTTACCTCTAAACTGTTCCCTTGTTAGGGGAGAGAGAGATGATAATGATGGGAACATGAGGTTAAGAGAATAATTCTATAAAATGGGCCCACTGTGCTGACCCCCATATGCTTTCTTTTCCAAGTAACAATTTACGTACAGCCCTGCCTGGGTTAAGTGGCTGGGATATGTCACATTCCTCAGCAAACTACCTATTATCTGCAGAAGAAATGCAGGTCTGAAATAATTTTGATAATAGGAACCCAAATTACCCTGAATGGGGAGACTGCTATGTGCCTTTTCTTAGGCTAGATCCTGAAACTCAGGAGGGAGATAAGGATAATTCCTCCTACCATAAAATCTATAAGAATTTATGTTTAAGAATCTAATTAGAACTGGTTAGCATGGGCCAAGGTAAGCTAGAGTTGTCATGGCAGTGGGGACTTAAAAGTCTGGACTTTCTGCAGACTTCTCTGGGATCCTCAATAAAATTGGAGTGCAGGAGAGACACATTGTCCCACTCTTCTCTGAGAGGACACTCTCAACTCTTTCCCCTTTCCCATTCCTTCTAACAAACTCATTCCTGTTATTCTGAGTGACATGCCTGAAATCTTTCTGACTTGATCACAAGAATCAGTGTTTGGGGGGGGGGGGTCTTCACCCTGACTCAGTTTTCCAGAGGCCACAGCTCTGTAACACCCTCTGCAGTCACACTGAACCAGACTCTCATCACCTACTGTCTCCATTGTGGCCTCAGCCTCCAAGTTTTTGATCCATAATGCAGGTGGGCTGCAGATTAATCAAGAGCAAATACCAAGCCAGTGTGCAATAGTTACTTATTGACTGACTGATCAATGTTCATTTCCTGTTTTTCCAGGATGTCCCAGCAGAGCAGCTTTGGCAGGAAAGACACCTGTCGCCCACTGCCCACTGCCCACTGGTACCGCTCCACCCCGCTCTGTCCTGCTGCCTATTCTTTCCTCTCCCTTCCAGACAGGGCTTTGCCATAACTGGTATTTCTAGCCTACATTTCTAAACTAGAAATGTAGAATTTCTAGTGCATCTACATACTTCTTCTAGAATTAGTGCATCTATATACTTCTTCTCATGTATTCACGCAGACAAAAGAAGCAGGGTGTGTTATCACAAATGACACAGACATGACGAAGGTGGGAGATAGGAAGCAAACCTCAGATCAGCAAGTTTTTCTTTATTCAGTCAGTGACAGAGTCAATCAGTTGAACACCTAGCATGGCTCATTTGCAGGGCACAAAATGGCGGCAGGCTGAAGTAAGGGTCTGGGTTATATAGGCTTCCTTTAGGATAGGACAGGAGAGTAGTTCCTGGGGTTCATTGTATTGGAGTCAGCTGATTCATTAGGGTGGAACAGGAATGTGAAATGGGAATTTCCTGGGGCTTATTGTATTGGGGTCAGCTGATCCATTAGGGTGGGTGGTCAGGTGCCAGTCAGGGGCCAGTGCCTTTAGTGCCCCTTCACTCTGGCTGAGGCCTGAGATTTTAAATGACAAAAGCTTAGGGAAAATGTCCTTGGACTTATTATCCATATCCTTGGGGTAGACCCCTTACTCACCATTTTACAGAAAAGAAACTTGGACTCCGAAGGGTTAATTTGCATAGGATCACACAGTGAGTTAGCAGTAGAGACAACAAGACAATCCAGGTTTTATAAAGTCCAAAGGAGTGATACAAGGTTAAGTCTGAGGAGAACCCTAGTACATGCAGGTCACAAGAAATATCAATTAATATGGGTTCTGCTTGCTCATTCCTTGACCCGGAATTGGAGCTAAAAGAGGATTTCTGGTGTAGTTAGATGGACTACTGGCTTTAGAGTCAGGCAGATGTTTAGATTCCTGTTTAATATCTTTGAATCTCAGTTTTCTTTTCTTTCTTTCTTTCTCAAAGTAGAGATATTGATGCATGTGTTTTTAGGCACTCTTTGGAGATTAGGACTAGTATGTAAAGTGACAGGCACATGTTAGGAGTTTAGGAGACATTTACCTCAATTCAGTTGACGTCTTCTCATTCCCTGCCATGTTCAGGGACCTGGGCTGGGTGCTGCACAGCCACTGAGCTGGCAAGCCTCAGCATGGCCATCCTCTCCATTCTCTCCTGTTCTCTAAAGCTCCACTTGACTGAGCACATGGACGAGTGCTTGGGCACAGCTTCTCCAGATGAGAGCTGGGTCAGGTTGGGCACTCAAAATCTTTTCCACATGTTTCTGCAATGGGCCCAGTTTCCAGACTGAATATCTGGACTCATTCTGTAAAGTAGTTTCCAGGAAAAAATAAATAAATAAATACTCACAGCATTGCTTTGGGTTTTCCATTGAAACAGATGAATCCATGATGCATGAAAAGGCTGTCAGGCAGGCCGAGGGAGGCTGAATGCTGGAATAAAGCTGGGCATCTGTTACTCCACGCCCCAATGTGAGGTCTGTTCTCCTGGGTGAAGCAAGGCTTGGCCAGACAAGCAGCACCATTGTAAAGTCCTGACAATAGACAAGCAAGAGGACTTGGCTGTGATGAGGAAATCCCCACCCCCTTTGAGTGTTAAAGGAAGAGAAGCTGGGGTCCAAAGCCTGCCTTATTAGAGACAGACAAATCACCCAAACCAATCTTTATTATGAATGCCGAGCTATTGAATTTCCTCCGCTCTGCAAAGCCTATTGATTTTGTGACAGTCAAAGATAAGTTATGCTCATGAAAGTTTTTTTCTCCTCCTTCTTTTCCCTTCACAACATATTTTTTTCAGACGTATTGGCATTGGGGATTGCGAGTAAAGCCGTTATTGGTTTCTTTCGATTTAAGGGTAGGTCAGCGCTCAAGCAAAGCTAAGGATCATTTTTACAGTGGTTTCCAGTGCAAAATAAATGAGGCAGGAATCTCTAGAGCTGGGGTCACTCTGTTATGTTATTTCAATCTCCAGCAGGAATGCTGCAGGCATCCCAGGCATTTCTGGAATTCTGACATTAGCAATGATCCACTTATTCACTCTTTGTCCTCTCTCTACTACCCCACTCTCCTCTTATTGACCTCTATTCCCTTCTCACCAAGCCATACCATAAGGTCAGTCAACCAAGACAACAAAAGGCAGCTCAGGAAGGAAGCACTTGCCACAAAGACACAGTGCCCTGCGCACACAGGAGTATATTCTGCATATAAGCCGAAGGTTTCTTAAACTGTAGGTGTTTCTTTGAGATGTGCAAATATAATTACCTTTACAAAAAGAGTTGTTCTTCTCCTGTTAATTTATTCAGAATTCTATCATATTATAAAAATATTTTGGCAATGCATATATAAGTAAAAGCAAGATATCATATTGCCTTTTAAAGAAAATTGCTATGAATATAGTCAGATGACAATAACATTTATAAAGGTTCAGATACAGCTTAAATCAAATCACAAAGATTTGTAAGATCTGCATATGTATGTATACATATATATATATATATATATATATATATATATATATCTCCCCAATATTTCTGAATATGCAAATATTAAATAGACACAAATGAAAGTCTACTAATATATTTAGAAGAGTCTAAGGCCTAATTAATACTTTCCAACATATTCACTCATTTATTCATTCATTCAACAAATAGATATTGAATTCCAACTATGTCCCAGGCACACAATAAGAACATTGTGGATTACTCTGTCTTTATAAAGTTACAATGAAATATAAGAAACATATTTTCTGCATTCCAATTTTGTGATTTACTAGTTAAAAAAAAATTTGTATTTATTAATGAGAGAAAGATGAAGGCAAGAAAAGAACTGACATTACATTCTCGCTTAGCTGGATGTCCTACTTCCCTTAGAGGGAAGACTGGGTTTTAGTGGAGTCACAGAGCTGGGGAAGAAGGGCTTATAAAAGCAGTTCTCTTGAAACTGTGCCTTGCCATCAATATGCATAGAATGGCTTTTCCCAAGTGAACAGACCAAACTTTTTTTTTTTTTTTTTTTTTTGCCAAACAAGAAGCATCTCATGGGAAAAAAGGTAGAGGCACCCCAGCTGGCAAGCACACATCTATTTTCAACAGGGCATAAAATCCATTTGACGTTAGATCATGAATGAGAAGGAAGGAGGGTATTTTTCCCCCTTTCGAAGAATTAAATCATTTTTCATGCTTACAGATTAATTGGAGGCTAAATGCTTGGTTGTAGAGTTATTATAAAGTTCTGCTTCCTCAAATTTACTTCTTTTAGCAATAGGTCCTAGGGTCAGATGATAATATAAGAAACATATTTTCTGGGGTCAGAAATTACTTTTTCAGGAATCCTCTTTCAAAATGAATTCCTTCTAATGAGAACACTGGTGACCTGCAGGTTGTACGCCGAACAGGACACAGGGTCATTCTGCAATCTGGACAGCTGTTGGGAAGGCAAGCACAGGAAGGGACTGCATCAGGGAGCAGTGTAGACGGCCTCTGAGTCAGAGAGGACTCTACCGACTTAAGGAACAGATGCAAGAGGGACAGAAGGGCATGGGAAGGAAATTTCTTTATGATTTTGTTCAAGGCTGACTAATCATTACTCCTTCCTATCCCATCCTTCCAAAGGGTGGTATATAAAAGAAGATTTCCAAGAAAATTATTTCTAGCATATAGACTTATTCAACTTAACAAGGTTTATATTTTAACTATATTAAAATGATTCCCCAAATTTCTACTTCCTGCATAATTTTTTTCTGGTCACCTCAGATTATTTTAAATCTTAGCCTTGGAGTTCTTCTAGACAAAAGTGTTGTGAAAAAATAAATACATGAATTTGAAAATGAGACTGATTAGGTTTAAATTCTTGATTTAATACTCATCCATTCTTGGACAAATTAGTTAACTTCTCCAAGTCTCAGTATACTGATCTATACAGTGAGGTATATCTCTTATTTCTTAGTGTTACCTAAGGGAAAAGAAATCTAAAAACGGAGGAGGAGTGAGAGCTTAAAATTAATCAGATTATCATATCCAGCAATACCTTATACCCTAGGAGGATAATACTTATCAGCCCAACATCATGTGACATATCCATGCCATCAGTAGCATACTCATGCCACAGGCTTCTAGTGTGGCTTGGCCATGTGACTTGCTTTCTTAAGTGACAGTTTTGAGCAGAGACTTTTATAAGCATCAGTAATTCTGTTTGCTCCTCTTAAGATTCTCGCTCCATCACAAAAAGTCAGTTCTCCCAAAATAGGAAGACAGGTGCAGGCCCCCCAAGTTTAGCTGAGTCCTGCAGAGTGCACCAGAGCAGGTCTAACCTCCAGACTTGATGCAAGACATACATGGATTTTGAAGTTTCTTGTAGAAAATAACAGATTTGGTGTTTTTTTACTATGGCAAAAGTGGACAAATATAGTGCTCAAGAAATGTTTATATCATTTCTTTCTTTTTTTTAACAGAGTTTTGGATAAATGAAGAGATGAAATCTACATTAATTATTAAACCAGCAACTGGCACATAGTTGGTGACCTGTTTTTTTTTTTTCCTATTTTTTTCCTCTTGATTTCTCAAGTTTTGTGTTTTTGGTTTGGGATTCAGTTAATAACAAGATGAAGCTGTTACTCACTTTTCTAAACAACAAGACCATTCCTTTAACTACCTGAGCCCTGTTTGGATCAATTTTTCTCTCTAGCCTTTGCCCTAATAAAAGCCCAGTGTTGGTCAACATCTCTAGTATTAGATTCGTGGTTATATAGTAGCTGTTTTTCCCAAATTCTGTTCCAGGGACAAAGATAAGAGCCTTCAGTTTGCCAGCCCAAAATATTTCGCTGTGCTCCATAGAAACTAAGAAGAAGAAGAAGGAGATGAAAATAAAAGATCTTGTCCATGAAGGAGAGGCATTGTTTAATGAGTCTACTGGTTAAATAGACTTCATGGTTAAATCAGTTTGTTGTTTTTACTTTTACCAAGCTCAATGATTGGCTACAAAGAAAATCTGGGATGTGCTAAACTGGTAAACAGACTGCAATATCAGAAGTCCTGTTGAACTCATAATCTGGAAGCAAGCTTTGTGGCAGATCCCAGGGGGCTAGTGAAGGGATTCACAGTACAATCCTGAGAAATGTCTATAGGACATTAACAATCCAGCTCCTAAAATTGGGGGGAAGCCAAGGAGGGAGCCAAGATTTAATTGGATAGAAGAAAGAGCAAAGACAGAGACATGGGAGAATCAGATAAATTTTCTCTGATGACTGTCTTTTCAGTGTGTTTTACAGTTTTATAGGAGCTGCTTGTCTGTAAGGGGACTTTAATCCATGTGACACTAAAAGGAATATTTAGGCTTTGACATATTCCAGTAGTTGAGGGATGCAGAATAGTGAACCCATGGGACTAGAGACCAGTTTATCCTTGTAGAATAGGGAAAGGAAAGTTGGAATTAAGATGGTCAGGACAATAAGGACCTACCCACAAGTCTTTCCTTTCATATGTAAGGATGATTTGGCCACTTGATGTTCATCAGTTGACACTGCCACTTCAGTTCAAATCAAAACCATTCCAATAACCACTAAAAATGTAAAATCACCCAGGAAGCTAACAGTATTTACTTTTCTTGCATTCCCTAACTTTTTTTGGTATTTACTTTTATTGCCTTAGTTAAGTTAGGGAAAGAATACAACTCAGTTTTCCCAGTATAATGGTTTCTGTAACACAAAAAAAATCCTTTGGGAAATGAAAATTTAATTAGAGAAACCAGTAAAATCTCTGGTGGGATATAGGAAGATTCAGAAGGTGAAAACTTTAAGAGACAGCATGCTTTATGAATAATGCAATAGCTTGGCTTTGCCATCCTCTTTCTGCAGATTTACATTTCTGAAAACAAAGGGTCAAAGTACATGGGAAAATCATCCAAAGTCCCAGAAAACTCTAAGCTGGCAGAACCAGCCTCCGCAATATATTTGCCGCCAGCCTTCCTGGCTTAATTCCTCTTGCACATGCTCAGAGCTGCAACACCCTGAACCATATGAGGTCTCCTGCACATGTGGATGTGTATCTCTTGAGAGCCTCCAGGGAAGGGGCAGACTCTTTGGCCTCCTACACCTGACCTCCTTCAGATAGATATAATCTTTCCCCTTAAATTTCACAATATTTTGTCCAATTCTCACAACTTGAGAGCTTCTACTTTTTATACCAGTATATACTATCTCACTGCTACTAGACTACCCCCACCCCCAATGACAGGGATTATATTCAACACCTCTGTATACCAAAAGCACAAAGAAGGTGCAAAGGGCAATTATTTTTAAGTAGAAATAATGAGAAGGAAAAAAAAAACAAACCTAGGCATCAGCTTTTTCTTTTCTTTTCTAATTCACAATACTCTTGTGTTCAGTTTTTATTAATAGTTCTAGAGCAAGTGTTGATATACATGGTTTTAAAAATTTCAATGTTTCCAGTCCACTGGGGGAGCTTGTGGCAAAACAGTAGTGACCCTGACCAAAATTTTGAGAGGTAACAACTTTCTACTTATTTTATTTTTTTGTTATCTCCATACCTTTAATCACTTGATTGTTTTTTTCTTGGTTTTACTCCCTCCTTATCCATTGATTTCTCACTACAAAAGAACTGAACTTTCTTGCACCGTCTCACCCTACCACTGTGCTCACTCACTTCTCATCCCTTGTCCTCCAATATAATTAAGCCTTAATTATACTAAAGTAATATACAGTGCTGACACAATTATGATCTATGTAGTATGCCTTGATTAACTTTAAAAAATTTTTTAAAATTTTCCCTGGAGTTAATCATGGTTCTGCCTTTCTTCATTTTCTGTACACTTATCAGTAATTAAATCCCAAACTGTCTTCCAGTTTTTAAAATCTTCTCTCAGTATTTTCAGATGTATCAGGTTGTCAATCAACTTTCCCATGTTGAAGAAATTTCTCCTGTTGCCTCCTGAATGGCTCTAGTCTGAACTGCATCTCCCATGGGCAGGTGGTTTGTGGAGACTCCCTGCTCCTTTGCTGGAGTCCCTGGCCTCTCTCCTGCCCAGGAACTCACATCTTTGTTTTCATTGGTTTAGTTTTGTATGATCCCTAGGCGATCAGACAGAGAAGGTCTGAAAATACCTTTGTTCTGCCCTCAGGTTTTACTGATAGTCTGAGTATAGGATTCTAGTTTTAGATCCATTTTCATATGGATTTTGAAAATGCACTTCCATGTCTTTCTGCTTCTATCTGTTATTGCTGAGAAGTCCAGAGCTATTCTAATTTCTAATCATTTGTATGTGAACATTTTTTTCTCCACAAATGTGTATAATTTTTACTATGTTAGACATTTTACAATATTCCTTAAGGTAGATCTATTATTGTATTTTGTGTTGAGCACTCAGTAAAAAGTCCAGTGACAGATTTTTCAGAACTATTATATATATTACACACATGTAATGTTATATATATATATGTACACACACACACGTAATCAGATTCTTTTCTTTTTTTAATATTTTTTAGTTTTAGGTGGATACAATGTATTTGTTTTATTTTTATGTGGTACTGAGAATCGAACCCAGTGCCTCACACATGCTAGGCGAGCGCGCTACCACCTGAGCCACATCCCCAGACCACAATCAGATTATTTTCTAAGCCAATTTAATGTTTATTATCATAGAATTACTTTGAAATATAAACAGCTACAATTAGTAGTAGCATAATTTTATTCTTTTGACAGAAAATACAGTTGGTTCCTATGTGTTTTCAGAAGCTGAGGGTAAATGGTAAAGATGTGTAATCAGGATATAATTACCTATCTGCACATTTGAAACCTTGAACCTGTGGAAATGCCAGGTGTTTAGCATCAGAGCTGAAAACCATGATAGGAGCAGACCAAGGATACACAGCAGGAAGGAGCTGAAATAGTCAAATGGAAAAATCAAAAGTGGAAAGATTTGAAGTTGTTTGTGTCCATTCTTGTCAGTCCATGGCTTAACCTTGACAAGTAAGAATGTGGCAGATCATTTGAAACCAGCAACTCTGTAGGATACAATTTGTAAGAAAGATGCCCTTAAGGCCATTCAACCCAGTTCCCGAAGATGCCACAGGGGCCTCCACTACATGAGATTTAAACATTTACATCAAAACGATAATAAATAATTCCTCCCACAAAAGTTAGAGTCCTATAAAAAAAGGAATGGAGGGGAATAGTTTTGCTGCTTTGTAAGGAAATAAAAAAGACTGTAAATTAGAGGATATGGAATTATCATCACAGAAAGTTCTGATTAACATGCCCATAAAATAAGATGTATGGTAAAGGTCACAACACCTTAACAGTGACATTATTCAGAACTGTCAAAACACCTAAGATCATTCCTCTGGGAAATTGGAGTTTGCTGGTCACAGAGCCCATCTTGCTAATCATAGAGGACCAAAGCCGGACTTGGCAGGGGTGACTTATTGTTTTGGAAAAGACCTTATGATACAGGTGAGTACCAGTTCTCCTTTTGATCAAAACATCTGCCGCAATTGCTTCCATCAATCAGTATTCTTCCTTTCTTGAGGTCCCTCCCTTCACTTCCTGGAAACAGTGAAATTTAGGGCTCTGACCTTGAAATGTTATCATTATGTCTGTTTTTCTGTCTGTATTTCCTTCTTCATTTTCTTCATGGTTGGCTTCAACTAACTTTCCTGGAGGCACAAAGCTTCCCCCCAGCTCTCCTAAAGAAACCCCAGAGCCAGATTTTGCATCCTTTGATACGATGCATAATAAAATAGTATAAAAGGAGGGTGGAATGAGGCTGAGATGGTAGAAAGAGTGACATTGTGTGTAGTCATGCTTGTTGATTTTTTTATGGAGATTATTTTTGTCCTCTAGGTAAAAGAAATATCCAAAATCATTCCTTTCAGTCTTTTGGGTCACAGTCCCTATCCCTCTAACTCATCCTTAAGACTGATTATATACGGATGCTAAAAGATAAACAAAAACTATTTATTATTTCTTACAACATTTACTTATATCTTTATCAAATTATATACTCCATGACATTTATTAGATCTTTATAAAATTACATATTTCATGATAGAAATAACTGAGATTTAAAAAAGATAAAGATAATATTAAAAAATCATGTTTTATGATTAGCTAAAGGTGGCATCTTTAAATATTGTAATAGATTTACTGATAATAAAAAATAAAACTGTGGGCATGCGTGTGTGTGTGTGTGTGTGTGTGTGTGTCTGTGTAATTACTTACAATTGTGAGCCAATTTGAAACCAGACTGTATGCATATGTATGGATCATAAATATTGCATCCAAATGTATTTTACATCATTAAATATTATTTGAAAACATTACTTTTACTGAACTAAACAATTTGTTATTATTTAGACATATCCTAAAATCTTAAACTTTGTTTTTGGATATCAATGTATGTCCAAAATTCTGGCTATAATGTATAATATTTTGAGTCTTCATTATATTAATCTGTATGTTTTTTCTTCTTATTTCTGTTGGATAAATTCCAAGCAGTGAAAATACTGAAGTCAAAGGTTTTGATTACTTTTGACATTCTTGATATATATGTATGTATATATATAGCCTAACTGAACTTGAAGAAGGTTGTATCATTTTTCATTCTTTTAAGAAAATATGAGAATGTTGTTTCTTTAAGCATTCTTTCCAACACAAAATACTATTATCATTTAATATTGCTACTTCAATTAAGAAAGACACTGTTTAAATTCCAGTTTCTTTGACTATGAAACAGGCTGCATTTAAAAAATATGTATTAACAACTTATATTTCTCCTTTTTTTGTGTGACTTTCATGTTCACATCCTTTGCCAATTTTTCTACTTGGTGTTTCTATTTTTTATATGAATCATAAGAATTTATCAGGGATTAAGAATATAAACCATTTGAAAATATCTTTATTGAGTTATAAGTGACTTAACAAACTGAATATATTTAAAGTGCATTTTCAAACTGTAAAAAGTATCACCACAATCAAGAAAATGAATATGCCCTTTACCCTTAAAAGTTTCCTCTCACCCCTTTGTATCCTTCCTGATTTCCATTTGCCTTTGTCCACTGCCATGTTTTCAAGCAACCACTGATTTGCTTTCTATTACTAGAGTTTAGTTTTGTTAAAAAATTTGTGTCATATATTTGGACTCTTTTTTTTTTTAATTTTTTCAGTTGTAGTTGGATATGATACCTTTATTTTACTTATTTTATGTGGTGCTGAGGATCAAACCTAGGGCCCTGCACGTGCCAGGCGAGCGCTCCACCGCTGAGCCACAACCTCAGCCCCTGGACTCTTTTTTGACTAGCCTATTTTACCCATCAAAATTTATTTTGGGATTTGTCCAGGTTTTGGTATTTATCAATACTTCAGTCCTTTATATTGCTGAGTAGTATTCCACCATATGGATATAAAATAATTTACTTTTTATCTGCTAAGGGAAATTTGGATTATTTCCAGTTTGGGGCTATTTCAAATGAACTTTTTTACAAGTATTAACATATAAGATATTGTATGTCATATGTAAATATATAGGAGTGGAATGACTAGTACATATGATATGTATATGTTTCACTTTTTAAAAAATATAAACTGTTTTTTCAAAGTGGCTGCACCATTTTATAATTGTATTGTCAGTGCTTAAGAGTTCCCAGCATGTGTGAGGTGCTGGGTTAGATCCTTAGCACCACATAAAAGTAAATAAAATAGGAGCTGGGGCTGTGGCTCAATGATAGAGTGCTTACCTAATACATGCGGGACCCTGGGCTCAATCCTCAGCACCACATATAAATCAACAAAATAGAGGTATTGTGTCCAACTATAACTAAAAAATAAATATTTTAAATAAATAAATAAAGGCAATTGTGTTCAACTACAACTAATAAAAAAAATTTATAAAAGAAAGTTCAGTTTGCTTATCATTCTTGTTAACATGTCATATTGTAGCCTTTTAATTTTAGTCTTTCTGATAGATATGGGTGATATGTTGAAGCAATTTTAATCTGCATTTTCCTAATGACTAATGATTGTGAACATACCTTCAAGTGCTGATTTACTACCTATATATTTTCTTGGATGTAGTGTTTATTCAAATCTTTGGCCCATTTTTCATTTTGGTATTTAGGATCAAAATCAGGGGTGCTTTGCCACTGAGCTACATCCCTATCCCTTTTTATTTTGTGTTTTGATACAGGGTCTGGCTAAGCTGTTGAAGATGGCCTTGAACTTGCGATACTCCCGCCTTGGCATTCTGAGTTATTGAGATTACAGGCATGTGCCCCCATGCCCCTTCTCTTTTGCCAATTTTAAAAATTGAAACTTCCTCTAAGTTTTATCAGTGAGATTCTTCTAGAGATGCAGGTTTAGTTCAATATTTGAAAATCAATGTAATTCAGCACATGAGCAAACTAAAAAAAGAAAAATATGCATAGAAGTTAAAGAAATCAGTTGATGAGATTTCATACCCTTTCATTAAAAAAAAAAAAAAAAAAAAAAAAAAAAAAGCTCTTCGCATACTTGGTCTAGGAGAGGAGCTGAACTTGCTCAGCTGACATCATACCTAGTGGTGAGTTTGAATTCTTTTCTAGGATCAAGAATACGACAAGGATGTATGTCCACATCAATTGTTTCCCTAATTGTACTGGACGCCTAGATGTTCTAGTGAGGGCAATGAGCCAGGAAGAAGTAAAAAGCCTTCCAGATTGGAAAGAAAGAAGTTAAGCTGTTTTATTCACTTTTGACATGATTGCTAACATGGAACATCAGTTGGAGTCTAAAAAAGTTATAAAAACGAATAAAGGAGTTTATTAAGAATATAGGATAATTTAATAGATAAATAAATTATAATTCTATTTATATCAACAACAAGAAGTAGAAATGCAATACAATAGAAATTAAAAGAGTATAACAATTTTGAATTACTAAGAGTTCCATCTATAAAAGGAAGTGTAAGACTCATACCCCGAAAACCATAAGTGTTGCTGAAAGAAATTAAAGAAGATGTGGTAAATTGAAAAATAGGTCTTGTTCAAGGGATGAGATGCTCAATTTCTCACCATATGAGAAAACTACAAAAGAAAAATATTTATAGTTGTTAAAACACTTTTATGATCAATTATTATGAAAATGTTCTATAGAGTCCACTTAATTACAATCAAGAGTCTAGCAGATATTTTTTAGAAATTGACAAGATGATTCTCAAATTCATATGGAAATGAAAAGCCCTAGCGTAGACAAACCACCTTTGAAAAAGGAGAAATAAAGTTGAAGAACAAATAAAACCTGGTTTTAAGAGTGACTGCTATGATAATTAAAACGATGCCTTGGGTTTAACATATACAGCTTTTATGATGTTGAGATATGTTCCAACTATATTTCTAGTGTTTTGACCATGAATAGATGCTGTAGTTTGTCTACTTCTTTTTTTCTGCATCTATTGAGATGATCATTCGATTCTTGTTTTTAAGACTATCGATGTGGTGAATATGTTTATTGATTTCCCTATATTGAACTAACCTTGCATCCTTGGGATAAACCTTACTTGTTCATGGTGCACTATCTTCTAAATATGTTTTTGTGTATGATTGCCAGTATTTTATTAAGAATTTTTGTATCTATGTTCATCAGAGGTATTGACCTGAAGTTTTCTTTCCTTGATGTGCCTTTTTCTGGTTTTGGTAATACTAGTTTCATAGAATAAATATGGAAGTGTTCCCTCCATTTCTATTTTATGGAATAATTTCAGGAGGATTAGTTCTTCTTTGAAGTTGGTAGAACTTAACTGATAATCAGTCCTGTCCTGAGCTTTTATTTCTTGGTAGGCTTTTGATGGCAGCTTTAATTTCATTGCTTGAAATCAATCTATTTGAATTTTCTATGTTCTCCTGATTCAGTCTAGGTAGGTCATAGGTCTCCAGAAATTTGTTGACAGCTTCAGTATTTTCTATTTTTTTTTTGAATGTTAAATTTCAAAATAATTTTTGTTTATTGCTGTATTTTGGTAGTGTCCATGGTGATATTTCCTTCTTTATCACAAATTTAGTAATTAGAATTTTTCTCTTTCTCTTGGTTAGCTTGGCTAGGGTTTTTTGTCAATTTTATTTATTTTTTAAAAGAACCAAGTATTCTCATTTAGTGTCACTATTCTCATTTAGCTCTAAGTATTTTTTGATCCATGATTTCTTCTGCTATCCATTGGCCATTCGATAGTGTATTATTTAGTTTCCATGTGTTAGAGTAGCTGCTATTTTTTATTTTATCATTGATATTAATTTTATTTCATTATGATCTGAGAGTATGCAAGTTATTATGTACTTTTTTTGTATTTGCTAACCGTTGCTTTGTGGCCTAAGATACACTCTTTTCTTGAGAAGGATCCATGTGTTGCTGAGAAGAAAGTGTATTCATACATTAGTGAATGAAATGTTCTACATATGTCTGTTAAGTCTAAAGTATTAATTGTATCTTTTAATTCTATAGCTTCTTTAGTTTTTGTTTGGAAATTCTATCCAGTGATGAGAGAGGCAAATGAAATTCACCATTTATTATTGTGGTCTATATGGTTCTTGAAATTGAGAAGGGTTTCTTTGATATAAGTAGTTGCTCCATTGTTCAGGGCATATACATTTACGATTGTTATGTCTTGTTAATGTATGATTCCCTTCAGCAGTATGAAATGATCTTATTTGTCCCTTCTGATTAATTTTGTCTTGAATTCCACTTTATGTGTAAGAAGACAGAAACCCCTGCTTGTTTACAATATCCATATGAATGATCCCATCCTTCTACCTTCTGTCTGTGGATGTCTTTGCCTATGAGGTGAGTCTCATGAAGATAGCATATTGTTGGGTCTTCTTTTTTAATCCAATCTGTTAATCTATGTTTTTTTGATTGTTGAGTTTAGTTCCTTTATATTCAATGTTATATTGAGAAATGATTTTTAGACCCTATTATTTTGATTTTTTTTCTAGTTTTTAATTTAAATTAATTTCTCATTTGATTGTTTCTTTAGTGTAGCTCTTCCCTTTGGTAGTTTTCATTTTTTCTTCATGAAATATTTTATTGAGTATGTTTTGTAGTGCAACCTTTCTAATTGTGAATTTTTTTAACTTTAGTTTATCATGGAAGGTTTTTATTTCATCAAATCTGAAGCTTAATTTCTGTGGGAATGGTATTCTTGGCTGGCATCCATTTTCTTTCAGAGAATATTTTAGTATATAATATTCTAAAACCTCCTATCTTTTAGAGTCTAGTTTGAGAAATCAGCTAAGAACTGAATTGGTTTCCCTCTAAATGTTAGCTGTTGTTTTTCTCTGGTAGTTTTAAAAACTGTACCCTTATTCTATATGTTAGACATTTTCATAATAATGTGCCTTTGTGTGGGCCTGTTGTAATTTTGTGTATTTAGGGTCCTGCATTTGATTTTCCACTTTATTCGTTTAGGTTTGGAAATTTTTCATATATTATTTCATTGAAAAAAATTATGTATTGTATATCTGAGTTTTCATCTATTTCAGTAAATCATTTTATGTTTTCCCATATTTCTTAGAGTTCTGTTCATGGTCTCAACATCTTTTTTTTAAATTATTTATTATTAGTTATTTATTTTGGGGGTTACTGGGGATTGAGCTCAGGGGCATTCGCCACTGAGCCACATTCCCAGCCCAATTTCATATTTTATTTAGAGACAGGATCTCACTGAGTTGCTTAGTGCCTGGCTTTTGCTGAGGCTGTCTTTGAACTCTCCATCCTTCTGTCTCAGCCTCTCGAGCTGCTGGTACTACAGGCATGCACCACCATTCCTGGCTCAATATCTTTTCTCTATGTTCAGCTTTATTTTCAAATATATTTTGTCTATGTTGCTTGAAACACTATTTTCCAAGTGGTCTAATCTGGTGATAGTTTCCAATAAATTTTTATATGGTTTATTGATTCTTTCATTTCAAGGATTTCTGCTTAAAGTTTTTTCAGAATCTCTATCTCTTTATTGAAGCCATCTTTCACTTCCTGTATTTTCTCTGATTTCACTCCTTTCATTGCCCTTTACATAGCAGTTCCATTTAACTATGAACAGTCTAAACTCCTTCTCTGACATTTCTTTCACTGTGGTGTAATTGGATTCTGTTATTGAAGTATTTTAGTTTGTTTGCAGTGATTTTTTTTCCTCTTGCTTTTTCATGCTATCTAACAGTATGATCCAAGGCAGTAGCATTTCTACCCTGTGGGCTTATAGTATTCCTGAAGGTTTCCAGTACTTCACCATTTATGGGGAGACGAATAATAACAAAACTGATGCAAACAATAATCAACAATAAACCAAACAGTTCCTATTATAATATCTATAAGCTAATTGTCATAATAAACAGAAATGATGTGATCAGTTATGGCTCAGAGTAATGACAGTAAGTTTGCAAAAGGGTCTACAATTTTGAATGGTGAACAGGGAGAGAACAGAAGAGATGTAGAATGTGATGATTATGAGGGAGGAGAGAAAACAGAAGTAAAAAATTAAAGGAAGAGTAAAAGAGAGAGAAATAGAGTTTGGCTGTGAGCAGAATAAAAAAGGAAGAGATTCAAGTGAAACAGATAAATGAGAGAAAAATATATCAAATAAAGATTTAAAAAATAAAATAATACAAAACAAAATAAAAATATACTAATAAAAATCCCTAGTTTTCAAAATACTGATCTATGAAAAAGAACTACCTTCAAAATATACTAGAAATAAGAAAATAAACAAATATGTACATATATAAATGTCCATGAACTATTCAGGTCACAATTAAACCAAAAAGAAAAAAAAATCGCAATGAAAATTTAAAGAATTGTTTCTCTTGGAATTCAAAAAATTCTCGGCTTACCCTCTCAGTGTTAGATGGGGTGGAATGAAGTGTGATGTCTGCTCCACCCTCGGGGTGGAATTGCTGGAGTGTGAGAGGAAATCCCACAGGCAGAGCTCCTGGAGGCAGGATTTAGTCTAAGCTAGGCTCCAGGTTTTTTGTTGAATGACAATTGGTCTGAAGATTTTATATCAGTGCACCTCCAGGGCCCAACAACTGCTGGTGCTCACTGGAAGACTACATCCTAGGGATCTCCTCTGCGTACTAGTCGTGCATCAGAGACACCAATCCATAGTCACCCAGGATCAGTCTCTAAATTCAATCATTCCCAGTCTCATCCTTTCCAATTCCAAGTCATGCACAACTCTCACCGATGTTCCTGGAAGCCACCAGACTCAAGGGGCAAGAGAGAAGCCAGATGGGTTTCCACAACCTGTATTCCCCTGTGTAAACCCCTCTACACATTTGTTATTTTCCTGGTCATCTAGGCACACTCTATGTTATGGCAGTGTGGGTTTGCTAGGCCTACGTTTTGGGACCAGCTCAGGTTTGTCAAATTTGTTCTCCCAGCTGCTGGCTCCCACAGCAAGGCTGCAAAATCTGTCCTTTCTCTGTCCTCCTTGGTCAGCCAGGAGAGATGTGGCTTCTTCCCCTCACTAGGGTATCCTGCAGCATCACTTTCAGGTTACTCCATCAGAGTCTTTGATCTCTGATCTCTCAGTACCCAGTCATGCCACAGGCCTCCTAAAATTGCAGGTTACTTTAATTCCTTTACCCTTCCACTTTGCTCATGGGGAACTACTCCTGTTGGTCTGGTGGTGGTGGCAGTAGTTGTGACAGCAGTGGCATTGGGGATTTCTTTCTTATTTTATTATATCCAACCTCCTGAGTGCCTGATCTGCTTTGAATGTCCAATATTAATTCCTAATAGAGTTTTTTTTTTTTTTTTTTTTTTAATCCACCTTGTTGAGAAGCTGTCTATCTGCTTTCTTGGCTTCATGCTATGCAGCAGCCAGAAAAGTGACTTCCTCTATTCTGCCATCTTGAAAATCCCAGAGGTTATCAGAGGAATTCTTTTTTCTCAATGTCACTGCAACAATTATATACTTAAATGTCAAAACAGATCATAAAAACCTAAATGTAAATAAACAATTATAAAACTTTGAAAAGAAGATATCATGGTAAATTATTGTAGACTTTGAGGAGGCAAAGAATTTTCGATATGATACTAAAAGATCTATATAATAACAAATTCATAAATAGGACTTGATCAAATTAAAAACTCATGTGCTTCAAAAGATGACATTTAAAAATTGAAAAGCAAGACAAAGATTGGGAAAAATACTTAGAAATCATATATCTGATGAAAGATTTCTATACAGAACACTCAAAAGCCAGTGACAAGAAATTAACCCTTTCAGTCAATTAATTTTTGACAGACACACCAAGAAAACACGATGAAGAAATGATAGTTTTTCAATAAATGGTGCTGGGGAAACTACATAGCCTCAAACAAAAGAACAAAAATGGATCTTTCTCTTACCCTATGTGCAAAGATCAACTCAAAATATATTCAAGACCTAAATGTAAGACCTGAGACCATACAACTCCTAGAGGAAAGCATAGAGACCCTAAGGTCTTTTTATAATAATGTATCTGTCTTCTGCATGAGACTGTAAGTCCTCAAAGGCAGGGACAAAGTCTTATTTATACAGTGAAGCCACAGGTATGTTTGTTGAACTGAATTCAAATGATACTATTTAAATGTAAAGGAAGAAGCCATATGTTCAGCATCTAAAAATATATCTATGATTTTATACTCTTAGATCAATTTTCCCAGGATCATGGAAGGGGACTCAATGCAATAACAAAGCAATAACAATAAGGAAATGGAAAGCTAGGCAGCATTTTAGGAACAAGAAGGTACTGTCATTGGTCATTTGGGAGGATTCAGGCCATCAGCTTAGGAAATAAATTTAGCACTTTATTTCTATGCTTTTTAATGTGTTTTGTGTATGCCTCATAAGCCTATTTATCTGAATTCTGCTTTCTATAATTTTTATTCTTTAAAGCAAAAGTAATTTTTATTGTTGTATTTATTTATTTTGGTTACTGGGGATCTATCCCACAGGTACTGTGCCATTGAACCACATCCCCAATCTTTTTTTCATTATTTATTTTCAGATAGGGTTTTGCTGATTTGCCCAGCTTGGCCTCAAACTTAAATTCTCTTGCCTCAGCCTCCCAAGTCTCTGGGATCACAGGTGTGAACCATCACACATAATTATTTTTATTGTTTTAAATCTAAAATTGTGAAAACAATTCTGAATATATGCTGTTCGGGTCCATATTCCTCCTGCTGCCTCTTGAGGAGGCCTGATTTCATCCTATGCCCTTTTCCACACAAGGCCCAGAGAGTGTCTTCCTCTTGTGTTAGATCACACAGGAGCAATTGAGCGAGATTAGGATCGGATCTTCCTCCTAGGTACTTTGTTGGTTACAACATCCTTCTGTAAGATTCTCTAGAAGAAAATGCTACTTTATTAGTGGAAACTCTGCAGACTACAGGATCAGTATTCTGGTGTCGGCTTGAGAACCCAGCACAGTAGGTGTTGGGAAGTCATCCCATGTCACCAAGTCCTGCAAAAACCGTACCTGACTCTATAATTTGATGAAATCTGTCAGCAGTAAGATATTTCCCCGAGGAATTTGAAGCTCAGAAGTTTGTGGTTTGTCTACTGATATATGCAATGTGTTTATGACTTCTATTAGGTATTCCATACCTTTGCTTCCTCTGCTAGCCTTACCTAACAAAGCATTTCTTTTTCTGCCTCATGGGTTCACACAGCTTTTAGAAGCCATTTGAGACATTTGGCTTTGAATAGCGAAGGGACATGAATTCTAATGAGATGGATTTTTCTTATTTCATTTAGAAGCCAAATAAGAATTTACATTTTATTATCGAACAAAAATATTATGGAGAGTTGAGATTGTTAAGGTATAAAGAGGCCTTTTTCAGAGGCTACCTTTTGTCACGTAGAGTATTTTCCATCACTGTGGGTTTCCACAGCAAGCTAGACTGAGCATAGGCACAGCACGGCCCGCAGCATGTACCTCTTGGTATACACATTTTCTACCATGTGCCTGATCTTGAAAAGAAGATATTTGATTATTGAGGAACCCCCCATTTCACTCTACCCACTGTATACTATTTTTCATTAAGAGACGTGATAGAAAGATGAGGGGGAAAATCCTCATTCCATTGAGGGTGGGTGAGCTTCTGGGACTCTTTAGAAATGGTTGTATCTGAGGTCTAATAACTCCTTTGAAGGACCAAGTCTCTGCATTTTTGTCATTGTGTTCCCATCTATGCTATTTTCTGCAGTAATTTACTTGTCAGAAAGATCACAGGAAACTAGCAATTTACTTGGTGCACAAAGCATTGTGTGGCTGTGGCTGCCTTTTCTCATAGGGCTGTAATCTTTCATTTGTCTAAATGGAATGATGGATGAGCAGGTATCCCCACTTGGCATGCCCGGGCTGCTATTCATCCACGCCTCTCCCACCCACATGGCATAGCTCCTCTTGCTGCCACATCCCTAAAAAAAGAGGGTTGCTAGACCTAAGAAAAGGTCTTGAAGACAGATTGATAACCACTGAAAACCAGTCCCTAAGCTGGAAACCTTTACATTGCTCAGTATGTTTTAGTCTGGAATCAGCCAAATAAAATTCCTTATTTTGCTCACCTAAAAGAATTGGTGAACACACTGGACATTTCAAAGTTGTCCAACATCAGACACAATAGAAAAGATATTGCCTATTGTGGACTCTTCTCTCTTTTCCAATTAAAGGACAATAAACAATAGCATCTGTTAATTACTATTTGAATTTAGTTCATAAAGATGCTTCAATTGCTGCCCCTATACACTCTCCACTTTGGAAGCCCAAACTCTGTGCTGAATGAGTATAAACAACATTAACAACTTTGCAATTTTCCCAGGCTTCCCTCCCATTCACCCATTTCATGTAAATGACAATAACCAAAATGAAAAGAGTTTAAAGTTTAATAAGAAGGTTTCACTTGAGATAATTATAGAGGTTTACATAGGCTTTCAGAACCCTCTTTATTATCAGAAGCAGTCTGGAGATTTTATTTCTATTTTGTCTGTGTTATTTACAGTGTAAGCACCAAGTCTCAGGAACTGAGTTGTTAGGGATGTGAGGAAGTGCTGAAGTCAAGGAGGTTTCCGGTATGCAAGTGTCAAGCCCTCAGGGTCACCACTGTCAGAAGCAGAGAGCAGAAGGTACATATCCTTGATTTGGCAAAAAGTCTATAAAAAAAACTGTAGAAAGGATCATATTTAACTCATGTTCCTACATGAGTTATGGAAAGTGAAGTTTTTGCCAAGCACAGTGGTTACCCACTCCCTTCCCACACCATGCATTTCTTCTCTGCAGGGCAAGACCAGCAAAGATATATCAAGCATCTACTCTGTTTTTAAGGATCTCAGGCACAAAGATGAATAAGACATGGCTCTTGCCCTGGGAGAGCTCATGCATTATTGGACAAGTCAGGCAAATCAATCTGACTCTAAAACATCATGGTACATAGGCTAGCAATAGAAGGAAAGCCCTGTGGGACAGAGACACCCCAAATACACATTTCATAATATAGAAAGATACGAATGTCTCTGTAGAGAGTTTAGGTGGTGCTTAATTGAGTCTGGTGTACAAGGTTGCTGAGTAACACATAATCCATTTATTTATTTATCTGTTCATTCATTCATTCATTCATTCACTCATTTACAACATTTTGTGGGCTTTACTCCATGCCAGGCATTGTGACAGATCCTGGACTGCAAATATGATTTTGAATTGGCTTCTGTTCTCAAGAAGCTGAGTGCTGCCTAGTAAAGTAGGTCGGGCTCTACATGGTAGGTAGAAGTTTAGAGTTAACTCTGTAAGTGAAAGAGAGCCACGAAGATCCAGCCAATTTGTTCTTTAGCAAAGGAATGTGCTGTGCTGTGCCTTGATTTTTGGAAAGATAAAATACCAGAGTAGATGTTGGATTGGAATGGGAAAAGGCTGGTGTCAGGGAGAAGCAGTTGTTGTCTAAAAGATAAGGGTTTGAGTTGAGATAGAAAATTATGCCTGGAGGAGAGAAATTTAGAAAAGAAAATAAAACAGAATAACAGGGTGGATCAAGAAGTTTTGACTACAAGCAAGAAACCCTGACTCAGGCTATGGGCTATGAGGGACAAGAGGACTTTATCAGTGAGATCTGATCAAGACTGATTTGGCTAACCAGTGTGAGGGTGAGGACCAGATTTTAAAAATGGAAAGCAAACGAGCTGAGACAAGGAAGGCTCTGGGCAGGCAGATGCAAGGAGGTCTCCCATTATCTTTAGGAGGAAAATGTAGCCCATGTGTAGTGATACAGCTGCTACCACTTGGCACGATGCCCTTTGAACCTGCTGCCCCTGAGTCTGCACCTTATTCTGATGATGCTAAACAAACATGGACTTGAAATTCTGGGTGCCAAGCCTAAGGGTGAAGGAAGTCTCTTTCTTTAAGTGAAAGGAGGGGAACTTGTGAATAATTCTAGAGGATTCTCCTTTCCTGTTCCTGGGGGAGTGTCCAGTCAATGTCCAGGCTCTTGGCGACTGGAACAAAGAATTTAGCAAGACTCAAGGGAAAAGCAGCCAGAGCAAAGATTTATTGAAAGTGAAAGTGCAATCTGGAAAGAGGTGCTGGCAGTGCAAGAAAATGGCTCAAGGCCCTAAGATCAGGAAACCTGTGGCTTATATCTGCCAGAAATAGGGGTTTTCCAAAAGGGCTGGTACCTGGCCTCATTCCTCTGCCCTTGGTCCTGTCGTGCCCAGGGAGGAAATTCCCACAGCAACATAGGTGGTCCTATTGAGCTGAGGGCAAATGTTCCCATAGCAACATGGTGACACACACAGGTGCATTGTCCTGTGACCCAGGCCACATCTTGCCATATTCAGCCATCTTGTCATTCCTAACCTCCTGTCTCACTGCTGGTAAGGGAGGTTTGGATATTGAACTGCTTCCCCATGACATTTGTCTATTCGAAGCCTTTATTATCTAGGACTCCAAAGGATCTAGATTTATCGGCAGACTGAATGATGCTGACATAATTGAACATAGAACTAGAATAGAGGTCCAACTAAATTTGACCTGCTTTCGCAATAACTAAATGAAAGCCCAGAAGCTATTTTTAATCTGGATATCAGGACAGATATCAGCACTAAAGACAGAGACTTGGGACTCCACTCTCTGAAAATTCGATACTCCCCGTCCCTTCTGCTGTTTGTCCAAAACCCAGAGCCACCTGGAAGTGTTCCCTTCAGTCCTGGCCTTTGCTGTTTCATCTCAGTCTCCCACGTATGCCTGCATTTCATTCTGTTCCCTGGTCATTTGAAAGAGTGTTTAGTCCCACAGTTGGGTGGCAATTAATCCTCAATTGCCCAATCTCAACACTAACAATTCTGAGAAAAGAATGTGCCATCTGTGCAGAGATAATGCTGCAAGGGAGTTTTAGGAAGTTGGTTCTCCACAGTGTCTCCTCTGCCTTGGATAATTACTGCTCAATGTTTCTATCTGCGTGTTTTAAGAAACTGCCTACCACTCTGCCTAGGAGACTTGACTCCTTTATCTGTAGAACACAGCTAATTCCATTCACTTCTGACACCTACTGAGAATATTTTGAAATCTCCTCCTGACAGGTGCTAAGTAAAGAAATCATTCCACTTAACTGGGTTATTGATTGAATTGAGTAATTGATTTTATGGTCTGCTGTCACATCAGTCCATACTTGGTAAAGTAAAAGACTTGAAGTGGTTCATATGAAACAGAATATGGGAGAAGTAGAATATCCCAGAGATGAAACACCTTCCTGAAACATAAAGATTTCAGCAATCATTACTTCTGGCCGCTTTAGTATCAGAATCTACTTATCTCTGGTTCCTGGTGGGCTAGTCTAGGCATTGCCACTAATCTTTTGTCAAAAAAGCCCCCCTGGTTATGTGAAATCATTTCTCATTGATATACTCCGCTGACAACACCATCTATCACTGTTATGTGGGAGGTAGAGATCCGTGTTCCCAAATGGTGAAGAAATGAAGAATTAAAACCAAAGGGTGTTTTTCTCTATCCCACAAAGACAAAACTAAAACCTGCTACCTAAAAGAGATTAAATTCAACTCCTTTCTGCCCCACAGATGTGAGAAAAAAATGTTATGAAGTTGCATCCAGTGTGATATGGTAGTTTGACTTGGATTGAATTCTGTATACCTTCTTTGAAATTTGGGTTTGGGGGCATGGACATGTAGCATAGCCCACAGAAATATACAAATCTTATTTCTTGCTGCTGATCTTAAAAATAAATAAATAAAAATAAAAATAAATAAAAACAACAGGAAACCCTTAGTTTAAAATTCTGCTTTCATCTAATATGTGGGGGGAAAAATAGAAATCAAACCCCTTTCCCATGGTACTTCCTGGAGATGACCCTATCAGAGATCTGGTCATTACCATGGCAGCTGAGGTCAAAGTGTAAATTCCACTTGTGCAACTTGAGAACCTGGCTGGCTCAGGGATTTAGGCAACTGTGAGGCCCTGGGGCCAGGCTTCCATGGACTTCAAAAGCTGCCTGCCTGCATAATGTTCAGGTGCCCCTGTGTTTTGAATATGCACAACTTTCATTTGTTCATGCAGATTTGGTAATTGTCTATTTAATCACCTATTTGCATGCACAATTACTCAGTTTGGGCACATCCATCCACATCATTTGCATATGTAAATCTTGACTTGGGCTCCCACAAAATGACTGCACCTGCAAACTGCAGCCGGTCCCATTTATAATCCTGTGGGGGGACGCCTGTCCAGAAAGGGAATACATGACCAAATGGGCTTGGGGTTCAAATACAGAGATTTAGTTATATGTATAATGAAATAGAATTATTTTATTTTAAACCTAAAAGAGAAGTTAGAAATTTATCAATCATTCTCTAATGAGAGGGAAAACAATAAGATGAAAGCTTTTAATAAGAAAATAAAGAGATAAAACCATTACTAAAAAAAAAAAAAGTCAAAACTCCTCCCAAAACTCTACTGTTAGTATCATTTCTGTCACTTTTGATATTTAAAAGAACAGAACAGAACTCTAAAACCTAGAGGCCAGAGGCTGAAATCCAGGTGGTAGCATCTTTGAAAATCTTTGAAAATGGAGCCAGGAACAAATGCTTGGCTTTGTGAAGGTTTTTCTTCTCAACAATTCAAAATTGCCTGAGGCCCTGTGCATGGTATTGCTTTCTCCATTGATGGAAAAGTTAAACTCAGCTCTCTGATGCTTGGTTAATAATTCTGGACTGTTAACATAGAGCATGTACAGAAAAACATGGGGAAGATGAACTTGCGGGCAGAGAATGGAGAGGAGCATCACCTAACTTCTTCTAGCTCCAATGCCTAGGGTCTTCTGGGCCATCAGCAAAATGCAAAGTTTCTCCAGCTTTAATTTTTATGTCTCATTTGGAAAATTATTTAAAGTTTGTTTTATTAGCCTATGTCAGAGATTGCATCAATACGTTGAGCTCAAGAATCTACATTTTACCAAAAGTTCCAGGAGATTCTCATCTATGTAAACCTGGAACACATTCTTTGGCACACTGATTACCAGGGCTTTCAATGAAACTGGCATGTATGCGAGTCTGTATCATCCACCCCTCTTCAAATTTAGAATCTTCAGCAGTCAAGTCAGCTTCTTCACTGATGGGTACAAACTTACACTGTACCATTTGGTTTTCAGAGGGGACTATAATAACCATCATTAGCTTGGTATTACTAGTAATGGCCCTCAAAGGGTGACCTGTAAAACTATCTTACCAAATCCCACCTCAACACATAGCATTAGATGTGCTTTCTTCCAAGTCCAGAGAACCCAGAGGTCCTAGTTCAGCCAAAGCAAAGACCAGCTCTCTGTAGAACAATTTTGAGCCACAAAGTCAGGCTCAAGTCTAAGTAGAGGAATTTGTGAATCACTATAGCTTTAGTAAGTAGCTTTGATCAGAGGAGCAGTTATGCAATAAAATAAGTCTTTAGTGAATTTTGTTTCCAAAAGAGAGATCATTTTACTTTGATTTACCTTTAAAAGTGAGGCATTTAAACTATCTAGGTCTGATTTGTTATAATGACTATAATAACCAGAAAATAACATTTCCAAAATTTCTCTAATGGAAACAATTTCAAAAGAAAAGGACAGCTAGATATTGAATGTGTTGGATGGAGACTTCTAGATACATTTGTTAACTTAGCTACTTGGGAAAGGATGGAAACAACCAACTGTACAGACCTCATATACAAGAAATGTTCAGAAATTCCTTCCAATGAGGAAACCAAGGCTAAGGGGTTTTGTTGTGTGCCCAGTCAAATGGCTAAGAGCTAATAATAGAAGTAGGACTTGAATTCTGGTCTTTCTTGCCCAATGGGAAAAGCCTGCATTGCCCTATTTCTTTCAGGCAGCCTGGGAAATTGACATCTTCATCCATCCTCTCTTCTGTGAATGTTCTCCCAGAGGAAAGGCTGGCCATTAGTTCCCTATTCTATCACTGACCTTGAAAACCATCTATCTCTTCCTGTAATTACTTGGATAAAAATGGTGAACCCAGCTGCTTCCCTGGTGATTCTTTAGCTCAGCCTCATAAGAGCTGCCTTTGTAGAAGCTACTGCTTTTCTCTTGCTTTTACTTGATAATTCCCAAGAGCAAGATTACCTACGACCAGCTGCTCCTCTCTACATGCAAAAAGATTGAGGAAAATCAAATGCTGATTAAATCTACACATTGTCTTTTCCATTCCCCTCCAGTGCACACCAAGAGAAATCACTGGAGTCATAAGACTTTGGCTTCAAGCTTTCTCAAAACCCCAACAGGATTATTAAGCTGATACAAACAAGAAACAACAGAATAGTTCTTTCTAATCTATGCAGAAGTTGTATCCAATGTTTCTCTCCATTCTTTCTCCATCTGGGGACCTTTTATTTAAAATTTAGCAGTCTTAGAAGCATCATGAGACAGGTCTGTTTCAGAGTCAGGCTGCCCAGTAGAGACTCATTCAGAAAGTCTGTCTCCCAGGATACCAGAGAGCTTTTAAGACTTTTGCCTTTATTACACACAAAAAGAAAATTCCATACCTAAGTACATTTTTTACTAATTAATTGTTCACAATAGCAACATATTAGAAATATTGCACAAACAGACCTTTTTTTCCAGTTTTTTAAAATCCTATATTCTCTTGCTCATTCTAAAGAATCACCCAGAGCCTTTTTAAGGGTGTTCAACTTTTCCTAAGAATTGCTTGTGCCTAGAACATATATATTATTAAATGTTAAACAGGGCAGTTTCAGACTTAACACTTACAGACAGATTACATAATAGCCATTATATAACCAATGTACAGACCTCATATGCAAAATTTCTAAAAGGGAATTGTAAATAACTAGTTCTCTTAGAACCTGATAAGGATAAAAGAAATCACAAAGTTGGCAGGAATGGTACAACCACTTTGGAAAAGAATTTGTTAATTTCATTACAGGTAAAACATAACTTTGCCATTGTCCCAGCAATTCCACTACCAAGAAAAATTAAAGTATATGTCCCCACAAAGACTTCAACACAAATGTTCATAGCAGCATTATTCATAATAACCCCAAAATGGCAACATTCAAAATGCTCATCAACCTGGAAACGGATAAATAGATGGTGGTATATCCATACAAGGGAATACTACTTGGCAGTACAAAGCAATAAAGCACTGAAACTTGGTGCATCATGAATGACCTAAAAAAATGATGCGAAATGAAAGAAGAACAATATGAAATGTCCTGAAAGGAGATTAGGAGCTGGTAGAATGGTTAGTGATTACAAAGGATCTTTTGGGGGATGATGATAATGTTCTAAAATTAGATTGAGGAAGGAGATAGTTACACAACTCTGTAAATTTACTAAAAGTCGTTGCTCATTGGTTTACCAAAATGGGAGAAATGGATAGCATATAAATTATTCCTTAGTAAGACATTTTATAAAAATGGAAAAAATAAAGATTTTTTCAATAGATCTTGGCTGTCCCTAGCCACATTTAGCTAATCCAAATTGATATGTGATTTAATTGTAAAGTACACACTAGAGTCTAGAAATTTATTATGGGGGAAAATTATAAAGTATTTCAATACTTTCTGCATATTAGATATATTTTAAAATAATATTTTGAACATACAGATAAGATATATTATCGAAAATATTTTCACCTGTTTACTTTTGGTGTCTATTGGAAAATTAAAATGACCTATGTTGGTTCTATTGTGTTTTTATAGAACAGTACGGCTGTAAGGAGAGCTTTTGCTTGTAACCCTCTCTCCTCCTTGATGGGAGGAGGACAGAGTGAGCTACAGTCTAATTTCAAACCTAGCAAGGAGTTTCTTCAGGTGGACCTTTCAGATAGTTGCTGGGTGTTTTTTGAAGTCAAGGGGATGGAAGGTCAAGGCTCAAATGAGCCACAGCAACCTGTGGTGGCAAGACAAAGTCTCAGCATGCTTGTCGGGGACAAAAATGTCCAGGTGTGTCTGTCATCCAGGTGTGGATCACAGAAGAGAAGGCACTTGCCTGAAACTGGCAAGAACATCTCAAGACTGAATGTGAGTGGGAACAGCAGCCAAGTAGGGAATGCTTGTGAGTAGCTAATTTTGCCAGTGGCCGGGTGAAGAGAAGTACTTCTTACTCATTTTATTGAAGGCAAAAGACAAATAAGAGATTCTGATTCTGACTCAAATTTTGCTTATTCAGTGTACTGATCACACCATATTAGCTTCCCTTTTCAAGACAGTTATGATGCTTTCTGATTTCCAGGAGGGACTATTCACATCCCAGCCTAGATGGGAAGTACGTGGCACATGTGAGACTGGAGAGACCACAGGTGTTCAAGGGAGTCTGCTTTAAGCACATGCCATCACCAGGGAGTATGAGGCCAGCCCACTAAGTCAATTTTGCCCCTTTTATCATTTTAGACTTTTAGCCTAAAGCTAACCAGAAGTGGAAATGGGAAAAAAATTTGACACGGAATCAAGTTTGCTACTGATTAATATATTGGATTTGATTAGGGTTCCTGATCTGAGAACCAAGTTATGACTTAAAAGGACCATATGACTGTGATTTAGTTAGGAAGAAAGAGTCAGAAAAAAAGGTGTTAGGGGCCTGCTTGAGTTTCACCCAAGGACAATACAATGTGACTAGATTATAACAGTGAAAACAATGAAAGAGGTGAGTTCTGATTATAGCACAGGTTGTGCGTGCTCAGTGTAATGATGGCACTGTGCTGTGCTCACCAAAAGCAGTCCTGCTGCAGTGAAGAATACCAAGGAATGGCATCCCCTGGAATTTACAGGTATGACCTGAGCACTGCATGCAGCAGCTCAGAGTGAAATAGAGCCCCCCCCCCCCGACCCGGGGGGTGGGGGCATGGTCAGAAGTTAGGCCATCAAGTCTAAAATTTCTTCAAGTGTTAAGAAAATTTGAAAATGAACTAAGTTTAAGGTTCATTCTTAGGCTAATAATCCTAATTCCCAACCATGTGCTCCTTATTCTGTGAGAGGGTAAAGGGTCAAACACACCACATCTTGAAAATCATTCTCTTTTGTGAAACAGGATCCCTTGTTCAGAGTCCTGCAGGGCTTGGAATGACTCTTAAGATCAACACCACCATCACTGTGATCAATAATGCTATCAGTGCCTCATTGATTGTTCCTAAGTGAGTGTCAGAGACCAGGAAAATGAAATGTACCCTACACACATCTAAATCCCATTTCCTTTGGTGCTACAACTCTGTGCTCCCAGCGGACACTGCTTAGTGAAATTGGATACAAAGTGTTGGGCCTAGAAGACTAAGCAAACCAGCTGGGAGCACTACCTAATGTTCAGCTCTGTCCTGCAATTAATGAAAATACATTTTTGGGGGGTAGGTTTTAACATTATGCATAACTTCTTATATAGAAATGCCATGTTTATTATTTCTGAACATTCTTTTAGCTATAACATGAAAATATGATAAATGAATTATAAACTAGATTATTAAATGCATCTTAGAAGTCAACATTTCTACTTCCTTGCATAACCTCAGATTTTCATGCCTGTATTCTCCTAATTAACTTCTCAATTCTGAATTTTACCTTGCAAATTATATAAGATTTCCCGTTTGAGTGCTGGTCAAGCTGTAGCATGTTCACACATCATGCCTGAGTGATCTCATCAAGATAAGATTCTCTAGATGACAACACACTGGACATTGCTCAGATGGCAAGTATGTGTGTTAATACCCCAATCACTTGAAGAGGAATCAAAACAGATGTAACAAGCAATATAAGCCAAAGAACTATAAAGTAGTATAACTATAAACTAGTATAACTATAGCTAGTATCCCAGTGCAGCACGCAGGGCCACTCACCTTGCTTTCCATCTCACCATGTGTCCATCAAAGAAAGAGTAGATTTCTGTGGGTGACTCTATACCACAGCAGGACCTCTGCATGTACCATTGCCTCTTCTTGAAATAGGTTTTCTTCATTCTCTGTGCATGGAACCAGCCTTTCGTCTTTGAAATCTCAACTTAAATAGCCTCTCGGAGATGTCCTATTGACCATCCAAATAAGTTCTTCTATTATTTTCTATCTCACCCATTTGTCTTCCTTCATAGCACTCATCACCTTTTAAAATTATTGGCATCTCTTTAATTTGGTTCCTTGCATATCATATGCTCCATGAAGGCAGGAACTCATCTCTCTTGTTGACAATTATATCACTAGACCTGACTTCAGTCTCTGATTTATAGTTATAGTGCAACAAACACATATTGAGTGAATACACGGAAAACATCTGTAGGCGTTCCAAGAAGAATTTAAGTTTATTTTCTCAGATATTTGTGAGAGAATATTACAGAGTAATTATAAGTGTGAACCCCATAAATGTGGTCACCAGCTCTGTAGCCTTGGGAACCTTACATTCTGTGAGCCTGTTTCCTCAGGTGTTATAATACCTTGAGTTGAGATAAGAGATCAGTAGTTGTGTGAACATCATCACTTAGCTAAATCTGGCCCCTAGTCATTAATCAATTGATGGCATATATCTTTTTAAAAAAGATTTCTAGTGAAGGAGATTAAAAAATCATTCCAGTTGAAATAAGTACACCTTGTTTGGGACGCTCTAATGCCACCACTAACACATACCAACTCTCTTCAAACCTTAGTTCATGAATCCCTTTCTCCAGCAACTTTCCTGAAGCACCCATGTTGCCTTGGTATCCCAGATGAGTACTTTATTGAACCCATGGTCTATAAAGGCTGTGATGATACCAAATTCAATAACAGCAATCCGCCCTGAAGGTATGCCCCACACCATGTACCTGGGGTAGGAAGAAAATATTAGAGTTTCTAATTTGGAGGTGGGTATCAGAAAGAAAAAATAATAATAAGCATGACACTACTGATATATTGCTTGATCCAGGCATCTTCAGTCCTTGTGTCAGATGATAACGTGTCAGTTGTCCTGGTAGATCATGTGGTTTTTGTGTGAATGCAGTCATGGGTTATGTTTTCTTGGTTCACTAAAGTAACTTTTATGAAATAAACAAGAGGCTTAAAAAGACTCTTAGAGATCACGGATTAATATAAATGCTAATGATGGAAGTGTATGGGAAAAATAAGAAAATGGCAGAACTGGCACTTTTGCTCTTATCGGCTATATTAGGAAATCAGATCTGTCAAGATTTGGGGGAAAGTAAAATGTGAAAGTTTCAGGACTATTTGCGTTGCAGATTTATGCTCCGTAGAATAAAAGATCTCATTTTAAGTGAATGTTGTGCCTTGAGTGATAATGTGTATGTATGTGTCTGAATTCCTGATGAAACTATTTAATTGGCAAAGATGTATAATCAAGTATGTGTGGAAGCTACTGATCCAGTCAGTGACCTCCTCCTGGGTCTCATGTATCGCATGGCCACACTGTATATTCCCTTGGTACAGCTTGTGTTCCAATGGCCCTACATGTCAGCATCAAGCCAGATTTTCTTCACATACTTCAACAAACAACTTAACAGATTGAGTGCAGATGCAAATACAAGATTCCAGCTGTCTTCTATTAAGTCAGATTTTTAAAAAATCTTCAAAAATGCCATTTTCACTATTGTTTATAAAAGTTATTTTTCATAAAAATGTTATCAAAACAATCTGCATACTAGTTTATGATTATTAATTTTGAATGAATAAATAAATAGGCATTTAATCAGTAAGCAAAGGCTCTTTGACATTCCCCCCAATTTTTTAGAGTTTAAAGGGATTCTGGAACCAGAAGGTTGAGAATGGTTGTCCTAGTGCAGGAACATACTGTATCTGTCTGCATGACTCTAGCATTTAGCACAAAGCCTGGTGCATCAGAGGCTCCTATTAGAATTTATGAGTGAATTACTAAGTGACTAATTTTGCATTTTAAATCTAACAAGCTACTTGATGAATTCCTTATCTTTGCTGGGTAGAATTAGCATCTCTGTGCTATAATCCCAGTGCTGCTTGTGCTTTCTGATTTTTTGAAGGTGCATAGGTTCTTTTTTTTTCCTGATCAAATATTCAAATATATTTTTATTTTTGAAGATTGGCAGATTTCTTTTTTTAAATATTTAATTGATTTTATGTTTTTAATACATGACAGTGGAATGCATTACAATTCATATATGTATATATATATGTATATATATAGAGAGAGAGAGAGAGAGAGAGCGCACGAGCGCTCAATTTTTCATATCTCTGTATATAAAGTATGTTCACACTAATTCATGTCTTCATACATGTACTTAAGATAATGATGTCTATCACATTCCACAATCATTGCTAACCCCCTGCCTCCTCCCTGCCCCTCCCACCCCTCTGCTCTATCTAGAATTCATCTATTCCTCCCATGCTCCCCCTCCCTACCCCACTATGGATCAGTCACCTTATATCAGAGAAAACATTCGGCATTTGGTTTTTTGGGATTGGCTAACTTCACTTACCATTATTTTCTCCAACACCATCCATTTACCTGCAAATGCCATGACTTTATTCTCTTTTATTGCTGAGTAATATTCCATTGTGTATATATGCCACATTTTTTTAAATCATTCATCTATCGAGGGTCACCTAGGTTGGTTCCAGTTTAGCTATTGTGAATTGTGCTGCTATAAACATCGATGTGGCTGTGTGAAGATGTACATAGGTTCTTAACATTCTCATTTTGTAGCTCAGGCCAAGATGTGAAGAAAGTAGGTTTATTGCCTAAATGTTAAGTGGAATTAACGACACCTCCAGCAACTAAAAGTCCAAATCTAGTCCCTGGACCGATTGAACAATGAGAGTCTCCATTTGTGAAGAGGTTGATTGAACACCTCAATTCCACTCATATTCTATCTTTTTTTAAAACCCATTATGATTTATTCTCTACAATACTTTATTAAAGAGTTCAGTGATTTGCACTCTGAAGTTATATAGCCAAGAGGCAACCAAGTGTAATGTAAAGAATTGTTCTGAAATCTTTGCACTGAAGGCCATTCAGTCTCTTGCTTTAGGGAAATAAGAACAAAAATTAAAAAAAAAAAAAAAAAAAAAGAACAAGTAGCTCCCTGGGCTCCATAAATCTCAATAGAAAATAACATTAACAGTTAGTGAAACTGCAGATGTTAACATATCATGGAAAACAGATCTTGTGCAAAAAATTAACACCCAAGACCTCATTTATATACATGATTTTTTATTATAAATTGTAAAATATATATAACATTTCAACTACAAATCTTTTCATGTGGAAAGTGTCTCTAACATGAGTTGTTTTAATATTATAAGCTAAAAAGTTTAAGAACCTCACAGTGGAAACAATCCAATTCTGGCAAACTCTAGTGATCAGACATCCTCTTTCAATGTAAAATAAGGACAATTCATAATTACAGAGAATGTCCTCACTGTGGGTATTATAAGACAAGTCAGCTTTCCAGACCAAATGGCACTCACAACTAGGATGAACCAATCCTGTGAAGTCCAGCTGGTTCCGATAACAGTGGGTACCATGCTGTTCAGCTCCAGCAGCCCAAGGTCAAAGGAAGCACTGGGCGGGAAACACTCCCTCTTCTCTGCCACCCATGTCCTCACAGGTACTGGCCACCCTCTTCACTGCTTTGTTCAAGCATGTGGAAGGCAGTTTAGTTCATTTGGAGCTGTCACCTCCCTATGCAAAACTGCCATGAGGATGATCCAGACTAAGTATATCTTCCTGAGAGCCACCTGCCAGATTTCCATGAGGCCATCCTGACCATACACTTCAGACCGCTTCCTGACTAGCTCCCCATCAGGATGGACACCGACAGTGCCCATTCCTTTCAGAAAACTACAGTTTCACTTGGCTAACTATGGAGTCCTCTTGACAAAGCAAGAGGAACTTAGCTTTCCCATTGCTGGACTTCTTTGGGTGCCCAAGGGAATATGCAGGGAGTAAAGCTTCATATTCTATCTTAATGCTTTTAAGACATTAGAAACCTGAGTCACTGACCACCAATACTTCATGAAAGAGTTCAGTTTTTTGCCCTCTGAAGTTACAATACTTCAGAGTGAAAAACAAGGGGAAATAACAAGGTTGGTAAATAAAAGTATTTCCATATTCCTAAAAGTATTGCTGGCCAAAGTATCATCTGATGTGCTTCTTAAAAATACAGATAGCTTGACCCACTCCTGACCTACTGGTCTAGGGTGAAGGCCAGCAAACTGCACTGTTATGAACTATGTAGGGTAGGGTTGCCAGATAAAACACAGTATGCCCTTTAACTTTAAGTTTCTGATAACCCAAATACTCACACTAAAAATTATGCTTGGTATATATATGAAAGTCAAATTTTACTGAATCTTTATTTTTATTTGCTAATCTGATCAAAACTGTAGAGAGAGTTTCTTCACAAAAATATCTAAGAATCACTTCACAATGTTTTAAAATTCTTGTGAGGATTTGATGAATGGATTCATAAAACTTCTGTTTGTTATTCAATTTAAAGCTGTGCCTCTTAGTCACTGGAATCATCTGAGGGGTTTTCAAATTATTGGGTCCCACTTTGCTTCTAGACATTCTGATTGGTGCACCTCACACATTTGGCATTTATAAAAACTCTTCAGTGAATCAAGATGGAGTACAGTGGTGGAGGGACCACTGAAACTATGATTATGGCAAGAAGATGGCAGAACAAGTGGAATGTAACATTAAATGTCCTGAGTGACAATTCAGAAATCACCAAGGTGTTCAATAAGTGAAACTCTGGGATTTGTGGTCAGTGTCTCGGATTTATTTATTTAGTTCTTTATTTTGTATGGTGAGGATGTAGGGTTTGGGCTTGTTGGGGAAGGATGATAGAAAGAGAGAAGTCGATGCTAGATGTAAGGAGCTCCTGGTAACTTTTTCTGAGTACTTGTACCTGACCAGTCTAGTTCATTCCTTATCTTAGAAATCTAAAACTTTCTCTTTCCCTTCATCCTTTAAATAGGAGGTTAGAGAAACTTTATTCCAGCCAAGAGTTGGTACAAGCTAATGTAGAAGAAGCCATGAAAATAGCTTTAGGACAAACATGAAGGAGGAAAAAAGAAAAAAGCAATGAAATATTTAGAATCAACAGAACGTCTACCTAGTAGTCTAAATGGCTACACAACTCATTAGTATATAGCAATTTCTTCTCTGCTTACCATGTGCTTAAGTTTGGTGGAAGGGCTGCATTACTAGGAAGAAATAAGTAATATAAGTAATTAATAGAAATGAGTAAGATAAATGACTAGTAAGTATTTTTTCTTAATAAAACTTTTCTTGCATAAAAGTATAATCAAGTCTATGGTGAGATACAGTCCATGCATTCAAATGCTCCTTCACTCATCACAGCTGAACTAAGGCTAATGCCTATATCTGGACTATTTACCTGGGGTAGCTTCCTCATGAGTTGTAAAAAAATTAAACCTCTTCTATAGAGTTATTCTGGCACTTCTCAAACCTTTTTTCAGGCCTGGAATCTTAAAAAAAAAAACAACAAAACTTTTGTGTAAAATAAAAAAAAAATCTGTTCTCTTTTGCATGAAAATATAATTTTCAAATTAATTTTATTTTTCTTTATTTGCTTCATATTATGCATAGGCCTGGCTAGTAAAGACTAGCCTGATTATGCAAAGGCTAAATTTAGGAGAGTCTAGAAATATTTTAGAGACTAGAAGTAAAGTTGCTGTGGGTTCCAGGGCTGCCCAAGGGTCTAACAAACCACGAGGTTAATTTTAAGTGGCTACGGGGCCACTGGATCATACCATCCCCACTGAATAAGAGCAGCCTCCTCTTAGCTCTAGTTAATTGTTGTTACTATGGTAAAAATGTATTTTAAAATACTTTAGCAGAAACAAGTGATCGTCAGTCTTGGTCTTTAAAATTACCTGAGGACCTTTTAAAATATACTGGTGTCTGGGCCTCACCCTTGACCCATTAAATCAGAGTCTCTGGAGTTGGTGGTTGGGCATTGGAATTTTTTTAAAGCTCTCTAGGTGATTCTTATGTGCAGTGTGGCTAAAAAACTGCAAGCCTTGACAATGTGATATGTTGTGCAGGATTAAGGGTAGTTACACATCAGGTGCAGTAGGCATTGTGATCCGTGAATAATTCACACGCCAGGGAGAGTCAGCCAATAGTATATTCAAAAGGCCACACTCCAGAAGTGGCTGTTACAAGTGCTTCTGCCAAGTGGGCATGAGAAGTTCAGTTAATTAGCATACTGAATGTCATTTAAAAAAAAATCAGAGACTTGTTAATTATCACGATTCGTTTCACAAATAGCCTTTTCTTGGTAGAATTGAAGCATAATTCAGAGATACTACCTAGATGTACATGGACATTGTCTAAGAATCTAATGGACCCTGTGAACTTTTGCCTGTAAAAATGCTGTCCAACACTCATCCCTGCCTCAACCACTGGATCAGAGCTTGGTTTATAGGAGATCCTGCCTCTGGAATCCTGCAGCATCTTCCTTGAGAGAATTTTTCATTTCAAGTCTGGTCAGAGCCCCAGAAAGTACTGAAAACTTGGTAGGGTTCACAGAATGGACAGCCTGCTGGCAAATGTTTTTTCAATAAATTCTGTACTATGGCAGGATTTGGCCTGAGACTTACTATGAGATTTGAAAGATTTGGTAACTCTGCCTGCTTCAAGGATCTTGAGGGTTCCTGTCTATCCATCAAAAAGACCAAAGAGACCAGATTATTTTGGGTCAGAGTTACAAAAATCATAAAGGAACAATATAAGCTGGTGTTATCAAATTTTCCAATCTATGTTTTAAGAAACAAAAATGTTTCTATAAGAAAATGTTTGATGTTGCAATTAAATTTAATTCACAAGGAAACCAAAAACACTTGAGAATAAACATCAACTTCCTAGGCTACAATGGAACTACAGACTATGAACTAAGACTTTCAAGTTAGCTGTGGCCCTCAGCCATCAGTAGCAGACCAAGAGCCCAGCATCTGTGCAGGAAGGAGGAGGCAAACTGGGCTTAGAGGTTAAGAAATGTGGTAACAGGAATTCAGAGGGTAAGAAAACAAGATGCAAGATACATTTCTGTCTGCTGCATATCAGTGGACAGAAATGCTGGAATGAGACGATTTCTCAGCTTCTCTTCCATGTTCTCCAAATGTGGGGAAGGTCTCAAAGGCAGAGCTGGAAAGAAACTTGAAAGTTCACCAGGGCCCTGTATATTAGTTTGCTGGTGCAGCTATTTCACAAGTGTACTCTGTACTGGACTGGACAGTAAGCAGACACTTACTGTCTCCCTGTTCTGGAGGCTAGATACCTGAAATTGAGGTGTTGGTGGGGGTAATTATAAGTGAGAGCTATGAAAGAAGGTTCTGTTCCAGACTCCATCCAGACATCTGTCCTTCTTCCAGATGCTTATGGATGGCCATCTTTATGTTCACATGGCATCTTCCCGTAGAAATCTCTGTGTCCAGTTTTCACCTTTTATAAGGACACTAGTCATATGGTATTAGGGCCCTAAAGACCTCATCTTAACTAATTACAACTACAATGATTCTTTCCCCAGATATTCTTGAATTCTCTGGAACTGGGAGTTAGTGCTTCACATGTGAATTTGAAGAGCATACAATTTAACCCATAATACCCTGTGTAAACAAAGAAGAAGAATAGGACTTGCAAAGAAGGAGAGGTTTATTGATTTATTGACTGTATCAATATTTTACTGTACATCTTCTATACACACAATCTTGGACCAAAGCTCTATAGCTGGGAAAATGACTGAGGATTCTTGTGTTTTTAACCAAGAAAAGTCACTTAGCAGGTCCTTGAAACAAAGTAAGGAGAAATCTCAAAAGCCTCCATGACTGATCAGCAGAGCACATTTTAGAGTCTGAGAACCCAAGCTTGGAAAGACTTCTGAGAGGTCTAGAGATCTGCACACTTGGGGGACTCCTGGTCACAATGTGGAAATGCTACTTTCTGTTGAACTTCAACCAAGGGTTTATCACACATCATAGGTACGCAGGTGAAAGTGGAAGTACTTGCCATTTTGGGGTTTGAGATTTAGTGGAGGAGATGGACAAATACAAGCAATGCTGCAAATAATGCAACCAGAAAGCAAGGAAGGTGCAAAGTGCCAAAGTGTGAAAATGACCAGCTTGAGACATTATCAGAGTCAAAGTGACTGGTCGAAGCGGTATGATTCAGATGTTAAGGCTTGTCCTGTTTTTGAATACTGACTGGTGGAAATCATGGACAAAAATCTTATATTTGGGTCAAAAAGCAGACCTGTTTGGAGGAGGGAGACAGATATTTATTTTTTTGTTAACCATTTTTTTAAAAAAATTGGGATAGTAATGCATCAAGAAGGTAAACTAGACCAGCTTCTTAGGAAGGAAAACACTAAATCTCATGTGACGTTTATGTTCTGGGACAGAGAACTCTGGATGACCTGGAGCTCTGAGGTTTGTACATGAAATAGTGTTGTCACTAGACTGTTCTACTGAGCTACTGGCAAATAGTCTGCCCACTGTTTCTCATTCCTAGACCACACCACCAACATCATTGGTGAAGAAATAAATTTCACTGTACAGAAGTTGGAAGGAGTTCCTGAAGTTACCTCTTTTGAGCCTCTTGTTACAAATGGGAAAATCAAAGACTAGAGAGTTAATCAGTTCACACAAGATCCCATGTCAGAGAATTGGTTGGAACTGTCTAGACTCCTGTCACTGCTTATTCCCAGCTGTTAATAGGCAGCATTGGACACTGACCTTTGGTACAGCTAAGAGAAAGTGGCAGATAATGCAAGTTGTGCATATTTTGCTACCAAGCTGGGGAAAGACTGGAGACTAGTAAACATCAAACTTAATTTTTTAAGTACACTGAGCACCCATTTGTTGACCCTGACCACCATATGAGAACATATTTGCAGAAAAGCATAAGAATTCTGGAAGACTGAGTATACTTCCTAAAGTTTGTATGCCTGATAAGTAGCAAAAGTGGGGCTTCAATGCATATTTTATTTAATTCCGAATTAGAAATATTTTTAATACAGTATTTTAAATAACAAGCCTACAATCTTACAAGGCAGAATATGGTACCAAAAAAGTGTCATGGTCCCTCCTTCCGCAGGACATTCCGAACTTTAACTGAGCAGCCAAAAGCACTGACTTTGGAATCTGGGTTTGAATCTCAGCTCCATAGTTAGAACATTTCTGGCCTGATCACTTTAAACTCTCTAAGACCCTACATAGGAATTATTTATGCCATCTTAAAAAATTGTTTTGAAGATTAAAGCAAGATAAAGCATACACATAAAAAATTTCATAATTGCCAATAATATAAAGGCTTGAGAAAGTGAACCTAAAAATAATAAAGCAAATATGAGAAATTGTGGAAGGCTTCTCATAGGAGGCAGCATCCGGTTTGACTTCTCATAAGTCTTCTGTTGGTTGTACCCTTTGACAGATATTGAATGTACACACTTGTCCCTCTCTCAGAAGCATGGAAAATGCCCCACCCCCACCCCGGCAAAGTCACCAACCCAAACACAGCAGCTGAAGATTAAAATGGTGTAAAAAAATAGTAGAAGGAAGGGTGGATGAGGAGTTGGTGGTTGTGTTCTGGCATCCTCTGAGAGGCTGGATCTGCCTTACCTGGATCTTCATCTGGGGCTTTATACCAAGGGGTCAGGCATGTGGCTTTGGGTGGGGCCAGATGGCCCTTAGGCCTTAGAAAGTCATACACCACGGGGACTTCATGCTGCCTTATTAGGAAGGCTTTGTTTTGTTTTGTTTTGTTTTCTCTTTCTCTCTCTGTCTCTGACTCTTTCTTCCTCAGTATTATGCTTCAAAGAAGAATCGAAATAAAAAGCCTAGGGAAAAATAACTCTCCATATCACAAGCTTCTATCTTCTATATATTTATACCCAGAAGGGAAGGATGTAAGCTAAATGGATCCACCCGCAGGCAAGGAACAAAGGCAAACCGCGCATGCTCATAGAGGTGGGGTGGGGCCTCACTTCATCAACAGCGTCACTAGAATGACACCCTGAGGTGTCAATTCGGGTGTCCCACGGGAAACTTTTGCCCTCAAAGTCCACTGATTAAAATTCCCTGTGGCTGATCTCTTGATTTGTTGCTTTCCTCATGAAACACCCGGGACATATTTGTAGCCTACAAGCCAGGCACCAGTCATTAACTTTGAAGCCCTCTTGACGGGCTGGGTCACAGCAGACACCCGGTTTCCAAGGGGAAAAGATGACTGGAATTGAGTTGCATGAGGGCCTGGTGACACTGGGCACCTACCAAGGTCAAGTGCTCCACTAGCTGCTTCTGCTTTTATGACTGAGAAAAAGAAATGCCTAGAAGAACAGGAAACCCTAGGCATATGTGTTATGCTAAGAGAAGTGGAGCAATAAAACCCCGGACCAGCCATTCTGGTAATTGTCACACCTCAGGATATCTCCTGGTATGTTAAGCAGTGTCATAAAATTCCCCATACAACATCTGTATTGAAAATAAATAGTGTCGAATAACACTTGAGGGGGGATGGCTAGAGAATAAAGATGTCACAGAAGAACAAAAACCAGTGTTGCAACACTAAGGTAGCTGAGAATCATTCATCTGTATGTGTAATTAGACCAGCCTATGCAAGTGATGAATGTTTCTTGGTACTTGCTTTATGATTTCTGGCCTTCACAACAGCGAGCTCGAACAATGTCTGTCTCTCTCACAGACGCTCTGACTATCTTCACTTGTCAGCAGTGAGGCCTGGAAACTGAGATGAACTGTGTACCCTTTTTGTTGGTTTTTTTCCCCACATTCCTTCAAACTGATGTGCTTTGGCTACATCCACCTCCTATCCACATCCAAAGTCACCACTGGGGTATGAGGTATTGGGCTCCCTGTGAGCCTCTCAAGGACATGCCCTTCAGGTTTGTTTGTTTGTTTGTTTGCACCCCAGTTTTTTCCCACCAAAAGTTATCAATCAATATTTTCCCGATTAATAGACAAATGAGTAAACTAAACAGCCAGACAAATAATCAAGAATATCTGTAAATTAATAGAAATCTTGATGATACTTAGAAAGGATAGATTAAAAAAAGGTCTAGTGTGCTTGTAATATTGTACATGGAATGATGAATCTTGTCCCTTTTATAAACTAGTACATAAAATGATTTTGTATTGTAACTCAATTCATTTGCTATGTCTATACCACAACCAGAGCTAAGTCTACATGTCTACACTGTTTCCTTGATGTGGATATTTGGGATTTATTAATCTGTATAGTAATTGTTGGGAAGTGCAAATAATGTAGATACCAATGTGTACTTTGAGAGGGTATGTATTGTCCATTTAGCCTTCCTGTGATCACCAAAAGGCACAATTCCAACTCTGTACTTCCTTTCTCAACATCTGCATATGACTTATCCTATAGTAAAAAGGCCATTCATTCACAGGAGGCTGATGAGTGAGCCTACTAGGGGTTCCCATGGCATTACAGCTGTATACACCGAATTAGCCACTGCTCTGAAGGAGATATGCCCCAAACAACCACAGATACAACATAACCGGAAGAAACTCCTTTAATCATAAATAAAAGTGTTAAGAGGGCAGGGTTTGTGGAAAAAATCATGGTACTTTTGCATGACTTTCCTTGTCAATGAGTAACATCTAATGCAGGCATAACAGATATTTTCTACTTTCCTTATAAATTTCTCTTTATCTCCCCATTTTCTCTGAAGTAATTTCTAGCAATTTAAAGATGGATAAAAGGGCAAGAGTTCAGGGTATCTGGGTTCCAGTCTCATTCCCATAGCTGACTGGGACCTATCCATTCATGTATTTATATCCCAGTTTTACTTGGTATAAAATATCCTTCCTCTTTTGGTCATTAATGCAGCACCATTTGTTCTTAGAACCTCATAATATAATAAATATTCTGTTAAGACAAAATAATTATGTGCATTATGATGATTTAGTTACAATGATCACTTTACTTGTGGGGAGTACTATCTGAAACTACAGATAGTACTCAAATCTATCTATGTATGCATCTATCTATCTATCTATCTATCCATATATATGTACTAAATATATATGTGTGTGTTTAATATGTATAATCTATATATTCTATGCATGTATATCCATGATAATGTTAAATGTGCACATCAGTCACAGGAGGAGATTATCAACAATAACTACTAATAAAAATGGAATAATAAAGGTCAAGTACATGCAATCTGTCTCTCCAAATATTTGATGGTGCTTTCACTTAGAGGTAGCACTTATAGCTCCTAAGCATGTCTGAATGGCCAGCAAACAGCACTCTGGAGCCACTGTTAAATAAGGGTTAACTGAACACAGTACTGCAGTACTGTGACAGTCAATGTAATAACTGAGATGGCTACCAAGTGACTAATGGGCAAATAGTATATACAGAATGGATTTGCTAGACAAAGGAATAATTCATATAGTGGATGAAATGATGTGAAATCTCATGCTACTCAATATGACATGCAATTTAAAATGTATGAATATTGTACCCATGGCTATGTACAGATGGTTTTCAGCAAACCTAAGATACTCTTTTTTCTATGTAGGAAGAGAAAATATTGAGCCAAATATTGTCTCCAAGAGTTAGCAATTGTCTTGAATTGAGTTTCACAGTTACCTTTTTAAAAATTTTATTAACTCTTCTGCTTAAGAATAAAAAATTGCTAGTATAATGCTCTCTTTCTACAAAGCTATCATATATAGTATTTGTTTCTTAAGAGCATGTAGACTTTAAAATGATTATAATCATTGAAGAATATTCTATCAACCTAGGTAAAATAAAATCACTGTGTCTTTTCTTGGCAAATACAACTATTCTTAATGAAATTGATTGCAGGGAGACAATTTTAATTTTATTGGCTCATTGCAGTGGCTTGAACAACTTTTGTCATAAAAGTAAGAATAGCATGTTGTAATTTTAGTCATTATGTTAGAATTGCCTTATAAGATTTCATGAATAATTGTGCAATTTATATACAATAAAAACCTGTTATACATAATTATTTATTCTAATCTGTAAAATTAACCAAAAATTTTCTTAACTTCATTAAATGTGTTATCATCATTGATACTAAATGACAATAATATGATAGTACATTTTTTAAAAAATTAAATAATGAAAAATAAAAATCTAATAAAATTCCATTATTAAGATGTGTTTTATACAAACAAATGAATCTTTTTAAGTAAGTGAATTGCGATCTCAAATAATAGATCATTTGAATTAATAGTTCTTCCATTAAGTGCAGTTTTGATATAGCTTTTACTAGAATTCATAATGGAGGGAGAGGGTTTTAAAATAAAAAGCATCCCATATTTTCCCCCCAGTACCCGGGATGAGACCCAGGGCCTCATGAATGCTAAGTGAACACTATACCAATTGAGTTATAACCCCAGTTCTGGCTTCTTTTTCTTGACTAATGATTTAATTATTGAATTTGCTAAACTCTCTGTTTTTTCCTAGCCAAAGAAGCGAGACAGAAGCAGTATTAGCATAAACTTAGAATGCAGGTTTTAGCCAATGTGTCTAATAGAGGAGGTAGACAGCTTCCCATGTACTGAAGACACAGGCCCAGTATATAGATATCAAGGGCTACTAGTGGAAGTAACAGTGTGGTACTGAGATTTCCTGGGATCTTCTGGTGCAGTGTTTCTCAATGGGGTGATGTGGATATTTCAGAATGGAGAATGCTTGATGCTGTGAAGTCCTGAGAGATGCAGAACAATTAGCGACTCTGACTTTCACCAACTAAATGACAGCCTCCCTCTTCCCTCAATCATTGTCCTACTGATTAAAAATGAAGACAAGCTCCCCCATTCATTTCCAAACATCCTCTCAATTTTCAACTTTATATACACAGTAAGGTTCTCCATAATGCCTGGCCTTAGGGAGGAGTGTCTGCCCACTTCTTACCTCCTTTCTCTTGGATAACCACTAGGGCACTTGGTGAAATGACATTTTCCATCACATTGCCAGTTCTCCCAACCCTATGCTATATTCTGAAGTAGGGTTCTCACAAAAAAAAGTAAAATAGTTTTCCAGGAAAGCCTCCTGTGTGCTCCAAACATGATTTACAGGGCATCTTATTGGTTAAATATGTGAGTTTTTTTTTTTTTTTTGTACTAAATGTAGCTCACTCTCCCTTTTTCAGACTGTTCTATAACATCAAAGCACCAGGCACCTTTGGGTGTCTATTAGTTCATTAGAGCTCTGATCATAAATAACCACTAAATTAGTGGTTTAAACAATAGAAATTTATTTTTTCCCAGTTCATGAATCATGAGTGTGAAATTAAGATGTTAGCAGAGCCATGTCCTCTCTGGAGGCTCAGTGAGAGTCCCCTCTGTGCCCTCCCCTAGCCATCTGGCTGCAGGCGATCCTTGATGATCTTTGTCTTGTGGCTGCCCTCCAGAGTCTGCCTCCATCTTCACAAATTCAATCTCTTTTTGGATTTAAGGGGCTCAAATCTCCTTCTCTTTTCTCTTATAAGGACACTTCAAATATAGGGTTCACCTTAAATCTAAGATGACCTCTTCTCAAGATTCTTGATTAACTTGCAAGAAATTATTTTCAAATGAGGTCATATGCACAGGTACAAATGTTGGGACTTATACATGTATTATGGGGGCCACTATTTCATTCACTGTGGAGAGTGTGGCTGGATAGGAAGAAGAGAATTCACAAAGGCAGCCATTGCAGAGAGCATGATTCCTAAACTTCCTAGATGACCAAAGCCATCAGATACACACACATAGCCTCAGTTTGGTCTTCCATGTTGATATCCTAAATCTTCTTGGTATAATCCTCATTTGTGTACAAAATGGGAAACAAGAAATGAGAGTAAAGGATATTTTTGGCTACAAGAAACAGAAAATAAAAGTATAATGGCTTAAATGAAAAGGTTAATTTTTTTATCATGTAATAAGAAATCTGAAAATAGACAGTGATTGGTAATGCTTCAATAGCCCTAGGTGTCAGGGTATCTTTATAATTTTCTTGGACATTTCTTCATGAAATGTTTATCACTTCACAAGATGGCTGCCTCAGTTCCAGGTTGCAAATCTGTATTCAAGAGAGGGAGAAAGAAAAAGACCACAATAATTCTACATATCTTTCATATGAAAAGGCTAAAGTCTTCCCTTGACATATTTATGAATTTCATTGGTTAGATGTAAGTCACATGGGCACCTCTAATTGCAGTGGTGACGTGGAAAGGGAGATTTTGCTTTTATCTTCTACAGTGGAGGTGACAGAAAAGAAGGAAATTGGGTTGTCTGTTAGACTTGCTAATGAAAAGAACTCCCAGAAAGACAGAGGACTGTCATTATTTTCAAAGTGTATCACTTCATACCAAAGACCAAAAAACAAAGGGTATGAGAAACAGTGGACTTCTAGAGCAGGATTCCAACTCCAGTGTGCCACCTCAACTTTAACTAGAGAAAACTTCTTTGAGTCTCAAGTCACCTCATCTGGAACCAGGCACTGACTGATTACCCCTAACTCAGAAAATCTATAACTCTATTAATCCATTACCAACAGGGTACTTCTTAGTACTTCTCTAATCCCAGTGATGGCTTTCTATTGATTTTGCTATGTCTAGGAGAATAGATCGCCATTGAAGGAATCAGAAGAAACTATGGGGACCATGGAGTATACAACTCTCTTATTCCATAAAGAATAGTTATATTGATAATATTGATATAGGCAGAAAGATTTAATCTTTTATTCCTTATTACTATTTACCTTTTAATTAGGGTGTATCAACTTGTTCAAATATAGCTGAGTCTAGAAATGCTTGTAAGCGTTAAACAGTTTATTTAAAAGCAATTGCAAAATTAAGTGAGAACCAAATAATTTCTGAAATGTCAGGTTTTGTTGGTTGCAAATGAGCCTCCTGACTTTCCTGAAGAATGAGCTGTGCTTCCCCAAGGGTACACCTGAGTCAATCTCTTCCAGGTTGCAATCTCTCCCTGCTGGGCTCTGGAATGTCAGAGGTTCTTTTTCTTGAGCAGGAGATGCTTTGTGCCCCACTCCAGTTTTCCTCAAAGGACTGAATCATTCGGATGAGGCTGAATAATTTTCCATAAAAGTACATGAGCTCAATCAGGCAGGAAATGAGGCCCTCAAATTAAATCAAAGGTTGTGGCAGCATCTCTATCTGCTTTTTCAAAACTCCGTGAGACAGGGTTTCATTTCATATGGTATGAAAAATCAATAAGCAAGGAGTGGTTTCAATCATTTAAGTGCAGCATAACTAAAATTGGCCATGGAGAGCACCCAAATAGAATTCTGACAGTCATTAAGCCTTTGGCAATTTAAAAAGTCACACAAGTAGGTGAAATAGATATTCTTCTGGAACTATGCTTAAGATACTTTTTTTCAACCTGAAATGCAAACATCAAATACTTGATTCCTGCATAGAAAATGAGGGAAATACCTTTTTCCTATCACTGGATACAGTCTTGTAGGCAAGGTCTGTTGCAACATGCCAGAGGAATGAAATGAACTACGCATAGGCCCATCTCTGCTATTTTTGCCTCTGCCCCACCAACCCCTTCCCACCCAGTCCTGATTATTAAATGAAGCTCTCAGACCCTGCCTTTAACAAAGGGCACCAAGTGATTAAATGGTTGAGAGACTCTTCCCAAGACACAGAATTCTCTGTGTCCTAATTAGTCCAGCAGGATAGCATGAGGCTTCCTGGAAGGAGACTTAGGGAAGTGAAATTCAACTCTTTTGCACTATGAGGGGAAACAACCTAATATGTGTTTAGTTTTCATTAAAAAAGAGATGCATCCCTTAATAAAGCTTTAATTCAGCATCTATAAATTTTTACCCTAAGTAGTTTTGAAGAACATACTTCTCTAAGTAGTTCAAAAGATTGTAATTTCTGGCATGTTGATAACCTTGACATTTAAAAATTAAAGGGTTATTTTAATTTGTAAAATATATCCAGTGGAATTTAGATAATTTAATTTCTTGATATTCATGGTCATCCATTTTTGAAATACAAGAACACATTATATCTTTATAGGAAATTTTGTATCATTCAATTTTTCCATGATTTATGTTTGAAAGTTTTTTATTAATCTTTCTAAAATAGTTTAAACTAAACATCTACACAAATTTAAACATTTAAAAAAATTCATGTGGGCATAAGTTTCTCAGTGTTTAAAATATTCCATGTTGAGTTAAGGCAATTTTATTAGCATGTAATTTAACAAAAAGTATAAATTATTATAAGTTTGAATACATATTTATTAGGCTTAAAAAGCAAAACTATAGTGGAGATGTATTTCTTAATAATTGAGCTCTTTAAAAATTCATTCATAAATCCATGAATAAATATTATTTATTACTAGAATGAAACAGGATTCAGTCTTAATATACTTATTAGTTTTTTTATTTTATGGTTATAAGCATTAAGAAAATTTGTTCACATGAATTAATAAATTATAATGAATAAAATGATAAATGATAATGGATAAAAATATCATTCCATATATATCTTAGTCCATTTTGTGCTGCTGTAACAGAATACCACAGACTGAGTCATTTATAATGAACAAAATGTATTGGCTCATGGTTCTGGATGGTGCAATGTCCAAGACTGAGGGGCTGGCCTCTGGCAAGAGCATTTTGTTGTATCATTCCATGTAGAAGGACAAAGAAAGGGGGGAGATAGACCCAAGAGTTTAAACTTGTCCTTTTATAAGAAATCTTTTCCCATGATAATGACACTAATTGGTTTATGAGAACAGAGCCATCATAGCCAAATCACCTCTTAAAAGTCCCACATCTTAATACTGTTACAGTTGCAATTAACTTTCTACATGAGTTTGGGAAAGGATAAACTTCCAAACCATAGCATTTTTTTCCTACACTTTCTGACTTACATAATTGTATAGTGATCTATTATTTAAAAAGTTATTTCTAATGATGTATCCTAATTGGATTAATTCCTCAATTTTTTTAATAGTGATGATTTGGAAGCTACATTATTCACAAAAGAATTTATTAACCACTATTTGAGTTATACACCTTTTAAAATTGGGCTTTGTATTTCAATTTGGTCCTTTAATTGTTGGCTGGTAGTTTCATAGCCCAGGAGACCAACATACACTGGGATTAGAGCAACCAGCCAATGGCTCTTCTTTCTTGTGTTGTCTTCATAGAACTACATAAGGAAGAAATTTTACAGACAAGAGTTACTGTACCAGGGGAACCACTACTTCACATTTCTTTTCAGTCTGGGTATCCTTTTTGGAAGTGCACTAACAATCTAAAACACATATGGATCATAAAGCATGTGAAAAGCAGGCATTTAGAGATTATTAAAAAATTGCTTTGTCAGGAATAGAAAAGGCATAGAAAAATACACGTTATCTGCATACAATTCAAAGAAAGATTGAAATTATTTGATGTTCTGCCAAACAGCAAAGCTAGGATTGGTGGGCCCATGATAGGGGTGACTTTTGACTATTATCACCCAACAATACAGTGATTGGCCATTTGATAACAAAGAGTCCCACCCAGCCTCTCAACCACCAGCAATGATCAAACAGAGATTAAGTGATTTCTCCAGGGATTCTATAGAGAAAATTCTGCATCATGCTATGGAATGGATCAAATGATCTGTTGCTCATTAGTTTCTTCATATTTTGAGACTCTCAGTACCTTCTCATGAAGAAAGCAAAAGTGTTTCAAGACTTGCAAACCCCAACAACAAGAGGAAAGCAGCATCAGGATGAAATGGGAAAATGTTGCCTACTCATAAAATGTGTTGCTATTTATTTAACGTAGAGGAACATTATTTGAACTCTTTGTCTAATTAAGTGGATGGATTTGCATGGATTAATCACACTCCTCTGTCTAATCTCCTTTGTGGCCAAAGGCATGCAGTTCTAAGGCTGGTGGGTTTGGGAGTATTGTTTGTGGCTAGGGCATAGAACCAAGCCAGGCAGCCTACTTGGGGATCAAAGCAAGAAACTTGGCTAAGCAACTAGCTAACCACATATGTTTCCCATACAATGATTAATCTCAACTCAGAGAGACTGAACATCATTTAAATGCTACACTGGATTCCAGAACTCACAGCAGCCAAACATTTAGCTTCCTGGGCATGCATTTGAGTGATGATAAATTTCAGAAGGCTCTGAGTTGTTCTAGGTCATCTTGAAAAACAGCCTGTCTCTGGGCTGCCACTGGCCCATTTGTGGTTTACCATTTGCTTGCATGTGCTCCAGGTATGAAAATTCATGCAGTTATTTGGTGTGCAGTTTAAAATGTACAACATGCTTTTATGGGTAAGGGTCTCACTCAACCTCATCAAATATGCCACTTCACCAGACTTCATCCCTGTTCATCTCACCATGATATTGTCCCCAGTATCCAAATGATAAATGGATAAGTTAGCCAATTTTTTTTGTTTGTTTCAAAATTCATGTAGGGTACTTAAGATTCTATAAGAACAAACTTTAATATAAATTAAAAATTTATTTATTTATTTTATTTACAATATTTCAAATTTTAAATTATATACATTTTTACTTATGTAGAAATTTAGCCTCTGTAAAACCCTGTGTGCTTACTCAAAATATCAGACATACTGAATTCTGTAAAAATCCTCACCCTCCTCTTCCCAATACTCTACGCCCTCTTTTCAGAAATAGGAATTATTAGTTACAATTAATCATTATATATCTCCTTACTAAATATGTAAAAGTAGATTTACTTTTATAACATGCTGTGATGTAACATGCATTTTTAGATTTAAATAGCGATTTTTGTCAAAATTATATGCCTTCAGATTTTAAAGAATCAAATTGTCCTTCAGATCTTGTTAAGAAAACAGCAATTCCCAAATGTCATCTTGTTCTCCATTTTGGCTCTCCAGAGACAACCACTTTGAAAAATTTTTGTTATTTGTCTTAGTACTTACCATTATATTTGTTGGTAGTACGCTTATCTTACCATTTTTCTTTTCAGTTTTAGGCATTATTTTTTAACACCCATTTCTATATTCATAGTCATTTATGTTTATATATGAACACACACACACACACACACACACATGCATTCACGCACAAATCATCTTTTCTTCATACCAAGAAGTATTTAGAGTGGAACAATATTTAGTATTTCCATCATTGTGAGTTTATTTTACATTAGTCACACCTGAGAAATGTGGGATTCTATATTAATCTTTCTTTCCTGCAACACTTTTTGCTTTGCAAAAAAAAATTAATATTTTTTTTGCTGTATATTTGCTTGCTAATTTTTCTATGCCCTTATTACTAATGCATCTCATATATTCCCTCAAACAACTGTCAATCTAAACTCAGAGTGCTGAAAAAATTAGGTGTTTTGCTAAATTCATATTCTTAAAGAAATCTCATTAATAAATATGATAATAAATATAGGTAGTATAAAAAATTGTCACTCTCTTCAGACTTGTCTTTAATTATACAGCATACCACAATATGGTATATGTATTATATGTTAGTCATGTATTTAAGTGAAAAATGCTTTACCAAATTATGATTGCATTTTCCCCTTCCCTTTTTGAGTTATTTCTCTCTGTTTTATGAACGAGTGCTCAGTTAGGTTTCCATATGGATTCTTAATGAAGCATGTGGAAGTGCCCAATGAACAGCAATGTATTCTACCATAGTTTTGCCTGACACCATGTTTTCTGTACATCTCAACAGTAACAGCAACAAAATACCTTGAGGAAACAACATCTTTCAAAACTTGTGAAACACATTTGTATTCTGTGAAGTCCTTTGAGAAAGCTCTTCTTGAGGTGGAAGGGTTAGAAATTGAAATTATAGTGACCCTAACAGAAAGAATTCTCACTCATCTATCTCAAACAGTTTCCGAGGAGGAGTGGAAATCTGCTTATCTTTCTTTGTCATCACCCCTCTCAGGCCCATTCTGATATACAGCTAGCAAACTCAGTGTGAAAAAGAATAGATATTTTCAGCCCATGTTTTTAATCTTTCCAGCCCCTTTCCATTTTTCTTCCTGTAATAACCAGTTCCTATTGTTGCTTTGACTTGCTTTGTAACCACCTTAAATGGGCGGTGTTACTGATCTGTAGAACTGGAGTGTAGAACTGGAAAGCGTGGAATGCATTCATTCTGTAAAAGAGCTCAAGCCCAGCAACCCAGTTCTCCCAAAGTGGGATTTGGTTTGGGGGCTCGCAGGACAAGGGAATGTGGAGACTGCTTCTACTCTATGAACTGAGAGTGAATTCTAACAATTCCAAAGTGAGGTTAAATTATGGAGATGTGCCACTCGATACAATTGGGATGTAGTTTTAGACCTGCAATTTTTTTTTACATAAAAGATAAAAGAATAAAAATTTTAAAAAATATAGAAATTCTTCACATGTATCCTGATAGCAGCATGACCATTTCATTTCAAAAACACTTTGCATGTATTCCTGTTATTATTATTTATATATTTACACATTTTTTTATTCAAGTGTGTCTCCTTCATTATCTCAGTTATTTACACAACGGACAGCATAGCACAAGACCAATCACGTTGGATTGAGTAAGTGTAGTTGTCTTGCCACCCAACTTCATAGCTTGTTTCCTAAGAGGCACCCCTAAATTCTGCTCCATGGCTGCTTTCAGCATCTGTAATGGTGAAAGAGTTGGGTTTCCATGATGTATGAAGGAGTGTGAATAAATAGTTGTGTAACATGGGCTGTATTGTGATCCTTATTTAAAGGACTTTATAAGGGAAATTTAACTCAGGTATTTCAATAACTTAAAGTTATAAATTTTCATTAATAGAGTGGTAAGCATCTTTAAAATTTATGAGAGTTTAAGCTCTGGGCCTGTTTTGATTATCATTGCACGTATGGTGCCTCATACTTGGTTGGTGCTTATTTGTTATTTGTTAAATCAATGAAACACTCATAAGTAATATTGGTAGGAATTTATTAATCATCTTCTCTGTTGGAGTCCTAAGCTCTATAGATTCCTAAATACCAAATCCAGTGGACACATTTCAATGCTTATTGTTTTTTTTCTGCTGCATTTCAAATGCTCCTCTATCTCCAGTGATATCACTTTTCAGAGCCTCTTCCCATATCCACTACTGACTTCTGATACCTTCTCAGTCCTCTTCATGGGCTACTCTTTTACTCAATTCTTAAACATAAATATCTTCCAGAGTTTTCTCTCAGCATTTGCTTTTCCCACAATAAATTCTTTTCATTGAGCATCTCTGACAACTAGGACTCTTATCCGTTATCGAGTACATTTAGCACACGAGTATCTGAAAAGAGGTGTCCACGGGACAGGAGCTTATTTTTCTTTCATATGACAGAACTTGAGTTAGGCTATCCTAAGCTAGTATGGTGGTCCAAGGATAGTAGGGATGGTGCCTGTTGTCCTTCCCTTCAAGGTCAATCAATGGGGGCTAAGTTCCCAGAGTTTTTGCCTGTAGATATTCAGGCATTGATAAAAAATACAAGAGAGCATTAATCCTTTCACTTTTCTTAGAAGGAGTATTTAAAGAATCTCTACTCATAACATTCACTTATAAAATTCATGGCTATGCCCATCCACAAAGAAGACTTGGAAATATAATTTGTTTTATTTTTAAAATTATAGTTCTGTCAGTAAGGAAGATAGACTCAAAGGATATTTACCTTCTGATGGACCCCAAATTGTTGCTTTCACCCTTACCTTTCCTCTATATTTAAACTTATTCATATAAATGCTTGTTGGACATATACACGGGTAAGTCAAGATGGTCTCTAAAACTCAACAGGTCTAGATTCCTAAACTTCATCTCCTCTTTCTTTTTCTTTCCCTCATCATCCCACTTACATTAACTGAGTCAACAACCTTTATTTTCTACTTAGTCTGTGGCAGGTATCATGATAGAAGCTGACTTTACAAATATGAATGAAACGTATTACTATCTTATAAAATATACAAATGGACAACATTGTGTACTGCCCAGATGCGTCTTGCAAATGGCCTTCTGTCCCTCAGCCACTGCGAGGGTTGGATACTTTCTCCCCTGGAACTTCTCCCATATGAAGAGAGCTGCCTTCCCTGTGCTTAAGCACACTTACTTGTCAGAAGCAGCTGATTGGTGTGAGGAGGTAAAATCTATGCTTCCTTGCCTTAGGAATGGGCAAATATAAAGAATTCTCCCAGCTCCAGAGCCCATTATGGATCAAATCTGAGATGTAAGAAGGGAATGCTCCACAATTTGCCTCCTCTTTGTTTAGTCTCACTTCATTCATTCACTCTCAGATAAGGTCCCTGAGAGGGAGTGAACTTCTTAAATGTAAAATGCTATGTAAGAATATGTTTGCCAGAAAACCTGATATGCAAGAAGGAACCATCAGTGATACTGAAAGCAGAAGCCAAAATAGTATTTTGGAACTGGGCGCCTGGCAATAGACACCTCCCCCCACTGCAGTGATGGTAGCCTTGGCATACCATAGGGGAAAGCCAGCTGGGATGATGGTGGATAGGAATCCATTGGTGGGGCAGTCTCCCCAAACTCAGGACAGTTTGGGAAAGTGATTTGTATGGATTAGAGGACTGTTGCTGGGAGCAAGTGATGCACTGGAGAATGATGGTGACAGACTGATGATGATAAATCAATAATTCAGAGAGAAGTGTGAAAGCCAGAGGGTCTCCTTGGCAGCATAGAGACCCTCAACTGTAACCACAGGGCAGAGAAAAATGAGGATCCATCCCATTATGTCATTACATGAGTAGCAGATTTTCAGAGAAGGTTGAATTTTCAACCTTAGCAATTCAGCTGAACAAGGTCATGATGTGAATTGGGAAGGAGTGGGATTCTGAAGTCTGATTGGCTGAATGTAAGAAAAGGCAATGGGTAATAGAGGAATGAGAGGAGAAGTGAAAAGAATTGAGCATTTCTTCAACTAACTTTTTGGATGCCTGAAAATTAAGTTTATGTATGTGCTGATTCATCAATTAATTTATTCAACATTTAAGCACAATCCATGAACCAGGTACTGAATGGGTTCTGAGGACTTAAAATCTAATAGTCTATCTCTTCTGTAGCTTCTATCAAACAAGTGACACCAGCAAAGTAAAGATTATATGACAGTATGACTTTGATCATAAGGAAACAGTGCTCAACTGTGTTTTGGCCACGTGTGTGCTGCCTGTGTAGCTTTGGTCACATTACTTTTCTTTATGTAGGGATATGTTGGCATTTCCCTCTTCGGGTCATTCTTCAGGATAAAATGGAATAAATCAGATAAAATATTTATATAGAGTGCGCCTGCACTTTGCCAGTGCTAGGCTAATGTTTGTTATTACTGTTGTAATGGTCATTGACATCATTATTAAGTTAACAAATGGTTTGGAAACACTGTCATCCAATTGGCTACTGATTTAGACTCTAGTTTCTGCATATTAATTAGATAACAGAAGTGCCTAAAGTCATACTTGCCTTTGATTTTAAGACTTTCAGTTTTCTATACTAAATTTTGTTCTCTATGTTTGGATGAGACTAAAAGATCTATTTTTATATAGAATCTTCATATCTGTTGACTAATTCAGCCAATGGATTGACACCCATCATTTCACTTCCTCGTGGATTTGAACTACCATTTTAATGATTACCTGCTCTCTTTCCAAGTAAAGCACCAGGTGTGGAGATACCAAGACGAAAGACAGTTCTTAACCACAAAGAACACTATCATTTTTATTCATACCACACATCTCCTACACTAAGATAGAGATTCTCGTATTGTGTTTTTAAATAGACAGGTCCATCAGGTCAGGAAGGCTAATTAACCCAACTAATGGCTTATAGCTGGAAAATGACAGGGACAAAATTGGGACCAACTCCTCAGATAGGTGATAATGTTTATATTTTTCCCCATCTGCTATGTAGGTATTTAGATGTAAGGAATGAGCATTCTTCTTATCATTAAGCATACCTCTCCTGATAATCTATAGAATAAAAGGAGTAATAGTTTTTACATCAATAACCTGAAGTCTAAGACACAGTTCTAATCTAAACTAATGAGGCCTCATAGCCACAATGGCATTACAAGAGGCATTTGCAGGAAAACATGTGAAGCTATCGCTGGTGGATATTTGGTGATGATAACCAGGACTCTTCTTCCAGTCTCTCAAAAAGAAATACTGAATGTAAATAATGACAAGTCAGAATAGAAGAGTTTTCTTAATGGACCATGAGTAGGTGCACAGGCACTTGAGAGTAGACAACATGAGGTAGAGGAACTTAAAATAATGAAAAACTCAGAAGTAAGATGGGCCTGATGTAATTGAAGTTGCTAGTGACATCTAGAGTGCCCAAAAGGGTCTGAGCCAAGAGAGAATGATGTCACATGTGCCGGAGCAGCACCAGGCCATGTTCCTTTAGGGCCAGACAGAATCTGGAGAGGCCTTGAAAAACACTTTACTATCAAGAAAACAGCAAATAAAGACCGAAACTCATCTATGGCTTTTGGTTTATATGTAAGTTTCACATCCTGTTTTGAAGTTAAAAAAGGAAAAAAAGAACCTCTCATGGCATTCCATTATAAACACTAAAATGGCCCTTTACCCGCTGTCTTCTCTGGGACCAGAATAAGTTACCACTAATAATCTCTGCAGAAGAACTAGGCACCAACTGGTTTGCATGAATTTCTGGGAAAGATTTTGGTGCTCAAAAAATATATTAAAACTTGAAATTCAAAATTCATTGCTCTTTAGCCTTCCTCCTGAAAACGGCTAAAAATTCTCTGTGATTTTGATAGGACATATATTTCTTCCCAATCCTATAGAGATGGCAGAAGACTGCACAGTTTGCATCAAGTCTCATACTGACCACGAAAACAACCTGTCATATTAGTTTTACTTTCCTTGTTTTATTAGGGGAAGTGGGGCCAGGAGAGAAGGGATGGATAGGATGGGAAGGCTGGGTGCAGAAATAAAGATGTATGTATCCCTTCTCTAGAAAGCACAAAAGGAAATGCCCATAATTTGATAGATGGGATCAATGCAGGTAACTTAACAGAGATCCATTCTCTGAATGATTTCTTCAAAAGAGAAGCAGAATTATCTGCTGTGGCTGACTCTGCTGACTAAATTAACCAAATAATCACAAACTCTGCCTTTCTTTTTGTGTGTGTGTGTTGGGCAGATAATCATTTTAAAAATAAGTGAAAGCTGCAATGTTAATTACAGCATGGTCTGAAAAGATCTTAAAGAATAACAAACCCCAGAAATGAATGCTGGGGAAGATGTGAGCAGAGATGTTTCCATACAATACCACTGCAGAAATGTGCCCAGCTCCCCCAGGAAAAAAAAAAAAAGTGTTTATTTAGCTAGATTTAAATAGAGATTAGGTAGTGAGCAGATGGAGCATATTTGAGACTGTTTGGCAGGCTTTCCGTTTTGACTGAGTAAATGGAGACTCTGAGGGGAGTGGTAAGGAAAGGGGGATTGGAAAGGGAAAAGCAGAGTTGTCCAGACCGAGCAGATGTTTCCAAAAAATCCTTCCTTCCCACGAGATCTTGGAACCCAGAACTGGGTTTTAAGAAACTGAAATCATGAAATATGTTTTGCCTTGCCCTATGAGCACAAGAACAAAGAAGCTGACAAAGATGGTGTCAAAGAATACCAGACCTATGAAGACCTCGGTTAAGAAGTCCCTAAGCAAAATCTAGCCACTTATGAGAATTCAGCTGATGAATGTACAAAGCTTAAATCCTTCCCTTCCTTTCAAACTGCTCAGTCATTAATCCTGGGTGGAAAAAAGAAAATTTGTATTCTGTTGTTTGTACTCTCAGACAAGCCCTCTCCGAGAGAACACTCCAGTTGTCCAATGCAGCAGCCCCATGACAAGGGAGCATCTGAAATGAGTATGAGTTTTTTCTTTGTTGTAAACAAACAAAAGTTAAGACAAGAAGGGTTTGGGATAGAGGTGAAAACATTAGTAAACCTATAGCTCAGTGATATCACTGCAATAGGAAGGAAAGTGTAGAAAATTGGTATTTTTCAATGTGGCTTACTGTAAGAACTTAATGAATGAAAAAAAAATTGTAAACAGGAGAAAATAAATGCATTGTAAACATTGAGTAATGCAGACTTTGGAGGCTACGTCTGCCTAATAGCTGTTTTGTCCATGTCTTAGTCATTTGGCTGCTATGTCAAAACACTACAAACAGAATAGCTCATGAACAACACAAATGTATTTCCAACAGTTCTGGGTGCCAGAAAACCAAAGATAAAGGCCCATGCAGATTTGATGCCTGGTGGGGCCTGTTTTCTGGTTTTTAGATGGTGCCCACTCATTGTATTCTTCCATAATGGAAGGGCAAATGACTTCCTGGAGGCCTATTTTATAATGGCACCAGTTGCATTTGTGAGGATTCTGACTTCATGGCTTAATCAATAACTCTCAATATCTCTGCCTTCCAACACCATCACCTTGGTAGTTAAGGCTTTAATGTATAAATTTCAGGAGGACGAAACATGAGACCATAGCACTCATCAAGTACAAAAGTCAAGGTTCTCAAATACTGTTCCATACTTGTCAGTGATAAAATGTTAGAAAAATAAGAACTATGTAGAGAGATGTTCATAAAGCTAGATTAAATAACTTTTGGTGCTAAAATTTCCTCCCCTTCACGAAACTGTGGTGACAGATAATAGCACCTTTTTAATGTCCTCACTTGGCAAAACAAAGTCAGTAATACCTATCATATCTTGTATCTATTTAAATTGTAATTGGGAAAACAACAGAGATGGCGGCGAGGGGAGTGCATTGCCCCCGTGTGCTGCTTCACTGTGTGGGAGTATGACAAGTCAGGACGGCTAAAGGATATCTTGTTAGGAATTTCCAGCAATAGTGGGGTGCTCCGGAATCTGGAGGAAGGATTTCCATCGCACGAGGATCAGCTACGGGGACTCAAACGCGAGAGGTTTGTCGCACGGAAGGTAACACTGCTTATTCAGCAAATCGCCCCGCGGCTAGAATCTGCAGCTGGGATAGAGACGCAGGGTTACAGCGCTGCAGTTTCTGCCAGCCACGCAAGCACCGTACTCAGGGCTCAATTCTGGGTTCGAGACGGGGGAAGGAAGCGGTCCATCTCGGTTCTCCACACCGGTCAGACCACAGAGGAGGCCAGCAGCCACCATGTTGGTAAACTGACGTCACCACCCCTGTTTTCGACTGACCGCAGCTCATTCAGCCATAGAACAGGTAATTTCAGGCTGCAATTCGCCTGCGGCTTGCAGACAGATTGCTAGGGCTCAGCGCCTGGGTGCTTCTTAGAACCTGATCTTATCGGAGTGAATACCGAGCGCGGGGCGGCCGAGTTCCGGCTCCCGGAACCGCCCTGGCCCAGGGCGGCTGAGCCTGCGGAGGCTGCTTCTTGGACCCTGCTCCTACCAGAGCATACAACAAGCACTAAGCAGCCGAATTACGGCTCCCGGAACTGAGCCCGCGGGGACTGCTTCTTGGAGCTTACATTTATAGGAGCTTACACAGAGCATGGAGCGGCCGAGTTCAGGCTCCCGGAACTTCCCTGGCCCGGGGCTAGGAGCCCGCGGAAACTGCTTCTCGGTCCGGGTCCTGCTGAGGGCCGGTCAGGACTCACCCGGTGCTTTGGTTGCCCGGCAAGGGGAACGAAATGCTGACATTCGCATAGGATACCAACATGGCAGAGATCTGATGTCTGCAGAAAGCGGCAGAGGAGGGAACTTCATCAATACCAGTGGTGACATAAGCAGTTGGTCTCCTGGTAGGGGGGGTGAGGCACAGTCACCCGAGTCTCCTCAATTTGTCGTCGAGCCAGAGGGAAGGAGCCGGGCCGCCGCCAGCGCCCGGAGCAGGCCCAGCGGCTCGCCAGCGTGGTGACCGCGTGACCCCAATTGGAGAGGGGGCGGAGCGGAGCCGCCACCCGCAACCGCAAGGTGGGCAGACCCGCGACCCAGTGGTACATGGGCGTGGTAGGAGGGGCAGGGCAGAGCCGCGGTTCGCGCTGTGACGAATGAGCGTGCAAGGTAAACAGACCTGTGACAGCCTGGCGGGTCAGGCCCAGTGGCCTGCCAGTGTGGTACACACGTCACCCCAACTGGAGTAGGGGCAGAGCAGATCCTTCTCCCACGCCCGGATCAGGCCCTGCCAGTGTGGTGGTCACGTGACCCCAATTGGAGTGGGGGCGGAGCGGAACCGCCACCCGTGCCCGCAGGGTGAGCAGACCAGTGATCAACCTGCAGATCAGGCCCAGGGGTCCGCAGGCGTGGTAGGAGGGGCAGGGCATATCCGCCGCCCGCGCCTCCAAGGTAGGCAGACCTACAACAGACCGGCGGATCAGGCCCAGGAGCCTGCCAGCGTGGTACAAACACCACCGTAATTGGAGTAGTGGCAGAGCAGAGTCGCCGCCCGTGCCAGGAACAGGCCCAGCGTCCTGCAGGCGGGGTAGTCACGACAACCCAATTGGAGTAGGGGCAGAGCAGAGCCTCCACCCATGCCCGAAAGGTGGGCAGATCTGCGACCGACCAGCGGGACAGGCCCAGTGGCCTGCCGGTACGACAGACACGTCACCCCATTTGCAGTAGGGGCAGAGTAGAGCCGCCGCCCGCGCCTGCAGGGTAGGCAAACCTGCAACCGACCGGCAGATCAGGCCCGGTGGCCTGCCGGCGTGGTACGTCACCCCAATTGGAGTAGGGGCAGAACAGAGCAACCGCCAGCTCCCAGAACAGGCCCAGTGACCTGCTGGCGTGGTAGCCACGACACCCCAATTGGAATAAGGAGAGAGCAGAGCCGCCGCCCGCACCTGCAGGAAAGATACGCAAGCAGTATGAAAAGACAAGGAAAGAAAGGACCACAAGCAATGCAGGTCAACGCAACTTTAGAAGAGGTAACAGCTGCAGCAGATGGAATGTCAGATAAAGAATTCAGGATATACATGCTTCAGATGATCTGGAGTATCAAGGAAGACATTAAACAGCAAAATCAGACAATGAAAGATCACTTCGACAACGAATTACGCAAACAAATCCAGGACGCAAAGGATCAACTATACAGGGAGATAGAGGTTATAAAAAACAAACAAACAGAAATCCTAGAAATGCAGGAAGCAATAAACCAACTTAAAAACTCAATGGAGAATACTACCAGCAGAGTAGAACACTTAGAAGATAGAACATCAGACAATGAAGACAAAGTATTTCAACTGGAAAAGAACATAGACAGCTCAGCAAGACTGTTAAGAAACCATGAGCAGAATATCCAAGAAATATGGGATAACATTAAGAGACCAAACTTAAGAGTCATTGGGATACAGGAAGGTACAGAGCTCCAAACCAAAGGAATGAGAAGTCTATTCAATGAAATAATACAAGAAAACTTCCCAGACTTGAAGAATGAGACAGAATCCCAAATCCTAGAAGCCTACAGGACGCCGAATGTGCAAAATCATAAGAGATCCACACCTAGACACATTATAATGAAGATGCCCAACATACAGAATAAGGAGAGAATTTTAAAAGCTACAAGAGAAAGGAAGCAGATTACATTTAGGGGTAAGCCAATCAGGATAACAGCTGATCTTTCAACACAGACTCTGAAAGCTAGAAGATCCTGGAATAAGATATTTCAAACACTGAAAGAAAATGGGTTCCAACCAAGAATTGTGTATCCAGCGAAATTAAGCTTCAGGATGGAGGATGAAATTAAAACCTTCCACGATAAACAAAAGTTTAAAGAATTCGCAGCTAGAAAACCATCTCTTCAAAACATCCTCGCCAAAGCATTACAGGAAGAGGAAATGGAAAATAACAATGAAAACCAACAGTGGGAGGTAGGACAGTAAAGGGCGGGGGGAATAATCAAAGAGGAAAACAAACCATGTTTAGTAACAGAAATAAACAAATATGGCTGGAAGAACAACCCATATCTCAATAATAACCCTAAATGTTAATGGCTTAAACTCACCAATTAAGAGACACAGGCTAGTAGAATGGATCACAAAACAAGACCCAACAATATGCTGCCTACAGGAGACGCATTTGATAGGAAAAGACATACATAGGCTGAAGGTGAAAGGTTGGGAAAAATCATATCACTCATATGGACTTCGGAAACAAGCAGGAGTGTCCATACTCATATCAAATAAAATAGATTTCAAGCCAAAGTTAATCAAAAGAGATAAAGAGGGACACTACATACTGCTTAAGGGAACCATACACCAACAAGACATAACAATCATAAATATTTATGCCCCAAACAATGGTGCAGCTATGTTCGTCAAACAAACTCTTCTCAAGTTCAAGAGTCTAATAGACCACCATACCATAATCATGGGAGACTTCAACACACCTCTCTCGCCACTGGACAGATCTTCCAAACAAAAGTTGAATAAGGAAACTATAGAACTCAATAACACTATTAATAACCTAGACCTAATTGACATATATAGAATATACCACCCAACATCAAGCAGTTACACTTTTTTCTCAGCAGCACATGGATCCTTCTCAAAAATAGATCATATATTATGTCACAGGGCAACTCTTAGACAATATAAAGGAGTAGAGATAATACCATGCATCTTATCTGATCATAATGGAATGAAACTGAAAATCAACGATAAAAGAAGGAAGGAAAAAGCATACATCACTTGGAGAATGAACAATAGGTTACTGAATGATCAATGGGTTATAGAAGACATCAAGAAGGAAATTAAAAAATTCTTAGAGATAAATGAAAACACAGACACAACATATCGGAATCTATGGGACACATTGAAAGCAGTTCTAAGAGGAAAATTCATTGCTTGGAGTTCATTCCTTAAAAAAAGAAAAAACCAACAAATAAATGATCTCATACTTCATCTCAAAATCCTAGAAAAAGAAGAGCAAAACAACAGCAAAAGAAGTAGAAGGCAAGAAATAATTAAAATCAGAGCTGAAATTAATGAAATCGAAACAAAAGAAACAATTGAAAAAAATGACAAAACTAAAAGTTGGTTCTTTGAAAAAATAAACAAAATCGACAGACCCTTAGCGATGCTAGCGAAGAGAAGAAGAGAGAGAACTCAAATTACTAGCATACGGGATGAAAAAGGCAATATCACAATAGACACTTCAGAAATACAGAAGATAATCAAAAACTATTTTGAATCCTTATACTCCAATAAATTAGAAGATAGTGAAGGCATAGATAAATTTCTTAAGTCATATGATCTGCCCAGATTGAGTCAGGAGGATATAGAAAACCTAAACAGACCAATATCAATTGAGGAAATAGAAGAAACCATAAAAAGACTACCAACTAAGAAAAGCCCAGGTCCAGATGGGTATACAGAAGAATTTTACAAAACCTTTAAAGAAGAACTAATACCAATACTTTTCAAGCTACTTCAGGAAATAGAAAAGGAGGGAGAACTTCCAAATTCATTCTATGAGGCCAACATCACCCTGATACCTAAACCAGACAAAGACACTTCAAAGAAAGAAAACTACAGACCAATATCTCTAATGAACCTAGATGCAAAAATCCTCAATAAAATTCTGGCGAATCGGATACAAAAACATATCAAAAAAATTGTACACCATGATCAAGTAGGATTCATCCCTGGGATGCAAGGCTGGTTCAATATACGGAAATCAATAAATGTTATTCACCACATCAATAGACTTAAAAATAAGAACCATATGATCATCTCGATAGATGCGGAAAAAGCATTTGACAAAGTACAGCATCCCTTTATGTTCAAAACTCTAGAAAAACTAGGGATAACAGGAACATACCTCAATATTGTAAAAGCAATCTATGCTAAGCCTCAGGCTAGCATCATTCTGAATGGAGAAAAACTGAAGGCATTCCCTCTAAAATCTGGAACTAGACAGGGATGCCCTCTCTCTCCACTTCTGTTCAACATAGTTCTCGAAACACTGGCCAGAGCAATTAGACAGACGAAAGAAATTAAAGGCATAAAAATAGGAAAAGAAGAACTTAAATTATCACTATTTGCAGATGATATGATTCTATACCTAGCAGACCCAAAAGGCTCTACAAAGAAACTATTAGAGCTAATAAATGAATTCAGCAAAGTGGCAGGATATAAAATCAACACGCATAAATCAAAGGCATTCCTGTATATCAGCGACAAATCCTCTGAAATGGAAATGAGGACAACCACTCCATTCAAAATATCTTCAAAAAAAATAAAATACTTGGGAATCAACCTAACAAAAGAGGTGAAAGACTTATACAATGAAAACTACAGAACCCTAAAGAGAGAAATAGAAGAAGATCTTAGAAGATGGAAAAATATACCCTGTTCATGGATAGGCAGAACTAACATCATCAAAATGGCGATATTACCAAAAGTTCTCTATAGGTTTAATGCAATGCCAATCAAAATCCCAACAGCATTTCTTGTAGAAATAGAGAAAGCAATCATGAAATTCATATGGAAAAATAAAAGACCCAGAATAGCAAAAACAATGCTAAGCAGGAAGTGTGAATCAGGCGGTATAGCGATACCAGACTTCAAACTATACTACAGAGCAATAGTAACAAAAACAGCATGGTACTGGTACCAAAACAGGCGGGTGGACCAATGGTACAGAATAGAGGACACAGAAACCAATCCACAAAACTACAACTATCTTATATTTGATAAAGGGGCTAAAAGCATGCAATGGAGGAAGGATAGCATCTTCAACAAATGGTGCTGGGAAAATTGGAAATCCATATGCAACAAAATGAAACTGAATCCCTTTCTCTCACCATGCACAAAAGTGAATTCAAAATGGATCAAGGAGCTTGATATCAAATCAGAGACGCACCGTCTGATAGAAGAAAAAGTTGGCTCCGATCTACATACTGTGGGGTCGGGCTCCAAATTCCTCAATAGGACACCCATAGCACAAAAGTTAATAACTAGAATCAACAAATGGGACTTACTCAAACTAAAAAGTTTTTTCTCAGCAAAAGAAACAATAAGAGAGGTAAATAGGGAGCCTACACCCTGGGAACAAATCTTTACTCCTCACACTTCAGATAGAGCCATAATATCCAGAGTATACAAAGAACTCAAAAAATTAGACAATAAGAAAACAAACAACCCAATCAACAAATGGGCCAAGGACCTGAACAGACACTTCTCAGAGGAGGACATACAGTCAATCAACAAGTACATGAAAAAATGCTCAACATCTCTAGCTGTCAGAGAAATGCAAATCAAAACCACCCTAAGATACCATCTCACTCCAGTAAGATTGGCAGCCATTAGGAAGTCAAACAACAACAAGTGCTGGCGAGGATGTGGGGAAAAGGGTACACTTGTACATTGCTGGTGGGACTGCAGATTGGTGCATCCAATTTGGAAAGCAGTATGGAGATTTCTTGGAAAGCTGGGAATGGAGCCACCATTTGACCCAGCTATTCCCCTTCTTGGTCTATTCCCTAAAGACCTAAAAAGAGCATGCTACAGGGACACTGCTACATCGATGTTCATAGCAGCACAGTTCACAATAGCAAGACTGTGGAACCAACCTAGATGCCCTTCAATAGACGAATGGATAAAAAAAATGTGGCATTTATACACAATGGAGTATTACTCTGCATTAAAAAATGACAAAATCATAGAATTTACAGGGAAATGGATGGCATTAGAGCAGATTATGCTAAGTGAAGCTAGCCAATCCCTAAAAAACAAATGCCACATGTCTTCTTTGATATAAGGAGAGTAACTAAGAACAGTGTAGGGACGAAGAACAGGAGAAGAAGATTAACATTTAACAGGGATGAGAGGTGGGAGGGAAAGGGAGAGAGAAGGGAAATTGCATGGAAATGGAAGGAGACCCTCAGGGTTATACAGTGGAGGAGGTAGAGAGAGAGGAGGGGAGGGGAGGGGAGAGGTGGGGAGGGGGGAGGGTGGAGGATGGGAAAGGCAGTGGAGCACAACAGACACTAGTATGGCAATTTGTAAATCAATGGATGTGTAACTGATGTGATTCTGCAATCTGTGTATGGGGTGAAGGTGGGAGTTCATAACCCACTTGAATCAAAGTGTGGAATATGATATGTCAAGAAATTTGTAATGTTTTGAACAACCCACAATAAAAAATTAAAAAATAAAATAAAATAAATTGTAATTGGATAATAAAACAAACAAAAAATCTGGAAGCCACTAGTTTACTTTTTATCTTACAAAAGAGGAAACTGAATACTGGGAAGGCTGATTGACTTTCCCCTGTTCACCCTGTTTCTTTGTAACAATTAATGTCTAGCTAATCTTACCTCTACTTCTCTTCCCCACACTCAGTCATCCCAACAGCTTGACAAATGCATGGAGAGCTTGTAGATGATGCTCACAACATATGTAATGCAATAAGGTTTTCAATTTCAATACCTGCTGTTCCGTAGAAGACACAGAGTATTAAACATGAGTGTTACTCCTTTCCAAAAAGTGTATACAAAGTATACTATGAGCAAACCAATTAATCTTTAGAATCTTGTATTTTGTGAGGCAAATACTAGATGTTTCAATACTGTATATCTCTTAGGAATGAAATCAACTTCCAGAATTTTGTCAGAAATAACTTTGTACTTAGATTGGATTCTGTTTTGGGACAGGCCCACTGTGCAGTATTGACATATTTTCAAATCTGTAACTTTGTGCCAGTTACTGAGTCTCAAACATGCATTACATCATGTCAAACTGTGCTTACCTAGTTGCTCTACTATGTTTTTTAAGCATTACTTTTTAAATTAACAATATTTTCACAGCTCCTAAATTGACTTTATATATACAAGCCAGCTTGGTAAAATTTATCAAAAGACCAGTTGAACATAAATTGTGGAACTTTGGCTGAAGTTTTAAAATTGCTAACCAAAACCAAATGTTAGACCCGATATCTTTCAAAACCCAATACTTGTCTCTTATCAATTTTCTGCTGGCTACTGTTTCTTCATTCATGTCCCAATAGAATTCCTTTATTGACAAATATCAGTTTCTGGACTTTCTATCCCATTGTACTGGGTACCACTAGAAGGCAGGCTTACTAATTTTTTTTATTCTATCTGGAAATCTTTCTTTTTACCAGAATTTATCACTACAAGAAAATAAAGGGAGTGAAAAAAGCACCTTACATGTTGTGCTTATTATCTACTTAGGGCAGTGGCTATTATATTAGTTAATGCAGATACAGCATATTTTTATTACAGAAAGTTCTATTGGATGTTATACACCATGTGTATGAAAATTTTAAAAATTTTACTGTGTTACTTGTTGAGCATGGTGTCACATGCCTGTAATCACAGCAATTTAGAAGACCGAGGCAGGAGGATCTCAAGTTGCAGGCCAGTTTGGGAAACTTAGTGAGACCCCCACTTAATAAACAAACAAATAAATACATAAATAAATAATCAAATAGATGAAAAAGACTGGGGATGTAGCTCAGTGGTTAAGAGGCCCTAGGTTTGACCCCCCTGTACCAGAAAAAAAATTATGTTATTATGTAATAATTATTAATAGATTAGTTTTAGAGCATCTCTGGATTCACAGTAAAATTGAGAGAAAGACATAGGTATTTCCTACATTGTTCCTGTCTCACACATGCATAGTCTCCTCCATTACGAACATCTTCCATTGGGATGGTACATGTGTTGCAATCAATGAGCATACACTGAGACATCATTATTACCCAGAGTCTAGGTTACATTAGCTTTCCTTCTTTGTGTTGTGCATTCCATGGATTTGGACAAATGTATTATGACATGTGTCTGTCATGCTGGTATCAAACAGATACTAGAAATACCCTAGAAATCTTTTATGCTCTGCTGGTTTATCCATCTTTTCCTGTTACCCCTGTGATCACTGATCTTTTTATGGTTGTGATAGTCTTGGCTTTCCCCGAGGATCATACAGTTAGAATCATACAGTATGTAGCTTTTCAGATTGACTTCTTTCTTAGTAATGTGCATTTAAATATCTTCCATGTAATTTCGGAATTTGATGGCCCATTTCTTCTTAATGCCAAATGATATTCCATTGTCAGGATGTGCTGCAGTTTATTATCTTTTCACCTACTGAAGAATATTTTGGAATTATGAATAAGACTGCTATATACATCTGTGTGCATGTCATGGTCACAAGTTTTCTGCTCTTTTGAATAAAAATACTAAGGGGCATGACTGTTGGACTTCATAGTAAGACTATATTTAGTTTTACAAGAAATCACCAAAGGGGCTGGGGATGTGGCTCAAGTGGTAGCATGCTCGCCTGGCATGCGTGCGGCCTGGGTTCGATCCTCAGCACCACATACAAACAAAGATGTTGTGTCCACCAAAAACTAAAAAATAAATATTTAAAAATCTCTCTCTCTCTCTCTCTCTCTCTCTCTCTTTCTAAAAAAAAAAAAGAAAAGAAATCACCAAAATATGTTGCAAAGTGGTTCAACTATTTGAATTGAATTTTTTTTTTATCTCCCTACAATAACTTCTGAGGGATTCTGAGAAAAAGGGGAGATTTATTCTTGGAGTAGTTATTAACTGAACTCCCAATACAAGTAAAAAGTAGCTTGATTTGGTTTGGGGTGTTTTCTTCTGAGAAAGGGAAATAGAAAATGCCTAATCAACTGTGTTTCAAATTTAAAAGAGTGAATATGGATTCTATGTCCTAAAATTTGGAATTTCATTCACATTATGGCTTATTAATGCCCCCAAATAAAACTGGTGGTGATGGGGATGTGTGAGACATACCTGTGTCATAGAAGAGGGTTAGTGGAGGGTTAAGAAGTCAGATACTCAGAGATGAAGGTTCAGCACAAGACTTTCTGAAGGAACCAGTGGAGATCCAAGTCATTCTGAGGGTGACAGGAAGGGAAGAGGGAGAAAAACTGCAGGAAAGAGGCATAACTAGGACTAGGACTATTTTTGATAGATTGTGCTTGTAAATTTCTGAGTAAATATTTGCCATTTTCCCTTCCCTTTCAAATTCAAAATGCATATCCCATGTTCTCCCTAGATTGGTTACCCTTCCTGGGTGAATATTAATTACAAGGCCTCAGTGACTAAAGCCAGAAAATTGCAATCTCCTAGAGCACTTGCTGCAAACACAATGGAATCAAGGGAAGACCTTGATCTATTTTGCAGTTAATGCCCTCAGAGATATTTTGGGAGACCAATGTAAATTTGGATGTAGGAATATCTCATAGATTTCAGACACTCCTTAGAGAATGCAGGACCATAATACAATGAATAGATTACAGTATGCCATTAATAGAATCTTATCCCTCTGTAAAATGTGTTATTTTGCCCTCTATTGTTTCAATTTTCATAATCTCTTCAGAATTCCAGTGTGGATAGTTATCCAAATGTAAATGGTTTGCAGAATACATTGAGACAAATGTACTCAACATCTCGGAAGCTGACTGAGTGTAGACAATTCTGTACAGACACAGAATTACACAAATGCTGGTCACCCTCCCTTTTGATTGTGAGTGGTTCATTCAGCCCACTGGACAATCTCTTTAGTTCCTGTAGCCTCTACTGGCAAAATACAGTGTCCCTTGGCATTTGGAAACTGCTGCATAAATTATAGGCAAGTGAACAAAAAGTATGTGAAAGGAAGACAGGAAAATAAGGAATCAGAAAGAAGAGAGGAGAGGAGGAGTGGAAGGAGAGGATAAAGGTAAAGAAGGAAGGTCGCAGAAAAAGAAAGAAGGAAAAGAGAAAGAGAAGGTAAAGAAGAAAAGGAGGGAAAGATAAAGGCAGGAAATGAAAAGAGCAACAGAAATAGAAAAGGAAACACAAATGGTTGGAGGGAGTGAGCTATCCTCAATAATTACTTCGAGGACCACTGAACAAAGCCATGTATGGTGATTAATTTTGTGTGTCAACTGGGCCAAGAATTCCCCAACTAGTTCATAACACATTATTTTGGGGAGTGTCTGTGAGGGTGTTTCTAGAAGGGAGCAGAATTTGAATTAGCAGATTGAGTGGAAGAGATCCACCTCCAACACATGTGGGCAGGGTATCATCCCATCCATGGCAGACATGGATAGAACAAAAAGGCAGAGGAAGTGCAGATTAGTTCTAATTCTCTCTGTGTTGCTTTCTTTGCCTCTGTTTCTGTCTGTCATTTCATTCATCTTCTTGTTTGGAAATCAGAGGTCCCTGTTTGGGGATTGTCAGACCCTGAGACTTAGATAGCAGCCCCCTTCACAGGTCTTGGCACTTAGACTGACCTGACCAATAGCCTTCCTGGGTCTGCAGCTTGCTGATAGCAGAATCTGGGTCTTCTCAACCTCCATAATTTCATAAGCCAATGACCATAACAAATCTCCTTTCATATGTATCTCTATATATCCTACTGGTTGTTTTTCTCTAGAGAATCCTAATATACTATGCTATATGACCTCCTTTATACATTTTCATATGGTTGTTTATCTAAGAAGCATTTATTGAGCATCTATTATTTATGTCCCTAAAAGACACAGCCCTAAAATAATCTCTTTATAAACTTGGAACTAAATTACATTAGAGTAGGCAAAAAAAAAAAAAAGTGGAAATAGAGCAGTTAACAGACATAGTGAAAGAACAATGATAAAATGTTCCTTTGAAACGTTTCAAACCTAATATTCCTCTTCACTCATTTCTAATTCTACCTTAAATACATTCTGCTTTCTCTCAAAAAATTCTGACAGTCTTTCTGAATTTTGTATCAATTACTACTTTGACAGGCTGTAATAAAGAAGCCAATTTGGCCTTCCTTTAGCTGCTTTCTACTTTATTATTAATCTTTTTTTCTTGTTACACATAATATATTTCAATTTAAAGGGAACCAGCAAGATACAGCAAATGCACCATTGTCCAATTTGACTCCAGCCTGAAGCTGAAAATTATCATTTATTTCCATTTTTTACTTTTATTTGGCAATGATAAGGTGGCCACCCATTTCTGATTATAAATTGGGAGGAAAAAAATTTTTTTTTTAATTTAAATAAACCCAGACACAGAAAGCCCATGTGTAAGGAGGTAAAACACAACACAAAACAAAATGTAAACAAAATATAAACAAAAACTGCTTTAACCAAGTCTACCTAATCTTAACACATCTAGAACAGGGGGCCACAGAAATGCCCCTGCCACTCAAGAAGCTTTTGCACACCAGCTTATTAGGCAGACACTTTCTGCCACAGGCTGACATATTTTTGCACTTGCAGGAGTGGGCCCCACTGCATGCTTTTCTTGGCAGCTATCTTTGGACAATTCCTTCTGTTCTGCCAGAGCTTGGCAGCCTTGCCTTTGGAATTGAAGGACAAATTCCACTCTTCCTGCTCTGCAGCAAGGAGGCAGCTCCATTACCATAAGATTACACCACTTAGTAGACTTCATGGGCTTTGGAGCCTTAGTCCCACTTCTCTCTGTTGTTACTTCTTTAGATGTTGTGGCTCTTCTAGGGATCCATTGGGGGTGGCTTCCACCCAGGGCGCCAGATTCTACTGTGCTTGTTTAGGTTTCTGCATTAGGCAGACCTGAGTAGACTCTCCAAGGTGCTTCTTGTCAATCCAGTGTTTGACCTTGGGATGATTTATGGAAGAAAAGAAACGTGCTGAAGAAACCTGATGAAGGAGCATTATTGCTGTCCACAGTGTGCTGTCCCACTGAGGGCTGTCTTTTCCTCTTGATGATTCACAGCTACCAATGCCCATCACTGTTCTATGCACCAGGCACATGAAGCCAAATGTCTCAGATTTTTTTCTACATATATATCTTTTCTTAGAATCTTTTTTTCATCAATAACAACCTCAGGCTAATAGGCAGATCCTAAATATCAAAATCAGGTGAACATGTAAGAGCCTGGAGGAGAATGATAATGTTAAATTAAAATGTCTTCAAGAAGAGGCTCTCTGAGCTAAAGTTTTGAAATAATAAAATCAAGATTGTAAGAAAAGAGAAATTGATGTCCTCGTGCTACTATAAAAAAATGGAATTCAGGAAAAGAACTGATAAGTATTAGAAGAGAAAGGCTAATGCTAAAATAGATAAAACTCTGAATTGATACAAAGATTAAATCAATTATTGCATTGAGCCTCAAGAAATAATTCACTCCCCACCCCCATGGACACTTTACCTCCAAGATCTTCTGAGTTTGAAATAGTTATAAAACAGTCAATTGCCCTTGTGAATAATGACACATGGATCTTCCTCTGTACTCAGTTACTTTTTATAAATAAGTCATTTACATTTTCTTCCAGGAGTTACATAGTTTCCTGTCTAATTCCCAGGTCTTTGATTTGTTTGGAGTTGATTTTTGTGTAGGGTGATAAATAAGGGTGGATTCCCATCCTTCTACATATGGATAACCAGTTTTCCCAGTCCCGTTTGTTAAAATGTATTCTTTCTTTTTATGTGCGTTTTGGACATATTTGTCAAGGATCAGATGACTGCAATGGTGTTTCTGTGTCTTCTATTCTGTACCATTGGTGTATGTATTATTATTTTTCTTTAATGTCGGTACCATCAATAGGCAGTAACTTTCTTAATAGAATTTCTAAAACTCAGAAAATAATGCCAAGAGTTAATAAATGGAATGGCACCAAATTTAAAAGCTCCTGCATAAAAAAGCAATTAAGAATGTGAAAAAAAAAAAGAACCTACAGAATGGGAGAAAATCTTTGCTAGTTATTCTTCTGACAGAGGATTAATATCCAGAATATGTAAATATTTCAAAAAACTTAACATCAAAAACCTAAGTAGCCTAATTAATAAATGGGCAAATGAACTAAACAGACACTTCTCAAAAGAAAAAATACAAATGGTCAACAAAAATACAAAACAATGTTCAACATCATTAGCAATTAGGGAAATGGAAATCAAAAGTACCCTGAGATTTTATCTCACTCCAGTCACAATGGTAGCCATCAAGAATATAAACAACAGTAAGTGTTAGAGAGGATGTGGAGAAAAAGGAACCCTTTTACACTGTTGGTGGGATTGTAAATTAGTACAACCACTATGGAAATTAGTGCAGACTTTCCTCAAAAGATTAGAAATGGAACTACCATATGACCCAACTATACCAGTATTTATCCTAAAGAATTAAAGTCATCATATTATAGTGACACATGCATACCCATGTTTAAAACTACGCAATTCACAGTAGTCAAATTATGGAATGAGTCTACGTGTCATCAAAGATGAATGGATAAAGGAAATGTGGTATGTGTGTATATATACACACAATAGAGTATGTAATTCGCCTGAAAGTGGATGGAATTTGAGATTATTGTGTCAAGCAAAATAAGCCAAACTCAAGATAAAGGGTCATATGTTTTCTCACATATGTAGAAGTGCCGCAGTCTGGCTGGGCACAAAATCAGGAGCCACTCAAGCAGGAACAAACTTTATTTTTGAAACTGCCGCCAATGCCCCATATCCTCCTGGGAAGATTGCCCCGTATCCTCCTGGACCCCAACAGGAAGTCCCTCCTCCGGAATTCCCTCCTACCGCACTTCCCCAACCAATGGGGAACTCTCCAGGAGTCTGTAGCAGGCCCAGGTGAACAGCAGGTGTCCAATATCCATATGAATGCAGATCTTAACATAATCATATCATCTCAATGGCTTGCTGGCGTTACCTTTCAACCAAAAATGCCATGCATCATATTACTTGGCTGTGGCTCTTAACATAGAAGCTAGAGAAGAAAAAGGAAAAGAAAGGTTGAGGGAGAGTCTCATGAAAATTGAAGAAAAATCAGTTGAGTAGAGGACAGTAATCAGGGGGAGGGAGGATGGAAGACAAAGGGGAAATACCAGGAATGAAATTGGCCAAATTACATATCTATAATGTGTGCATGTACAAATATGTAACAATAAATCCCAAGATTATGTACAACTATAATGAACTAATAAAAAATGGAAAAAATTGAAATAAATAGTCTAGAATCATGGCTTCTATTTCCTTATGCCTTTTCTCCCTTTAAACCTTTCCTTTCTACTGAGACAAAAATCACCTAAAGATAGCAATGGTGTCAAAAAGGACTTTTCATTTCCTTCTTTCACTTTTTTTCTATGTACTTCTGCACATGGGTAGTGCTGCTAAGCCTGGGCCTTAGACAACTCTCCACTGCACAACTCCAGTACTTATAAGGCCCATGATGGTAGGCAAATTCTCAAAACTTCCCCATCCTTCTTAACTTCCTACAGTAATTGGAAAAATTAAGCAATAACATGCATGTGAAGATGTGCACCTGCATACTTATGCCCACCACCACACCAGGCTCAAGGCGGGCAAGCCAAACCTTCCCTTTTGCATGGCCTCCAATGTCCTCTTATAATAGCCTCGCATATTCTACCATAATATCATAGAATCTGAGTTTTCCTGTTTCTCTGAAAATTGTTCCCAGTCTTTTTTCTTCACTGTCTTTCCTCTTTTTACCTTTAGATATATGTGGGCTTCAAGGCAGCTTCCTGGAGCCTACTCCCCCATGCCCACAACTGCTGGTGGCTCCTCAGATGGGTGGGTCCCACCTGGTATAACCTCAGCTCTAGCATCTCTCCCAAGCTCTCAACCACATTTCCACCTGCCTGATTGGCATCTTTTTGCGACTGTCCAAACCTGATCTCCACACACCTTCACTGATGAGTTAAATGATCACATGAATAAAACAACAAAATGTGCATGAATCTGCTGTTGGAGACTACATTGCATTATCTTGCCATCTTTGCCACTTAACGAGGGAGACGGTAAACCAAGCAAAAAGAAGGCTGTTTTAACTCTAACACTCAAAAAGAGTTTTGAAGGTTTGAAATCATTATTTTTCCCTCGGCACTTCAATTTCCTCAACTCTAAAAAGGGAGTGATAATTGCAACAATGACAGAGACTTAGGAAAAGATAGGACCGTACATATGACGGTCCTCTGTGTGCTATGATATGCTATGAAAATGAAACTGGTTCTGTGCTTCTCACAAAGCCTACAACATAGTATGTACTTAAAGAATCTTTCCTGAATGTAATTAAAATATGAAGTACTACTATGGACATGGTAGAGCTCAATCCTTATAGCGTTCCTTTGAGACACTTTCCTCCTTTTATAGATAATGACATTGAGGCTGTGAAGTATTCAGTGACTGGATAGAGGCAGCGGAGTTTAGTAGCCTGTTTTTAAACCTAGTCTTTCTTCTGGTGTATCATGCTCTGTATTATGTTGTCTATAAGAGAGGCATGCATATTTCAGGATAAAAATTAAAAAATAAAAATTAAAAAAACATGACAGAGTTCAAGGAGTTATTTTACTTTCCTTTTTTCTCATTTACTTAGACTGTTCCAGCCTGATACTTGGTGTACAACAGCCCAAACATAGAATCTGTCAAACATTTCAATGCTTCTTCACTACTCTGTAGTGAATGGATAAAACATCTGGTGAAGTACAGACATAGGCTATTTTTGTTTAGTGTAGTATAGGCTACAGTAGTTTACTACTTTATTAATTTTAGTTTTGCAGTACTGGGGATTGAATCCAGGGCTTCACACATATTTGGCAAGTCCTTTATCACTGAGCTACATCATCAACTTTTTTTTATTTTTATGTTGAGATAGGGCTTCACTAAGTTGCTGAGGCTAGCCTTGAATTTGCCATCCTCTTACCTCAGTGTCCTGAGTATCTAGGATAACAGGTATGCACTACCATAGCCACCTCATAGGCTATTTTAAAAATAAACCAAACTATTTTGAGATGTTCACAAAGAAAGCTTTGAAGAGACCATGGACATTCACTAACAGCGCATTATATACAGTTTTCCTTTTGGAAAAAATATTTCATGTAATGAAAATAAAATGAAAACAGGTTTATGTGTATTTTTTACTCTCATGATACAAAACACATGCAATTATTCTGTTTCTTCCCATATATTCCTATCTAGACCATATTAACTGCAAGAGAGAAAAACCATCAAAGAGGGAATTTGAAATTATCTAATAAATTGTGAAGAATTCAAAATCAAATCCGGTATTAAATATGTATAAACAAAAAATACATTTAATAACGAGCTTTTTATTCTTCACAAGAATAAATAAAACAAGGATATATTCACATGTACTTACTTAAATGAACTTAAATGAACAAACATACATGTTGTCAAGATATTGTATGAAAACATTCTACTTGTGTAAACTTGCAAGGAATACACAGATGGACCCATTAAACCACAAAGTATTAAGAGAGATTATAAATAGTAGGAATTTGCTTGATTTTTAACAACATTTCCTATTATAATTATTTGTAATAAATTTTTTTCTAGATATTTTTCAGGAAATATTTATAATTTTTAACACCAAGAGAATGTACTTTTAGTGTGCACATACAGGAACAAAACTGAATCATCCTCTTACACATGGTAAGATATAATTTGGCATATATAAAGGTGAAACAGACAGAAAATGGACAGTACCTTGTCCAACACAAGCCACTAAGGAGGTCACAGAAGAAAAAAATGCATGCATTACAGTTAAAAGACAGAAAAGAGGGACAAAAAATAGAGAAAACTAATAAATTAATACATCTGTGGTTTCAGCGAGATTTTTGTGCAGGTGACATTTGTGAGTGTCCTGTGTAAATGCCAGGCTTGTAAGGTGGGCTGTCAGGCATCACTTTTATAAGTGGAGAGCATCTCCTGATTATTAGCTCTTTGCTGCTAGAGCTGCCTGTGCTTCTTGTGCAAATGCAGACACAGGCCCAGTTTAAGGCTCCTGGGTTCTGAACTCTTAGGGGCTTATAATTTCTGCAATCTTAACCAAAGCAGAGCAACAGTAAGTACATTGGCAAAAGTGAAGGCATGGTTGAAAAGCATGTGCATGTGCCAACATTTATAAAGATTTTTTTAAAAAGACATTTGTGGAGAGCAAAATACCATTTTTTAGCCTGTTTTGTTGGGCCTTAATTAAAGAGGCCTTTCCCCCCTTTCCTGCCACTTGGGCTGTGGGATTGCAGCCTCTCCTGGCTTGGAGAAGTATTTCATTGGTCCACAGGCTAATTAGGAAGGACTCATACTGTTCCCCAGCCTCCTGAAAGGCCAGAACAAAGGCTGCTGCTGGTAGATTGTGGTTCTGCCTCAATTGCAGAGGCTCAGGGGTAAAAGAGAAAGAAAAGCTTTTGAATAGAAAAGCCTTTTGATGCTGTGAAAGAAATTAAGAACTAAAACAGAGGCCTAGGCGCTGCTGCACACAACCCTCCACACAGACTCATTGTGTTTAGGAACAAGGTCAACAAAGCCCTATCTGATACTGAACACCTCACATTAAAGAGGCATCTATTTAGTTGCTGGTCCCAGGCTCTCCTGCCATGAAGTACTTTCCCAATCAGACCGGCTGGTGCCGTGATAAACACAGATAAATATAAGCAGCATCATGCTTTGATCTGTACAATTAATGCATGATTTCCTAGTTGATTGTTTGCAAATATAGTGCAAACAATTCTGTTTTCTTTTTTGCCAAACAAAAATAAAGAAATCTGGGGAGATGATGAAACATCATTATATTAGCATCTCATTGTGCCACCAAAATAGTACCTAATCCCTCTACATATTTTAAAATAACTGTAGGTTAATCAAGTAGCATGAAAATGCACATATTTTTTCTCCTGGAAAATATGTCTTTAGTGCCAATGACTTTTCTAATAGCCTGAGTCAGTCACAAGTAACTGAAACTAAACACGCCCAGTGGTTCTCGAACTTGAGTTCCTTTTTTTGAGGAACAGTCTTTCACATGGAAGCCCCTTTTCTAATTCTGTGACTTTGAAGATTGTCTTTTTTCAGAACTCTACTTCCAAATAATAATAATCATCCTTTGTGCAGCCCTGTATGCCATCTACTGTACTAAGTGCTCTACATGCATTATTTCATTTACCTCTCAAAAAATCCATGACATAAACATTTATTGTCTATAGTTTATCCATGGGAAAACTGAGGCTCTCAACGACTAATAAGAAGCAGAGTCAGAATTTGAAACCATGGCTTTCTGATTTTCAATGCTGAGCTATTATGGAGGAATTTAAATGTTAACGTGTAAATATTCATGTAGAATTACAGAATTTGAAGATACTTGAGAAATCAGACAGCACACACTCCTTAATTTGCAGATAAGAGATTCAGATCCCAGGGAAGTTCAGGGTTGTTTATTTTCACTCAGCTGATTTAGTGAATTAGAGTTTCCAATTTTCAGAGATTTTAGTAGGAAGATTCTCAGACTGTGGCAGGATGAAAATCATAGCATGTGTCACTTTGGTAAGTGGAGACCAGGTTATGCGCAGATTGCTGACCCACCTCCAGAGTATCTGATTCTGCACTACAGCCTGAGCATTTGTTTGCCTGCAGTTTCCTAGATAAGCTGATGCTGATGGCCTTGGAACCACACTTCCAGAAACACTATCTTAGAATATGACTCTACTTCTTATGTAACTGTGAAGTTAAAAACAGACAGACAAAGAAAAAGCCAAAAAACAATAGTCATAAAGAGGATGAGTAGAAAAAAACTAGAAAAAGAATAGCAGTGATTTTTCCCCCAATTTAATTTAATTAGCCTCAGTGCTGACTCCTTGAATTTTGTATGGCTCTTATTCATCTGATGCTCAAAGCCATAATTTTTTGTGAAGTCTAAACAAGGCAGTCATGTATACAGTGCTTCTAGTGCAAATGCTTCCTGGAGATTATTTCTGAGATCTTTATGTACATTTTCTTTTTTGAAAGATAACTGTAAAAGTTAAATTCTCGGCACGCACTGAGTTCCTTTTGCAGCTCCTTGCAAGCCATTTCTAATTCAGAGATTTGGATAATATAGCTGTGCAATTTATCTCCCAAAGGGTGTGTACAACCTCAGTACTGTGCAGATGACTCAGCAGTGAACTGTAATTTACCAAAATGATTATGTTCTGGTAAATGCATATCTTTTTCTCAGGAAAATTGAAATAAATCTATCAGCCAAAGTCCACTTTTCTTATCCTCTTCTCTAAAATAATGTTCACCTATCCAAATAATAATTTATGGTTTCTCAAGTTATAAAATATTCCTTATTCAAACCTGTTCATTATTTGACAGGGAAATAAATGGCCCTCGAGGAAGACATGGATTGCTCCTGCTAATGTCCTAATGGCCAAATGACCAGGCACCATTTCCATCTATTTGCAGATCACTAGCCTACTTGTGAAAGTCACTTGAGATTGTCATCAGGCTGAACAGGTGGCCTCATTGACATTAGTGCCAGTTTGTAACTTTTAGCATCTGTTATTTTTTAGTATCTACTTGGTGCAAGAGTTAGATAGGAGATGGGAGGAAACAGATTCCTTTAAAATGGGTAGACCCAAACGCTGTTCCAAGGAATTCTGGAAAAACCTCTGAATGGACAAAAATAATTTTGAACCATGGCAAATCAACTCTATGCCTTCTTAAATATAATACTTCCCAGATGGTCTTCCTGACTGACTTCTTTCCCTGTGAGCAGAAGGCATTTCCAGGCAATGATACTATTCTAGGGCATGTTTGGAAACATTCCAGGGGATTTGAGGGGGAAGGGCTCTGCAGGTCAGCTCCCACGGTTACTATGCTACTTACACTGAAGCAGTAACAGGATCAGAGCAGGAAGTACTATAGCCATAACAATTAGAACATAGCAAACGGACTGGCAATGGAAGAGATAACCTGCAATTTAAAATTTTGCTCTTGCAGATGGAGAGTTGGAGTGTTATTGGTTTCATAGTTCTTTTGCAAGGAGGGCAACCAGTAGGATGAAGTCGCATTAGAAACAATGTTGTAGAGCAAAGACAAAAGTGAAGGACCCCCAGCCAGGATGAAGGAGATAATGCCCTAGAGAGAAAAGTTGACCCTGACTGTCCATCAGAGATTTTGATCTCGAAAGGTAGTTTATAAACGTATTTTAAAAGATGATTCTAAAATTTCAACCAGGGTTGTCTTAGAAAAAAGCTACTAATAAAGCTGCAAGTAATTTATACTTTTATGGGTTTTAGTCAATTCTTATAAAATCTACAGAGTTTATTTCAAAATCCCACAATTTATCCCAATTAATCTTTTAATTACCTTCATGTAATCTGAAAATGAGCACCTCATTCATGTGTCATTCAGAGGAGATGAAGGAGTCAGGGAAACTCAGCTAACATTTGTATTAACTATTGATACTTGCTTTAGGCAATTTAGATGAATATCATTTATATTTATAAACTTAATGATCATACCATTCATTAAGACTGTTTCAACATTTAAATAATCACAATAGGTTCTAGCAAAGCTGTGAAAAATGTCAATCAATTATTGGGTTTTCTATTTCCTATATCAATATCTTTTTCTCTTTCTTTTTTCAGCCTGCTATATGCTGTTATTTGGCTGCTAATGTTTTATAGAGCAGAGGCTCACTCTGTTCTGCACACCCTAATTCTTGGGAGTGTTAATTGGAGCTCCAAGAACAAAGAGCCTCGTGATCAAGAAAGCTTGGGAAATGTGGAATACCAAATTCTCTCTTTGGAAAGTCACAATACCATTAGCATGTTAAAGGCTCTGAAAGCTTCTGCAGTAAGAAAGAAACCTCTCTAACTTTGTTTAACAGTTAAACAAACCTATTTGAATCCAGCAATTTATTAACATACTCCCGAAATAAAATGTCCTTAATTCAAAGCTGGGAGGTATAAGTATTAGCAAAACTTCAAGTTATGACCACTTTTGGTCTACTTAACATTTTAGTACAGTACTTTGTAAAACATTTCAGATGCAAAAGACAGATGCTGTGATAAATGCTGAATTCTTCAAATGTCTGTTTATGAAGATGAACTTTCAAAAAATACAGGGAAATATAGGATGCCATGAGGAGGAAGCCATTGATAGAAACTGATTTCCAGGCAATGTGATCCACTGGTATGTTCCCAAAATCAGGCAGCAAACAAAATAGAACACACACACACTGCACAAAAGATTAAAAAAATTACCATTCACTTATTCTATTATCTTCGGTAATTTTTTACAGTGTTTTAGAATGGTGTGAGTTTTAGAGACAAACAGAGCTTGAGTTCAGATGTTTGTTAGTTAGCTGAACTCAGGCAAAATACTCAACTTATGATTGAACTTGTGTTTTGTTAACTGTAAAATGAGACCGGTCGTATTCACCTAAGAATTTGCTGCAGGGATTCAATGAGGTACATGAACAAAGTATCTAGCATATAACATATACTCTACAATTTAAAATCTCACCATAGTCTGTTGCATCTCCCTCCACATTTTTGGAATTAGTTGAGGTCCTGAGAATAATAGAAAGCATTTTTTCTCAGGTGCTAATGATAAACTGTTGTGGCACTGAATAAATTGTAATAAAATCGGTGTTCTTGTCTGTCACCCCATTGTGAGCTCTTCAGAAGCAGGGCCTGTGTTTAACTTACCAGGCCAGGATCTTCAACATATCAGGAGCTCAGTCTATTTATTAAAGAAATTAATAAATCTTCAAAAGCAACTCTTCCTTATCTTCCACAATCTTCCTATCTACTAAAAGATGGCCAGTGAAAACAACTTTGACTTGAAGGTAACTCTCGCAGCAATGATGTTCTACTCTGAAATAACATGCACATCAAAATATCAGTTTAATACACATAAATTAGTGGTTCAATGCACTGCAATATTAGTTAATTTTGAAATTGCATTATAGATTTCTAAATTAAAGAGACTGCCTGCCTGTCACTCATCACATACAATGAATGCCAACATCAGGCATCACCTTTTTTCCGGCTTTGCCAGACTGAAGGTCATTATCAATTGCTGTTTAATCAGCCAAGTCATGCATATAGACAAAGGTTAACTGCACATGGACCAATCTGACTTCCTTTGTCATCGCAAGACAATTTGCGGCTTAATAAAGCTGCTCTGATTGCACTTAACAACACCTGCTTTAAAATCCAGCCTCATTAATAGCACACTAATGAGTTAGGGATCTTCTGGCAAGGGCACGATCAAAGACAAATGATTTGCTTTCTGATTAAATGACCTATATAACATGAAACCAAATCTCTCAGTTTTCTTTAGAGAAAGTCTTTTTAGAAAAAGTTATAAAAGCTGTTGGTATCTTCAGATATGGTTAAAATAAAAAGGAGAGGAAATAACTGTGGTTTTTGCTCTTCTAAATTGTGATATGGAACCACAGTGAATATAAAGGAAATGCAACCAACCTTTGAACTCACACCCCAAAGCACAAAATAACCATGGAGCAAGGAAGCAAAACGATATAAAACTCATTAAATGAAATTGTATGAAACAATTTAACAAAAAGAAAATTTGGGGAATGCTTGTTGAGTAAGTATATTAATATGACGATACTTTTTAAAGAAGAAGTTGTGTTTGCAGAATAATAAAAGTGATTTTACTATTTTTTTCCCCTAGAATTTGGGTTTGAGAATTTATTGCATTGGGCAAATCATACGTTGCTCTGATTCAATTACCACCACTGGTTGAACTCTGAACACTGGAAATCTTTCGCTTGTCTTTTTATAGTTCCTAAATTATTCTATCTGTACCAGGCATGTCGATCTTTATTGCTTCCTTACCTATGACCTTTGGTAAGGAAAATAGTTCTTCTATGACCTCTGCCACAAGACAAGTGGGAACTAGATCTTGGTAAGAGAACCCAACCTAGGATAGTCAATCCAGAGAATGGCCAGTCACTAAAGTTTGAGGTTATAAACTGGGTCAATCTGAAGTCATCTCAGAAATGGAATGGAATTGGAACTGCAGAGAACAAGGAGTTCAGGAGAGAGAAATTAAAATGAACACACACCTTCATGAGAACCCACAGGAGGTTGGTTAAGTCACATTTATGATGGAGCATGAGAACAAAGTTAGTTCTTTTTTGATTGTTTTTAATCTTTTATTCAGACATTCTTTTAGGCTTACAGAAAAAAATTCAAGAGTAGTAGATACACTTTTGACTCAAGTGTCCCAAGCATAACATTTTACTGCATTTATTTTTTCTTTCTGTGTGTTTGTGTGTATGTGTTCATTGTGTACATGGTATGTGTGTGTATGCATGTGTGTGTGTGTATATATATATATATATATACACACACACACACACACACACATATATATATGCATACATACACACACACATATACTTCTTTATATTTATATGTTGCTCTTTTTCCTGAACTTAAGAGCAAATTGATTTGTGATATTCCTTTACCCTTAAACACTTTAGGGTCTATTTCCTGTAAGCAAATAATTATTTTACAGAACCACAGTATAATTCCCCAAATCGAGAAATTAACCTCGGTGGGCTAAGGTTGTAGTTCAGTGGCAGAGCGCTTGCCTAGCATGTGTGAGACACTAGGTTCTATCCTTAGCACCACATAAAAATAAATAAAGGCATCTACAATTACAAAGAAGAAGAAGAAGAAGAAGAAGGAGGAGGAGGAGGAGGAGGAGAATGAGGAGGAGGAGGAGGAGGAGGAGAAATTAACCTTGTTGCCTTCATATTATCTAATCTATAGACCTTATCTCAGTTTTAATCAGTAGTCTTAACATAGCAAAAGAGAATTGGAAATCATGTGTTGCCTCCCATTGTAGCATCTCTTTAGTCTTTCTTAATATGGAGCTGTTTTATAGTATTTCTTTGCACTTAATTGACATTTTTTAAGAAAACAGGCCAGTTGTTTGCTAGAATATCCCTTGGTTGGGATATAGCTGATGGTGCCCCATGATTAGATTCAAGCTATAAACAGTGCTCTAGGCATAGAACTAACTTCCCTGTCCTTTTGTTTGTGACCCAGCCCAGTACAAATATTGCTGTCAGATTTTCATTCAAGTCTTAGGGTGGCTCTTTTGAATTTCCTTGAGCAAGTAGCAAACATTTGAATAATATGTTCTCCCTTAAACCCCACTAGGCTTAAACAAACAACAAACATCCCTACCATAGTCATTCATTCCAGGGGAAAGATAGCACTAGTTAAAAGGATAAAGTTTGAATCTTGGACTTATCTGGGTTGAAATCCTTGCTCTAGTACTTGTTCTCTATAAGAACATAGGGAAATTATTCTCTCTGTGGCTTAATTTCTTCATCTATAAAATGGGACCAATTATAGTACAAAATCTCTAGTATTGCTGTGAGTATCAAATAACCTAACACATGGAAAATGGTGAATTAAAAAAATAAAATAAAAATTTCCCATAATTAGGTCTATCACTTAATTATGAAAGTACTTAGAAGATATTTCTACTCCAGGCAAATATAAGGCACTAAACATTCAGGAGAAATATTTGGCAGTATATCATACATAATATATCTGTATGATAAAAATTATATAATCGCATGCTGCTGTACATTTCTTCCCAGCCCTATGTTCCATGAAGTTACATTAGGAGCTTGAAATTGGTCATGTTGGGAATATGTTAATCCTGGGAATTGATAACACTACAAATCTCAGTTGTTTCTCTGTCCACCCCCATCCCCACCCTCTGTCTTCTTTTCCAAGATTTGATTGCTAAACACTTACCTGCACAGCACTGTCCACTAAAATGATAGGAGCACAGGATTCAAAACATCTAATAAGTTGTGGGGCCAAATTTTTTTTCTGGAGGTAAAATTTTGGTAGCCAAGATCTAAAATCTGGTAGCTAAGATCTGTTTTATGACCTCACCTCAGTGGAAATGAGACAAAGTCTGTGAACCCACTAGGGAGACAGAATGAGGAATTTTCTTTTCACACTAGACCCTGAGAGAGAATACTCTCAATGACTTTAATTTAGAATTCTATCATTAGTGAAATTATCCTTCAGTAATGGAAAGCAAAGGAAGATTTTTTCGGACAACAAAAAAAACTTGGTCTTCATCAGCAAACAGGCATGCACAGAAGGAAACAGCAGGGTGTTCTTTAGATGAAAGAAAATTGAGAAAAAAAAAGTCTCAAAAGTGGCCTATCTTCAGCTTTGAGAGGAGAGAAAGAGAAAAGAATGAATGACTTGAGATGTTCTAACCAAAAACTCACCCTTATCTCAGATATGAAATGCCCTACCTGTCCTAAAAATCTCTAAATTTAACTGCTAGCTTTCAGTGGTTCATAGGAGACTTAGTAAATGCAAGTGATATTTCTGTCTACTGAAATTCAATTCTGTTTTATGCCTCAAAGAAATCCCATACATAGTACTCTATGGAATGTGAACTCACCATCAAAATTACTAAATGCAAACCAGTAAACTCAAAGAAAAGAGAGACATAAACAGGCATTTGATAATAACTTTGAAAATACACATATGAAAAGATGTTGACCATCATCAACGGGGGAAGTATCCAGCATTACACACACTACATTATACACACTACACACCCATCAAAGTGACTCAAATTAATAAAACTGATGATACATGTGTTTGTAATAATTGGGACTAATTGGAAATCTTATAGTGTTAGTGAAGTAGAACTGAAAAAATAACAATGGCATTGACTTCTAAAGTTGAAGATACTCATCACAGGTTGATTTCTCTTGGAAACAAACATTGAAATAGAGTCAGGGATGCAAAAAATTTATTGGAGAAGAATTCTTGTAAAAAGAAGAAAAAGAAGAAATCAAAATATGTATATATAGAGATAATATAAGTATATATGGAGATATAGACAGAAAGATAGTGTAAATGTATCTTTCCTTATAGTATTTCTTTGTCAATGCACACACCTTAGAATACAATCGTTTGTCATCTTCCTATAAATGCTATTGTTTTCATGAATATTTATTTTCTGAACTTTCCAACACATTCTTACTATTGATTTATTTATTCAATAGTTAGTTTCTAACATCAGAATCCTTTCCACTGCTGTTGCTTCTCTCCTGCATATCCAAACTGCAATCTGAGATAAGATTTTTTTCTATCTGAAGAACACCATTTGTTTCTGGAATGTCTCTAACTGTTAAAAACTTTAATGTTTTGTCTGAAAAAAATTCTTCCTTTACCTTCAATTTCTAAAGGATAGTTTCACTGATGATAGAATTCTAACTTGGCAGTTATTTGTTTTCATTATTTTGAAGACACCATTCCATTGTCATTGGGCTTTCATCATTTTTGTTGAAAAGTCAAACCATTATTCAGGTACTGCTCCTTTGTTATTTCAGAAGTCCCTTTTTACTTCCTCATTCCTACCATACCTGTTTAAATAAATGTCTATATTCAGTTCTCCATGATAAAAATTCCTAGATTGACTTCTGTATTCTTGAGATTGATATTATTTTAAAGTGCATACTTGGTATTTCCAATTTTTGAATCTACTACTGTTAGTTGATTTTATTATTTTATTGAAAAACTGCTGTTTCTTATATTCTTGGTTATTTTTTTAGTACTATATGTCACATATAACAATAGCTGTATTTATACTCATAGTTATATACTGTTTTTCTATGTATATATTATGTGTCATTGTTATACATATTCTCTATGAATTACCTAACAACTTTTCAGTGAGATATAAACTATTATTTGTTTTTTTTAATGTGTATGTGTGTGTGTGTGTGTATTTTCTTTTAGTTGTCATTGGACCTTTATTTTATTTATTTATATGTGATGCTGAGAATCAAACCCAGTGCTTCACACATACTAAGCAAGTGCTCTACCACTGAGCCACAAACCCAGCCCCTATATTTTTTATATGTAAGGAAGGGAAGGCTTCAAAAAGTCAACTCTCTGGCTCAGATTACATTGTTGCTAAGCAGAAGATTCAGGGTTCAAGTGCTAATTTATGTGACTCCAATTACAGAACTCATAATTGCTAGACTAACTGCCTAACCATAAGAGTGCAAATCAATTTTATGCAGATGATAAAAACCTAGATACCCGCTTCCTTGGAAACATGCACTACTTTGTGTGCATATGTGTATGTATGCATACATGCGTAGATGTATGGGCATAAAAGTCAATATCCCTTTTAAGGAATTAAATTGATGCTTGGATAAAGTAAGTTAGCTGGGTGCAGTGGTGCTTGCCTGCAATCCCAGTAACTTGGGAGTCTGAGGCAGGAGGCAATCTAGTTTCTCGCTCATATCCCATGTAGGTGAGGGAATGGGAACCTGTTGGAGGGATGAACTGGCTGTGGGGGAAAAGCTATGAAAGTAATATATCAAAAATAAAGACAAAAGGCAAAAATATTTTTAAAACAGGGGCGCGACCACTTGAGCCAACCAGAAGGTTCTCACAAAGAAGAAGCCTAAAACTTGCTTTGTTTATGGCAGTACAGATCATAGGAGTTTAGTAGGAAGTCTTGTTTAGGTGCTTGCTTCTTTGTGTGGCAGGGGTCCTGCAGTTAACAGGTTATTTGACTCTTGTTGGGTCACTCCCATCTCCTGGGCTGTGTTTGAACTTGAACTGTGAGCTAGATCAGGGGGTCAGCAGTGAATTGGGCATTCTTAAAGCAGGGAGGTTCTTCTTGGGAGTTCCCAAAACAGCAACTTCTTTGCCTAATGGCTTAAATATCACTCAGTTCACACACATCTCATAGATGGCTCCAGGCACTAGGTAACTTAATGAAACCCTGCATCAAAAAATAAAAGGGGTAGGAGATATGGCTCAATGGTGAAGTGTCCCTGTTTCAGTCTCCAGTACTGAAAAGAAAAAAGAAAGAGAGAAAGAGAGAGAGAGAGAGAAGGAAGGAAGGAAGGAAGGAAGGAAGGAAGGAAGGAAGGAAGGAAGGAAGGAAGGAAAAAAGGAAGGAAAGAGGGAGCCAATAAGGTAAATTAATATTTCTGTGTTAGATGAATAGAATAGAATAGAATGGAATAGAATAGAATAGAATGGAATGGAATGGAATGGAATAGAATAGAATAGAATAGAATAGAATAGAATAGAATAGAATAGAATAGAATAGAATAGAATAGAATAGAATTCTCTGTTAGAGCATAGAATGCTCATTTGGTCCACTGGTGAAAGGTTTTTAAAATTACATTCTCCACCCCCCCCCTTTAAAATATATTCTTGGAATTGAGTTCTTTGGCTCGATACACTGGCTACAGAATACCAGGCACTTTGAAATCCAATTATCTAAGAACTGTGCTTTTCTGTTTGATCCAAAAACTTTCCTGTGCCTATCTCTATTATATACCTACCTGAAATCGGACAGACTGTTAAAAATATAGAAAAGGAGTATAAAAATGTAAAATGGGATAGACCTGACTCACAATTCACAAAAAGGAAGTTTTTATTGGAAAATATTCCTTTAAAAAAAGCAAAAAATCAATATTTTCCAATGTTATCAAAGGGGAAAACAAGTAGGGGAAAACTCTAGCTTAGAATCACACAACTCTAAGCAAGCCAAGTTTATTTACATTATCTCTTTGCCATTGTTCAGAAAGACCTTCCCATTGAGTAATCAGAGAAGGGCACCAGGGGTGGGCCCTAATGCAGTTACCCAATAGACAGGTTTGAGAAGAGAGGAAATTAAGAAGCTGTATTTTATCTGAGATGCTTTTCCTCTTTTCCTGGGATAGCTACCTATCATGGAGACACCAAGACTTTCATTTCTTCAGGGATCTTCATATATCTGAAAGAATTCATGACCAGAGCTTGATGAATATTATTATTGTCTCAGAGAACCTTCACATAAAACGCTACCCCAAGTTTCATCATTAAAAGGAAATCTGGTCAAGGATTAGGTTAGACAACTTTTAAATATATGACAATGACTAAAATCCTTTTGTGAAAATTGTCCCCCAATTTATGTTTTTTTTTTAATTTTGTGGATGAATCTAGAAGGAATGTTGGTATGCAGTGGGAGCCAGACAATGTTGTTCTGGTGCAGGTCTGAGGCTTACTCACAGAGGGACAAATTGGCATCTCTATAAGTCTTGATGGCCTCATCACTAAAGGGATAATATTCATTCTGTCACCTTCAATAACTAGGTTTCAAGAGAAAAGAAGATGATAAAATTATGTAATGCTTATTTACTTCCAGTATTCTATCATAGTTAACATATTAAATATTAGAGGTGCTGGTGTGCTAGAGCAAGTTTATCCAAGTTCATCAGAACTGATTTTCACACTGTCAAGGACATTGTAGGCTGGTTGTTAAACACAGCCATTATTTAAAAATTAAATTATATAAACTTAAAATTAAATAAATCATATTAAAAATTGTAATACATACCCAAAACCCATAACTCATTATTTTACTTCACTCTATTATAACCTGTTCTCTGGAGGTTATTTACATCTATAATATATTCATGTTAGAGATAATATTATGCTCTACCCAACTCTGTATTTGGTGAGGCATGCTGAAAGCTTGCAATTGACTGTGATGAAAGTATTTACACTGTGAAAATCAGCAAATACTACAAATCAGAGCTCTCTCTTCAGCTAGCCAGTTTTAAACATTATAATACACTGTGGATATTTAATTATTAGCAACTTGAGGAAAGTGCTAGTGCCAAACATATATTTATATATCCTACAGTGTGAGGTGCAATCAATGTTTAATCTGGTACATTGGGATTCATTGGAGAGTTTTAAAATAGAAAAAAAGTAAATTTGACATTTGAATAGACCATCTCTAAGATTTTGACTTAGTTCCTCTGGGTAACAAAGATTTTTTTGTTTGTTTTTGCTTTGTTTTTATTTTTTGAAAACTTCTCACTTTATCTAATCTGAAACAGATTTAAAACCAATGATCTAAATCTCATCACTGAGAAACTATTAGGCATGGAACATATAGTAATTGAATAGAAGAGATGTATGTTAAAAAGCTATAAAAACTTAAATGTTATGTGAGAATATATAAAATTCTTATGAGAAAAATGCTTGTTTAAAATTAGTTTTCTCTAGTTGTTCTCAAATGCTTACTTAATTTCCAGGGACTCTAGGGAGAAAAACTCAGTATTTGGAGAAAAACTGGATATAATATATTTATTTTCCACTGGATACCTTTTAGTTTATTCCATGAGCATATGTTACCCATTCAAGATGCCAACATATTTTAAAATTATTGCTGTTATAAAGATTGTTGGTGAATAAAGAATTCTAAAAATATAATTTTGTAATTTTTTATCTGATTTTTTGAATTTGGCTAGTTAGAACTTTTAGGATAGAGAAAATTAAAGTAATCATTTTTGTTTTGGACTTAATTGATGCTTAAGCACAGGATCACAAGAAATGGCCAAATACATATGACACATCACAGTAAATTACTTTAAAAATCCATAGTTTGAGAGAAAGCAAATCTGATTAAGGGAATATATGAACTACTTGGGCATAGTTTGGTTAAAACTTTCCTTAAAGGCAATAAAAGGATGTGAATAGTATGAGATTGGATACAAGGACATATTCCAGCATTTGACGACAATAGCGCTCTAAAATATCACTAACCAAAGTGTTTTCCAATGCTATTTTTATGTATTGTAAGTTATACTATGAGTTTTTACATAATTGCATACAACTAAAGCTATTTAACAATAACTTTATAAGTTAAATGAAATTCATCACAGCCAATCTCCAATTCTAATCATCAATCATATCTTTTTGTAGGCAGTATATTTACACTTATGATAGACATGTAAATCTGTTTTCTCATCTGAAGATTGGGCATAATAATTACACCAACCTCATATGGGATACTATAAGGATTTTAATCAAATTAATAAACACAAAATACATAAAAGCAAATCTTTACATAAATTAAGTATTTAAAAATTTTTGTTAGCACTTATTTTACAGAAAATAAAAATGAACCCCAGAAAGACATAGTGAATAGACCATCAGCACACAGATATTTAATAAAAGAAAACCGAGCACATACTGTCTGAGAATCACATAATTAAAACTCTTTAACAAACTCAATTAACAATCATAAGAAAAGACTAAAGCTTAAATTTTCTTATAATTTTTACTTAAGTCTTTTTGTCCATTTAAAAATCTAATATCCTCAAGTGATTTGCATGTTTTTAGTATTAAATTATGATTAACAAATAAATTATATCAAGATTCAATTATACTATAGGATTTTCCAAGTCAATTTCAAAATGTAATGGCTTTTCATTTTTCCATGGAAATTAAATTATTTAATTTTAAGCTTGATAATGGCTCTATAATTAAATGATTAATGTACATAGAAAAGTTCTGTAATAAGTAAAATTTTATGTTTTGTATAACTGGAATATATTTAAAAATATATTGCAAAATCTATCACTATTTTCTTTCTTTTTTCTTATTTTTGTCACACCAATTACAGCTACTGAAAGACAAAATTAAATTAAATAACATAGTATGAAAATATAATATATTTCTTCATGTGCAATGATTTTATGAGAAAAATTCATTAATAGTCCTACATATTGGGAATTCTGCTTATAGTAATGAGACTATTAGGCTTGGAAAATGATCTACAAAAGAAACTAGAAAAGGGGCAAAAGAAAAAAAAAATCAGACTGTGCCAAGATTGGAAAGAAGAAGGAAATTTAGAGAGATGGGACTAACATTTGTGAGAGCTTTACACTTGAGTAGTCATTCCATTCTTGGACAGGTGGCCTAAAGTTAAGAATTTGAGCACAGATTTCAAGGTCACAGTAGTAGGAGCATTAGGAGAACAACAACAACAAAAACATGGGGGTTTGGGTCTTGTTATAAAGGGACTCTCAGTTTAACCTGATACGCTATATTCAAGGTCAGTGGTTCTCACCTGGGGGAAGTTTTTTCTCCTAAGTGATTTGGCAATCTCTGAATATATTTTAAGTTGTCACAACAGGGAGCTACTGGATCTGGAGTTAGAGGACATGGGAGCTGCTAAATATTCTACAATGCATAAACTTCTCCAACTCAATAGAGAATTATCAGATACAAACAGAGCTAAGGTTAAGCATCCTGTTCTAAACTCTAAGGGATTGGATGAACTAGATAGAGACCACCTTTCAAGAGGACTGAAGTCTAGCTTTAAATTATCTCCATTTTTTATTGGAAAAAGGTAGCATTGAATGAATGACTAATAATCTTGAATTATCCACTATGAGACACTAAAGAAAATTCTCTCTAGAACAGATGTCTGCTAACTATAGCCCTTAAACCAAATTCAGCCTACTTACTGGCTTTTAATAAAATAAAGGATTATTAGAATATATCCAGGCCCTTTCATTCATTTACATATTGTATATGATAGTTTTCATACTATAATGGTAAATTTTGAAAGTTGTAAAAGAGAACACAAGTCTTGCAAAGCCCATAAAATTTACCAACTGGCCATTATAGAAAAAAATCTTGCCAGCCTCTGCTCTAGTAGATTCAGACTCCCAAATTATCTCTGCATTTTTTTATTCATATAGAGTTCAGGACTCAGACAAGAAAAAAAAAAAAAAACTAGGTATATAGAAACAAACACAATCAATAAAACAAGAGAACCCACAAATAGATGTTACAATAGGTATACATTTTCAAATAACTCTACTTTATCTTAGATTTATCTAATTGGATATTGTAGAAAGAGAAAGAAAAGAGAGACCTCTGAAGTAACAGAAACAATATTGAAGAAGGAGTCAACTATTTTACAGAAACAATGGAAGTCAAAAGACAATGAATGACATTTTCAAAATTAAGAAGGTAAAACTGTCAACTTAGAATTCTATTATCACTGACAATTTTCTTAAAAATAAAGTATTTTTTCTCTGAAGACATTTTTTCTCTTCAGACAAATATAAACTAAAAGAATTAATAAGCATCAGATGCACATGGAGGAAAACAATAAAGGGAGTCTTTAGGCAGTAAAAAAAATTATATCAGATGCTAACTTTGATATACAGGAAGTTAAAGAGCAATGGAAAGAGACATTAATTAGGATATCTAACTGAATATTGAATTCATAAAGCAATTTAATAATAATGCATCCAGGAATCTAAGGGATATAGAAAAAAGGTGAAAATTCATGAAAATAATGATATCTTATGGACACATCACAAATGGTATTCTAGATATTTATATTGACAAGGTAGTGGGAAAAGTACCAATTTATATTAGAATTCAGGGAGTGGTTATCTTTAAGACTCTGAAATGGTACTATGCTGTAGTATGCATAATTACCAAACTATTAGAGGGTTAATATGGAATAATTCTTAAAACTTAAATTTTAAAAAAATATAATTGAAGGGACTGGGGATGTGGCTCAAGCGGTAGAGCGCTTGCCTGGCATGCGCGGGGCACTGGGTTCCATCCTCAGCACCACATAAAATAAAATAAAGATGTTGTGTCCACTGAAAACTGAAAAATAAATATTAAAAAATTCTCTCTCTCTCTTAAAAAAAGAATAAAAAATAATTGAAGAAGAATACAAATGAGGAAAAGAAACAAAGCAGTTAAAAGAAATAGACAAAAACTAAACGTAAATTTAAACTCACGTACATTACTGATTACATAAAATATGAACTAAATATCTTGAAAGGTAAAGATTTAAGAGTGGCTAGAAACAAGTAATAATCACAAAAATTACAAAAATCAGGCCTTAGTTATAGGATGACAGTTATACAAAATGCATGAAAGTAGAATTTAAAGAAAGCACACAACCAAACTAGATTATTATTGAGCGAAGTAGAACTTAAGGCAAAACATTAGTGGATATATAGGATACTTAATTTTGATAAAATGTTTAATTCATCAGAAAGCTAAAACAATTCTTTATTATTTGAGAAAAGGTAATATAATTGTTTTTAAATTTATTAAACAAAATAACTGAACAAAATAGGTAATTTATAATCAGAATAAATGATTTTTAATACATTATTCTAAATAATTGATAGAATGATCATAGAAAATAATAATTTATGGTATACATGATTTGAACAGCATGATTTACAAACTTGACTTAATTGCTATGTTAAATTACAACTTAACTGTACTAAGTGACTATATAAAATGCATTCTTTTCAAGAGTACATAGAATATTTGACAAAACTGACCACATATTTTGCTAGAAACCATGTCTCAACAAATTTTAAACTATTAAAATTATACAAAGAATAGTCTCTGAGCCCAGTAAAATTAACCTAGGAATAAAGAGAAAAAAAAAGATAACCTGATAATCACATTTGCTAGAAAATTAAGTAACATACTTTTAAATAGTAAATCAAAAAGTCACAATGGAAATAATTAAAAATAGTGTGCACTTTACGAAAAAGGAACACCACATTTCAGAATATTTTGGACACAGCTAAATTCATGCCTTAGAAGGAAATTTATATGCTTAAATTTATATCTTAGAAAAAAGAGACTAAAAGTCGATGCAGAAAATCCATCTCAAGTACAGATAATTCAGGTTCAAAAAATAGAAAAAAGAACTTTTAATAATAAAGGAAGATATTAACTTAGAAATAATAACAAATAAAAACTAGAATGCAGTATAAAAAAATAAGAGAAGATAAACTAGGTTCCTTGGAAAGGTTAATAAAATGGAAAACTATGAAATGCTGGTTATTAAAAAAAAGAAGAAGAAGTCAGGGAGGTACTAATAACAATGCCAGGAATTAAAATGTGAAATCATTACATATGGAATAATTATTAAAATGTCAATATGAATATACTATAAACAATAAATTCTTAGAACAGCAGAATTTTTAAAACCTGACCCTAGAAAAAATAGACTCTAAATTATAAAACAAATTAAATATGTAAGGAAAAATATTCCCATAAAGGAAAACTCCAGACCTCAATGACTATGCTGATGAATCATGGCAAATACTAGTTAAAAAAAAAAAAAGAATGCTAATTTTACATAAATTTTTCCAGAAAATAAAAAAAGAGGAGACTTCTACCACCTTGTTATATGAGGCTCACACATCCTTATAAGAACACTTGATAAGAGATTATAGGAAAGGAGACTATAAGGTAATCATACTAACTAACTTAGATTCAAAATGATGAAATAATAATAACAATGATTACAATATATAAAAAGATTGCATATAACAAAAGAACAAGATGTACATAACATAAAAATTTTATAAATCCAATGATCAGCTTAGTAGATGCCCCAATTCACATGATGACATATTTAATAGCAATTCATAGTAAAAATTCTTATAAAATTTGGATAGAATGAAATTTTCTTAATCTCACTAAAATTTTTCCATACCTGTTTAGTAAATAACTTATTTAATGCTGAAATATCAAAAGACATTCCTCCTGATTTTAGAATGATACAAGATGCCTGCTATTATCTCTTCAGGTTTAATTTTTAATTTTAATGTTGAGATCCTAGTTAGTACAATAATGCAAAAGAAAAAAAATAAATATTAGAAAGGAAGAAATGAAATTCACTATTGACAAATGACATGATTCCATACATAGAAAACAGAACATATAGATATATATGTGCTTGTATATATTTATGAAAGTTAACAGATATATGGTCAAAATTTAAAAAAAATATATATTCCCATGTATTGATAACAAATAGTAAATTGAATTGTTAAAACATATATTAGTGATTGCCTAAATATCAATTTTGTGGGAACAAAATTAATAAAAGATGTGCAAAATATGTATATAGGCGACTATAAATATGAGAAGCTCATTTTTATAGTTAAACGCGTCTAAATAAAAAGATGGATGTACCTTGTTCACATTATATACAGCCCATTCTGCTTAAATTGACTGTTAAGTCAGTACAATTCAAACAAACTCAACAAAGTTGTTGGAATTTAACAATCTATTTCTAAAATGTAGATAGAAATGCAAGGGGGTGAAAAAGAAAAGAAAATCAAAGGAGAATTTATTTTACAAGTTGTTTAAAAGAATGTCTAGAAAACACTAGATATAGACATTAAGTAATGTTGAGTCCAGCGCCAGCTCAGCAACGGTGAGGTGCTAAGCAACTCAGTGAGCTGCTTCATGCTGCTCAGTGGTTGAGTGCCCTTGAGTTCAATCCCCAGTACACCCCCCCCCGCCCCGCAAAACAAGTAATGGTGAGAGTGGTGTCAAAGCACACAAAGAGACTGCTTAAACAGATGGATAGTTGAGAAACAGACTAGACAGAAGGGGCATTACCCAGTACTCAAGCAATGATGGTTTTGTCAAATCATGTTCAGTCTATTGGCTATCCAATTGGAAAGGTGGAAATGAACCTCTGTTTTCATAAGTGTAAAAGGCAAAGCAATAAAGCACATAAAAGATACAAATGGAAAAATATCTTAGTATTTAAAATATGATGTTCCCGCCCAAGTCCCGCGTGGGGAGTGAAAATGGAGTTCCTCTTTGTGGAGTAGACTGGTGGCGAAATAAAGCCAAGAAAAAGAAGGCAATTAAAAGACCACACAACATGGAAGTAATTTTGAAAAGCCAGCGGGGCGGGCAGGACAGCTCTGTGACCTTAGCGATAGAGCTCCCACTCTCAGAAGAGAGTGCATGAGTATTCTGTTTGGTTTATTTATACAAGGAAACTTCAAAGGTTTTCCATGGAATGTTCTTTTGCCAAATAAGGTAGGGGGTGGGCTGTTAGTTCCCAATAGGTTACACCCAACTCTGGAGCTACAAGAGCTGTCCCATTGGTAGAGAAAGCAAGGGCAGAGATCTCAGGCCTTGGGCAGTCTACACAACGGAATGCTGGATTGTTCCCAATGGAAGCCTTAAGTCCCCCATGGCTCAGTACTGAGTAAAAGACCACTCAAGTAGCTTCACAGGTGGAGTACCACATGATGTCCTTGAAATAGATGAAAATTTCTTCAAGAAAGTACATACAAGTAGAAACCATGAAAAAAATATTGGTAAGATGGAATATATTAGGATCAAGGTCTTATAATACTTTACAAAAGAAGATAGTCAACAGCAGAAGCTCTTGAAAAACTTCTCAACATCACTACTTGCTAAATCTTCTGGGACATGCAAATAAAAATGATCAGAAGATAATGTTACATGTCCCAATAATGTTGAAAATTTCAAAGACTGTAAATAAAAAGTTATTGTGGAAATAAGGAGTGATACGACAGTTCATTCATTGTTGAGTACAATATAGTACCATCACTGAGAAAATATTTTAGTTTTTTCTATATAACCAACAATTTCAGTCCTATAAACATAGACAAAAGAAATTAATACACACTTATACATAAACACATATACAAGAATATTCATATCAGCATTATTTGCATATTTCTGAAAAAGAACAGAAATGCCCATCAACATTAGAATAAATATACTTTGTTATATTCATGCAGCAGAACACTATGAAGCAATGAAAGCATAGTACAATTTAGAGCAACCACAGCTATCAATCAAAAGAAGCCTGATACTTAAAAATATATGTACATCAAATATATCATGTATATGTACATGTAAAATGCATTCACTTTATATGCATTCAATATATTTATTCAAGAATTTTCAAAATTATTTTGAGGCGTTAGAAGTGAGAATAGTAGTTCCCCCTGGAAAGAGAAAGAAAGAATGTTTTGAAGTTGTATTTTCACCTGAGTCATATATACATGGCTTGTTCACTTTGTCTTATGTGAATAAGCTGGGATCTTATAAGTTTTTCTTCATTATGTATATTATATTCTAATAAAATAAATTTTTAAAATAAAAATTTAAATTAACAAAAAATACTTTAAACAGCAAAAATGTTTTAACATTTAACCACTAATTTAAATAGCTCAGCTTAAAGAGGGAAATAATAGATAAAACAAACCATTTGCTCAAAATATGAAGGAAAGAACACTTATCAAAATCTATAGAGACAGCTAAAACCTTATTTAGAGAAATATTAATCTTTATATTTTATTTTTAATGTAATAAAATTTGGATAAAAATGCATATATACATACAAATACACACACACACACACACACACACACACATATATATATATTTACACTCATACATACCCTTTTTTTTTTGGTACTGAGAATTGAACTTGGGGTGTTCCACCATTGAGCTTCATCCCCAACACTTTTTATTTGTTTATTTTGAGATAGGGTCTTTCTAAGTTCCTCAAATTGGCCTTGAACTTGTGATCCTACTGCCTTAGACTCCCAAGTTGATGGGATTACAGCATGCACCACATGTCCAGCTAAAAATAAGTATTCAACTAAGTGAATTTAACAATTTAATGGACAGCAAAAACAAACAAACAAACAAACAAAAATACTTGGAAAGAATTGACAAATAACACACAGAAGGTAATGTGTTTGAGTTCAAACAAAGAACCCCAATCTAAAATGAATTAGTAAACCAGAGTTAATAAGATTTTTCGAATACTAATGATTTCAGAAGCCATCAAGCACTACCTTCATCTTAGAGATGAGTCTATGCCCAAAAGGATGGACCATTTGCACACTGTCTACTAATGAACTTATCATGCAGTTTCTATTTTGGAATAATTACTATACTAGGTTGGCCACATGGTGATGTGATTGATTGTGGGCAATCAGCCATTCAGACAACTAAAAAGTAAAAGAACAAATTAATGTTACCAAGGCATTTAAGCTCCGTCATAGCAATTGCCAATTTAACCAGGTGTTTTGCAACAGCCATAGAAGACTCATTGGCAATAGTGTTACAAAGTGTAAATCAATCAAGGTAAAATAAAATAAAATACAATAAAAATAAGAGACTATATGAAGTTGCTTCCCTGGGGCCAGAATTTAATCATTTCCTCTGTTGGCGTGTGAGTTTGTATGTTTGGTGATGTTGCATCTGTGTATTAAACAATGACTCCATTTGGAAGAGTGAAATGATGGTTCCTTTTTATTTCTGGGAAAGCACTGGACGTCCTTCCACTTGAGACTAAAATTCTGTTTTGGATGGAAAAACCATCCACATGTATCTTTTTATTCTGCCTCTTTTATGTATATGAGAGTGTCATGCTGTCAATCTTGTTGCTTTGCCAAATCCTTAATGCTTTCAGCCATGTATTTCAATCAAATGGCCATTTAACTTGGACATTGCACCAAAGGACTAAAACTTTTGGGCACTCGATCAACTGACTAAAAAGTTGATTATGAGTCGGTCACACTGCCCAGAACAGATCTCTGTGAAAGTGCTAATCAGTCATCTCTTAGAGAAATGGATGTTACTTGATTTAAAAAAATAATCTTCCATATGTACCATATATACATGTGAACAAAAATAAAGAAACTACTCTTGTAATATTTTAAGCTACTTAAATTAAAAAAGCATTCAGGGGATTAATAACTCTAAGTTAACCTAATTAACATACTATGTAAAAAAAAGGACTAAATTATAAAAAGGCTCTGAGATTTTTTTTCTTCCTGTAGCTAAGCAGAAGACATGTCCAGAAACTTAGTTTCTGGGGATCTTTCTCATGGTACACATCAACATTTTTTTAACTATATATTTACAATTTTGGAGTTATTCAAGCTATCAAAAATAAAATGTTTTCAGTATACCACATTGATAAATTCTAATTCATTAGTAATTAACTTTAGATGAACATCAATTCTCATTCAAATTATTGATTGGCGAAATGCTTATAAAGCAATAGATCTTTTAAAGCCTTAAGAGTTCCCTAACCAAGCAAACAACTACAGAATCTATTCATTCTACAAATTATTATTCCTTCCTCTATCCTTATGGAATAAAATTAAGTGGAGTTCATATCTTTTTACAAGACCAAAAATCAATGTCTGCATACTGAGATGTCCAAGATAGCAAAAAAGAGTAGATTGAATGCAATAGTTCCATTATTTTGATTCTAGCAAAATTTTAATATACAAATAAATGTGAATGTGCCTTTACATTTATGGTACAATTGGAGATAGCTAGGAAACTTAGTTGGGCCCATTCTTTTCTTCATATAAAATACCCCTATTAAAAAGGCATTCCAAGCTTATGGCACCTGAGGGAGTGTTTCTGTTTAAGGCATAAAGTAAATGGAGCCTTTTGAATTAGAAGGTCATATCAAATTCTGTTGACATCACAAGTCACACTCTGTAGGAATTTGAATTTGCAGTGTATAAAGTTTCTGATTCATGTAACATGGTCAGCAAAAAGAACATTGTCATGAAAGCAATCACATCATGGATTAAGGCTTTTTTTTCTAAGTAAATGGAATTTGGCCTTTAAGAAATAAAAATTTAGTCCTTATTAAATATTCCACTGCTTGAGCTCAGTTTTCCTCTTTGGCTTGGAAATGTTATCTCTGAGAATGCAGAGGGAAGAGAGTTTTCTTCCTGTGTCTCTTTTTACATATTCCTTGCAATACCTCATACTATACTTTTGGAGTCAGGTGCAAAATAAATGTAGCTGATATTGCTGCCCTTCTATTTCTGAAGGTCAAATAGGAACCTGGTAAGCTGTATTAGTTTCTGTTTCACAGTGAACTTGAAGCTTGGTACAGAAATGATAAAGCAAGCTGGATGTTTTAAGCCACTTTTATGATGTTGTAGTCCTCTGGTTCAAGGCAGCACTATGATAACCTCATTTCCAAGGTCTTCATTCAGTTATGTGACTGTTGACTATACCATTCACACCCTGAGAAACAATTGTTCTCACTCCCATCAGGTCCCCATTAACCATTGAGCACATCTCTAGCCCTTTTTAAATTTTCTACTTTTGTGATAGGGTCTTGCCAAGTTGCTTAGAGCCTTGCTAAATTGCTGAGACTGGCTTTGAACTTGCAATACTTCTGCTTCAGCCTCCCAAGCTGCTGGGATTACAGGCATGTGTCACTGTGCCTGGCTGTTTCTAAATTCTTGATAAGCCTCCGTGTCTGATTTAACAAACAATAGAACAGGGAATCAATCATCTGAAATAATAGTAATAACAACAAGTTGTATATGTATAAAACTGTAGAATATGTAAAAGATTGAAACTACATTCCTATCTTCCACCCTAGCAAAAGTCAACTCAAAATACACATAAATATAAAACCAGAAACTGCAACTGCTGGAAGAAAACAGAGTTAACACTCCAACACATTGGCACAGGCAATGACTTCCTGTATATAGCTCCTATAGCTTAAGAAATAAAACCAAGAATTGATAAATGAGATGGAGCACAACAAAGAAAACAATTAACATAATGAAGAGACAGTCTATAGGATGGGAGAAAATCTTTACCAGTTTCTGTTCCAACAGAGGACAAATATCCAGAATATACAAAGAACTAAAATACTTGACTCCAAAATAAATAAATAATCCATTCAATAAATGGGTTTGAATATACTAAAAATGCAATACTCAAAAGAAGAAGTACAAATGATTAACAATTGTATGAAAAGAAAAATTCAACATCTTTGGACATCAGGGAAAGGCAAATGAAAATTACATTGAGATTCCATCTTACTCCAGTTAGAATAGAGTACAATCCAGCAATCATCGAACACAAATAACAATAACTGGTGAGGATGCAGGAAAAAAGGAACTCGTACATTGTTGATGGGAATGTAAATCAGCACAGCCACTATGAAATCAATAATAGAGGTGCCTCAAAAAACTAAAACTGAAATACCATATTATTCAGTGACACCAGTCTTTGATATTTACCAAAAAGAGTTAGTCAGCATACTTAAGAGATATGTGCAGGCCCATGTTTGTCACAGCACAATTCACAATAATCAAGTTATGAATCAGTCTAGGTATTTGTCAAGAGATGAATAGAAAAGGAAAATGTGCTATATATTAACAGCCCTAAAGAAGAATGAAATTATTCCATTTGCAGAAAAATGGATAGAACTGGAAAGCATCATGTTAAGTGAAAAAAACAAGACTCAGAAAGACAAGTATCATATGTTTTCTCTCATATGTGGAAGGTAAAGGAAAAAAAGAAAAAAACAGATGTTATGAAAATGGAAGGAAGTCCACTGGGATATGGGAAGGGACAGCAGAAAGGAGAAGAGAAGGGGAAAAGGAAGTATAGGGGAGCAAAATTTATCAAATTATGGTATATACATGTACAGATATGCCACAGTGATACTTACTCTTCTGTGTAATTAATATGCACCAACAAAAAAATACTGGGATGGTGTTTCAACTTCTGCCTTTTCATTCTGTTAGCTAGCCTAAATAGTTCCACCTGGATTAATATTTGCAGGACTTACAATAATTGACACTCTTTTGTGCCTATAACCATGGATTAACATGCATAGGAGAATTATACTTTTTGACTGAAGGGTGTTCCATGTGTGACAATGTGAGGAAGCATAGGAAATAGGAATGAGAGGAACAATGGTTAGGTGTTGGTGAAAAGAACATTTGTATCTCTGCTGCCTTAGGGACAGGATATGGGCTTGTATTGAAAGAAGGTTTAGGGCCACAGCCTAAAGAAGTTTTGTTTATAAAAGACTGTCAGACTTTGTACTGCTGTATAGTTAAAAGCTTGCAGATAAAGTTTGACACACAGCTAGGAAGACCAGTACAAGTGGACAGCTATTATTTTTTTCTGTCCAGCTTTAATACTCTTGGTAAAGGCATCTCAAGGAACTTCCCCTCCTTCACTCAAAATCTTTGGAGTTTTGTAAAGCTAACTCCACACTACCTATACAGGAGATAGAACAGGACCCAAACCCAGGGCTTTTCTTATTCACATTGAGTAGTTCACAGACAGACAAATCACAACAAGCCAATGGGACATATTTATAAGTCTTTCACTGGAGCAAGTGAAAGAGCAACTTATCTCTCTCGCTCTCTCTGTCTCTCTCTCTCTTTGAAGAGACTTAGGTTATTTAATTTTGAAACTGTGAGGGTCATCATTTGTTAAAAGCTTATCTGAGTGAAGTTTACAGAGAGGAAAGCAGGGGCAAGGATGGAAAGAGACAAAGTCTCTTGTCACTTTTATTATCTTTGGATACAGCTGTTTCTGAAACCAAGTACCTAATCGCTTCTATTATATATGTACTAATAAATTCTTATTTTTCCCCTTTGGTAAGAGCAAATTTATATTAGATTCTTTTGTTATGACCCAAAGAGTCTGGGCTACTACCCTATACCTTCCTTCCATCACTCCAACCTGCATTGCACCTTTGGCATACAGAAGTCTTAGAGCACCCGGTGGAGGATGGGCCCATTAAGATAATGAAACATTACTGTGGAAGCACGGCAGCAGAAGCAGGGGTGAGGGGTGTTGATGAGGCAGAAGAAGATGTGTGGATTTGTTTCTTTGTTCATACTCAACACTGCTTAGAGATTTCCAGCAGTAAATGAGGGGAGTATAAAGGGAAAACAGGGTGAGCTTGTCCTGCAAGAAGACTCAAACGTTAATTGAGCTGAATGGGAACTCTGTTGTCCCATAGGCTCTGAGCACTGGGTCATGAGGTTACAATAGCATAATTACTAAGAACCTACTGAGTATCAGGAGCTTCATATGCTCTTTCCAACCCTTCCTCCTGGTAAGTTTATATCCCCAGTGAAGTGAGTTGCCTAAAGTGGCACAATTAGTGAAAAGAAGAGACAGGGTTCCATGCCAGGTCTAGTTATTTTCATTGTCCCATACTTTCTGTCTTTTTAGTGTCTTCCTACAGCTCTGTAAAAAATCTTTTCCTAAAATCCCGTTAACAAATAAATGTCAATTTTCTACCCACCAAGAGACAATATTTGGTATAGCACTTATTAACGGATCCAATGAAGCACTTGATAAATGCTTTCTTATGATGAAGAAAAATCAATAAACTCTTGGGGTAACAGAGAAACAAGGTACAAGTTTAATTCCTTGAATTTTTTTCCAAGAAAATTCTGTGGAAAATAAGATATAGATCTCTAGGAATCAACATAGAACTTGTGAAAATGGGAAATATTCACTTGCAGGGGGTGAAAATTGCCTTGGTATTCTTTGTTCTTGAATATAGAAGTGGGTAGGACAGATATCAGGTTGATAAATGGTATATGAATATGTCACCAATTGTGAAATACACTAATCTACTCAAGAGTTTTAAATAAAATAATCTGAGGAGGTAATGAATGAAGTGAATATGTATAGTTTCTATTAAGGAAATTTTATCTGTAGATTATGACTTCTGAAAATTACCTAAGAATACCAAAATAAATTTCTATTCTAGATTTTATACTTAGGAGGATTATTGATAATTACTATAAGTCCTGGACTGATATAGAAAAAAAAAAAAACCCTTAAAATTGTCATTACTAATACTATCACACAGACATGTACTTAAAAAGCATCAAATTCATGTTCCAAAAAATATATGAAGCAGAGGTGAGCCCACTATAAAGCCAATACAGGGTAGAACTGGAAATTCTTCCTGTCCATGGGTTCTTTCCAAGGCTGTTTGATGATCTTTAGCCATGTGACTACATTTAAATACATAAACATTTAAAATATAAACATTTTTTGTTTATATTTTGAAGAGTCTATTGCATAGAGAGCAATTCATGAACTGGTCAGCACAAGACTAGAAGAGGTTCCATACTCCATAAGCAAGGGCGAGAGGAAGACTTTTCCAAGATGTTCACAGAAGCAAGACCAAGAAAATATATCTGACTGGTTAAGGTAGAAAATTATTAAAGATTATTTGGCAGTTTCTGACTGGCAAAGGTTAAATTTTGTTTTGTTGTTTACTTTTGTTTTATTGTTTATTTGTGTACTTAATAATGTAAGGCTTTGGAGATGTGTTAGCCTAATGACCTTCCAATGAAATTTTTCCTTTTAATATGTGCTTTGTTATACTTGCAGATTAATTTGCTCTTTTTTTTTTTTTTTTTTTTGCATTGAAGATTGAATACAGGGGGCATTTAACTTCACCACTGAGTCACCATCCCCAGCCCTTTTTTTTTTTTATTTTGAGACAGGGTCTTGCTAAATTATTGAGGGTGTCACTAAGTTGCTAGGGCTGACCTCAAACTTGTGATCCTACTGCCTCAGCCTCTGGAGCTTCTGGGATTATAGGTGTGTGCCACTGTAATCAGCCAAGATGCTCGTTTTCTTAAAGAGGGTCTCCCTGAGGTGGACAGACACTTCAGGTCTGATATGGAATGAATATGTTCCCCATGGTTATGTGTTGGAAAGATGATTCCCAATGCAGTAGTGTTGGGAGATGGGGCCTAATGGGAGGTGGACGGGCTCCTGTGAGGAAGGCTGCTCCCTAGAGGGCCATTCTGAGACAGAGCATGCCTGCCTATCTCAGGGTAGAAGAACAGTGAGTCCCGTATAACCAGTTCAACAAAACTCATGGTCTCAATTTTTTCATCTGTAAGGTACTGTTAGGGCAGATAATGTGGCTGTTCTTTTTCAGCTCTAATTCTATGATTTGGTGTAAGCTGTCTCCTATCCTTTGTGAACTCTGAGTTAAACAAATTGCTTTAGATTTCCACTGAGACTCTAGGAGAATACAGTATGTAATGATTCCAAAATTCATATAAAATTTTTATTTACAGAAAAGTAAAGACCCCTATTCCATATTTTTCACCCTCTTTGCAAAAGAAAAGTTTATACACTAATGAGTTCTAACTAAACTATGTCTAGGTACTACAAAAAAAAAAAAAAAAAAACACTGGATATCAAATATCCAATTGACTAAAAAAATCCAAGTGTGTGTGTGTGTATGTGTGTGTTTGTGTTTAGGTATGTGTGTCACAAGTACTCTGTCACTATGGAGACAAATAAAATAGGTGGGAACTTAATGAATATTTTTCTCTTCTTTAGTGGTAGTGGTAGACATGGAAAAAATGAGCCTATTGGAGGAAAATAAAATGAATCTTTATTTTCTCTATGGGTAGTGAAAGGATTAGTAATAATGTTGCAGATTTTAAAAATCAAAGGAAATTAATGGAACAAAAGTAACTGCTTTAGCACTGTATAGTACACAAAGCTAAATCTGTGCCAAACTACATCTAACTACTGGGAGAGAACTGGGTTGTGGGTGGGGAATAGAGAGGGAGGAAGGGACTTTTTCTCCTATGTTTAAAAAAAAATTGAAACTTTTCTACAATTAGGACCTGTTGAAGAATAACAAAGTCATCTTTTAGATACCCTACAAAATTCAAGGAATAGAGGCAATTCACTCAAGAATCTTTCAGAGGTATAACTTGCTGTTTTGTCATGCACATAATAATCCCTTATATGTGCTTTTTTAAGAGAACAGTTTGTGCATATTTTATCTTTTAACATTTTAAATTACTTGGAGAAACTAGCTGCCCTTTCCCTCTGTAAAGAGATAAGCTTCACAAAGATATGGTTTTATGAATGGAGCAAAAAAAAATCAGTTAAGTTCTTTTTTGAAAATAAGCACAAGATAATGAAGTTTTAAACATCTTGTTTCAAATTACTTTAGAATAGAGCTCATCATTTCAAGATATAGATGACCAATGGGGCATGGGAACAGAGCGGAAGTGGCAGCTGTGTTGAGACTATCATAACTGTCTTTTTAAATGATGTCAGTGACTCAAAGAGCAACTCTGGATGAATCAGTCATGCTGCCTGTGCTTGAGGCATCTAGCAGAATATTTTCCTGCGTGGACAGAGCAATGGGCTAACAAAATTGTGGAAGGGTCAATCCAAAATAGCAAAGAAAGCCTGGCATCTTGCACAAACAAGGCTTCGTGTCTAATGGTTGCACAGTAATTATTGGTTGCCTCAGCATTATTTCAAACTTAACTTTAAAAGGGAGATGTTCTATTTTTCAAATAATCTGTCAAATATTAACTAAGAGTTTGATTGTCTCCATAGTAAACTGGGGAGTTAGATGCTCCAGATAAATGAGTACCACTCTTTGGAGATTTGCATTAATGACTAAATCATAGTATCCTTATTCAGAGGCTAAATAACATTCCAGTGTTTCTGACACATTCCTGAAACATGGGGAAACTGAAAGGGGTTTGGACCATATAAGTCACTGGCAGTATTTCAAGAGAGAGATAGAGAAATAGAGACAGAGAAAGAAAAGCAGGGAGCAAGGAAGGGAGAGGAGGGAAGGAAAAGAGGAAGGAAACTTAATGCTTATTGGATTTGGCAGTAACTGCAGGTCAAACATATTTTGAAAGATTGGACTATTGAGGCTATTCCTTTTTACTCCCAAGACCTCAATTCAGTGACCCATTGGCTTATTGCCCCATTCAAAAACTAGAAGTTCCCCTGTGCATCTCCCCCACCTCCTGCATCAACTCCAGGGGCAGATTTCATTTCACCCCTCCTGTTCCCCATATTCGGCTCACAATTCCCACATGCACTTATCCGGAGGAACTAAAGGGAAAGACAGGATGAAGTGTTTTACTAGACTCCCACAGACACACTCTGGCTAGAACATACCCCAGACCATTGGAAACACATGCCCAGCAGCTGCTCGGGGCTCCCACACCCAGCATAGGTGTTAATACGCATCGCATGACCTCGGCATGGAGGTGCAGCAGTTGTAAACATGTGGAAATGACACAGAAGCCCAGAAGAGTGCAGGCACTCACTTCAGTGCACACAAAGCAGGGCTTGGTACACAATAGGACTCTTCAAAACTCCTTCTTTCCTAAAGGCAGCTGGTTGCTTTCCGAGGAAAAGCCTAATTTGCTCTAGTTGTGGGCTACGGCTTCCATTTCCTTTCCCCACTAAGAAACAACTCAACACGTGTTAAATTCCATTTCTATGCATCGTTGGCTGGTTTGGAACCCCAGGTGTGAAGAAGTTGGGTGGGAAGTGGAGCAGGAGGGAGAAAGGAAGGGAAGGAAGTCCTTTCTAATGCAGAGCAACAGGAAGACTCTTTGGTTTATAGGCTGAAAAGAGGAGTCGCCTATTGCAGGGTATCTTTTTTTTTTTCCCCTAGGATCTCCCCTGCCCCTGTAGCACCCTCCACTCTACATTCTCCACTGATGAGTTGCCATGGCAACAGGGGTCCAGGAAAACAGTGTCATTGGAAGCAGGGGAGAATGCAGGGGAAGAGCATTGAGCTCTTCATACATTTTTACTCTTCTACTGTGATAATCTTTATTAGAGCACTTTGGGAAGCATCTGAGTCTTCTTTTTACATTAATTTGTCTCTGGATTAAATAATAAATAAATAATAAGAAAATGGTAGCTCAGCATTAACAGTTTGAGTGCTTATTAGAACAGATGCTAATTTTTGTACTTTTCACCTGTTTTGTCTATTCCCTCTAATCTGTGCAACAGGTTTTAAACCTTGTGCTGGCTGCATAGTATCTGATCTGACCATCTGCTTCACCATCCCCAATCTCAACACCTTGAAGGATTCTGAATTCATATCTTACTCTTGCCTGCCCCTGGCTCCGGGAAAAGAAAAAAAAAAAAGAATTGTGTCACATTAGATTGGGTAGAGAGAAGTGATGGGAGGGAAGGGGAGGGGAAGGGGGGATAGGAAGGGCAGCAGAATAAAATAGACATTATTATTGCTGTATGTACATAGGTGACTGTATGACCAATGTGATTCTGCAACCTGTACAATCAGAAAAATGAGAAATTATACACCATTTGATTCAAATGTATGAATTGTCAAGATCATTGTACTGTCATGTGTAACTAATAAAAGAAAAAAAAAGTCAGTGACACTGAACCATAGCCAGGTGGCCAAAATCCTACTTTTGCACTGAAAGGTTATGCAGATGGGAGGGTCATCTGCAGAACAGGTGTTGAGCATGTCTTATCTGTATTCCCATAGCAGCACCTGCAATTGAGATGACATATGTTTGGCCTGTCCAAAAGTTCTCTCCTCAGGGCATACTGGAGCTGGATCAGTTCCTTAGCTTTGTTCCTATCTCACTATGTTGTCTCCAAATGTAGCCTCCTCTCCTGCCCAGACCTGCTTCTGCAGTTAAAAGTCAAGACTCAAGCGGATGCTGATCCATAATGGCGAGAGGGGTGTGAATGGACTTTGGATTATGCAGAAGGGAGTGAGGGGAAGGGAAGGGGTTTGGGGATGGAAAAGAAGGAAGGATAGTGGAATGAGACGGACATTGTTACCCTATATACAGGTATAATTACACTACCTGTGTGACTCTGCACCATGTTGAGCCAGAGGAAGCAGTTGTGCTCCCTTTGTGGACAATGGGTCAAAGTGCATTCCACTGTCATGTATAACTAATTAGAACAAATTAAAAAAAAAAAAAAACTTCTTAAAAGTTTTTTAAATTACTACTGAGTTCCCCATCTGAGTAACTCTATTTTATTTATGAATCCCCAATTTTTCTTTTCTTTAAAAATCTTTCCTATGTTTAAGAAATAAACAAAACTCAAAAAAATGTTTGAAGGTCAAGAATTAAGCTGAAACACTATTTCATAAGGTTTTTGTAAGAATTGATCGACCCCAAAGATTATATCCACGAAAACAGAATTGTATTTAGCAAATCAGTTTTTGGAGTGGCTACATCTGTTCTGGAACAAAGTGAGAAACAGATGTGGAAGCTGCAGTGAAACAGAGACAGGAAGCTTGTCAAATGTGAAAACTGAGCGAGCTATCAGGATTCAGAAATGAGAGCAGCAAAAGGTTGATGCCTCCAATTAATTTTCTCTGTTCTTTTTTTTCTTTTTTCTTTTTGGTACTTGGATTGAACCCAGGAAAGCCTTACCACTTAGCCAACATCCTCAGCCCTTTTTAGTTTTTATTTTGAGACAGGGTCTCACTAAATTGCTTAGGGCCTCTCTATGTTGTTGAGGTTGGTCTCAAACCTGCAATCCTCCTGCCACAGTCTCTCTAGTTGCTGGGATTACAGGCAAGAGCCACCCTGCCCAGAACCATTGATACATCCAAAGGAGCTGGAGATAGAACTGTACAGTCATTTGGGGGTACATATTGGCATAAAGAAATGAGTATGTTTTCCACAGACATGATTTTAGCTTTGCTAAACAGCTCTCATTAAAATATCTTAAGTTCATTATGAATGAGTAATAAAAGAGAAAATTCAATTTTGGGCTTTAAAAACAGACATTTTACATTAAGATATGTGTTATGTTAGTACATTCCCTAAGTACTTATTTTGTTGGTTGTCATTGCTCAATGAAAATATAAAAATAGTCTCTCCTCTGCCGAAGGATTAGCAGTATGGTGCCATCTATCTCCAAGGGACAGTTTTTCATCCCAGAACCTTTGGTAAGGTTCATAAAAGTTGTGGAAAAAAACTGAAACTGGTGTACAAGAAAGCACACAGGAAACAAGGAATTCTGTGGAGGAATCAGCCACACGTGTCTCCACTGAGTCACATGAAGTCTCAGGCATCTTTCCAAGTTCAACATCCCTAGGGACACATGCTGAAGCTTTTTCCTGTGTTTTTCTCAGAGATTTATGGAAAACTGTCAGAATTAGTGATTATATAAAGATTTCTCTGGAGTCTTTGAAACCATGGAAGAGATTTCACTTCCACACTCCAGGAAAGAAGAGAAAAAGAAACACACCATGCACGTCTCCTTATTTCTGTTCTCACAAATGGCCATAAACATGATAAGAGCTATTTCCTTTTGGCTATTTCTCTAGCAAACACTCATCTTTAAATACTGGAAAACATTGTTCCAGATTCACTTTTGTGTAGAAATTTGTAGCATTTCCTAAAACGAATAAAATAATACAGCTTTAAACAATGCAGTGGGGCAAAATGTGCCAACTAGGACTTAACTAACAGAGTGATCAGCCAAGAACTCAATTAAGGTTTAAATGTTGCTGTTGAAGTAGAGGGTACCCTGCCCACAGGAGGTAAGACATGTCTTCCTAGCAAATCCTAGGAACATAGACAAAATTTAAACTGCCTTTTGGGTTCTTGATTTCAAAGATGTAAATGATCTATTTTACTGTTTGTGTTTGTCAAGCAATTTTATTGGGGATGGGAAAGGAATTGAATGACTCATTTTGCTCAGAGAAGCTAAAGAAGGGACAGTATCTTAAAGAGTTTGGGGTGCAGAGAGATAGGAAAGGGAAAGGAGAAGTAGGGATGGAGTCTAGTTTAATCAGGTTTTGTGTTGCTATGACCAAAATACCCAACCAAGAATAATGTAGAGGAAGAAAAGTTTATTTTGGCTAACCATATCAGAGTGCTCAGTATATAGGCAACTGACTCCATTGCTCTGAACCCAAGGTGAGGTAAAACATCATGGAGGAAGGATATGGCAGAGGGAAGCTTCTCACCTCTTGGCAGCAAGGAAGGGGAGGGGCAGGAAAGAACTGCCCTTCTTTCCAGGATATGTGCCCAGTGACCCACCTCCACAGTTACCAGTTACTACCAAGCCAATCCATTCAAAGTGGGATGCATTGATTAGATTACAGCTCTCACAGTCCAGTCCCTGTATCTTCAAACATGCCTGCATTAACAGAAGGACTTTGGGGCACAAATTCATGGTCAAACTAATATAGGCACTATGTTCTGGATATATCGATGCTGATGAACTTGCACAAGTAAAGTCCCTAGAAGTTCTCCATCAAGCAAGCAATTGTTTTCAAAGTTGTCAATACCTGTTATTATACATCTTTTGATGATAACATACCATGTAATGAACTTTAGACTTTTCATCAGACCTTTGACAACTGGTTCCAAATTCCTAGGTATCCTTCACTTGGAATGTGGTCCTTATGATATCTCAACCTATGGAGGGGGACAAGAACTCTATAAATAAATGGACTGAGTTTAATCCCAACTGTAAAGCACTAGCCATGTGGTAATGAACTGCTATTCCTTCATAGGGCTTCCACAAGGACTTGATCCAGTCACTGCTATAACAAAGTACCCCAGACTGAGGTTGCCACATGGACTTGGTCCAGTCACTGCTATAACAAAGTACCCAGACTGAGTGGCATATAAATTTATTTTTCATGGTTCTGGAGGAGGATAATCTAAGATCAGGATGCCAACATTTTGCTGAGGGTCCTCCTTCCAGTTGTAGACTCCCTTCTTGTTTTATCTTCACATGGCAAAAAACAGGAGAGAGTGCTCTCTGGCATATCTTTTATGTGGGCACAATTTCCATTCATGAGAGTTCCACCTTTAGGGCCTAATCGCCTCCCAAAGGCCCTACTTCCTAATACTATTCCATTGGGGGTTAGAATTTCAACTTATGAATTTTGGGGGACGCAAATATTCAGGAATACAGATAAAGCAACAGTACCTAGAACATGCAGTTGGCATATTGCTGTGTTCTGGAACAACTGCAGCTAAGATAACTAAATACAACTGAGAGGGCACTGCAGAGGCCTGCTTGGAATGGTGTTGCGAGATGAACACTTTCTGAGCTTTCATGCAGTTAAGAAACCTCTTGCCACTTTTACATGCCTGGAAAATAGTGTTTGATGAGTATAGAATTCAGACATACACACACACTCACACTCACACACACACGCACACAAAGAGCCCATATTTATATTTTTTAAAATCTTAAGCGTGAACACTTCACTATTTATACACTGTTCACCTGGAAGAGAATTTCCAATTAAATACCAACTTCTCTAGTTCTAACTTATGGTAATTAAGTGGGAGAAGGGAGGTAAAGAACACATGGAATGCCAAAATAGAATGTAAAAAGGAGAATGGAAAGGTGGACCAACAAAAATAGAACAAAATATTTAAACTTTGTGTATTATCTGGTAAATGCATGATACCCATGTCTCGATGAATATTAATAGTGGCAACATGAACTATCACTAGCCATGAGTTTACTAAAGGCCAGCTACTGGCTTGAGAGAGTGCACAAAAAGGTGAATCTAAGGGGGTTGAAGTTCAGGGCCTTCACTTGTGCCTCTTGGAAGCCTCTGAGTAGCCCTAGCAAAATGTTACTGTATAATTTTTAAAAATAAGATATTTTAATCCCAATGTGATAATATTGACATTTTTCTCGTCTATTCTGACCTCCTTTCCATGCTTGCTTGATGTCAGAGGCATAGTAGGCAACCTGTGGAATGGTCCCTGTGGTGTCCTCTCTAGGTCTATATGCCTTCATTAATTCCCCTGCCCTTGATTGTGGGCCACACTTACTGCATACAGTAGAAATATGACAGAAGTTATTCAGTATTGTTTGTGCAAATAGAAAACACACTCTCTTGGGTCTCTCTCTCTGGGCCAGGCAGCTACTGTATCTTGAGGATAAGCTCTGCAGAAAGGCCTGCATGAGTAAATTTAGAAGTTTACATATTGGAGCCTGCCAACAGGTAACCTAGGTGAACCAGGATGTGGATGATCCCCCGTGGAACATTCAGACAAGAGCACAACTTTGACCAACAATTTGACAGCATAAATGGCTTAAGACAGGAGGACCCAACTGAGCAATCCCCGTTTCCTTATGCATAGCAACTATAAAGGAATAAAGGTTGTTATCCAAGCTGTTGTGTCTTAGGATGTTTTTATTTTATTCTTGTTACCAGGGATTGAACCCATAGGTGCTTAACCACTGATCCCCATCCCCAATTCTTTTTTTTTTCATATGTTTTATTTTTTATTTTGAGACATGGTCTTGTTGCGTAGGGCCACACTAAGTTTCTGAGGCTAGCTTTGAACTTCTGATCCTCCTACCTTAGCCTCCCGAGCTGCTGGTATTACAGATATGTGCCTCCACTGTGCCTGACTCTAAGGATGTTTTGTTGGGCCACATTAGACAACTGATTCAGGAGGTGTTGGATGGTCATGAGCATTTTAAGGAACTAATTAATTCAGCGGATTAATTAGTTAATTCCTTTGTTGTTTTTTTTTCCTATAACAGAACAGCAAAGACTGGTAAGTTACATTGGTAACTTATAAAAGAAGTTTATTTTAGCTCACAGTTCTGGAGTTATGATATTTAAGATCAGGTAGCTACCTCTGCCAAGGGTCTCATGCTGCCTCCTAATGTGACAGATCACAACACATCAGGGGTGCCTGTGAGGGCATGGAAATCACAACACATTATTTTTCAGATCATACCAAATAAGTAATTCATTAGAAGGAAATTATAAACTTTGAAAAGAAATATTAAAGAGGTCCTTGGATTGTTTGTAGAGAAGAGGCAGTCATGTGAATAAATGTAAAGAGCTTTAAATGTTTGATTTGACAAAAGGGGTTTCTTACAAAAGTTAATATAAAACATAATAAACCATGAAAATGAGGACATTGATAAACTAGCTAATGAGTGTTATCAATTCAAAGAGTGCCTAAGATTAATTGCTGCTGGAGAAAATAGGAAATGCTCTGAAATCTTGCAAACTTCTCCATGAGCAAACCTGAGAGAATTCATGAAATTTGACAGTCTGAAAAACTAACATGGCATTACCAATATGGAGTCACGATGGTAAAAAAGCTTCAAAGTCATCAAAAACCACAGTTATGCATAGTGAGATAAAATATTAATGAAGGAAATTAAGCATGTTAAGGAAAAATTGTATTATTTGAGTGTTCTCTTTTAAGAAAGTAAGATTGAGTTGTTACCTGGTCCTCTTTTTTTTTTTTTTTTTAATCAAGTCCAAGGGTCTTGCCCTGACTCAGGCCTCTGGACTAGAAAAAGCCAGTCACAGTCATACCTCATCAGAGGCCCAGAGAAGAGTTTGCACCAATAATGACACTATCTGAGTCTGCAGGATCAGCATTTGGATTTGCTTGTCCAAGTATGAAGACTTTTTATTGTATTTTTGATACCAGGGATTGAATGGTTGAAAAGGCTGGGCAAAATGATGTCCTACATAAGGAGGAAGAAAGGATGGATCTACTCTATGGCAAATTCTATTTCTACCAAAGAATGAAAAATATCCCTGCTTGAATAGTTTTCAATTCTCTATTTTTCTCCACCTCAAGTAATAGAAAAAAATGCCTACTGGCAGCTTTACAATTATAGCTTGTTCCTGGTTCATACTTAAACTATTTTTATGACTATATACATATGTGTAAATGTTGCAGTCTGGGCTCAGGAGCCGGTTGGCCGACGCTCTTCAGAGTTTACTTTGACTGCATTTCCTGGCTACATTCTGGCTGGAGCCACCGGACTCTACTGAAGGTTTGTTTATGTTCTGGTCAGATGTTTTGCACTCACCCAATAACTGGCAAGTATATGAGTCAACAGGAGAAAAGAGGAAGTTGCAGTGGAGAACTGACTAAAATCCAAACTCTGTCAACTAACTTTAGCTGAGTTTAGGTTCATTTTACAGAGTTTTGTCCTTGTAGAAAATTTATCAAGTATAGCATCGCAGTCTCTCTGGCTTCACCTCACCTTCTTAATTAAAGAAGGTATGAGATGGCTAAAGTATTTTGGAAAGTTAGGTTTATGGTAGACATTAGCAGAAGCAGTTAACATCTTGGACTGTTTTTGTATTTTCGAGAATAGTCACATCAGAATTTGATTTTGCTCTGGCAGTTTGATACCCAGACTCCTCTTACAGGTTCCTCCCTCCCTCATTCCCACAATAACTCCCTCACCCATGGGCTTCCCTAAGATGGGGAGGAGAGCAGGGGTTAGAAGGAAGGAGGTTTTTTTTACCTGAGGTCTTACAAGCAAAGCAGAAAAAAAAATAACTATGTAGGCCAAGGAAAAAGAAGATGAGGTAGAGGAGGAGAAAGAATAGGAGGAGGCAAAAGAAGAATTAGCAAAAGAAGAATCAGTCTTAAACCATCAACCCATAGGTCCAAATTTATCTTGGATCTGATGGGTGATTTGGGGTCTTCTTGGTATTTTGAATATCTGGAATTTTTCCAAGTTTAATAAGGGAATCCATTCATAGAACTCCAATTGGTAATTAGCACCCTCCTCCTCTAACATACTATTTGATAGAGTCATCCAAAATGTTAAAAAAATAGCAGAATCCTGATCAAAGCATTGTCCCACTCAGAAGAGCTAGGATCAGTCACAGAAGATGAACATTGTAAAGGAGAGTGGTGTTCACCAGTGGGAGTGGGCAAGCTCTGGACTGGGTTCAGGAGACTGTCCTTTGCTGGGGGAGGGGGACAGGGTGTTGTGGAGACTAAACCTTCCTGACCTCTTGAGTGTTAAGCCTACAACCTAAAATAGGAGAACCCATTGCACTTAGCATGTAGTAACATCTGAACATACAGGTCACCAAATCTCTCTCCTTTTAAAATGGAATTAACATAGAGATAATCATTGGTTGTGAAATGGTCTCTTCTTCACAAAGCTCAGTATTTGACACTAAAACCTCTACTCAGATTAATGAATTCCATGCCCCATTCCTCCAGGACTTGGTTAAAGAAGAAAAGACTGCCTCCAATCTGCACATTCCCAAGGCTATTCGCTAAGCAGTGCAAAGATGCAAGAAGTCACCGATTTAGTCACCCAAACAGAGGCAACAGAATGAGTATTCATTACACTAGACTAGACAGTGAGATCCAAAGGATACATTGGAAGACCAAAAAAAAAAAAAAAGAGGTGGGGGGGAATTAAAGCATTCAAACTATGATGATGGTGGGATTGTAAATCAATAAGAAAAGGATGTAGCAGTGAATAAGACTGATATGAATAAAATATATATATATATTATATATAATTTTAATATATATTTTTAACATATATATATATATATATATATATATATATATATATATATATATATGGTTTGGTCCTACTTTGGGGGAAATATGTCTGTAAAACAATAAAACAAAATAATAATCAGTGGTTATTATGGGGTAGTGAAAGTTTGGTAATGTTTACTTTCTTCTTGCTTATATTCATTTTATGATTTTCATTCAATTACCATCTACTATTTGTGTTATTTTAGAATATTTTAAGGGCTAAGAAATTATAGCTCCAATAATCATTTTTAAAAACAGATTTTAATTTAGAGAAGCTTTAAATTTCTAGAAAGGCACTGTGAAGATAATTTATACCTAGTATTACCATAAATCTTACATCTAGTTTCCCCTATTAGTAACATCTTATATTAACGTGTCATAATTAATACGACATGGTCATAACTAGTGAATCAATGCTGATACATTATTATTAAATGAAGTCCATATTTTATTCAGATTCCCTTACTTTTTAGTCAGTTTCCTTCCATCCCAGGAGCCCATTCAGGAGACCACATTACATTCAGTCACCATGTTTCCTTAGGTTTCTCTTGGCTGTGACAGTTTCTCAGACTTTTCTTGTTTTTAATGACCTTGAAAGTTTTGAGTACTGATTAGGTATTTTCTAGGATATCTCTGAGTGGGATTTATGTGTTTCTATGATTGGACAAGGGTTAGGGGCAGGGGGTGGAAAATCACAGAGGTAAAGTGCTATCCTCATCATATCCCGTCAAGGGTACGTGCTGTCAACATGCTGTCACTACTGACATTCACCTGGACATCCTGACTGAAGCAGTGTTTGTTAGATTTCTTTACCGTAAAATTAACATCTTCCCCTCCTTTCCATACCAAACCCTTTGGAAAGAAGTCAGTAAGCAAAATCCACATTAAAGGAATAGGGAATTGTGCTCCATGTGTGTGAGATTGGAACATCCACATAAATTATTTGGAATAACTCTGAAGGGGTCATTTGCTTTTTTCCCTTTTTTTATGTATCTATTTAGTCATTTATTCATATCTGTATTGACTCACAGGTATTTATTCTGTATTTTGCATTATAATCACAAACTTCTTTTTCTTGGTATTTAAATGGTTATAATTTTGGCCATTGGGACCTCTTTCAGTTGGCTCTTGTATCTCTTGACAAACCTCTAACGTGGAGTGTGTGTTTGTGTGTGTGTGTGTGTGTGTGTGTGTACATTCGCACATATTCAAGCATTTGAGAGGTTCCTTATTTTCTGGCACTGCAAGATTTTCCAGGCTTATAATGGTGTATTTCATGACTCAATTCTAGACTCAATCATTTCTTTAAGAATCATTGTTTCTTTTATTGGAAAATAGAAGCAGAAACCAAAACATAAACTCTAAATGTGCCAGTTATAACCAGGGAGTTATTGCTTTCAGTCCATCTCAGTTGTCAGAGCAAGGAAATATATATGTGCACACTAGCCACGGTCTACACACAGATCTATAAAAACCTCTCTGTGTAAGCTTTTGTGTCTGCCTTAAGCTAAGCACGAGCTCTTATTATTTCCCAGTCTAATCATGATCATCATCTGGGTCACTCCAGCTTATTCCACTGCTTTCCTGTAATTTCCCACTCCAACATAGACACCTGGCTTCCTCCACTCACTGTCTATCTTAATTGCTCAAGTTCAGTTTACATGTATGGTGATTTTAAAATTGTTAAACTATTCCTACGAGAAATAATTTTATCAAACACAATTCCTGCATATAATTCCTTTTGCCTTTTTTCTTACAGATTCCACACATTCTCAAAGTCACAAGGGACAGTACCTTTTTCACCCACCCCCTTTCTTGATTCATTCTACATTCCATTCTGAGATCTTTCTACCTCCTCTGTGCTATTGTGTTTGTTTGCACACATTAAAAATCACTTTATGTGCTATAAAATTCTATGGATTTTGACAAATACAATGGCTGATCTGTCTACCATCTCTATATTTTGCTTTTTCTAGGGCTATTCAGGTCATCCATTTTTCCCTTCTGTGAATACTGACTAAGAAATTGGTCAATTTCATCTAAATTGTTAATATTTAAAGTTATTCATTTTCCACTGACCATTGCTTTTGATTTTCCAAAAATTTTGGTAACTTTGTCTACATTGAAGATTTTCTCATTGCCTCTTCTGTAGTTGGAATATCATGTGCAGGTTTGGTTTTCTTGACATTCATTCTGCTTGATGTTCCCTGAGATTCCTGACTGCAGATTTGTGGTTTGGTGCCTGTCATTAATTGTGACAAATTCTTGGCTATTAATGTTTCATATATTTCTTTTGCTTCATTCATTCTTTTTATTCCATCTGAATTTCAGCTATGCATATTTTAGATCTATTAAAAGTTTTCTACAGTTCTTAGATTCTGATTTTTAAATTATTTTGTCTTTTGATATTTTAGTTTGGGAGGCTTCTCCTGCCCTATTATCAAACTACTGATGTTTTTCATTGTTCATATCAAGCCTACTGATGGGTCCATGAAAAAACTTCCTATTTCTGCTACAGTGTTTTTAGTTTCTAGCATTTCTTTGTGTATTTTTTTTTAAAGCTTTGGTTCCCCCAGCTTATAGTACTTATCTGTTCTTACATGTTTTCTACTTTTTCCATTGGAGTCCTTAACATACTAATCATAGTGATTTCAAATCCCCTAATAATTCCAATCTCTGTGTTACATTCCTGGTTCTAATGGTTGCTTTGTCTCTTCAGAGTACATGTGTCCCCCACTTCCTTTTCGGCTTGCTAATTAAATAGACCCTGAATGTGAAGTTTTATGTTAATCTAGTTATTCTTAATACTTGCTGTGGCTATGGATGACTGAGACTTCAAATTCCTCTAGTCTCACATTGACTTAGACCTTCATAAACATTCCTCCTCAGCGAGTGTTGTGTCTTACACCTTTCTAATGTAACACACTTTTAATTACACTGTAGTCTTGTTGATATAGTGCTAAGGCTTGGGAGAAGGGAATGTTGCAAAGCTTCCAGTTAAGTTTCAGTCTTTTCGTGGACTTCTGCCTCTGGGACATGACCTTCACATTTCCTAATTTCCCTAATTTCTAGATGCAGTATTCCCAATCTGTTTATCCTGCTGTCACAACCTCTGTTGTCTCTCTACCACATGCACATTTTAGTGAGAGAAGACGACTAGTGGAGGATGGAGAGGGAGGAATGCCCTCTCCAGATGGGATAAGACTCTGGAAAAATCTTTCCTCTGGAGAGTGAGCCTTTGTTATAGAGAAATCTCTGGTTCTTGATTAGTTCCCCTCTATCCTTATCAGAGCCATGAGAAAATTTCAGTTATTTATCACGAAAACCTGGTGTGGTTCCTGGAGTCAAAAAGGCTTGTAAAAGTGTGGGGCTCGCTAAAGCTACAGCCCCAAGAAGTTTCCCATTCTCAAGAAGTTCCCACTCAGCCTCCAGCAATTTTATCAAAATAGTATTAAGTGTCATACCAGTGCTAAGGTTTGGATATAAGGTGTCCTCCTAAATCTCCTATGTTAATGCAGGCATATTCAGGGGTACAATTATTAGATTATGAGGGCTATAATTCAATACACCCATCCAAATTTGAATGGACTGGATGGTAACTGTAGGTAGGTGGGGGATGGCTAGAGGAGATAGGTCACTGAGGTGCCCTCAAAGGATTCATCTCCCCTGTGGCTCCCCCGCTGCTTTCTTCTTTGTTTCCTGGCTCCCATATGTGGCTCTTCCCCAAGCCCTTCTGCCATGATATTCTGTCTCACCTTGGGCTCAGAGCAACGGAGTCAGCTGCCTATGGACTGAGACCTTTGAAACAAGAGCTGAAAAAAACTTTTCCTTCTGTAAGTTGTTTTTGTGGTGTATTTGGGTTACAGAAACACAAAATCGGACTAAAATTCCAGTTAATGGACTCTAGCTGCTCAGTTCCTGGTCACCTGTTAGCTTCTCTACGTGCCTATTTTTCCCAATTTTGGGGTGTGGGTTTGCTCTACATCCTCAGTGTTCTGTTGAGTCCAAGAAAGTCATTGATTATTAACTTGTTTAGCTTTTTCATGTTGTAAGAAGGAGAGTGACCATTTTCATGTCTTCTGTATTTCATAGATGAAAACAGAAGTTTCTAATAATAATTTTAAAACTTGCTTTAGTAGCTAGCTTCATATGAAGTAAATCAAATTTAGAATATTTGGCCTATATTTCTCTTTACCGTGAGATGTCATATCAATGTGCTTGCTCATTGATTTGTTGATGCAGTTAAGCCTCTGGCTCAGGTTGCTGGTGACTGCATTCTCTCTTCTTTGCTGAAAAAAAAATACTAAGTGGTTCCTCAGTTAAAAGGTATGCTTGGGCTGGGATTGTGGCTCAGCGGTAGAGTGCTCCACTAGCACAGGCATGACCTGGGTTCGATTCTCAGCACCACATTAAAAAATAAATAAATAAAGGTATTGGTTGTGTCCATCTACAAAAAAGATGCGCTCTCTCTCTCTCTCTCTCTCTCTCTCTCTCTCTCAAAAAAAAAAAAAAAAAAGGTATGGTAAGGATTGGGTAGGAGGAAAAGTGAAGCAAAAGGGCTGTGTTGCTAGACTTCACATTAGACACTAATGAGGCATTGTGATTGGAGTTTTGGCTCCTTTTACCCTTTGCTTTGTGCCTGTCCATAAAGAAAGTTGGAAAGCTACCCCCACTTGAGAAATCACAGTTATTCTGTTAGAAAAAATAAATAGCACTGGTTACTGTACATCACACTTGTTCTGCCATTCCATAATCCATGGAAGAACCACAAATATAAACGTGACTTTTAAGCATATAAGAATTTACCACAAAGAAAAACTTTTGCTTATTGTTTGGGTTTTATTTGCCTAGCTAAATAAGATAAGAAATTTTAGTTGATTTGGCTTATTTCTTTCCTCCTCTTTCTCTTCCTTTTTTTTCATTAAATACCAAGTAATCCAGATAATGAGGAAGTTGGTTCTTTATTATAGACTGAATGTAGATAATTATTTCATTCTTACTGTAAAAATTTTAAAATGCTGAGACAAATAATATTAATTTGTGGGGTGATCAAGAACATAAATGTAATTATTTTCTTCATCGATATTGCCTACACAAGAGTGTTTAAAAATGAACCCACTTTTCCTCTGCTGTTACATGATAGCATTCCTTCAGAAATGTGAAATTTCTGACATTTTCAAGGGATCACATAACCTGCCCAGATTGCTTTAGAGTCTTAATTCTGCTCATATTATTGTAGACATTTTCTCCTGTGAACATTGAATATTTTCTACATTGGGTTGCTACTTTTAACCAAAATCTATAATGAGGAAATATGAACTTTCTCTTGCAATTTATGTGTACGTGTGTGTAAGATAAGGAAAGAAATTAGTGGTTAGAAATCCCTGCCTTGAATACTTATTCTAATGAAGTTATGACTGCGTGTGTTTGGCACACATGGGTGGTATTCATGCTAAATAAGAGGCTATACAAATTATAGTCTTGCATAAATGAATAATTTCATATATGTTGATAATTCATGCACCGTCAAGTGATCCAAAGAACACTGATACTCTCCAAAGTTCTTTTCCTCCAGTTGCTCAAAGGGACATGGTAAGAGACTTACCTTAAGAATGAACAAATGCTCTTCCTCACACACATGCCTCAATTTGACAGACTGCAGAGTTGACCTTCAATGTGTGCCTGCTTTATGTGTCTCAGCAGACCAGAACATCAACTGTTATTTCTTCTCCTCCCCATGGAAAGATTGGTAAATGTTACCCAGATGAAAGAAGATTCTATTAAATGTAGTCTTTAGCTAATTCTACTGGGCAGCTTTATGATACTTTAGCAACAGACAGTATTGTTCATGGTTTCCTATAGGAGACTTTCTCCAGGGACCATCAAATTGGACTTCTTTGGAACACACAAATTCAGAAAACAATATACTTAAAAGCTATTGATTCTGGAATTAATGTCCTACTTTTTAAAATGCAGCAAAAATGAGGGAACACAAGTTTTTGTCTGTAAGGACAATCACATGGTCTGTCAGAGGTTCCAGTTTGAATTCAGCTGGCTTGGGGATAGGTGTGGAATATCAGAATAACTGTTAGCTGAAGGGCTGGGTACCTTCCCTTATAGTGTAACAGCAGATCAGGAAGAAGAAAGATCTGTGCACATCTCAGATGCTGAGTCAACTTAAAGGTAATATTTATGATTCTGAACATTGAACTGTAAGTCTCATTTGCACCTGCAGCTGCCCTAACACAACAGTTGCATATGTAGGTTCTAGAAGTAATCCCTGATGTATGTGAAGCAAAAGAACTCAAAGTTGGAGGAACTTTCTTATCAGATGCTCCAAGAAACCAGAGTGCCAGTAGGACTGTTTGGAGGAGCATTTAATAGAATGTGACACAAAATGACAAAAACCCTTTGAACTTTGCTATATATAATCATTATTGGGTCAGGTTTTTGTTCTTGTTGTTGCTTTTTTTTAGGTTACTTAAAAAAATGGAGTATTGGCTACATTTTGGTTTGTATTTATGTGTGTAAGCACTTGTAAGACTCTGAGGACCTCTGAAGGTATCTGGAGAGGACTTTGCAGAGTCCTGGAGGGCCCATATTAGCAAAGTCAGTAATAATTAAATTATTGCTATAAATGTGGTTTCATTAATTCCTGAAAGATGGTGAACATGAGAAAATGTAGCAGTTTTTTACATTTACTTACTTTTATGTTTGAGCTGTTCCTAATCATGTTCTCTAATCTGGATGCTACTCTGTGTTGCATGCAGACAGAGCAAAATCAACATGTGCATGTGTTCAAATAAGATTGTTTTCTAGCTCTGACATATAAACTAGAACATGATAATGGGGATTTTAAAGAATAAATTGAAGACAAGAAGCACAGAAGATTAGGAGAGATAAGGAATCTATTTTAAACTATTTACTTTTCTTCAATGGATACTATGATTTGGACTATTCTATGACCTTTCAGAGCTCTGTTCACTATTTTTAATATAAACTGTTCCAGGCAAACAAGACAGGAAAGTTTCTGAAGGAGGACTTTGCATCATTTTCATATTCCATGACTATAAGAATCAACTAAAGGATCAATTAGCTAAGAGTTACTACACACTTTTAAAGTACCCACTTCTGCCCTTCCCTGTTTCAATAACAGATACTGCTTTCTCTTGTCAGTTTTATTTTTGTCTTTCAGTTCTGCAGTAACTTGTACAGGACCTCTGTGCACAATTCATCCATATGTGATTAAATTCTTTGCTTCAATTTTTTTTGTGTGTGTGTGTTTCAACTCAATAATTAAAAGCAAATTCCTGTGGTTGGAAATATTTGGAAAATGTCTACAAATGTAAGTGGTTCCCAAAGGGCCAAACCTTAAAATCATACTTTTAATTAGGGTCCCAAATGCTCATGGGCTCTTTCTAGGAGTGCACTAGTATTATTTTTCAATCTGATTAAATACTTGACTCTCACAAATGAGTCTGATTATTCTTCATATTTCAAGGGAGAGGAGACTAAAGGGTCTTCTTATATGTGAAAATGAATTATTCTTGTCCTACTTGCTGAATTGGGCTACCTTGGTACAGTAAAAGAAAAGATTAGTAAAATAGTAAAGCTCTTACCACTTACCTAGAAATTAGGGCAATGCACAAGCTCTATGATCCCAGAATGGAAATTGTTTAAAAAATGTAATAGGAGCCACCAAGGTGCTGCATACCTATAATTCTAGCATCTAGGGAGGCTGAAGCAGGAGGATCACAAGTTAGAGACAATTTTGTGAGACCTGTCAAAATAAATAAATAAATAAATAAATAAATAAATAAATAAATAAATAAAAATGCCTGCAGGTGTAGCTCAGTGATAGAACACTTGCCTAGCATGTGTGTGGTCCTGGTTCAATCCCCAGTAATCTTCTCACTCCACACACACTCACAAATATGATAGGAGTCACTGAAGCAAAATTTCCCCTACTACACCCCCATCTGTATTTTATACTGATGAACGAGATGGGAGACATATATGCATTTTTCCATCTTAACCCAAAGAATAATAGACTTTTCTCATAATTAGTTTCTTGTGTAATTTATAGGACACATTCTGAGAGGGTCTCAGTCTACTTGGGATAGGATATTGCATTTTACAGCATTTTTCCATAAACAACAGTTCATTTTACCAGATTTGCTGCTTGTGACCTATTTATAGTGAGTCAAAGAACTGGATTTAAATACATTCCAAGACTTATGTTAGTGCATTTCTTGTTCACAAAGCTAAAGAGCATATGAGAAGCAAAGCAATATTTTGGTCAAGTCTTCACAACAAAAATACATAAAGGTTTATTGTAGCAACTGACCAAATAACCTGAGCCAAAGATCCAGACTTTAAGTGTTAATTGTAGGTTCTTTAGACATACGTTTTTTTTCCTTGCTAACAATTAACACTTATTCCACTATGTGTTTTCCAGCTTGAACATGTGACTGGCCATGACTGTTTCTTTTCAACTGGCAGCTGTAATGCCATTTAGAAATCTAACAAAGTTTTTTCAATATCACTTTGTGTATTATAGTTACCAGCTGGATCTTTAACTGGAGATGGAGTTGGGAATTTAAGTAAGGATATTTATTAAACCTGAAAGTTGGACTCTGTGTGCTCCTTTTTCACGGAAGCCCTAAGAACTTGGCCCATCCTGGCTTGTGCAAGTGCTGTCTGAATGTGCAATGGGAGGAAATATTTGAATGGCATCCTATCTGTCATTCTACCGTGGAATGTAACTGTGAGAAACAGGCTGGTGTCTCTACATCCAACAACTTTTTGCATATTGAGGACAATAATATTTATCCAAGGATTGGAATGACTGAACAGTTGATCCTTGGAGTCTAGTTATACTGGGATTAAATAACCAGTGAAAGAGTTCAATAATAGAAAAAGAAAATAAAGCGTGAACACTATTACACCAAAAAAATAAAAATAAAAAATAAAAAAAGAGACATTAATGAAAGATACTGGCTTGCCTTAAGATGACACTTATTTTTTTTTTCAAATTCATTTGCAAGTGACCATTCCTTCTCTTGTTTATAGTTTTCACATGGTGTTGTCTATTAGGTTCCTATTTGTTGAAGCTGTAGATTTTGACTTTAGGTTGCTCTAAGTTCTTTTCTAATAAAATAGTATCTGGAATGCATTTTAACCTCCAAGTAGTTTAGGTCAGAGAAAGTTAGGATACATTCTTTCAGATTTAGGGGGGAGAACATCTACTGACCATGGGCCTGGCAGGCATCAGCCTTGGTTGAGTCCGGCTTCTGTGCTTGTCCTGGCTCTGCAAGCCTGAGCAAGGCCGGCAGCTCCCTTTGCATCAGCCTTGAATGTGTAAATGGAGATAAAACTGTACTGAACACCGAGTGTGTTTGTAAGGATCAAAAGAGTCAATATATTAAAATGCTTAGGACAGCACCTGGTGAATACTAAAGTGCTTAATAAATATCACCCATTATTATTGTCATTTCAAGGTATGAAATATGATGACTCTCTCCTTGAGGGGAACTTGTGCTGAGCTGGCTATATTCATAAGACTCAATACATTTATGGACAAAAGAAGGTGACAGGAAAAAAAAATATGCAGCCAAAACAGAAGGTACTGGAAAGTAGAACTGACACTCAATCTTGGATACCGAAGTAAAGCGACTCATTTAGGCCAACATCCTGATAATTAAGCTCAATATGTCCCTTAGTTGTGAATTAAGAATTCATTAAGCTTTAGACAAAGGTATAGGAATTTCTGTTCTAAATACATGCACTGGGACAAACACATAGAGACAGGCAGGCAGCCGATGCTAGTGTGTTCATGCTGTATTTTAGTTCCTGTAAAAAGTCATAGGAATAGATAGTCAGAAAGATCTTATAGAAGGAAAAAAAATATTTTTATGTAAAATAATTCAATGATAAAGCCTTCTGATCTGTATCAAATTGCCATGGAGCCTAGAATTTTAAAATAATTATGAAAACATGAAAAAGCTAAAGACTATATAGCATAATTAATCAAAGAAGCTTTAAGGCTATCAGAGACTACCCTCTTGACTCTTTTTCTTCCCCTGACCACACCCTTGTCCTTTCTGTCCTCTTTGCTTTATGTGTTAACTTTCCAGGAAGGTCCTGGAGGCCCTTTTATCTATAGATTCTATCTCAGTGATCTAATCCACACTCACAGCTTCATTAGCAATAACTTCTCTCCTAAAATCCAGATGAATTAACAATTGCCTAGTGGATCCAGATCTCCTTTATGAAGCAGTGGTATTTCATCCCCATCAAGTCTAACATTCAAATCTATGGGCCTCTGTCTGAATTCCCCGGTTTCTGTAAATGGCAACTCCGCTGGTTGCCTTAGGAACTCAATGTAACCTTTGATTCTTTATTTTTCTTGCCTTTCATCATCCAATCCACTGCCAAAACCTATGGAGTTTTCCTTCACAATATCCTCTCCCTCGCCTACTCTTTTCCCTTCAAATGTCATCATTATCATTCTAATATAGGTCTTTATGAATTCATTTGCAAGAGCTTTGCTTCCTGGACAAGCTGCAAATGAAAGAGCTGATAAGACATTGGATTCAATTTTAGTAGTTCTTCCTTTGTTTCCTTGTTTTCCATCTTATTTTTTATTTTTTATTTTTTTTATCAAATTCACATTCTTTTGGCAGTTGCAAGAACTGTCATTTCAGGGCAGTTACATTCTTATCCTTCTTTTGCTCAAAACCTTTAAAATGACTTATTATTCAATTTTAATGTCCTCTACATTTTTATCATATCACACACACGATGCTACACAGTCATTCCCAGCTATATAATCCTATGTGCTCTTACAGGAATGAAACTGTAATACCTTTCTTTCTTCCTCAGTCAAGAAAACATAGTAAAACACAAATCAGAGGTGGGACAACTGGTAGACTATCTGACAACATAACAATTTAACTCAGAGGTTAAGAAAAAAAAATCATTAAAGTGTCTAGAAATTTTCCTAGGGGCATATGGCAGTGAAAAAATCTTGGCTCAAGAGAATCTACTGAATTTCAGAACAGCAAGACATGTGGCATTTAAGCCGCATCTCACTGTCATGCTTACCTTCCATCAGCTCCGTTGTGGTAGCCAGAGCCCTATTCCCACATATGTGTGGTCAAGAAGACCCAGGCTCCCCATTCCCCAGCTTCTTATCTGAGACTGCAGTTACACTGTGGGTAAGGTAGACTACTGACATTTCTCCTCCTTGCCCCTCAGCCCTCCTTTGCAAAAGTCCTACTTGAGATAGAAGCAGCCAAGGTGTTTAAGTGTCTCTTGTTCTATCCAGTCCCCACTTTGTAGGATGGAAAACACAGCAGATCCAGAATACTGAGATCCTGATTGCCCTAGATTTCTCAAGTTGACCTTTCATGCCTGGGAGGTTTCCCACTTCCTCCCCATGACTAAACACAGAACTGGTGTGCCGCTCTTTTTATAAAAGTGGTCTAAGCTCTGGGGAATTGATGCAGGATTTCTACATAAGGAAAAAGTTAGTCCATAAGGGCAAAGAGCTTCACACATCTGCTAAAGAAACATACTTCATTTGGAATTAAGAGAGAGAACTTCATCCCTAAATTCATTGTCTGAAATAATGGTAATTGTCGAGAGACATTAAAATAAGGCCAGTAAAATAGATAAAGGCAAAATAACAGAGAAGTCAGAAATTCAACAAGACTCCCGAAAATAGATGATCAAGATGAACCTTCTTGAGATTTCAGAGGTCCGCAAGGCTGTGTGTAAGTACTAGGTGCTCTCATCCAGGGGCAATCAGAACAAGACCCAGGGCACACTTAAAACCCTTCCTAAGAATGCTCAAGCCACACACAGACTCATCAACACAAGGAAGAAGCTTCAGGACACCGGGGGTTTAAATATAACCTTCGGTAAAACACTGACTGAACACTCTGTACTTTGACCCAGGAGACTCCCAGGAAGCCAGACTTAAAAATACCATCATAAACACTGTTACAGCCATCTATGAAAAATCCACAGCTAACATTTTACTTAATGTAAATGTCTGAATGATATTTCCCTAAAATCAGGAACAAAACAAGGCTATTCATCCATTTTTGATATTTCTATTTGCAGGACAATTAGGAAATAAGTGCAAGTGTGCATACATACAAACATACATACATATGTATATAAATGGCATCCAAATCTCAAAGAAAAAAGTACAACTATTCGATTTGAAGATGACACAAAATCCTAAGTAATCTAACAAAAATGTTTGAAAAAATTAGGATTAATAAACAAATTTAGCAAAGTCTTGGGATATAGGATCAATATAGAAATTGCTGGCAATATAAATTCTGAAGCTAAAAGTAAGAAAATAATTTTATTCAAAGTACCATCAAAAATTAAACTCTTAGATGTAAATTGAATAAAAGAAGCTCAAGACTTAAAATGCTAAACTACTAAATGTTATGGAAAAAATAAAGGTCTAAAAGACATCCCATGTTTATAGATCAGAAGACTTAATATTGCTAAGATGGAAATATTCTTCAAAATCATCTACCAAAAAAAAAATCTATTACTATTTCTGTTGGCTTCTTTTGAAGAAAAAGACATCCTTATCTTAAAATTCATGTAGAAGGGTGCCAGAACAGATAAAATAGTCTTGAAAAAAAAAAAACAGTTGAGACTCATATTTCCAGATTTTGAAACTTACTACAAGGTTTTCTGTAAGGTTCTTGCTTAGCATCTGGATGGCCATCTTAAGTGACAGCCGCCATTTTAAGAAAAAAATTTGTTTTCCACTCAATGGCATTTTTAGAGAAAGGTTCACCACTCCCTCATACCAACCACACCCTTAACCTCCCTCATTAGGACCTGCCCACTCTAATCTCAAAGCCTGCCCCATAAAAGTCCCAGAACTCAAGCCTGTATTGCCTCTCTCCATCTATGAAGAGATGCGCAAATAAACTCTTTTGTGTATCTCTGCCTGGTCTCTGTCTTTAATTTCTCGCTTGCCCATATCCTGGTTCCTTGCTTTCCTTTCAATTTCAATAATTACATAGGCATAAGGATAGACACATAGATCAATGGAAGAGGACTGAAAGTCTAAAAATTAAGAGTATTTTTAGTCAATTGATTTCCAGAGGAACATCAAGACAAACACATGAAATGAGGGTGTGGCAAACAGTCTTTTCAGCAAATAATGCTAGGAAATTTGAACATCTACTTGTATAAGAATGAATTTGGACCATTATCTCATCATGCATGAACAAAAATTAACTATGAATGCACAGCAGTTCCAAACATAAATGTCAAAATTGTAAGACCTTTGAAGAAAACATAAGCATAATTCTTCATGATCTTAAGTTAGTTGATGATTTCTTTCACATATCACCAAAAGCACAAGTAAAATAAGGAAGGAAGGAAGGAAGGAAGGAAGGAAGGAAGGAAGGAAGGAAGGAAGGAAGGAGGGAGGGAGGGAGGGAGGGAGGGAGGGAGGGAAGGAAGGAAGTTGATCACAGAAATTAAAGTCTTTTATGTTACCAATTTGACTATCAAGAAAAAGAAAAGATTCACAAGAGAATGTGAGAAAATACTAACCGATCACAAATTTGATCAATCACTTGTATCCAAAATATAAATAAAATTGTTACAACTCAATAATAAAAAGAGGGTTAATGAAACTAGGCAAAGATTTTGAATAGATATTTCCCTAATGAAGATATTTGAATGGCCAATAAGCATATGAAAAGACTAAAAAATCTAAGTCATTAAGGAAACAGTAAGCTAAACAATTAATTACCAAATCACATCTATCATGTTAGATATAGTCAAGAAAACAAATAAGCCTGTTGTGGTGCACATGCCTGTAATTTCTGCAATTTGTGAGGCTGGGGCAGGAGGATTGCAAGTTCAAGGGCAGTCTAAGCAACTTAGGGAGGCCCTAAGCAACTCAGCAAGACCCTGTCTTAAAATAAAAAATTAAAAGGGCTGGAGATGTGATTCAGTGACTAAGTGCCCCTGCTTTTAGTCCCCAGTACCAAAAAAATAAATAAATTAATTAAAAAAATAAATAAAAATAAAAAAGAAGAAGAAAAAGAAAGAATAAAAAGAAAAAAGACAAATAATCACAAATGGTGATGAGAATGTAGAAAAATCAAGACCATTATACATTGCAAGGGACTGTAAAATGGTGTAGCCTTATGACAAACACTTTGGCATTTCCTCAAAATTGAAACATAGTGTCAACACATGACTCAGCAATTTTACCTCTACAAACAAACCCAAGAGGAATGGAAACATATGTTACTGTACTTTGATTGTTGAATGTCTTCCAAATGTCCATGTGTTAAAGGCTTTGTCACCAGGGTAGCAGTGATGAGAGATGCTGTGTACCTTCAGAAGATGGCCTACTGAAAGGTCCTAGGTCACTGAGGATGACCTTGAAGGAGAACCAGAGACCCAGATTTCTTTCTTTCTGCTTCCTGGTTCATGATGGGAGCTGTTTGTTCTCGCCTGTGCCCTATGCTATTGCCCTCTGTGGCTTCGCCAGAGGCCCAAAGCCACGGAACAACCTATCTTGGACTTCATGTGATACCAAAAGCTCTGTCTTTGTCTCTGTTGCTAATCCAATAATGAGAACAAGGTTTTGAGAAAAAGGAGAAACAATTATTAATTTGCTTGCAAAGGAGAAATACATAGTACTTTTGTCCCAGGGATGTGATTATTCCTTGTAGGAGGAATACAGGGTTTTTTAGAGGGGACTACAAGAGCTGTGGTCTAAGTATTATCAGTAGATAAAATTAATTAGTGTCCATTGGGTATCCTTGAGAAAGCCCAGTTGCCGGGTTTCGGAGTTTCCTCATTCTTGTGGGCAGTGACGATGAACATGATAGCTTAGCCTGGGATGGGGAAGAATGTTAGTTTTGTTTCTCTTGATGTAAGGGATGGTGAGTGGAAGAAGAACAAAAAGGGAGTGGAATGAAAACATGTCAGTTTTAAAACAAGCAATCTGTGATGGAGCAGCAAAGTTTATATTCATAGGATAAAATAGTCCCCATTACACAAAACTTCCAGATCCATGAGCTAAGTGAACCTCTCACGTTCATGAGTTATTGCTTCAGGCATTTTGTTATGGTCATGAAAAGCTGGTGCGTGTGTGTGTGTGTGTGTGTGTGTGTGTGTGTATTCACACAGAAACTTCTTCATAGCAACACTATTAATAATAGATAAAAAGTATAAGCAACCCAAATGCCCATAAATGATAAAAGGATAAAAGGTAGTATATCTGTACAATGAAACACTTGGCCATTAAAAAGAAATAAAGTAATGGAAAATAGTTATAGTATGAACTTTAAAAACATTTTGCTGAGGAAAACAATCAGTCAGGAAACAAACAAAGAAACAAAAAATCTACATATTGTATGACTCCATTGATATGAAACATGTACAAAACCAATTTAATGAAGATAGAAAAGAGATTGGTATTGGCTTTTGGCTAAGGGAGGAGAAGAAATAGGAAAATGAAAATTTGTGAGTATTTGTTTTTAATTTTAAGGAGTGAAGAAACATTCTAAGTCTACATTTGATAATGGTGCATAATTATGAATATTAAAAACTTGAACTTGCAGTTTAAATGATTGAACTATATGATATATGCATTTGTTTCAACAAAGCTGTTAAAATGCTAAATAAGCATTTTAAAAATTATTGAATATATAGATTTATTATCTGACTTAATCTTATAAAAAATTAAATTTAAACTTTCTCAAACATTTGAACTATGATTTCTAGTAATTTGTTAATTTATCCTTCCAAATTTTCTTGGACAATGTGCAATAGAAAATACCAGTATACAATTTAAAAATTCTCAGTAACCACATTTTTGAAAGTAAAAGAAAATAGTTTAAATTAGTTTTTTTATACATATTTATTTTTTAGTTGTATTTGGACATGATACCTTTATTTTATTTATTTATTTCTATGTGGTGCTGAGGATTGAACCCAGGGCCTTGCATGTGCAAGGCAAGCGCTCTACCACTGAGCCACAACCCCAGCCCCTTAAATTAGTTTTAATACACACATTTTACTTTACTTTATCCTGAAATATAACTTCATATTACTTTAATGAATATAAAAATTAATGAGCTATCTTAGATTCATTTTTCATCTTTTTAAATCTCATCTGCACTTTGAAGCAGCTAGACCTGCTTCAAATTTTCAATAGAGACATACAGACAGTGGCTACCATATTGGACATCAGAGTTCTAGATACATTTTCATAAAATATACTGGTGATGATAGTTGTATCTTTTTTAAATTTTAAAGCACCCTTCATTTTTCTTTTCTTATTGCAACGATTAGGACCTCAAGTAAATTAGTAGATAATAAAGATGACAAAAGTTTTCCCCATCTCATTTCTTACTTTAACAAGAATGATTCTTCAATTTCACTATGAACTTATACTTTTCTAAATAATAAAATCACTCGAGATCTGCTTCATGGCTAATTTGACATGGTAATGAGTGCTTTTGCCTACCTAATTATTGCTTCAACTGTTTTCTTAGGGTGAGTTCTTTCCTGAGATGTCTGTATTATAAGTAGCCACTTATTCAGTTCTCCAGACAGTTCAAGAAACGATGTAATGAATTTAACTTTGGCTTAAGCTGAGACCGCTTCTACATATATACTTTAAAAAATCTTCAGTTTATATTAAATCAGAAATCTAGTATTTTAAGCAATATTCATTTCTAAAAATAAAAATGTGATGCACAAAAGCACAGAAATATCTGGACCGATGTACTTTGTGACCTTTTTATTGTCCTTTGGAAAAACAAAGTAATAAGCACACCAATTAAATTACTGTATTTAGAAAAATTAAATTAATTCTGAGCACTTCCTCCGAAGGCTTGTTTATTTTTAGGTAGTTAGGCAATTAACAAAATGTATTTACTCCCCTGAAATTGTCTTTGAAAGGAATACTAATAAATGACAACTGTGTAGGGAGATTCATAATGTTAAAAATTAGTTTTAATATTTTTTTTCCCATAGTGCCTATAAATTACATGGAAAGAAAAAAAAACCATGTTAAGAAAAAATGTTTTATATGTACACTCTAACGTAGAAAATAAAAACGTTTTATATGTATAAATAACACATATGTATATTCACTAATATATGCGCATCATATATATGTAACTTTTCTCTTGTTGAATTAATTTTTTAGAGTCCCTCACTTGGTGACTTTTGCTAAAGGATTCATATGGATTGTTAGGTAATAAGTTTATAGGAGACAAAAAAAACAAACTTTTTATTCATAGAATTGATAGGAACTTAATTTACAACATCTTTTTAATCCTACCAGTCATAACCCATATTCACTGACTTCCTATACATATTAAGTGATGCTGTAGATTCTATGACTAAGAAATTAGATAAATGGCAAGATTTGTTTTATATACTCAGGAAAAAATATAATAAACAACAATACAATCCCCATTTTCTTTTGTAAGAAACTATATGCAACTTCTCACTCAAATTGTCTCTTCAAATCCATTCAGTGTTTTCATTTTAGAACTGCTTTGGATACACGTTCAGTACACAAAAAGTAATCCACAGTTTCTGCTTCCAGGAAGGTGGAAGAAACCTATTTTTCTCCATTTCTTGCTGAGTAGCACTAAAAACCCTGGACAGTTTTTTTTATTCTGAATAAGTTCAAGGAAGACAGTGAAATGTGGAGGGAAGGAGGACTGGCTGGAGAAATTGGGACATAAGGAAGCACATGGTGATAAGTTCCCTAGGATTTTGTTGTTCTTGTTCAAATATCCTAAAATTCAAGCTGAAAAAGCCAGCAACATAGAAATGCCAGTGAATACCGACAGAAAAAGTCGGAACAAAAGCTTCCTGTGTCTAGATACAGATCAGAGAAAGGTGCAGCCGAGCCAAACAGACAACTTTTGGACAATGACCAGTGTACTCCAGCTAGACACCACAGCACAAACAACAGCCCTTCTCCCATCCACACCAGCAAAGGCCAGTAGGAAGCCAAGACTCCCGCCCTTCCCAGTTATACAGGAGTTTGTCAGTCAACCCCTCCCTTGGGTGATGTCAGAAAGGCCAAGTGAATAGTCAGGACTTTCAACACCACAGGGTGGTAGCAAGGTCATCTCTTATTCTATGGTGGCAATGGGTGCCAAGGGGAAAGCAGTCTTGATGCCCTTGTATCCATCCCAGGCAGAGGGATACCAGTGGGAACCTGGTGAGGAGCCTCATTATCAGTTCAATGAGCTTCAATGGGGTGTTAAGAAGGCGGAGGGTGGAACCTGGGCTTCTATGCTTTCGCACCCCCTTTCCTCCATAGAATGGCACTAGAGAAAGTCAGCTCAAATAAAATCCAGAATCTCCAGGCATAATATTCCAAATCTTCGGGTTAGTATGTTAATTGTTCAACTAAAACTCACTCTTCATATAAAGAACCAGGAAAATCTCAAATTAAAATTTAGAAAAGGTAATCAGTAGATGTCACTTCCAGATGTCACTAATATTAGATTGAATCGGACAAAGGTTTTAAAGTACCCAGTCATAAAAATGCTCTAATTAGCAATTATAAACACACTTGAAACAAATATTTTTTAAAAACCCACAAAGTATCAGAAAGTAATATAAGGTAAAAGAATCAAATGGATTTTTTGTTGTTGTTGTTTGTTTTTTGGCAATATAGAGGATTGAACACAGAGTACTCTACCACTGAACTATATCCCCAGCTCCTATTTTTTATTTTTTATTATGAGACAGGGTCTTACTATGTTGCCAAGGCTGACCTTGAACTTGCAATCTTTCTGCTTCATCCTCCTAAGTCACTGGGATTAAAAGTGTGCACCACTAAGTCCAACTTCAAATTGAAATTTTAAAATTAAAAAGTACAGTTATTGAAATTAAAAAAGGAACAATGGATAGGCAGAAGAGCAGAATATATAGGACAGAGGAAAGATAAAGAACAACAAAATAAACGGAGACTCAGGAACCTGTGAAACTATAATCAGATATCCAGCATTCAATGTCACCTGAATTTCAGAGCAAGAAAAGAAGGAGATTGGGATGTACCAGAAAGAATAATTACCAAAAAAAACACACAAATCTAGTAAGAGATAAATTACAAATTCAAGAAAGTAAGCAGATTCCAAACAGGATAAACACAAATAAAGTCTATACAGTGACACACTAAGATGTATATATATGGTTGAGATAAAAAATTATGGAAAAATGAAAAATGTTGTTTACCATGCAAATGTTAATAAAAAGAAAGTAGGAATAGTTATTTTAATATTGTATAACTACAGTCAAATCAAAGACTATTATTAGGAAAAGAGAGATATTGTCTACTGATAAATGGGTCAATCCATCCAGGAGACATGAACATCTTAAGTGTCTATGCAGAAAAGAGAAGAACCAAAAAATATATGATGCAAAAATCAGTAGGAATAAAAGAAGAAACAGACAAAGCCACAAGCACAGTTCAGGATTTCAACGTCCTTTTCTCAACAACTGATATAATAACTAGACATAAAATCAGCACAACATAAAAGTTAACTACACCATTAATGTACAGGATCGAATCCACATATATAGAGCACTCTATATAACAACATCAGGAAAAAACATTGTTTGTTTGTTTTTTTTGATGTGCCCACAGAACATATACCAAAATAGGCTATATCCTGAATCATAAAACAAGCCTCACCAAATTTAAAATAATTGAAATCATACAGTGTTGTCATGACAGAGCTATGCCATTAACAGAGACCAAACACATTTATGTCTTTCTGCAATGTCAGAATTTACCGAACAACAAACAATGAATTTACAAGATACATCACTTTCAGCTGCGATGATTAACCAAATACACAGGATGCTGTGCCAAGAGCACAGGTAGAAAGAGATATGAATGCAAAGAGTCAAAGAGCCATTGTAGGTGATCAGATAAGGGTTTTACTGAATCAGTTCCACAGAGTTGTCAGAATGGAGAGTCTGGACTGAGAGTGGCTTCAGTTTTCGAATGTTGCCTTGAAGTGTCAGCTTGGAGTGCAGTATGCACCAGAACATAAGCAGCCATGTTGAAGCCCAAAAAAGACAGGATTGGAAGTTCATCGCCATGATGTTTTCCCTGGGCAAGGCTCATGAAAGTGTCCAAGTGACAGGGTCATGATATTGCCATTTCTAGTTCCAGGAGGCTTCCCCACTTTCAGAATCTTAGGTGAAGAGTTGCGTCTGGTGGGGTTGATAAGCTCCTGGATCTTTCTGATATGATTTGGAATGTCCTTGTGTCCAGGTATTCCTGATTTAGTTTGATAAGTTGGCATGCATAAGTTATTTATAAGTTTGTGCTTTATGGTTGTGCCAGGCAAATGGTGGTTGTTTAGTAGTACAAAGTATAGAACAATTCTACCTTGGCACTTGTGTTCAGAATGAAGTAGCTTTTGGGAAACTACTGCCTTACAAAAGGGAGAAATTCAGAGTTAGGTACAGTCTGAAAACTACTGCTCTAAAAAACATCATGGAGTAACTCAGAGAAAAGCCCATATTGCTTTTCACAAGTGTGTTCTCCAATCACAATGGAATCAGAGTAGAAATTAATAATAGAAAGAAAACAGAAGTATCTACAAACACTTCACATAACACGTTTCTAAATAATCCATGAGTCACAGAGGAAGTCCCAAGGGGAATCAAAATATACATGGTTCAGAATAAAAACAGACATAGTTTGTATCAAAATTGTAGGACACAATTGAAGTATTTCTCAGAGGGAAATTTTTACTCTAAGTTTCTATCTCAATATTCTAAGTTTCTATCTCAAGAACTTAGAACACGAACAAAATAAACCCAATGAAAGCAGAAGAAAGGAAAATAAATGAAACAGATCTGGTATTTTGAAAATACCAATAAAAATTGACAAATTTCTAGTATGACAGACAATGAATAAAAATAAGAAAGATATAAATTACCAACACTGAAGATAAAATGGTGGACCTCATTAGAGTCTCTGGAGATAACAAAAGGACACTATAGGAATACTATGAACATCTCTATACATATAAATTTGATAACTACTGCAAAAGAATTTCTCAAAAAAAACCAAATAAATAAACTCAAACTACTACAACTTGTTCAATATTGAAGATAATAGAATAGGACTATACTATTAAAAATATTGAATTCCTAATTTTAAAAACAAAAAAAGTTATACCTAGATATGCTTTTAGAGAATATCTGAAAATCTTCAAAGAATAACTCCAATTCTAAAGAATACTAATAACATAGTCTTTCATAATTCATTTTATAAAATTTATCATTATCCTGTATATAAAATATACCAAAAATCAAAGAAAGTTGATGCACAAAGAAAAAATAAACAAACAAAACTATGATCCAATATCCCTAATGAATATAGATGCCCAAATCCCTAAAATATAAAGGCTATAATTCAACAACAATTAAAAAGAATTTTACACCATGACTAAATTGGGGTTTATTCCATGGACATAAGGCTGGTTCAATACACAAACATTAATCAATGTAATCCACCACATTAAGTCTAAGAAGAAAAAATTACATGAGCATATTAATCATTGCAGGAAGAACATTTAATGAAACAATATCCATTCAATATAAAAGTTTTCAGAAAAAAATAGGAATAGAGGGAATTTTCTCAGCTTGATAAAGAATAACTGGAAAAGTCCTAGTGGTAACATTATGCTGAATGGAAAATGAGTAAATGCTCCCCCCCCCCCCCAAAAATTGGAAACAAGGTAAGCACATCTACTGATGTCTTTCTTTTTTTCAATACAATACTGGAAATTCTAGCAAAGGCAGAAAGGCAAAAGAACTATATAAAACAAAGATCAGACTTGGAGAGAGCAAAAAGTTCCATTTGCAAACATGCAGACATGATTGCCTACATAGAAAATTACACACACACACACACACACACACACATATGCATGTATGTATATACACACATACTTACATACATAATTTATCTATTTTAATGTCCTAGAAATAATAAGTTTAGTGAGCAGGGTCTCATGATACATGATATACATACAAAAATCAATTTTATTTCTATATTTTAGCAAAGAACATATGGACATATGGACACTAGTAATAAAAATATCTTACCACTTGCAATCACTCAAAAAAAATAATGGAAAACAGGTACAAATCTAACAACATGTACAGAAATGCATGCTGAAAACTACAAGATGCTGAGGTAAGAAATCAAAGAAGATCTAAATAAATCAAGAAATATATCACATTTATGAGTTAGGAAAATATACCAGATGCTATCAAGGATCCAGAGAAAATTTGTTACAGATGCATTGCTTCTGGGAATGTAAAATGGTACAGCCATCCTAAAGAATCTTGCAGTTTCTTCAAAAACTAAACATACAATCACAGTATAACCTAGCAATTCATCTCGTGGATAAAAATGAAAAGACATCAGAGAAATGAAACATGCAAAAATGAGCTCACACAAAAACTTGCACATGAACATTTACAACAATTTTTTTCATAGTAACCCCAAACTGAAGTAACTTGGATATCCTTAAGTGGATTAACAGTTAAATTGTGGTATATCCATACTGTGTAACAGTATTCAGGGATAAAAAGTAACAGACCAATACATATAATAACTTTAATGATTTTTTAAGAGAATTATGATGACTGAAAAAGTCAATTTTAAATGGTTATATATGGTTATGATATCACTTATATAGCATTCTTGACAAAGTTATAAAAGTGGAGAACAGTTTAGTATGTGTTGAGGGTTGGAAGGAAAGTGGTATGGCTAAAAGGTCAACATTAGGGATCACTGTATTGATAGAAATGTTATATATCTTTAACTATCAACATCAAGGATGTATTATAGTTTTGGAAGATGTTACTGTTGGTTGAACTTGATCAAAGGGTACACAGTTTCTCGGTTATTTCTTACAGCTACATGTGAATTTACAATTATCTTAAAATAATAATCTTATTTAAATTATAAAAAAGAAATTTCACCTAATATAGGCAGTTTTACTGGTTGAGAAATCTAATAATTAAAATTGTGGAAGATCAAGAAAGTTGAAATAAGCATCTAAAGTTGAAAGGGAAAAAAATGAATGTAATACCCTATAGGCTAGATGAAGATAAAGTAGCACAACTTTTTCTTTTCCTGAGTGTGTGCCTGTGCGAATGTGTATGTGTAAGTAAACTGTGTAAATTCTATCAACAACAACAAAAATAAGACATGGGAGAGGAAGAAATGCAAAGTTTGAGGATGAATTCATATTCGTCACTTCAAGTCTGAGGCCTAATGTCCTCACCTGCTAAGCTGCTGACTGTTGATGGCTCACAGTGAAGCTCCTCCATCAAGCTGTTGCTTGGGCCTGAGGGAGAGGCATCTTACATGGTTATGCCCATGACAACCCACATCCAATGAGTAGTATAGATCTTTTGCCTCCATTCAGGACAACTCTGAGAGCATATCCCAAAATGAAACCTTCATCTCACATTTTCTTTCTGGAGAATCTAACCTAAAACTGCTGGATCCAGGTAGGCATCTATAAAGTCAAGTGTGAATGGAATTTTAAAGCTGTATCACTTGCCAGATGGCTGACAAAAACGCCATCACTGGTGGTTGTTTGTATACTGTAGTGGTACAATTGTGAGCTGAATATACTGGTGGAAAGAAATGGTCTAGTTGGCTCAATATATAAGGCTTTTGTGAGGTACAGCAGCGGTGATTATAAAAATTATGGAATAAAATTACAGGTGTTTAGTGTTTTTGATCAATTGCAGAATGACAATGGCAAGTTGAGAATGATTAATCATTAATTTAGGGGAAAGTGTGAAAGCCAAAAGACCTCCTTGGCAGGAGGGGGAGGGGCGCTTATTGTCTGAAGCCAAAGGACCAACAATTATGCTAAATCAGAACTCTGGCTAAGAATCAATAGAATTCTGAGACTTTAGTTGAGAATATTTGAGGTTGGTGCGCTCTAGAATCTTGAATCCTAGTTCTCTGAGACTTTAAAGGTTTTTAAATGACCCATTTTTCCTTCACAAAGACTGGTGAGACAGGTATGAGCTTTAGAAACTCAATTTTGGCTCTCTCTGTTGCTATACACCAAGGCCGACAATAGGAGGCCTCGCTCCCATAGCACCGGGTTCTCTAGAAAGAATGTGATGACAGGAACACAGATAACTGAGGCTAGTTGGTGACACTTTAGCATTAGAAGAAAATGGTCACAGTTATCATAATGAATGGCAAAGCCATAATGACATTCTTGGGCCCTGACCCAGAGAGCGTGTAGATGGAGACTCAAACATTGAGCTTCAAAGGCAAAAATAGATGGACGATTAACAAGGGTCGTGTTTATTTATACAATTAGAAGGAAACAAAGATGGAAAACAAGAAAGCAGAGACCATCCACCCTAAGGAACAGTCATAAATTCCTTGCTTAATTTCCAGACCTGAGCCAATTAAAATATTCAGACTCCATTTTCTGTTTATAAGTAAATTTTATAAGTAAATTTTATAAGTAAAATTTCTGTTTATAAGTAAACTCCATTTTCTGATTATAAGTAAAGAGGGACCTTGCAACACCAGAACAAGCATAGATTAAAAATATTCCCCAGTGCTCGCAAAGCTATTACACAGATAACCATATGATGAAAAAGGAAAATAACCTAAATACTTTGAAAGTAGTGGGACACAAGATCCAAGTCAACACTGATGTTAAGGGACCCAAAGTGTCATCCAGGCCCCTGACAGAGAGGGAACTGGCAAGAGCAGGAGAGAAAATATGAGTTCTCTCACAGGATCAGAAAATGTGTATCGCCTGGGACTGCTAACTCAAATGGGTAGACATTTCCATTGTCCCAGAATGTATAATTGGAACAATATTCTAGGTATGGCCAAACCCTTATGTTGGCCTATGAGTTGAAGATCTTCTGTAGTGGGGGTATCTAAGTGGAAGCAGAGAAACTGCTCTCATCCCAGCCAAAATATCAGATCCAAAATAATAGCAAAGATCGGTGTCAACCCAAAAAGATTTAAAGAATGTAGACTTGATAGTTACCATCATATCCTTACATAGTCCATCATTCTGGCCATTACAAAAAAGAGTTGGATCCTGGAAGATGACTGAAAATGATCATAAAGTTAAACAATTAGTGGCCCCAATTGGAGCTGATGTGCCAGATACAGTATCTTTGCTAAAAGAAATTAAAGTGGCCTTAGGAATATTATAAGTGGCCATTGATCTGTTGAACACATTCTTTTTCTTTCACATCAGCAAGGAGGATCAAAAATAAGTTTGTCCAGACATACTATTACAGTGTCATATTGGCCCACATTTTAATCAATCCAGATGAGCATGGAGTGACTGACTCCTGGAGGTCTTCGGAAGATGACAGTGTTCCAGGAGGTAATAAATAATCCCTACAAATAGAAGGGTTTAGGAGTCAGTGGCCTGTGGTATGTTGGAATATTCCCTCCAAAATAAAGTTCAAATATTTTTTTTTTCACAACACCCAACACAAAGGAAAAAGAAAGCACAATGCCATGTTACCACACTGCAGCCATAGTATTGGGAATACTACTGTAGCCCATTTACGGCATGAGTTAGAAACTCCCAGATCTGAGTGGGTAGAAAGGGCTCTACTTCTGTGATGCAAGCAAGCCTATCATTTGCTTCATGTAACCCAGCAGGTGTCTGTGTAGGAAAAGATTCTGAACAGGGTTTATAGCAAGTAACTCTAAGGCTCTGGTGTGAGGTTATGGTATCAGCTGCCTAGAACTATAAACCATTGTAAAATCGGTTCCTGATATGCTATTAGGTTTTGGAAATATCTGATCACAGGTTGTCAAAAAACCACATTGGCTGAACTATATGTCATGAATTGACTTCTGCCAGATTCACCAAGTCATAAAAAATGAGCCTAGTTGCATTTTATTATAAGATAGAAGTTGCATTTTATTATAAGATAGAAGTGGCACATCTGGATTTAGGCATGAGCAAGTCCAAAGACACAAGTAAGCTGCTCGAGCAGGTGTCACAGAGCCCCCAGGCATCTATTATCATTGTACTGGCTCTTGAACCTCAGGTCACACTGTGGCCATGCAGGAAGTCCCATATGGGTAGCTCACAAAGGAGGAGCAAGATCAAGGTGGTTTTAAAAATGGTTCAGCATAGTAAGTGCAAGCTAAAAATGAACTGCTCGTGAACCCCAGTTCTATTGAGGAATGAGCCTGAAAGGAAGAAAGAAGGGGAAATCTTCATAATAACTAGTTCTCAGCAGTGAATCTTGTTGTCCACTTTATATAGAAAAAAAAAGCAGGTCCAGGTAAGAAAAATCTATGGCTATGTGGCCAGGTCCTGAAATGAGAAAGGAGATTTGGGAACAAATGCAGTACAAGGATTTATGGAGTGGGTATGAAGGATGAATACCTTTGCATTATGCGTTAACACCTACCAAAGAAGAGACAAGCCACAAAGAAGAGGAATGATTCAGTGATTTGATATTAGCCAGACTCTCTTGTTCTGGCACAATGAGATTGTGTCTAGAGTAGCCACAGTAGCAGGAATGGAGCCTACACAAAAGGCCACAGCATGGACTCCCATTCATCAGGCCTCATCCAGCCTTTGCCTCTGCCAACCGTCCAACCTGTCAGTGACAAAGACCAATGCTGAACCTCCATCATGGCACCACCCATCAAGAAGATCAATCAGCTACTTGGTGACAAGTTGATTACATTGAACTCCTTTCACCCTGCCAAAGGGCAGCAATTAATCTCTGCTTAGATTAACACATATTTGCCTTTCCTGTCCACAAGACCTTGGCCAGCACCCCTCTACCAGAGTTTAGAGTTTGTTTCATCTCCTGACCTAAGATCCTGCAGAATATTGCCTTAAAACAAGAACACATTTTACATAAATTAGTCTGAAATTGACTGGTCCCATCACAATCTACATCACCCAGAAGCTGCCAGCTTGACATGGTGTGATAAAGGCTTCTGAAAATGCACCTGAAATGTCGACTTGAATATGTTACCCTGGGTTACAGTAGGTTGTCCTTCAAGACAGGTACACACCTTAAATCACTGATCAGTTTATGGTTCTGTGCCCATGACAGGTAGCGAGTGTATGTCTAGGTGCCTGGGGATGAAGGTGTGTGTGGCCCTGCTTATCAGCATGCCCATGAACACACTTGAGAGATAGGTGTTTTCTATTTCTACAACCTTAACCCTTTGTGATTCTGAAGTTCTTGTTTCCAAAGGGAAAATGCTTCCATGTCACAGTTCTGCAAAGGGAAAACCACAATTTGGTGAATGTTTCAATATTCTTACATGACTGTTCAAGGCTGCTGATTTTATTCATTCATTTTTTTCTCTGAGCCCCCCAAGTATGTAATAACTACTAGCTATAGCAGATATTATTGGAAAAAATTTGAAAAAATCGCTCATTTTAGTTCTAAAAAAATCCTAACATATCATAAATTGTCAATCTTTGAAGAATGAATAAATAAGTGAAAAAAGACAAGTATAGAATTGTGTGTTAAATTCTATGCTTTTGGAACTTTAAACTTCTACTGGAACTAAAAATATATAGGTTGCTACTGTATGATAATGAAAAATACAGTCACTTTAATGAATAAAGTTAGGTCAAAATGAACTGTTTGTCTTTAGAATGCTCAATTTGTTAAATGCCCTTGTGTTATGTCATTAAAATGCAAAGAAAGGAGCTGGCTGCAATGGCACATGCCTCTAATCCCAGAGGCTCTGGAAACTGAGGCAGGAGGATTGTAAGTTCAATGGCAGCCTCAGCAAAAGCCAGGCTCTAAGCAACTCAGTGAGACCCTGTCTCTAAATAAAATACAAAATAGGGCTGAGGATGTGGCTTAGTGGTCGAGTGCCCCTGAGTTCAATAGTTCATTCCTCAGTAGCCCTCTCCCCACAAAAGTAAAGAAGTGAAATAAATGTTAAAACTATAGCCATAATAAATCATCATTGGTAATATATGAATCAAGAATAAGAAAAAGTAGAAAACTTCATAGTAAAACAAGTATGACCAGGTATTATGCAATACAAAGCTCATAATTTAAAAATCGAAAGGTATGTATTCCTTTCTTCATATTGTTTTCTTAAAGGATATAAAGGTAAACTAAGTACTCATTATCACTATCAGCATCTTTACATTTTAAATTCTGCACATTTCTGGTAGAAAGCAGAATAAAATGCTAAAATTTTTATTTGTATTAGTTATCCATTATACATGACATTATCCCACCACATCACATCTGTTAGTGTTTACTTATTTGTTTAAAAAAAATATTTAAGTAGCATCTCTTTGGTGCCAGGCAATATTCATAGCATTTCACTCAAATTAACTTATGTAATTGTCATTGCATTTAGGTAGATAACCTTCTCATTTGACAGAAAGAAAACTGGAGTGTAGGGAGATTAACTGCCCAAGGTCACAAGGTATTAAACAAGAATTAAGATTTGAATGAAGGTAGTCTCCTAAGTCCATGCCCTTTAAGACCACATGTTTCCTAAGTACCTGATCCTAGAGTAAACTTGTGTTAATTATGTAAGAATTAAGTGGCTGCAAAGTAACTTCATGTTATTCTCCTCCTAAGCACCCATTATTTTAACTAGCTCTGTCAATACGCTCAATAGGAATTCCACTTCCCAGCCTATGGATAGGTATATATCTGCCAGTGGGAAGGGAGGATAGAAAGCTAGGGGCAGGAAAGGAGACGAACAGGGAGTGAGAAACTGAGCATCTCTCCATCTACATACACACCCCATTCTGATTAGAAAACACTGTGTCGTGCTCATTCTCTATGTGCATGTTCATAATATCTTAATTCTCACAATTTTGTAAGGTAAGGGCCAATAGTTCCCGCATTCTATACATGAGATAACTGAGGATAGCAGGGAAATGTGACTCCTTAAAGTCATGCAAGTGTATCTGATTCCAAAAACATCTTGTCCTCCGGAGGTGGCTACCATCTACGTCACGAGAGGAATTAATGTGACTGAGTCTGTCTCTTCATGTGTCAGCCAACTTCTGTTGGAGTCATGTTTGGGTTTGGGTTTTTCTTTTGCTCTGTGGCTCTGGCACATTCCCTAAACATTCCCTATTTATTCCATCCATATGGCGATTTTCATTTGATGCCACCCAGTTTGCAGTCTTAGAGGATGGCTCACGATTGCCTTTTGCTTTACTCTAAAAGGTCAGGGCTCTGACCATCACTCTCTTTCCAGGTTGGGAAATAATCAAGGTGCCTTAGGGGAAACAGGGGTTCTTACCGTTGGCCTCTGTGGCCTTCCCGCATGATGAGGATGTGAAGGCTGGATTTGATAATGAAGAGTCTTTTTTGTGTTCCCTCATTATTTATGCCACATCTGCCTCTCAGCATTTGTGTCAATGAGTCACTATAATTACAGCCGTTGGATAATTTCCTCCGTTTTACAACACATACCCGGCTGTGAGCGTGCGACATCAGACAAAAACAACATTTATTTCCTTGCAGCACCATCAGGCAGAAAGGTCCAGCTTTCCTTGGACATGGTAGTTAGCCAAGTCGAATGAAATGGCTTCTGTTCCTACTCACCCTAACTGAAAGGGAGACCTGAGGAGCTTGGCTGACTGTGGAGACACAAAGGATCAGAATCACTTTTCCTAGTTGAAAGCCACAGTTTTGGCTCAGGATCATGCTTAAGAATGCTGCACAAAACAGTCAGCAATGCAGTCCTTGGAATGAAGAGTGAGAGTGGATGGAGCAAAATCTCTGTTCTGTGCTCTGTCACCTTTAGTCCCCCATTGAAAATAAGTAACTCCCTACAATCTAGTAAAATGTTTTAAAATAGAGATATTAGGTATTAAATAGGAAAAAAGTTCCTGAGAAAGTGAAAATTCAACAAAAGTTGTCTTGAACATAGCACAGTTCTGGGTAGAATAGAACCTCAGATGTTCTCAGACCCTGGTCTTTTCCTCTGCTCCCCAGCCACTTTGCTGCCCAGTCACGGGGGGTGGGGGGGGGTGGGGTGGTGTGGGGGGGGTGGTGTGCCAGGGAATAGCTGGGCTAGGGCAGGAGCTCTGCTTTGCCAGAAGACCGCCCCCATCTTGTGGTTCTACTCCATTACAGAAGGAAAAAGACCTTGTACACGATGGTTTTCTTTTCTGATTAATGCTGTGGGTGTTCAGAAGCTGAAGCGCCATTTATCATTCTATTTGTGACTTACAAGGTGAAGCGGGAGACATTGTAAACGAGCTCTCATTTAACTGTGGTTTGTGTTTTTTCATGGAAAATACAAATTTCTATTTGTAACCCCAGCCCGATACTAAAGCAATACTGAAAAGGAGGCAGGGGGAACAAAGAAATAAAAAAAGGGGGAATAGCATAGTAAGATTCAATTATTTCTAAGATTTCCAGAGTGAATGCCTCCCTTGTTGCTCTACAGTGGAAGTGATACCCACTTCTCTCCCTCTAAGCTGAACGAGTTGTCAGCTAAGATCACACAAAAACCGACCGTGAAGATCCGTCCTTCCCTTCCACTTCTCCTTGGTTCCACAAGGTTAAAGTATTGCTTATTGGATGTTGTTGTTAAAATTCAACCTGGGAGCACTCACTGTCTCACCTTTCATTTCCATTAGTGTGAATAATTTCTGTGACTTTCTTTCTTCCAAAGCAGAACACTCCTTCACAAGAAAGCTTAAGGCAGAAGCCAATTATCACAAAATAAAGAAGGATGGACATGCACTGTTTGAAAAGACTAGACCCGAGACCAGAGGGTTCCCACTTTCCCTGAAAAAATGCTACCCAGAAGTGACCCTCAGCCCCATCCAGAGCCTTTCCTACTATATAGAACAAATTTGGAAAAGCACTCAAATAAGAAAGAACGACCAAAGCTTCTAAAGGCACTACCAACTGGTCATCTCATGGGGGTGGAAGGAATGGAGGGTGAGCAGCAGAATCACACCAATAAGATCTGTTCTCTGGAGTCACAGTGAGGCAACTGGAGTTGGCGTTCCACCATCAACACAAGTGTTAGCAGGAGGTTTTCACTAATATCTCAGGAATCCCAAGTGTTTGTTTCCAGCATTTAATCCCATGGCTAAGTTTTGGATGCCAAAGATCTCTGGTCCATATGTGATGTTTTAAGATTCCGTGTGGTCTTTTTTTGCTGTGTTATGCTTAGAGAAATTGAGAAAGCAACATAGAACATGCACACCAGGGAGGCATATCAGAGAGCAGATTAAATAGGAACTTGTCCCAGTGGCCTTGGGACATGCCTCTCTCATGGAGAAAGAGAAAAAAACAAAAACAAAAAACACATGTAAGACTTTAGGTTGCACCTAGAACTTTACCATTGGGCTGAAAATAAAATATCAGGAAGAACTCTAAAATCCCTGAGGCACTCTCAGCATAGGCTTGAGTTTTAAAGACCAAAACCTTTATTTGGTAAGTAAAAGATATCAATAGCCATTTATAACACTAGGTGTGTTAAGTAAAAACTTTGAACAAATAAGGTTTTTCTCCCCACCCCCTCTAATCCAAAAGTAGCTTGGTTTTTCTTGTTGGAAACTGATAACAGCTTCCTTGTGACCATTCCTGTATTAGGCAAGAATTATTTTCATGGTTGAAAAACAAAAACTGTACTTTAATTGGGGCTATGTAGACAAAAATTGCTCTAAGCAATTTTGTATAATGAAATTTCACAGTAAAAAAAAAAAGTTAACGACAAACCACTGACCTGGGCCATTGTCTTTCTCAATGCTACAGTTTTCACTGGAAAAGAGACTTACTATTCAAGAATGCAAAAGTGTGATTCAAGAATCAAGCCTTTTCATCTCTCTAGTGGGATACTGTCCTTTTATCAGAGCATTCTTGGTGGGTAAATATGTAAATTATTATGCAAAGCAGGATGGAGTAATTCAAATTGACAGTTGCCCTATTTAAAAAAAAATAAATCAAAATGTGGAAGCCTTGAAAATGTGTGTCTGCTGACGACAAAGGAAGTCCTTGTTAAAATCAACATCATTTGGTGTCATTTTCATATATATTTCAAGCAGATAAATTCATCTTGTTTTACTTTCTTCTTTATAATGGTTTTTCTCTCTCCACCACTGTATTTAATAGAGTTAGGGTTAATAGAAAAATGTAAATATTAGTGATATGCATATCAGAGAAAATGGATTATTTCCTTTGCCATTCTCCTGGCAACTGTGAAGCTGCTGTACGGCAACTTCAGTAAAGATCATCTATTCCTAAGCATTTTTTCCAAAAGAATTAATTGACTCCTCTATTTGAGGAAGCATACCATTACAATTTGTTCTTGAGCTACCACCCACCAAGTCCATTACTTTTCCTACGCTCGTACCCACCAACTCTGTGACAATAGATGAGGCAGCTCTGCCCTCATCTGTGATAAACCCTCCACTTATGTTCCGGTTCCCTTTGTCATATAACTTCTCTGAGGCTTTGCTTTAGCAGAATCCCCTTTTTATTCTGGGGTCATTACTTTTTCCTTATTTTTGGAGATCCTTCCCACTAGCATGAGTCTAATGTCACTCATCTTTAAAACAAACAAACAAAGACCTTGATTCCAAACTATTTATTACCCCCATTTCTTTCTTTCCTTCCTCAGCAAGACTCCTTGAAAGATGTTCTATATGTATTTAGTATTTCCACTTCATTACCTCCTATATTTTCCTCAATCCAGTTCAAATCAAGCTTACATTGCCATCGCATCAGTGATATAGCTCAATTTATTAAAGTCTCCAATGACCCACATCTTGGCACAACTGTCAGTCCATTTTTCTGTCTCACTTCTACCTGATTTCTTGGAAGCTCTTGATACTTGCTTCTTTCTGGATATATTCTTCTCTATCCTTAGAGGAAGACTTGCTTTCCTTCATCCCCAGAGTCTCCCCCCCCCCACCCCCGTGAAGTCCCACAGGTCTCTCTTCCCAGACATCTTTATAACTACATTCACATTCTGAGTGATTAACCTAGTCTTGTGACTGAAAATGATCTCTATGCAGATTCCTTTCAAATATTTATTTGCAACTCTTGACTTTGCTGGGCTGCTGATTTATATTCAATGACTTACCTGCCATCTCCAAGTGGAGGTATAGGAGTAACCACAAACTTAACATTGTCAAAACAGAACTCTTGATCCCCCTCCAACTCTACTCCACACACAAACTCAAGAATTCTCTGCTTTTTCTTTTCTTTCTTTTTTTTTTTTTCAGTCAGGTTCTTAATATATCGCCCAGGTCTTAAAGTCATGGACTCCCATGATCCTCCTGGTTTGGCTTCCTGAGTAGCTGGGACTACAAGCATATGCCACTATACTTGGCTCCTTCATCCTTTTCTTCCCTAGTCTTTGACATTTAAGTAAATGGTAATTTTATTCATTTAGCTACTAGGATCAAAATCCTATCTAATCTATATCCAAATTATCAGAATAACTTGTTGTACTTATAATATTTTTAAAATTTTACTTGATTGCCATAACTGAAAAGTTAATTATCTCTAAATTGCCCACTCCACCCCCCCCCCCCTGGTAGTCTCTTCTGCCACAGTCCTTTTGCCTCATTACAGTCAGAATAATGTAGTTTTTCTTAAACCATGATTCACCCTGACCCTACATGATCTGACACTTTACCATCTCTCAAACCCATCTCCCTGTACTCCCTTCCATGTTTGATACTCTTTAGCCACCATACCTTACAACAATTATTCATCTAGCGCATGACTGCTATTTCTTCATATTCAGGTTTCATCTTAAATATCACCTCCTCAAGAGAAGAGTTCCCAAGCCAATGTGGCTAAATAAGAACAACTGAACCTCTCCCTGGTTTTCATATTGTTTTAATTTATTTATAGCACTAACATTACAGGTTACTTACTTAAAAATTTCATTTTGTCTGTTTCCTCATATGAAAATAAGTTTCCTAGAAGCAGAGACTTTGTTTCCCAAAATCTAGAGTAATATTTGGCATATAATATATAATAAGTAAATATTTGGCAGTGGATTAATTGAATTAATCATTCTTAGGGAATCATATTAAAATGTCCTAACAGATGTAAGTGATATCGTTAGATGATATGTTTATTTATGTAATAAATGAAGGTAAATAAAATATTTGATAATACAATATGATTCTTACTAAATGTTAGAAATGTTGGACCCCATAAAAAACTGAATTCAACAATATGCATTCTTGGTGTTTATATTTTGTTAACGGGTCATTTAGCAGACACTGAATAATTTCACAATTGACAGGTAGATAGATGACAGCGTATCCTGTTGGGCACATCACCTTTCTCCCTTCCATTCCCACTCTACTCAAAGCTTATATGTGGCATAAAATGCTTCTGATTTGTACTCTATCATCTGTAGACAGTGAATTAAATGGGTACAGGTAGTAACAGGCAATTTATCTTCGATCCATAAGATTCACCTTTATTGTTGGAGATAAATGATAAGAACACAGTTGGTACTCTGAGAAGATGTAGTGAAAAATATTTACCACCTACCAGACATGACCGTGGAAAAAATGGTGGCAGTAAACAAAGAATCATACTTTACTGAAACTTGGTTCACTTCCTATAAAGCACAAACGTTGTAACAGCTGTGTCTGTTCTATGGGAATGAAGGAGATATTATGTATTTTTTTCTTTGCTTTTTGAACTGGACAGCTTCTCCCATGACACTATTGAATTGGAGAAAAACATTACAAAGTGTTTAGTGTTTCCAGGAGAATCAAAGACATTTTGAAGGTGAAGGATAGATTTCCAATTTCTGTTGAACCAGTTTTTAGGGATAAAATTAGAGCCATTTATCCCCATTATGTTGAGACACTTCTCTTGTAGGTTTTTCTTTTAGTGTCTATCTTTTTCTTTTGTCAATACTGCTAACTAATTCAGCAATTTTCTGAGAATCAGTTTTTAATTGCAGGTGAGAGGCAGAGAATAGGAAGATTCACAGGAAAAATGGGTGAGGACTCCATCAGAGATTTTGCAGAGTAGACTGATGGGGTTCTCCTATGTGTATGCCACTGTAAAGCCTCCGCATGGACTGCAGAGCTGAGCTAGGATCCATTACGCCGAGTAATTTGAACAGATCCTTACAATTATGTAAAGGTGACTATTTTATTTTTATCTTTATCTTTCATAGGAATAAACTAAGGCAGATCAGTTGTGGGGGCAAGTTGATAAGCTGCCAGAGCTAGTTCCTGGGCACGTCAATACAAATCACTATTTAATTAAAAATGCCAACCTGTTCATCCCTCATTGTTAAGTTCTTTAAGTGACCAACTGTGTACCAAGCACCTGTGAAGTGGGTTAGAGAGAACAACCATGATTTCCTTGGTAGCCAAATTTTTTACATTAAGTTCAGCAACCATGGAGCTGGGGATATGGCTCAAGCGGTAGCGTGCTCGCCTGGCATGCACGGGGCACTGGGTTCGATCCTCAGCACCACATAAAAATAAAATAAAGATGTTGTGTCCACCAAAAACTAAAAAAATAAATATTAAAAAATTCTCTCTCTCTTTATTAAAAAAAAAAAAAAGGTCAGCAACCAACTCTTTCTTGAAGTTATTGTACTTGTAAACAACTGACATTTTATCATCACATTCAAATCTTTGCCTCAAAAGCAGATGCAAAATATCTGAGGTTAAACTACTACATGTTTTTATTATAACTTGTTGCAATAGAAAAATAATCTCAATTGACTGTGTTCTGTTGAAAACAAGGGTTGAGGATATTCATTAAACATTAGGACATGTTTTTCATCTAGACTTTATCTGTTTAAATTTAGAGTGGAATGTGTTGAATTTGGATTGGTATGGAAAGCATTCCCAAGCAGGAGTTTGGCATTCCTGAGAAAAGATAAGAGTGAATTAATGTCAGGTACATTCTGTCAGTGACAAGCTGTAGCCACCTCTCTCTTTCTCTTGTCATAAATAAGCTACCAGTTTGTTAACCTTTGTCAAAAGATAAAATTGCAACAAATTTAGTTTAAAATCAAATTGACTTTTATTTCTGATTTTTCAAGTTGGGCAATAACGCATTTTAGAAAGTAGAATGAATGTTCCAATGAGCTATGTCTAGGAGTTTGTCTTTATAGTCAGAAGAAGAAAGAAAGGAAGGAAGAAGAAACAGAGAATAAGCAGATTAATTGTTTCAAAGTTATTTTCCTTATAGTATTACATCAGAAGGACTTCCTTGTGCACCTGTTCAGGTAACCTAGGCCCCATCTGATTGGTGCTGTAAAACTCTTATTATTATTATTTTTGAAAACTGGCCCAATTTACAGTTCAGTTTGATTAGGTGGCACTCAGCATAAGTGTCTCCAATCTGGTGTAATCTGTTCTGCTGGGGCTAGTGCAGGAAGCTGGCCAATCGGCAGCCTCCCATCAACTTGTCTGACACTTTTTATATACCTGTGCTGTTTTTGTGCCACAGTGAGCACCAATTCAAAAGTTGTGTGACTGAAACAAGACACACAAGGCATCTTGTTGAACATAAAAGAGGTAACCCGTGAATTCACTGCGTATCATTTCCCATTTGATTTCCACCATTAAATTTGCAAGGAGAAGGCACTTGCAAATTCATAGTAACAAGGCTAAGACTTGGGCGCTGATCAGTGATGACAACAGCGGTGGGGAACAGTGCTGAGAGTCAAGTACAGTGGGCTCTTGGACCAAACTCACAGACCAAGGAGAGATTTGGAAGTCTGTGAAATCTACTTTAAGAAATGCTGGATTACAGTACACACCTTGATTGTATAATAATTGCTTATGTTTCTGCTTTTCTTTCTAAGCTCTGAGGTCCTTAAGAGAAGGAACTTTGGCTTCTTTTGTCTTTCTATTTTTATACTTCAATACATTTATTAATTGTTGAATTAATAAATTAAAGTGGTCTGACTAGATAGAGCTCTGCTAGATTTATTCGGGAAGAGCTATACTCTCTTCCAGGAAGATGAAAATCAACTAAGCCTTAATAAATAGAAAGCAAATTAAGAAGGAATCACTGACCCAAAGTCTACAAGAAAGGAGGATGCTCTTGGGCTGAGGGAATGGCCTTGGCCTTCCAGATGCTTCTTTGACTACGGGATCCTTCAGTAGATCTTAGGAGAAAACATCACAATGATCAATACCCACAGCATACACATACTCCCACCACTTGCCACCTACCCACAGTTTTAGAGATAGGAAGGACACTCATTCACTTCCTGAATGAATGAATGAATGAATGAACGAAACAAATTATTTTCTCACCAGTAAGTGGCTAAACACACAGCATGGAGTGGCACCTTGTCACCTCAGAGCAGAAGCTACAGATCACTCCTCAGACCACACCAAGCAGCTGCCACAGTCCAAAGTGCTCGCTTGAGCGACCTCTCAGCCACTGTGCAGTTGTCCAGAGTGTATCTCATGGGGTCAGTCTGGTAATTTGGAGCCGAAGACCCTGATCTGGACTGTGGAGTTAACACAAGTAGTGTGCATACAGCTGGCACAGTGCCAGTGCCACAACATTGGAAGTTTATTGGCAGAAAAGGCTGGTTGCCCTGGAATTTACGTATCATCTGATTTTCGGATTGAGAGGCCTCAAAGATGGGAGGACACTCAGGCCTTTTTTTTTTTCTCAGTTGCTTCCAGCATTAGGTTCACTAAAAGAGAATATTATAATGGCAAAAAAGTAAATTTTACCACATGAAAAATTCTATAATTTGCCTCCAGTGACATTATAGAATTGAAATCTACTCTCCCTCTCTATGCATACACAGCCAGAATGTGACAGATAATTTTAATTTATCTACAGTCATACTTTTTAACTTTTAACTTATCCTTTAAAACTTGCCTTTGGGTAAATCCTTTAAAAAGTTCTCTACAAGAACCAAGTTCAACAAAATTTGAAAACAGATCATTATAGTGGTCTCATCTCACCAGATTCCTCTGAACTTCTCTTCTTCCCTGTGTCAACCTTAGAATTCTCTATCAGCAAAGCTTAGCTTATCTGTGCATGAAGAAATGGTGATGTCCCAGACTCTGTAGTCTTGGAAAGAAATGCACAAGTTCTGCATTTCTCCTTCTTAAGTTCCTGTGTTATATTCAGGAAACAGATATTGCTTCCTGGCAAATAAAGAGTCCTCTTCATCAATGCATTTAGCAGAACCCCTGGGTAGATCTCAGCAAGAGCTCTCAGGAGGAAAAGTCATTGTATGAAAATTATGCTTCTGCCTCTATGAGATGCCTTGCATTTCATATGGTTAATTCTTTGCCTCAACAGAAATCTCAGTTACTTTCTCAAATCTCTCCTGGCCTATGAATGGGGGATGGTTGAGAAGTGGGGAGCAAGGCTCTGAATCAAAAACCCAAGAGCTGAGCCCAGCTCAGGCCTTGGTATTGTGAGGAGGGGATTTATGTGTATGTGTCAGGGGTACTCCTCTGGAAACTTCTGGAAAAGCCCTGCATTCCTTCTGTAATTCTTTCTCACCAAAGGTATTTGTAATTTCTATTAAAGCAATGTATGTACATATAGTATAATCTGCTTTAAAAAAAACCTGGAGAATTTCAGAAGCTCTATTTTCTTTAATAATCCAAACAGGATTAAATAGATTGTCAATCTTTTGTCCTTGATTCTCCATGATTTGTGTTTGAGGAACAGTGCATGGGGCTTAATAAAATATAAAGTGGTTCATGCTTCCCTGCAAGACAACTCAGTCTTCGTGCCTGTGAATCTTCCCACAGGTAACACACATCCCCAAGGGTCCCCAACCCACCTCTAAAGAGCAGCAAGGCTCAGAAGCTATTTCACACATGTCTGTCTTGGAAAGCTTGAAATCAGAGCCTAGGGTATAATGCAAATAAAGACCTGAGCACGTATTAAGGAAAGCAATTTGACACTAAGAATTTCATTTCCTCCAAGTCAGCTCACAGACAGATTACACACAGAAAGGAACAGGTTAATACTTACATAACTGATTGAAAATTGGTGCTAATTGGCTTGAGGTTTAAATGAACAAGCTCCCTCAGACAGCTGGTCTTGTCTGAGGTTTCTGTATATGAAAGTACTATGTGGAAATATCATTTATCTCTATGTAATGATGTTTATTCTCTGGAAATTAGGTTAAAATTGAAGAAATCATTTCCCTCATCCTCAATTAAAACAAATAGCTAACATTTAGCTCAACTTTAACATTCATGGGCCTTGGGGGTAAATTCTCTCCATTTTGTAAGTAAGCCATTGCCTACATTTTTCCTGGGACGAATGGCCTGGAGGATCAGAGTATTTTAGAAAAGGTTAAAAGAGATTGTACCACATCCAGGAAGGCTAATTTTCATGCATCAAGGTTCTTTGAGCTGAATTTGTGTAATGAGTGCACTGGAAATTGAAAGACGAGATTAAAGTGCTGTTTGTCGTGTACAGAGATTTCAGAAATGCTTATCAGCCCTTCGCAGCTGAACACAGCCCAGATTAAAAACCGATCTGACAGAAAGGGAGGCTGACTGCAAATGTGGGGCTTTACATCTACGCTAATTACAAAGTGCATATTAAACATGAGGCGGACGATGAGAGCAGCTGCAAAGGTCTTTATCTATATTAAGAGACTGTCCACCTACATAATAAGAATAATTACCAATGAGAGAATTCTTAAAAAGAAATTGCATTTAATGACCCATCATACAATTTCTCCTAATTTCTAAAGTCTATTTCACCATCCCCCAATAAGGTGTGACTTTGTCTTCTCTTTGGAGTCAGGTGACATATCAGATCTGTAAGAAAAGATCTATTCACATAGATTCCTATTAATGTAAGCCTGCTTGCTTTCAAAAGTGTAAGTGTAGAAGGCTTGTGGAATCCCCAATCCCCCTTTCTAATGATCGGACAGGAAAGCAACTAAAACTTTTCCAACTTGGATGACACCCAAGGCCACCTTAACTGAAAAATTGTCAATATCACCAGAACTGGTCTCCATCACCTCCCCCATCTTCTAATAGCCACCAACATTAGAGCTGTGATCAGATTCACTCAAACTGAAGGGACACAAAAAATCCTCCTCTGAATGTCTTTCTTCCTTTGTAAAAAGTATAAATGGCCTCTGTGGTTCATGAGAAGTAAATTTAATGTGTGAACAAAGTCATCTAGCATACACTGAGCATTTCATAAATATTAGTTTCACTTTCTACATCCTTTCTTTCCTTCCTCCAGTTCTCTTCCTTTTTTCTTTCTTTTCATATTTTTCAATTGATATAAACCTGGATTATCCAACTTATATTCAGACTGCATACCGCTTTTTACTATTTCAATTTCAAAATAAAGTAAGTAGTCATTTTTTTTGTTTACTTCTTCTAGTTGCTCTTAAAAACCCAGGCATATAATAAATGACCAAAATCTAATAAATGATAATTGTGAGATATTAAAAAGAGCACTCAAGAAATTCAGCCTTTTGGAAAAAGTCAAGAAATCCAGGACCACACAAATTGCAGAAATATGCTGCTGAAAGACACTTCATTTTGCCTTTCTAAATGTAATCCAAATTCTTCAGGATTTCTGACAGAAACTCCAAATATCTAACACCCATTTAATCCATTTAATATCTGTTACACACCTGCAAAGATATTAGGAGATATAACATATATGCAAAAAGGTACATAAAAATATATGCATTATTTACGAAGAGCTGTTAGACAAACACCAAACCCATCTAGGATGAGAAATGGTAAGTGAAGCACCCAGGATGCCCTGTCTCCTCTGAATATGTATCTCCCTAGTTTTCTTCCTCTTCTCAAAATTACCTTCTTCTGTTCTTCACAACTATTTCTTTGCTTTTATAAGGCTCTCCTGTATAGCTAAATATATGATTTTATCCTATAACATAAACCAGTTTACTTCTTATATATCCTCAGAAATTAATGGAAAGAAAATATCAATTCCTAGACTTATTTTCCCCAAGCTTCTTAACTTTGCTTTCTGTCTCAGTCAGTTTGAACTGCTAAAATAAAAATACCACCAGGTGCAGTGACACACACCTGTAATCCCAGTTGCTCCGGGGGTTGAGGCAAGAGGATCATGAGTTCAAAGCCAGCCTCAGCAATGGTGAGGTGCTAAGCAACTCAGTGAGACCCTGTCTGTAAATAAAATACAAAATAGGCCTCGGGATATGGCTCAGTGGTTGAGTGCCCCTGAGTTCAATCCCTTGTACCTCCCACAAAAAAAAAAAAAACATAGACTGGATAATTTAAGCAACTGATTTATTTCTCACAGTTCTGGAGGCTGGGAAGTCCAAGATCAAGGGACCAATTGGTGTGTGTCTGGTGGGGCACTATTCTTGGTTTGCTGGTAACCACCTTCTTGTCATATCTTCAAATGTCAGAGGACAAGGATATTTTTTATCTCCTCTCTATTTATAGGGGCATGAATCTCAACATGAGGGACCTACCCTAAAAACCCAATCTATCCTTAATTATCTCCCAAAGGTCCTTCCTCCAAATAGAATCACACTGAGGGTTAAGGCTTCAACATAAGAGCTTTAAAGGGGACATAAGCACTCAGTCCAAACAGTCCTTTTTATTCTCTCCTTCTCTCTCTCTCTCTCTCTCTCTCTCTCTCTCTCTCTCTCTCTCTCTCTCTCTTCATCTGATTTTTGGAATCTCTTATATATTCCTTCAGGTTGTACTTCAAATTTACCCACATAGACTATCATTGTTTGAATAACCATATATACTTTTTCCACTTCTGGAGACTGAGCTCAGGGTTTTGCACATGCTAAGCAAAAACTCTTTGTCTGAGCTGTAACCCCAGCCAAATAGCCTTTGTTCCCTTTGCATGTGTTTTATTGTCCCAAAAGAAAAATGCCAAGGACCTTAGGATCCTCAATGGCAGTAAAGGTCAACATTTCCAGGCTAACCTTTGCTCTATTCTTGCGTGGCTTTAACAAAAACAAACAAAAAATCTTGAAATAGTTTAAATAAAAATCCAGTAAAAGGGATCCAGTGAAAACAGGGAAAATTTCTTCCTACCTGCTGATGTCCAGATTCTTATCTGCCATTTCCTTTCTGTGCCATAATAATCGATAATCACAAGAGGTACAAGAACAGACAAAGTAATTCTACCACAAAGGGAGGATGTTATCAGAAAAGAAAACCTGCCTCAGGAGTGTTTCTGGCATACCTGAAGATGTCTAGCCCTTAGAGGAATTTTTATCTCAAAGGCAGCTTCATGTTATAAAGGTAGAATGTTTGCAGAGAAATTCACAGTGCATCTCAGCATTGTTCCTAAAATAGACTACGCGTCTCAATTGGTAGTTTTCCTAATGACAAAAGAAAAATAGTAAGGGAGAGTTTACACTTCATTTTGAGGTGGAGAGGAGGCTGTGTGTTTGAGCTGGTAGAGATGAGGGCACATAAGCAGTGGATGCCAGAGAGCACCATTTTCTGCAACCTGGAAAGAAGGCAGAATAATTACTTAGCAACAAGAGGCCAAACAGTTACATCGAGATGACATGGTGATGGCTGTATTCCAAAGGGAGAGGCTTCACTTGAACACTGACCACAGGAGACTGACCACCCTCCCTGCACAAGTGGAAGTAGACGTTGCCCCATATCCAAGTCCTCACCTAGATGCCAGGTTGAGTGTGCTCCCCACTCTAACCCACACCCCAGTGATTAGAATGGCTGAGTGCACCTCCCATTCCCTCCCCTGGCAGGCCTTCACAGAAGTGAAGCCAAAGAGACCTTTGAGACTAGCTAGGCCAGGCCAGGAGGCCACCTGTCTTGCCTTGTTGTCGATTTACTATTTAATAAAGATATTTTTAAGTGGTAAAGACAAGAACCAAAAAATATGTTGAAGTCCTTTTCGGGAGGTAGTGGCACAGCACCAAGCTGGCTTGACCTGATTGATTTGGAGTCTAGTCGCTAAATAAATTTGTAAATTTTCTCAGCTATAAAATGAGCAGGTCTGATTTAACAAGATCCTGTCTCTAAATAAATAAATAAATAAATAAATAAATAGAGCTGGGGATGTAGCTCTATGGTAAAGTATCCCTGGGTTCAATCCCTGGTAGAAAGGAAGGAAGGAAGGAAGGAAGGAAGGAAGGAAGGAAGGAAGGAAGGAAGGAAGGAAGGAAGGAAGGAAAAGAAAGAACAAGCAGGTCTGACAAGGTGACCCTACAATAACTTCCAGTTCAAAGACTTAGTTTATTTGAAGATAAAAGATATTCTGGACCCTGTACTAAAGATTTTTTTCCACATGAGTTTGATATTTGATATTTATGGTGAGCTATAATATATATAATAAAAAGGAATCAAGATTATTTTTTAGAATAATGAAACTTTTTGGAATAATAGAATCACAGTGATCAACAAGCAAGTCTTCATGCTTGCCTCCACCTGCATTTTTGTCGTATATGGATGACTCAGGTGGTCCTAAGAATTTCAGCATTGTAAACTGATGCATGGTTGGGAATAAACAGCTTTCAAGTGTCTACTTTGTGGCAGGAACTGTGCTAAGTGCATTCATCTTTGCAGTAATACTACAGTAAAGGCACATCATTTAAGAGATGTGGAAACTGAATCCCAGTGAACTGAATCAGGTCACCCAGTGATCTCAGGAGGAAGTTCTCAATTTACCCCTCATCCACACCCTCACATCATTGGCTTCACCTGGAAATTCTATTAAATTATAAATTCTCAGGCTCCACCCTGCCTACTGAATCAGAGATTCTAGGATTGGGGCCCTAGATAAATTTTGAAGCAGCTCTTAAGCTAAAGTTGAAGAAAGTTGGGAAGTGAGTTAAGAAAGTAGGGAGCAGTCTGATATCCAAAGTTAGATTTGCTCTACCACCCGTGTTGCTTACGAAATTTCAATTTGCCTGAATCATTTTTGATGGACTTTTTTGCATATTGTTTTTGAAGGTGGTTTCCAGGTAGAAAATACTGTAATCCCCTCTTTTCAAATTCTCAGGAAGCTGATGCGAGATTGGGAAGAGAATCATTTCAGGAAAAGCAAGAATTTCCAGGTGGTTTCACAACAGTATAGCATACCTTGTATTAACGTGCTTCATCTGGCTGCAATGGATGGTTTGGAAGATCAATCAGGTCTCCCTCTTCCTAGAAGTTTATGATTTGATTTTACCATGGCTAATCACTCTTTTATATTCATACATCTATAACAATATGTTTCTTCCAAAAAATGGATTTGAGAATATGATATAATTTTTAAATCTCATGCATATGATTAAAGTGAACAAAGATTTTACATTATTTTATTCACTTCCCCTATCTTCCATCCCACTATTAGGCCCAGCAGTAGATGCTTCACAATATTTACTGAATAAATAAAGTAAGAATCTGTGGCTCTTTTAAAATTTCCCTTTAAATATCATAATTGTTGATGTAAAATTAACATGAGATCAAAACCCTGAGACAGTTTCTAATAGCTTTTATTTTATAGTAAATGGGGTTTGAACCTAGGGTTGCTCTACCACTTATTTACATCACCAGCCCTTTTAATTTTTTTTTTTTTTTTTTATGTTGAGAGGAGCCTCACTAAGTTGCTGAGACTGGCTTAGAACTTGTGATCCTCCTGCCTCAGTCTCCCTAGTTTTGAGGATAACAGGTGTTCACCAGCTGGCTTGACCTCCAATAGCTGTTTTGCAAACAAGAAAGCCTGTGATCTCAGAGCTTCAATTCTCAGCAGAGTCAAAATACCAAGTACTTTCCTTTCTTTTCTGCTTTTAGAGTACAAGTCGACCTGTTTATTATCTTTTTGTCCTTTCCCTACTTAACAAGTTAGAAAGAACAGCTACTACTGAGCAATTTCATCTATTCTGCAGATTACAAGATGAAAAATGGGGAGAAAGGAGCCCTACATTACTGCTACTTGCAGCTTCTTTTTGTTGCCTTGAGCTAACATGAAATTCTGACTTTCTGCAAAAGAAATAAAAATGGGGGTAGGTTACAAGTGTTGACCAAGTTCATGTGTTCAAGAATCACAAATTTGCTATTTTTCACCCATTAATTTCTTAATGAGGCCAAACAGCATTCTTCCAGACCGCCCCAACCCAGAATTCTGAAATAATTTAATGTTTTTACTTACTGAAATATTTTCCTTCATTTGGGGATGACTTTTAGATGAATACATACTCTAGTTCAGTCTTTTTTATTAATTAATTTGTTGTAATTAGGTATATATGACAACAGAATGCATTTTGATTTGTTGTATACAATTGCAGCACAACTGAACATTTATATGATCATACATGAGGTAGCGTCACACCACATGTGCCGTCATACATGTACCTAGGGTAATGATGTCCATCTCATTCCACCATCTTTCCTGCCCCCATTTCTCCTCCCCATCCCTCCCTCCCCTTTGCCCAATCAAAATTCCTCCATTTCCCCACATCCTGTTATGGATCAGCATCCACTTATCAGAGAGTACATTAGGCCTTTATTTTTGGGATTGAGCTTACTTCACTTAGCATGATATTCTCCAACTCCATCCATTTACCTGAAAATGCTATAATTTTATTCTCTTTTAATGCTGTGTAATATTCCATTGTGTATATATACCACAGTTTCTTTATCATCTAATGAAGGACTTCTAGGTTGATTCCACAATTTAGCTATTGCGAATTGAGCTGCTATAAACATTGATGTGGCTGTGTTACTATAGTATGCTGATTTTAAGTCCTTTGGGTATAGACCAAGGAGTGGGATAGCTGGTCAAACTTGGTCTATTCCAAGTTTTCTAAGGAATCTCCATACTGCTTTCCAGAGTGGTTGCACCAATTTGCAGTCCCATCAGTAATGTATGAGTGTGCCTTTTCCTCCATATCCTCACTAACACTTATTGTTGTCTATATTCTTGATAACTGCCATTCTGACTGGTGTGAGATGAAATATTTGAGTAGTTTTGATTTGTACTTCTCTAATTACTAGTCTTATTGAATTCACCAACTGTGATTTTTTGTTTCTGTGAAATTTTCAGTAATTAAGAATATTAGAGGAAGAGGGAAAATTGGTGAAGTAGAGGGGAGTCTCATCACATGAGAAGAAACTTTATAAAAATGTATAAATCAATGATTTCTTTATTTAGAGGGAGTTTACAATCTGATAATGCTACAAAATATTTACCCCAATTATATATTTTCTCTGTGCAGCATAACATTAAATTTTTATTCAAACCTTCTTATGTTTTGCATTATGTAGGTATGAGTTTTGGGGGGGAGTTTCAACAAGATATTTGTGACTCAAAATCACAAAAGAACTATGATATAATGGTCCAGTGCTTTTATGGATTAGTGAAAACTGCTCCAAGTATTTAGCATTAGCCAGGTGGCATGCTGTATAGACAGACATTGGTTTAGACCTAATGGTTCAGATGCTTACCACCTACTAAGTTTGGAGTAAACTATTAAATCTACAAGCGCCACTTTTAATTCCCATAAAATGGAAACACAAATAAAACTATGCCGTTTCCAAATTTGTGAATGAACTGAGTTAGACAATCCATGAAGTGCTCTAGCCCACTGTCCCACACAGTGTTAGAATTCATTAAATGGTGGTCATTATTCTTACTAGTTTGTGATAGTGTGAAATAAGAAAGTATTTGATTAATAAACTCTCCGCATAAATTAGAAATAATCCCAGAATATTTATCTGGTTGGTACTTGACCTGGAAAGAAATCTCCTCTGCTGTCCACCAAAAGCTTGTCTGCAACTAAGGGAAACCCTGGGAAGGGAAAAAGACTGTTGCTGTTTCTTTATAGTTCAAGTAAAGTAGCACTTTAAAAAAGGGAACAGTTACTGAAGGTCTCCAGCTGTGAAGAGTTCCCTCTCTGGTTTAAGAGGTCCCTAGCTGTTTGCAAAGGGAGTTGCTAGGTACTGTTTGCACAGTGCAAGTCAAAAGGAGCCCGGAGGAAGTCCATAGGTTAATGAGAGCACTAGGCAGCCTTATGATGTGAGGTAGAAAATGCACTTTGCTCTTCCATCCTCAATTTTCCATCAACCTTTATGTAAAGAAGTGGCTCAGGCAGACAAGGAGCCTGGAAAGCAGGCCACTGGGCACAGAAAGCCTTATCTTGGATTTTCCAAGGAGCTTCCATTGCACTATTAAAATTAATACTATTTCTTGGTGAGGCCAATTTAATGCACCATTGCTTCTAATTGTGTGCTTAACATACACCTCTTTGAACATTTAGCCTGGGATGTAAATAAATGTTAGCATTCACACATTCACACATCTAATTAATTTCTACCAGAAAATTCATTACAATATTATGCCATATGGACTTATCTTCATTAACTGTTATGGAGCTCTTTAAATGTGAAATGTTTCCTGAAATATTGTGTGTTGGACAGGGGTAATACAGCAGGCAACAAAGAGAAATAATAAAAGGTTGTCCTGAAAAAAAAAAAAAAAACCTCTGGAAACGTCACAGGGATTTGTATTTCAAACCTCACTTGACTTGATTATAGAAGACACAGCACATTATGGTTCATAGGCAGTCTTCTAGGAAAACTTCAGCTTTCAGTCATCTAAGTCTCAAAAAAATATTTCAATTTTTTAGCTTTACCCTGAATATTTTTTTATGTTCCCCAAATTTTAAGAGCTATGTTGAAATTTTATCTTTGTATTTCCTTTTAGTTTTGTATCTTTCCCTCAACCACAGCTTAGTGGTTATTCATTAGGCGTCTAAGAGCTTAAAGACAACCCAGGAATGGTTTAGAATCCCAAGAATGCATACAATTTAGGATTTCTTTAAGTCTAAGGCATAATGTTGCACTTAACTCTTCTGGGCAGAAGACTATTTGACAGGGTCTTGATTAAATTGCAGATGTGAAGAATATACAATGTACTGGAAATGCTGGGTTTGAATGTCATGACCTAGCTGAGAAGAAGAGGGATGTCTTAAATTCAGGCTTCTCCTGAATGCTGTGGACATTGTTTTTAAAAGAGTTTAACTCCACATTAAATATGGAGGTGTTTTCACTGAATGTAATTTAGGTCATGGGTCTTAAATTATCCATTTTTTTCTTAATGTCATGATCATCTTTTTTTCTGTCAAATTTTACAATTTCTGCTGCACATAGTTTAGAAAAATTTCAGGATATTTCTTAAGCATCATCTTAAGTACTTCAAACATTTATTCTTAAAAGTAGTACTGTACATTATTTGGGATTTTTGTATTTAAAACATTTTCATATAATATTTTCATATGATATTTTGTTGAGTTCAAATACAATATTGAGAAGAAAAAAAATGTTTAATTTAAAAAAATTTTTTAAATCTCACTTATTTGTTTGTCAGAATTTATGTGTGGGAAAACACAACATATATTTTGCCAGATAGTGCCAGACCATATATAATCAGGGAAGACAGCCTGTGATAATCCTGTTTGCTCCCTAGAAATTGAGAATATTCTTTTTTGCTTCCCAGAAGTACATGAGGCCTCATGTTCAGTACCGTCCCAGCACAGTATTGAACAAATTATAGACCCCACATTTGAAAGAATGACAACTGCTAACTAACTGATCAATTCATAGAAGGCTTACACATCATATTGCACATGCCTGCCTCCTGGTAGGTTCTTAAGTGTTAGTGTTCATATGTTCTTTACACTGATTCTAATTGTCCAGCAAATCTTTGCTGAGAAAGTGAGATTTGGTTACAGATGGGAAAATTTAAGTCGGGTAATCAGGTAAGAATGGCGGGTGGAGCTTTTCCTATACAATGCAGGGCATGCACACTGGGAGGGGAGCAGAGACTCCACAGTGGGAGGGAGAGTCCAGCCCAGATTGGGAAGAAAGGTCAGTGGCTGGCTTCAGGATGCTCTGGGCAGAGGGGTCCCAGGTGAGGCTCCACAAAGAAGGCAGTCATGTGGGTTCTTAATGCCATTAACTAGATCTTTCTGCGGTGAGTGATCAGAATGGTTTTAAGCTGACAAAGGCATTTTAAAAAGATCTTTGCTTTAAGTTATAACATTTCCCAGGTCACGTCTTAGTCTCTTTGGATAGACAGGGTGGCTTATGAACCAGGGACATTTATTTCTTTCAGTTCTGAAGGCTGGACATCCAAGACTGGAGTGTCAGCATGGTCAAATTCTGTTGAGCCACGACTTCCTGGTTCATAGAGTATCCTTTCTTGCTGTATCTTCACACAGTGGAAAAGGCAAAGCAGCCCCCTGTATCCCTTTTATAGGGACGCTAATCCCATTCATGAGGGCTCCATCCTCATAAGTTAATCACCAGCAAAATCCCCCACCCCCTACTACTACCACAACAGGGGGAAGATTTCAATACACAATCTTTGTGTGGAGGTGGGGGCATAAGCATTCAAAACAATTCAAAACAAATCATAAAAATATGTCCTTAGTTGTTAATCATTTTCTTTTTAATATTTTTTAAAAAATATTAAATAGCAAGCACATTTCCTAGAGAAATACCTGACCCTTAACAGGTACTTTTCTTAGGACAATCATGCTTATCTGGACTCCTTAGAATTACCTCCTTCAGTGGTTCAACTATCAACTTAAACTGTTTTGGAAGATGTAACAACTTAAGTGACAAGGATCACCAAACTTACTGCTTTGGTTGAATAAACGCCTATTCTAAAAATTGGCCAGTAAAGAGATAGTTTAAATTGCCTTATTCAATTTCAAGAAATAGACTGTGTTCAACATGTACAGAGTCAATACAATATGTTCTTTTTATTCCCTGATTTGGTTTTCCAATATTTTCAGTAATACATTTCCTTTCGTTGGTATAGAAGAGCCCAATTTGCACAATAATAGGTATTTTCACAATTGCAGACATAAGAATTGTAACTTTCTTAAAGCTTGGGTATAAAAAAAAATTACATCTGACATATACACTAATGATTGCACAAAATAATTTTGAAGACTGCTTTTATTAGACCAATAGCAGCAATAGCTTTCAAAAAATATCTGATGCTCTTCTATGTACCTGACAAGACCATGTCCAAAGGAGGGAAGAGTGTCTTCAAAGCTTACCAGGCGTCTGAACAATAAGTGAAAAATTGTGCCTCCTCCAGGAGAGAAATGCTTGCAAAATCTGAAGGAAAATTTGTCTGATTCTTACAGTGATCTTCATAGATGAAAGGCTGCTCAATTGCTGCTAGACGTATCGCCTACACAGTGAACACAGTGGTTCTCAAAGCTGTCAGCAGATACAACGTCATAGCAACATGTCAAATATGCAGATTCTCAAACCCACCCTAGATATTCTGAATCCACAGCTCTGGGGTGAGGCCCAGCCAAGCTGTGTTAATAAACCCTCCAATTTCTCAATTCTGAGTACCTCTGGACCAGGAGAAAATGTATTCTTTAAAAACCATGGCATCAGCCAGTCAAGCCCTACATTACTGTAAGTTTTCAGTGTTACAAAAGATGATGAGGGAAACCATGTAGCCAGAACCATGCCTTTAGTCTTCCCAGACCCCGCCAATCTGCTTTTGGCTTCCTTTGTGTCACAGAGATGAATCCTGATTAGATCAAGACAATTATGGCAGCTCCAATCCCCTTATCAGAGCATGGTTCAGGGATATTAGGTTGGAGCCAATTTTGGATCATGATATGCATAAAAGATTGTTCAGCATTTGAGGCAAAGAATTTAATGAGTCTTAAGAGCTAGAGATGACCTTTCTGACTCCCACTACAAGTAAACATAGATGCTACCAGCAGCCATCAATGAGCTTTAGGACAATGAGGCAGAAAAAGCAGGTGTGCCATGATTTGTGCAGAATAGAGCATGAGAAAGGACCTGAGTTCCTGATGACATTGCTGGCCACTGGATCAGCTCACCATGAGCCAACCTTCTGTGTGGCTTTTCTGTAATATATCCTAAAGAACTTCCTGACTTACAAGATGTAAGGGTGACGGTCAGTTCAGTGCCTGGACGTTTGTAATGGTCACACAGATTTTTGTTGGATGAATGAAAAAGCCAAATGGATTTATTTTATATGGAGATATTTCACTCCCTGTAGCATCCAAAGAAGTAACAAATACAATGCAAATACTTTAAAAACAGTTTGCTTCAGAATGCCATCCTCTAGAGATTTTTCCAAACTCACAGACACAAAAATCATAACAAAGAGCACTTTTATCTGGAATAAAAAGGAAATATCTTTATTTACATTTTCGATGTTTCAAATTTTACTTGTTCATAAGAAAAAAATCACTGTTCTTTTTAATGATAAAGAATGTGTTTCTTAACACATTCGTTTTGCCTTCAATTCCATTACTCTCATTTTTGTTTCCTTGTCTGGACAGATGCTCTTCATTGCTCACTAGCATGGGTGGGAAGTGACTGTAAACTTCAGATTTCATATGAATATCAGAAGAGAGGCAAAACAGGTCACACTGCCCTATCACATGGCCCAGGGGACACTTCTGGTTTTACTTTTCAGATTTTTTTTTTTTTATGTTTGTAAAACCTCCCCAGAAAACTAATCTCTCTCCATCTGTCCTTGTGTTCTGCAGAATTGTCCCAGAGGCAGAGGGAGAGAAAAAAACTTAAGCCTTTCTCAGACTGACCACCATGAGGTTCCAAGGAGCCCTTGCCTCTGAGGCTGAACCACCCCCTGCCTGTCTGCTGAGAGCAGTCATAGCCCAAATTCAACAATGAAGTGGCTTGATTACTCCAGCAAGTGGGTATTGAGCACTTGGCATATCTCAGTCAAGATTTTTAGGCACATGTTGTTTGTCCATCCACCGAATGCTCTTGAGATGATGAATTTTCCCCATTCAATTGAATATAACTTCAATTCTTCCCGAATTAAGATTTCAGCTCTATTTTCAGCTACAAATACAAATCTTATCATTCTAGTATTTTTGTTCCTCTTAAGCACATGCGATCTTGACACCGCTAAGCAGTGAAATCATTCCTTAAATGTTACAGGCAAAATATGTACTTGGTTTTTGTTTGTTTTTAATTACATGAATCAGTAAATAAAACAAACTGTACTTCTTGAGAAAAATGCATGATCCCCATCTCAGGCTCTCTTTCGTATTTGGACCTGTCCATAACCCCTTCCCATTCAGAACACTGTTACAGCATTTTCTTCATTTTCCATTCCAGCATTTCAAATTCAAGTATATTAAGATGAGAATGTCTGCAAATTTACATGAGCATTGTTTGTGCAGGTAGGCGGGGGGGGGGGGGCATGTTCTCTATAAGGAGCTGTTTACTTTGGGGAGTTGTGCAAAGGGTTATCACCATGAGTTCACCAGAGAGGCTTCCTGCCCCTCTATAGGTCCCATTCCATAGGCTGCAGAGGTTGTACACACTCCAACTATTGTGATGTGTGTGTCACCTCTGAACCATGAGGAAGAAACTAAGTTTCCCTATAAAACCAGTGACTTTGTCTACACACCAACATTACCGTGGTTTGTTAGCCATGAGCCAATTAAGACAATTAGTGCTATTTAATATGAAATGTTCTCCAATACACACACTGGCAGGAGTATTGAAAAATACAAGTATCAAGAAGGCTGATTTATTTTCCCATTGCCAGAGCCAGCTGCTGAGTGCCAAGCAGCACTGTATGTGCTCCTGGCATAACTTTATTAATAATCTTGGCAAACAAAGAATCCTTCAACAAATAGCAGTAGCCTTTTGATTATATTGTGCCACAGATAATAATTGCTTCAAATTGAGTGTAGTGGAGTCTATTTGCTCATGCATAATGAAAAAAAAAAGTGATCATATAACAGCTTGATTATAAAAACTAACAGCATGCTGGAAAGCTACCAAGAATTCCCCCAAATTGGACATTTTAATTGTTTTACTTTAGCTGCTGATCCAGACAAAATTCACTTAAAATTTTTTTGCATGCCAAAATCCCTATAAAACAGAAATTTCCAAACCTGCTGTCAATAGTCACTTAGAGTTAATGAATATGAAAAAATGTTTTTACATACATAAAAATATGACATTATTATTAGTATTGGAATGATTTTAATCCAGCAAAATTCCAGTAAATAGAAAAATTTAAATTGGGTCCTGCAGGTTTGGAAAAGGGATTTGATTTGTACTTCACATTAGCAGTGGGAATTGTGCATGCTATATCTTTGCAAGTAGACATTCTACAGTTATTTCAACTTAAAGATTGATTGTGCTTTGAAATGAGGTTGTGGAAATACACTTTTGATTATTTTCATTAACATAAGAATTACATTTTTTTCTGGAATATTATGATTGAAACACTGGGCTAAACGGTTAAAAAATATCCTGCAATTAATTATCACAACAACCCCATCAGCTAGTCTTTCCATGCTTTGCACACAATAGGTACAATATAAAGATTTGTTGTATGAAAAGGGAAGTTAAATGAAGTACTTGCCATCATATGTAGTGGTCCAGCCTACATCCAGCAGTGACTTAGTAGTTTTTTCTTAGTTTCCTGGTTTACACTTTTTTTCCTTTTCAAGAGTGGTGCATTAAGGGTTCTAAGCTCTACTGACCCCCAAATGGGACTAAATGTCACACTAAGATTCTTCCAGGTACTTGTTTCTCAGGAATTCAGGCAAGGTGGGGTCTGTGGAGTATGCCCCTGGCACCTACAGATAATGATAACGGTGAGTTTTTCTCAGGGCTCAGCGAAAGGAGCACTCTGGTGACATTTCAAACATGCTCAATAAGAAGTCACCAACACCACAAAGAGGCAGAGGAAGAGAAGTCAGTGGGACATGGTTTGAAATCAGCTAAGGCTTGAACACTTTTGGCCAATTTTTTTTTTTTATGAACATATACTTAGAAAAGCCTTTAGTTTTGAATTCTCCGTGTCTATAAGAGATTAGCTCATATTCTTAATTCTGACCACCCCCAGTCCTAAGTAACGTTTTCAAGGGAATTAAATTTTGCCTATGGCATTCTCTTTACATTCTATCAGCATCCTGTTCCCGGTCCATACCCCAAGCATCACCTCCCCACAGTTTGTTACCTCATCAGCCCATCTTTATTAAAGATAATATAATAATTTTCAATAGTGCTAAGAGCCAAGTATATGATGCATGGCATTTTTGGTTGAAAGGTGACGCCAGCTAGCCATTGAGATGATATGATTATGTTAAGATTTGCATTCATATGGATATTGGACTCCTGCTGTTCACCTAGGCTGGCTACAGGACTCCTGGAGAGTTCCCATTGGTTGGGGAAGTACAGTAGGAGGGAGTTCCGGGGGAGGAGCTCGCTCGGCGTCCGAGAGGAGGCCGCGTGGGTGGAAAAAATCTTCCCGGGCGGTACCGGACATTGGCGGCAGTTTCAAAAAATAAACTTTGTTCCTGCTTGAGTGGCTCGTGATTTTGTGCCCAGTCAGACTGCGGCACAATAGTTTATCCATGTCATCCGTGCTCATATGAAATCTTCTTTGGAAGCACAAATAAAACAAGCCTCTCAAGGGTGTATAAGTCAAGTTCTAGAATCATATTAACTCATCTCACAGCATAAATTGAGATCTTATGCCAAGGCCCATCTCATTAAAAGACTTCTCAGATGACTGCAGTGACTCAGATGATCTCCCCTCTGGAAAACTCTGCAGTGACCACTGGTAACATTGATCAAGGCCAATACACCTTGGCTTCTCACGTGGACTCAACTTCTCTGCTCCAACTATGAACTCTGTCATGGCAGGGACACCCCCTTTCACCTCTTTTGTGTTCTTTATGGAAGTAAAAGAGTTTACCAGAAGAGCACCTTAGAAATCAAGCACTGTAGTAAAAGTTCACCAGAAGAGCACCGTAGAAATCAAGCACAGTATGTTAAAGCAAAGCACTAAAAGAAAGACAAGACAGAGGTACTCAGATTAGGAGACCAGCTATCTGCTCTCTATTAAATCTCCAGCTTCTGGTAATATAAAGAGCGATGATTAGAAGTCAGAGAACCCACTGAAGCTGGAACCTGACTACCTCAATTTACTGTGAGACCATAGGCAATTATGTTTGCCTCTCTCCTACTCTGCTAAATGGACATAGGGAGCTCACTGACTAATTGTGAGGATCGAAAGAGATTTTGTACATAGAGCATATTGTAGATTCAAGTAACTTTCCCATTTTGAATCCTTCGGGACATAGCCAGCTTAAGTATTTAGCCCACAAATACTTTACTCTATATTAATTGAGTAACAACAAAACATAACAAAACAAAAAAAGTAAAACTCCCTTCTACTAACACTGTCTTGTAGACTCCTCTTCTGAGATTTAGTGTCTTCTTATATTCTGACCTGGAAACAACATTAAGGATGTCATCATCCTATGTGGCTGGGGATGCTCAGAGTGGGCAGGCTGTGTGCAAGGGTGGGGTAGGGTGGAAGAGAGGCAGGAGTGCAGTTTTGTTTATTTCTTCTCATCCCAGAGTCATTGTTGATTCCAGTTCAGAAAGATGGCTGGCTTTGACTTTAACTCTCCCAGATTAGTTCTAGAATGTAAAAAGAAGATAGTTTCTCATCAGTGAAGAATTTCAGAATGGTTTTGTTGATGAATGCTTTTCATATATTAATGTGCAGCAAAAATGTTGGGGATCTTGTTCAAGTACAGATTCTAGATCAGTAGCAGTGGGGTGGGGAGAGGCTCCAGGTCTGCTTTTTTATCAAGCAGGAGCTGCTGCTGCTGCTCCAGAGACCTCACTTTGAGAAGCAAAGATCCAGGTAATTACATCAAAGCAAGCAAAGCTAGTCACATAAAATACAAGGAAGAATGCTACTAGAAGGAAGAAAAAAGAAAGCATAACCTCAGACCCGAAAGTCACCTGGCAATGTCACATGTCCATCATGGGAATAAAGAGAATGCCCATGTTCACCTATGCACTTAGACCTTTAAAAGCTTGTTCTTTGCTTAAATATCAAGTTTAGATTCTTACTCTTGATCTCATCTCCTATTGATCATTGGAAAAAGCTCTACTTTTCTTCATATCCCTTACACATACACACACTTTGCATTTCACAGATTTTAAGAAATGCTCATAGCTATCCTAGAAAACAAATAAAATGAAACAACATAAATCTTAGGAGATTTTTAATACTTATTTCATATTTATGATGTCCATTGGATGCACACATAATAAGGATGTGAAAAATACTGTGAAGGGCCTATGGCATAGTGATTTCCAGCTCCAATCTGGAGCCAGATGACCAGTAACTGGATCCTAGCTCCATCACTGCACTGATGAAGGAGTCTTAGGAGTGTTATTTAACATGCTGTCCATCAGTTTACTCATCAGCGAAATGAATTTTACAATAGTATTATCTCAGGAAGGATATGAAATCACATACATTAATTAATTAAGTAAAGAGCTTAGAACATACCTGCAAATAAGTGTGAGGTATTGTGTAGCCACAGTTATGTAACTCTTACACCATGGGCTAGTTTGATTGAGAGACATGAGCATAGTGATCTTTCTATTACACAAGGCTGTATTTTGGGACTGGTCACTCACTCTGAATGTTGTCTTTGAATAATCACATGTCACGCCTCCTGTCTATTTGTTTGATTATGTGTTTGTGATTTTTGACAATATTTTGGTCATATCAACTATTTTTTTTTCTTGTAGTAATAAATTTATCTATGAGATAATAGTTGCAGTGTGTGATAATAGAAAGTGAATTATTTCTCAGAAGCTCCTGATGGAGGATAACAATGTGTAATATTTTAAAAATATTCTGAGTCCTAATACTTTGAGAGACATAGTAACATACTGACAGGAGCAGCGTTGCCTACTCACACTTAGGGGTGTTGCTTTACCTGTACAATTACAGTTATAAGCCATGTGACCTCACCCAGTCGCTTCTCTTGAGTTCATTTTCATTTCCTAAAGAATTATAATTTAGTACCCACCTCATGGATTGTTGTGAGGTGTACATGAGACAATATAAATTAAGTCCTGTTACAGTGCCCATCACATAGTAATTTCCTAAGCAATAAAATGATAGTAGTAACCATAATAAAGTTAGGCCCATGAGCCTTAATAATGAACACATGCGAGCACAGCTAATGCAAATGGAGAGTCTCCAACACCAGGAGAAAGTCATATACTTCTCAGCTTCACCCACCCTTCCGGCTCCTTCCAACAGCATTTCCAGCTTGCCTGGCAGAATTCACGGTCACTCCCAAGAAGGACTTTCCCAGCCAGCCCTCCACTTCATTAAAATCACGGGATCCCCTTCAGTATTTCAAGTGAAAAAAAAAAAAAGACTATGTAGGTATTATAAGACCTAATGGCCCTGAAAATAGAATTGAATTCAAAAGCTTTATTGTGACAAGCTACAATGTCTCTTCATTGCCTCTGTCCTCAAGACAAGTGTTTAAGACAGCTTGCTTTCTCTGACATAAAGATGGCAGGGATGTGGAGAATAGAGCATAAGAAGATGCAAGGGGCTAGGCGCAATGGTGCATGCCTGTAATCCCAGCAACTTGGGAGGCTGAGGCAGGAGGATTGAGAGCTCAAAGCCAGCCTCAGCAAAAAAAGCGAGGTGCTAAGCAACTCAGTGAGACCCTGTCTCTAAATAAAATACAAAACAGGGCTGGGGAAGTGGCTCAGTGGTCCAATGCCCCTGAGTTGAATACCTAGTTACCCCCACCCCCCAATAAAAAGAAGCAAGTTCAAACGGGAGAAGCAGGAACTGTAAATGGGGACTAGAATCAGTGCTGTGGGTGTAGGAGAGTGACTGCAAATGTGGAAAGGGTGATATTTCAGGAAAGGATCCATTTTCCATTATTGACTTTTACATTTTACCTCTTTACCCTTGTTAATTGCATCACGATTACCATGGCTGGCAACTAGCACTGTGGCTGAAAACAGACTTTGGGGCCAGAGTGCTTCAATTTGATTGCAGTCTCCATCTGTGTAACTTTGGGCAAGACACTTAACCTCTCTGAGCCTCATTTTCTTCCTGTGTTAAAATGGGAGAGATTCTTTTTTTTTTTTTGGCGGCGGGTGGGTGGGGGGAGGGATAACCTATAAGGTCATACATAGAGAATTTTTAAAACATTACCTGGCACTTATTAAACCCTTTTGTGTTAATTTTGATCTTACTTCAGGACTATTATCATAATAATAAAGTAGATCTAAGATTCCTCCTGATTTTAACTTTAGAACAAATGAATTAATTCATGGTCTATAGCAATAGAATTGTTTTTACTATGATTTTCTTTTGATTCCTTCTAGTGAGGGCTTTTTATGTTAATGTGTTCTCTCATTGAATTTTCACAATCTAGTGTTTACTTTCACACATACTACTAACCGTGACTCAAAAAAACATATGCACAGTAAAAATGAAAGATGATTTTATGTTTAATTGCAAGAAAATAGAGTAACTAGTGGTAAAATAAGAACCTCTTTGGTGGACTCTATTGTTTAAAGGAACTGGTATTTTTATCACTATTTTATGCTGTCTTGTAATCATTATATATTGTTTTAGCTTGATGCAATTTACACATATCTGGTGAGCAAAAGATGACATGAGATGGGCTGTCTTAAATTGGTGGTTTAGAAATAATCACATGTTATGGATAGAATAATATTCCCATTTCACAAAGAGCACCATATGAAGAAATAATTTTTCTAAATGCAAGATTTGAACAAGATGTCTGACTTAGATTGTATAAAGCATATTTAGCGCCAGTGACATAAATTAGAGGTGAAAGACCTGCTGGGTCATGAACGAATTCTTTTAACCAGGTACCATGGAGACAGGCACCATAGAAACAAGTAACTCTTGAATTTTACCTTTGCGAGCCCTTAAACATACACAATTGCTTCAGCTTTGTTTGTACATATAGATCCATAGGGAAAATATAATCACCTGGATAATTCCAAATTTTAAAATCATACTCCTTTTTCTCTTTACATTTTACTCAATTTAAGGGCATTTCCTTGAAAAAGGTGTGGAAAGTATGTTTGCAGATGTTAAAATCAGGTGGCTTGGGTTGATTAGTATTTAGGGACTAGAATAATGAAGGAGGCTCAAAATAAATAAATCACAGCAGTTAAGGTGTCCCATTTTCCTCTTGAAGGCCTTGTCTAATGTGGAAAGTGCCCCTAAAACATTCAGAAAGCCATATTTTTTTTCCTCCTATAGAAATAAAAGTTGCAGATGATCCAACTCAGAGAAAATATCCAAGATCAAAAGTGCTTCCTACATAACCAAAAAGGGATAAAAGAAAAATGTATTATGTTTCCATAAGATTAAGGATTAAATCCGGTTCCTTGAGAAGTGATAACATGCACACTGTATTTATGGAATGACGAGGTTGTTGTTTAACTAGTCTGATTCCCTACATGTTCTGCAAAAATAAGAATTGTTTCCTATTTCCTCAGCATTCCTATTTGTCTGGTTTTATATTGTACCCCAGGATAATCTTAACAGCAGACCAGTCCTATGGCTCCTTTTGGTTCTACTTTTTTAATCACATTAACCACGAGGTCCATCTACTCCATGAAAGGTTCATGCCTGATGCCTCATTGTACTGTCATGAAGAGCAGTGGCCTGAAGTCACCACTCAAGGTGTCCTCAGAGTCATCTCTAGCAGCAGCACCACAATCACTGTCTCCATTTTGAAACTGGGTCCTGTGTTCAATTAGCTTAAGTTATTCTTGGCAGAAGTCTGTTGGAAAGTAGTGGAGACCAACCTATTTCAAGAGATACAGCCTTAGTTTTGCTTAAGCATGGATACATAACTTGCATGTCCCTCAGCCTCAAAAAATAGGGTAGTAACACAGTTTGAGTAGCATAAATGTGCAAATGATGTGGGTTCTACTCTGTTCTTCACTGCCATAGCATCCTGGTGCCCTCCTAATGTGTTTGTACATGGGAAGATGTCAGGAAATACCGCTTTATACATGACCTTAGCCATGCCATGATTTATCCTTATTACAGGCAAGGACTGTGCTGAGATTACAGTTATTGCTCTGAAGCAAGTTGGCTAAGGGTCACTGAATCCTTTCCTTTAAAAGATCCGCTTTGTTTGCATTGAAGGAAAAGAAATAACCATGCTTAGGGCTCCTTTGTTTGAAAAGCTTGCTTGCTTGATAAATGTCCTCTAATCTATTCTGAGAGGGCCTTGTCCCTTTGTTTAAGGTCTAGTGGAATTTCCCCTGGGTGAAGTTTAATGGGATTAGGACATGGAGAGACTGTGAGAAGATTCCATCATCAGCCTTCAATCTCTGACCCAGAAAGCTTATGAAAATTATAAATATATGGCCTCCTTTTGTGGAAACCCTGGTCTGAATGTCCCTCCAGAAGATCAACTATGTGTTGTGGGCTAAATATGTCATTGTCCCTTCCCATCACCAAACAAACTGTTTCAGGTCTGAGAACCAGGACTCCTTGAACTCAGATCCCCACTTTCTGTAAAAGACTGAAAGAAAGCAGGACAGGGAATATTTAATTTTTCTGAACATTGTGTTCTATATGAAGAAAAAAGGTGTGTGAAGTCACTTGAACTGCTGTCTTCCTAGTGTTTTGAAAATTTGGTATTTATGAGATTTGAAGAAGAGAAATGGCCTGTCCTCATGAAGGAAGCATTCCTAATTCTCTAAGAATAAGCCTCTTTTTGTTCTTCCCTCTCAGCATTGCTAAAGTTTCTCCACTGCTTTTCCAGTTAATTATCTCTAAGTGATATTCCTTCTGTTGAACTCTAGTTTGACAACGTTGCAGAATGAGAGTGTTTCATCTCACCATTGTCTCCAAACCCACCAAAATGAACAAAGAGGACAAGAAATGGGAAAAGATTCCATCTTCAATGCAGTTGGGAAATAGCTCCAACCACATTGCACAGAATCAAAAGAGTAAATGTCAAATCCAACAGGGTAGTCCCAAGCTCAGACCCACACTCTGCTGAGCTCTGGCTATGTCTCAGCTACAGCAGATGCTGTTGTCCACTTCACATTCACTCCTTTCTCCCACTTCCTCCATGGAAATACCCCTGCTCCAGCTGTATTCTTTTCCAAAGGACCTTGGGTTTTGCATAAATAGTAGGGTGGCCATGAACTTCAGAGATTAACTAATGATTAGTTATGGTCCATTATCATAATTCCTCCCCATTTGAGATTGAGAAGTGTCATCATTGTAAAAAATGGACATGGCAGTGTGTGTCTGGGAAACTTTTGTTCACCTTAAAAGGCGACACAGATAAGGATGAGCCCCCTTGAGTTAGTGCCTCTTGAGTTATCATCTGCATGTAACTCTTGGGAATTGGGAAATGTCTTGGGAAACATGGAGGGAGTCAGCCTGAGGGAAAAGAATGTACTAAATTCGGCAGTCAGAAGAAATGTGAAGAATTTGAGTCCTTAGCAAAGTCTCTGCAACCCTGAGCAGTCAACCTAAGGTACCTCCCTGCTGATTCTTCATCAGAGAGATGGCACATGTCCTGATGCTTCAAGCTCTTTTGCTTGCAGTTAAAATCATATTAATATTAGAGGGTCATCAAAAAGTAGGACATATCTCTCATGGACCTGCCACTCCTTTGTTTTAATGACCAGAGCTGGGGTTGAAGAAAATCTTTGGAAGCAGTTCTTAGCTATGGTCCTTAAAACCAAATGGAGGAGAGCAGAGCTCTGGGAAGGCCTGTATATAAATAGTCTGTTCAGACATAGCATTAACAATAAGCAAATATAAGGGCTATAGGTATTCATCAAAATATAAATGCTTAAAGCTTTGAAATATAGAAATAACATTATTATTAACAAACTCTTGAAAGTGAAGAGTGGTGGAAAGAAATGTAATTAGGTTAAATTCCTAGTCTTTCATATTGGGGAATTAATTTATTTTTCTTAAACAGATAAATCAAACATTAGATGTCTAATGTATTGCTTCAAGATACAAAGAGATCTATAAGAAAAAATAAAATTAATGATGCAATCAACATCAGGAAATAGAGTGGAGAAGGCAAACAGGAGAAAATATGAGTGTTCCAGTTCATTCACTGTATGAAGGGGACAAGCTCCTTGCATTCTGTAAGGCTGCAAAAAAAAAAAAAATAAGAAATATTAAGATACTGTACTGGGCATGGTGTGCATAACAACAGCTCCAGAGGCTGAGGTAGGAGGATCACAAATTCAAGGTGAGCCTCAGAAATTAGTGAGATCAGCAGCTTAGTAAGACTCTGTCTCAAAATAAACATTAAGGGTGTGTGTGTCAGTGTATATATATATATACATATATATGTAAAAACAATATATTATATATTTATTATATATTTAGTTTTTATTTCTTACATATTTTTATTTATCAATTATATACTTATTGTATATAAATAAATATATTTACATATATATGCTCAGTGGTAAAGCATGCCTATATTTAATTCCCATTTCAAACTATAAGATCAAATTAAAGAAACTAAAAAGAAACTACAGAGATAGGCCATATATAAATCAGATAATGTAGAAAGCTGTACAAACAAATCATATAAGAGTTAAGAACCAACATAGCTTCATGTCAGTGAATATAAATAAGGTGAACTCGGCTACCAAAAGAAAGAGGCTGAAGTTAGAGGATAGCCCCGACACCTCAGGAGACTAATGAGATGCTGTCCAAGTGTAAGTGGGAGCACACACCCTCCATCTCTGATTTTAAATTGTGCTTGTTCTTTTGTTTTCCAAAGCAGTACCGCTTATGCTTAGAATCTCACCGTATTTCCTGGAAACCTTCTCTTCAGCTAAAGGTTCCAACTCTGACTGTTGATTGCAACTCTATTTCAAGCTGATTTAAAGAGATGCCATGCCATGCTTCTGTATTTCTTTGATTTTTTCCTAGTCTTTCTCCCAGTGAATACAAACCTCATTTCCCTTTTTTTTTTACACACTCAGAGAAAGGTCCCTGTACACATCAATTCATAAGATATCAACTGCCCACCATATTCAAGAATATCAGGACTTTGCAAAATTGGCCAATTGGAATTTGTTGGTGCTTGTATGAAAAGAACTTTGAGCATTAATCCAACCCCCTTTGCTAGCAGTGAACCATTTTCTGGTACTACAGAGCTAAATCCATCTTGAATATGCTGCAGGCTGCATGTTATAGGATATAAGATTAAGGATTAGGTTCAAAAAATAACCAATATGTGCTTCTGTATAGGAATGAATGGTACTGAATTCAGATGGATACAACAGCTTCAATGTTTCAACAGATATGAGTGAGAGACTTTGCTGATATGACACACACTTCTAAAAAGCAAAGCAGGTTGACCAGGAGAAATGTTTGAAAGCTCAATGCATATATTTTGAAATTGGGTACACTGTGGATGGGCAGGTCAAATTCCACTTCTGTTTTAAAAAGCAGTTCTCTAACTCAGTAAAGAAGAAACCAGGCTGATGCAATCAGGTGTTGGGGATGTTGCAATTTATTAGCAATAACAGTAACAGTGTCAAAGTCTGAGAATGATTTACTCAATAAAACCAGAACAGATTCAGAGGCTATCTACATAACTTCACTCCTACTAGCATTTTGATATGCCTTATTGAGCTTGAAATACAAGGATTTAAATATAATTGCTCCTCAGAGAATCCCCAATAACCTGTGTATACTCATGGAAATATGTGTAAACTGTTGGATTACATGCTGATGGTTGGAGAACAATCTAAAAGAAGACCTTACAAAGTTACTGAATTTAATTCCCATTTCAAATTATAAGATCAAATTAAAGAAACTACAGAGATAGACCATATACACAAATCAGATAATGTAGAAAGCTGTACAAACAAATCATATAAGAGCTAAGAACCAACATAACTTCATGTCAGTGAATATAAATAAGGAGAACTCAGCTACCAAAAGAAAGAGGTTGAAGTTAGAGGAGAATCTTGACATGGTACAAAGAGATGAGAGGGGCACTGAGATACTTCCTCAAGAATGCCTGGGTTTCCCTGGAAAGTCTTAAGAGGCTATAAAGTTATTTTATTTTATTTTTTTAAGGAAACTTAGCACCTGGAGAAACTACCACGAACAATATATAAGTCCTCCTCTTTTGTTTGTGCAAGTAACTGCATTGACCCACCCCATAAGATATAAAATCTGTGGAATTTTTATTCCCTAAGATCTGGAATACAAACCATGAATAAGTAAAGACTGCAGTCTTTCATAACCAACTATAATTTTATTGATTTTCATGTGTTACTCAAGCCTTGTTAAGAGAGAAGAGAAGTCTGCCAAAGCAAATAGAAAGATGCATATACTGCCATCTAAATTTTATGTTATGGAGGCTACGCCTATTGGTAGAATTTGAAATTGGAGGTTGCCAGGAAGTCAGAAGGAAAGTACCAGAATGATATATATTCTCATTGAACAAAGAATATATATATATTTTTCTAATTTCTACCTTATTTCCTATAGAACTCAATCCTTCTTTTGGTAATAAAATACACTATATGAAATACTTATTAATGCAAAAGAGTGATTTTAGTATCATGATTATGGCTAAATATGACCAGTCTTTGACTTGTGCTTTGCCAGCCCCATAAATTCCAGTGAAGTAGTTTAGAGTTTTATTGTAGTAAAGTTTTCCTTTTAGAATTTATATATATAAAAAAAAAATCAGTATATTTTTTACAGTTACCACCATTTGACATTTTATTGAAAACAATTTAAATTTCTCCAGATAATAAAGCTAAATCCCTTATTTTGAGTATTCTTCAGTATTTCTCAGTAGATCAAGGGTCCATACTTACAGGAATCCTGTGTAGCCAGTTTGAATTGGCGAACACTCACCTTCTGTCCTTTATTTCTATCTACATTTTTACTCTTGTATGTCCTATCAATATGAACCAGATTCTCATATAAAAAAATCTCAGATATTTTAGAACACTGGCCATGACTTGCCTTGACATTTTCTTCAGGAGTCTAAATATCTAAAGCACCTAACTTGTCCTCTATTTCTAAAACTCTAGACACATTTTATATTTTAGGCTTGGGCATATTTTATCCTTGGATCCTCGTAATCAATGTGTTTGGCTTTTTTGTTTTTTAAAGAAATGAAAATCAATTTCAAAGTTAAAGCTTTAAATTCAACTTAGTATTTATAATTAAAAATGATAAAGAAATCATTGAATCTACCCAAATTTTGCTAAGTCATAAAACCAAGATTCAACATGGTGATTCATAGAAACAAAAGAAATTGTGTTTGTTTTTTCACTTGAGATTAAGTTCAGTGGCAATTAAGCGATCATCCCCATAAACGTTTGTTTAAACTTGGAGGTGTGTTGTTTAAGTGGCAAAACTTTGGGGAGGTAGGCATTCCAGGGCTGGTATGACATCTCAAAACTATGATTCAAGACCGAGATTTTTTCTTTCTTTCTCCTCTGCTTTGCCCTTCTTTCAGCTTTGATTTCAGGGCTGGAGAGCTGTGGCCCTGCAGAGGCACAGAGCCCGTGCTGCAAGCAGGAAAAATCCTCAATACAAAGGCTGTGGGTTAAAGGGAGGATCTCCACCAAGGCTGCCCCCTTGGAAAGCTTCCCGATAGGTGTCGCCCAAGGACTTCTACTATCACCTCATTGGCCAGAGGTTAGTCACGTGATGACCTCCGTGGCCAGCCTTCTGGAAAACTTGAGTCTATTTAGCTGACCCAATAGTGCTCTAAACAAACCGAAGTTTCTGCTGATAAAAAGGGAGGGGAATGACAATTAGCAGTATCTGCCACAATACATACTCATTGAAAGCCTCAATAAGCTGGTAATATGCTTTAGTGTTGGCAGAAATCAAAACACACAAATGTTATTAATTTTATTTGTATACTTCATTAAAAGGTGCTATTTCCACCATTTCCTAATTCCTACATTATTAAAAGTATCTGTAATAATTGGATGTGTTTAATGAAATGAAAACACATAGTAACTAATTTCATGATCCTTTTGAATATTGTTAGCCTAAATGAGAATTTCATTTGAAAATATTAAATGAAATTCTTTAGTATAAATATCTATCAAGTGGAAGGGGGAAATGTTGAGCAAATTATTCTTTTATTTCTGTGAACTTTTATGAAGCTGTATTAAAATGTGAGAAACAAGAGTACCAGCTAATATAATAATCTAAATAAGCCCAAAGAATATATAATTGCCTCATTGGGTCCTTATATATGCCAGGAACTTGGAATACTTTATTTCATTTACCCTCACAGATGCTGTGCATTACTATCCCCATTTTCTGGGTGAAGAAACTGAGGCAAGGAACAAATAAGTCATCTGTCTGAAATCATGCAATTAAAAACTAGAGCTAGGACTTAGACTGGTCAGCCCAAGATTAACCACTGTGCTACAGTGATTAAATCTGAAATGTTATAGTACTCATCTATCATTGTTTACATGCTCTATGCACAATAAGCACATATTAGTGGTAGCTAAAAATTAAGCATTTTTAATGTGTGTGAAAATCCTGCATCCAAGTTCCCAGGTATGCTTGTTTTATCTGAGTTGTTGAAATATCACCTACAATAGAATGCTGCTTCAAGAAGGAACAAAATCTAAATAGGACAGGAATTATATTCCTTCATTTAGGTTCAAATATCATAATGGAATTATAGGGCAAAATTCTGATATAATACATCTGTAAAAATACTTGTATTATTTGGCATAAAGGATGTATGGCTTAAAGGATATATGTAAAAGCGCTTTCAAAACTTCTCCCAATTTAAGTTATACAGATTTTTATTAAAAACACAATCACTCTATAAATCTATTAGACCCATGCATGCTACACGGATGGGAATTGGAATGAAAATAAAGTTATTTTCTCAATAGAAATAGAAATTCCATAAATTTATTGAACAATTACTTTGTTCCAGACACATGTTAGTAATACAAAAATCAAAAGCCATTATCTGTGTTCTCCTAGTACTCACAGAATAATGGAAGAGAAACCCATCAACAGATGATTGCAACAGCCTGAGAACTATGATCAAGATAATCAGTCTTATGAGGCCATAGATAGGACCCTAAACCAAACTGACAGAATCAAATACCTCTATGATGTAATAAAGTCTTGACTAAGAGTTAATCAGAAGACCAGGACACCCCAGGGCAAAGGGCATCACAAATAAGTCCCTGAGGCCAGAATCAGTGTGGTGTGTGGGGAGGCCTACGTACTTCTGAGTTGCTGAACAACATCATGGAAGGGAATTTGGTGGGAGATAGCCCTGGGAAAGTGGAACAAGCTTTGCCAAAAAAGTTTATGCTTTATACTGTAGAGGATAATAAATTGCAAGAGTGTTTGAATCCAGAAACAGTCACTGTTATATTTGTGGCTTGAGGTTTCCCTAAGCAAATCAGTTTTCATAATTAAAAAAATTTGTTGGAGTAGATTATTTTTTGTGATCCTTTCTAAATGAAAGTTTTGGAAAGTCAGATAAAGCAAGCGAATTTTACCCTTCTATAGTCATCCTTCAAGGTCAAAACCAGACAGTGCTTTATGTTGTTAGATCCTTTATTCTGATACTTCTCAGCAGGAAACCTGGTGGATACCAAGAATGACTTCCAGGAGTGTGCGGGCATGAGTGTGTGTGTGTGTGTGTGCGCGCGCACACACACTCATTAGGTGTGGGTAAGAGAAGGAGTGAGAATTACTTGAGTTCACTGCTAAAAGAGAAGTCATGTATAATAGTAGTGCAAACAGAATTTCAAAGGAAATTGCTCAAAATGCTAAAAATATTGGATAATACATGTGCCTTGCTATCATTATTGGCCCTGGAAAAATGGCTCAAGATGTTCATAGGATAAATTTCTATGTGCTTCCTTTCCTTCCAGAATATTTTTTTTCCTGTTCAAATAGCATCAGAAAACAATCAATCATTTGCCTCACTTGGCAGAATGTATGTACAGATCAACCTTCTTAGATTGTTCCTCTTTCCTGCTGCGGCTGCTGCTTGACAACTTAGAGAACAGCTATAAGTATTCATCTTCAAATATACCTTTGTCCTTCAGGGCATGTTTTCAACAATCCTGAAAGGTATCAATGCTTCAACCAGACCTCCTTTACCTTAACAAATGCATGCTCAAAACCACCTAAGAACAGCTTTCTCTCCCTCACCCACATATATTCACCCACACACCCCTCCCTAAGCACACTATCAACCTGCTCTCCCAATTCCCACCACCTGACTTTGATTTAAAGATAATGCAGTCGCTTATAATATTGATAACAAATGCCTTGAAATAGGAACTGATGTTCTTTATAAACCAATCAATCATTTAAAATCAAGTACAAATTGTCTGGACCGCTGCTCCACACCCGCTCATTTCCTCCATTTTGTTTAGTATCTGTTGTTGTGAGAGATTTCTAGTGAGGTTTTTGGAACTTAGTAGCAATTGTTGTCTTTTATCATATCTTGGCCTATGTGATTCTAGTAAAATTATGTACATATTTTGAAAGAAAACACCATTTTAACTGAAGGCTTGTGAACACATATTTTTTCAAATCTCTGTTATAAAATATTCCTGAGCGTAACATGTATGTGATGGATTTAATAGAGACATAAGTCATACCTATGCCACTGAAACACTATGCATATCCCTGTTAACCATAGCTCATCACTTTATCTGCAGAAAACAGATGTGAAAATCAGTGTTTGTGATTGAAGTCCATGATTAGATACACTTTCCTTAAGGAGGCTTCTGTGATACAGGGAAATCATAATGAAAGTGGTATACAATGTTTACACCTTGTGCAAATTGTGCAGTACAGTATTTGGGTTTCAGCACACATACAGTCTATCCGTTTTCATCAGAACAATGGCTTTCTGGTTATGAACTCAGTTATACAGATGATCAGCCGTTCTGGCTCTGTCTTTGATCCACAGCCTTTCACTTCAGGCATTCAACACAGTAGGTGCCAAGTAATATCAATCATTCTGTTTTTGCTGTGTCCCTGGTAAGAGATGGCATTTGTTTTCCTGATTCACAAGATAAGCCAGACATGACCAAAAAAAATAAAAATAAAAATAAAAATAAATGTGAACATGAAAAATCAAGCCTTGTTGAGAAATTTTTCAACTAAAACATGCTAAACATCTTTTGTTAAGTGGCCTTATAGTAAAATTGCAATCATCTGAAATAAAAGGGAAAAGAAAAAACAAAACTAATAATCACAAAGGAATTTAAATTTTATTGTAAGGCCAAGCAAATCATTTTTTGTATGCTCCTGATCTAATAATTGGATTGTTTCCTCAGGTAGCCTGGACTTCATTATGACTTTCACACTCCTTTGCTGAAGTGGCATCATGTTCATTCCACAGATCTCTTAAGGCTGGAAGCAGGTTTCCATTTAGAAATTAAATACTGTTGTTTTTTTTTTTCCATTTTCATACAGAAATTAAATCTGCAAATGGTTTTAGTGGATTTTTTTTAAGGAAATCAATTTTTAAAAACGTATTGAGTCCAACAATTTCCATGATCTGTTCTAAGCTGAAAATTATTCACAAGCAATCTGGGTGAAACCAAAGCATTTTTCCCAAACAAAAAGCTCGGGTGTTATGTATATAAATGTATGTGATGGAGCCTCTGACTTCGTGACACTAGAATTCAACCCTTGACCTTCAGAAATAATCTCTGAAAACCTTATTTACAGAAAAACCTCTCTAAGGTTTGCAGGGCCATCAAGTGACACCTGAGTGGGAACTCTCAGCCTGTCCCAAACAGACCATGCCATAAACAAGTCCCTACACCAAGAAGAAAGATGATGTAGCATGAGAGAGGAGTGGAAAAGTACATTTCCTGATCCCAGCAAAAGCCACAAGTTTTAAGGAGCTAAAAATTCCATCTGAATGGAATGCGACCAAGAAGATACTTGTCTACAATTGGGCCATCTGGAGACAAGCGTGGAGACAGAATTCTTGCAAAGCAAGACGCAAGAACAGCCCTGTGCAAGACAAGGGGTGATAAGACTCCATTTCCTAATGGGTGACTTGAAATGCTTCTGCGGGGAAAGGAACTTATGGTAGCCACATGTTGGGACTAGCTACCACCAAGGGTAAATAGAAGAGCCACGCCAGAGACCTACTTCACTTTGAAGAGTTTCAAGGATGTACAAAGAAGAACTACAAGCACATGGGTGGCTAAACAGGACTACTAGATTTTATCAAAAGTGGCTTTTACACTGTGCAACTTTCCTTAAACTAGCTTAAAGAGATAGGTTGGGGAAAGTTTTGTAGTTTAATTATGATTCATCTTTAAAAAGAAGAAGAAGAAGAATGTCTGCTATTCAGGGGTTTGAACCTGGTGTGTGACATAGAGCATTCATTGACCTCACACCCATCTAGCTATAGTGAGGCTTCCCTTGGCCTTCTCTTCTCCACCTCCCATTTGCTCTTCAGTCCCCAGTGCACAACTTCCTATGGGAAACTCACATGCAGTGTATTAACATGTCCACTGCAACTTTCTCATAAGCAAAAACAGGGTCAACAAAATAGTCCACCCAAGAAAGTAATTCCTGACATTTCTATTTCCTGTCAGATGCAGTCTCACCATGCTACTTCTTGTTAATCATCAACTCTTCAAGAAAGCAAATAATCTGCCCTTGATATCTCCACTTCATCTCCTATTTACTCTTTGGTTCATTGTGACCCAAAGTTCACTCCTAACTCTTAACCAAATTTGCCTTCTTTGAGGTGCTCAGTGGTCTCCTGATTGCAAAATCCACTGACATTTCAGTGCTCAGTCTTACAGGATCTTTCTCCTGCTTTAGACATTGCTGGGCTTTTTCCTCCTTCAAACTCTGTAATCTTTGGTTTCTAAGCGTAGTTTAACCCCCATACCTCTTCTTGTCTCTTTGTTCACTCCTCTTCAGTTTCATTCACAGACACTTTATCTTTTGATCACTCCTTCATATTGGGGGGGCCGCATTATTGTTTCTTTCATCTTCTTCTCAATTTCTCAGGTGAACAGAACTGCTACTGCGAGTCTGCTAGACATATCCTTGAGGATGTGGCCATGCCATGTGTCCTAAAATGAAATATATGCAATATTTTCCTCCTCTGTAAATTCCCCATCACACTGCTTCCCACTCAGGTGTTAATGTGAGTACCTTTCATTTATCTTCCTGTTCTTCATATTCCATTTCAAGCCTAAGCAATATCCCTCCAACTCACTTCATGTTCATTCACGTTGTTGTGGGGCTTGGGTTCCTGCAGTACCTCCTGTGACCTGCTGTAGAAGCTATTAATATTCTTATAAGTTAAAACAACCCCAGTTATATCATATCCCTCCTTTTAAACACTTTTGAGTAGCTTGCCACTGCCAAAGTCTTAAAGTCAGGTCTTTCTGGGGTCAAGTAGCTTGTGTATGATTTGGACACTGAAGACCCCTCTTTTAAAGTCCTCACTCATGCCTTCGGTTGTACTAATACAAAATAATTTGTTGACTAAATACTCTGTGGCTTTTAATTGTGCTGCTCCCCATTGGGACACCAGTTCCAACTGGTTACTATTTTTTTTCCCATAAAATGGTCAAAATTAAACCAACTTCAGAGAATTGTAAATGATAAATGAATAAATATCTCTAAAATTATTTTTCAGTACCTGAAAGGTATTAAGCCCTTAAGAAATATAATATTGAAATATTTATTATAATACATGCAAAGGGATTTTATACAACTACCAACAGAAGGGAGTGTTTTTGGTGGGAATTACATATACCAGTTTGAAAACAAAAACAAGTACCTTTATGTTTATGTCATGGGGTAGTGAGAGGAAACAGCTCATCAGTTATCCTGACCTGTAAAGAAATCCAGTTGGTATCTATCACTCTTTTGCTCTGATTTGTTATTCTCTCTACTGAGTGAAATGGAGCATGATGGTAACATTAGGGACCAAAGAGCAGTCAAGTCTATATCTTACCACATGGGTTATGAAATCAATCAGAAAAGCTGGCAGATTGGCTTGAGGAGTTAGGAAAATTCTAGAGTTGGAGGTGGTGTCCTGTCTGTTCTACAGGGACATGTCTTACTGCCAGTGACACATTTTTCTCCAAGTTTTATTCTCAATTGTCTTCTCTTTTTGAGATGCTGGACATGGAACCCAGAGCCTTAGACAGGTGTTCTATCACTGTGACCCCAGTCCCCAAGCTGTCTTCTCTCACTCCCAGTCAGCATCCAACATCTCTGGTTAAGGTTACTAGCTGCCCTAGTTTAGACCCATTTTTTTTTTTTTTTTTTTGTCACTGAAACTAATATCTGTGGTTACAATGGGTGGTATGTGCTATTAAAGCCAGTTTGTTCCAGATACACTTTATTGTTTTTAGAGTGTTTATAGGCCAATTGCTTTATGGCTGCTTTTAGTATTCTTTACAACCACCATCTGTAGCTAAAAATGAATTTGCAATTTTCCATTCCAAATATTCCCTCGTGACTATTAAGTGAGGAATACAGGATTTTGTTCTATGTTGACTATTCAATCATACCTAAAGTAAAACTCTAAAATATAAAATTTACAACCATAGCATTTAAATAAAAACATCCTATTAATCCTTTGGCTTTTATTTTTTTATAAAAATATTTTGGGGCAGTATTAAAATCTTTCCAGAAAATTACTTCCAGTTCCTAGATTTATCTTTACATGTGTTTTTATATAGCTTAATGGATTCAAAATGTACACAAGAAATAGATAAAGTGTTTGAAAAACTGATACCTATGTGAAGTTTATAGAAACTTGGATATTTTCAAGGTATGGGTATTCTATCCAATATTTACTTTAAATACAGAAGAGTATTAAGAAAGAAGTAAAATAAATATTATAATATAGTTCATGTTGAGAACATTTGAGAGTATGAGAAGTTAAGATCACCGGGGCAAAGTAAAGTTTTGGTAGTTAAAAAGTTATAAATATACAATTATAGACCTATAAAATATTGGCATGTGAGATTGTAACTATTTCAAATTGAGGTTATGCTTTACCACCTCCCTGTTTCCATAATAAAATGGACCTGTTTTCATAATTACTCAAGGCATGCACTCAGGAGAACTAGAAAATATTGCAAAATCATTCTTAATCAATAGACACACAGGCACTATTAAACTCATAACCACAACTATCTGCAGTGGCAGTTCTGAACAGTGAATCATTGTGTGAGACTTCTAATCAGACAGCCTCAATGTTAACCCCACCTCTGCCATTTATTAGCCAAGAAACAGTGCATGTTAAGGATTTTAAGCCACAGTTTTCTAGTCCTTAAAGTTAGGGATAATAACCAAGTGCCTTATAAGATACTATGAGGATGCATATGTATCTGGTGTAAGCATGCATAAAAATTAATTATTCACCTTATTGACATTTTAAAATTATATTTTTCTTAATATATAAACTGTTTTGTTTTTATGTTATTAAGCTTCAAATATATGCTTTTATAAATTTGTGTTTTTACATTAAGATGGGCGTCTTCTGGTAGCACAAATATAGTTCTTGCTTTTTATTCAATCTGACTTTGAATAATAATCTTTGTCTATAAACTCGTATATTTAAACCACTCATATTTTCAGTGATTACTGAAATTATTATCATTTAAAGTGATTAAAGTCTAGTCTCTTACTAGCTGCTTCTCTTGTTACATTTGTTCTTGGTCCCCTGTTTCTTCTCTGTCCGCTTTTCCTTGATTTAAACATTTTCATGATTCCATTTTATCTCCTCTATTGATTTATTAACTTCATCTCTTTTTAAAAAGTTTCTAGGGATTATCCTAGGGCTTGCAATATACATGTTAAGCTGATTTGAATCTCCTCTTTGATAATCTTACACTGCTCCATATGTAAAGTGTCTGCAGTGGAATATTCCCAGCTCTCCCCACATCCCCACTCCATTCATTTTGTTCCTATTCTCTTTGTTTCTTTGGGTAAATTCAAGTTTCTGACTCATATCAAAGTTCTTCTGCCTGTCGAGCAATATGTTCCTTCAGTTTTTGTTTGACTGGAAAATGTTTTATTTCTCTTTCACTTCTCTCTCTTTATTTTTTAGTTACAGGTGGACACAATATCTTTATTTTATGTGGTGCTGAGGATCCAACCCAGGGCCTCACGCATGCTAGGTGAGAGCTCTGCCTCTGAGCCACAACCCCAGCCCTCTTTCACTTCTTTTTATTAGATAAAGAATTTTAGGTTGACAGTTTCCCCAAATCAGTCTCCTCCACCAAAACTTTAAATATTTCATAACATTTTCATTTCGCTTGGATAATTTCTGATGGGAAGTCTCTTTTAATTCTTATCTCTGTTTCTCTGTAGATAGTGTTTCTTTTTTTTTTTCTTCTGGATCCCTTCAAGACTTTTGTCTTTCATCCTAAATTTGAATACTGTAGGCCTAGCTGTGTGTGTGTGTGTGTGTGTGTGTGTGATATTTATTCTGTTGGTTGTTTCATGATCTTCCTAAAACTGCGGTTCCATATCTGTCTCTAATTTTATACAAATATTTCTTCAAATAGTGCTTCTGTCCCATTTCCTCCTTTCAGGATTTCAATTACACATGTTACTCTGTTTGAAATTATTCCACACTATTGGGTCTTTTGTCTTTTATTCACTCTTTTTTTTTTTCTCTCCTGGTTCAGTTTTATTATTTCCACCAACCTGTCATCATGTTCTCAAATTCTTTCTTTGGCTGTGTTGACTCTTCTGATGAACCTGTTGAAGGCTTTAGATCCGCTATGGTTTGTTCCTTCCAGCATATCTATTTGATTGTTAGAGCTTCTTTCCATCACTCTGTCAAGTTAATTGGTTCTTTCATGCTGTTGCCTTTGGCCTATTAGAGCTGATAATCTATTAAGCATAATTATTTTTAACTCTCTGTTCAACAGACACTTTCATCCTATGTGGCATAGACTGTCTGCTTGTGATTATTTCCTTGCCTCTGCAGTGTGTATAAGTGTGTATGGGAGAGTCACATGGCTAATAATTTTTTTTTAAAAATCAGATCTTTTTGATGACTGAAGATGAGCCTGCCTTTTCTTCAGCTACACCTTAAGCAGGGCATTCATTCTGTTTTCATCTACACAGGAGTGAAATTGAATTTGGGGTTTGTTGCTCTATGATTCCCCCAGGGCACCTCAGGCTTAAAATCCCTCACTATACCTCTGGTGACAGTGCAGGCTGATTGGATGGGGTTCTTTTTTGCAATGTGTGTTCCTTCCTTGGCTTTAGTCTCCCTTTGCCTTGCTCTTAATAGGGCTCTTCTCCTGCAGCTATCCCTACTGTATTGCATGGTTACTTTTACTGGTGGTGGGGAAAGAGCACTTGTTGGTGGGCATGGCACAAGTGTTCTGCCTCTTCTCCAGTACCGAGGAGCTCCAGATGGACCCAGCACATATCCTATACCCCAAAAGAAGGGTGCCACTGCTTCTTTCTTCTTTTTCTATTATGCTGACTCTAGATGCAGAAGGTTTCTCCCAGTGCCTGATGGTGGCAGCTTTTGTTGCTCTTTCCTCCACAGATTAAGCCTTTCCTTCTGTAGCAGAGTAAGAGCAGGTAGGACTGGGTACAGCTTGGGCAGTGGCTGCTCTTCTCTTTCTCCCAAATCTTCCCTGTGACCACCACCAGTGTGCATGCGTAAGCACTCCTGTATCTGTAGCACCCAAAGGTTTTACACTTTCATGCTTGCTCACACTCAGCCTCTAGCACTTTGTGAGACATTTCAGCTGTTTCTTCTTACGACACTATATCATATCTGACCGTGTCCGTCACAGGTAAGCAAATGATCAGGCCCCTGCAGTCCCCCATCTCTCCCCATATTTTGGTTTGCTTGTTTATCATGGCCTTTTGGCAACTCCCTCTCTGCATTAATTCTGATTTTGGTGACTAGCTTATTATGAGCCAGTATTTTTCTAAGTACTTTATAAACATTAGCATATACAATCCTTACAACAGTGCTGTGAGGCAGGTACCATTATTACTCACATATTAAAAATGGGGAAAGTCAACTCAGCAGTGCTGAGTTACTTGCTGCCAGTTATAAGGCTAGAAGTAGATGGGTGTGGAATTTGAACACAGCTCTCCAATTCATACTCTTATGTAATTTGTTTTCTTACCTAATGTCTTTGATTGTGTCTTTGACCTGTCTGTTCCACTCAGTGTTTCTTGCTCTTCTTCTTCCTCCAAACATAAGAATGTTCCCAACTGTAGTGGTGCATGCTTAAACTTCCAGGCACTTGGAACACTGAGGCAGGAGCATCATGAGCTCTACTCTAGCAACCAAGACCCTGTCTCCAACACACACACACACACACACACACACACACACACACCCCAGAACTTCCACAAATTGCTTCTTCTTCCTCTGCAGGCTCCCTTATTCCCAAGGCTTTACTTACCATACCACCACATGTTAGTCTGCTTTTCCTTAATGCAACAAATACCTGAGATAATGAAGTTATAAAGAGAAGAGATTTATTTTGCCTCATAGTTTTAAGGTTTCAGTCCCAAGTCAGTCGATCATAATGCTTCAGGCCTATAGCAGCACATGGTAGGAGCTTATGGCAGAGCAAAACCACTCATCTTTTTGACCAGGATGCAAAAGAGAAGATAAAGGGGACTGGGTCTCATTATCTCCTTTACAAGTTTTCCCTCAATGGCTTTAAGACCTGTCACTGGTCCCTGCCTCTTAAAGCTTCTATTGTTTCCCAGTAGCACCAAACTGGGGACCAAGCCTTTGGGCCTTTGGGGAGCATTTTAGATTCAAACAATGGAACACCACCATGGTAGTCACGAACAGGTATACAGTTCAACTATTTCTCTATACTGAAACCTGCACAAAATAGCCTTGTCCACCTCCTGTCAGGTAATGCCTTGCTTATTACCCCACTTAAAAAAGAAAAATGATCACAAGAGAATTTCCACACATCCTCCCAACAATTCACCACACTCACTTCTTAAAAGTTTCATTAATCACTCCTCTGTGTGTCTTGTTGGCTCCTCCATTCTTGAGATACTTACACATTGGCACTCCCCACACTCCAACATCAAGATTCTTTTCTTCTATTGTTTGATGATCCCCATCTCATATTTCCAATCCAAACCTTCCCTCTGAACTCCAGACCTACATATTTCCTGTCTCCATGAAGAGTCTCCTGCTACATGTAGTAGGTATTTCAAAGAGCAGTCTCCAAACTGAACTCCCACTCCAGCTGACATTAAACCCTTCTCTAACTGTCAAGTCAAATCTGTTATTTTGTCCAAACCACAAAGTCTTCCTTGATTTTTTTCTCACATCTTACATTCAGTGAATCAAAAAATTAATTTGCCTCTACTTTCAAAATACACCTAGAATCAAAGTCACCATCACCTTTCATCTTAAATTTTGTAATGTCTTCTTGTGGCAAATACCAAATGACAACCAATAGGTCCTTCTTTAGCAGGCATAGATCCTGACTTTTAGCTGACACATGACATTTTAAGTAAAACTATACTTTCCTTGCATCTAATAAAGTCCCATAGGTAGGTGCTGGTTGATGGTGTGTGAATGTAAGTGTTCTATGAGTTTTGAAGAAACACACTTTTTGGGAAAGACATGGACAAAATGGCTGGAACAAAATGTCTCTATATGTAAGGAAGGATAACTTTATTTAAAAAACCTAAAACCCATGTCTGCTATGTATATCCTGATGACTCATCACATCCATTCCATTTTACTTATATCAAATAGTGCAATTAAAACTGAGTTAGAACCAAATTTGCGCATGTAATCAAGAAGTACATTTTTTTACTCTTATAAAAAAGCAGAAAAGAAAGGGAGACACTGGCATTTATTAAATACCAGGAGCTGTATTATGGCCTTTTTCCATGTCGTCCAGCTTAGGTTTCCTTGCTCTGTGGGGTTATTAGCCACATTTTATGAATGGAATATTATCAAGTCTCAGAAGGTTCTTTCAAAATGGTGCTGAGATGACAGGACTAGGTTCAACCCTAGTACTGGGGTGGGGTAGGGATTTTCAATTCACATGTGAGTGGGTACAGTGTAGAATGGATTGGATTAGTTCTAATGTCCTGCATGGTTTTGTGCAGTAGAAATGCAGATTCTACCCATCAGCATCAGAGCTTTTTGGTGATGGTTTCATGATATGTGGAGACCTAGCATAGATCTGTGACATAAAGGGTTTCATTTGGGGTGGGGGGAGTTCATTCAGGCTGCCTTACAACAACAAAAAATTGGGTGATCTGCAAAAAACCAAAAACCTATTTCTCACTGTTCTGGAGGCTAAAAAATCCAAGATCAAGGTGCTATCAGATCTCTGAGGCCTTTTCTTATCAGTGCACTAATTCCATTTATAAGGGTTCTTACCTTTAGGATCTTATCACCTTTCAAAAGTTCTACATAATTCTATCACAAACTGGTAATTAGGTGTTCAGTTTATAAGTTGTGAGAAGATATAAATGTTCAAATTATAGCAGGATGTTCAAGAAAAGATAATTCCCTGACTTGGCTTCTCCTTCCCCTTCTAAAGAGGATTACGTAAGAGTTTGCTGAATGTGGGAAATAAACATTTGAATACTGAAATATTTATATTCTTGAAATACTTGAAATAAATAACCATAGATAAGGCATGCCATAGAATGGTATCATCAGTACTCAATGTTTATAGTGAGTGTTCGAAGTTTGTTTTGGTTTACCAGTTTGTCCTGAAAGCCTGCAGACCAAATTATAAAGGTGGTAAAAAGATCTTAAGAAAAAATGACAGCATAGTTTTCAGATAAGAATGCTTGGTATGACTTATCTCCAGGTAGAATAACAAGAGAAGGACCATTGTACACTTCTTAGTGGACACCACACCTCCAGGATGGTCCAGGACCTTTGTCTGCCTTCGCCTCAAATTCTTAGCAAATATGAGTGGCGTTTATAAGTTGTCCACTTGTAAGCAGTGTGTAGGCAGAATCTCCCATCATCACCCTGTGTATGCCTTTAATTTGTGTCTTGGTCTATGTGGTCTTCCAAGTGTCCAAGGGAGAAGTTCAACTAGATCTAATTTATAACAAAATATGGTTTATATTCAACTTTCATCAACCCACTCAGACTTGAAAACAAAAGTACAACAACATCAAACCCTGTTTCTAGCTTCTATGATCTGTTTGGATTTTTTTTTAAGTCTATAGGCAATAGTAAAGGGAAAAAAATCATTTGGCACCACTTCGGATACGGGGGCCATTCTTGGGAAATATTCACTGACATTAGGAATTTAAGAATCCTAGGTGCCTAATTATCAAAATGAGTTTAATTACCACAGACACCCATCCATTTAGTTGGTCAAAAACACAAGAAGAAATTAAATGATACCAACTCCAGTTTGGCCCCAAAGTCTCATTCCATGTTTATTTATCATTTCTATAAGAAAGGTGTTCATCGTGATTGCTGCTAGTTTCATGTGCTCAAACAAGTCCTTAAAAAAATCACTATAGCAAAGAAAAAAATTACTATAGCAGTGCAGCATCCTCTGTCCTAATCAGAAGCCCAATTAAAATTAACAGGTCCCTGCATCTTCAGATATCACATATGATAAAAATGTTAATATTCTCTTGCTATTTGAGAGCAAAATGATAAGTGGTTTTGTAAAAAATCACCATAAGTCTAACTGATATTTCCCACAGGGAAACATGGCAAGTGGAGGCAGAGAATAAAGGTGACCTGCAGTATCTTTACCATATCACTGTGCCTGGAAATACTGCTGTGTCCTTGCTTTGCTCTGTCCCCAAACCAGGGTGTCTTCATGTGCTGGTTGTCATAGCTGCCGATACCACTGGCAGGAGATGCTGGCTGGCTTGGCTCTTTTCTTTGGGAGGGCAGACAGAGGTCTCATGGGGAAGCGTGTCCTATTTATCCACAGAGGTCCTCCTGTTGGATCCCAGGTGTCACTTTCCCAGTCACTTCGTTGGAAAGTCCTGTGCCTGCTGCAAGGCAAGGAGAGAGTGCTGCTGTCACTTTTACTACCTTCTGCTATCTTGGAGTGTCCCTAAGAACTGCCTTTCAATAGCTTTTGGAGGTTCTAAAGTTGAGGATCCCTCCCTCCCAAAGAAGAAACCACCTTAGAAACTGTGATTAAAATGATGTCCAAATCTGCAAAGAAAATGACAAGGCTGGAGCTGAGGGTTAGCCGTGTGCTTCAGGCTTGGTGAACACCAGAATGGAAACAGAACCCGGAGAGCATTTCCCTCCACTAGTCAGGGCTCTTCCTAAGGCCACTCTTTTTTTCTATTTTTTATGGAAGTTTGTTCTCCTTTCTGTATTTCTCCCTTTACAGGAGTCTGTTACCCAATTTTATTAATATCTATCACAGCTCCTAGTCAGTGTTCAAATTATCAATTGATTCTGATTTATCACCCAGAGAACTGATAAAAGAAACACTAATTGTTTTCTATTACAAAGTGCTTTTTGGAGGTTTAACAAAAAGTCACAGGTTGTCAAAAGGTGTCAGCCACTTAAATCAATAGAAGCTCTGAGGATCCTCTCCTTCCTGCTGCTTAATATGAGGGCATTATCACAACTTCAATTTCCCAGACTCACCATTTACCGGAGCAATTGCCTGCACCCTTGTGGACTCCGGCATTCTGCCCTCTGGTTGGCAAGCCTTTTGATTTATACAACACTGAAAAGTCAATGGTGAGACTTACATTCTTTCTACCCCACTTTCAAAAAAACCTGGCAGTATCGTCTTTCCAAAGTGGTTAGGTTGGAATGAGAATAGGACTCCTGAAACTGCTTGATTTTCCAGCATGAATCCTGTTTCAACCTTAACCACAAATTATGTACCATGCAGTGTGCTGCCAAAGGATGTCGCCAAGTCCTTCCCATAACTGCTCTGAAAAGTAAGACTTAACACAGTGCCATCTCCAATCTACCTCTATTTTTAAAAAGGAGTCCACAGTAACTCATTCTGGATTACAAGTTCCATGAGTTCAAACATGCATCTCATTTTTATGTAAGAAAAACAGCTGCGTCTAGGGGCTTCAGCACAAATTTTAACACAGTAAAGTAAAAATTTCTACAACAACTTGAGTCAAGTGTTGCATAATCTAGTGCTAACTCTTATGAATAATACATAATAAAACAAACGAAAGACAAGACTTTCTTAAAAGATTATCTAGAATCCCATGGCTAAATTAAACCCACTAGTGCTTTAACTGGGAGGTTTAATTTCTGTAATGAAGCCAATTTCTGTCTTAATGCAAAATCTTTCTCGGTGTCAAATTTGTCAATTTTCTTCTTATTGATCTTCACCTCCAACTCTAAAAGCATTTCCTAAAAGATTGCTTGCACGACCGAGAAAATAATATCTGAAAAGTACCTTTGAATACTAGGGCTGGATCCAATTAACTGATATCTCAGACAGATCACTTTATATAAAAGTGTACTTTTCAGGATCTAGAGGCAAAATAGGCAAGAATATTATAAAGAGACAAATAGTGAGAGGAGGAGTAGGAGGAAGAATAGAAAGAAAAGTTATTAATTACACCTTCCCATGTCAACAGAGCAAGCTAATTATATGTTTCCGGGAGATTCAATAGTGCCCCCCCATAGATAATGATAAACACCAACACTGGCAACAGTTTACCTTAGCTTCAGTAAGCCTTGACTTTGACAGTTCATATGCATCCCACCATGGAGCAACGTACAGGGATAATGCTTTTGTGAAACACCAAAACACAAAGTCCCACCATTGGCATTTAATTTTGTAAAGGAAGTAAATACATAACTTGTTTTTTTTCTTTTCCACCTATTAAGCACTTAAGTGAAATATATGCCACTGTTTCAGGTTGTCAGGTCAAATTTAGGGTAACCATTGTTTTGGTCAGCTTTTTTGCTGATGTGACTAAAAGACCTGACCAGAGTGATCATAGAAGAGGAAGTTTATTTAGGGGCTCACAGTTTTAGAGGTCTCAGTCCATGGACAGTTGGCTCCTTTTCTTGGGGCTTGAAGTGAGGCTGAATATCATGGCAGAGGAGTGTGGCAGAGGGAAGTAGCTCACATAATGACCAGGAAACAGAGAGAGAGAGACTCCACCTGCCAGGTGCAAAATATGTACCCCAAAGGCATGCCCTTAATGACCCACCTCCTCCAGCCACACCCTGCTAGCCTTCATTTTCTGCTCAATTAATCCCATCAGGGGATTAATTCACTGATTGGTTTAATGCTCTCATAACTGAATCATTTCTTCTCCAAGACTTCTTGCATTGTCTTACACGTGAGCTTTTGGGGGAAACCTCACATCTAAACCGTAATAATCATCAAGAGAGAATATGTATACAAGGGTGCAGACTTTATGTTCTATTTACATAAAGTTTTCATAAGGGTATGTGCACTTAACAATTATAGTGAATACTTATTGAATGTTTACTATGTACCAGGCACATGAACACTTAGGGAGTAATCAAAAAGCTTGTTTGTCCTTTTTGTTACTCCACTATCGTTTTTAAAAATGTTAGTATCTTCTCCTGATAGGGCAGGATCGTGTATTTCTGTCCTGGTGTCCCAAGTCCCCTTTAGTTTACACATGTGAAAAATTACAATAACCAGCATAAAATAAGTCCAACTCACTATGAGTTCTAACATCAAATATCCTGTCCTTCTTTCCCAAAGTAGGAATGCGGTGTGTTTGGTTTCACTCTTCATCTCCTGGCTCCTGTCCTCTTCCCTCAATACCAACTATGGTAGTTAAATTTATGCTTCAATTTGGTAAGACCAGAGCCCAGATATATGACCCAACATGCTTCCAGATGTTTCTCTAAGAGTACTTTTTAGATGTGATTAACATTTAAATCACTAGGCCTTGAGAAAGATATATTCCCCTCCTTAACATGGAGAGCTTCATCCAACCCATTGAGGGCTTTAAGAGAACAAAGACTGACCTGCCCCAATTTCAGAAGGAGTTCTGCCATCAGGATATCTTTGGGCTCAAACTGCTTCCCTGGGTCTCCAGCCTGCCAGCCTACCTTGCAGATTTTGGACTTGCCAGCCTTCAAAATTGCATGAGGGAGTTTCTCAAAATAAATCTCTTTCTTTCTCTACGTGTACAAACATCCTTTTAGTTTGTTTCTGTTGAGAGCCTTAACTAATACATCCAGACAACTTTCCAGCCAGTCCTGACCTTTGAGGCCAGAACAATGGTGAAAAATTTGGTAAGAGATAAGGGAAGAGGAAAGGTCTTCCTTGAATATCCCTCTGTGCTTGTTCCAAAACAGGGTGTTTCTGGAACACGTTCTTGATTCTTCCTAAGACTCACTGCAGAGCCTGGGTGGACATGCCCTCTTGCCATAACAGGTGCACCTGTTGGGTCAAGGCATGGAATTCCTCTAACACTTTGATGCTCTCCTCCAGCTTTAATTGCTTTTGGGCCTTCCATCCATGACAGTATCAGTACCAGACAACTTTCTGTTTCCTGAGGACTCAGCATCTAACCTACAGGGAGGCTGCTAGTCCTTTGCCCTGACAGATTCAGGCTCTTTGGGCTGCCAGTAGCAGCTCCTGCCTCTGTTACCCAGGCAATGAGCTCATCTTTGCTTATTCAGACCTTCTGAAGGATGAAACAGGGTCAGATCCTCTTTCCCAAATGTTCTCTAACCCCGGACAAAGCATATTAAGCTCTCAAAATAGTCCTACTGAAGTCCTTCTCCACTTCAAAGTTAAAACACATTGGGTTAAATCATAACAGGACCCACAATCAACCACCCACACCAAGAGGAATTTTAGGTACTTAGAACAGCTACAACTCTTGATTCTTTCCAAGGAAGTCTCTTTATAAATGGCCCCTCTTTTGTCCTTCTCTTTGTATTTTGTAGTTTCAAAGAATCTGGAAGTTCTAAAGTTGTGTAGCTGACTCATTGCAATTTCCTTTGTAATTTCTGAATATAGCACTATGGTCACCGACAATTTACATCTATCGCAAAGATATCTCAGTGAAGACAGACATGAGGAGTCACATTTGAATTCTTTACTAACCATTCTAAGCATTAAATAGGAATTGCCCCATTTCATTCCTGCAACAGACCCATGAGGCAGGTGCTTTATTTTCCCGTTTTCACATAGAATGTAACTAAGCCAGACATATTAAATAACCTGCTCTGGGGCACCTGGAGAGTATCAGGGCTGAGTTGCACACTCAAGGGGTCTGATTCTGACTCACAGTCCTAACCTCTGTGACATCATACATGTCACCGCACATTTCCTTGGCACCATTCCAAAATGCAAGTGTATACACTGACCAGCCAAATTACACTTTAGTTAATTTTTACAGGGAATAGAGATGAGTACTTACAACCTTCAGAAATCAATTAGTGCTTTATAAGATCTAGACCCTTGCTGTCTACTGAGTACCTACTAGAAAGTCAGGGCTGTGATCGTTTGGAAGGACAATGGATAAAATCACTAGCTTGAGATATTAAACAAATGCTCTAGATTCAGAGAGAAAGGCATGACTCTATTTGAATCTCATCCATTTTAATTTCTCTATTAAAATAAGCTAGTCTATGAAGGGGAAGACATATGGAAAATTGCATAGGGAGTCATGTTATGTTGCATGATTCCTGTAGTTGGAAGACCCATTTCCCTAAAGAGAGATCCTCCACTGGCTTTGGATGATTAGCATCCCACAGCCAGAGATATCCTTGCTTCAAGCAATCTTGGCTTAAAATTCTATTGCACATTAAAATGTAATGCTTCCCAGAGAGTTGACACTTTACCACAGGTCTTTCTCTGCTCTTTTCCCTGTATGTGTTCACCAATTTCACTACCAAAAACAGGCGAGAAGAAGGAAAAGGAGTGACACTTAGGATAAAATGGAGGGAAGGAAATGTTTTCACCCAAACTGATAAGTTAAAGGCCAAATCTGCACATTCAATAGTTACACTAAAGCAGAGATCATCTGCTTTCCCAGGCCAGGCTGCCAGGGGACCATGGATGGGGCATGCTGTAGGGGGCATTCCAAGGGATACACTAAGCAAAATAAAAACAAATAAATAGTTCTTGGATGTGGTTATGGGAGGGAGGAAAACTAGTAGGTTACAAGTTAAATGAAGTGTGGGCAAATTGCTCTGGGAGGGCAGGAAGAAAGACACACGGTTGGGGATTCAGATTAATCATAAAACACAGGTTAGTAACATAGGGATTATAATTTCTCCATGCAATTACAAAAGAGATATTTTCAGTTTACTCCTGATACCAGAGACTGGGTAGTTTGAAATCCTGATTGCTGTTACGTGGCCAGAGTTGAGGGAGGGGTTTTTAAAGGGAGGAAAAATTCCTGGTCAAAGAGATCAGATCCTATATAGGCTAGAACCTGAGAAGACAGGGTGAGGGAGTAAGCAAGTGTGAGCAGCAACTCTTGGTAAGAAATGTTAACCGGTGACTGGACGGCAGTATCCGATATTTATTTTAAGTCAACTCCTATGCACGGTGTAGTGATGCTCTTTATTGACTCCCAGATTTTGAGTGCAAAGCTCATGAACAGCAGTGTTTTATCAGTAACAGTGCAGCAGATGGGGAGGAACTGTGTCCATGATCAAGTGATGGATTCAGACAAAATGATGATGACATCCACAAAAGTAAGATACAGAGTAGGGAAAGGAGAATGGAGTCAAACAGGCTGAAGCATCATCTTCGGGAATCTTCAAGAACACAATGAGAGGGTCCAGATATACTGTAGACACCTAAGATGGGGACCTGGAAATTGCTTTTGGCTATCAAAAAAAAATGATCATGGACTACAAAACATGTAGACATTTAGGTGACCTGCAGCTACTGCCACTTTTCAAATGAATGCAAATTCAATTTCATTTAAAAATAATACGTATATAAATGCATATGTGAATATTATATGTTTCTCCTTAGGAACTTTGATCGTGATTATATAAGAATTCTATGTGCAAGGAACTGAATTTAAACAAAATCCACGGGAAAGTGCAATTTCCCTGTGAACAGGACGGTTTCTCCCACACTGAGTACTATAGTCATGTCTCTTGTCAACACATGTGTCATGAGGATCATGGCATTCCACTTCTCTACATGCCTCAGACAAGAAGCATTTATGAATCTATTGTTCTTATTTTTGACTATTTCGCTTCTAATTTTAATGCATGTATTTTCTTACATACTAGGGTGTTTAACTACAATTCCCATTGATTAACCGCCCCACCCCCATCATTACAACTAGCCCATCAAGGTCAAGGTCCCCGAGGAAGCCGCTGAGAGAACATATACAGCACACATGTGCCAAATTATTCTGCAGGCTGCGAAATTAACTAAAAATGAGTAATATGCTCTCAATTTAAACCTGGCAGGGGGGATTGTACTTTCATCCCCAAATTGGAATCAGATACCCTCCACTGGGACTCTTCCAGCTTTTTGGCATAGCCATAAGCGAGACAAGCATGGTTCCTAAGGTATAGTAACAAAACCAGGCTTGCATTATAGCTCCGCAGAGCTTAGTGGAGAAGGCGAAGAGGAAGATAAAGCTGATGGGAGAACCCTGGATCTTGCTTTTTATCACCAAACAAATGAGCATCAACAGAGCCTTAAATAAAAGCCAGCACAATCCATCCTTAATGCTCAGTTTTCACAATTAACACACTCCCCAAGCATCTATAACTATGCCTGGACACTTGATGAGCACATTTCCTTTCTGAAGAAGAAATTCCTTTTCTGTAGGATTAAACGTATCTGTAACAAAGCATATCATTAAGTGGCTCTTAGTTTTTTCTACTTTTTATTCCAAAGGTGTGATTTCTCAATGTCTCTCATCTGCAATCATTTTATTACCAGAGGAATGAGACAGGAGAGGAAGTGAGACAAAAGGAATTCGGAATTCATCATTTAACAGCTTTTAAAGTATGTCAATAAATTTTAAAAAGTACAGTTTCCTTAAGTAGAATCTGAAACTTATTGAGAGGAGGTTAAATTTTATTAGATTTTATGCATCAATCACATTATGTGAAAGTTATTGTCAACCATGACTGAAGACTAGAAACACTTCAAGAGTGTTTTAATCTTATCAGTGTTCAGACCCAACTACCAACCAAACAGGAGTGGCTTCTGAAAACTCCAGGTGATTCTAATGTGTGGTTACTCATTGTCTTACCTAAGCTAGGTGTCTTTGCTGTTTTAAGAAAACATTACATCATTTTAATCGCTATAAGTTTCCCATGAAAACAGCAACACTTTATAGATTTTACATAGTTTTTTCTACAATAAATAATCATCAACCTCTTCCATGGTTAATTGGGAAAAGCTTTAGTCAGAAAACAAACAAACAAAAAAAGTCACTAAATTCTTTGCACATGAATTTCATCCCACTTGGAAAAGATCCTGGTGACACCTGCTGATTAGAATCCCCAGGGGGCCCTACATATATGATATGCTCTGGCACATATACCTTTAATATTTTTTTAAAGAAAGGGACAGAAAAGAAAAATGAAAGAGATTTATTTGAATAGGGCTCTTCTATTTAAAGAATATTTTGTCAGGATCAAAAAATTATAAAAATACGTTCAAAGGTATGTTCATTTAAAATAGTTGAAACTAGTTTCTAGGTGTGTTCAAGACTATCTTTGGCACAATAGGTGTATAACAGAAATAAAGCAATATTTCTGCTTCCTATTTTTTAATGAACTCCCCAGGGAGATTAGCCTATTTCCTTTTCTGAAATATGGAAATATAGGACCTTAATGGAACTAAAATTAGTAAATGGCACAATGGAAGAAAAATTGATTTGTGGCATATAGTACCACCATATTCTGATATGTAGTATTTTTACTATCATTCCAGCCTAATAGCCTTAAATTTTCATTTGCAAATGAATACATCAGCTGAGAATTAATGTAAATACAAGCATAAATTGTAACTTTTACTTAGCAATTCTAAGTATTTGACTCCTTATTAAATAGTTCATACGATCTCATTAAACCTCCTTCATTGGTTCCAAGGCTCCCACCAATTCCATGTAAAGATTTCCATCAGATCAGAAAATACCTAAATTCTTCCTGCAAATATTGGTGTAAGAATTCAGACTGGATCTGCTTTTATTTATTTCCTGTTCATTCTCCTGTAAGAAGCAATGCCATTTGCATGCAGATGTGTAGTGACAGCAAGGAACACTAGTGTTATTTGTATGCTGGAGTAATATCCCTCAGGCATGTGGAAATCTAGTACGAAAATTCTCTCTATGGCTTTTCCTTAGAAAAGTAGAGATCAGCTACTTCCCCAGGCCAGGCCGGCTGGGGACCATGGATGGGGTATGTTCTTTTAAAATAGTTTAAAAATACCTTCAAACTATCCAGTCTCTGGCATCAGGAGTAAATTGAAAATCTCTCTTATGTAATTCTCTTAAAAAATGAACTCAATGCCCTCTTTCAATTTATTGATAATAGGACTCATGTGCCATTCTAATTTTAAAAAATAAACTCTAGGTGAAGGACTTCCTAATTCTTCAAAAGGGAGATACTAATGTTCTAAATCATTGGCTTGTGTATTTCATTTTATAATTTTTGATCCTGACAAAATGCTATTTAAGGCGATGGAGGGTGTGTACAACTCTGCTTTGGAGGTAACTCTCAGGGATGGCAGTAGTGGGTGCGGAAAGGAGATGAGCTGAATGCTGTTTTGAAGTAACAAGGTGGCCAGACTGGCTTTAGAGTGGGGAGCCAGTGTTCTACCTTGCGGCACGTGTAGTTAATGGATAATTAGCAAACACCATTGCAACCATGAAATCTTTTTTTACAATACCATCTTTGACTTGTCACTGTCCCTCAGATTCTGATGATTCCAATGAAGTTTTACTACTGTGCCCCCTACCCTTATTCAAAATTTTGCTTCTTGCGATATCTGTTACTTTTAGTCAATCACAATCTGAAAATATTTTGTCTTGACTCTTTCGAGAGAGAGAGGAGACCACATTCATATCTTTTATTAGAACACTTTTATAATTATTCTATTTTATTATTTTATTTAGTTCTTTTATTTAGTTCCTGTTAATCTTTTACTGTTAAATTTTATCATAGGTATGTATGCATAGAAAACTGTCTAATATACAAAGGATGCGGTATTATCTATGTTTTCGTGAATCTCCTGGGAGTCTTGGAATGTATCTCTCATGGATCAAGGGAGACTGTTTTATTCTGCAAAATTGGTAATTCATTGGCTTGTATCTCAGGTGCATTGTGTGTGAGAAAATCAATGGGAAAAAGCAAGAGAGAGAAATCCATCTTGATGCTGACTAAGACCTTCATTTTGGCTTCATTCTAGCCATGTTTAATTTCAAAGTTACTTTATCAGAGCTTTTAAGGGAGGCAAACTTACCTTTTAGTTCCCAAGCCCCAAATCCCAGTACTGGAAATGGATTCAATAGACTTCCACAATTTGTTGAGGAGATCATAAAAAATAGCTTGCTAAGTTTGCGAAAGCTTTGAGGACAGCAATGGGGATAATTCAATGATATTTGTTCAGTCTTTTCATATATCCTCTATTGAAACCACTCAAGGTCCTGGGGGATTTCTTGGCAGAAGCAATATTATAAACGGGCCTTTTATTGGCATGGAGGGCAGCGATACGAAACAGGGTCTGCACACTTTCCCCAACACAAAGTCCATACAGAAATTTGATTATGTCTGTTTATCTGAAATGTTTTACTAAGTGATTCATTGCTTCTAGTTCGTAGAGAACTGAGGTTTGGCTAGGAGTGTGCAAGAATTTGGAGGGGAGATGGAATAGCAACCATGTGAAAAATAAACAGAGGACTTTGGTGAGTGGTACAAACCACCAGGAGCCATATTAATTTTGCCTTTTGATTATGCCAGAGGTACAAGTCTTACAAGAAACAAATGTCTTCATTCGTGCTCTGATTAGGTTAAGCTATGTCTGTGTTCTGTGGAGCTTTCTGGCAACCAGCCCACATTGTGACAGCTTGAGTTTGAGAGGTTCCACTGGATTAGTTCTGTATGCGGGTCACCCACTGTACCTACGCTGATGTCAACCAGGTGCCTATAGAACTTCATGAAAAGTCATGGAATTTATGGGAGAAAACCTAGTATCCAATGCCGGCTCTGTTTTCCTAATTTGAGATTTGGGGCAAATTCCCTAACTTTTCTGCAGCATAACAATGAAAAATAGCAGTAGTCAGGTTTTTCTCACAGGGCTTGGGCAAGCCACAAGTGAGACCACGTGAAAAGCCTTGGGAAATGACCGCAAGCTGCCTGTTAGGGGCCTCTTCCTATACCTACACCAGTCCCCAACCAATCTGTCACCACTGAACAGCCCTGGGGGAGCTAGTCCATGGTAAAGTCAATACCACATTCCCCACACAGCCCTGACCCCGAAGCAACAGCTGAGACTTGTTGAGCTTTTTCTGTATATTCTTTTTCTTTTCCAGAATCTTGGATTTCAGTAGAAAATGCCTTAACTAAATTAAGCTGACAGGCTGGAAACCAGAGTAGGAAATATAATGTGAAAAAAATCATACAAAAACACACATTTCTTCAAGGTGAATTATAGGATTTTATACTTCTAAAACTTCTATTGATTCTTTCATTTTTTAGATCCTTTACCCTTTAAAATGTTGGTGTTTTTGAATATTGAAAATATTTTAGAATAAGAAAGAGAATATAATGAATGGAGGTGTAGAAAAATACAAACATTCATGAAACCACTACCCAGATTAATAAAAAGAATGTGACTAAAGACCCTCACTGTCCCATGTTTATTCCCCCAATCATGGCCACTTACTTTCCCCTTGCAGTTAAACATGATTGAGTTTTAGAGTAATCACATTCTTGCTCTGCTTTATAGTTTTATTAGGTAAGCATCCATCTACAAATAATATAATTTACTTTTGAGGTCCAAATTCAGGATGCTGGATAAATGAAATTGTATATTTATAAAAAAATTATATATATATTTGGTCCAACAGTATACTTGAAAAAGTCATTCAGATTGTTCCATGTAGATACATTCTATGAATATTCACTATAAAATAATATTCCATTTGTTAAGTATATAAGTCAGAAATCAAGGTGACAGCATGTATTGTTCATATATTGTTCTCCTGTTAATGGATATTTGTATTATTTCCAGTTTGGGCATACTAGGAACAATGATGCTTAAGAAAGTTTCTTGTACGTGTCAGTGTGTGAAAGTCTCTCTCATTTGCTGTGGTTGTATCTGTCAAAGGGCATACACCTCTTCAGCTTTACGGGATAACACTAGATTGTTTCTTTAAATAATTTGCAATTTTGCCAGTTTTTGCTTTTCTCTCTACATTTTGCTCTGCATAATATCACTTAATCTTTGACTTTTACCTTATGCTAGATTTATGAAAGATTCTTGATTCTGATTACAGTGCCTTGTTTCTCTGACATAGCTTTGAGGCATGGTCTAAATTAAATATTGTTGGTGATCTGGGAAGGTTTACAGGCTTCATCTGTGTATTCAGTTTTCAAGTCTGTCATAGCAAATCACCTCAAACTGGGTGGCTTAACACAACAGGAATTTACTCTTTCACAGTTCTGGAGGTTCAAGTCAGAAATCAAGGTGACAGCAGGACAAGGCTCCTTGAGAAGGCTCTGGAGAGAATTTTGCCTTGCCTGTGTCTAGCTGCCAGTGACGCTCAGATCCCTTTGTTATTCCTTGGCTTGTTTTTGGTATGCTCTGCCTGTCTTCACGTGACCTTTCTCTTTCTATATAAAAGAGGGTCCCCTCCTCTTACCAAGACAGCAGTCAATGCATGTAGGGCTGGTTCTAAATGCATCTTGAATTCTTTATCTACAACAAAAAAAATGCCCTATATCCAAACAAGGTCACATTCACAGGTACTAGAGGTTAGGGCTTCAAAGCCATCTTTTGGGGCACACAATTCAAAGCACTCCAGCCTGTGCCAAGGGAAGGAAAAAGGAGGGAAAATGAAAGATTATTAGTTTGTAAAACAGTTATTGCATATACTATATAACTTTTGATTACTAACATTTCCCACAATAAAGTAGTTCAAAGAACTACTCATTCAATATAATAAATACACTTGCTTTAAAAAAATCCTTTGGTTCTATTAGGTGGCCTTTACAGAGAGTAAGTAGTTGAAAGAAATAGGTTAGGATCCTGAAGAGGTCACCTGGGGCACACCGGAGTCTTCTGTTGTGTATCTGAGTTCTGTATTGAACTAGAGACAACAATGGAGAACTCAGAAGTTGTCCAGCAAAGAGCCATTTGTCCTAGAGACACTTGATTTCACGTGAGTCAAAATCTTAGTATTAGTGCAATAGAAATAGAAGTCTTTAAAGGTGAAAGCTTGTCTTCTTTACTGAAGACTTTTCCTTTAACTAACAGCCCTGGTCTGCATTCTCCTATGAGTTGCTAGGACTGACCTTGCTATTACATTCTAGGAAGGAGCATCTTCTGGTTGCAGGAACCAAGGCTAAAGCTCAGCTTTCCCCACCTCCACCTTTCACCTGACACACACCTTGAATTATACTTGCAGAAAGAGTTCACATTTTCACAATGAGGATTCACTGAATGTGTTCTTAGTGCTTTGTTGTAACTCCAGTGTCTCAAATGGAGAGGGTCAATGAGGAAAGGACATTGAATGATTTACAGGCCTACTATGGGAAAGACTTTAAGAGACAACATCATAGAATTTATCTGGAAGAATTCGAAGGTGAATATCAACCTCCTCCCCTTTGTTGGGGCTGGAGAATAGGGATGGTTGAAGAAGGCTCAGAGGCAAGGTTGTAACTTGATCAGAACTGGTGACCCTGCAGGCACTCCAGAACTTTTGAAGACATCAGAGTTGGACCGGGTAAGTCACCATCTCTCCCAGTTAGCACCCAAGCTATCTTTCTCTTTTCCTGATGTTTATCAGCTAGGTCTTCATCTTGACTCCCCTTACTCCAGTTCTAGTACATGTTTCTCTAAATTCTTGGTGATTTCTTTTTGAAAAAGGCAAATTACCCTTTAAATAGCGACTTTATTGCTGTGTAACTTATGTACAATAAACCGCATCAACTGAATAAATACAATTACTTGAGCTTTGATAACTGCACACAGCCATGAAACCATCACCACGATGGAGAGACAGAGCTCTTTCATTGCTATCTCCCCCACAATATTTCCTCTTGCCCCGGAAAAATCCATCTTATACACACCTTTGCACCAGGCAACCCTTGATTCATTTTCTATCATTATATTTATCAACATTTTCTAAATTGTATACAAATTTAAAAATACAGATTGTTTTCTTTTTTCTTTTAATCAACATAATATATTGAGATTCACTTATGTTATTGATCAAATCAGTAGTTCATCATTTTTTTTAACAGATGATTAGTTTCTTTGTATGGGAATATTTTAGTTTATCAGTCATATGTTTAATAGACATCTGGGTCCTCTGCCAATTTTTGACATTCATGAAAAATTCTGCCAGTAACTTTTGTGCAAGTTTTTTGTGTAGCTGTATGTTTTCATTTGTGTTGGGCAAATGCCTAGGAGTTGAATATCTTGGTTTAATAATAGGTATATGTTAAACTTTACAAGAAGCTGAAAAACATTTTTCCAAATTGATTTTACCAAATTTATTTTTCCAATTTATATTCCTCTCAGATATGAAAATTCCCGTTACTTCAGTTATCACCAATATTTTATTGTTAGTAATTTTAATTGTGCTATTTCAATGATATGCAGTGATATCTTGAATTTTCTTCCCTGAAGGCCTATGATGCAGAACACTTTTTCTTTTCATGTGCTGTCATGTTCTTTCCTCTTGTCACAACTTCTGTTAAGGAGGTCGTTTGTCCTATTACTGAGTTGTGGTGTGTCCCCTTATTAAAGTTCTGTGTCACATCTACACATCACAAATATTTACCTCCATTTTTTGTGGAGCTCCTTTTCATTTCCATAATGATGCCTATCAAAGGGCAAGTTATTAATTTCATAAAATAAGATTTATCAATTCTTTAAATATATAGTTTTGCTTTTGATATATTATCTAAAAATCTTTGCCTTATTCCAGGGACACAAAGATTTTTTATTCCTTATTTTAGAACTTTTAATAGTTTTACTTTCAGGTCTCTATGATCTATTTCAAGTCTATGACCTATTTCAATTATTCATATAATTTTTATATATTGTGATATAAAAGATGATAATAATCTTTTTCAATGCTTTTCATTCTGCAAATGACTGTTTTAGTCAGTTTTTGCATCACCGTCACCAAAATACCCAACAAGAATAACCTAGAGAAGGAGATTTATTTTGGCTTACAATTTCAGCAGTTTTAGTCTTTAAATGGCTGAAGCCATTGCTTTCGGCGCAAGGTGAGTGGAACACCAAGGCGGAAGTGCACAGCACAGAGAAGCTACTCAGATCATGGCAGATCAGGAAGCAGAGGTAGAAAGGGGTAGAAGGAAGAGGCCACAAGGAAGATGCACTCTTCCAGGTCATACCTCCAGTGACGCATTTGCTCTATTCAAGACCCACCTGCCTACAGTTACCACCCAGTCCATTCAAAATAGGATGAACTGATTAGGCCATAACTCTCATAATCCAATCATTTGCCTCATTGTTCCCACATAAAGGGAGCTTTGGGTGGATACCTCAAAACTAAACCATAATAATGAGCTACAAATATTTCTATTATAACTTTCTTTGACTATACCAGGCTAAATGTGAGTTCATACTGACATCTCCAATTCTAACTTATTACTATACAGATAATTCTAGCTAAGTCAGTTGTTAGTTTTTAGCACTTGTAATAGGTATATGGTGGTTGTTCATGGGTTTTAATTAGCAATTCAATTTGTTTAATGGATATAAGGCTACTCAGAGTTTCTCCTTCATTTTATGCTGTTTGGCCATTTTTGTCTTGAAAGGAATTTGTTCATTTTGAGTTGTCAAAGTATCTTATTTCTGTTTCCTTGGTTCTCCCTGTGTTTCTGTCTGTCTTGAAGACATCTGATTTGTGGCCTTTGCCTACCAACTCTTCCTTTCTTCACTGACTGATTTTGCTCTTTGTTTGATGCCCTTCAAAATGGAGCCCGACTCTGGTACTCATTGCTGGCTCCAGGTTGGAGCCAATCAAAATGGATGACACTGGAAAAAAGAGCCCTGGACACCTTTACATCAGCAAAGGCTGCCTCTTCCATCTCATGGGTGTGGTAGGATTCACATCAGCTATATCATGATGTCACCTTTTGAGGAAAGGTCTTTATTCATTCGAAGATAGGGCCTGATTCTTCTGGTGCTGAAGGTTCATTATAACTACCATAATATTATGGTTTTTATTGAGTAAAAAACTCAACTTTGTGAGTTGATGGTTATGTTGAGGTGCTTCACTGTAATTATATCTATAGAAATATCTTGCTATGTCTATGTACACATGTAGACATATCAAAATTCCATGTTGTGCACCTTAAATATTTATAATAAAAATAAATAAATGAGCTGTATTTGATGAAAATATATATATATACATATATATGTGTATATATATTTATATATATGTGTGTGTGTGTGTGTATTTGTTGTTGTTGCTAAATGTTTAAAGGCATCTGAATTATCATCCAATGACATGAGTAGAAGAATCACATAAAGAGATTAATGGGAAAAGTCATTGCTACATGAAGACATAGATGTTTATGTAGAGTGAGCATCAATAGTCTATCCTTATATACTCCCACTCTTAAAAATGTTTTTCTTAATTTATTTTAACGTGAAAAGTTTTAACTAAAGATTAATTAGTCTTTGAATACCATCATGCAAAACAGAGAGAGTCTGAAAAGCATATTTTAAAGTAAGAGCTAATGCTATTTTGTTTTTAATAAGAGAAGTACAAATAATAATAATAATGATAATAATAATAATAAACAATAGCTAGAATATAATTTCCCTGCTCAGATAAACTTAGTATTTTATAAAGTAGAAATAATAATGTATTGGGCTAAAAAATGTAAACGAATACGATGTCAAAAGCAAAATGCTTTTCTTTTGCCTCCCAAACTTTTCCCAATGTCTAAGTGATCCATGGTTCTTTATGCTCCTTAGGTGAGGAGGACATTGCACATTCCTGCATCTCTCTTTCCTCTTTAAATTTGTATCTTCATTTTATGGAAAAATGATTATATTAGTTACACTATTCCAGGCTTTGCTTTCTTCACTTACTTCATGAGATATTTATACATAAATTAAGAGATCAATGTGTTTCATTATTTTAAAGTGACTTCATAGTGTTTTAGTGTGTTACAGCCTTGAAATTTGTTTAACACCTATAGATAAACTTTGGTTGTATCCAATTTTAATGTTTTTCAAACTAAAATGTATATATATATATATATATATATATATATATATATATATATATATATATATATATATATATATATATATGTGTGTGTGTGTGTGTGTGTGTAACAGTATAGCCACATCACATGCAGAATTACACACATGCATTTACATAAACTTGTTCCATGTATATCCAGGGAAATTCTTAGCAGTAGACTTTTTATTTGGTGTGTGTACATGTAGTAAAATTATTAGGTTGTAAAACATGTTTATTTTACAGTTTGATAGATATTGGCAAATTTTTCTACAGTAAAATCATACCAGATAATTATCTCCCCTATAAAAGATGACAGCCTGTATTTCCCAGATCTGTAATAATGCAAGATAAGTTCAAATTTTTAAGATTTTTTATTTTTTAGAAGTGAAACGTGATATCTCATTAATGATTGGTTTGTATTTTTATTAATAAATGAAATAGAGCATCTTTTATACAATAACTGACTATATGACTTTCTATTAATTGTCTTTTCATATTTTTCCCATTTTTCTACTGGCTATGTGTCATTTTTATTGGGTTGATTTGAGTGAACTATAAATCAAAAAAGTTACAAATATTGCAAAATATTTTTTGCTTGGTCTTTGAGGTTATTTATATTTTGATATAAAAGTTTTAAATTTTTGTTATATATGACCTCAGGAAAAAAATATCTAGTCATATAATTATGCATTTTCCAAGAAGTATCTTCATTTTTTTTTCTCTGAAAATGTATTACATTGTATAGGAAAAGATTCCATTTCTGTTTGAAGAATAGCTTAGTATTCTAAGCTATTAGTATTCAAGTACTTTGTCCCACCTAGGTAAGGCTACCCAGGGGTCCTCTTGGCCTAGAGTGATTGTTTCCCAATGGTTGAAGAAAGTGCTGCTTATTTCTTTACTCTTCTCTGCTGTTCATTTAATTTGAGGGAAAATAAGCCTGAAATAAACACCAAGAGAAAGATGGAGTACTTTTGTTTTGTTTTCCAATTTAGAACTTATTCTTTAGGGGTCATGAAATACACTTTAAGAATCTAGATTCTAAACTCTGGACTCTTCATTTTGTGGATGTGTTTAAAACAAAGGTAGCTTTCTGTCTGATTTTTTTTTTCCACTTAAGCCAGTTTACCAGCTTTAGTTTGGAGCATTTTTATTCAGATGACACATTTGTCTTTTCCATTTCAAGAAGTCTGAAGAAATTGCAGAGAACTGGATTAGCATAGGATCTCTATGCACAGAAGGAATAAGAGTACATGTTAAGATTCCCAGACTTTATTTGCTTCCTCTTAAGTGAATAGTGTGAGAGAAGACCATACCAAAAACTTTTGACATTTTAAAAGAATTTTAGAAGCTACTGAAAAAGACTTTTAACTCGGTGATTGTATGAAGAGAAATCATTGTTTTTCACAAGAGTGCAAAGAAATCTAAATTTCCAGCTCCCAGTTCTAGGCCGGGCATTGGCATTGCCTGGCTATCTGGGAAGCCATGCAGGTCCTAGCAGTGCTTCTGGTCATTTCCTCACGAGCTGCTCTGTTGCCTTGGGTTTCTGAGTCATGAAGCAAGATGGCTTTCTATCCAGCTTGGAACCTCCAAATGGCTTTGCACAAGCATTCTTTTCATCTAGAAGAGTCAGTCTGTAATTACAACTTGGTAAGTGTCTGAAAAATCAGCACTTTGTCTAAGATGAGCAGCCAGTTGAACCATCTTAGGGAGAAGCTAGGTTTGGTAACTTTAGTCTTTCCTTTATAAATCCTTAGAACTCAGTGGAAGATAAATTGCAGGCAATGTGTCCTATGATCTGGACATTGTTTGTGAGCTCTGGGGTGACTTAGAAATGCTTGCAATTATTGTAGCCATTAGTGCCATTATCACGGTTGACTGGTCATAATTTTCAAGTGAGCAAAATGTTCCATTGGATTTTTCCTATCTCCCTTTCTGTATCAGTCTGGCTTCTGTTGCTACAACAAAATACCATAGACTGGATGATTTAGAAGGGAAAGACATTTATTTTGACTTACAGTTCTGGGGGCTTGGCAATCCAAGAGCATAGCACACCATCTGGTGATGGGGGAGGCGTTCAAGTTCATGAGAGTGCATGAGAAAGAGAAAACTCAGGAGGGGCAGCCTCTCTATGTAACAGCCTGCTCTCAAGGTACTGAATTCAGCTCCCAAAGAAGGTTATTACTCCTCCTTACAAAACTAATCATTTAGTGAAAGTCTCACCCCCAACAACACAATATTACAATATTGGCAGCTCAAATTTCAACATGAATTTTGGAGGGAATAAACTGCATCCAAACATTAGTACCTTCTAATTCATAACCTATGGCTTCCTGTGTCCCCAGCTTCCCACTGAGTGGAATAAATCTACTCAGATGTGCTTCCAATGTTCTGAAGTGTCCAAAATTACCTTCCTACTTCTTCCCATCAGAAATGATTACCAAACACTTTCTTTTCTTTTCTTTCTTTTTTTTAATTGCATTAGGTTTGATTTGGTATTCACATTTTCTTTCTTGCCTGGCTTGCATCCCACTGATTGTGCTCTCCTATTTAAATAGAGAAGAGAAGCCAGTGTGCTTTGAACCCATGCATGTTCCCTAGTGGCTCCTTCTCTCTGTAGCTGTAACCCAGTAGAATCGGAGGAAGCAGCATGGAGCTCATGGTGTCATCCTAGGAAACTTGAAGTGGTGTGGTCTAGTGTATTACAAGTCATCTCCACAAGGGCAGAGTATTTTCCTCATTTTGTTTTGCTGTATTCTCATCTCCTGGTAGATGTAGGTGGTCAGCCAACTCTGATTGAATGACTGAATTATTTGATAGCTTTCACTTGCTCTTCAAATGGCTGGGCTTCCCTTACCCCATCTTCACTCAAACCTCATGCATGCCTATTCCTTCTCTCGCAGAACTTGGGTATCCTGGACATTGTGTAAGTGTTCTGTGGTCATACAGACTAGTGCTTCATGGTTCCCACCTTACGGGTTTCCTCAGGGTGTGTGTATGTTAACATATCAAAGTATTAAGAACAATGTCTGGCATAGCAAGCCCTCAATAAATGTTATCTATTATTTTCAACAAGTCCCTTGATTATAAAAAAAAAATAATGGAGATTTACAGTTTGTGCTTTTTTTAACACCTTAGTTTACAAGTCATGCAGTGCCACTTCTATTGCATTTTATCAAAGAATTTTAAAAGATCCCCACATCTTGATGGAGGGAAAGTAATGTCCTGTTATGAGAAGAGCATGTAGAATTTTATATAAACATATCTCCAGGTACTTTAGATGCAGCCATCTGTCACTGAGGATGACTCTGGTTGCAGTGTGAAGACAGACACCCACAAACACACAGAAATCCACACCAAGCCCTGACTACAGAGGATTTCAGACTAAGGAGGGCTCATCAATTTAGATTTCAATTGCATAGGATTGTGAGGTCCTTCTGAAATGATTGCCTTTGGGGATGAGGTTTGTCATATGCAACTGCTTGCAAAGCACTCATTCAATTGTAGTCTGACACCCATTGGAAGGGTGTTTAAAGAAAAAAGAAGCCTAAGAGTAAAAATTGAAAGTGCAAATTGCAAATGCTTCCCTTCTAGAGTGATAGGGCTATAAATACTGAGGCTGTTTCTGTTAAACAACGAATGGAAATGCTCCAGAATCAATGAGAGGTGTTAGCACCAGGGAAAAGCAGCATCTTAAATCCTTGCGCTAACAGTTAAATCAGACACTTTTGACACTTTATCTGAGACACTCCCGCCAGTACTTTATTCTTCACGGCATGATTCAGAAACTCACAGCAGGTGACAAGCAGATTTTGGAGGATCATGAGTTCAGCTTTCTCAGCACTCTCCTCAAACATGATTCAATATTCTACACTCAAGCCAGGCTCATGCTTTTTGAGAAAAGGTGCTGGGTGAAAAAATAGTAAGTTTCCAGAAATCTACTCTGTGGCCTCAGAAAGCCAAAGAAGTGACCTACTCAAAACAGTTGAATATGAACTCAGAGAAAAAGCGATTTGTCCATAAGATTCCAAAGACATTGTGGGTTAGAATCTCCATGAGTCACGAGGCATCTCCACATCCTGGGAAAGCATGGAGGCCTTGAGATCACTCACCTCGCCACATGTGGTCCTTATTCAGTTAAAATAAAAATATGATCACTTAACTGGTCTGTTCTTATAAAACATCTAGCTGCTAAACAATAATAAAATAGAAGCAATTAAACTTCAGAATTTTAGGAATCCCACTTATCTAAAATATCCTGAATGCTATGAGTCTGCCAGACTCCTGCCACAACTGCATCTCAAGGTTGGTTATAGGATACTGACACCAGAGGCAGCCACTGCTCATAGCCTCCACAAGACAGCTCTGCCAGCTTCTGAGCAGAGCAGGTGATACTGAAGCAGCCACTCTTTCACAGGGAGTGTGAGACAACATGAAGGACTACTGGCTGTAGGGGCAGATAGGGCTGCATTTGAATCATGACTTACTTACCTGTTAGCTGTATAGCTTTAGTGGATTCCTAGCTCTCTCTGAGCCTCAGCTTCAACTTAATAAAAAGAGGATGGTACAAAGCAACCCTGCCAGGAATCCGAGAGCATGGTCTAAGGAAGTACAAATCATAGAGTAAACACTATCAGGAGTAAAAAGAACTTTAAACCCTGTGTACCCACCAGGAGCAACCCTTGTACCAATCAGTAAAGGATTAGCACTCAGTCTTGTCTCTGGGATTTTAGGAAGACAAGAGCATGACTTTTCTTCATTGGCTTGCATTATTCCCATGTTCTCTCCTGGACTGGGTCAAGCACGCACTCTTACCAGTATCATTGTGAGAAAGCCTGAGAGTCTTTTGGGGGACCCTGGGGGAGGTATCATGAGAAGAGAACAACTCTTGCTAGTCCTTATATCATCTGGATGAAAGAAAAGAAAAGGCAATTCCCAGAGGAATTACCATTAATTGTTTAACAGAAATAGGCAATTAACTCTGCTTTGTCCACGTCTCCTCTTTGCCATCTTGTAGCTCTGATTCATTTGGTGAAGGGTACAACGAGAGCAGTAGGCTAAAAACTCTATGTCCACAGCAATGGTCTAGAAGCAGGAAGGAACATTCCCCATCCCATCTTATCTCTTCATCTTTGCTGAATTCCAGACTTACCAGTTCCAGCCCTTAGAATAAAAGTCAACTTTAGCTTTATTCAGAATTTTAGTTGATTTTCAAATGGCTTATTAAAGCTATTTTTAAAGAATCAACAAAATAGAAATCCTCTGTACTATTTTATGCAGTTCCCAAACTAAGTACAACCCATGGTGATGCAAATATTCAGACACTGAGGAATCTGTCCTGGAGATGGAATCCAGCTATTACTGACTCAGACCACACCTGTCACTTGTTCCACAGCTGTCCCCTGCCCTTCGTGTGACTGAGCTCAATTGTTGGACACTCTTTTCTGAGACTCGGAAAGAATAAGACTGTTTTTAGACTTCTTTGCTTGAATGAGGACAGAGAATAAACTGTATACGTGATGGGAGTTGCCTGGAAAAAGAGTAGACATCTCTAATCAGATGATCTTTGAATGATTCAAAACATGTCATGACATAATGCAACTGAATGGCAAAAGCCAACGTGAAACAGAGCTTAGGAATGCTGCATCCTCCTTTCATCCTCTTGAACAATGCTTTCTCGTTGGCCACCCTACCTTTCCATGTGGTAAGCATTACAGGCACAAGTATCTATAAAATCATGTAGCAACACCATTGGTTTCTTGTGCAAATGTTAATTCCATAATGCTATAGCCCAGATTTCTAAGAGATCATTTTTGAGCACTTATTGTCTTATTTAAATGGTTCAGCTGCCTTTAATCTAGATGAGCTTTATTTCCTAGAAAATGATTGTGCTACATCAACCTCTTGCATCACTGGGTTTGATTGAGCATAAGATAATAATATTAAGAACAAAGATTTGGACCCTAGATCTATGTTGAAATATATAGTCTATCATTTTAGAGCTGTGTGACCTTGGGTAAAATATATGGTCCTTATATGTAAAATGAGAAAAATTAAAACATTACTCATCAGATGTTGAAGAGATTAAATAAAGTGACATAAAAATATTTATCCCATGACTTAATACATAAGAGGTATTCAATAAATGAAGAATGCTTCTACCATGAATCATTTTTCTTTCTATTATATTATTGTAACAGCAATCAAAATGTTTGCTTTTATTCTAACTGTTGTTTACCAGCCTGGAGTGTAGAGGAATCTTTGTCTTCCATGGTATATAAAGCTGTTTACATACCATGGTATATAAGGTGTTTTAGGAATTAGGATGGCAGTTCCAGTGGAGCAAAAGCTTTCATCTCCCTTGTTCTCTTCTGCAACTCAAATCCTACTACCTGATACAGAATATACACTCTAGAAATATATCTGTCAAATTAGTAAATAAAAGGAGTATATAAGTTCAAATATTATGTGAATGACTTATGACATTACACATCAAATCATAGAAAATCAATAATAATGACTTTTCTGTACATGACAAAACTCTATTTCAGATTTAAAATTATCCTCTTTTGATAATTGTGCATGTTAGAACATTAATTTAATCCAAGTTGCTACTTTTTATGATTTCAAGTACTATTTTGGTGAGTTTTCCGTTGCTGTGACAAAATACTTGAGATATCAATTTAAAAGAAGGAAAAGATTACTCTGGCCCATGGTTTCAGAGGTTTTAGTCCATGATCACTTGGTCTTTTTGCTTTGGGTCTGTGGTTATACAGTTTATCATTGTGAGAGCACATGGCAGAGAAGGTGGCCAACTTCATGGCAACCAGAAAGTGAAAGTGAGAGAAAGAGACCAGTGTACCAATGTTCCCTTCAAGGGCACATACCCAGTAGTCCAAGTTCTTTCCTCTAGGATCTGTCTCCCAAAGCTTCTACCACCCCCCAATAGTGTTGTACGCTGGGGACCAAGTTTTCAACACAAAGACCTTTGGGGGACATTGTGGATCCAAGCTATAACAAGTATTAAGTATAGATGGTGTTAGAACAGGGAAAATAATTTTTCTAGCAATCAGTATTCACTGATTTATAGGCTAAAATGTTCTTTTTTGCGTGATTGATAAATGTTTAGTTTTAATTTTGACTTACATAATGGCAAACATCCATGATACTCAACGTGGACAAATAATTGTGAACAGAAGCTTTTTAATATTCTGATAATATGGACTGTTAGTTTCAGATTGTGACATTGGGGACATATTTTAAATTTTGGCTTTTACTTATTTTCTGCCTTGTTGAAGTGAGTTTTCTGGTACTTGTTATTTTCCATTATAAACTAGATTTATTATTCAAATTAGTAAAATCCTTTAGTTACAAAATCTGACATTATTTAAATTCAAATTTAGTGGAGGAAGCATCAGGACATGAGTCAGTTATAGTTAGATAGGCAATTGTTGTATGGGGAATAATCTTATATAAGCTAAAAATAGCCATAAAATGACATAATAGGTCATGGATGCATCTCATTTCCTTTGTGTGGGGAATCACTAAAGGAAGTCTTTAATACAATGGAAAATAGCTGCTTTTTTTTTTTCATTCCACAAAAACTGCAATAGGAATTGAAAATTAAAATGGATACAGAAAAGTAATGGTTTACTTTTTCTATGTACCATCTACAAAGGGCTGGAGATGTCCTAGAGAGTTTTAAATTGTAGTGAAGAGAGACTGGGAACATAGCTACCTTACTGAACATGATATGTGGGGCAGTGCAGCCTGGCCCTTCCCCTACTTCCAACCCACCTGCTCTGCTAGGTCTCACACAGCTGCCACACAATTCATTATTGAAGGCCCACAGACAGGTACCTCGTCTTAGTGCACCTTATACTCCTGCACACAGCCTAACATGCCATTTTCAAAAGTTCTCCTATACTAAACTTTTACGTCTCTCTAGAATGTTAGCCCCTTCTTGGGATAGCAGAAACGTGGCCACAGATTTTCTTCAAGATCAGTGAACAGAAAAAGGAACAAGACTCTATCAATCCACACAGTCAACCTTGATTTCCAGTAGAAATTGAAGCAAGTGAGGAGGTGGGCAAACTTTAAAATTGCTTCTTCTTGCTATTATGTAAAACATGAAATAAGTCCATGAGAATAATGTTTAGAGGAAAATTTGCTATTGAGATCATTATTTTTATTATATCCATGATATCTAATGTTTATTAAAAGCCTACTTATTTAACAAACATTGTTCAAAGTGCTTTACAAGAATGAGATTTTTAATCTTCAAGATAACTTGTGAGAAAGGTCTCATTACAATTTCCATTTCACAGGAAAGTGAGGCATAGTGAGTAGCTATAGTTTTTCCATAGCTTACCCATTCCAGAGTGACCAGGCGGTCTGGCTTTCTGCTGGCTTGCTCAGCTCTCACTACACTGTTCTGGTTTTCTGTGTGGCCACTACATACTAGCTTGTCCATCTCTTTCACACCAATAAACTGAATTGGGACTTTCTTTTCTACTTTTAGTTTAGCCCTAACTCTTAGAACTCCACCAGCTATTGAGAAAGTAAATGTTGATTTCCTCTGTAATTCTGTCATTGATTTACCTCTGCAAGCCTTTGTTCTTGTCTCTTCCTATTCTAAGCATCGAGTATCTGCATTAATCTTGTCTTCTTCTGTAAAGGAATCTGTACGGGCTTTTAAAAAGCGTGCACACAATTTGAGTTTTCACAAAGAAATGACTGCCACAAACACTTCATGGGGTTTTATGGCCCTCGTATGCTTCCCTACTGAATTGGTGCCCTCAGTCTTTCTGTGTTTTCTATCAGTGGTTTTGGTTTGCTCCCCTGGGTATCTTGCCCAGCACTAGTGCTTGCTAAATCAAACTTGCCTTTGACAGATAATTTGTATAATTCATTGGGATGTAGGAGTCTCAAAAATGTTTTCGTATCTCCAGTGACTTGGTATAAACTGGATGGTGATGGGCCAGAAAATCATTCTCCCAGCCCTGCAGAAATGATTGTGTAGCTCTCACCATGATTAACTTGGAGGCTGCTTAAATGTTGTGTTTGACTCTCCATGCAGTTTGTTGTCAACCCATTCAGAAATAATTACAATAACCTGCAGATCGGATGTGTACACTGTTCAGTGGGTGGCAGAGCTGTTTCTGAACATATTTCTTCATGGAGCAGATTCCTAGCAGGATTTATATTTCTTAACTATTCTTTCTAGTAAACATCATCTCATAGCAGTTACATTGTGCATGTCAGTAAAAAAAAAAAAATTGTGTGTGTGCCAGTAGAACACAAAAGTCCATACCTACTTTTATTTTACTTTTACTGTGTCATCTGAAGTTCTCTCATCTTGAAAGGATTAGTGATACAGAGTAATGTATCATGAAGGCACTCAGTGATAATTTAGTTAATTTCAGGCAAAATGGTTGTCTGATTCACTCATATGATTAATAAAGATGGTAATTTTTGTTTCAATTTTCTGTATAATTACCATTCTTCATTGCTACAGGTCCAAGTTCATGCTAAAGAGTATGAATATATAGGTGCATATGTTTGCCAGAGATTGATAACTAGTATACATTAAATGAACAAAATTAACTTTATAACACACCAAATCCTTTAGGTCTTAAAATATTTGAATTGAATGTTTCTCCCTGATTATTTTTCCCCAAAGTTTGAAAGGCCTGGGCACCATGATGTTTGGTTTGTATTTTGTTTAATCACTTCAAAATCACAAGCATAAGTAGTTAACAGTTGCATTGTGGTTCTGTGAAAGATTTTGAGTAGTAATAAAATCTAGGGCAATCATGATTTTTAAAATGATTCTTAGGGGATTTTTTTCCCCTGCTGCTAGAACCTCCATGAGCATCCCAGAGTGAAAGCCTAGTGGGCCTTCTGGATACCATCAGGCCTTAGAAATTTCAGTGGAGACCAGGGACACTCCGTGTAAAAGCTTCCTAAGATTTCATAAACCTGTTTAACTTCTTACAATTTGTTTTTTCAGAAGGTATGTTTATTTTTTCCTCTCAGATTTCTCTCAGAACGCAGCAGTAAAATTCTAAAAATGAAAAGGATCCCTAATATTTACCCCAGGTCTTTCCTCTAAGTCCCAGATACACAAACACAGCTGTTCAATGGCCGTGTCCACCCCATGACTCTCAAGGACCCTGGTGCTCACACATGGATTGGGTCTCTGGATTCCTCACCCTCGCTCTTCTTCCAGTTTTCCCACCAGAGTAAACAGCACTGATACTCACACTGTTCCAACCCAGGAACTGTACGTAAAGATTTTTATTTAAGCAAAGCCCACAAAAAAATAAGGAGCATAAACCATACACAGCTGAAGATAGAGTAAAAATAATAACTACCTGGCCATTTTCAAGATGCCAGCTTCTGGGGGTCAGGGAACCCTCTGGCTGTCAGGGGTTCCTGCCCCGCTATCCTTCATACTATACCTCAAGTCTTTTCACCTTTTTCCATCCCCCTGTGTTTTCACCATGAGCACTTTTCACCTGGACTACTCTGTCGCCCCACTTCTACATTGGCCATTTGTTACCCACTCTACTCTTGAGAAGCAGCACCCTGATCATGGCCCTTCCCTTCATCATTAACTTTCCTCTACACCTAGAACAAGATGAAAACTTGTTACTGAGCCTTACGATGAATGTCCTTGAAAGGCATGCCCAACACACTTCCAATCTCATCTTCCACTCTCCACCTCCTTGCATTCTAGGTATCCTGTTTGTGTATTTGTTGGTTGATTGGTTTGTGTGGTGGTGGAGGTTTCTCCTCGTTCCTGTCAAATGCCCCTAGGATGTTTCACACATGCAGTTCCGTTGGTATGAATGCTTTCCCTCTTCTTTCTCTCCACTACCACCCCACATTCCTGCCTGTTTATACCTTCTCTTCACATGGCTAGTTCATTCAGTTCTTTCTTAACTGAAACGTCACCTCTCTATAGTTTTCCTGCCCCCCCCAACCTAAAAAGATAGCTTCCGATTACTCAGAAAGTCTTCTCTTTTCCCTTTAAAGAGTACCATACCTAGATACTTATATATTTAGAGTTATTTCTAGTTGTGTATTGCCTGACCTCCGCTGAGGTCCTGATGGAAGGACTAATGATGTTATTTCAATATTGTGTCCCAACAGCTGGCATAGCACCTGGCACATAATAAATACTTAGTAAAAATTGCTGAATGAATGAGTAAAGTAGCCAAGAGTATACATATCTGAGAACAATGCAAAATGGAAAAACTGAAAGGAAATGGAGAGGTCTCCTGAGGGCAGGTTTGACATCAGAAAGGACTTTTTTTTTTTTCTTTCTTTCTTTTTTTTTTTTCTCAATGGACTGCATCTCAGAAATGGGTCCTGGTAGATGCCTGTTTTTCTGACCCAAGCTTCACTCTGACACCAGCATGTCTTCTAGGATATCCCCAGAGGAAAATTCACACAAATTAACTTCTCTCTTGGTTGAATTATGTGTCCTTCAACCCTGCAGCCCATTTCACCCCATTGGGTCTGAGTACCTCCTGGTGAAGGAAATGTACTAATTAGTGCCTTTCCCTCATTCCTACTGAATCATTAGATGATATGTATTCTGGATCATGGTGAGGCTGAGAAGATGGGACGGGTAGGGAGAATTACAAAGAGATGACAGGAAATCTTTTAAGGAAGAATATGAAGTCAGATCCCATGTGAATAGTGATTTTTGAATTTGTTTTTTTCTTTATTTTGTTTTTGCTTTATAATTCATCTCTGATCACCCCAAACATTAATAAAAATTTTATAAAATACCATAACCTGGTGCTGTCTTTGGAAGAATATAGGGAGGATTTTGATTCAGCATTTTGGTGCCTGGCCACGTAAGGTGGTTCAGCAGCAGCCCAGGGCAGGGTTGTGATGTCGAAAGAGGTATCCGGCAAAGATGTTCCTAGCAGCAGATCAGAACAAGAACTGACAAATCACTACAGGAAAGATTTGTCCCACATGTCAGCATTCCTTAGGATTTGCAGAAATATGAGGGGGAGAAAGCTGACTTCCCATGGCTGTGCAGGACAGGGCACATTCCACGTCAGTTAATATTAAGGAGATGAATGATTCCTGAAGCCAAGAGAACTTGGGGACATTTGGGTTACCCTTTTAGGGTCACATGGATTAAAATTCTCACTTCAAAGTAAATGAAAACACAGAAAATGCCACTGTATTTAGAGGCCCAAATCTTCATTTTTAAAGAGTAAAAACACTGGCTGTATTAACTGAACCATTAGTCCAGCACTCTTTGTATTAAATTAGTTCAATTTTCTTTCCTCAAAACACCTAAATTGATGAGTCAACTTAGGAAATGAGAAATGTAATGATTTAATGGAGGTAGCCTAGGGAAAGGTCATTTTGGCCCCTGGTGGCCTGTCACAGTGTGTACAGTTGATAGGGTTTGGTTTAAAAAATCAGAGAGTTTAGAGAGAGAGAGAGAGAGAAAAAAAAGACTGAATGCTAAGGGTGTGGATCATGAAAGAGGATTGGAGAATGAGAGGTGAGGTACTGCCAAAGAGAAGTTCTGCTGGCTTTGTGAATTTGTTTCTGCTATATTCCATCATCATTAAATGAGTCAGCAATGCAGTTAGACACAGTTGTTAAAATAGCCTAAATAAAATAATCAGTCCAGCCATGTTTGAATAGAGAGGCAGGGGAGAAAGAGGGAACATTTATACACATGTGGACTCATTCCCCACACCACTGGCAGAGACTGTTGGACAAATGTGACTTAAATTCTGAGTAAGAAGGAAGGTCTTGCTACTTTTGTTGGATAATTGGCTCAAATAATGTGTTTAATTCATGGGATATTATACCTTAATCTAACAGGAAATATTTAAGATATTTCTTTCCAAGTAGAGATGACTATGTCTGTCTTTCCTGGTTGCAATATGAGTGCATTGAAATAGGAACTAATTCTGTACTTCTGATTTTGAATGGTGGCTGACATTCACAGGAACTCACTTTATGCCAGGCCCTATGCTGAGAACTCTGCCTGTGTATTTCCTATTAACCATCTTTCGAGGTAGGTATGGTAATTACTCCTATTCCATAAATGAGGAAAGGCATGCTCCCAGAGGTTGAGAAGTTCCTTAACCAGCCAAATCCTCATGATCAGTGAGGGGTCAAGCCAGAACTTGGACAAGTCTGCTTGAATCCAGAGCCAATAGTCTGCTCACCATGAAACACTGCTGCTGTGAGTCAATAGCAGCAGCCTCGCCACCATATTTACTACACATGCACAGTGAAATACCAGGAGAAAACAGAAGGCCTTTAGTGTTGGAGATATTAATCAAGTGGGTTGTAATTCATTCACAGCCACATATGATCAACCCCAATTTTTGTATTAGATTATAGCAGAGGTGTGGAACCACAGCTCAAACCTGCAGTCATCACCCTGACATTGGCCCTGGCTCCTGCTGTGAGTCTTTGGACAAATCACTTAGGATTCCTGGACCCAGGTCTGCTCCACACCTGTGGTATGGAGTCCAGTGAGTTTTTAAATAACAGAGTTTTCACCTCCAGCATTCCCAGAGTCTCAAATCATAAGAAAAGAAGAATTCCACACCCCAGCCTTATAACACATGGGATTAATTTGCAATGTGTTCTGTGGTACTCTGATGCTGCCTGCTCAGTGATGTAGCCTCAGACCAATGCATGTCTGATAACTGGACTTTGGCCAAAAACAAAAAGAAAAACAAACAAATAAACAAACAACAACAACAACAACAACAAAAAAAAAAAAACAGTGGATTGCTTGGCAGCAGAGAACTTGCTCGAAGGTAGACTAGAGGATACTTTTTAAGCATTGCTGTAGCATCTTTTCCTTTGAAGTCTATCACAGATTATATCAGGACACGAGCCTCCAGAATTTCTAGATGGAATCTGCACCAGACTGGTGACAGCTTTTCCAATGATTTGTCTGCTAATGTTAAGAATTTCCACAAGAAGAAAAGTTTTCCAAGAAGTATTTGTATGTGAATGCTTTTTTATTAATACTTTTATAAATTGAGAGAGATGAGTTTGATTCTCTCATAAATTGCACAGCCAGAAAAAATACATGCTAAGATAAATTTGAATTTCATGCTAATTAGAAATAAACTAAATATCCCTAAATTACATGTACATACTTACACTAAAAGGTCATTCCTTGGTCATCTGAAATTCAAATTTAATGGGAAGTCCTGTATTTTTTATTAGCTAAATATGGCAACCATCTTCGTGGAAGGAAGAATATTTTGTTTGGCATTTGGGGTGGGATTTAGGTCAAAAGTGTCATAAACAAGAACAGTGTCAATTTGGACTTTTACTCACGACTTTGCCAGTTCCAGTGCTCCAGTGTTGAACATCTGCCAACATCGATTTGTTTTCAGTGGGTGTACATGTATTTAAATCCCTCATGCTATAAGTCTCTGCTTTTTTAAAGAAAAACACACACACATACAACATTAAACTGGTTCATAAAATCAAAGAGATTCTGACTATTGATATGAGAACTTCTAAAAGGATGTAGCATGGTTTGGCCCACATCTGTGACTGCGTTCTTTGAACTAATTGGGAACTATTGCATGCTGGCAGGCTTTAATCGAGAAATATGTTTCCCCTTAAGGGTGATTTGTCTAATTGGCTGTAGAAATGCTTTTTCTCTGCTGCAGAAAGCTTTTTCCCATTTGCTAATGGTACAGCTTCCCCAGCCTTCCCCCACCCCCAGGGCTGATGCTACACTCATTTCATTGAACTCTGTTTGGAATTCTGTCATCAAGCTAGACAAGGTTTCAGAGTGGCATTCAGCTTGAAACAAGACAGTTTGTCTTTCTGGACTGGAGTTAACTACTCTAGAAAATTTGTGGGAAAAGGTAATCACTGAGGTTGTGCAGGCTATCATTTCTAATCCAATGCAGAGATGAGTTTAGGGATGGGATGAGGGTAGATCAAGGAAGTACAGGATAGGATGTTGGTTGTGTTTTCATTTCAAGGCTCCCGATTCTCAGGCTTTTAGCTATAGTGAGACTGGGTTGCCCAAACGGTCCCTGTGTGCATTTCTTTATTCCATGGTAAGTGCTTTTCTAGATTTCAGAAAACTGAACTTTTTTTTTTCTTTTTTTGCTATAAAAACATTTAGCTGTAACATTCAAGATTATAAAAAGTTGTTTTGTCTATATGGTTATATACATCTAGGGATCAAATACATCTTAAAGTCTAAGTAAAATTTCTAGGTCAATGCTTAGCAAAGGAAAGGTGAAATCCATGAGGTCACACATTGAGCAGAGGAGCCAGCACAGGTACTTGTGCTAAATATGGAGAGCCAGAGAAGTGGTTAGGGCAGGAAGCCCAGTGAGTCATACTGACTCATATTTTTGTGTCAATGCAAAGACAATGCCTATGGAATGACTGAATGACCTGTTCTCAGACTGCCTTCATTTCAAGTTTCATAACCTCCATAGCGCGCAATGCTATAGACAGGACACTGATGTAATCCACAGGATGCTGCAGAACAGGTGAAAACAAACATCAATGTCCTTCCTATGCCTCACAGTTAAACCCTGAAGAAAAGAGAAGATGTGAGTCTCATTACTTCCTCTCAAAGTATAAAGTCAAAGCGATCTCATTGTATTTTCCACACATTCATTTTGGTGAGGAAATTGTTTTAATTTAAACTCGGGCTTATGTTTCATGTCATTGGAAAATAGTTAAAGGCATATGATACCTACTAGAAAGAAAAAGTTCATCTCAATACATACAGAACATTGATTTGTGGCTTCTGCTTTATCTGCAAACTGAGATTTACTTATTTGTGTGCTGAAGAGTGCATTAATCCATACACAGTATTACAATAATGTTCATGCAGAAATGTAATATATTTAACAATAGAAATTCTTTCTTCTGGTGAAATCCCAAATAATCCTTTTTTGAAGGTTGTTGGGAGTACATTTGGCTCAGCCTTCTCCTGGGGAAGAGAGAAAAAGTGCACTCCCCAGGGAGGACCCTACTTGGTGAAGGGGAACACACAGGGGACAGGGGTTACGCTTGGAAAAATCATCCCTTCCATGTTTTGAATGTCTCTTCTGATTAAGCCTTTCTTAAATTGATGTGTTCTCTCTTTTTTCCCTTCCTTTCTCTGAAACTATGAGACAAGTGATTTAAAAAGTATAAAATTTGCCACATCAGGAGGAAAAACAAAAACAAAAACCCTGTCCTTTCCAAATATCATTTATCAATTACTAGATGAGGATATGTTATTGTAATTGTTTTATTTTAGATTTAATCATTTCCTTTAGAAAGACTAGCAAAAAAAAAAAAAATGTAGCAATGGCTGATTTCCAAATGAGTGTGCTCCTATAAATTCTTTCCATTTAATAAGTATTTTAAAGGTGTATCTTATGTGGTAATGTGGTTTTTAAAAAGCTACTAAAATTGAAGTTTATGGTATATGATTTTGGGTCTATTCTGAATTTCTGCAATTTTTTTTAAAAAGATGATTGCTTTTCACATACCCCACATTTTAATCTAATCAACCTATGGAAAAAGAAAAGTAACTTAAAAATAGCATTGCATTTTTGCATTCTGGATCTTTTTAGGTACTTATTGAGGGGTTCAGTACTTCACAAGGAAGCAATGATCCCTTGTCATCATAACCCATTAGCTTTGTTTAATGGATAAAATGACAAACTCACCATGATCAGAATTTTCTCTTTTTTATTTTTATTTATTTATTTTTTTGTGTGTGAAGCTAGAGTTAGAAACAGAGCCTCATGTGCTATATAAGCACTCTACCCTGAGCTACATCCCAAGCCTTTATTTTTTCTTTCGTGTTTTTGTTTTGTTTAGAGACAAGTTTTTTGTCACTAAGTTGCCCAGGCTGGCCTTGAATTTGTGATCCTCCAACTTCAGCCTCCTAAGTAACTGGGATTACAAGTGTGGACCACTGTGCTAGGCCAAACACAGTTTTCTAAAAGTGGGTGGGTAAGTTTGGAGTTCCAAATTTGAGAAACAGAGACCATTTCAAAGGATTGTTATGTGACTATCTTAAGCAGAGCATTCTTTTAAACTTCTAAATGTAGACCTGAATACCTGAATATTCTTTATCAACTAAACCAGTCATAACTGTTTTAAAATTCTAAACATCCAGTACCAATCTAGCACAAGGAAAACCACAGCATTAAATTTTGTTATGATTTTATTTAGTACGCCCGGGTGTCATTATTTGGTAACAGAATTCTAAGGCAATGCCTAAGGAGAACAATGTAATATTTTGATAAATAAGAGGCTATTAAAATAAAACAAATAAAAACAATTTATTTTACATGGTATTATCAATATTTATAATAAAAGGCCAAATCAGCAAGGGGTTTATAGGTATCTATCTATCTATATGTTTGTGTATGTGTATTTCATATATATCTTTGTTTTCCTAAAAGGAATAGACACACACACACACACACACACACATACACATACACACACACACACACACAAAACAAAACAAAACTAAACTAAACTTCTAGTTAAATAATATATTAGTCCTATACCAGCAAGGTGAATTAGAAAATTAAAATCATTGGTGACTCAGATAAACCCAGGACCATATCTTCTACCTCCAAAATTAAAAACAAAAGCAAAAATAACTATTCAAAAACAAATACCAAAATTTAAGTCTGAATCATCAAACATTCCAGATGATAGACATTGTGATAGTCAGCTTTGTATCACTGGGACCAAAATACCTTACAAGAACAACTTAGAGGAGGAAAAATTTATTTGGGGATCCTGGTTTCAGAGATAAAGTCTATGGTAGGTCAATTCCATTACTCTGGGCCTGAGGTGAGGCAGAGCCGTGTGGCAGAAGGGCATGGAGGAGGAAAGCTGGTCAGCTCATGATAATGAGGAAGCCAAGAGGGTGGTGTCAGGGACATGATATAGTCCCCAAGACTCACTCTCTGTGACCTCTTTCCTTTAGCCATACTCTACCTGCCTACAGTGATAAATAAGAGACTATTAAAATAAAACAAATAAATTGCCCCTACATTGCCTAACACATGAAATTTTTTTTTTGGGGGGGCGCACAATTTTAGATCTGAGCCATAACAGACATTTTGGAGGGTTTAGTGCTTATCTTTAATTAATAGGAGAAAAATTTTTCCTTGAAATAGAAATTAAATGCTTCATTTCTTATGAAAGTATTCTTCTAAAGACCAAGAGAAAGCTAGTGAAATACTTCATATTGTTTCTAGATCACATTCATATAAATTTCATTTGCTTTCCTGCAATAATTGAAGGTGGAAAAATATGGAGGAATGAAGGAAGGCCTGATGGAATATAAGGCTTCCAACTCTATCTTACTTTCTATACTTTCTTCTCTTGTTGGTTTTTTTATTTATTTTTTTTTTTTTGAATTCTGCAATTTACATGACAAATCTATTAACAGAACATAAACCACTTCTTCTTCCCATATTTTAAGATTCTCCTTATCACCCATCACCCTTGGCTTTCCTTTCTCACAAAGTCTGAACAAAAAAGAAGCAGGAATAACCATGAGGGAAAAATGGTCAATTTTTGTCTTTTACAACATTGACCTGAATGAATTTTCTAAGTAAATGATTAGTAGGTTGGAGATCCAGTTTGGATGGTCATGGTTCCCGTCTTGGGGGCATCTTCTGAACCACCACCTGTACTTTGTGCCTCAGTTGGTCTTTGTGATTCATTCTGATCATTCCAGTAATGCATACAATGAAGATACGGGCCTCTTCTCTTTCAGAACTTAGAAGTCTGCCACACTGCCATTAGCAAGTTCTAGCTTTTGCACTTGAGCTCATTGTTCATGCTGTGAGCAGCCTGTTAAACATTCTAGAGGCATCCAATTCTTGTCTCTCAGGAAGCTCAGGGTACAACCCAATGTCTCAAGCCTCTTTTCATGTAGGCCTGTTTTTCTACTCTTCCTCCCTGCAAAAAGTCACAGAAGTCCTAAACAAGATTACACATTCTTTTTGAACTAAAATTGGCTTGTTTCTACACATTTTTTTTCTTTTCTTTCTCCACACATTAGCATCCTCTGTGTTTATTATACTCCAGTACTGTGTCCCTCCCCATTTATTTACAACCCATTAAAAAGCCAAACATTTGGAAGCAAATCCAGTGTAAACATTGGAAAGATTCCTGTTTCTGAGATATATTGACTTAGTCATTCAAATTTAAGGCATGCATTTTGCCACTTTGCTTTTTCTTTTTTTTTTTTCTGAGGACTAAACTGTGTGCACAAACACACACACAAACTTAAAAAAAAAAATGGATCTATGTTCCAGGAAGTAAAAATGAAAGTACGGTAAGGTCTTTGAAGAGATGTTGCAAGAGCATATTGCTTCCAAACTGATTTCAAAATGGAATTAAGGCTCTAAGACTAAAAAAAAAAAAAAAAAAAAAAAAAAAAGTGCCTGGGTGGGTGGGGGGGGGGAGTTTCTCTTTTCTGATTATGACAATAATATAGATGCCTATGGAAAGAATTTTGAAAATACAAGCAAAAAGGATCAAGCAAAATAGAAATTTGCATATAATCTCACCAGTAGCAAATATTGCTATTGAAATGTTGCTGTATTTCCCACAAATGATAAAGTAAACTAAAAAGTGCAATCATTGTAGACGTTCATTCAACATTGTAACCAAGTTCTTTTTTTCTTGTAGTATTTTATAATGAGCATTATCTTTATTTTGCAAACACTTGTGAATCATGGTGTAGGAGTACTAGCATATATTTAGCCATGCTAGAAACTGTAAAAATCAACTCTTCTTCCTAAGAATACAATTTCTAAGTATATTTTTATGTACATGGAGGTTTCTAAAGGCCTTTCAATACTTTACCCAATTTAGATCAACTGTTCAGGAAGATGCCACCATCATCCCATTTCACAGATGAGGATCTGAGTCTTGGAAGCTTTGTGTGCTCAGCTGAAGAGGGTGGGCTCTGGGCCAGAGCTGTGGGTATTCACTTCTCCAATGCTCCTGCATTAGAGGTAAGCAGAGAGAAGCAGACAGCAAAAAAACTAAAGGCCACTAACTGAGCTGAGGTCCATGCCTGGTCTCTTTCTTACTCTCATGTTTCTTGTTTTTCTTGGAAGTGCCTGCTAGGATCCAAACTTGGATGTCATCTGTAACATGGACCACCCCCTTATCTAACCTTAAATTTAAAACTTCCAGGAAAAGTAGATCTTTCTTGGCCACCACTCTGGCCTGAAGTTAAAGTTGACTGTGGTCTGGACTCTGTCTCCTGTCCCCATCTACCCGCACTATACCTTATGTAAATTTCTCTCAAGTTGTGGACAGAGGTCCCTTCACAGCAGAATCTCTTGTTAAACATGGATTCTGGAGCCTCATTCAGATCCACTAAAACACAATTTCTGGAGGTAAACTTAGGAATCTTCAATAAAATCAAATAGTTGGTGATTCTTAAGTGTGAGCACTCAGCTGTGTTCCAGCTGAACCGCCCTCTGTCACAGGGAACTACCTATGTCTCCCCCCTTCTATGCCTTCCTCAGATGCATCCTTCAACACAGAAAACTCCCTTTACTTTCTACCTATTCAAATCATACTCAGTTTTCAAGGCTCCACTGAAATGCCACCTCTGAAGTGGCACACCCCTAGTTGCACATCCCTGACTGACCTCGCCTTTCTCTGATCTCAGGCACTTCCTGTCCAGCAAAGTTATTATCATGGCTCACTTTCCTGAAATAAATAGAAGAGACTCCAGTAGGGTACAGGAAGGGGAGGGAGAAGAGGATGGACAGGGGAAGTGGAAATGGAGTAAATTATGCTATGTGCAGGTATGAATATGTCACAATGAACCTCACTATTATGTGTAATGATAGTGCAGTAATAAAAACTTAATAAAAGCAGATACTGTACTTGTCCAGTGATATTGTCATGTATCCTTTAAATACGAAACTCTGGCAACTCTTTTCATCTGGAGGAAACATGGGGAGCCACTATTTGTGTTTAAGAGCCCTAATTTGCATACATTTCGTTAGTTGCTTTGGGGACATAGACATTAAAGTTATTGTCAATTCCACCAGATCCTGTGGTCATGTTTCTTCATGAAAAAGTGATGTTTTCTGTACCCCTTCTCAAAGATATTCACGTATACTTTAATAAACATCCATGGATATAAAACCCCCAAATAACCCACAAATTATGCCTGTCTCGGTAGCCAAACCACAAGGTACTCTTTGTAGTGGTGTCACCTGGGCCGTACTTTAATTTCCAGGACAGTTATCATGGGCAATATGGGAAGTGATTCATAAAAGGAGACTGGATGTCTGGGAGCAGGAATCACAAATTTGAATTCATAAAGAGGCTAGGCAGAGAATGAGAATGAATGGGTCAGTTTAGGAACTAAATAGTTTCACACACTGAGTCTCAGTTTCAAACTTTATTGAGGCCCAGGGGAGAGTCTGGTGGTCTAGACAATGCATGCCTCCATCCAGAGAGTCAGATGGACTCCAGCTAATTGTCAACTGGCAGGAATGCAGGCCTGGTGTTTTAAAGCATACAACCTTTTCAAGAGAAACCATACAGATATCTTAATGAGCTATCCTCCGATTTTTAATTCGAATTTAAAACACTAGGTAGGAAGTGCAGGCCCAACATCCTTTGATGATAATTTCTTTTATGCAACACAATGCCATAAACTAGGATTCCATAGCTTTCTTTTTTTGAATCACAAATCACTATTTGAGAGTCAGCACCCTCTAAAAAGTGAGTCTGAAGGGAAGGTTGAAATTATTTCAATGGAGTTCTCTTTCCAGTCAGAAAAGGAAAAAAAAAAAAAGGTTTTGGAAGGCCCTAGGATTGGATATTCTTAAAATTCTGAGGTAGGTCAGACTCAAGTCATTTGTATATGAGACCTTACTTCTCGCTCAGATTCCATGGTAGTGAGAGAGGGGGTACAAAGTGGTTGTGAGGTATCTTAGTCTGTTTGTGTTGCTGACACAAAGCACCGCATACTAAGTAATTCATAAAGAAAAGAAAGGTACGTTTTCCAATTCTGGAAGCTGGGAAGTTGGAAAAGGAAGAGCCATGCTTGGTGAGGGCCTCTTATAAGGTCATTACATGGTAGAAGGCATCACATGGAGACGGAACAAGAGCAGGATAACTAGGCTCAACTCACTTTTAGAACAAAACCACTCAGGATAAATAACCCACTCCACGCTGTCATCAATCCATTCCTAAGGGAAGCCCTCAGGGTCTAATGATCTCTCATCAGGACCCTCTCCCAACACTGTTGCACTGGGGACTAAATCTGCAACACAAGCAGTTTGGAGGACAAAGATAGAGTAGGGGGTATGCGACTGTCGTATCTCACCTCTCACTAGTGTAAGTAATTGAGGAGCTGCATGCTCCTGCTAATATCAGGAGTGCAGGCTCCTGGGAACCAGTTTACAGTTTCACAGGGGTGTTCTGTGGGGGCTCTGACACCTTCTGGCTTCAAGCTGAGGCTTTAGGACAGTCATTGTATTTTGCAGCATTGATGATAAAATGACAGCAAGAAGTTAGAGCATCATGAATACTTAACAATTTGGCTGACACATTAATAAACATTGTTTATCAATATAAGTGATGTGCATTTACTAGTGTATTGGTTACAGTTGTGGAGGAAGTGCTTCCGGGCCTTGTAAACCCCAGGAATCCCATGAAACCACAGAGAAAGAGTTGGTTCAGTTTGCTTGACATGTGTGGATTAGAGGTCTTGAGAGGAGTTCCTGTTCTCCTAAGAGCTACCACTTCTGTTTCTGTGACCACATATGTCAATCAGATCTGGCCCCTAAGCAACAGTGGTAATAAACAATATGTTCAGTGAGCACAGTTAAGTTCCTGTGTGGTGAGTCCTCAGAAGAGCCCTTCCCTCTGCCACACCTAACCTCTGTGGGACACAGTTCTCTTGTATTCATGGGTCCCTTTGATGTCATTAGGTGCTGTCCCACATCTCACCTTTCACATTAGAAGGAGCTCAAGGCAGCACAGATCTGTCCTGGCAGGCTGAGGGGATCACAGAAGCCAAGGCAGTAGATTCAGTACCCAATCTAAGCAAGCTTTGGCTTCCTTGTTCCATTTTTAAACTGTGCAAGCCCCACAGGACATGCTGGGGAAACATGGTGCTTAGCTAAATTAAGTGAGTAGCCAAACAAATCCCACAGGCTTTCCTATGGTGAGGAGAGAGGCACTTAATAATCCCACCTCATTAGCCTGGGAGCAGCTGCCTAGCCAAGAGGCAGGTACAGGGTAGAAGACAATTGCCTGATAGTTGCCATGACCTGACTTGCATTCTGAGCACTTGAATTACCCTGGCATCAGCCAAACAATTGTCAAGTGTCTATTTTCTTCCCAGGTGCCTAGATGGTTGCAGATGTTATTTTTAATGAAATAAAATAAATTAAAATATGTTTCAGTAAAATACATATTTTAGATTGTGTATCAAATACAATGAACTAATTAAAAGACAAAATAAAATATTTTTAATAAAAACAAAATATTCAAGAAATCTTACTGTTGATCAAATCAAAAATTTTTTACAACTCAGTTGTTGTGTTCTCTATGGAGCATCTATTGAAACAACACATGGAAAGTTTCATGATGAGGCCTAGGACAAGGACCTTCTGCCTGGGTAGAGTAACCTTGCTCTGTACTTCTCACCTGCAGGAGGATGTCACAATTTTTACTTTTTCCCGTTTTCCAGCCCAGGCAACAAACCAATTTTATTTGCTTCCCTAGTCTTATCCATGGACCTGCCACATTTTCACAGAGAGTATAAAAACTAAAGATCATATTCCTCTGGACACTAAGGAGTACCAGGCTCGGAGGCCATGTGTCACTAGGTGTGAGAGGCATTGTTCAAAGCCTCTGTTCTCTGGCCTTTTCCCAGGAAAGAAAGTGAGAAACAGAAAGTGTGAAAAATTGCTCTAAGCTCAGCAGGGTGCACACCACAAATCTAACTCCCCTATCTTTGAGTGCCAAACTTGCTGTCCTGAGATGCTGTCTAATCGTCTGTCTGCTGAAGTGAACTGTGTGGTTAAATAGGTTCTAGAAGTTAAGTGGAAACAAACAGCATCTATTGCTGCTGCTGCTGCTCTGTGGCCCATACCCACCCTGGCACATATGAGGGGTGTGAATGGACAACCTTGGAACCCCCAGAGGAGGGTATTTGTCTACTTGGGATGACCACTCAGGCCATCTATGTTTTTATTTTGTCCTCCCTTTCCCTAGTATCTTTGTGAGTAAAGAGCTTCTCCTGTCCAACGTTCCCTCATTCTTCCATCAAATATGCTCAAGCTCCTGGGATCCCAGGAATGCTGATGTGCTGTTGTTTGAGTCTGGCTACTGCAATGAGGGCAAACACAATAAACAGGACAGGAAGCTGGGTTCAAGGTTCTGGACTGCCTTGGAGGACTGGGTAGGGAGGTGCCATTCTGAGACCATTACACTCACTATGATAAGAATGATTCCTCTTTGCTTTTTCATCTTGTTGTCATTAGTGTTGTTTTAATATGTATTAAACTGAGGTACAGGATTTTATTTGAAGAAAAAGAAATGTCTAGATAATATTTGAGTATAAAAGAAAAAATTATAACTGAACCTAGTTTACTAGCTTCCAAGCCCCAGATAGCAAATATAATTGTAATTATTTATGGTTATTTGGCATTTGGGTGATTTTTGAGGTGTAGCTTTATGCTGAAAACTGTACTGCTCTATCTTCAGAACTAACACAATTTTCCTGATAAGTTTGAGCCCCTACTATATACTAGGCACTCTGATAGATGCTGGAAGCAGAAGTAAATCACCTATTTAAAACCAGAGCAGCCTACAGGAGATTTCTACCCCGACTGCCTTAGTTTAGACCAAATTTAACATCTTTTTCACCTTCCTTTTTACTATCCCAACTATGCCCACCACTGAAACAGATTGGCTGATTTGTCAAGGTCTCTATTTTCACAAACTTCTTTGATATTTTGTATTCTTTCTTTCCACAAGTCTCTTTTCCCAGATTAACTCTGAGTCTTGGCCCTAACTTAGTAGTTCAACAGTTCTCCCTAGACTGTTTGGAGAACAGAGCAGTAGAAAAGGGTAACAGCACTAAGATTGAGGGGGATGGGAGAGATGCCCCAAAGAGTGGCATCTATCAACCCGGAATCAGGAGGAGTCCAGGGTCACCTGGTGTTAGGAGAGGGTAGTCAAGATCCCTGTGTGTTAGCTAAGACCAGGTGACACTCCCCTGCCCCCCCCCCCATGGCCCTCTGATTCCTACCACAACCAGGAGAAAGTGGATGGAAATTGATGTCAGTATTATTCTGGGAGGAAGAACCCAGATACAATCCAGAGAGACAACGGTTTGGTTCTCACACTTTGACCTGGATCCTCAATTGTCCCCCTCTAGTTTCACTTTTCATTGCACCCATCCTTAAAAAGCGCTTCTCAAGCTGTAGTGGGAAACGAGTTAGGACACTGAGATCTGGATTATTAGTGGTGCTTCAACCCAGAGGGATAATTCCCGAAGTCTGAGCCCCAAGTGCAACAAGGCTTTTACTTTCATACATAGGCAACTTTGGGGTACATCAAGGCAAGGGAATTGGTGCAATTCTATTGAAGAGTGCATTCTACCTACATTCCTTATATGGGTACAAGCTTGTCAGCAGCCTAGGAACTCTTAGATCATTCAGTTTAGGGACTTTTACTTCACTTAGCCTAAAGGGGGATTGTTTTGTCCCCACTACATTGTTTCCTGCTTCTTCTAATGCAGTCTGTTAGCAGCTGCAGGCTCCTATGGTTAAATATCAGTTATGCAGAGCTGCCGTGTGTCAGTGTGCAAAACCACACACAGCCTGTCAGCTCTTAAATAGCTGAAGTTCCCATTCAGTTCTGCAACAAAGCTGCATTTCCTCTCTGAAAATATCCTCCTCTAGTATTCCCATTTCCTAACATCTTTCCTACTCCTTCTCTGTGTTTGCCAAAAAGCCTCCCTATTGACATGGCTTCAGATTTTCCTTTGTTTGACATTTTATCAGTGTTCACTGCAGACATTTTACTAATTGCTTAACTGGCTCTTAAGAATATAAGGGAACTGTCTCTTTCCTTCTCCCCTCCGTGTTAGATACATAGCAGACATCCAAAAAATGTTACTACATTAATTTGCACTCAATATAATAATCTATAAGGTGTAGTATATGGAGAATCTGGCCCTTGCTACTTATTTATAAACATTTATACACATTCAAAACTACTGAAAAATTCTTTCATAAATATGGAACTAGCGAGTATCCAGAACAACCACTTAGAAATCCTTTGTGATTATGCTTCATTGATTATGGTTTTCTTAGACTTATTTACTAATCCTGTGTGTATGCGCATGCACGTGTGTACGCATGTGTGTGTGCATGTGTATGTCACTGCTTCTTATATTACTTCCAAAGAGTTTCTTATGAGAATAAGTCTCAGAATTATTTTCTGTAGGGGATATCCATGCATCCTTCCTTTTTCATTCCCTTAAGTTTTAATCTTGTGTGCAGCAAATTGAATATGAAAACCTTGTCACTTGTGGACATAATAGAGACAGTTTTCTATGGCTTCAGCTTCCCTTCCTTCCACAGGATAGCTGGTTCATCATGACAGAGGAACACTGTCATGACCTTGAATGTTTCTCTTTAATGGGGTGGAGGGTGGGAGGAATTTCAGAGATTGATATGCCCAGTAACTCCCACTGAGAGCTCTGAACTTCTGAATTTTGTAGTCTTTCAAGTTAGGTGACTCTATTTTGTTGACTACAAAATCATCTTATATTTATTTATTGCAAAAAGAAAGTCCTCTATAAGAAATGTGACTGGGGACTTAATCTGCAGTCTAATGCTGAGTGAAGAAAACTTTAATGAGGCTTTCGTGGTCCAATTGTCTCTTCCAGGACTTCAAAATGTCTGCAGTCACACGGGGTTAAGATAATGGCCATCAGGCTATTCCATTCTTCACATTTCTGGTCAGAGATAAATGAGAATACGCTTCCCCGCTGTGCAAACATCCTTTTTATTAATACTGGGTGAGCAAGAATGTAAGCACATTTGGCTGCAGAGAAAACTAACAGAATTGGAAATGCAGAGCAGAAAAGCTTAGAGTCTAAGATCAGGCTTTCAAAGTATAAGTAAAAAGAAAAAAAAGTATCAGAGAAGAAGCAACACAGCTGACATGAAAATGGGTCTGCATATTAAAAATGCAGACAGACACCAATAGGCCCCCAAGTGTGCCCAGTGGCCACTACTTGTTTTGCTCTTGGAGAAACAGATCTTTTCAGAAATGTGGACTGCTCATTCACTCTGTCTCCAAGGTACACTATTGAATTTGAGTATACACTATTCATCTGAACTTACAACATTCACTGCTTCTGCAAAAATTTGGCCATAAAACTCCAATGTCCTGTAACATGTATATTCTCACATATTGCAACTCAGCTTTTAAGTTATTATTTTACCTCTACTTATGTATGTCTTCCCATTGCAAGTCTAAACAACTGAAGGTCAAGGACAGGGCCATACTATTTTTACAGAACTTATCCCAATTCCTCCCACAGAGTAGGCACCAACACCACTGCACTGCAAACTCCAGCACTGTGTTGTTGGTGCCTCTGGAGTTGTACATAGTGGCCCTGGTAGAACACATTGAATATGCGATAATTTGATGTCATCCAGGGAAGTCTGGTACAATGTAAAAAGTCTGGTGTTGCTTCAATGGTCTGGGGAGAAAGAAAAGTCCTCAAACTTTAGTCAAATGCAGTATTGCTGCCTTTGACTAAATGCTCTCTGGATTCTCAAATATCAAAGAAAAACAATAGTCACACATATTTCTACTTCTGGATAGAAGTTGTCTCTGCATTTGTATTCACACTAACTAAATACATGAATATATAGTTGTCAACCACTAAAGCAAAGAAACAGAATTCTAAAAGGATAATTCAAAAATCTGAAAAAAAAAAAGTCCTCCTAATCTAGGAAAGCATATGTTTCCAGCTTCTGCATTACTTGGCTAGCTTCTCCACCCTAAAGATCCTGTTTGGGCCCAGTGAGAATTAGAAGCAATATGGATTCAGTGGAACAGACACTACATCTGGGCAGACATGGAGGCATATAGGCTTCCAACTAAGAGAATTCAGCTCATTTTTTATCCAGATGTTCTTAGGAGTTTCAGAAGTTTCATTTCATCAGGGGAAACTGAGATGAATCCCTCTATGGATCCATAAAAATGTATAGCTTCTGTTAAATAATATTAAGCATGTTCCCTTTGAAGAGACAGCTCATGTTAAAACTGCAAATGCCCACCTGTGGCCATGGATTTCAGCAATGGAAACGTTAATGGCCATTGGCTTTCTAAGAATAAAACGGTGTGTTCAAAGCAAACCTTCTAATTAGAAGAAGGTGCTGTAATCAAGGGTCCTCATTCAGATAGCTTGAGAGAGAAAAGGACCATTGGGTGGAGAATGGGTCTTGACTCTTTTGATTTGGCAAAACGCGCTAATAACGTTGGCTCAGCTTGACTTCTCAAGGCTGAGACATGACCAATACATTAGCAAGGCTATTGGCTTTGAGGAGTGAGTATCTGAATAGAAATAAATGTATAGAAGTAAATTAAAACCTTAAGCTAAACTTGGTCTTCACAGGTCAGCTTAGCTGGGTTGGACAACATAATCTACCTGACCATTTTCTTTGTCCATTTGTCTTGTGTGCTTTATTCATTTCTCCTTCCCCGCTTCCTCTCTCATCTCTTTATTTTATCCTTCCTTTTTGTAATATGCTTCTCTTAGAATAAGATTTTCATCTTCAAATGTCACATTTTCAAGAAAATGTTGAATTTTTAAAAACTACAATAAGCTGATTTGCAATCAGTGAATGCACGCAGGCAGGAACAGGGACACACTTTGAATTGTGCTCGCATTCCACTGATGTGAATGGCAGCATGCAGGAGCCCCCGCCTTTGTAGACTTCTGGCACTAGGGGGATAAGTAACAAAATAAAGAAAGACTCTCCATGAGCAGTGTGATCTGTGAAGATGAGACGCTGGCCCTGGGATCTGAGTGACTGTGAAATACCCCTAATGAACTCTCTCGCTCTACTTCCTCTGAGCTCCCTTCCAGAGCAGGGAAGACTACAAAGCAAGCCATCAGGCTTGGAAGTGCAGCTAGTAGGAGGAAGAAAGACAAAGTCCGAGGCTGAAGGGAGATTCTGAATTAGTGATAAGCTGCTGCATCCCACATGCGGAGGCTTCTTTCGGTTGCTGCGGAAAGTGTTTTATTAAACATACTGGTACTCCTTTGTGATATCCTTCGTTAACTTTCTTTCTTGCTAATGTGTGGTTCCTGGAAATAAGCAGATCGAGTTTTCTATTTATCTACATGCTATGTAAACAGCTGCTGCAGGTCAGTGAAGCAAACAGCAGGGTTATATTTGAAGAGTCTTGTTAGAGTTACAGCAAAACTAGCAAAACACTCATTGGTCACATTCAGGGGCTCACAAAAGACGTGCATTGGAGGGACGCTGGGGGCTGAAGCACCTCAGGTGTGAATACAGATGTAACTATTTGTTTTCCCATTACTCCCCCTTGTTTTTTTTTTTCTTTTTTCTCTCTCTCTCCTGTGCTCCAGATTATTTTGTTTCCTCTTCAGACATCCTTCTGCAAGGATAACAATAAGTAATTGGATCAAATCAGGATGAAAATGCTTATATCGACTGTTTAATCTCAGACCAAAACAAAACAAAACAAAATAAATCCGGCATCATCACCTCCAGGAAAACCAAACCAGGCATTTCACTGGGCTCTTCCTCATTGCTAGTTGTGCCCACGGGGTCTGGGAAAGGCCTTTTCAAATGTAAATTTTCAGCATCCAGAATGATTGATGTGGACCAACCTTTCTGGAGCAACATTTGCGTAGAGTCAGGCTCTAGCTCACAATGAGCTCCCTGTTGCAGAAAACAGGACTGGGAACCAGGGGTGAATTACTTGCAGGAGATAATACACAATAGCTCCTGTTCCTGCCCTTAGAAATCAGGTGTCTGATGGAGGAGAACTAATGAAAATCGCAGGCACAATACACTTTTATGTTTATAGCAAACACATACAAACAAGTGTGGACATTTAGAAAATGGATTGTTCTTGATAACTGAATATCCTACATAGCAAAAAATTGCTGATTATCAATGAATGAAATACTACAGAGCTTCAGCATCCAATCCCACACTTGTAAAAATCACTTACTCTCTCTGATGATTTCACAATCTGTAAAAACTTTGTAGCGTTTATGGGATGTTGAACAAGTTATTTAATCCTTCTAACATGTTTTCTCACCTGTAAAATGGGAATAATGATATTTACCTCAGATTGTACCCATGGGGTAGGATTATAGATTTAGCACAGTGACCGGCACAATGTAAACAGTGGATACCTACTAGTTATTGCTAGTAAGATGTTGTAAAATCTTTTATTAATAAATAACATAATTGTTAAAAGTAAAATAACACCAATGATGTGTTTCAAACTTTTTTAATTAAAAAAAATAAATTTTGACTTTGGAATAGTTTCAAGTTTACAAAGAGTCACAAAGATAGCACAGTTTTTCCTGTATATATTTGAACCATTTCCCCTGTTAACATCTTACATAATTGTAGTACATTTGTCAAACTTAAGATACTAGACACTGATTTATTGCCATTGACTAAATTCTAGGCCTACCTTGACAGTTTAAATAATATTGGTCTTGTAAAAGATCACCTATTTTGTAGAACACTCCTGAATTTGGCTTTATCTGAAATTTTTTTTCTCATGATTAGACCAGGACCACAGGTTTGGGAAGAATACATCAAGTACACAGTGTGTACTTCATTTCAGAAGGTACATTATATCAATGTGACTTGTTAATGGCCACTATAGAGTTACTTTTTTTTTTTTTTTTTTGCTTTAAATATTGACTTTTAGGAAGCATGTTGCCATGTTTAGTTCAAACTTAAAGGATGGTGACTTAAGCTCTACATCCTGGATGATTTTTTTAAAAAAATGTGTTTGGAATTCTTTTATAAAAAAGGAATTTTGTCACTTTCTTCCCTTTTATGTTTTTTATATATTTTATCATATCAATATAGATTCATGTATACACACACATATCTGGTGTGTGTGTTGCACACAAACATGATTATATGTGTGTATATATGTGTATGTGTGTGTGTGTGTGTGTGTGTGTGTGTGTGTCTGCATATTTAGATAGTACTTTGGGTTACAATCTATCACTCCATGATTTTATTGCTCAGAAGGCTTCAGCTTTGGCTATTAGGAAAAGAACATTAATGCACAAAATTGAAACAAACAATAAGAGTGTCTTTTGTAGCATGGCTTCAATAATTGCAGTCCTTGGAGCTGAGTGGAGAGAAATTTTGAGCAGATTTCTATAAGAGAAACTCCTAGCCATGTTGTAACAGGAAGCTACAAAATAGGGATAGATCAGAGATGGAGTGGCAGTTCACAGGGATAGTTAGATGCTCATGAAGGGAAGAAGTGTGATATTTTAGGGGCTGGGGTACAGCTCAGTTGGTAGAGTGCTTGCTTTGTATGTACAAGGTCCTGAGTTCAATCCCCAGCACAAAAAAAAAAAAAAAAAAAAAAAAGAAAGAAAGAAAGAAACCAGAAAGTGTGGTGTTTTACTCAGTGGAGAGTTTATTTCGTACTTGATCACTTTGAAAAAAAGCTTTGTTATCAATTGTTGACAGGCTTATGCTTTAGACTATACTATTTCAAAGATGATATCTGTATAAATGAGGGAAAACAATATATTATATAAATTTTGATCTTATTATTTGTTGTTCATTGTAATATCATGAGAATCAATTTTTTTTTATCTTTAGGATAATGAAGACACTAAATTATAACTTAGAGTCCTACATGGAAACCACTAACTATAGTGAACTAATGAGTGAAAAATAGGTCCTGTAAAACAATATACATGCTCTGGATTTTTTTTCACAGAGAAATAAGAAAACAATATGGATAGTAGGGTGGATATTGGCAGAAAAATTTACACTGAACAAGTATTGCCTGAGGAAATGAAACTTAGTTACCAATATTGACCTTATTTCCATAGAAGCTATAATGTAGTATTAAGTTTCCTTGTACTGCATGTAAAAAATTTCTAGATTTAATACAGGGAACTATTCCCCTTTATTTCATATGTCCTTTGTTATTTTCAAAGGTCTTTATGCAATTATATTTTTTTGTGTGTGACAAATTTGCAGTGATCATCTGCTTCCATTGGCCATTTATGCAAATATAAGATAAAATGTTAGCAGTTGAATTGCTAAATCAAATCATTCATGTGTTCATCTGGGAAAACTTCCATATTTTTTCCAATTCGTCATGTGATAATTATATTTGTTCAGGTTTACTTCCCCATGGCAATTCTTAAAGCTTTTTTGAAAATATAGTATGCCATAATAAAAGTTAGTACTCTGGATATCATGAAATGAGTTTGAAATGGGCCACTTGTGATTTTGACAAGTTTTCTAGGGCATGTCTTCATTTATAAAAAGAAATGTTATTGCACCATTGACATTATTTCTTCCCTCCCTTCATGGCACTTCATAATGAGTTTTTATGTTCATTACATATTCATTATTTTGAGTGATATTAATGATCCTCACATGTATTTTCACCATTTGGCCCTCTATAAAAAAAGTTTGACCTTTCAAAGACCCTTTTAAAATGTGGTACTAGAAATAAACAAAATTCATGATCCACTCTGATAAATATAATAAAGTAAGGCTCATTTGTTCTATATATCACAGTTGGTCCAATACAGCCATTCATATGTATTTTTTCAGTAGTAGAGATTAAACCCAGAGGTGCTCTATTACCAAGCACATGCCCAGCCCTTTTTATTTTTGACTTTGAGACAGGGTTTTGCAATGTTTCCCAGGCTGGCCTTGAACTCGCAACCCTTCCTTGCTCTCCTAAATTGCTAGGATTATAGGTGTACACCACAGTAACCACTGGGTGCAATCCTATTTTGAATGCCATTATGAAGGTTCTTGAAATGTTAACACTCAAAAATGACTCAAAATAAGAGACATTACTAAAAAATAAGTGCACTACCCAGTGACTTGGGTGGCTACGGCAGGAGAACTGCAAATTCTAGGTCAGCCTTAACAATTTAGCAGACCCTGTCTTAAAATAAAAAAGAAAATGTATAAGAGATGTAATTCAGTGGTAGAACACCCCTGGGTTCAATCTCTAGTACTAAAAGAAAAAAAGAAAAGGAAGAAAAAAAAAGGAAAATATGTGCACTATTCACTATTCTTTTAGGGCATTAAGAACTGTCTTATTTCAAAGATTTTTACCCACTCTGTACTTCTACCTAGAAGGTTCCATCTCTCTCTCTCTCTCTCTCTCTCTACACACACACACACACACACACACACACACACACACTCTGTCCTGTTGATCATTCAGAAATCAACTCAATCTTCATTTTCTCAGAAAGTGTTTCCTGGATTCACTTTTTGTAGGTCTTTTTTCCTCATAAAACACTGTTAAGAAGAAAACTTTCTCTCTACCCTCTCAAGTTTATTCCTGGGGCCTGCCAATTAAATTAACAAAAGACAGATTGATGGAAGAAAAGATGCATAAATTTTATTACTATTTACACACAGAGAGGTTTTGCAATAACACAATTTTCAACAAAGGAAAGAAGGATTAGGCTTCAAGAGAAGTAACTGTATGTGTGTAAGGGAGCTAAGCCACAGAAGGGCTAGTATCTATCGTAGGGGATGTGCAGCCAGACTCTACTGCTATCAACTGTCCTTGGTGATAAGTCACTCTTCTTTCCTTGGCACTGCAGAGGGAGGGGCACAAAGTTCACCTTTCTCCAAGGGAAATTCACATCCTGCTTTTGGGCAGATAAGTTGAAGACAGAGGACTCTTCCTGTATCAGCTGATGCTTAATTGCCTTCAACTCAAAATTGTCTCCATACCAACTGACACTTAACATATTTGGGAGCAGCAAATTCTATTCTCCTTCAATATTTTGTTTTTGACCTGGGTAGCATTTCCCACACTGTTGCAAATGGGTATAAATTCTGGACTCCCCCTTTAGATTATAACCTCTTTGATGTCAAGAACTTCTCTTATTCACCTCTATTTCCACAACACCTAACGTAGTTCTTGATCTCTTGTATTTATTGATAAAGATAATGATGTGAGAATGAGATAACCAAGAAGGTTATTCAATGCATTAAAAAATCTTAGAGATTTTAGGACATAATTGAGATACTTTGCTTTGAGAAACACTGATAAACACATAATTGTCTGTACTAATAAAGTTACTGATGGTACACAACTTTAATAAAATGTCTTACACCTTAAAAGTACTTTTCTATGTACAAGTTTAATCTGCCTACAACTTTTCTAGAGTTCTCAAAAGAGGGAACCGAGTAAGATTTCAAGAAGTTAAGTGAATTAGTGGAACAGCATAGTACTTAGAGGACACTTGGGATGTGAGCAGTGCCTTCTTTCTAAAGAGTGAGGCAAACTCCAAGGGTCTATCACGTCTTACCTGGGAACAGGGAAGAGGTAGCAGAAACAGGTATGTGTAGTTTATGCTTTCTGGTCTCCATTTTTAGTTTTACCTTTAACATCATGGACACACTCCACAAATTCATGCTAATCACCACTAGAAGCAAAAATTTCCCTAGGTCAAATTTAATCATGCTTACCTTTAGGGATTGATTATTCTAGTCATGTTTACATACACAGGTTGAGCAGAACTTACCTGAAGTGCTTGTGACAACAAATGTTTTGGATTTTGTATGTCGCATGAGCTTTGCATTGTTGTGACCTATATACCAGACAACAACAACTTAGAGGAGGATAAGTTTATTTGGGCTCACAGTTTCAGTGGTTCAGTCCAGGGTCAGCTGACTCCATAGCTCTGGGCTTGAGATGAGGCAGAACATGGCAGAAGGGCATGGCATCCTGCTCCGTTCATTACAGCCAGGAAACAGCGAGCTCTGCTCCACAGGGACAAAAAGTAAACCCCAAAGGCACTCAACCTCTCTCCTCTTCCTCCAACCCCCATGATCAAATTCCTTCAGTCACACCCTGTTTAACTACAGTTATCACTCAATTAATCCATTCCACTGGATTAATCCACTGAATAGGTTATAGTTCTTGTAATCTAATAATTTCACCTCTGAACATTGTCACATTGTCTCACACATGAGCTTTGAAAGGATACTTCATAATCAAACCATAAGAGATGTTTTGGGTTTGGGGAATAGTTGCATATACATAATGAAATATTTCAGGAATAAGACCAAAGTCTAAATACAAAACTCAATTATGTTTCTTAAACACCTTATACACATTGCCTGAAAGTGACTTTATACAATATTTTTAATAGTTTATTACATAAAACAATGTTTCATAATATAGAATTTTCTATTCATGGCATCATGTTAGTGCCCCCAGTTTCAGATTTGGGTACATTTCACATTTCAGATTTTGGAGCCTTAGTGCGAGCAGCACACAATGGTTTTCCCTTGGACTCATGACCTCCCTGGGGTGCTGCTGAAGCAAGGGTGAGCTCACCGCTTCTCCTGAACTCCTCCCAATGCACACACTTACCCCAGCTGTAGAAGATTCCCTTCCTCTTTTCTCCTTTCCTCAGAGACACCCCATCTCTCACTTCCCTCTGGGACACTTACAGTACCCCTGCAGTGAATGTAATAATTTACAAAAGGCAAGAAGAAACAGTGACATCTGCTCCTTATGTTTCTCTTTCTGAAAATTTTCCAAAGCAATGAGGTCATAAGGAATTAGTAAGCTATATGAAAGAGAGGAAAGAAAAAATCGTAATGGGAATAAATGTGCTATTTTTAACATAACATCCTCTTTTCCCCATGAGACAAGTAGCATCTTGATGGTAGTAAATATGTTTTTTCAATTTTGTTATTACAGAACCTAGTATAGTCTTCAGCATAGTAGGTCTTTACCTGTTGTGGAAAGAGATGGAAAGCAGAATGAAGGAGAAAGAGGGTGGAAAGAAGAAAGAAAAAAGATGGGAAAGAAGAAACAAGAAATATAATTACACATATCAATGCAACATATCAAAAAATACATTGAACACATAAAGTGTGTCAAGCACATGACTAAATACTATTTGTAACATAAAAATACTTCAGATCTTCAGGAGTTCAAAAATTAGAAGATGCTTACATTTAAATGCATACAAATAAATCTCTATAACAGCAGATGTTGAAACATAGTCTATAAGATATAAGTACTTGCTTCATGCATAGCTCCTCTTAGAGAAACCATCCTGAGGCAAATTTTGTGACTCCCAATATTCAGCCTCAGATGACCACATTAGAAGGTACACCTGATCTGGAGGTGTTTTACCTGTAAACTAAGATACAGCCTTTTGTGAAAAGATGAGTGGAGCCAATCAGAGCTTCTGTTAGAAGTGAAGTAGCTAACAGGAGGCGCTGAGGCAAATAGGTTATTACAGTCTTTATGGATCAGGAAGAAACTAAAGTTAAGAGCAGAAATTAGAGGGAGCTGAGGCTCTGACAGAGACCCCAAAATAAGCATATGAAGAATGAGAAAGCAGTGAAATAGATAATGGAGAAGAATAAACAGTCATGTCACTAGATGCAGGAATATTTGGGGAGAGATTTGGAGAGAGAGAGAGAGAAAGAGAGAGAGAGAGAGAGAGAGGAGGGAGAGAGGGAGAGAGGGGAGAGCTCACACATACACAGTTCAGGATAACGAAGGAACTTGAACATAGCCTCTAGAAGTTTCTGGTTCTAGCAAATGCATCCTTATTATCAACTCTTTTCTTATGATGGTAACTTGTGTGGGGTCTTCCACTCATTTAGCTAAGATTCATATTAGGCAAGAGCAGGGAAGAGCGAAGGGCATTGTGCCCTTTTCAGAAACAATGACAGTTCCAATCCTTTGCCAGGGATCCTCAATTCTGGCAGGCACTCAGGGTTACTTTGCCATTTCAAAGCACACCGAGGACTGGAAATTCTGATAGGATTAAAATCAGCAGATGTTAGGTGGGACCCAAACCTTCACTTTTTTTTTTTTTTTTTTGCAAAACCAAAGAGATTGTCAGGCTCAGCAAGAGGTTAGAAGGATGCTGTAGCAACTCTTTAACTGTGAAGCAGCCATGAGCATCATTAGCCTTCACAAAAGCTCCGTTTTCGGCTCTGTTGTGTGAGTTTGGAAAATAACAGGCCCTGGCTCTTTCTTCCAAGTTAAAAATACATCATGACTTGTATCATCTGGGTGCTAATCATATGACTGTGTATCTATGCAGCCCAATTGACAAACCACTGCTACTTTTAATCATCTGCCTCACCCAGTGTCCCATTAGTTTTTCTTGCTTTTTAAAAAAATTAATCTAGTGTCTATTATGTTTGGGGACTGAGCTTATAGCACAGCTATAGGGGACATCATACATATGTATGCATAATTACAGGGTAAGGTAGGAGGCTACACATCATGTAGCATGGTGCAATTTAGAGTTAATTATACAGAAGGTGCAAAGCAATGTCTGGCGAAATGGCCAAGTTCAAGATTGCTTGATTCGTTCACGTGATTCTTGATTCTTAAATGTTTCCTTTGAACAAGCACCTCTATCCCAAACCACTGCTTGGTGATCTAAACACTGATCTAGAGAGGTATGGAGAATTTTCCCCATTTTCAAACATTTTCCCAATGATTATGTCATCAAAATATTTACCTCTCTTCACTGTAATTTTCAAAACAATGGATAGTAACCTGCATTATCATCTGTACCCAGTTCAAAAGGGAGGCATAGGTGAAATTTTCACTTAGATGGTAGGGAATCCCTAGAAACAGGTAATATTCACATGGAGTTCCCATTCAATTTGGTAAATATTATGTGACGACCGGGAAATCATGAGACATATTGTAGCAACAGAGCAGCATGTCTCCTACAATAACCTTTTTATTTATTTAATCCAGCTCATTAATAAAGATCTTCTTTTCATTCTCCTGATGTACAAATGCTCCAAAACCACAGGCTCACATTTTGACAGCTAATTTTGCAGGATATAATTTTCCCGCTTAACCCAAGAGAAAAAAGCGACGGATGATTGAGATTAATCATTTGTAAAATTATAATTCTGTCACAGATAATAATTTGCAAGATCTTTCCCTTTTCTGAAATCCCCAGAATGCACCATAAATTGTCACACTTTGTAACAGAACATGTAACACATTAGGAGACTCCTAATAAAGCAAGTCTGCTAGAAAAACAAACCAATTGCCTTATAATTGGCATGTTTCCCACGTGACTGTTCTCCTGTGAAGGAGCACTGTGCCTTGGGTGAAGAAGGGTTTTAAAAATTATTATTCAAGAGGTGGTTATCACCATCTTATTACCGTTTGAGCTGTAATATACAATATTTCTTTACTTCATGAAAGCTTGTTAGAACATACAATTGTGTGCCCAGGAGGCAAATTGTTCCCTTGTGGGAAGGTGAGCAAATTCAAAAATTTTTAATTAATTTTCAATTAAAAAGATTTTCAAAGTGGACATATAAAAATTTAGTTTTTGGAAAATAGCTACATTAGTTTAAGAAATCTGGGGTTTGCTGTTTGATTAGCAGAACTTTCTGTAACTTTGCTGTATTTTTAAGTCTGCTTCCTTGGCATTAAATACTGTTTCAACAACAAAGGTAAAGAAGCATCAAGGATTTTAAGTGAGTTTGTCAGACAGAGCTCAGGTTACATGGGACTTGTTGGAAGTCGGGGTGTGGGTCTCTGCAGTGTCTTGACCTAGACTTAGCTCAATTGATGAGGGCAGAGCGAATGAGATCAGGGTTCTGAGTTCAATGCTCATGTGGGCCAGGAATTGCTAGTTTTGTTTCATCTACAACTGCAGATCACATAGTACTCAAACCCACGATTCTCAGAAATATATGCTTCAGGGATCTAGGCAAGAGAGGGTTTAAATGGGTCCAAATGTCCCATCCCTAACTCTTATTTAAAAATACCGCTATACTCCTGAATGATATGTTCTGTATTTTAAAATAATTGCATTAGTAAATTTCCAATGTCTCATCATAAAAAACAACAGGAAAGAAGGTGATGAATATGTTAATTAGCTTAATTTAATCATGCCACATTGTATATATAATTAAAACATCACATTGTACCTCATAAATATATGCAATTATTATTTACCAATCAAAATAAAATAAATATGTATTGTATATTTTAAAAAGCTAGAAAACAGGATTTTGAATGTTTTCACCATAAAGAAATGATAAATATTGGTGAAAACAGAGGGACAGATTGATTTACACATTATACCATGCATGCACATATCAAAATATCACATGGTACCCCAACACATGTACTATTTTTAATGTGTTTGTGTTTCAGTTAAAAATAAATTTAATTTAAATTAAAATAATTAAAATCAGTAAATAAACATTACTGAAAGGCTTACTTTCCCGAGGGCTGACATTCTTACCAGACCCATAGCCATTATTTTGAGCCACCATTGCCTTTTCCCAAGATTATTGCAATAGCTTTGAACACTTCTCCTTGCTCCACCCCTTATCTTCTTCAGATTATTCTTAAGCAACAGAGCAATTCTTTTGAAATGAAGGTCAGAACATATCATTCTTCTACTCAAAATCCCTGATAGCTTCCTGTCCAATTCAAAGTAAGGGTCAAAGTCTTTGCGATGGGCAATGAGACTCTATGTCATCTGCATACTCTCCCTCTAGCCCCTTCAGTCCTGCCTCCACTCCATGGGAACCCTCTCCTCCCACTTCCTTGGACACATACAGTATAAGCTCCATAGCAAGCTTAGAATTTCACACCATCCTGGATAAAGGTTATTTGCCAGCAGATTTTGCTTTATGAGACAGCATATAAGAAAGGAGACTGGGTGGCAAAAGGCCTGGTTTTCTTCTTGAAATCAGGAGCACAAAAATTAAGATAAAACCACAAACAGATCCTATTGTTTTGTTTTTCAACAGAAATACAAGCAAAATCAAAACAATACGTCAATATCTCATAAATACAATTATTCTAATACACATAAAAAGCAGTCTCCTGATTGCCTAAAAGAAAGAAAGCATGTTCCTAAAACTTCTGTAAGTACACAGCCCCAGGGAGTACAGCGTGATGCACTTTAAAGCAGGAGGTAATTTAAGGAGGTTTGCTTTGAGCCCTAGTATTCAGCATTAGCCCAGTGAGGACAAGAATACACGAGATCAGAATTAGAATGCCTAGAATTTTTGCAAGATAATTGCACAAAATTTCCTTGAGTATGTATTTATCAAACTTAATGAGGGAAGTCACAAAACAATTTATTTTAGGCAGTTTGCTCTCTAGATAAAAATAATGATTTACATTTATAAGCCATAAAATCTCATTTGAGTACATTGGATTCATAAGGCATTCATGCATTTGTGCACTATTTCTTGAGTACCTGGTATAAGAAAAGTTTGACTCCGGGTGCTGTTTCGTAAATTACTAACCAAAATAAAGAAAAGCCCTGACTTTATAGGGCTTATATTCTACAGGAAGAAGACTATTAAAGAAATGGTAAGTAAGTGCATTGTGTACGCTGTTAGAAGTTGTCAGATAATAGGGATTAAAGGGAAAGTGAACTTTATCAGGGAGAATCAAGAGTACAGGAGTTGGGGTAGCATGAGAGTAAGTCACACACATTACAGAATAGCAAGGAGGACGTCATAATCTCCATTGGATACATCTTGGGAGACTTTCCCAAGAATACTTGACTATTACCCTGCGGAAATGTGTCTGAAGCCCAGCATTAAAAAAAAAAAAAATCTGTTACTATTCTTTTTTTTTTAAATTTCTTATTATTCCTTAGGTAATGAATTAGGATGACTTTGACACCTAGACCCTTCAGTCAGGCTGAATGTCTTGCTATAAAAGCATTATTCCACCCCAAGCTCTTAAGAACCAGGCCTAAAACCATACACCAGATTTTTTATTTTGTGTAGGCATCTAAGATAAGAAAATTAACCATTATTTAGGGGCAGTAACTGGCACACGGCAGTTTTTATGACTTGGGCTAATATCTCAGCAAAATTTGATTTTTAGTTTAAGTAAAAAGAAATTTTAAAAAAGACTGGTATAGTACTTAGAATCTTGATCTTTTATGATATACAAAAGGGGCTTAAGTTTACCCTTTAGATAGCAACTTCTGTGTAGTCATTTTTATTATCACTTTGTTGTGTCTCCTTTTTTTACAGGGATATGAAATATCCCTGAATCTGTCCAGTCAGTGATCTTCCTTAACATCTGGATTTCTTGGACATCTTCCTGAGATCACTCACCACTCACAAGAAGCACAAGGCTGCTACTGCAGACAGCATCTAGATTTGCTTAGAGTTAACTGATACACCAAGTTATCCCATTCACCCTGGACTCAGAGAATTGGATGGTTTGATCTCATGGAAAAATTAGTTACCTCTTCTATTCCTATCTGCAGTTCCTTTGTTTGGAATTCATGGAAGTTTGTGATCTTGATTTAGCAAATGAGGCTAACTAAGCCTGCACAATCAAAACAACCAGCTGAAAACTGGAAGAGTCAATCAGCCAGGTGTTTTACTTACATGGTCTCTTAAGGCCAGTTTGACTAATTGTTTTCACTATGTTGATTCTTTTCATTTTCAATAATTGTCGTTTTCCTGTAGCATAAGATAATGTATATTCATTATGGGAAACATACACAATTCAGGAAAGCCATAAAATTTATTTTTTAAAAATCCAGAATTGCTATAATGTTAACACATTTTTATATTTATTGTAAGTTTTTTTTTAAAATGGCTTGTTTTTGGGGTGTGTGTGTGTGTGTGTGTGTGTGTGTGATCTATATTTTCCCCTTATCTACAAATAAGTTTTGACCACTTGCCTACATTATTAAATGTTATTTTGCAGTAGGGATTTAATTTTTGAATAGCAATATAATATTCTTTAGTCACCCGTGGTGACAATGACAGTACTTCTAATTTTCAAAGTCAGAAATGCACAGAATACTGGTAAATAATCTTATACATAAACTGGGGGATATGTCAGATTATTAGTTTGGATTATATTCTGAAGGAATTTTTGCTGGAACTATACTGATCAAATTGACTAGTAATTGTGCATTGAATAAAAGAGCCTAAGTAAGTTTCCAAATAACTACTTGTAGTGATTTATTTCAGTGGGACAAGATCCAACAGAATACTATCTTAAAATTCTACACCAATGTATTCAGTAAAGGGCTTTTAAATACATAAACTCATTTTGACAGTGTCACTTACGTCATTTCTTTGTGCTTGCTGGGAGAAAAGGAAGAGAACAGGAACATCCTGGGCTGTGCTAGTCTTTGTATATATTTTAATTATGGTGGAATTTAAACAGGTGGCTGAGACTTGATTAAGATAGTGTTATGACTCAGAAAATGCATAGTGATCAGAGGCAATTCAGAGACAGGAATATTTGAAGCTGTCTTTCAATGAATGAAAGTCTGGAAAGAGATTCAGGGAATCTCCCTGAGGAGAAGCATAGATATTAGTTGGGAAGAACTTTTACCAGATGACTATAGAGCCTTCAGTTTTTATAGGATCTAATCAACAAAACAAATAATCTTTAGGTTCTATACCTGCCAGTGAGGATGCCTTACATCCTCTCATCACATCAGCGGCATCAAGAATTCTCCAGGTCTGTGCTCTCAGCCACATATGGTAGCATGGGGCATCTGGAAGGTCTGTGGGGTCCAACTGAGTTGCCTTTCTAGAACATCCACAGATTTATACACAGTTACTACATGCCTCTTGGGTGCCTCAGAGGGACACCAAATTCCAAGGCCTCAGTCACTCTTTCTTTCCCTAATTTAGTTCTCATGATCCCATTATTTCTGACAGAGGCTATTATTTCTCAAGGGTGAAGTTACAATAGTTTCACCAGAATCATCCTGGCTTTCTGCTCTGTTTAGAATTTAAGGCTTTTATCTTTGATAGGAAGCAAGTCAACCTTTATCACATTTTACCCTCTTTTGCAGAAGTCTGGAGGAAACTAAATCTGTACTGGCAGTTCTTTGTGGAGGAGGTGGCACCTGGAGAGCAGCCAGGGACTTCCAATGGGTGTTCTGGTAAAACAAATGATGTGCTTGAACATTATTTGTTAACAGAGAGTAGGTCATGTCCAATACAGCCCATTATGGGAGAGAATAACTACAGAAAGTAATCAGTGAATTGGAACAAATGCTAATTATAATTTTTCTAAGTTTTTCCTAAACCAAAACTGGATATTGTGAAAACAGAGTAAAAGAGTATGTTCAGAAACTCCTGATTTTACCTAAACTATTTCAACTAATATAACAAAAAATCAGTAATGTCCAATGGTATTTTGTGTGGAAATTTTTCCAAAAATTCTTCTTTTTTACTTATATTTGGACCATTGCATTAAAAGGTTCAATACTTTGAGCCATTTGGGGGCCAAGAAATGTGAAGCATGCAAAGTAAAAAGATAGCTCAAGTTTTTGCATAAATTTAAGTGACTCTTAAGTAATTAAAGCATACCCTACTTACTCTGAGGCCATCAAACTAGAATAAATGCTGGCAGCCTTGCTCACTTCCTGTGGGAAAGAATTAGCTCCACCCTAGTGTGGGGGAATCAAGAAAACCCCCAAGGAGGCCTTTGGCCTAATATCATAAAGCACTTACTTTGACATCCATTGGTGTAGGCAGCTGGACAGTCCAGTAAGTCATGTTTCTCAAAGAAGTGAAGATTGTGAAATGGTTGCAGATAAACATAACCACAGTGATGATGAATTGTACAAGTGAATTAAAAAGGGGAAACTTGCTTCAATTTGAGTCTTGGATTTCAATTTTCAAGTTCATACAGGAGGAACTGGCAATCGCTAGAGAACAAATATGAAAGACTAAAAAATGTGCCTTCAGGTTCTTGTGATAATTTTGTATACAGTGTTCTAGCTTTACCAATGGATAAGTTTGGCTGGAAAAGTCACAATGTCCAGTTGCTATCTTTGAAACTATCTGATCACTTACTCTCTTTTTACCAAGATTACCATGTCTGTTCTCCCTAACTTGTGAGCACACCTTGTGTGTACATACAAATTAAATGTATGTCATTTTAATTAAACCAACTACAGTTTCTTCTACTGGACCAACCTAATAGTTCTAGAATTTTATTGCACTTTTTTTTTTTTTTTTTTTGGTACTGGGGATTGAACCCAGGGGAGCTTAACCATTGAGCCACATATCCAGTCCTTTTTATATTTTATTTAGAGACAGGGTCTTGCAGGGATACCTGGGGCCTCACTGAGTTGCTGAGACTGGCTTTGAACTTCCGATCCTCCTGCCTGAGCCTCCCAAGCTGCTGGGATTATAGGCATGTGCCACCATACCCAGCCTGCACTTGTTTTTAATAGCAACACAAAACTCAAAACTCAGGCAAGCAAACAAAAACACTGGTATTGTTTTAATAGACACTGGCTATCATAGCAGGCTACTGCTTTGAATATAATAAAAAATTGTATAATTCTAGCATCGGGTTTAGCAATTAAATATATGCCATTTTAATTAAACCAACTAAATCTTTTAGTGCCCATCAGAGGCTATAAAAATAGGAAGTGCTAAATTTATTGTGCACTTCTAGGAAGGAAGATAGCATTCCTCAGAAGTAACACATTGCAATTTAGTTTGATGATTATGATCAACTGAAGTGTCGCCTTTGATTTTGAAAAGCTGAGGTGAATGGTACAAACTTCAGATTGTGAGAAGTGTTAATTTAGAACAAATAGAATAAAACAATCTTATCTGACACTGCCTGAGAAGCTAATAAAAGCAGGAGAGATAATATATTTGGAAATTAAAAAAACAACAAGGCAAATGTCTATTAGTAATTTCAATCAAACAATGGTCTCTACATAGATAACTTAAATAAACTAATGCCTAGAAAGTTAAAACTCTGTTATAATGTAGCTGAGCCAAACACTCCAAAATAAAAATGTTAGAATTTTAAGGACACTATATCCATCTATTCTCAATTCATAGAAATGTTTTATACATATTACACAAAGTATTAAATACCAAAATATCTATATCTTGCTCTGTCTAGATAAATTTGAATGCTCTAAATAAGTTAATACCTTGCTCTGTCTAGATAAATTGTTATACTTCTGTTAGAAAAGAGAAGTCCTAACTTCAAGGCCTCTTGGAAGAAATAAGAGATGGTATTGACAACACCTGTGTCATTCACTCTAGTGCAACGGAGGGAGGTGCATCATCCACTTGTTGGGGAAAAGAATTCAGAGGGGCTTGTGTCACATTTGACCCTTCATTGCTTTAATCATTTTTAGAAAATTGAAAAGAAGAAGGCTCTCAACATAAAGATGGCTGAGAATTAATAATACTTAATACCATCTAGATCAGAAACTAAAAGACCTTGTAGAAAATTCTTTTGGCTCATTTTGGAGTTCTGAAAATTTCCATCCATGCTTATAAAATGAGCAAATTAATCAACGTAAGTCCCAGCAAAGAGAAAGAAATCTCTGATCTGAAGCCAAGAATGCTTCTTAAACACTTCCCAACAATCTGGCAAGATAGGCAGTATATCATCAACATCTCACCAACAGGGAAGTCGAGACCTGGAAAGATCAGACAGCTTTTCAACATTCCTCTACAGGGAGGTGGTCAAATGGGTGGCCTCATCTGCTGGGCCAACATTTTTTCAAACAGAAGAGTGAAAATGCCTATATAGGTGTGAAAATGTGAGAGTAATGAACATGTATTTGGTTGATTAAACCAGACAGATAATTTGAAAACTGGAGGCAAAGAGACTGAAGTGTCCTTGCTACAAATCATAGCCTTCTTCTAGGTAGGGAGGAGACAGGTCTCTTTTGAAGAAAGATGAGACCTTTTATAGACTAGAGATGAAGCTTGTGAAGGTTATTTTTCTACCCTAGAGTAAATTAAGGTAGTGATAATTCCCCAAAATAAGCTTATCCAATGGCAAATTCCTGTTGGAATTGCTGTAATAAATATAAAGTTGCATAGTTTCCTGGATTTGGACTTGTGTTCCAAGACTCACATTTTTTCCTGACTGTACAAAACCTGTCAGGCTTTGGTGAGCTGCAAACCTTTAATCACTGATGCTAACAAAGATCTACATATTTTTGGAACCTTTCTTTAGAATTAGCCTCAGGAATATTTTTGGAGCCAGACAACATAATTACTCTTGTTATTTTGGCGAACCATAGCTGACTATTGAACAAAAAAATAAAACTGTCATTAGTCACATTGCAAACCCTTTACCTCCCAGAGCAGTGGTAAATTGTTTATATCTAGTAACATCTTAGGATACTTTCAAAGAACAAATAGCTAACCTCGAATGCATCTTCACAATATTATCCTGCAATCTAGGAAGATAGTAAATTCCAAAAAGTAAAGAGCAATGTCAGTTTAATTTGAACAGTGACCTCTAAATTGACTGCTTGAAGTGATTTCACTCATTTAAATGGTTGAATCCAGAAGGGTTTATGTAATCAATGTAAGAATTCTTCTCAGTGGAACTTTGTTCAAAGAAGATAACAGTTTGTTGGGTCATTAATTTTGACAAAAAATTCATACTTTGCTTATGTATTATTAGAATTTACCACTGTGATTTTTCTTTTGAATTAAGAGATATCTTAAAGTCAGACTCAAATATGAGTAAGTCCTAAAGAATTTTAATGAGGCATGTATCTTCAGGTATCAACACCAAGATTAAGATATGTAACATTTCAAACATCTCATGGTTTCCCTATATTCCTTATCAGGCAGTATCTCTGGCCCAGGGTAACAACCCATCTGACCTCTGATCAAGATAGATTAGCTTAGCCTTCTTTTGAATTTTATATAAATGAAATCATGTAGTTATGCTCTTTTGAGTCTGAGCTGTTCCACTTAACACCATGTCTATGAGATTTTTCAATATTGTTGCATGTAAAAATATTCCTTTTTTAATTTTGAATATTTTGTTCTATGATTATACCACAATTCAATGACTCATTCTACTGTAATGGATGTTTATATTATTTATAGTTTGGAGTTTTTGTGATCCAGGGATTCTTGAACATGTTTCTTGATGGGATTAAGTACTCCTTTCTATTGGGTACATGGAGCTGTAGATTTGTTGGATCATATTTACACTTAGCTTTAGTGAGCATTGCCAAGAGTTTTTCCAAAGGGTTTTTGTATCAATTTACTCTATTGTGTTTCTTAAATTATATAAAGGTTGAAAACCCCTTTGAGCAATTTATTTTCTCATATTTACCATTAAAGCATTTCTTCATGTAAGCATTTTTAAGGGAAGCTTTGAGATATTAAAATGAAATGTTGCTGTTTTATCAACTTCCTTGCTTTTTAGACTCCATCTCATCCATTAGACTCATAGTCTCTATCTTTTTCTTCACTATGAAGAACTTTGAAGTGATTCCTTCATGGCATTTCACTGTGGATTTGTGTGTCGGAGGAGCCATTGGGTTAAATTGCTTGTGAGAGAGTGGGCCATTGCTCTTCTCTCACCTCCTGCATGTGTAGATAAGACTTTGACCAGTACTGGTGTGTGTGTGTGTGTGTTGGGGGCAGGTTTAGCCTGTGTGTAAGCAGATGTGAGATGCAGGAGGTGAGACACAGGCAGTGTGATGTCTTCAACACTATCTCATAAACCTCAGAGAAGTAAAGCCACAAATGTACTTCCAAATCCCACGATTGCCAGTACCTGAGCTGTGGCCTTGTCATCACTCCTCAGGACTTCATCGTTAACTTGCCTAGATAATTACCCTTTGGTGAGGTCAAGGTTCTGATTCTTAGTCAAGAAAACAAAATATCACTGGCAGCTCTTCCCAGCTGTAGGTTTTAGTGATTCCAGATGTATGAATCAAGGAAATGCTGGCAACAATGTGCTGTCTAAACAGAAAGGAAATGAAATGTGCAGACTGTTTTCTAAACATTACAAAGACCCTGGAGATGTAGCTCGCACCAAAATCAATATTTGTATTTTAGTCTTTGCTTAATTTGAACTATTAGAGCCCGCACCAAAGATAAAAGCCATTAGAATTGGAATTTGTTTTCCCCACATTATTATTTTTGTCTTTATTACTTTGGGGGAAACATTTTAGAGGAAGTAAATATTTGATTTAAAATGCTTCATTTTCAAAAGAAATATTCTTCCTTACTGGAAACATATATTGGGAATCCTATATAGGAAGTTTTGCTTATAATACATTGTCTTATTATGTATTATTTAAAAGTTTTTAAAATTTTTGAGTTTAATGAACCAGAAAGAAATTGAGTTGGTACTAATATATACTAATTTCATATATGTTTGTTAGATATATGCTATTGGGCAGCAAAATAAATCTCAATGCTTACAAAATGCTATAATGAACATGTTTTTAATTTTAATCTCATTACAAAATAATAATAATAATAATAATTACTTTTATTATGATATCATAACAGCCGTCTGTGTTGCTTATAACTTAGGTCTCTGATCATTTCATCTAACTGAAATATAAATAACAGTGAGAAATTAAGGAGAAATAAATGGCCTTTTGTAGGCCAAATTGGCATATCAGAAGTTATAATATCATGTGCTTCTTAAAGCATTTCAGGCTTTCACACAGGGTCTATTTAATCTTAATTTATGGACAATTGTAACCAACTTTTGTGATTGGCTTTCAAACTCAGAAAAGAAAAAACATCAGAGTTTGAAATAATGTCATATAAAACACCAGAATAACAGTGAGAAATGATAGCTAATAGAAAAACATTTACAGAAAGTAGAAAAGAAATAACAATTACATTTTTATCATTACTGAAGAAGCTTAACCCACTATGGCTACTTTATTTGGGGATGCAGCACACTCACAGGAGATTCTTTTTATTTTCTACCTTTTTCACTTTGGTAGTAGGTTCAGTAACTGGCTGCATGTAGATGTCATTTAAAAGCCCCTTACCTGGATTGCATCATGTGAATCTCTCTTTCTGCCCCAAGACTTCTCTGGTATTACCAAATCAGATGCCAAAAGGAGCCCACTTGGTGAGGCCCTTTGGTGAGGTCAAGGTTCTGATTCTTAGTCAAGAAAACAAAATATCACTGGCAGCTCTTCCTTATTCTTGTGTCTAAGCAAACCTGGAATTAACACTCCTGGAGGCTGTCCTTGATTCACAGGCAGGAATCAGTGGGTAAAATGCTCCCTTTTCTGTTCCTTGGACAGAAGTTCAAGGAATAGACAATGTTGGCATTTATACTGAGAGGATCTCTAGCCAAAATTAATCTTCGTACACAGTACAGTGAGAAGTTTGAGAATGATTTATGAACTCACTTTCCCTACTTACCAGTTTCATTCTTTCCAGATCCCAAACACTGCTTTGTGTAGTTATTTTCCAAAATGAATGTCTTGCCACATCTCCCCCCCCCCTTTGGTACCAGGGATTGAACCCAGAGGCATTTAACCACTGAGCCACATCCCCATCCTTTTGTATATTTCTTATTTAGAATCAGGGATTCACTAAATTTTTTAGGACCTTGCTAAGTTTCTGAGACTGGCTTTGAACTGGAATTCTCCTGCCTCAACTTCCCAATCCACTGGGACTACAGGCATGTGCCACTGAGCCCAGCTTTTGGAACATCTTCTACAAAGTGAGGGCAATCAAAGCAAGCAGAGTACTGGCTCAAAACCAGACATGTATACTAAGAGAATAGAGAGCAAGAAATCAATCCACACATCCATGGCCAATGATCTTAAAGGAACCAAAAATATACCCAGAGAAAGGACAGGGCATTCTCTTGAATAAATGATGGTGGGGAAAATGGGATATCCCCATTAAAAAAAAGAATGGAATTGGATCTTTATCCTATATATAATAATCAACTCATAATGGGTTCAAGCTTAAAAGTAAGAGAAAAATAGGAGAACAACTTCTTGAAATTAATGTGAGCAAAGATTTTTGGGGGATACAACCTTAAAAATCAAATAACAAAAGCAAAGATAAATCAGACTACATCAAACTAAATAATCATGCACAGCAAAGGGAATAGTGGTCAGAATAAAGAAAAAATTTATAGAATGGAAAAAGTATTGTTAACTACACATCTGTTGAGAGATTAACCCTGAAAACATATAAGGAACTTCTTTGACTCAATAGGGAAAACAAATAGCTCTCAAAAATGGGCAAAAGACCTAAAAATTTGTTTTCTAAAGAAAACATACAAATGGCTCAATGTCACTTATACTAAGGGAAATGCAAACTAAAATCACAATGAAATGTCACTTCATATCTGTTAGGATAACTATTATCAAGAAGACAAGAGATAATAAATATAGCTTGAATGTACAGAAAACAGAACCTCTGTACACTGTTTTTGGGAATACAAACTAATCTAGCCATAATGGAAAACAGTTGGAAATTTCTAAAAAATTTACCAACAGAACCTCCACATGATCCAGCCATTCTCTTTCTGTGCAAACAGATATTCCTTGACTTATAGGAGATTGCATCCTGATAAACATTTCGTAAGTTGAAAATATCTTGAGGACAAAATGCATTTAACCTACCAACATCATAGCTTAGCCACACAGTACTACCAGTTATCACTTGTTCACACATGTGATTAAAGGGCTGCCTGGGAGCTGCAGACGGCTGGCATTTCCTAGCATTGAGAAGAGTATTGTACCACATATCTCTGGTTTAGGAAAAGATAAAATTCAGAATTTGAAGTATGTTTTCTACTGGATGCATATCATTTTTGTGCCATCTTAAAAATCTAAACATAAACTGAACCATCATAACTTATGGATTTTGCCAAAGGAAATGCAACCAATATGTTGAAGAGAGATCTGAACGCCTATGTTCATTATAGCATTATTCACAATAGCCAATATATGCGATCAACTTAAGACCCCATCAATAAGTGAATGCATATGGACAAAGTTTTACAGTGGCATACTCTTTAGTCTTAAAAAAGAAAAAAAAAGTTACATCATTTGTGACAACATGAATGAATGTGGAGGACATTAGGTTAAGTAAAACAAGCCAGGCACAGAAAGAGAAATATGGCATTATCTGAATTATATATGGAACCTTAAAAAGTCAAACTCATAGAAGCAGAGAGTAAAATGGTTTTGAAGTGGTTACTAAGACTGGAGGCAGAGGGAAGGTTGGGAGATGGTGGTCAAAGGACATAGTTCAGTTAGACAGAGGAATAAGTTTAAAGGATCTATTCTCCAATATGGTTACTAAAGTTGTTAACAACATATTCAATACTTAAAAATTGCTAGGGCAATATTTAAAATATCCTCATGACAAAGAAAAGGTTAGTGTGTGAGGTAATGAGTATGCTAATTAGCTCAATTTAGTTGTTCTACAACATATCCAGATATCAAAACATCAAAACACATCACATTTACACCAAATACGTGTGTATGTATAAATATCTATACAATTTCTGTTTATTAATAAGAAAATAAGAACACCATGTGTCTTGGACTGTTTTTCTAAAGAAACTACACTAAGACTGCTAATATTTAGAAATGGCCCCAAGAAGCAGATTGCGAGCCTGGAGATTCAAGAATCAGGCTTCTAACTGCAACACAAATGGCCCTGTCACTCAGCTTACAAGGTTTAGCAGCTTCACTGATGCTAGAGGTATCCACGGCCATTGGATGCCAGGCCAGTAAAAGAATGATGTCAGAAACACACAGCAGTTTAGAGCAAGGTGGGGCCTTGTGTAGCAGAAAACCACTCACTGTTACCAAAGCAGCCCCCAGCTTAACATAGACCTGACTCCTGACATGGAGCATGTAACATGACAAGTGAGTATGTAACATGAGCCTCAAGATCCCATTCGACCTCCTAAGCCATGAGGTCTGGCAAGTGCTCCTGTATTTCATTGTTTATTGAGCTGGTACATGTGAGAGCAGTACTCTAGCAACTCTGCAGGGCATGAGCAGGTTGAGAAACTGATGATTCTCCTCCCCTTTCAAAAGAAAGGCACTAATACAACTTCACACCTCCGATCTCACTGAGGTTCACAAGACCCAACCAAATGAGATTAAAACAAACAAACAAACACACACACACACACACACATACACACACATGGGCCTGCAATAAAAATGGGTCAATTTTTTTTGCATTGGTGCTAGCTAAAAATAGATGGAAGGCACAGCACAGTGCTACTAAAGAACGGCCCTGAAAAGGTGGAGAAGGCAAATCCTCATCAGAAACTGTTCCTTAAAGGAGAGGATGGATTTGGATGGACAGCTAGCAGTTTTTATCAACTCCCCTCTCTTCACTTCCCTCCCCAAATCATTTGGTATTTACTATGTGGGATACATTATTCTGAGCAAGTTTTTATGCTTATCTCTGCAAATTAGATATTATTCTGATATTGTGGATTTTTTAAAGTGACAGGTTATTTGCTAAAAGTCATATAGATGCTAAATGGGTTGTATGCTACACTGTATAGGCCATATTCTTTCTACTGCATTATAATAACTATCTAGAATCACAGCATATGTATCATTTCCAAAATGGTGGATTTAAGCCAAGAAGAATCAAAATCCATTCAGCATGATATTTAAGGGCATTAGCAGATATACAATGTACTTTAGAAAACTGTTCCCCAAGTGGTCAAGATTAATAACTTGGTGTTTGTAAGTGTGGGTTTCTTAATATGAAGGAAAAAACAACAACAGTTAAGGTATTTAGTGACTTGGGGATTCAAGAGGATATGGATCTGGAAGAAGAGTTAAAGAAAAAATGGAAAATGAGACACCAGATCAAAGTTGGTTCTCACTTAAATCACTGATTTGCAAATCATGTTCCATAGATCTCTAGGATTGCTTATTTGTTTTTAAGAATATATTGTGGGAACAAAATCAATCTTAACAGGTAGTAAATTGGGCCTACATACTTCCTACAGAAATCCTGGTTTTCTATTCTATATGCTGAGGTTCTACCCTAAAATTACATTGCAAAAATGATTTACTACTAAAATATAAAATTTGTAAACCACAATTGCAACACTTCATGTATACCAATATACTGGGGGAACATCAAAATACTGGGGTCCTCCATGTTTTGGTATGACTTATGAAATAGTACTTTGAAGGACCAGATTTCTAGTCCAACACTGTTTTTCGCATGTACCTGGCTACAGGATCTCTGCTGGTTTGTGTTAACAGGAGTCAACTGGACACAAACTATAGTCAGAGCTACAGGTACACATGGCTGTGTCTGGTTTATAATAATCTTATGTAGTTATAAATTTGGAGCACTCAGTATCTAAGTCAAGGTTTGGGCCTGGCTGCCTGTGGTCATGAGAGTGGAAAGGTTCAGACAATAATTTAATATTGGCATTAGTGGAAAACCATCTGCCCTTATCTGCTTCAGTAAGAAGTACTTTGCAGAGCTGTTTCTGTGGCACTGACTTATGCTAGACATCTAGGATCTGATTGGCCTGTGGGCCTAAGCAGCTTACAAAATGCTTCAGCAAGCAGGGACAGGTAGGTCTTTGATTTCGAGTGTGGTTATTTGGACAGAGAAGGTGATGCACCAACATAGTTCAGTAGCAGGGGAGGCCACTTAAAAAACAGAGCTCATTTTTAAGCCACATAGTGGACTAAAAAATTTATTTGTATGCCAATTTCTTTGAATAGCCTTTGAGCTGTTAGAATATAGACTTTAAAGTCATACTGAGTTGCAACAGTCTTCATACTTGCTTGTTCTTTGGAGACCTTACAAAAGCCATAGCTTAACCATAGTATGAATAAGCAAAATTTTCAAGTTCTATCAGTGCTGGGTTTTTTTTTCCCAAATCATCTTTCTGTATATCTTTCCTCTCTTCCTACTTAGATTTCAGCTTTTTCTCTAAATCAAGTGAGCTTCTATTGGATAATCTGCCCAAACTTCAAGTTCAGCCAACACATGGGGTCCAGGCTGAAGAAGTTGTTACCTTACATCTGAAACGAACCTCCCAAGCCACTCTCGGTGCCAGAGCTTCTCTAACTCTGAATCTTGTTAAAATGCAGAGCCTTATTCCAAGGATCGGGAGTGGGACCTGAGGCTCTACCTACTGTTACTGCTCTGTTGAATGTCCTTCCCGAGATGATCACCAAGCATACAATCATCACAACTCTAGCAAGTTTTTACAAAAGGTGCAATAACATAGCATTTCCGTCAATATTCTGCTGAGAAACAGCCAATAGGATATATGTGTGAGAGGGAGGGAGAAAAAAGAGTGGAGAGAGGGCCGGTGGGAGAGATTTTAAGGAATTTCCTCATGTTATTGTAGGAGCTAGAAAGTGTAAAGTTTATAGGGCAGATTAACAGTCTGGAAATTAAGGTAAGAACTGTTGTGAGGGACAGAATTCCTTTTTTTTTTCAAAAACATCTGTTTTTCTCTGAACACCTTCAACTGAGTGGATAAAGCCCTCACACATTATGAAGAGTAATGTATTTTATTAAAGTCAACTGATTATGAACATTAATTACATCTGCAAAGTATCTTCACAGCAACATCGAAATGAGTGTTTAAAAAACTAGGTACCAAAGTCTAGCCAAGTTAACACATAATAACACATGATATAATATTAATCACTGTCAAAAAATATGCTTTTTTTCCCCTTAATATATTTTGCAAGTCATTCTTCACTGATAAAATTTTATTATATGAAGGTATCATAATCATATAATTAGTCTTTAACTGTTGAATATTCAGTTACTCTTTGCTTTTAAAAATATTGCAGCAAATATTCTTTTTTTAACTCACCAATCATTTTTATTTTTTTCTATTTTTTATTGGTTCCTTTCAGTTATTCATGATAGCAAAATCTATTTTGATATATTTATACAAACATGGAATATATCTTATTCAATTAGGATCCCAGTCTTGAGGATGTACACATCATTGAGATTCACTATGGTATGTTCATATATGTACATAGAAGTTCAGTGTTATAGCAAATATTCTTGAGGGAAGAGTTTGTAACTACAATGTGTGAATATATCTGCAGCATACTTAAATTTGAAAACATTGGTTAAGTAGTAGTAAAATTTCACATGTCACAACAATGGATAAATTGCACTAAAATTCAACATCGTTGACTTATGTACCTAGTAAGAAGGGATTAGCATTCCTGTGTCTTCACATTGCCAATAACACATTATAAAATATTTTGAACTTTGTCATTCTAGGACATGAAAAACAGTATCTCCTTTGGTTTTATTTATTTATTTATTTATTTTGGTGAGGATAAGCTTTTTTTTTTTTTACATTTAGAAAAATACTTGTATTTCCTTTTCTTCTGTGTATATTGCCCATTTTTCAGGTCTGGGGGGCTTAGTGAAAGAGTCTTTACCATGAGCAAGGTCCTAGGTTCAATCTCCAGTACTGAAAAAAGAGGGAGATTGCCTTTTTTGGGGGGTGGGTGGTCATTGCTATCTTTACCATTGATTAATTTAATCTCAATATTTTGGGGATATTAGATTTATTTTTACATATACAATGCAAATATGTATTATTTTGGTATATTTTTGCCTTTTAACTCATTTTTTATATTTTTAACCATGCAAAGATTTTAATTTTATGCAAAGCTATTCATTTTTATTTTTATCATATCTGGTTTTTAACACTTATGCCTTATTCTACAAGTGCTCCCTCCAAGAAAATAAAAATAATTCTCATATTTTTTCTACTACTTGTATGCTATTTCATTTTGTCTTATAATCTTTGAACCATCTTATTTATTTTTATATAACGATTATAATAAAAGCCCAGTTCCATTTGTTTCATAATCCATTGTTTTTCAATCATAAGTTCCACATGCATTGGCTGTACTTATAAAATATCTATTGTGGAAAATTTATTATAAAATATTTATTACTCTTTCATATGATATGTTTAATAGCTAGAGATCTAGTATCCTTCATTATTCATTTTGAAAAATTTTCTGTTCCAACTTATAAATTTAAATCAGTATTCTCCCCCCCCAAAAAAAAATTACTAATGCTGTTTTGATTGGTATTGAATTGAAGTTTTGAATGAACTATGTGGGAATATCTATTTTAAGCATTCTTAACAGGGATTGTATTACCCCTAAGAGACAATAACTGGCTTTCAGGAGCAAAATCTTATTCTATGTTCAAGGGACAGATATATACATAGTACAAAAACAATATTTAGTATATCTATGTCATTAAAATTTAATGGGAAAGAATGATTAAAAAAACAATGTCTAAAAAGTCTCCCTCAGAGGGAGAAAGTGAACAACTGAAAATAAGTCTGTATACCAATCTACAGTTAACCTTCTGAATTTGTAATCATTACACAAATATTGATTTTTTCTCACCTTCCAGTGTTCATACAATGTGTAAATAGTGAAAATTTAGCATCATCCCTTCTAGCCTTTATACCTCTTATCCTATTTTGGCTAAGGATATTGGTAGCAGCTACAGAAAATTATAAGCAATATATGTCATGTCAGCATTGTTAGCCTGTATATGATTTTAATGGAAAAAACCCCTAGCATTTATTATTAAATCCATGATAATTCAATATGATAATTAGGAGATTAACAATTCTTTTCTCTTTTAAAATAATTTTATCAAATGCCTTTTGGGAATGTATGAAGATGGTCAAGTGAATGCTGTTCCTGGAGCTATTAATATCTATACTATTTTAGCAGATCTCCATGTATTGAGCCATCCCTTCATTCCTGGTACGAATTTTATGTGGTTTTATTATACCATCCTTATAAATGTGATTGTGGGTTATTTGACAAAACCTTTTGGTTTTTGCTATCACAACATAGGTGAGATTTTTATTTGATTTTATTATACCATGTTATTTGTCAGGTTTTGATAATGATGTCTTCACAAAAAAAAATATAAACTACTTTTTCCCTCTATCTCTGAAACAACTTCAAAAAAAATCATTTTCTTATTTCATTCAGATATGATTGATTGCCCCAAGAAAGTGTCTGCATCAACTGCTTTTACTGTTGGTGATCCCTATTTTTTTTTCCATTTTAACTTTGTACATTTTCCTGAATTGTTTGGGTAATTTATTCTTTTAATCCCATGTTTCAAATTTATTTTTACATAGTTGAACAAAGTAACATGTCTTTGTATCTGTGCCTAATTTCTCTCTTCTAATGTATAATTTTGTGCATTCGTCCTTTCTCTCCCTCTTCACAATACTTTCTTTTTATTAATGACTAGTTTCTCTCTCTCTCTCTCTCTCTCTCTCTCTCTCTCTCTCTCTCTCTGTCCTTGATCCCATAATCTCTCTCACTTTTTTACTATCAATTTATCAACTCGTGGGCTCAGTTCATAGTTTTATCATTTGTTTCCTGCTTTATAATTTGTTGATTTCTATTTTTGTATTTACATTTTTATTTCTTCTTCCTTTATACTTATTTTATATATATTCCCAACGAATAGAATTTGATACTTCACTCTTTCTTCTTTCCTTTTTATTTTGGAGGGGAAATAGATTTTTTTAAATATTTTTTTTAGTTGTCAATGGTCCTTTATTTTATTTATTTATATGTGGTGCTGAGTATCAAACTCAATGCCTCACACATGCTAGGCAAGCACTCTACCACTGAACTACAATCCCAGCCCAGGAAATGGATTTTAAAAATGAAAATTAATTAGATGCCCTGCAGTGTTCTTAGAGATCTGTAATTAAGAATAAGAAATATTTGTTTTCATTTCAATGTACCACAACAACAAAATCAGTCAGCATGGAACTCCATATTTATATCAATTTTAAGCATTATTCAAATTGCTTTAGGAAGATTACACTTTTCTCAACATTCAGTGACACACTAGGATGAAGACATACTTAAATGACCTCACAAGACTTCGAACCTTCTTTTCCATCAGTGCAGGTCACTTGATCTCACTTCTGCCCAAGGGACAGTTTCAGTACTTAGGGCTGCTTAAGGAGCTTTAATCCAACATTTAGGGCATGCAGTAGCAAGTTTTTCTTGTTCTTCTCTGAACTTGTGACACCATTCTAATGTCTAATGCTCCTGCCTTGTGAATCCTTGTTCCTTAGATCTGCAAATAGACTGTAATCTTAATTCTAGGCCTTGGGTACTTGTTTCTGTCATGTCTACTATTGTCCTCTACACAAGGGCAGTGGGCCTTGATCTCCATGATCCTCCCACTCCAGCCCTGCAGAGAGACACCTCTGCTTTTACCACCACCCTGAAAAGTCAGACCTTGTTATTCAATGACAGACTTTCATATAGGCTTTATGCATATTCACTCACTTGTTCATCAGGCATGTGTTAAACACCTACTCTGAATCAAGCAGTGATCTCAAAATCACAGATGATAAAACACAACCAAACAAACAAATTAATAATCAGGAGGATGTGATCCCTTCTTTCCAGAAGCACACAGTCTCATGGAAGGTGACCTATCGACACGGACCTGTAGTACTAAGTCTGGATTCCAGGATGCTAACTTTTGTCATAGCATCCTGAAACCTTTTGCTGGTTCTGCTGATTGCTTGCCTAAGTGGTCATATCCATGCTTTTTTGATTTTTCTTTCCCTTTGTTTGTGTAGATCTGCTTTTATTTCACAATGACTGCCTATTCTTTTTCAGAATTTAGCTCCACATATATTTTCTTTCTTCTGCAGTTACCCCTACAGTATCTTATTGTACCACAAACTGCATCTAGTACTTCAGCCTATTAAATATATATATATATATATATATATATATATATATATATATATATATATATATATATATGTTTTTCTGATAGAGAAAAACCATTTCAGGAAAACAAAGATATTTATACTTTATTATCTAATGAATATATACTGCACCTGTGTGTTTTTGCTTTATTAGAGGTTTAAACTCAGACTTCATAGTTATTTTTCCTTTTCAGGGAGAAATATCAAGACTCCTAACACTGATAAGTGCTATCCTATATCCCAACCTACTTGAAAATTTTCCAAATTTTCAAACATTGTTATTAAATCTATGTTTTCCCAAGAAGAGAAAAAGTAACAACAATCACAGAACAAAACTGTTGTTACAAGTCGGGGAGATATAACAAACAACGTATAGCTCAACAAAAATGACAATGATTATACTCTATGGTCCCAGGCATAATTAGCAAATAGCAGAAACTCTTGTGGTTAAATCCGAGGATGCCAAAGATCTCCTATACTTTAGAATCTCATGTAATGTGGCTAAACAATGCCCAGGATGATTTCTAATATGGGCCAGTTGGTTTAGGTTTATGACAAAATTTACTGTTGTGAATAAGCACTGAAAGGATTTATCTTGTTCTTTCCCTATAACGTGGTTCCCAGCATGCCTCCCAAGAGTGGCATTTGAGTGAGACTCTGGAGTATCATTATAAAGTGGAGAGGAAGTAATACACTAACAGAACTTTTTAAAACTTCTTAAAGTAGAACTTTTGACACAATGCCAAACATCCAGATGAAAACTGAAGAAAAACAAAAACAACTCTCCAGATGTTTTCCCCAAGTCAATGAATAGTGATTCCTGCTCTTATTCTTTTGGGGAAGTTGGGGGAGAATAACTCATGCAGCATAAGAGAACAAGGACCAAATGAAATGTCAGGGTCAAGAAAGGCCAAGTTAATCCCGTGATGGAAGACAGCATGGGTGACCAGGATATCACAAGGTAGTTAGTTGCCAAAACTCACCATGGTGGGATGTAATTTTTATTCCAGATTTCTTACCCTTCTTTCCATCCATGCTTTCAGTTATTAAACTCATATAACCTTATATTTCTCCTACTGCAAAGTATGCTTCCCTGACCCTTCATATAGAGCTCACCACATAACTTGTCTCCATCAATGGGACACTAGCTTCAAACAGAAGCTTCATGTGCTCGTGTAGTTGGGCTTACTCACCTGCATTTGTGCCATGGACACAAGAGAAACTACCCCAAGCAGCCCACTAGTCCAGTAAAGATGAAAGATTCCTGCAACATATCTTGCTCTAACATGCAGCTTGGAGTCAAGCCCAGCCCAGATGAGCCAGTTCCCATTCAACTCAAAGAAGTTTGAGAGAGAATAAATAATTGTGATGAAAGCCTGTAATTTTGAAGTGTTTTTTTTTTTTTTAACACAGAATTATTGTGGAAATAGTTGACCTATACTGTAGAACCAAAGCAGATTGGAATTGAATGGATATCTATAAGAATCAACATGAAGAAGCAAATTGCACCAAAGATGCAGATCTCATCCTACCTGTCTCCTGCTTCATTGCTTACTATGCTCCATTTTGCCTTTTTAGTCTATCTTAATATTCTCTCTCTAGGTTCTTGGAAAGGCCAAGCCCCTCTACGCCTCAAGTTCTGGCATATGCTGTTTTCTCACCCTAAATTCTCACCACCCCCACCTCCTGAATTCCTTCACATAGCCATTACCTTTTCTATGAATGGAACACCTTTGTTCTCAAGGTGTGTTTCCAGTGGGCTTAGAGGGAAAATTCAAAATATATTGACCTGCAGATCAACAACAGCTGTATTGATAGAAACATACTTTATATAATTACCATGAAGTTTGAATATGCTCTAAATGAACAAATCTATATGAGTACAGTTTCATGGTAAATACTCAGACCTTAAATGAAGCACCATTTTAATGTAACTGGGCAGGACTTTAAATTGACCAAATATCTTTTGGTTTTCTTTGATGAGAGAGATAATGGGAAAATTGCTAAAAGCTAAATTAAATGATTAGAGTTTATTATACCAAAGGTCTGAAATTTTAGCTTTTGATTGAAGCCTGAATTCTCATAAACTTTCTGGCACTATGCATATGTAGAAAATAATATGACTTACTAAAATAATCCTAAAACAATATCTAAGTGTCCAAGAAAGTTATGTTTTTGTCATCTTTAACCAGAGAAATAGACTGATATAACTTAGAAGAATTTTATACAATTAGAGTTAAAAAATGAGTTCATTTGAATTTGTTCCTTAACTACAGAATTCCTGTAACATTATCAGTGGTGGTTTAACTGTATCGTGATAATATAGGCTCTCTCTATGTGTATGTGTGTGTGTCTCTGTGTGTGTGTGTGTGTGTGTGTGTGTGTGACAAGAATAAGGACTAATATTGCATGAATTAAAGCACAGTATTATTGAGACATTAGTCTTGTCAAGAACTTTGTTGAGCAGTTTATAGACATTATCTGATTTTTTAGTCTACAAGATATCTCATGCCAACTCAACAGCTATAGTAAAAATGCTAATTTGGGTATGAACAGTTTAAAAGCAACACTTCGGGGCAGTGGATCTTAGCCTGACAGCATATTGGACTCATTTGGTATATTCTGAAAATCCCCATATCCCAGCCCTACCCCATGACATCTGAATGGGAATGCTGCAGGCAGGATGCTTCAAGCATCAATGTCATTTAAACTCCCCAGGTGATTTCAACAAACAGCTAAGGAAATCTGTGAATCTCTGGTTTATAATCTTAAGGATGAGTTGAGAAGCTGAACACCCAGTGATACATCCATCAGTCGAAAACTTAGCTGCGCTTCTCTGCTCCAAAAGAGAAGTTAGTATCAACATGGGTAATCAGCAACCATGTGAGAGCTGGAAGAGCATCCTCTGTGCCTGCTCCAAGTAATTCAGACACAAATTCACACTTTCCCACAGAAGATCACCAGGACAAAGATGTTTGAACACACATTTCCATGATCTCTTAAATCTAGGACTAATCTGGTACCACTTTAAGTAGCCTTCCCAGTTGGCATATTCCCCAGCCAAGCAGGAAAAATGGTGGTCTGCATTTTATATACTCTGTGTCAAACAGGGGCATTATGTCAAGTCCAGATCACTTTATTCAAGATGATGTGCAATTTAAGAGTCACTTAAATACACTTAAAATATCTACTCACTCCCAGCAAGGTACTGTTCATCTTCTGAGTCCTATGAAGCCACTCCTTCTTTGGTCACTTTAAATATCTGGTCTTTCTGTGAACACTCCTGGCTGTTCCCAGAAGTTGGCATCACAAGCACACATGAAGTCTGAGGGGCACTGCCCTCCTCTTTCAGTCATCAATGGAAGAAAAGAAGGGGAATTACCTGTGTAATAGGTAATAGGTTAAGATACTTAAGTTTATGTGTCACCTTCACTGGGCTATGGAATGCACAGATATCTGATTAAACATTATTTCTGGGTATGACTGTGAGGGAATTTCCAAAAAAGATTAGCATTTGAATCAGTAGACTGAGCAAAGATCATCCTAACCAATGACAGTGGGCATTATCTGACCCATTATGAGCAGGAATAGAACAAAAATAAGCAGATGAAGGGTGACCTGGGACTGGCATCTTCTCCTGACCTTGAACATCAGCATTCCTGATTTGGGGGCCTTTGGACTTGGATTGGAACTACTCGAGCTTTCTGGCCTTTTGGTTTGCAGACAGCAGATTGTGGGACTTCTCAGTCTCTATAGTTGTATAAGCCAAAGCCGCAAAATGAATGTCTTTCTATATATATGCTGGCTGCTAAGGTCCTCCTGATCTTTTTCTTCCAACAAAGAAGTGGTAGCTGAGGGAATTCCTCTTGGCATTGAATCTGATTTGTGTGCCACTTACAGTGATGGTGACACCAGGTTCCTGAGGAGTGGCACATCTGGCACCATCACAGAGCTGATGAAATCTGGTCTCACACTTAGAAACCACAGTCCTAGGGGCCAGGTATTGATAATGGCCCAGAACCTGGAATACAGGCACCCCAATCATTGTATTGCTCACAAGCTGTCAGGCATGGGTGCTTGACAAGCAGTCAGGGAGCTGAAAATGGTGGCACAGATATATGCAGAGTGACAGAGGTTCCAAAGTTCAAGCATACCCTAGTTCTCTTTGGCTGCTGAACTAACACCCAGAGGAGAGGTAAACTTAAGGAGACCTTGGTTCTAGAGTCAGAGTGCAAATAAGATCACTTGCTCTAATGCTGAGACACAGGGAGAAATAGTGCAAACGTAGAGCCCGGGTCTGGAATATGGGCACTCATGGGGCAGCCAAGGACCAGGGATTGGGCATGTGGGTTTGAGAGAGGTGATGACTCTAGTCCTGAAGCAGCTGCTGTTAAGGGGCCGTGCAGCCTGTCTCCCTTGTCTATTTGGTGGCAAAAATGCTGTTTTCTTCTACAGAACAGATTCCTGGGGACCAGCCTTTCACCAGGAGGCTGATTCCAATAGCATTTACCTTTTTTCTTGGTTCCTCCCCATCGCCTGGCATCTCCATAAGCTGATGTCACAGATTATCCTTTCAGTTACAATATACCCTGCTTTTTAAAAAATTTTATCTTTTTGTTTCACTGTCTTACTGTAAACACATTAGCTAAAGTGTTCTTGAGCCTCCTTTTTGGCTATTTTGGCTTGTGGATAGCTGTCTATATTTGTTTCTTATGGGGGGACAAAGGCTGGTATTCTCTGTCATCTTGGTCTAACTGTAGTTGTTTTTTGATATATGGTTTGTACGAGTAAATAGGTGAGAAGAATTTGGACAAAAATATCTGCACATTTTAAGAATTATATATCTATTAACTTTTATTCACTCTGCATTATTTTATCCATAAAATTATTTATTGATTTCTTTCACTAAAGCATTTAGAAATTCCCTCTATATGTCAAACATAGATTAAGGTTTGGTAATAGAATAGTGAGCAAGATAATATGGTCCCTAAATTCTTGAGGGATGAGAGAAAGAAAGACATGTACAATCTATCCAGTGTTAAGTAGGTTTTTAGCAACCGCTGTAGGTCAAGGATACCTCGGTGGGGGGAGGGCAGAGAAGGAGCTCATGAGAATCATTAATCCTCATTGCTGTGAAGACCAATGAAGAAAAGAAAGGATTATTACTCACCATAGAATTCTCTTACATATCTAATAATGGATAAGAGTTTATACTTCAGATTTAGTGTCCTCCTAAAATACAGCTCAACAATGAGACAGAATTGTTTATGTTCTCTTTGTTTTTCAAATGGTATGTGATTCCAGACACACCCTCTGTCTGGCTTTGGGCAAACAGTGGTCAGTTGACAGTATTTTCCACTGTAAAGTAGAAACAATGCCAGCTACCTTACTAAGTTGTTTCAGGGCTGTTATATATCAAAGGTAAACAACTTAGAGCTCCCTATTAGTATAAACACAGATCACCATCACTGTTCAAATCTGTTAACCATATTGAAATATGAACATTTCTATATTTTCTTGTGTTTCTATCAATTAGTACTATTGCTACGGATCTTATCTATATAATACAAGGAAAGAGAAATCCGGACAGTGACTTATCTCAGACTTTGCGAAGGTATTTTAAAAGATTTTCCCTTTGAAGAAAAATCAGATTTGAAAGTTTAAAATTAAATACAAATGAACACTTTTTTAAAAAATCAATGGCAGGGCCACACAAACAGAAAAACGCAACCCACAAACTGAGAAAGTATTCCTAAGTCATATGTTCGATAAAGGTCCAGTATCTGTAATACATAAAGAGATTCTACCACTTAAAGGAAAAAGACAGCCCATTAAGAATAAGTGAAGGGGCTGAGATTGTAGCTCAGTGGTAGAGTGCTTGCCTCCCACGTGTAAGACACTGGGTTTGATCCTCAGCACCACATAATAAACAAATAAATAAATATGTAAATAAATAAAGATATAAAGAAGTGAAATATCTGAAGACTTCTTTTTTCAAAGAAGATACACAAATGGTCAATAAGCACATGAAAGATGCTTAATATAGTTAGAGTTCAGGGAGATGCAAATCAAGATCATGATGACATGCCGCTTCACATCTACTAGGAAGAACTTGAACATGACAAATCTTGGTAAGGACTTGGAGAAATTGGGCCCTTTGGGAATTAGTTGGGGTCAAAAGTGTACAGCTGCTGCTGAAAGATTTTAGTTGCTTTAAAGATAGACATAGTTACTGTATTATTCAAGAATTCCACTCTTAGGTATAGACCCAAGGACACAGAATATAAATTCAGAACAAAATCTTGCATATGATTGTTCACAGCAGCACTATTCATAATGACCTCAAATTAAAATAATCTAAATGTCCATTAGATGATGTTTGATAAATAAAATGTGGCATATTCATACAATGGAACATTACACAACCATAAAAGTAATTAAGAATTGAGAGATGTTACAACACAGATGAACTTCAAAAACTATTAATAGAAGATGGGCATAATAGTTCACATATGATTCTATTTCTAGAATAGACAAATTTCTAGAATAGACAAATCAGTGAAGACTGAAAGTAAACTATTGGTCGTCGAGGACTTGGTGATTGAAAGGGACTGTTAAAGAGTACAGAGGTTTTTTATAAGGTGATGAAAGTATTCTGGTATTAGATAGTAGCAACATTTGTACAAATTTGTGAATATACTAAAAAATACTCAATTGAGCATTTAAGAATGGTGATGTTATGGTGTGTAAATTGCATCTCAATTCTTAAAAACTGCAGAATCTCTCTAAGAAATTTCCAACCTAATGTGCTTTATAAATCTCCAAGATACAGAAACAGAATGTCATGTTTTCCATCTTATTTAGCAAGGAAACTTTTTCATGGGTAGCAATATGAGAACTGCTATGGGAAATATTGCTCCGTAGTATTCATTCCAAATAAATACTCAAGGAAGAGCATCTAGTGTTTGAAGTGCTTGATGTAAATGATTCATTAATATTGATTCTAGGTCATTGCTATTTCTTTATTTCATTTTGGCTCTGTTGACAATATTCTCCCCTATTATATGATAAGCGCTTTTGCTGCCCTGACTTTAATTTTTCCTAGGATGAGAAATATACATTCAAAAACCACTTTTAAAGATAAAGCAATATCCAGAAAGATGAGCACAAAGTAACTAAGATGATTGTAATAGGATATGTGGACCTTACACTGCACATAGCATTTTTTATCCAGCTAAGGTTATAATGCACAAAGCATGACATTTTAAATCTATTATGTCATTCCAACAAGATTAGTCTTCAGGTTAGGTGTGCTACTCTGGGGAATGTTGTCACAATGTCATGGGGATATTTATGTCAATGGATCTTATGAATACACACTAGTATCTATAAGTCACTTGTCAGAACCTTAAGAAAAATCTTGTTTGTTTTAAGTTATAAAAAAATCCAATATTGACCCATGTTTTCTTTTTCCTAGTTATAAAATAGGTAAATCTGCCAAGATAAAGAAAATGGCATAAACCAACATGCAGAAATCTCAAGATTGTGTTCTTATTATCTATGATAACTTTGCAGAATACAAAAATAGTGTCAAATTATACAAACAAATGGGGAGATGGAAGGAAAAGGAGCAGAAGAAGGGAAAAGAGAGTTGAGAGAAGAAAAAGTAGCACAACAACACAAACAACAAATTATCTTCGGATCCCTGCTTCATTGTGTGACTGTCATGAGCATTGTTTTGATTGCATGAACAACTAAAGTTTTTGTGAACAAATGTAATTTCTAATTGTGTTGTGCATTACTGATTATTTGTTTTCTATTTGTTAGTAGCCATAACTAATTTTATTTCAAACAGCCTTAGATTTCAAAAGTATCATATATGAGAAAAAATAGACTTTCTGCTGACGTGGAAAGCAAAGCCTGATGTCATGTGGACCAGATGTGCTCCTTTGGATGGAGTACAAAAAAACCATGAAGATTTGCAACAACTTTTTTCTGGGCTCATAAACTGATGAGAATATTGGTGTAAAATGTGCTACTACTAAATAAGAAATGCATGGATATCTTGCTGCCTATGTGTGAGTGAGTGACAAGGTAATCATGCCCTTTAGTAAAAAGCCTTACAATCCAGGGTGTATATCACATCCCAAAGCATGCCTTCCATTTTCCCCATCGTGAAAATTACTGTTGGATAGAAGTCCAGCTGCTCCAAGTGGTGCTGTTACCCTTACAGGACATTCTTCAGACAGGTCTTATGTGATGACTGGGGAACAAAGGGGTTTCTCCCTTTCTGCTCTGCTCTCACGTCTATCATGCAAGTGCCCCTTCAGAAACTACTCTGACATGGTATGTGTTTCAATGAGTTCTTTTGAATGATGTTATCCTTGTTAAGAGTGTTCAACCTCTCATATCTGTGTATCCTGCTTTCCAAACTAGACTGTAATTTCTTTGAGAACAAGACCCATATTCTGTGCATCTTGCAATCTGTCTATACCATCAAAATAGAGTATAATGCAATATCCCTTTTCATTTAGAGAGGATTTTACTCCCAGAGAATGTATAGTAAAATATTGAGGAAGTATGAAATGGCTTGATTGTTTGTTCATCAAATATCCATACAGATGTCAGTCAGCAATATGTTACTATGTTTGAAAAATCAATTAAGTCTCATAATTATTGAAGCAATGGAAGTATTTTAATTCTATTGCTGTCATTCCCATTTTACAGATGAAGAAACCGAGATACAGAGAAATATTATTGCCAAGAGATAATAAATAGAAGATCTAGACTTCAGAACCAGGCAGTCGGGCTATCAAATCTTCACTTGTTTCAAACCCCGATACTCCACTTCCTTAGATGGTCATGCCACACTGACTACTGTATTTTTTCTTTACTTCATGTTAGTCTTGGTTACAGTCCATGACATGTAATCTATGGTATTAAATCTGAGGTGTTTTGGACCAGTTTGTTCCTCATCCAACATGGAAAACGTTATGAAAGCATTCCAAGTGATCTTACCATCTGCCTTGTCAAATTCTTCCTAATGACTGCCGTTATTGCTTTGATACTGCTCAACTCTTACATTGTATCTCTCAACAGTGGCTACTTACCCTGTTCCCTTTTAATTATTGTTTAGTTGTTGAGGATAAACATTCCTGCTCTGGTTTATTTTCTTCTGCTCAATCCTGGTTAGTGTTGATACTTTTTGGTGGAGAAGAGAATGCTAAGAACTTTTAACTTGGTATTAGTTTTAGGTCCTATAAAAACAGGCCCATGTCAGGCTCTCTGTGTCTCTGCATTACAGCAATGATGGGAAATCATCATATCCTCAGTCCACTTCCAGAAGCTACTCACAGCTCCAGCCAAGCTGACCTGAGACAGGAGTTCACCCTGAGGATCTGCATCTATTAGAAGCCGACTTTTAGAAATTTCCTCTGTGATAATAAACAAAGATCCATTGTAAAGGCATTTGCACTGGAAGCAGAGGGACAGTGTTCTGAGTGAATGTTGCCATCTCATTCTCCTCGGACAGCTCCCCAGCCACAGGCTGCCTTTCTGTCTCCAATCGCCAGGGCATCTGGGTAATGCAAGCAGATTTTATGTGAACCAGGGGAAGAAAAGGGGCCAGGGGATGGGAAAGCCATTGTAGAAGAAACCTTTTAGCATGTACCCCCTAGTGAGGGTGGAAGAGAGAAATGATCAAAGGACTCACAAGAGGCTAAGTCTCCTCTAAGAGGACATGTAAAGGACAAAGATGCTATATTGAAATATCTGAGCAACTCTCAATGCAGCATGGAGAAACTGAAGATCAGCACAATGCTTTATTTATGCAGGCCAGTCTGTTTTGTTTAACAGCATTCTATCTGCATTTAAGGTCAATCAGTTTTCCTGGCTATCAACTATAAAGGCTATGTGAAAAAGCAGAATCCATGTGAAGCTCGTGCCTAAGCAAGCCCTGCCTTTTGTGGCCCTTTAAAGGGAGTAATCTTAAATAAGGGTTGGTGTGAACACTTTTCAGAAATCTCCTGTTTCCTAAAGTTGCTTATGGCAACTCATCACCTTAACTTGACATTCCTGTCAAGAATGGGCACAGAGTCTAAGGCTGAGAATGGACACAGCAACACATCATATTCACTCTACCACTATTTATTGGGCACATATAGACTTCTCTTGAGAAATTTCTGATATCATCTATTATATGGAACAAGAAGCATAGTCAGATGATCATAATACAATGTCAAAATTCTGTGCTTCAGATAGTAATGCTGCTGAGGTTAACGGATAAAAAAAATAACAGGTGTCCATCTCAATCAGGAGCCAGAGGAAGGTCAGGGTGGGCTTTATAGAAGACTCAAGTCTATGAATTTACCATTAGTGGCTACATTACTAACATGGTTCCCAGCCAGGAGAAATTATAGTACTAATCTTTTGATGTGTTTAACATCTTGCCCTTGTTATCTCGCTTGCTGTTCTGATCCCATCGTCGGCATGTCTTTCTTTCCCTAAATCCAGTTGGGACTATTTTATCCAACTCTCAGTTATACAAAGAGAAAAACAGGACAACCTCATGGTACCAGCTTTCCAACTGTGAGAGCGCCATCTTGTCCCTGCATGCAGTATTTTCTCTGCTTGATTTTCTTGCCTTATTTTTATGTTTGTTTATTTCTCCTTATAACTTTTCTTCTTCCCACCTTTTCCCCTCCAATTTTCTATCTCCTCTCTCTCTCTCTCTCTCTCTCTCTCTCTCTCTCTCTCTCTCTCTCACACACACACACACACACACACACACACACACACTCACCATGCCTGGGTGATTATAGCTACAGTAGATTCTATCATCCCTTAAACAGTTGTTTAACATTAAAAAGTTAACTTAGAAAAGAGGGGAGACTCAATAGGGTTATTTCAATTTCAGAAAAGAGTTTTGGAAACAGAAATAATAGCTGCATTTGGATTCCAATTCCCACAAGTTTTTGGCTGTTGTGTTTATGAAAATGCTCAAGCTATGGTTTCCACTGTTGTCCCTGGTGAAATAAAGAGGCCAAGTCAGAAAGAAACAAGGGAAAAAAGGATCAGTACAGGAAAAGGTTTAGTTCATAATCCAAAGAGCCAATTGCCAGGTACTGTTTTAGGTCTTTTGTGTACATTAAGACATGAAATTCCCATGACTGCCTTTTTAAAAAAATATTTTCTTAGACTTTCATTGTATTTATTTATGTATATGTGGTACTGAGAGTCAAACCCAGTGCCTCACGCGTGCTAGGCAAGTGCTCTACCACTGAGCTACAAGCCCAGCCCTTGTGACTGTTTTTTGAGCCATGATCATTCTCATGGTGCAGGTGATAATATGAGATAGGAAAGCTCGGGCCACTAACAGGGTTTCGCACTCCAGGGCCACTAAAAGGGCTTCCCACTCCAGGGCCACTAACAGGGCTTCCCACACAGCACAATTTCAGGGACGTGGAGCCTTGGACCATGAAGGGAGCCTAGATCAAAGCCACTTTCAGAAGATTCCACCAAATGCCTTTCTCCATACCCATGGCTATTTTGTTTTTGTTTTACTTTAATTTATTGTGCTTATGCTATTAAATAAACCTTACTATTTACCCTACAGTTATAAGGTTACTACTACATTGTTAAAAAAAAACAAAAACAAAACAACCTCATGAGGAGGGAAGGCACTGTCAAGAGACACTGATGCTCCCTGGAAGAAGGGGGTTTCTAGAACTAAGGACTTAACACTAGAGACCTTTAATCACCTGCACTTTATCTGAACATCTGGCCTGCTTTCTTAAATCAGCTTAGAGCTCAGAAAGCCCAAGGTAATTTCTGAATATCACCCAGCTTACCATTTTCACACTATTGAAAAAGATTTTTATTATTGTCTTCAAAGTTGGCGGAGTTATTTCTCAAGTTGGTGTATTTTATTTTGGGACATTTAGAAGAGTTAGAGAGCTTATCTCTGTATTGAATAAACTCTAACGCCACATTTAAAATAGTAGTTATTACATCATAAAAGCTATTCAATGTTAGCCTCCTTGTCATTATTGTTATTATGCTAGTTATGGGCAGTTGTTATTAGTTGGCACCATATAGACACACCTTATGTTTTCAGCAAAAAAAATTTTAAAAGTGTATTTTTTCATCTCTTGATTGTTGACCTACTCTTATATTAGCCAGCTTTTATACCATAAGGAAATTTATCTGAACAACACACAGAAGACATTGTTTGCTGCTGGGTGACAGATGCTGCAGTCAAGTTCCTTCTAATTAACCGATATCAAAATCCACTCATTCATAAACCATCACTGTCATCAGCAGGACAAATATGTTTCTCAAGCATAATGTTGACAATATGCCAATCAGTAATGCTCACATAACGTGACTTTAGCTTGACCAAACAGCCCCTCCTCCATTCAGAGCAGATAGAACCCCAACTGTGCCCATTAGGGCCACTGGGACCCTGAACCAGGAACCAAAGCTGCACAGTGCAACACCTCTCGGATTTATTGGAAAGAAAAGGAAAGACAATTTGCAAAGGAATTTGACATCCTTCACAAAAAGAAGATACATGGAGACAAGAAGGATTGGAAGGGGCTGAAGTACAAATGCAGTGCCCCTGTCTGATGATCCGGCAGAAATAACCCAGGAGTCTGAATTATTTATCATCAGCCCTGCTGTGCCCCGGGAAGCCCCACTGGCTTTGCAATGCACTGATGCTCCTTGTGTTGGTTGCTGGAGAATCAAGCAAAGAAGCTGCTATTCTTAATACTAGTCTGGAAAATATTAATTTCACTTTGGGGAAAGACTTTTTAAATGGCCGTGAGGAATGTGTTTGAAGTGGAAGGAAAAGATGAATTGAATAGAACTCCAATTTTCACAGTTTCCTATCAGGAGAAGAAAAACAAAAGAAAACATTCTTTTCTAAAAAGCATTATTTCATTGTGATTGTAATGAGCAATTCTGGCTGTTTTGTTTTGTGTTTTTTTTTCCTCCCTGCCTAGGGGCCACCTTTTGTCACAGTGTATTTTGCATATTAAGTAAGGGAAAAAAAACTAATCTTAATAACTGCACAAAAGAATATGCTTTTGATTGGAAAGGGACATTCATGCTTAGAGTTTATCATGCATTTAAAATGGATATTTAACCTTTATATTTAGCCTTATATCATTGTGAAAAATTAACAGTGCCTTATACTTTTCACTTACATTCCAAATCTAATTTCAAAGTTATGTATCACACACACACACACACACACACACACATACACACACACATACACAAACACACTAGATATTCAAAGTTCAAACCCATTTTAACTAGTGGCATATTTGAAAAGTTCACACCACTATTATAACACTGAAATGTTGCTGGCAAGATTTCCTTAAGTATTGACCTTGTCTTCCAGAAATGCTATAATTTAGTTCTCACAATTTAGGGTCTTCGATTATTTTTCTTTAAGTTTAGCATGCATTATTAATAATCATAACCATAATAATACATGCCACTTACAGGGCATTTATTGAGTCGGACACCAAACTAGACTTTTTTCATACCTGTAATGTTCATGATAGCTTGAAAGATCACCATTATTAAATTCCACTTAAGAGTCAAGGACAATGAAGTTCAGAGAGGTTAAATAACCAGCAGAAGTTCTTACAGGAAGTTAACCCTGGGAAAGGATTGCCAAGGTTACCTAGGTGTTTCCATAGCCAGTACGTATTGTATCACATTCCACTGTCCCTTCTGTCCTCTATCACAGCTTGTCATTGCTGTGCCTGCTGTCTGTAATGAGAGAAATGTTCTCAGCTTGCACCATCAATGTTAATCATTTGACATAGGTAGCTGTGGAGTGCTTGAAATGTGACTGAGGAAACTTCTGCTTAATTTTAATTAATTTCGATATAAACAGCTACGTGTGCATAGTCATTAATGTATTCTACAGTACGACTGTAAATAAACAAGAATTTGGAAGTCAGAGAGCATCTTAGTATGCCACCTGACTCTTTTCTGATGAAGTACACTCATTGTTCTCATGAGGAGAACTTTTCAAATTTGAGGGAGTGAGCATCCAGGAATTGCCCACCACCCCCAATTGCCACCCCGAAGGCTACAAGCAGACCTGGTTCATTCTGCTGCATCCCCCATTAGTACACATGTGCACAGTCCCCACCCACCACCCATTCTTCTCTCCTGTGCACCAAAATACCATATACGCTTAAAATTAAATATCCTGCTCATCCACACAATTAGTTTTTCAAATGGTATGATACTTCAGAACTACCTGTCAAAGAATTTATCATTTCTCCTTCAAAACATTATTAAATATTATTTGCCAGCACCAGGGTAACATCAGATTTCACACAATAGAACTTCATGATGTGCAGAACAATCATTTCTCAATGTCTACTGAGTCAAACATCCATCTCCTTTAATGAAGCCCAGTCCTGTGAGGTAATGTTAATTAACTCCCCACTTACATGTGAAGAACTTGGGTTAACCTTGAGGTCCTAAACTCTTTCCACCTCTCATTAGCTTCCATATTTGTTGCCTCCTGTCTCTGCTGCATATTCGTCTTGGTTATGGGACATGTATATGTCTCACAAGGAGAAGCATGCAGACAAATGTCAATACAAGAGCAGCAACTTGTAGAACCTGCATCTCCTCTAGATCCATGTTGGCTGGACAAGGAAAATGTGTAGAAGTTAAAACCCAATTGAACTTATTTGGATTAAAAATAAAATCTGATTACTGCTAAAGATAAACTGCTGAGACCACATCTATGACAATAAAATTAGATTAGCAGAAAGATGAGATTTGATTAACTACTTAGGATCATCCATCAAGATATCATGTGTGAAACTCGATTCTATTAGGTAAGAGAAAAAAAGAAGAAGCCAGTATAAAGTCATGCTCCTAATGTGTATCCCAGTGGCACAACATTTGTTGATCACTCTAGGTTAAACCTAAAGGTCTAGAAAAATGCTTTTTCAGAAGATCTGTAATAACAGGGAAGAAAGCAAAATAATATTTCATCAACCCACCACACAGTTCTCAAGTATATCTATTTGAACCAGGGAAAACTTGTATTTGTATTTGGATCGAATTCTTCTAGGATTTCCAAGATCTTTTCAAGAGAAATATGTTATGAAGAATGTGTATCTCAGCCCTGAGTCCTCAGTGTCTTTCTCATGAAAATGAAAAGAAAGCAATTAGTCTTTGGGTTTTAAGAGGTAGCACAACTACAGATTCTTTTCCCACTTAATTTTTTTTTTTTTAACATTCATTGGTATTTATTGAGGATGGGCAACACATATAAAAACATTTCTTGACTTTGTCACATGGTGACATGAATTTTAATGATGTCACAATTTTCATCGCCATATAGTATCCTATTACATTTTGTCCCTTATTTAGTTAGTCCCTTATAAAAGGATAGTTATGTTGTTTTCAATTTTTTTGCCATTTTAAATAATGCTGTGATTAACATCATTATGTACATAATTTTGGATAGCTGGCAATAATCTCCACAGGTAAGGCCCTAGAAAAATGGCTAGACTGTATTATAATGCACATGAAATTTTGATGCACAAATCCCAAATCCCAATCTTTTCTCCAGAAACGCTGCACCAATTTCAATCAGTGTCTTTCTACATCTTTGTCAACACTGGATTTTTTTTTTTATTGGTTGTTCAAAACATTACAAAGCTCTTGACATATCATATTTCATACATTTGATTCAGGTGGGTTTTGAACTCCCAATTTTACCCCAAATACAGATTGCAGAATCATGTCGGTTACACATCTACATTTTTACATAATGCCCAAAATACTTGGGAATCAACCTAACAAAAGAGGTGAAGGACTTATACAATGAAAACTACAAAACCCTAAAAAGAGAAGTAGAAGAAGATATTAGAAGATGGAAAAATATACCCTGTTCATGGATAGGCAGAACTAACATCATCAAAATGGCGATATTACCAAAAGTTCTCTATAGGTTTAATGCAATGCCAATCAAAATCCCAATGGCATTTCTTGTAGAAATAGATAAAGCAATCATGAAATTCATATGGAAAAATAAAAGACCAAGAATAGCAAAAGCAATTCTGAGCAGGAAGTGTGAATCAGGTGGTATAGCGATACTGGATTTAAAACTATATTACAGAGCAATAGTAACAAAAACGGCATGGTACTGGTACCAAAACAGGCAGGTGGACCAATGGTACAGAATAGAGGACACAGAGACTAATCCACAAAGCTACAGCTATCTTATATTTGATAAAGGAGCTAAAAGCATGCAATGGAGGAAGGATAGCATCTTCAACAAATGGTGTTGGGAAAACTGGAAATCCATATGCAACAAAATGAAACTGAATCCCCTCCTCTCGCCATGCACAAAAGTTAACTCAAAGTGGATCAAGGAGCTAGATATCAAATCAGAGACTCTACGTCTGATAGAAGAAAAAGTTGGCTCCGATCTACATATTGTGGGGTCGGGCTCCAAATTCCTTAATAGGACACCCATAGCACAAAAGTTAATAACAAGAATCAACAAATGGGACCTACTTAAACTGAAAAGTTTTTTCTCAGCAAGAGAAACAATAAGAGAGGTAAATAGGGAGCCTACATCATGGGAACAAATTTTTACTCCTCACACTTCAGATAGAGCCCTAATATCCAGAGTATACAAAGAACTCAAAAAATTAAACAATAAGAAAATAAATAACCCAATCAACAAATGGGCCAAGGACCTGAACAGACACTTCTCAGAGGAGGACATACAATCAATCAACAAGTACATGAAAAAATGCTCACCATCACTAGCAGTCAGAGAAATGCAAATCAAAACCACCCTAAGATTCCATCTCACTCCAGTAAGATTGGCGGCCATTATGAAGTCAAACAACAACAAGTGCTGGAGAGGATGTGGGGAAAAGGGTACTCTTGTACATTGCTGGTGGGACTGCAAACTGGTGCGGCCAATTTGGAAAGCAGTATGGAGATTCCTGGGAAAGCTGGGAATGGAACCACCATTTGACCCAGCTATTGCCCTTCTCGGACTATTCCCTGAAGACCTTAAAAGAGCGTACTACAGGGATACTGCTACATCGATGTTCATAGCAGCACAATTCACAATCGCTAGACTGTGGAACCAACCCAGATGCCCTTCAATAGATGAATGGATAAAAAAAATGTGGCATTTATACACAATGGAGTATTATACAGCACTAAAAAATGACAAAATCATGGAATTTGCAGGGAAATGGATGGCACTAGAGCAGATTATGCTTAGTGAAGCTAGCCAATCCCTAAAAAACAAATACCAAATGTCTTCTTTGATATAATGAGAGCAACTAAGAACAAAGCAGGGAGGAAGAGCAGGAAGAAAAGATTAACATTAAACAGATACATGAGGTGGGAGGGAAAGGGAGAGAAAAGGGAAATTGCATGGTAATGGAGGGAGATCCTCATTGTTATACAAAATTACATATAAGAGGTTGTGAGGGGAATGGGAAAATAAACAAGGAGAGAAATGAACTACAATAGATGGGGTAGAGACAGAAGATGGGAGGGGAGGGGAGGGGAGATAGTAGAGGATAGGAAAGGTAGCAGAATACCACTTAATTTTTTAACTACAGGATGTTATTTAATTTCAAGCATGTGTGTGTGTATCTGGGTCCTTATGTATGTGTAAATATGCACTTTTTAATCCTAAGGACTACACTCAGACCCCCTAAAAATTGACATATTTGCAACCATAGAAACTGCATTTTAAAAATTGAGAGATAGGAGATTTTCTGCCTTGATCATCCTTGTTCTATTTTCTCATATAACCTTCTTAGCATGAATATGAAATTATATTAACTATTTTTCAATCTCATGGTTTACATTTCCAAAGTGTAAAACTTCTTCCCTTGATCCTAATTTCCTGAACAGTGATAAGAAGGCATTTCTGAGCACTACTGCCATATTTTCTCTCAGTGCCTGTGACATTGATTTCCCTACATAGAAACTAATCTCATTTTTCCCGGAAGTCTGTATTCAACTACATGGCTGCAGCTAGTTATTGCTTTGCACCCTTCTTCAGATGTAAAGGCTCCTTGTCTGGGAGCATGCAGGGTTTGTCTAGGGAGCCATTGTAAATGAAGATAAATTGACATTGCGCCTAGGGAGCTCTGGTCAGAAATGCAATTTTCAAGAAGATGGTGACTAGCCTCCCAAAGTATTCACATCAATGAAACATGACAGGTGTCACCAAGAACAGAGATCCTGGGCACAGAGAAATTAGAGCCTCTCATGTCCCTACTCATCTGTGGTTTCCTAATTGCAGTTGTTGGCGTTAATTGATGCTGGTGCCATTTTTGATCAGGTGGGGCTGTCTTGAGTGCCTTGCATTTCCAAAGGGCTTGACATTCTGAGAGCCACAGCATGTTTGGATCAAATTTGCTTTCAACATGCCATGTTCAAGAATTCTCTCCCTGAAGGCCATTAGTGAAAACGGCTTGGCAAATTCATTGCCCTCTGAAATTGTGCATGGTACTGAGGTGCTCTTCATGGTGTATCTTTAGTAGTGCTATTAAGAGTTGCAGAGAGGGTGATGATTTTTCAGTGTAGCTATGGAGTTGTGTAATCACACATATGTTTCTGAAAACTATCCTCTCTCCTAAAAGATACTGGAGTGCTCTTTAGGCATGCTCTGCAGGGCAAGTGCATTTAATAAATGTTTTTTATTGGTTTGAATGAGACAAACATAATTTGAGGTTACACATAAGATTTCTTCTTTAAACATAGAGTAGCACAATGATTTTAGATGAAGCATGAAAGTAGTCCATCTAGCTTTTTCTATTGATCTTGAATGTGGTTAAGTAAGAAATTTTGTCTTCAGATTTGTTGGTTTTTCATGAAACACATAAATGCAGACCTGGTGAAATAGGCTGCCCCATTAGCAGTGGGTGACCTCCTGTTGAGTCTATTGAAGTTTCACACAATTCACTGGACTCACCTCCTTTTCTGTGTTGGGAGTTTATGGATTAAAATCATTTCACTATTGCAAGCTTCATTATGTTAATGCAAAGCAGGAGTCCTGGGCTATAACAACGTTCCTGTTGACCACTGACGATCCATTTTGAATCTGTTTTGTTTGCCTTTTAATATAATAAAGAACCATAGATAGATCCATCAGTAGCAATAAAATCAATTGCCAATGTTTTTATTATTATTATTAACATCAAAATTATATTATTGCCAGCATTATTACATAAAATTTTATATATCTTTTACACATTATCTTTAGTTTATTCTTCCTTTGTCATATATTCAATACAAACAGAGCACACTTTTGGTCATTTTGATTCAAACTTGTTTGAGATATCTAGTTGTGTAAACAGTCATGATAAAACACCATTTTAAACACACTTGTTTATGTTAGAATAACAATATGTTTTAACAAATATCTTTTAGGACAAAGTATATACTTTGTGAATTCAAAAAGTAACAAAAATTAGCATCCAGGTAATTAAAAAGTGCACAGATATAGGATATTTATCACTTAGAAGAACAGGTAGGGACCATGGAAAGACTGTTCAGTAGGACTGGCCAATCCTCCCAAAAAACTAATCTGGCTGACATGATATCGAAGATATCTCTTACATGAACAAAGTCTACACATTTCTTTTGAATGCCCAACAGGTGACTTAAAGGATTGCCCCCATTCCTGGTCACCAGAGATGCATTTACATCTGAGGTCAGTGATTGTTTCTGTAGAATTTCAGGCCCTTACTCTAATTTCTCTTCATCTCTAACATTCATTGCTCTCAGAGACTTCTCTGGTATGTTAGTCAGCTTTCTATTGTTGTGATGAATTCCTTATATAAATCAATTTACAAGGAGGAAGGATTTACTTGGGCTTATAGTCTCAAAGGTTTCAGTCCATGGTTACCTGACTCTATGCTTTTGGGCTTGTGGTGAGAGAGAACATTATGGTGGGAGCATGTGATGGGGCAAAGCTGCTTATTTCATGGGGAGGCCAAGAAGTAAAGAGAGAACTGAAAGAAGTGGTTGGCTCCCAACATCCTCTTGAAGGACACACAGCCATGACCTAACTTCCTCCCACCAGACCCCACCTAAAAGTTCCACCACCTTCCAATATCGTCACAAGCTGAGGACCAAGCCTTTAGAATATGAGCCTTTGGGAACTTGTAAGATCCAAAGCATGATACCACCTCCTTTTCTTTATCAGGGAACTGAGCTGGAACTAGTACATGCCACAGAGAGGTTTCCAAGAGCTAATGGAAAAACTGCATGGCATGTGTTAAAAAAAAAAAAAAAAAGGTAGTGACAATTTTATAAGCAATTTAAAAACATTAGTGACAATTTTACAGGCACTTTTAATTACAAAAAGAAGGCCCCCAAATCTTAAAGTGTAGAGTAGAGATAGATGTAAGATTCAATGCCTTTTCAAATTACATCCATGTCCCCTCTGCCCTCAGATAAGGCAAAAACACAGTGTATCAAACACTTAAGGTATATTTACTTCAAAACTGACCAGGGAGAGAGAAATTGGTTAGAGAGTAAATGGCATCCATGAAAGAACCTCATTACTCATCTGTACAGACAAATGAGCTTTGTGATAAGGCATTGAGTACACATCTGGGTCCACCAGATGTGCATTCCAAACTCTTCTGAATATAGGGGCCCAGGATCCCTGAATATTCTCATTTATTTATACTTATTTATAGAAGAGATCTTTTTATAACATTATGTTTTAACATTTTAAAACATGCACTTACAGAAATGAATTATGAAAGGATGAGATATAAATAAGTAAATAAAGAAGCTCTGATATTTTATTACTATACCTAAATATATCACTTTGTACATGCTTGGGTTGTGTATTTGTATTCCATACATTTTGGAACACTGATGCCTAAATCTTTTTGTGCTATTGGAGTCACCTTAAACTTTCACTATTTCATATTGTATTATTGATTTTTTAGTTAATGCTTGGTGACTGGTAACTAATATGGTTTTTTTATGTCTTCCAAATGGTTTGTTAGCACAGTCACATTTTTACTCTCTTCTAATGATATTAAGACTCCATTACTTAACTTATATAAGAAATTCTGTAGTTTACCATTTGCAAAAAATATATATAATGAAGGAAAGAGAAGAAAAGAAAAGGCAAGTGGAGGTTTTGGGGAGAGGGAGGGAGGGAAGGAGGGAAAGAAAAATATTAACAATCCTTAAAACTAAATGTTTCTGAGTTGAATGCAAAGATTCTGACCACTGGAGTCTGGAAGGAGCTTTAAGTGGAATATTATAATGACCATTATAAAGTGTTTCACTTCTTACTCCGTAATGGCACAGAATCTTTTAGGAGTTTTCAAGACAGCAGAACAGTAGCAGAACCCAAAGCAAGCGGGATAATTTGTGAAGGAGTGTAGGGGAGTAATGAAGGTCTTAGTTGATTTTGCCAAGACTGAGTAAATGTGAGTATAAAAACAGAGCATGATGCACACATAATTATGCTTAGCCAAGTTGATGATTATGAAAAACTAAATTGTGTTGGTAGAAATAAAAACAGTGAGTATCTGTGGGGGTATTGAATTGGAGGACACACAGAGGAGTTGTCTTTGGTGCTAGAAATGTTTTCTTTTTTATTGAGTTAGTAGTTACAAGGGTGTATGAATTTTCAAAACTGTCTTGTACTCTAAAATCTGTGCATTTTATTGCATGTAAATTATGCCTCAATTATCAAGTAGGATTCATCCCTGGGATGCAAGGTTGGTTCAACATACGGAAATCAATAAATATTATTCACCACATCAATAGACTTAAAGATAAGAACCATATGATCATCTCAATAGATGCAGAAAAAGCATTCGACAAAGTACAGCATCCTTTTATGTTCAAAACACTAGAAAAACTGGGGATAACAGGAACTTACCTCAACATTGTAAAAGCTATATATGCTAAGCCTCAGGCTAGCATCATTCTAAATGGAGAAAAACTGAAGGCATTCCCGCTAAAATCTGGAACAAGACAGGGATGCCCTCTCTCACCACTTCTATTTAATTTAGTCCTTGAAATACTAGCCAGAGCAATTAGACAGACAAAAGAAATTAAAGGCATAAAAATAGGAAAAGAAGAACTTAAAATATCACTATTTGAGGACGATATGATCCTATACTTAGAAGACCCAAAAGGGTCTACAAAGAAACTACTAGAACTAATAAATGAATTCAGCAAAGTGGCAGGATATAAAATCAACACGCATAAATCAAAGGTATTCCTGTATATCAGTAACAAAACTTCTGAAATGGAAATGAGGAAAACCACCCCATTCACAATACCCTCAAAAAAAATAAAATACTTGGGAATCAACCTAACAAAAGAGGTGAAAGATTTATACAATGAAAACTACAGAACCCTAAAGAGAGAGATAGAAGATCTTAGAAGATGGAAAAATGTACCCTGTTCATGGATAGGCAGAACCAACATCATCAAAATGGCGATATTACCCAAAGTTCTCTACAGGTTCAACGCAATGCCAATAAAAATCCCAACGGCATTTCTGGTAGAAATAGATAAAGCTATCATGAAATTCATATGGAAAAACAAAAGACCCAGAATAGCAAAAGCAATTCTAAGCAGGAAGTGTGAATCAGGAGGTATAGCGATACCAGATTTCAAACTGTACTACAGAGCAATAGTAACAAAAACAGCATGGTACTGGTACCAAAACAGGCAGGTAGACCAGTGGTACAGAATAGAGGACACAGAGACCAATCCACAAAATTACAACTTTCTTATATTTGATAAAGGCGCTAAAAGCATGCAATGGAGAAAGGATAGCATCTTCAACAAATGGTGCTGGGAAAACTGGAAATCCATATGCAACAAAATGAAGCTGAACCCCTTTCTCTCGCCATGCACAAAAGTTAATTCAAAATGGATCAAGGAGCTAGATATCAAATCAGAGACTCTGCACCTGATAGAAGAAAAAGTTGGCTCCGATCTACACATTGTGGGGTCGGGCTCCAAATTCCTTAATAGGATGCCCATAGCACAAAAGTTAATAACTAGAATCAACAAATGGGACTTACTCAAACTAAAAAGTTTTTTCTCAGCAAGAGAAACAATAAGAGAGGTAAATAGGGAACCTACATCCTGGGAACAAATCTTTACTCCTCACACTTCAGATAGAGCCCTAATATCCAGAATATACAAAGAACTCAAAAAATTGAACAACAAGATAACAAACAACCCTATCAACAAATGGGCCAAGGACCTGAATAGACACTTCTCAGAGAAGGACATACAATCTATCAATAAGTACATGAAAAAATGCTCACCATCTCTAGCAGTCAGAGAAATGCAAATCAAAACCACCCTAAGATACCATCTCACTCCAGTAAGATTGGCAGCCATTATGAAGTCAAGCAACAATAAGTGCTGGCGAGGATGTGGGGAAAAGGGTACACTTGTACATTGCTGGTGGAACTGCAAACTGGTGCGGCCAATATAGAAAGCAGTATGGAGATTCCTAGGAAAGCTGGGAATGGAACCACCATTTGACCCAGCTATCGCCCTTCTCGGTCTATTCCCTGAGGACCTTAAAAGAGCATACTATAGGGATACTGCCACATCAATGTTCATAGCAGCACAATTCACAATAGCTAGACTTTGGAATCAACCCAGATGCCCTTCAATAGATGAATGGATTAAAAAACTGTGGCATTTATACACAATGGAGTATTACGCAGCACTAAAAAATGACAAAATCATGGATTTTGCAGGGAAATGGATGGCATTAGAGCAGATTATGCTAAGTGAAGCTAGTCAATCCTTAAAAAACAAATGCCAAATGTCTTCTTTGATATAAAGAGAGCAACTAAGATCAGAACAGGGAAGAAGAGCATGAGGAAAAGATTAACATTAAACAGAGACGAGTGGGGGAGAGAAAGGGAGAGAGAAGGGAAACTATGGAAATGGAAGGAGACCCTCAATGTTACACAAAATTACATATAAGAGTTTGTGAGGGGAAAGGGGAAAAAAAAACAAGGGAGAGAATTAAACAACAGCAGATGGGGTAGAGAGGGAAGATGAGAGGGAAGGGGAGGGGGGATAGTAGGGGATAGGAAACGTAGCAGAATACAACAGTCATTAATATGGTATTATGTAAAAATGTGGATGTGTAACCGATGTGATTCTGCAACTTGTATTTGGGTTAAAAAATGGGAGTTCATAACCCACTTGAATTAAATGTATGGAAGATGATATGTCATGAGCTTTGTAATGTTTTGAACAACCAATTAAAAAAAATTATGCCTCAATTAAAAGCTTAACCAAAGCAAACAAGAAAAAATTAAGAAAAAAAGAAAGAAAGAAAGAAAGAAAAGAAAGAGGTCAAGATTGCAATAAATATAAACAAGATAATAAAACAAATTAGGAACAAAAGTGGGTAGGTCCAGGTACCATTCTGGTGCAGGAAACTCTTCTTTTCTCTTTTGGACCTGAAGCATGCTCATCTCCTGTAGCCACTGAATATGCCTAAACTTTTATTCCTAATAGGTGAACTGAATATTTACTCCTAGTCCTATGGATTTATTCGTTGTTACCAAAATTGTTAAAACTATTAAGGACAAAGAAAACTACTGAAATGTGAATACAAAATCCAGGTGGTTCTGATTCTATTAAAACCTATATTAGTTGCTTTAAAGAATTCCAATCCAGGTTGGCCACTCAGACACTATACATAATCTATGAATCAATAAGAAAGAATGAAAAACTAACTATAAATTGATGACTCGGTCAGACATTTAACAAAAAAGGAAAAAAATTACTAACTTGAAAAGTCACTCAGTCTCCTTCATTATCAGGGAAACATGAATTTGAACCACAATGGCATGCCATTGCAGGAATACCTGAATGGCTGAAATACAGATGACTGACAGGACCTAGTGCTAATGATGGTGGATGCGGAGTAGCTAGCCCTTTACTCACTGGGTGTACAGATTAATATAATCACTTTGGAAATAGTATGATGAAAATTGTATACCTTGTGATCTAACAATTCCACATGAAATACGTATCTAAGACAAAGGCTGTGTGTTCACCAACAGACATGGATGTGTGTAGGAAACAGCCCAAAGCCTATTGCTGATAGAATGGAACGTGGTTTAGTTATATAGAACGTGGTTTAGTTATATATTATTATATAGAATAGAATGGTTCAGGGGAATAAAAATGAGTACCACAGGCTTATACCAAAAATCCAGTGTGAATCTCACAAATACAAGTTGGAGTCAAAGAAGCAAGACACAGAAGTGTATCTTCCACATGATTCCATTTAAAGAAAAGGCAAAGACAGAGGTGATCTCTGGAGACACAAGTTAGAATACTGCTCACTTCTGTGGAAGATGGAAGGATAACAACAGGAAGGAGGTACAGGAGAGGCTCTTGAGATATTGGCATCACTCCATTTTGGGAACAAGATACTAGATAAAAAAGTGTGTCTGTTAGGGAAAATGTTCTAAAATTTATATTCACACTTGTGTTTTGTATATCTTCTCCTTATATTCATTTAAAAAGCTTACTTAAAGAGAATTACTTTCAAATAAGTTTTGAGAAAAATAAATAATAAGAATGGGCAGAAAACCTAAACATAACATAAACTGCCTAATCCAAAGTTTTGCTTTCTACAGTTTCAGTCACCTGCAATGAACTGCATTGGCAGAATAGTAAATGGAAAGTTCTAGAAATAGTGTAAATATTCTTAAGTTTTAAACTGTGAGCTCTTCTGAGTATTATGACGAAGTCTCATGCTATCTTTCTTTGTTCCACTCGCTGGAGACATGAATCATCCCTTAGTTCAGCACATACCTGCTGCATGCATTACTTACCCATTAGTTACCTAGTAGCCCTTTTGGTCATCAGATCCACTGTCCCGGTGTCATAGTGCTTAGGTTCAAATGATCCTTATATTACTTAATAAAGATCCTAAAGCTCAGTAATGGTGATGCAGGCAATTTGGATGTGCCAAAGACAAAGTTGTGAAGTGATTAAGTGAAAAGTTCTCAAAACAGGCAGAGAGAAAAAAAATATGCTGAGGTTGCTAAGATATTTGGTAAGAATGCATCTGCTTGTGAAAATGTGAAAAAGGAAAAATAAATTAATTTTAGTTTGTTGCACTTCAAGCTGCAAAAAGTTACCATTACAATATGTGATAAGGTATTTATTTATGTATAGAAAAATATAGTCTATATAGAGTTGGGTACTATCCATGGTTTCAAGCATCCATGGGGATCCTGGACCATATACCTGGAGATAATTGGGAACCACTGGTAGATAGTTGCAGCACTGTTGAGCAAGTCTTCTTTTCACTTCACTTTAAAGCCAGTGAAGTTGGCAAGGATGAAGATTTATGTTAAAGAAAGAGAGAGAGAGAGAGAGAAAGAATAGGAAAACAATCCAAAATCAGAGAAAAACCTATAGAAATACCTTGACTATTACCAAGTGCATATATACAAAGATATTTTACATAAATAAAAATAGTTAAATTATTTAAAGTATCTATGCTTATACCTATTTATATCTCATGTTTTATATACATACATATGTACTGACCAACCAAATACCAGACCTAAAAAGCAGATGTAAAAGCTTTTCCTGTGTTAACAAACAGAAATCTATAACCTCTGAAGCCTCAGAAATCCTATCACTCCAGGACTTGAAACACTTTCACAAATGCAATTATTGTCTCCTAATGCAGGGGGAGTAGTTCTTTGCCTTTGACCTGAAGATTACTAGGTGCATCTCAGCTTGGCATCTTTCTTTCCTTCTACATCTATTTGACATCTGCTATCTTTCAAGTTTCTTAAAATGGTAATCTACCCTTTGGAAATTAATCCAGAAAGAAATTTGTAACCATCTAAGACTTTATTAGTAAACATGAAATAAAATAAACCCCCGATAACAGATTTTGTAGTGAAAAAAAAATACCAGATAACCAAGTGCAAAAGTAAAAAACAAGTTTAAATTTGTATCATGATAAATGCTCAAAATAAGTTGTTTTTCCTGCAGTATATTTGTGTGAATGACTTTTTTTAAAAAAAATCTATAAATAAAATTGGCTTTCTCTGTCTGCCATCCCCAACCATAGCTCCAGTCCCATGTCTCACAGAAAGCTTTCTCAGAATGTCTATGAATTTCTCAAGCTTGTGCTGCCATGGTCATATTTCTCTCCTCCCTTCCTCCCCCATTCTCTTACTCTCTCCTCTGAAGCTATTTTCTCTTGTGGAGAAAAGGCTTATGGCAGAGCCCCTTTTCTCATTTCCTCCAAAACATACTTTTAAAAGTCAGTTTATCACAATAAATATCCAAATCTTGACCTCTCAGGTAGTCCTCCCTCAGGGTATTTTTTTCACTGGCAGACTTTTCTTCTGAATTCTGATTCTCCCATGTTGGGGGGTCCTCTCCACCTTCTGGAGTTTGCTCCCCTCTGAAGTTGCTCCAAAATGGCCCCATATTTTTTTCCATAGACAGAAGTTCCACTTCCTATTTCTCTTCCTCCTTCTTTCAGCTCATCCCAGAACTGCCCAGACAGCCTTACTCTCAAGCAAATGAATTTGCCCTATAACATGTTCTTAAACTGACAATTTATTTCCTAGAGGGAATGTCTGTTGACAGGTCTGAAAGCTACACTTTTAATCTAATGGAAAGTACAGAGGCGCCATTATTCCTGTGATTGTGTGAGGAGGCCTCCTCTGCTGCCATTCACTCCTCCAGCTGCTGGTAAGCCCAGCACCCTGGGCTGACTTGTCTCTTCTCCCTCTCCCTCCTCCCTCTTACCTGTCCATCTCTCCTGCTCTCCCCATCAAGGAAAGGTATGACACTTTGTTCATTAGCCTAGTTGTTCAGTCACTTGATAAAAAAAATGGTCCTGGAAATAGGATTTGCATACGTCCCAGACAAAGGTTGACCGTGTTCTGTGCTGTGGTGCTCCTGTCAATGTACTGTGCTTCCGGTGGGTGGCAGAGAGGCAAATGTACAGCTTTCCAGTTTCAAATCCTGATGGAAGGGAAAGGAGGTATCCAGCGTTTGAGTCAATGGATACATCAAAATAATAAATAATCTAAATGCTAGAAATCTAGATATGAAGATAGACTTTGCCCAAGTAGAAAAATATATTTAATTCTGAGATTCGGATTCAGATTATTCAGAAGAACATTTCAGATGATGAGAGTCTTGAGCATTATCAGCCCATCTGAAGCCAGGACTCTGGGAAAAGCAATTCATGTAATGTCTATAGAAATCCTGAAGGGACAGCTGGTCCCTAGCGATTCTGAATACTTTCAGTTTTTCCCTCTAGGGTTAAGGTTATAGCACCAGTATGCATTCTCCTCTGAACAGTGACTCTTTGCATCACACTGGTAACTTACTGTCTTTTTATTCCTTCTTGAGGATTCAAAAACTGTCTTCTACCAGCCTTGTCCTCCATCTCAGAGTTGAGCTGTTTTTTAATTATACATTATCCCCTGTATATCATTTCTTCCCATTTCATGAACTGACTTCCATGTGTCATACTGAGAGCTATGTGGTTTTCTATGCCGCTGTAAGGCCTGCTTTATGCCCTCTCAGTTCCCTTCAAATCAGGCTGAAAGCAGGGAATGATGGCACTGTTGCTCAGAAAACCACCATCACTGATAACCAATTACAGTGTTAAAAGCCAAATCTTGTAAGCTTCCCCTTCTGCCCCACAGGGATACAGAAAAGAGCCTGGTGTGTGTGGAAACAAAGCAATCATTTAAAATGTAACAAGACACATTCCCAAACTAAAACCATGACTCACCCTGCACATGCAATATTGATATTTCAGATTATATATAATTGAACTGAGGTTGCAGTTTATTTTCCAAACTCAAACATGTGTTTAATTAGAACAAAATGTGCATCTCTATAACACTGAATTTTAAGTACCAAGTTCTAAAGTTTATTGATTGATGATTATTGTGGGGAAACATGAGCTCTTATGCATAAATCTTTTGACAGGAGCTGTCTGTCAAAAATAATGATCCTTTTAAAACTCATGAATAAATAATGATGCAGGTCCACTTTACATAAAAATACATACTCATTTACACTCTGTCCACTGAAATGAAATATGGTTATTTAAAATAATGACTCTGTGATGGGTGAGTAATGAAACATTATTAATTTAATACACATGGTATTTTATTCTCACTCTCCAATTACATGCATCTATTTTCAATATTAACACATTAAGCCATTTTTAAAAATCTTTAACAAAATGTCTGGTACAGAAAATCCTTTCATGGATGAGATGGTGAATTTTAATTCTGCCACACTGGGGTCTCATTTTGGTCACAAGCCGGAAAGTAATAACCCGGCTGTCACTGTGGTGATGTTTTATTGTCTTCCCTGACTTGGAGCATTCAGGAGGAGCCACCTCCTTTTCCTCCCATAGGAAAAAGCATGAATAGTAGACAGGGAGAGCCAGAATGCCATTTGCCTTCTTCATTCTGTCCCATCTGGAATTCAATTCTGTTAATGTCTTTTCTCTGTTCTTTCCTTCCTTTATCCCACCCCCAATTTTCCATCTGCATGTTGAGTAAAAGTGAGGAGATGAACATCGAACTTGGCAATTCTCTGGGTGCTTTCACCAGTAATTCAGAAGCAGAGGGATAAGAAACTAGGAAAATTACATTCCAATTCCATTTTTTTTTCCTTTTAGAAGATTGAGGTTCACTTTTCGCACCCCCCCAGGACTTTGCAGTTTTTGTTTTTCCTGCCCCTTTCTCTTCTCTCCAGTCATGATCCAACATCAGAAGTAATAGTGAAAAGGGACCTGGTTAAGAAAAGGGAAGTTGGCCATTTTCCTCTTCCCGTCTTTTCAAATTCAATCAACTTGTTTAAGTAACTCAACCAGCGTCATTCATCTTCTAAAAAGTTTCCTCTTTTGGAAGATAAAGTATTAATGTTTATCCAGATTGAAATCAATCTGGATTTAAGGAGTTTGTGAAACCTTTGTGATAATTTAGATCCCCTGAATGTTGCAGTAGAAAGTTTCTTTTCTCTATATTTTTAAGATAGGCCATTGGAATCCACAGCTGGTTTCCAAAGCCTGTTTTAAAAAAATGAGGAAGGCTGATGCGGTTTCTATCACCATTGTGTGTAGATGGGGGAAAGTGAGCTCTAATGAAGTGATGTGTGGTGTCCACACGTGCACAGAGGCATTCCAACACTCAGATAAACCTTCAGGAAAGATGCACAGAACGTTAAATGGCATCTTTTCCAAGACTGATGATGAGGACCTTCTAAGCATTGTTCCTTGGTGCCACTCTTCCTGCTGTGGCAAGACAGGGGTCTGTTGGCTCAGTCACATGCCATTTTCCAAAGTGAGAAATGACCATGGGTTAAAAAAAGACCTTGGTTAACACCTTCTCTCTCTATTTCTCTCTCTTTTTCTTGATATCAGGGATTGAACCCAGGAGCTCCTTGCTACTGAGCTTCATCCCTCTATCCCTTTTCATTTTGAGGCATTCTTGCTAAATTGCTGAGACTGATCTCTAACTTTTGATCCTCCTGTCTCCAGCCTCCCAAGTCGCTGGGATTACAAGCTCCCAGCTTGCTTTATGCTTTCAGTCAACTTGTTTAAGTAACTCAGCAAGTGTTGTTCAACTTCTTTTTAAGTTTCCTCATTTGGAAGATAAAGTATTGACATTTATCCAAATTGAAATCAATCTGGATTTAAGGAGTTTGTGAAACCTCTGTGATAATTTAGATCCCCTGTATGTTGCAGTAGAAAGTTTGGGAATCCCGAGGTTACCATGGAGATTCTAAAGACAAATAATGAATTAAATCAATTTTAAATCCTTGGCTAAAGTCAGCCATTTCTTAAAATAGACCTGAAAAATCTTACCTTAAATGTCTTTCAAATGACTGTTTCATGCAGAAGAATTTAAAGTGATTTAAAGTGATTCATAAAAAATATACATCTGCCAAGTTTATGTTTAGATATGCCTCTCGCACTTTTAAGTGTGAATTTAAACATGACACAGACATAGTGTCAGGGTAGGGTGAATTTCAACTAGCAAATAATTTTCCTTTTAATCATTTCCACACAAGAACTCTGAGCTGAGAATGAAAACTAAATTGTTTCTATGTGTGTCCTGTTTTACTTGCTTATTTATATGACTAGAGTGGCTGTTTTCCTGCTATTAGTTAATTATCTGCCAAAGTTACCCTTTTCTACACTTTATACATGTATAAGGTTTTATTACATCTTAGGCTCTAACTTTTTTTGGGGAAAAAACTATATATTTTTATAGATGTAACCAAAGTTATTATTCAAATGTGTAATCAGGTTTAAGACATAATTTTTAATTGGGTATTTCATTGGGTAATATAATGCCTCTGAAATTAATTTAAGTCAACAAGTAACAAAATTTGGAATTTGTGCCAAGTGCAGCATTGAATAAAAAGAAAGATACATTATAAAGATCAATCACAAACCTGAAAAATGAACATTGCAGGACACTGCATTCACCAATATTCCCCAAAGAGGAGTAAGCAGCACCAGGAAATTGAAATATTATTAATTTGAACCTTTCTTTTTAAGAACTTTAGGAATCCCTAAAAGTGTATGCTATGTGGGAATATTTTTCTGTTTGTAAATGAATATGTTTTAATTTATACCTTAGAAAGATAACTTCTGTTACTAAGTTTTGTTTGTCTCCAAAAATATACATATTATTAGTATTTGAATATTGAAGGAATGATGGTACAAAAGTAAATCTAAACAACTTCCAGGCTAAGACCATGAAAAGCTGCTTGACTGATGAGTGACAGCCAGGATGTGGCTCACATGGCCTTCACTTTTAGGGTCTTAACACTCTGGAGTCAGTTTGCTAATTTTTTTGTTTATTTTCTCAGCTCTTTTTACTGCCACATTGATCATCACACTGGTCTGTGCAAAAGTGAGAATTTATTAGAGTCAAACCTTTAGAGAGTTAACTTTAACCTTCCATATCTTGATTGAATAGAAAAAAATCAAAATAGTTTAAAGTGATTATTTCTCAAAACAATGATTTATTTCCATCTGGAGTGCATGTGAAAGTAAACGGATAAAATTTGACATTCAAGCTACTTACTTCACATACAGCAATGAATTATTAACTTAGATGTTTAATTTTACTGTTTTTATATCTTCACTTCTTTGTTTATTCATACAATTGAAACAAATCTTTTGAGATGAAAACATGTTTTAAAGACTTTCTTATGGAGGGAAAAGTTTCTAAAACTCGATGAGGGTCAAGAGCTATGGCTTCTTTTTCCCTGCTTGTCCATCATTTGTGTGACAAGTTACTGTCACATCCTGGGAGTCATTACTGTAAAAACTTAAAATTGAACAAAAGAATTGAGGCACAAAATAGTAAAAGAGTAAATACTGCATGAGTCTAGTTATGTGAAGGACAAAGTCCACACTATTCGAAGTAGGACAGCAGCTACCTTAGTAAGGACTGGGAGTGATGTGTTTGGAGAGAGTGGGAGGGGACTTTGCTTTCTGGGAATAATTTTTTTTTTAAGAGAGAGAGAGAGACAGTTTTTTAATATTTATCTTTCAGTTTTTGGTGGACACAACATCTTTATTTTTATGTGGTACTGAGGATCGAACCCAGTGCCCCGCGTATGCCAAGCGAGCACGTTACCGCTTAAGCCACATCCCCAGACCCTGGGAATAACTTTTTAATGCATTTAATCTGGATGCTAGTTATGCAATGTGTTTATCTTTTAATGTAATGAACTTGGATATGATAGTTTTCTGTTTGGTTATTATATTTCATTTAAAAAAGAAAAAGAAAAAAGAAAGGAAGTGTAAATTAATTTTTCAAACAGTGACTTTTTTCCCCCAAATTCTATCATGTGAAAATTGCCTTCTTAAAAATATGATTCCCACCAGAAGTCAATCACTTTTAGATGACTCAGCAACATTATTTTCAACATTTATGAGTGTCCTGTGCGGGAACAGATTTCTATTTGCATTTTGTATTTTTCTCTTTTTTTATTCTTTATACCCTCTCTTGGGACTGTCATTATGTGTGCTTTCCAATAACCTTCCCAACCTCACTTTTCATTTTCTCCTAATCTGCTGCAGGCTAGAGAAGAAACAGATAATCAAGTTTATCACATTCTTGATAAGCTTGATTATCCATTACTGTCAAATTTTGCAGTAAAACCCGGTGAAGATCTATATAACTGCATTTTGCAAGCTTAAAATTGCCAGGAATCTGACCTTAGGATAAATGAGAAGGTTCTGTCCCCAGCTTCAAAAACCAGTAACTTCAGAGAGGAGCTCAGATTTCTATAGTGACCTTCCACATGTACAGGAATTGTTTTGACAAGATCCATAGAAGATTTTGTTGTTATTTTAGTCTCTTTTTGAATACTTCCAAAGGTTTTCTAAAACAACTGTTGCTGATCAAATATTCTATTCCCAAATATTTTTTGTTAACAAGACTATTTATGCTTTCTTTTTTAAAAGTTTATATCTACCTCACTATCATTTCTACCTAATAGTCCTAAGACTTTCACTTAGGAAAAAAAAAATAGGTCTCCACTGGTGATTCTCAGCTTTAGCTTTGCATCAGGGTCATCTGAGAGCTTTATGCCAGCACAGAGGTACAGGTCCCACCCTGAGAAGCTCTGATTTGGTATGTCTGGAGAGGTCTCAATATTTTTGTACAGTCTAACAGGTGATACATATCCATAGCCTGCAATGAGAATATGTCTACACAGTCTTCTATATGATAACCCTTTTCTTCTTATATTGGTACATGCCCATCTTGTTTTCTTTCCTTCCCAAGCCATGGAGCTCTCCTTTCTTCAGCTGTCGAAGGACTTGGTTTCTACATCACTTCTCCCTCTGGCCACCACTGCTAAACTTGAATTTCTTAATATGTTTTGTAAAACTAGCATCCATGTGAACTCAAAGCTGCAGATGTGGTTTGACTTGAGGTAGATTGAACTTTTTCCCTTCCATGGTCTAGACTCTAAGCTTCTGTTGCTGTAACCTAATGATACATTTGCTTTTTAAAAAGTCATATGGACTGCTGTCTTATACTGCAGGTGTGGCCAATACAGGACGTTTTACCTGTTTGGTCCTTCCTACCTATCTTCCAACATCTCTTCACTCCTTCAATCAGTAATTACTGAGTATTGCTTGAATTTGGCTCTGGAAATTCAATAGTAAAAAAAGACAAGATATAGTCCTTGTTTTGCCAGAATTGAGATTCAGATAAACAAATTATATCCTTTTAAGATATTTCTCACCTGTGTTACACTGTTACAACTGATTCATGAATGACCCTAGCTTAGCCAGAAAGGATTTTACTGTGAACAGAATTCTTGAAGGTGTGCCGCTTAACTGATCTTGTTCATATGCAGGGTCAGATTCTTGCCTTCTATAGTTGGGTATCTTCTGTATTTCACCTGGGTGTCTACACTTAACAAGGTCTTTACATGACAAGAGGATTTAGTAAGAATGACCAGACTTCAGTTATGTAGAGAGATCTGTAAACATTTAATTATATGGTCTTATTTTCTTCAATCATGATTACCAGTGGCAAAGTAACCATCTCTTTCCTTGTTCCCTGTAATGAAGTTCCTGGGCTTTGATTCCATATGTATCACTGCTTTCAATGAGTGGCTATTAAAGGAATTATTTGAAGAATCATTTTGTAGCATTAGACTTTGCTTTCCTCCCAAACCCTGAATGCCTTTTGGCCAGGGAGGAGGAAGAACTGCAGGCTATAACTACCACTTGAAAACTGTTTTGCATCTATCTGTCCATCACTGATCCTTTCTGAGGTCTGATTTATACAAATCAAATATATTCCTGTACTTAAGTGGGTGTCTTTAATTCTCATTGAATGCAAGGTCCACATATTCAATGGTGTTCCAAAGCCAGGCCAACTCATGGAGCTCTGACATTTCCACAGGAAACAGATGAAACACTTTTTGGCAGCAGAAGCCTGAGGTCTCCCTGCTTAATCCCCTGACAGCCAATGTTTTGTATGTCATGGATACATTATTTCCTCTTTTTGGTTTGGAGCTAGAATTACAAATCTGTCAAGACCATTTTGGATCTTGAGTCTGTCATCTATCTGAGTTTTAAACTGAAAATTTCATAGTCATGGCTTCTTCAGTGTCAGAAATCCTGAATCAATGCACCGAACATTTCAGATTAAAAACAGAGAAGTGAGAACACACCAGACACCCCAAGGTGGACGGGTGTCAATGCACTAGTTAGTTCTCTTTGGTTGTCTCTAATCAGCCTGCCCATATGCTTTTTTTTTTTCCTTTAACACTTTATAATGTGAAGTATCTAACACATGCTGAAAAGTACACCAAGCAAAAGCATTCAGCTTAATAAATTATCACAAAATAAACTGCATAAATCCTACCCACATCAGGAAACAGGAACCCTTCTCCCAACATTACTCAGTTGTTACCCTCTTCTGTCTCTTACCTCATAAAGTCACTGCTTTACTTTATAATTTTGACCCCTCAGTATGACAGTTAATTCTATGTATTTTTTAAAGTTCATATACATGAAATAATACAGCAATTTTTTTATTGGTACTTGAGATGGAACTCAGGGGCATTCAATCACTGAGCCACATCCCAAGTCCTTTTTTGTATTTTATTTAGAGACAGGGTCTCCCTGAGTTGTTTAGTGCCTCACCATTGCTGAAGCTGGCTTTGAACTTGCCATCCTCCTGCCTCAGCCTCCCAAGCTGCTGGGATTACAGGTGTGCACCACCATGCCCAGGCAGCAGTGACTTCTTTTGTGTCTAGTTTGCCTTTTTGGTACTCCATGTGGTATTTTTTGATGAATAGAATTTTTTTATTTCAATATAATCTAATTTATCAATTTTTCTCTCATGGTAAACATTCTTTCTTTATCCAGATCATTAAGATGACCTCCTATTTGACATTTTAGAAACTTTACCTTCTTTTACTTTTTCATGTAGGGGGCCAACGTACTTAGAATTATTTTTTTTTTTTTTCAGGATGAGAGGCTGAGAGGCAAGGGATCAAGGTGTATTGTATTACTGAACACCCCACATCTCTGGGATTGCTTCTTAGGAGTCAGGCTTTCTCACTGCTCTATTGTTGCTACAAACGAAAGCATCCAAGTATGCGTGTGTGTTTGCTGGGTGTTTGTGTTTGGGGGGGTATGCCCTTCTGATTACTTATCTGTCTACTTACCTACTTTTCTTTGTACAAAAATATGTGTCTTTTTTTAAATTAGTTGTTAAAAACATTACATAGCTCTTGACATATCATATTTCATACATTTGATTTAAGTGGGTTATGAACTCCCATTTTTCCCCCGTACACAGATTGCAGAATCACATCGGTTACACATCCACGTAAAAATATGTGTCTTATTTACTGAACTTTACCATAAGACTTGATATTTGAGAAAACAATGCCTCACATCTTTATTTTCTTCAAGTGTGACTTGCATAATCTTGATCATTTGCATCACTACATAAATTTTAGAATCAATTTTTCAAAACAACAGTGTTTCTAAAACAACACAAACAAATGAAGAAATCACCTTGGAATTTTATTTAACGTTTTATTTAATCAACATGAGGAACATTGATTAGGTAAGTTTTCCCCTATCTCCACTTTGCAAAACATTTACTTTTTAAATCACAAATGCATGTTATAAACGTATTAAGTATTCTCTCTGTATCTCTTAAAAAAAAAAAAAAAAGAAAAATTTTTATTAAATTTTATATTTAACAAATTTACATTTATCTATTGAACAGATATTTTTCTTTCTTATTCTATACACTGATTGATGTCTTATTGTAAAATCAACCTTGAATTCCTAGAATAAACCTAAGTCCTGGTTTATTATCCTTTGTATACATTACCAGATTCAATTAGTTGACATTTTGTTTAGGATTTTTGCAACTATGTTCATGAATGAGTATATCTCGTAAGTTTCTTTGTACCATATTCTTTGGATTTAGAATTAAGTTTATATTGACTTGATAAAATGAGTGATAATCTCTCTCCAAGATTAATTTTATTATATTCTTTAAATGTTTGATACAAGTCATTAGAGAAGGAATTTAAGAAATTTTCTTTGTGGAAGTACATTTAATTAGAAAAATCAACCTATCAAATAATTGTAGAACAATTTATTTTCTATATTCTCTATTTTGATTTAAATATTCAAAGTTAATTAGCATACGGTTCATAATATTCTCTTATTTTCCTTTTACTGTCAGTAGTGACACATCTGGTTTTCAATCTGCATCACCATTCAAATTTTTAAAACATTTTCTAATTCATCTTTTAATTTTCATGTATTTTTAAAATTAAATGTTTGAAAATATTTTCAATATTTTAAAGTAATACTTTTTACATTGGAAATGTAAAATTATATTTTATTAGAAAATAATATTTTCTAATACTAAGAAATATTGATTTATTTGATTCATTGATTAAGCAGCTTTCTAGATTTCCAGAAAAAAAAAGAAAAATTTTTGTTAAATTTTACATTGATTTCTAGATGAATTTTATCATGATCAATATCATTTGAATCCTTAGAAATTTGTTGACCACATATTTAACCAATAGATATAGATTGACAAAACAGATTAATAAATAGACACGAAACAACTAAACATTAGAAACTTGTAGGAGCTTGTTTTATTGACATTTGTTTTCTAGACCAACATATTTTTCCCCTAAATTTCAAGTGTTACTTAGAGGACTTTTTGTATAGTATTATGTTCACTTGTATATGAATGTCTATTAGTGAAATTGGTTGTCAAATAATGTCAAATCTTTATCCTTACTGTTTCATTTACTTGATTGATCAGTCTAGAAATAAGTGTTTAAAGTCTCCCATTACGATTGCAGACCTATTTATTTCTCTTCATGCTTTGATCAATTTTGACTTTTTGTATGATGTTATTACGTGCAAATAAATAAGAATTTATTTTCCAGGTAAATCAAAACTTTGTCATTATGGAATGATTTTTACCTCTAATAATACTTTTTTTTTCAAGTTTACTTGCTGGATATTAATATAGTGACACAAGTCTTTTTCCTTGTTTTAATTAGTATTTACATGTATTTCTTATTTTATCCTTCAACTTTCAACTTTCTATGTGTTAGTTATAAATATGACTTTTACTTTTCAGTTTGACAACCTCCATTCTTTATAGAACTTAGTTTGTTTATATGTAATAATTGCGATTCTATGTTTCTTTCTCTTCATTTATTAGCTTCTTTTTATTAATATCTTATTTTTGTATTCCTTCCATGATTATATAGAGATTATAGCATGCAGTTTTCACTCATCAAAGTCTAAATTAATTGGTACACTAAATACCTTCAGAAGGAATGAAAATAACTGAGGATTTCTTTTTCATTTTCTTCTGTTCCAACTTATTGTCATGTGTTTAAATTCTACATACATATTAACCCTGAAACCACTTATTGTTCCAGAATGCTGATATTTACTTTGATATATCTATATTTTTATCCTTTACATTATTTTCATCTCAGTTTTTGCATCAATTTCCTTCTACCAAAAGGAAATCCACAGGGTTTATTTTTATATTAACCTATAGGTGACTATTTAAATAAATGCTGTTTCTCTGAAAAATATCGTTATTTTACTTTGTCTTTGCAGTACTGGGGTATTGATCTCAGGGTTGTTCACACACTAGGCAAGAACTCTGCCATGGAGCTACATACCCAGCCCCTTACTTTAATTCTTGAAGGATAAACAACTATAGAAGTTTACATAGGCAATTCATGGGTTTCTGTTGGTTCATTTGTTTCAGACTTTTAAGATATTATTCCATGTTCTTCAAGTTCATAGTGTTTCTTTTGAGCACCGAATTGCTAGCTGAATTTTTAATTATTAAATGTATTTTGGTTTTTGCTACTTTTAAGATTTCATCATTGACTTTTTTCCTGTTCTTCAGAGGTTGTTTTTTGTTTGTTTTGCTTTGCTTTGCTTTTGTTTTTAGAAGCTTTATTTTAATCAGTCTAGCTGAGGACCGCTTTTCCTAGTATCTTCCATTGCATTTGGAGAATCCACAGCATTATTTCCTCAATGTTGCTTCCACTCAGTACCGTCCTGTGAGACTCTAATACACATAGATTTAACCTTCTCTTTACATTTCTGTGTCTCTTCCTCATTCTGATTTCCATCCCTTTGCCTCTCCTTGTTTCATTCTGGATTTATTTATTTATTTTTCTCTTATATCTAGCTCATTAATTCTCCAGCTGGGTGTAATCTAATATTAACCCATTTCTTTAGTTCTTATTTTTAGTTATTATGTTTTTCAATATTACAACTATAATGAGATTTGCTTTTATAATTTAGTTTACCTGATCTCTGTTGGAATTGTTAAGTCAATCTTTGTATCTCTAAACATCATATTAATTGTTTTAAAGTCTTTTTTCTATTGGCCACAATATTTGGAGGTTCATTATTTCTAGGGTTCCAATATTCTTTCATGATTCAGATATTTGCAAGTAAAATTCATCCAGGCTGCCCAATGTAACCTTGAAATCTAATCCGTATCTCACAAGATTAGAGAGACACTCAAAAACATCATTTTTTCTTAGACTTCTTGTTATTACCTATGAAATCAAAACTTACCAAGGGGATAAACAACTCTAAAATACTGGCTTTCTCTCCATGGGCACCGGTTTTCTACCAGATCTTAATTGTAGTAATTCTTTACTATTTTGTTATCTTCTAAATGCCATGAAATCAATTTTAAATATATATTGTCCAGCATTGCTGGTAGTCCTTAGCAGGAGTCTTGGTTGGATTATCTATCCACTCTCCTATTACCAAACAGGAATCTCTAAATTCACATATTTGCCCTTTGTCTACAGGTAGAGCTACAATTATTTTCAACTACTTTCTGGTATCAAGAGACTTGTTGATAATTTTCTCTAAAATAAGTTAATAATTAATTTTAACAAAAAGAGAATTCACTTGTCTTTATAAAAAGTACTTTTATTCAAGTTCTACTCAAGACTCCATGTATCATGTGTGTTGTGTGTGCATATATTGTGTGTGTTTTGGGTGAATGCATGCTCTTTCAAGATTTTCAAGAATTTATTCATTGAATCATTCAACTTTTTTGTTTGAAGCTCATTTTCCCTTTAAGTTATGGTTTTACTAACAGAAATATACTACAACTATTAACTAGATTTCTGCATGATTCATTAGATTCATTTTTTCTGCTACATTTATAAACATTGGTGGTCAAATAGAAGTATTATGAACTTCTGTGAAATTAAACAACAGGGATATTTAGTAAAGGTATATTTTGAGAAAGCATTACTGAGGAGAAAGAATGTAGGAATGTGTTTCCCACAAGTTCAGTTACTCACTGTCATGACAAAAGAAAACCATACTTGGCAGTTTAAACTATATGAATTACTTAAGCTATATATAAATATATATTGAGATGGACTCCGATAAGGAAGTTCAAGTGTCAATCATGATGCATGGGATATGGCAGCAGAGAATTCCTGGGCTGGGAAAATGGGGTTTATCAAGTTTGTCAGGGAACATTATTTTTAAACTGACATTATATAGAACTGCTATATAACATCAGTATTATATAGTATTCAAATAATAAAAGGAGGTATGACTTGGAGTATGATTTCTTATTATAATCTTAAGCTTTCCCTTGATAATACATTATCTTAATGCTCTCACTCAGAAGGAATCACTCCTTCTCCTTGGGGTAAAGCACACCTGATCACTAGAGGGTAAACTAAAGAAATCTGAAGACCATCATTGCTATTCTATGGTATGATTTTAGTGTTTAAAAAATAGAATGTATTACAGCACAACTAATCAATATGAACATATTTCAAGCTTTAAGTGAATAAGTATCCTGATCTAATTAACATAACCAGGACAAATTAGTTAAGTCAAAAGAAATGAGTCTTTTCAGAATAACATCCCAATGGTACATGCAAAGAGATCTTTATTAAGATTGAGATGACCTTTTAGATCTTTGATATTTGAGCCTCAGTTTCTTCATCTAAAAATAACAACATTTATGGCTTTTTGACTACTTCACAAGCTATTTATAAGAATAAAGATATATAGGAAGTGAAAGCTTCTGAATATTGAAAATTTGTGAACAACATAAGCCTATATTTTATAATAATAGTGAACAAAGGCATAGCAGGATTCTTTTAACATGACATTTCATTCATATTAAATTGTTACCCAAAGCTTATATGGAATAGTTTAATTTCACATAATTTTCTTCATATCATCTGTTTCCTAAAGCTACCTCATTCTTATTCTTAAAAAATTATACAAGCATCTATATTCATCCCTCTAGAAAATAATCAGTCATCACCTATCATCTGTTTATTATCCTGGTATATGCTAAATGAACAAAATAATATACAAAGGACCCTCTCAGTTCCCCCACCATTTCTAGTTTTTCTAATAGACCTTGAATGATCTAGACTCAATCATTGTTGTGCCTCCAAAAACTAGTCCTATTTCTTTGGCATGTTCATGTAATTGAATTTTAAATTTTTGTCATCTATTATTTAATATTAAAATTTATACCTAGGAAACTTTCATTTGTTCTACTGTATTTAAAAGTTTTGTTTGCATGTTTACTAGCATAATATTTTATTGTCCATTGTTTTTGATGAGAAAAATAATATATAATAGATTTGATAATAAAATAGATTTACTCAGTTTAAATTACAAATCAAAGAAAAAAATGGAGAAAAGGCAAATAAAACACAACAAAGATTTTTAAAGCTTTATCAGTTTTTAAATTTTGTAGCAGGTATGAATTCTCCAATAAAGTTGTGGAATTGTTGGCTTTAATAATACATACCATTTATAGAATGAATAAATGTTATATAGGAAATTTCCTGCCAGTTATTTAAAGGAGTATACAGAGATCATTTCCTTTTTTTAAAATCAAGTTTATAAAAGAAGAACTTCATAGTAGTATCAGATTATAATTTTCTTACAACTAAAGGTGTGTGTGTTTATGTGTGTATGTGTGTTTCTCTTAAATCTACTTATTGCTGTAGCCAAGACTGCTATTTAGATTCTGGGTTTGTTTGTTTTTTTAACCATTTTTCTACCAGTTTTCCACCTGATCACATACACTTACCTCTTTAAAAAAACACACACACAAAACAACACATGGATTTTGAGAAATCAAATTTCCTGCTTAATGCCTCAAGGGGTTTCTTATTATGGGACTGAACTATTTCAATATCTTGAGTGTTTGCCAATTTTTGTCCAATGCTTTTAGAAAAATTTGTCCAGTACTTGTGATAGAACTCTTGTAGCTCTCTATTTAAGTTCTTGGCTAACTTATCAAATAGAAGTGTGAACATGTTTTAGTTTAATAAGAAAATAAACAGGTTGAAATTTAAGATTACTTTTGTGAAATTAAGAAATCATTCTTGTTAAGGATCCATGCAGAGGTCCTTATCATGACAGGTGCTATAGCATTCAGCATTTTGTTTAAACTTTCAATAGCCACTAATATTTATTAATATACAGAAGACAAAATCTATCTCATAATTTAAAACTTAACCCTTCAGTTGAGAAAGGAACTCCATCTACATTAAGAGGCACATATTTAATGAGGAAAGATGGAATATACAGCCAAATCATTGAGATCAGTGGTGTGGTCCCATCTTATTACTTACATGTTCTGTTTTGAACATACAATAACTTTCTAAGCATCTATTTCCTCATCTGTAAACCAAGATTATTAAATCAGTTAGACTTTAAGGTCACAGTTTGTTTTCAGGCAAAAAGGAAAGATATTAGGGAAAGTAAAAGGCATAGCTAAACAGTTCCTCTAATTAACTTTGAGCAGTTAGTCTATTCCCTCTTTGTTGGCTGTATAAACCAGAGATCTCCAAAGAGTTTTGATGACAAAAATGGCTGAAAGCCACCTGGTTGTGGAGCCAAATATGCCTTTTGGAGAGAGAAGTTTGACTTTTTTTATTGGTTAATGGAAATTGAGTAAATTGAAGAGGAATCTGCCAAATAAGAATTTTGAATATTAAGCATTGGCACAAATTCAAAATATTTAAGAACTGCAGAGGAAGGCATTTCCTTTGAAATGTTCTCTAGAATCATTTGTATTTTAACTCTAATATTGTACCATATTAAATAATATTTGTTTAACTGATACTATAAGGGTTTTTATTTTTGTAAAAGGAACTTGTTTTACTTCTCTTTTCCATTCCTTGATCAAACTTTTTCCAAGTGTGGCCTTTACTCTTAACCAGTATCCCCTCCTCCCGTACTTCAACCCACTGCCCTGGAGGCTTTGCTAACACCAATTCACTGAGGCTGTTGTTACCAAATTCACCAGTGACCTATTTGTTGCCAAATGAGATAAACATCTCATTTGCAGATTGCTTGGACTTCTCTGCAACACTAATAACGCCTCCTTGAAGTTCTCCCATCTTGGTTCTCCAGGTACCACTCTCTTTACATTTTCAGATTGTTCTGCTACTTTTCTGACCTGCCCTTTTAAGCTGCTTTTGTGGGCTTCTCTTCTTTTTTTCTATCACTTAACAGTCATTCAGAATTGTCTCTTTATCACATGCTTTGTCTGGAAAACTCCATTTACTTCCAAGGCTATAATATGGACTGTTCCTTATTCTACTTTTCACAGATTTGCCTCTGAACTCGAGATCTTTACATCCAACAGTTTGCTAGATATTGCCACTTGTATTTGCTACCAATGCAAGTGCAGCATTGCCACATAGAACTCATCAACTTTTCACTGAATCTGGGCCATCTTCCCATGAGCCAACCAGGAGCCTGGGTATCCTGCCCAGCAGAGCTGAATACTTACCAAGGAAATGATAACTGAATATTTGTTAGGTATATCTTAAAAAGCATTTACTCCTTTGGTCACCCTTGCCATCACTGCCTCCATTGTCTCTCACTGAGGTTGTCCTAATTATTTTTTAATTTTAATAATTGTGTTGTTTTTATCAAATTTAATTTGTTTCATTTTTGTTTTATTTTAAATAAACCAGATTTTTAAAAATATAATACAGCAGAAGCTTGTGTTCATCAGGAGTTATTGTTTTTAACTTTTTGGATCAGTTTATTGGAATGATGAAAACAATCTTTTGAATGCTGGGAACACAACTGGTTGGCCAACATAACTGGTTGGCCTGCCTGCCATTGTTCTGTTCTCTCTATTCCAGTGTGGAGAGTGATGATTTGAATCATGGTCCCTGTGACTGCCTCATGGCTGCATTGTACTTGGGAACTTTCTGTGCAAAGGTGCAGGTCAAGATGGCCCAGTTGCTATGGTGACACCTGGCCAGAGTAGGCTCTATGGGAAGGTGCAAAGATGTATCATTCGGGACTTGGAGCTCAGGCATCAACTCCTGTGGATAAAGAATTCTAAGCATAACAAGATAACCCTAATGTCTTGCCTGTCCTGCGCCCTTTAGATTGCCTGCTTGGCTAAAACTTTCCCACAAATATCTTTTGATGAAACCTATATAACAAAGGTGCTGTACTAGCTCTGGGTCATTATCCTCCATCAGAGGGTAATGTCCTACCTGGCCTGAGCTTTTTCTCTATATATGTGTCTGTTTGTCCTTTCTCAATCCCCCATCAGCCCTTGCCAGTCTTTTCTTAATCAATGGCCAAGACTGAGACATGGGTTCACAGCATTCCAGTCATTGCAATTTCTAGAATACAAACATAATTCCCTTCCCATTATTCCTAAAATAATGTACAAATTCATTAACAACTTGAATAAATCCTTGCCTGGACCCCGCCTTGTTTTTGAGCCTCATTTACCACTTCCTCCTCCCTCACTTTTCTGCTCATCATACTGACTACCTCTCACTTTTTCCCTCTCCTGCGTCTTTTGGCCCGCATCCTTAAACAGAATAATTTCTCTTCCAGAGCTTCCATTTCATTTCCTACCCTGTCAAGTCTGGCAACTCACACAGAGGCTTCATGGCTCAAGTCAGCAGCTCTTCTTGATACAGCCTTCCTGGCCCCAATGACCAAGCCTGAGGAAGGTATCTCTATGAGGGTAGGGACAGTGCATATTTTGCTTACCTGCTATCCCTCACCCAGCAGGATGCCTGGCCATAGTAAGTGCCCAATAGCTATGCTTTTGTTCTGTGTTGTTTTTATCTAATTTTAATTTGTTTCATTTTTGTTTTATTATAAATAAACCAGATTTTTAAAAATATAATACAGCAGAAGCTTGTGTTCATCAGGAGTTATTGTTTTTTAACTTTTTGGATCAGTTTATTGGAATGATGAAAACAATCTTTTGAAAGCTGGGAACATACAGATACAGACCTAACTGTTGTCTGATAATAGGGACCATTCGGAGCAGGCAAGGCAAAAATGCTGATCATATGTAATATGAACAAACTGTGATTTTATGTATTAATATTGATGATGATGTTAATGACAATGATGGTCATAGTAAAATAAATGTCCTCAGAGTGCTAAAGCCCTAACACAGGTTATTAATTTAAACCTGGCAATCAGCAACACTCATAATATATAATTTCCAGAATATAGCAAACATAACACAAGAATCATTATCCTAATCAAATCATTAAAATTCAGAGGCATTTTAAAATCTATTTTGTGGCTTCCTTAAGCACATTCAACTCCTGGTTTCTCTCTCTTCTTTAAGTGGCTGTGAGCTAAAAAGAATATGAGAAATAAAAGGAAATGAAATTTATACCTCATAATTTTTCTTAGGGTGAATCTAGTTTTTAAAAGATCAAGGTGGGGTGGGAAGGGATAAGATATTCAATAAATGAGTTTGGGAGACTCTGTGGAATTCAGTTATGCTCTTTCTATCCTTTATCAGAATAACCAACCATAGTTAAGGTATAAGTTAATTATTTATACTAGCACCTCCAAATGTGTCTACATCATTTGAGGGTTTTTCGTATGAAATTCAATGTCCTCTCTGAGAAAAAAAAGGTAAATTATTGCTCTTCACTTCTTTTATATGATGGAAATTTGTAAATATAACATGTACTGCCTAAGAATTGTTTCTTTATGAACATTGAATATGAAAGAAATACATAGTGAAAACCAAGCAACTCTGATATCAGCTTCCCATACTGGGATAATACCTCAGACAAACAACAATAAGGAGAACAGAGTTGCTGGCTCAAACTTGTAGAGGTTTCAGTCCATGATTGGTTGGCCCTATGGCCTTTAGGCTCCATGGTGAGGTAGCACACCATGGCAGGTGTGCACAGTGGAGCAAGAGGCTTACCTCATGGTGCCTGGGAACCAAAGAATGGAGAAGAGAGCAGGGTCCTACAACTACTTCCAAAGGCACACCTCCAATGACTTAAAATACCCCACTATATTCCACATTATAGAGATTCCAACACCTTCCAATATCACCAAGCTGGGAACTAAGCCTGTAACATCTTTGGGAGTATTTTAGATCCAAATTACAGCAAAGACTATCCCCAAACTGAATATAATTAAATTTCTTAAGGATGCCTGCAATGGAAATAGTCAAAATATATAATAGTAACAGATTTTCTCATTAAAAACAAAACTCATTTAACTTCATGTGTGTGGGTAGTACTTTTGATGAGGTTCACCTTAGGCCCATCAACTTGAAATTGGAACCAAGTCTTGCTTTCTGTTACCTAATGATAACGCATGAATGCTTCAACAAAACTCATGCTCTATGCAAACCATTGCAGTATTAGCTAAAAAATGCTTGCAGGTATATTTTTACCCTTGGAAATTAGTGTTAAAATATTCACAATGACCTCTTAGAGAAGCCATTTGCTGTTTATGCTCCCTGCACCAGAGAGCATCCTTAACTCTATAAAAATATGAGTCAAAAATTAAAAACAAGCAAGTTCTAAAAATGCTTGGAACTTGTCTCTCAATTTTTCATTTTTAATAATGTAGATGTAGATGAAGATTTGGGTTTTGAATCTACAAAATAATTACTTCCTTTTTATTTTAAAGCACCAATGGAATGTATATATAAGGGTATAACATATTCAAAAAGACTTTTAATCTTGATTCTCACTTGGAACACATCTAAGGTTCTTCTCAATTGTTCTCATATGCTGATTTCTGTAAGCTGCAGTTAATGCAGTGATTGTGGGCTCTTGTCTGTGTGACTGTTTTTAAGTGCAATAAATGACCTTCTAGTTCATCACACACCTCTGAATGTTATGACTTGGGAAGGGGAGTGCCCATCTATAGGTGTTATCATTGCTTTTCTTTTTGGAATAACTTGTTAACTTGTTCCTTTTTATCTTAAACATCTCATATATCATTCTGAGGGTCTCCATGATCTTTGAAAAGACATTTATAATTGAATGAAGATACAAAACCAAAACTTGATATATTAGAGGTAGCATTAAATAATAGTTTGTGTTCTCCTATAGAACTATTATCATCTAATTTCAATTTATAATGACAATTAAAAATACATCTCAATACATGTTCCAATTAGAAAAGTCATAGTCCAAGTGCTCAATTGTGCTTTTGTTTTTTACATTAAAATCCTTATATTTTTCCACCATCCATGCTATTCCCCTTCTCCCTCCCTTTCACCTTCATCATTATACAAAATACATGTATGAAGATGTGAATTTGGTGTCAACATACCTTATATACAATCAGAGATATGATAAATTGTGGTATAAAGGTGTATTAAGAATTTTAATGCAATAAATAAATAAATAATAAGAGGAAAAAAAGAAAATCCTTATATTTTTAAGTGACATTGAGTTAATAAGATGCTGAAAGGATTCCAAAACATCTGATATTTTGAAGCAATATTTCAGTTCAAATGAAGCTGCAAATATTCATCTTGGTTATTCATAGATATCCTTCTAATTGATTAAATCACTACATATTTTTAAAAGGTTTCTCCTAATAAGATGTAGTGAAACCTCTCTATTTCAGGCAGGTTGATTTGAGATTCAGGCAACCTGAAGAAGATTCACAAAACCATAGGGAGTTCTGACATGTCTTTATTCTATGGGTGGACAATCTGCACAACAGAAAGTCCTATTCCGTTTATATACAGAATTACAACAAAGCCAGGAGTGTGCCAAACATGACATCATGTGGTTATATAAGAATGCACATGTGTTGTTGTTCCTGACTGACCTAAGTTGTCTCAATCATCTTAATCATCCAGGTGAGGGAAACTTATGAACTCCATTTTTCTTACATTTCCACCCTTCTGGGTTCCTTACCATACAATTTATGTGACAGGCATCATCTGTGAAGGTTCCTTGGTGAGGAGGGCAGAGCCCTATATCTACATTTCATAACAGCAATATAAGGCACAACAGCAAGTTACTAATACACAAGCTGTCCCCCACCAACAGAACAAGATCTATCTCCATGGGACAGCCTGGATGTCCCACCATTCTTGTAGGGGTCCCCTATTAAATGTTCAATTTGCTGAGTTTCAAGGGCTAGGGTTTACAGCATCTGGCTTACATTATGATGCTCACCTAATATATACAACAGTGAGTGCCTATGAGGGCACATAGTGCATCACAGGAGGTAGGCAGTATGTCAAAGGTCATCTGAATTTGCAACACTACTTTCCATTTGGTGCCATTCTTCATTTAAGAGGGCAAGGACATGAAGGGTTCTGGACAGTGCCAGCACTGTAATCTCCATCTTACTATCAATGGTGGACCCATGTGGCAAGAACAACACTAAGGGGTAATGGCTACCACAAAGTACATTACATGTGATACTGTTACTTGAAAGCATCCCAATTGGATGGCTGCTCAGATAAGGTTTTCTGAAACTTTTCTGAGGCTGTAAGGCCTTCCTTAAATGCACCAGTCTATTTGGTAGGTAAATATGGCCATTCGTTTTGTCCATATATACATAAAAAACTCTAAGGGGATGGGTAGAAATGACTACCATTTTGTGCATTTTGTGACTCCCAGGTGTTAGAACTATTAACTATTATAGTTCATAAAGCTTTCAAGGTCCACTCCATAGATATTCACACACCCCTATTTTCTACACACTAGAGTACATTTTGGTCATGCTCAACAGCTTCAGCAGGGAGCCATCCTCAGCCATCCCATATTGAATAACCAATAATGGATTGTGAGAAATCCACTAGCTATTGTACACCTTTAAACATATGACTCTTCTATAATTTCATTGAGAATCAGTCATGTTCCACATTCACAAAGTTCAGTTAAAGGTTGTTGGTGGATTATTTCACCATGGCAGGTCATTTGCAATGCTAGGCAGCATTTCCATGCATATCCAACATGCAGACTGATTGGCAACAGTAGCATACGTGTTGCCCAGTTAACCAGCATATTGGCCCATACGTGCCTATGGGCAAAAAAGGACAAGGCAGTTGTAGGTACTAACAAAGGCAAATCCCACCCTCTGGTAAAATATAGAATTTGCAATTGGATGGGTACAACGGTATGATGTAGCAAGGCTTCTATTGGGGCAGGGTCACTTCTTTAACTTTGTTCATTCAAGATGCAAAGTCTTTTGGTCCAACCAATTAGTGTAGGAGTCTCAGTGGCACAACACAGTCCCTGTCTTAAAAGGCCATCACATTGTTCTACAGGTTATATGGCACATGGAATGACTAGGTGATGCCTAGATGCTTGGCCTATTCTTGTGTATATGTACCAGTGAAATGAGTCCCTTGGTCACTCTCTATCACCAATAGCCAGTCATATGCTGCACATAAGCATTCCAGAGCCTATGTCATTGCTCTTTGGTTAGGATGTCATGCTGGGAAAGTGGCCAAGAGCCCAGTTGCAGTATCTATCTACACAAGTAATTGCATACTTATACCATTCAAAACTAGACATGGGTCCTATAATGTTCTTTTGCCACCAGGTGAGAGGCATTGACCCATATGTCACTTGGCCCATGTTAGCTCCCAGCTGTTGAGGATGTTCCTTGGAGCAAGCTATATGACATACACACACACACACACACACACACACATCTTGTATTTCAGTCATTGTCACCGGTACACCTCAGGTCTTCATTGTGGCCTACATAGTTTTTTGGCTGGCATGCAGAAACTATATATGCAACCACCGGGTCACCTCATGTTCAGTGTACAAAGTAGCAGGGCTGTTTCTAGCTAGCTGACTTTTGCCAGTGTCATACAACTTCATCATTGCAGGGGAGGCCATTTGTGCATGTCTTGTAACATGACACCTGTTTCTGGTGGTCTAGCTCCTGGAGATCCTGCCACAGCATTGGCATGGATGATGCATGACTCGCTAGTTATTTAACTGCCTTGTGGAAATCCCCAGTGCAAGTCCCTGATACACTGCCCAGCTATCAGTACATATCATTATAGGGGATACCTCATGCAACCACTATCCAGACAGCGTGTAGCTCAGCCCATTGGTTATTCTGTCCTGTACCAGTATCAAATCAGATGGTGCCCATCCACACTGGCAGTTGTCCATAACTGGAGCTGTCAGTGTACCAAGCATTGGATGGTATAGGTAGCTGATCTTCTAGGTATGGACTTTCTTCTGGTTCTGCTTCCCCGTGTTTTATAATGATGTGGTCATCTATATAGGTAATGAGCCCAAGCACCTCCTAAAGTTCATCCTGCAGATGGCTGGTTGACAGTGTGCTTCGTTGTTATAGGCAGGTTCCCCATTTTGTAGGATTGATGTCTGTAGTCCTACTCCAGGGCCATGTAGCCCAATCATCCACTCAACACATAATGGGATATGTAGTAGTCATGATAATAGGGAAGGTTGTGGTAATAGCCTCAGTGGTTAGTACAGCAGCATATACAGCCACTAACTGATTCTCCATTAGAGAGAATGCTTCTGTCCTTCTACCCCTTTCTACAGTTGGGACCAAAATCTAGTAGTTTGTTTTAGCTTTTCAGATTTTTGGCATATTCCCCACCCAAATCCTTCTTGGGTGATATATATCTAATTCTCAAGGTCATCCAGGATCAATGACATGTAGCACACAGGTTGGCCCCCAGATGCTTGATCCATTTTTGTAGTCCAGTCCCATTTTGCCATTTCTTCACTAGACCAAAAAGGAGTCGCATCATTTGGGCCAAATGGAGTATAAACATTTTCCAATGCCTGACAATCACAGAAAGGTTCATAATTGCTTTATGGTCATGGGAATGGAGTAGACCTGGATCTTATTAATAGTTGCATCTGGGGTAATCTTTGTCTTACCCAACCAAACAACTCCCAAGATCTTGACAGCAATCCAGATCCTTGCACATTTTGCTAAGTAGGCTAGCTGAGGTCCTCTTCTAGTGATCATGCCCTAGCTCTGAGGGCCTTTTCTTTATCCTCTTGCATCTTGCCAGCCTCCCACAGAGCTGCACTGGGTTCCACTCCTGGAGCTGTAAGAAACACACATCCAAAGGCCATGTGTGCACTATGCTTTTCCAGGTTCTCTCCTACTTGGTTTAACACCTTTTCCAACCCCATAGGAATATCATCAACTGCTGCCATTCCTGGGGAGGGGACCAGGTATCCAGGAGGTTTGACTCTGAATAGCACAGGCTTGTGGCTGACCACCCTCCAATACCCACTCCGTAGGTGCAGAGGGTACCACACAGGTCTGCTGTGAATCATGCCAACTTCACCAACTATAATGCAACCGCTGTATCTCAGGCAGGTTGACTTGAGACTTGGACAGACTGAAGAAGATATACAGAGCTATAGGGAGATATAACATGCCTTTATTCAATGGGTGGACAATCAGCTCAGCAGAAAGTCCTGCTCAGCTTATATACAGAATTACCACAAAGCTAGTAGTGTGCCAATATGAAATCATATAGTTATATAAGAAAGCACATGTATTGTTCCTGGGTTACATAGGGCATCTTAGTCATTGCTTCCTGGACATCCGGGTGAGGGAGCCTGATGGACTTCATTTTCCTCACAAGGGAATTTTGTGTGCCTTCCAAGATGGGCTAAGTAGCTGGGAGACAAAGTTAGGAAGAAGAGTTCCTATAGAAATTTTGTACTTCTGATATTTGAACCATGTGGGTATTACATACTTAAAAGAGATATGAAATTTAAGGGAAAAAATCAGCTACCTCGTTTTTTTTTTCAACTTAAAACATTTTTATTAGAGTTATGAAGTTGTTTTATAAATGCACTTTTTTTTTTCTTGATAAAAAGACCCACATGTTCTAATGCTTAAAATCGCTTTCTGAAGTGAGGAAATCATTGCCAGTGGAAAACCGTTGAGAATTTAGATCCATTTCCCTTCTCTTTAAACTCTAGAAATAAAGACTATAGAAATTGTTTCTGTAGCATTAAAAGTAAAGTAGTTTGCCTCTGATTGAGATGTGCAGTTTGATTGGGAGATGAAAACGACTCCCTGACCTGAGCTCAGAATCTCAGGAAGTTGTTGGGATTATTGTACATAATCCATGAGAGAGGGATAAAAGGATAGGGGCTCCCAGGACAAGTTCCGGAGAATCTCCAGTGTGCTTCCCCTGTGGCTGGCCTCTGGCTTGCTGGTCTCCCACACGTGGTCTGCATTATCACTCCAGGGCCTGGAAGCCATAAAGAATAGTAATGCATACAGGATGTGCTTTTAAAAAGATAAGCAAAGTGGCTCAACAAAAGAAAATCAAATGCCCCTGTTTGTTATTATCATTTGGGAAGGAAACAAGGACTAGACAAATGGGAACTGGTTTCTATCCACAGTAGGTTTTCCATAAGCAGACTGCAAATTAATTTGCATGATTTAGTGGTCATGACGAGATGTTTGTGAACTCCTAGACCTATATTAGATACATATCATAGGCAAATTTGTATGGGGAACATATGAGCCCTTTCTATCTCGATTATAGGCTTTGGAGAAGAGATAAGATGACTTTGGGGAGTCAGAAGTAAACACTTAGGATCAAATCCTGGCTCCACTACTTAGCAGGTAGAAAAGTTCTTGGGCCATTAGTTTCCTCTTCTGCAAAATGGGATAATAATAGTATGTCCCCCCACCCCAGTAGTTTTGAAGTTTAAATGAATTAATATTTGTAAAGCACTAAAAACTGACTGGCACATGGAAGTGTTAAACCTGTGTTTGTTAAAAAAACGTACACATAGGTAATACAGCAGAAGTTTGTTTAAGCATTCAATTCTCATGGATTCAATATGCTATTGCCTTTGAAAACCATCATCTGAGGTCTTAGGACTTGGAATGTTCATGGTTATGAGACCACGGCTTGTTCACTCTTGTACCCACCAGGAGAATGGTCTGCTTATCAAGCAAGACTTGGTATGTTTCTTCCCTGTGTATTTTTGACAGTTACTTTTGTTTAGTTTTTGTATGTATAAGTCATTTTAGTAAGTCTATTAAATATGCATTCAAAAGAGTATTGTATGAGAACAAGGTCAAAGTTTTTGGAGAAACTTGATAAAGAGAAGTCTTGGATTAGGTGTTTATGAAGCAAGTGAACAGATTGAGGAAAAATCATAGATCTCTGGAAAGATTTTATGCTGAAAATTGCTTTTCATATATCCTAAGTTCTGGTTTCACTTAATAAACACTGATCCTGAAAATTGTAGAAAATGCATTGTGCATTGTGGGTGTGATTCATGCAAAAATTATTTGACACAGAATTCCAAGGGAATGATCCATACTGAATAGCAAGGCGTAGCTCTACAGCAACATTTGAGCAAGTTCATATGAAATTAATATTTGAGCTAAAAGAAAATAATTTAATTATTAAGGAGCATTATAAATGGCTATTTGCATTAATAAAATTTTCCATGATAGATAAGTGACAGTGAAGGGAGGCTTCTGAAATTTGGAATACCTGGCTTAGATTTAAACCAAAGCTCTGTCTCTTACTAGCTATAAAATCTTGAAAAATGATTTATTTAACTTCTCCAGGAGTTGAGTTCCTTATTTCCAAAAACAGGGTCTTGATGGTGCCTATGAGGTTATTGGGAGGATTCGGTACAGAATCCTTGCATTGCATTGAAAGAAAGTACTCAGCGCAACGCCCAACACATGGTAGACATTGGTCACTATTTCCATTATGATTTCCTGAATTCCATTCATCACCTAACTTAGCATCATATGATAGTTGTTATTGAATATATGTTCATTATTTTTAGGTAATGATAATGGTTACATCATTCAGGCAGTAAATGCTAAGCATACCTTTGTCAAACACTAAGAAATTCCGAAAACATTCAAGAATTCAAATGTAATTCTGACCCTTTCAGAAACTTATGGATGAGCTACATGTTAGATTAGAAGTTGGGATGAACCTAACCATTTTTAATCTTGTCTTTTAATCAAACATTTAATAGAAAAAAAATCTGATATTGATGAATATGCCTAAGGACCTAGCTGTGAGAGTTACAGGTTTTAGCAAATACGCATTCATCCTTTTGCTCAATAAACATGTATTTATCAGGATATATCCTACAGGAAAATTGAGTGAAGGTGGACAATGGAATAACTATACATAATGAATATATTATGGAGGAACTCAGAAAAAGTGAGAAATTACAGTAAATGATAAAAAGGTACATCATATTTCTAAATATTTCTACTATACTTTATCCATATATAAATCTATAAATCTAAATAGACTGCCCATATATAAATCTATAAATCTAAATAGACTGACCATAAAACCACATTTAATGTCAAATAGGATAAGGTCTTCGATGTTGGTGAAAGTGTGTGTTGTGGGTATGAGCGTAGATTTCAGGTAAGACAAAGATTGGAATCCTAACTCTGCCACTTACTAGATGTTGGACACAGGGAAATTTACTAAATTGATTGAAATTTCCAGCTACCTGGATCAGCATTTGACAGGGAAACTCTGCCATCCTGATAACTGCTGTTGTCACAATAGGTAGAAATAATACTATGCACAGGTTGCATGGCAAGTGCCAAAATATACTTGGCAAATCACAGGCTGCACAAGCTCTTCCCACAGACTTCCATGGAATTTGTGGCTTGGCCTTGTGTTGTGCTACTACATTGACCCACTAAGTCAACTTCCAGTAGGACACTAGTTTGTTGTTTTTGTTGCTTTTTGGAGGGGGCGGGGGATACCAGGGATTGAAACCAGAGATGCTTACCACTGAGCCACATCCTCAGACCTTTTAAAAATTTTTAATTTTGAGACAGAGTCTGGCTAAGTTGCTTAGGGCCTTGCTAAATTGCTGAGGTTGGCTTTGAACTTGTGATCCTCCTCCTCAGCTGCCTGAGTCACTGGGATTAGAGGCATGTGAGTCTTTTTTTTTTTTTTTTTTTTCATCCTTTCTACTATTTAGTAAAAGTATATCTTCAAATTGTATGCTTCAAGAAATTAAACTTACTCAATGAATCATCTCTGTACTTCTAAATAAACTCTTCTGATGTTTTCGTTTATTTCTTTGCTGGGTTTGGTTCTGTTTGGGGATGTGAGGGGACTCCTGATACTGTATCGCAGGTTTCTGTAGACCTTTTGTCTGTCACTCTGCAAGTTATACAAAAACAATTTAACATAGACTTTTTCACAGCATAGTCACCTCTTTTGAATACCTCCTCAATAATTAGCTAGAATATTTGATGATTATTGAAAATGTTTAAGCTAAAATTCTTTCTCTGTGGATTAAATACTCCAGCACCAATTCCAGATGCCTTGACCAATGAATATTCGTTGATTGGTTTATTTTGCTGAGTGATTGAACTCCCAGGCCTCATACAGTGTCCTTATGTGCAGCTGTGTAAACTCTATTAAATAAATCTGAAGCCTGACACATTCCAGAGGCAATAAGGAACAAGAAGCCAAGAACCTCATCTCCAGCATGACATCTACCAAACAGCCGTAGCATCTTGCTGACATGAAAGCAGCTTCAGGAGATTATGGACAGTATGACATAAAAAAAAAACCCAAATCACATACTTATAGGATTAAAAGAAAGGAATAGTAAAAGTTCCCAAATATCATTATATAATAATAAAAAGAGGAGAGGGAGAGAAAGAGATCATTTTCAAATAGCAAGCAAGAATTAAATGCAATTTCATCAAATCCCCACCAGTTCAAATTTTACCAGTACAAAATTCCAAATCAACATCTTAGGAGATGGATGTGCTTAAATCTGAACCCTGGGTATGCCTCTGAGTGTAATAAGTGACCTTATTCCTTCAGACAGACACACAGGGAGGATGAAGAATTGCCCTGCAATAGCCAGTGTGTGACAACTTTAACTACCTTTGCTCTGATTCATATAACACAATCATAATTGGAGGAAAACTGGAAATTGCATCTCATCACATTAATCTCTTATCATACTTGCTCCACAAAATGATTTTGGAAAAATTAGCTTGCATGTTAGGTTCTCGGAAACTCAGCTCTTTTTTCACTTCTAACTTGGAGATGATTAGCTAGCTCTGAAGATAAATTGATTGATTTTCTACACCTCTACATCCTAAGCACTTTTCCATTTATATCTAAACTCATTGCTTTCACTTATCTGTGACAGTAGGAAGCAGAAATGGCATTATATATGCTCTGTTTTATCTAAGACCAAAAAAAGCCAGATGACATGAAAGAAAAAAGAATACACCGAAAAGTGCTATTTCCTGCAGGGTTTTTGTTTGTTTGTTTTTGGTGTGTGTGTGTGCGTGCGTGTATGTGCGTGTGCGTGTGCGTGTTGTATTTTGTTTAGGGCTCCTCAAAGACTCTTTCTTTCTCTGATTTTCTAGCTTTTTGGCTATTTCTTCAATTAGGGTCCAGCCAAACCCCTCAAACTTCTCTGTCTTACTTAAAGGGAGAAATTCACTTGGAAAAGAAAGGGAAGGGAGAGGGGAAGGAAAGAGAAAGACATAGGAAAGCTGTTCCAATGCCACATTATCACAGAAGCTGTCCAGAGCTAGAGAGTAGATCCTGCCAACATCAATGAAAATAGACATTCATTCCTTGTATTGTCAAGGGGCCTTGCCCTTGTTTTATGGAAATCACACCCTGGATGGCTTTGGGAGGCTGGGAATGAAGCATTGAGGAGGAATACACCTTTGAATTTGCAAAGTACTCCTCCTACCCTCTCAAATTCAATTCAGCACAAAGGAAAAAGCTGACATTCTGTGTTTCAATTCACAGTCTTTCCCTCACCTAACAAGCACTTAATTCACAGTAAATGTAACTCTCATGTCCTTCAGGGATGCACAAATGGTGTTTTGTTTTTGTTTTTGCTTTCCAGCTCATCCATGACTATCTCCCTGTCCCACACTCCATAAGGAAGAAGATCTGAGAACCAGGCATTTTCCTTGGGTGATTCAAAGACTTAAATGGAAAAATATTTTGGCTTTAAGACTAAGTTTTAAAGGTTGCACTTTCCTGTGGATGGTGCCTAAAGTAAGCAGACGTGTGCATGCATGCACACGCGCGTGCAATCACACAGAATGAGAGTTGTCCTATTTCCCCTATGCCCCTTCTGTTTCTGACTTTCTTACACATCCTCCTTCCTGTCTCTGCATTACTTTCACAGACTCTTATCCAGGTGCACTTGATGAACTAAGCTTGCTGGCACTATCCGGCTGACAGCTCCACGTGCTATAGCTAAAAAAGATGATTATCCCGAGAATAAAGTAGAAATACACTAAGATGTCATTGTGTTGTGAATGGAAATTCCCATGTGTGCTTCAATATGCTGACAATAATTAATTCATTACAATGGGATGATTTAAGCAATAGAGAAATTAAAGTTTCTAATATGCATTACATTATTTTAAAACATCGAAAAAGATGACTCTGTCAAAATAAGGTGTCTGGAACATATTGTGTGTTTCTGTCCCTTCCAAGGAGGAGTTTGTGGAGAGGGAATTAGAAAGAGAAACAGAAAATACTCCTTTAGTGATCGATATGATTCGTCAATTCATTTACCATATAGTTGTTCATTTAGCTACTATTTTAATATGTATTGCAGGTCTGACACCATGCCGGTCAGCACTAGGTCTATGGGCAACTATATCAGGCATTCAGCATACTGCAAAATTTAAGAAGATACCAACATACACAACACAAAACCCAGTCATCAAGATAATTAATATCACAATGCAACATTTAAAAAAAAAATTAATGTAAAAAATCAATGATGAACAAAATATCAAATTTTAAAATCCAAAACAGGGCAGAATTAAGGTGTACAGTCAATTTGTGCAAGTTCAGATCAGATCTTGTCTTCATTGTCTTTATTTTGTTCAACATGGATTTTTTTTGGCATTAATTTTTATTTAAAAAAGTATTGAATCAAAATGTTGTTTATGTTGATTGCTGAGATTTGCTGCACCCTTCAATGCTGCTATCACAGTAATTATCTCACTATTTCATGTTAATGTGGAGTTCATTCCAACTCCCAGGATCAATGGTATCCAGAATTTCTCCGGTGTAAAGCATTGCTGGTTGCTGGGAATGTACCCTCTGATTTCCATTCTTTCCAGCCTTTTCTGAATTCCTCACACTATATTTAATGCTAAGAAAACATTGTTTCTATAGTTAAGCAACTTCCCTCTCCATGATTGTAGAGAAAACTTTTCATTTCAGATATAATTTCTTATCACAGCCTTCAATATACTCACGGGTTTCACAAAATGTGCACCGAGTTTGGGTTAAGGCAATGCTTGCCATCTTCTGAGCTTCTATTCTGCATGGCACATTAAGATATACCATTTACAAATTCAAATCTTCACACATGTACTTTCGCAACCTGAAGTGGTCAGAAGCAGAAAGGTGCTGATAGATGCTCAGTATCCTCTGCCTCTGACATTCATTCTGCTGGAGATCCCTTGCCTCTCCTTCTGAAGTTGCAGAGATTTCCTCCAGCCAAGTCAGGAACCTTGTAAAAGCAACACTGAATAATGTACTAATTTCAAAATATGGCTTTAAGATGCAGTTCTGCTACTGCAAGTTGCGATGATGTTGAATTGCTAGCAATCCCAATTGACCTCAGTTATGACAAATGTAAATGAAGCTATTGTCATAAGCATATACTCAGGAAATGTCCAGAGCTACCATTCTGCTGGGATCTCCCATGTGTTTCAGTTACTTAGGATTGTTCCCACTACCTTCTTGAAAGAATTTTATATTTTTAAGGAGCAAATTTTGAGATTAAGCTTTGACTAAGCATAGCTGAGGAAAAGTCCTTTAAAATATGGGCTGCTAAGTGCACTATAGTTAAATTAGATCATTGCCCCACTAGTGAAGACATCAATTTTAAACACTAGTACACTGATGTCAGAGACAATTCAATAAGGACTGGATAAGCGTTTTGATCCAGATGCTTATTAAACTTGAGTTTCCCTGCTCCAATTTAAGGATAGAGAAACACTGAACCATTACTAAATACAGCTTTTGCATTTCCTCCTTTCTAAAAAGTTGTTTTTGTTAATACTACTAAAGTAATAAAACTTACTTTTAAGAATTCCTCCTATTTCTAGAACTTTATATGGTTTTGCAAAGGGTAATTGAAACTTCAAAATTAAAGTTTCTTAATTTTATACTTTTTAATTTGAGCCTTAATCTCTTGGTAAATTATTTTGTCAAAATTAAAACCATCAGGGGGTACACTAGGATGCATTAGTACCTGTGACTATTTAAATGTAGGCTTTTGTAAATGGGGAACAGCTTTTCTCCAGTGGTGAGTTGTTATTGCTGCATATGCATAATGTGAACACATCGTCAGGGCTTTATTATGTGTCTCAGAAGAAAGCATTTTCCTTTTTCTTCTAAGTAAAGACATATGGTGTCATATTAAACAAATAGAATGGTAGCCAGTGGAGTATGATCCCTAGAAATACCCATTTGGAGGTAGAAGATCCAGATACTTGAGTCAGCTCCAAAGAAGTGATTCTAGGAAGTTCCTGTTCTCAGAGTACAGTAATCCCTGTTTAGGCATGCAGGATTAGTCCTAAGACCCCACTGGACACCCGAAACAACAGATAGTACTTAACCCACTGTGTGCTATATTTTTTCTTATATTCCCTTTGCCACATAGTAGCAAAATTAATGTGTTCTTTTTCCCTAGTGTCTTTCTTGCATAACCACCCTTGCACTTTGGGGTCATTATTAAGTAAAATAAAGGTTACTTGAACACACGCACTGATATATTGTGACAACTGATCTGATAACCCAGATAGCTTCTGGGTAATTAATGAGAAGGTAGCATGTACATAGTGAACTGATCTGATAACCCAGATAGCTTCTGGGTAATTAATGAGAGGGTAGCATGTACATAGTGGATACACTAATATAGGGATAATTCACATAGAGTGGGATGGCATGAGATTTAATCATGCTACTCAGAACAGATGCACAATTTGAAATTTATGAATTATTTATTTCTGGCATTTTCCATTTAATGGTTTTAGACTATTCAGTTGACCTCAGGCAACTAAATCCATGGATAAGGTAGGACTATGTCACAGCAATATATGTTCATTATACATTTTTAATTACTTACCTTGGAATCTCCCAGTTCTATTAGGAGAAGATTGTCAAAGAGCAAAAAAAAAGCAATCAGGCATATGTAAGAAAATCACATCTCTGAGCACAGCTTGATTTTTCTCACACCTGGGTTATGAGGCTGTGTGCAGAGGAAAACAAACACATGGACAGGTATGCAACTGTCTAAAATTTGTTATTTTTATATTTGTAAGGGACCTATTTATTAAAAAATAAGTTTATTTTTAACTTTTGAAAACATAAAAATAGTACATATTGATGGGGTAACATGTTATGTTTCAATACATGTATAGAGTGTACAATGTTCAAATTAGGATAAACATATTTATCACCTCAAACATTTATCATTTCTTTATGTTGAAACCATATACCACCTTTCTTCCAGCTTTATTAAATGTACAGCAGCTATTGTCTCTTCTTACCCTACTATGCAGTATAGGACACCAGAATTTCTTAGTCCCATCTGAGTATAACTTGGTATCCGTTAGGCATCCTTCCCTCATTCCTCCCCTCCACTCACTCTCCCCAGCCTCTGGTAACTACCACATATGAGTGAGATCATGTGGTACTTGTCTTTCTGGTCCTGCCTTATTTCTGGTAACATAATGATCTCTAATTCAATCCATGTTGTTGCAAATGACAGGATTTCAATCTTTTCATGACTGAATAGTATTCATCTGTGTCATGTATCACATTTTCTGTATTCATTTATCAGTTAATGGACACTTAAATTGTTTCCATTTCTTAGCTATTATAAATAGTGCTACAATAAACATGGGAGTATAGATGTCTCTTCAACATACTGATTTCATTTCCTTTTAATATATACCAAACAGTGCTATTACTGGATCAGATGGTGGCTGTATTTTAAAATTCTTGGGCTAATGTTCATACCATAAGATCTCTTTACTTTGAAACAATTTTACTGGTCCATCACAGCCCAAAGGTAAGATGACAGTCTGTAAAGTCTGTCACATTAAAAGTTGGAAACTAGAAGATATGCTTAGTGATTTCTTGGAATTTAATTTTCAAAAAGCCTCCCCAAAGAATAACCTTCTCTAAGCCGATTTCTTTTCTCTGTTGTTGGTGAGAGGATATTCAGTCAGGAAACATCATTCTAACTTTGCTTGAACAAGCAATCTGTCTTGTCTTTATTGCCTGAACCCTAAGACCAGATAAAAACTTGTTTGCTAATTTCAGTTGCACATGGTGGTATTACTGTGTGATGAGGTACACAAGATTCCTCCATCCTCTTCCCATCCTTCTGTTAATGCTTGAATGGAAAATCTTGTAAAATTTTTTATTTTTTCCACTTAGTATCCTAACCACAAAAATAGAAACCATGATATTAAAATATAATAATGGTTTGAAAGTATTATAAAAACTAGTAGCATACCTGCCACTCAAATTGTCTGTCTCAGAGAGGTCTGCTGAAGCTCTTTTTCTGGGCTATTTTAATTCAAGACCAATAATCTTTCTAAAGTCTAAGAATAAAAATTGATTAGACAGCTTTTCCTTGGACAGTGAAAATTTCAGAACTAAAGAGATTTCCAGCTATTCATAAACCACCACTTCTTAGGATTTATATCAAATATTGGTATGATTTACTCAAATGAGAAGAGTAAAATTTGATTTGGAAGTCAATTTATACTGTGAGATTTGGATCAAATAAATACATCTAATCCTAGATTATCATTCATAAAATGAATATGATAATGTTTACTTCAGGGTTATTATGACTAGAAAACAGCAAGCATTAAATATAAGTTAACAACTCACTTACCTTTATCTTTTCCTTTAAGCTGACATTGTACTTTAAAGATTTATCACATAATTAAAAAAAAAATAGCAAAGGGGCAGAAGTAGAAGATGGCGGCGAGGGGAGTGCATTGCCCCCGTGTGCCGTGTCACCGTGTGGGAGAATGACGAGTCAGGACTGCTAAAGGCTATCTTGTTAGGAATTTCCAGCAATAGTGGGGTGCTCCGGAACCTGGAGGAAGGATTTCCATCGCACGAGGATCGGCTGCGGGGACTCAAACGCGAGAGATTTGTCGCACGGAGGGTAACACTACTTATTCAGCAAATCGCCCCGCGGCTAGAGTCTGCGGCGTGCACTGGGAAATGAAGAGATAGTGACGCAGGGATACAGCGCTGCAGTTTCTGCCAGCCGTGCAAGCACCGTACTCAGTGCTGAATTCTGGGTTCGAGACGGGGGAAGGAAGCGGTCCAATTCAGTTCTCCACACTGGTCAGATCACAGAGGAGGCCAGCGGCCACCATCTTGGAGAGCTGACGTCACCATCCCTGTTTTCGACTGACCGCAGCTCATTCAGCCATAAACAGGTAATTTCAGGCTGCCATTCGCCTGCGGCTTGCAGACAGGTTACTCAGGCTCAGTGCTAGATGACCCGCTGAGACTGCTTCTTGGAGCCTGCTCTTATCGGAGCATACCCCGAGCACGGAGCTGCTGAGTTCCTGCTCCCGGAACTGCTCTGGCCCAGGGCTAAGGAGCCCGCGGAAACTGCTTCTCGGTCCGGGTCCTGCTGAGTACTGTGGAGGTAAATACCAACCTAGCCTTCGTGGGCAGTGGAAACAGGACTGAGACGGGGCCTGTGAGGGCCGGTCAGGACTCACCCGTTGCTTTGGTCACCTGGCAAAGGGAACGAAGTGCTGCCATTTGCATAGGATACCAACATGGCAGAGATCTGATGTCATCAGAAAGTGGCGGATGGGAGAACTTCATCAATACCAGCGGCGACAGAAACAGTTGGTCTCCGGATGGGAGAACTTCATCAATACCAGCGGCGACAGAAACAGTTGGTCTCCCTCCTGGTAGGGAGGGTGAGTCACAGACACCCGAGTCTCTCTCGCTTTGTCTTCGAGCCAGAGGGGAAGAGCCGGGCCGCTGCCCGTGCCCGGAGCAGGCCCAGCGGCTCGCCGGCGTGGTGGTCGCGTGACCCCAATTGGAGAGGGGACGGAGCGGAGCTGCCACCCGCGCCCACAAGGTGGGCAGACCCGCGACCCAGTGGTACGCGGGCGTGGCAGGAGGGGCAGGGCAGAGCCGCCGCCCGCGCCTGCAAGGTAAGCAGACCTGCAACAGACTGGCGGGTCAGGCCCAGTGGCCTGCCAGCGTGGTACACACGTCACCCCAACTGGAGTAGGGGCAGAGCAGAGCCTTCGCCCGCGCCCGGATCAGGCCCCGCCTGTGTGGTGGTCACATGACCCCAATTGGAGTGGGGGCGGAGCGGAACCACCACCCGTGCCCGCAGGGTGGGCAGACCTGCGACCAACCTGCAGATCAGGCCCAGCGGTCCGCGGGCGTGGTAGGAGGGGCAGGGCAGGGCCGCCGCCTGCGCCTGCAAGGTAGGCAGACCTGCGACAGACCGGCAGATCAGGCCCAACGGCCTGCCGGTGTGGTTCACATGTCACCCCAATTGGAGTAGGGGCAGAGCAGAGCCGCCACCCATGCCCGCAAGGTAGGCAGACCTGCAACCGACCGGTGGAACAGGCCCAGCGGCCTGCGGGTGTGGTAGACAAGTCACACCAATTGGAGGGGGGGCAGAGCAGAGCCACCGCCTGCGCCTGCAGGGTAGGCAGACCTGCAACCGACCTGCGGATCAGGCCCGGTGGCCTGCCGGCGTGGTACACTCGTCACCCCAATTGGAGTAGGGGCAGAGCAGAGCCGCCTCACGCGCCCGGAATAAGCCAAGCGACCCGCTGGCGTGGTAGACACGTCACCCCAATTGGAGTAAGGGCAGAGCAGAGCCGCCGCCCGCGCCTGCAAGGTAGGCAGACTGCCGCCTGACCCTGCAAGGGAGACTTTTCAACTATACAAGAGCAATATAAATATATAGAGGAAAAAAACATTTCAAAAACACAACAGTTTCACCAAGCAGAAAGAAATGCAAGCAGTATGAAAAAACAAGGAAAGAAAGGACCACAAGCAATGCAGTTCAACTCAACTTTAGAAGAGGTAACAGCTGCAGCAGATGGAATGTCAGATAAAGAATTCAGGATATATATGCTTCAGATGATCTGGAGTCTCAAGGAAGACATTAGACAGCAAAATCAGACAATGAAAGATCACTTCGACAATGAATTACACAAACAAATCCAGGACGCAAAGGATCAACTATACAGGGAGATAGAGGTTATAAAAAACAAACAAACAGAAACCCTAGAAATGCAAGAAGCAATAAACCAACTTAAAAACTCAATTGAGAATACTACCAGCAGAGTAGAACACTTAGAAGATAGAACATCAGACAATGAAGACAAAGTATTTCAACTGGAAAAGAACATAGACAGCTCAGCAAGACTGTTAAGAAACCATGAGCAGAACATCCAAGAAATATGGGATAACATTAAGAGACCAAACTTAAGAGTCATTGGGATACAGGAAGGTATAGAACTCCAAACCAAAGGAATGAGCAATCTATTTAATGAAATAATACGAGAAAACTTCCCAGACTTGAAGAATGAGACAGAATCCCAAATCCTAGAAGCCTACAGGACGCCGAATGTGCAAAATCAAAAGAGATCCACACCTAGACACATTATAATGAAGATGCCCAACATAGAGAATAAGGAGAGAATTTTAAAAGCTACAAGAGAAAGGAAGCAGATTACATTTGAAAAAATTGACAAAACTAAAAGTTGGTTCTTTGAAAAAATAAAAAAAATCGACAGACCCTTAGCCATGCTAATGAAGAGAAGAAGAGAGAGAACTCTAATTACTAGCATACAGGATGAAAAAGGCAATATCACAACAGACACTTCAGAAATTCAGAAGATAATTAGAAATTATTTTGAATCCTTATACTCCAATAAAATAGAAGATAGTGAAGGCATCGATAAATTTCTTAAGTCATATGATCTGCCCAGATTGAGTCAGGAGGATATAGACAACCTAAACAGACCAATATCAATTGAGGAAATACAAGAAACCATCAAAAGACTACCAACTAAGAAAAGCCCAGGACCGGACGGGTATTCAGCAGAGTTTTACAAAACCTTTAAAGAGGAACTAATACCAATACTTTTCAAGCTACTTCAGGAAATAGAAAAAGAGGGAGAACTTCCAAATTCATTCTACGAGGCCAACATCACCCTGATACCTAAACCAGACAAAGACACTTCAAAGAAAGAAAACTACAGACCAATATCTCTAATGAACCTAGATGCACAAATCCTCAATAAAATTCTGGCGAATCGGATACAAAACATATCAAAAAAATTGTGCACCATGATCAAGTAGGATTCATCCCTGGGATGCAAGGCTGGTTCAATATACGGAAATCAATAAATATTATTCACCACATCAATAGACTTAAAGATAAGAACCATATGATCATCTCGATAGATGCGGAAAAAGCATTCGACAAAGTACAGCATCCCTTTATGTTCAAAACTCTAGAAAAACTAGGGATAACAGGAACATACCTCAATATTGTAAAAGCAATCTATGCTAAGCCTCAGGCTAGCATCATTCTGAATGGAGAAAAATTGAAGGCATTCCCTCTAAAATCTGGAACAAGACAGGGATGCCCTCTCTCTCCACTTATGTTCAGCATAGTTCTCGAAACACTGGCCAGAGCAATTAGACAGATGAAAGAAATTAAAGGCATAAAAATAGGAAAAGAAGAACTTAAATTATCACTATTTTCAGGTGACATGATTCTATACCTAGCAGACCCAAAAGGGTCTACAAAGAAACTATTAGAGCTAATAAATGAATTCAGCAAAGTGGCAGGATATAAAATCAACACGCATAAATCAAAGGCATTCCTGTATATCAGCGACAAATCCTCTGAAATGGAAATGAGGACAACCACTCCATTCACAATATCTTCAAAAAAAATAAAATACTTGGGAATCAACCTAACAAAAGAGGTGAAAGACTTATACAATGAAAACTACAGAACCCTAAAGAGAGAAATAGAAGAAGATCTTAGAAGATGGAAAAATGTACCCTGTTCATGGATAGGCAGAACCAACATCATCAAAATGGCGATATTACCCAAAGTTCTCTACAGGTTCAACGCAATGCCAATCAAAATCCCAAAGGCATTTCTTGTAGAAATAGAGAAAGCAATCATGAAATTCATATGGAAAAATAAAAGACCCAGAATAGCAAAAACAATGCAAAGCAGGAAGTATGAATCAGGCAGTATAGCGATACCAGACTTCAAACTATACTACAGAGCAATAGTAACAAAAACAGCATGGTACTGGTACCAAAACAGGCGGGTGGACCAATGGTACAGAATAGAGGACACCGAAACCAATCCACAAAACTACAACTATCTTATATTTGATAAAGGGGCTAAAAGCATGCAATGGAGGAAGGATAGCATCTTCAACAAATGGTGCTGGGAAAACTGGAAATCCATATGCAACAAAATGAAACTGAATCCCTTTCTCTCGCCATGCACAAAAGTTAATTCAAAATGGATCAAGGAGCTTGATATCAAATCAGAGACACGCTGTCTGATAGAAGAAAAAGTTGGCTACGATCTACATACTGTGGGGTCGGGCTCCAAATTCCTCAATAGGACACCCATAGCACAAAAGTTAATAACTAGAATCAACAAATGGGACTTACTCAAACTAAAAAGTTTTTTCTCAGCAAAATAAACAATAAGAGAGGTAAATAGGGAGCCTACATCCTGGGAACAAATCTTTACTCCTCACACTTCAGATAGAGCCCTAATATCCAGAGTATACAAAGAACTCAAAAAATTAGACAATAAGATAACAAACAACCCAATCAACAAATGGGCCAAGGACCTGAACAGACACTTCTCAGAGGAGGTCATACAGTCAATCAACAAGTACATGAAAAAATGCTCACCATCTCTAGCAGTCAGAGAAATGCAAATCAAAACCACCCTAAGATACCATCTCACTCCAGTAAGATTGGCAGCCATTATGAAGTCAAACAACAACAAGTGCTGGTGAGGATGTGGGGAAAAGGGTACACTTGTACATTGCTGGTGGGACTGCAAATTGGTGCAGCCAATTTGGAAAGCAGTATGGAGATTTCTTGGAAAGCTGGGAATGGAGCCATCATTTGACCCAGCTATTCCCCTTCTCGGTCTATTCCCTAAAGACCTAAAAAGAGCATGCTACAGGGACACTGCTACATCGATGTTCATAGCAGCTCAATTCACAATAGCAAGACTGTGGAACCAACCTAGATGCCCTTCAATAGACGAATGGATAAAAAAAAAATGTGGCATTTATACACAATGGAGTATTACTCTGCATTAGAAAATGACAAAATCATAGAATTTGCAGGGAAATGGATGGCATTAGAGCAGATTATGCTAAGTGAAGCTAGCCAATCCCTAAAAAACAAATGCCAAATGTCTTCTTTGATATAAGGAGAGTAACTAAGAACAGAGTAGGGACGAAGAGCATGAGAAGAAGATTAACATTAAACAGGGATGAGAGGTGGGAGGGAAAGTGAGAGAGAAGGGAAATTGCATGGAAATGGAAGGAGACCCTCAGGGTTATACAAAATTACATACAAGAGGAAGTGAGGGGAAAGGGAAAAAAATACAAGGGGGAGAAATGAATTACAGTAGATGGGGTAGAGAGAGAAGAGGGGAGGTGAGGGGAGGGGAGAGGGGATAGTAGAGGATAGGAAAGGCAGCAGAACACAACAGACACTAGTATGGCAATATGTAAATCAATGGATGTGTAACTGATGTGATTCTGCAATCTGTATATGGGGTAAAAATGGGAGCTCATAACCCACTTGAACCAAAGTGTGAAATATGATATGTCAAGAACTATGTAATATTTTGAACAACCAACAATAAAAATTTAAAAAAAATAGCAAAGAATATGATGTTAATGAGCATATTAGTTGTGGTCCAGGTAAGGAAGCAGAAATCCTCTGAATATTTCAAATAATGATAAATTTAATATAAAAAATTTTGGTTGAGTAGAAGAGTAAAGAGCACTATCCAGAGTGGAGAAAAATGCATTTGCTATTAAAGTTTCCATCAATGCCACTGGAACCCATGCTCAGCTGTCCCTCCCCACACTTGATTCCTGCGATTCTCAGATCTACAGACACTGATGAGGTCATAGTCACCCCCGTGTCCTAAGTTATTGGCCACTTCCCCTGAAGAATCCAGAAGCAGAAAGATACTTCCCTCTATGTCCATTCAATCCCACTGACTTCCTATTGGCAGAACTTAATAGTAAATTGTTACCAGGAATGTTTGAAGAATGTGCTTTCCTGGATTCTAGCTTCCTCAAGGCAGAGGAGGGTACAAAAGGAGAGAAGGAATGGATTGATCACCAGCAAACATTACCCAGAAAAATAAATAATCATGTTTATTAACACTTCAGCAGTAGGAAACAGGCAATAATTCTGTTTCAAAAGGATGGAGTCTGTTTCCCTCCTTTCCAAAACCCCATATATATTGTCCCAAAATATATAATGAATATGCAAATGAGAAAGGTATCTGTGATGGTTAATTTTATGTGTCAATTTGAGTCACAAAGTGCCCAGATATTTGCTTACACATTATTCTGGGTGTATCTATAAGGGTGATTTGGGATAAGATGAACATTTGAATCAGTAAGACTAAGTGAGCAGATTGTTTTTCCTTATGTGAGTGGCCCTCTCCCAATTTGTTGAAGATCTAAACAGATCAAGGGAGAATTTGCTCTCTCTGCCTCACCATTGTTGAGCTGGGACATAGGTCTTTTCCGGCTTTAGGACTTCAGACTTGGACCATCTGCTTATACCATCTGCTTTTCTAGGTATCCAAGTTGCTGAATGCAGATCATATATGTATCCTGTTGGTTCTATTTCTCTGGAGAAACCAGAGTAATACAAGATCCATCGGCAAATTAGAAATTTTGGTAAGTTCCTAAGACAAAGAATGTAGATAGGATCATACTGATGAATATAGAATGTAGGAGAGAAGAATGTACCCTGAAGAGGCCCTCAAGTTAGTCATATTGGAGGGGAAGATGTCTTTTCTTAGAGGTACCCAGCAGGTTCAGTTGATGCCAGAGCCAGAAAGCAAAAATGAGCGATTATCAGAACAATTACTAAAGCTAAGTCTTTGGAATAGCTTGGGTCAATTGTTCTTCCCCATCTTCTGTATTAATGAAGACAAAACATTGTTCAAGAAAGGTATGGCCCACCTATGAAACTTGGCATGACTTTACATCAGTATGGAGTATACAACAAGAAACTCTCCCTTTGACTTTGAAACTCAAAACATTGTTATTTAACTGAAGAGCTTAATAACACAGGATCCCATATCTTTTTCTATAAAAATAATCACAGTTCTTGCAAATGTAAACATGTTGTAAATAGTACTGACTTTTAATAAATTTAAAATGAAGAGTTTCATTGCATTTACAGAGCAGAATACATGAAACCAATTTTGGCAATGGAAAAGCAAAAGTATAACTGACTGAAGTTGGGAAGGAGAGAAGTAAGAAAAGATGCTTGTGCTTTTATTTCCTCATCCAAGGTAGTGTGAAGTCAGTGAATGCTGTCTGAAGTTGATGGGTCAAGAAACAGATATTTATATGTGTCATATAAAACTTTAAAGTTAACCTTGATAAGAACTTAAACTAATAATACCAGGAGGAAAATGAAAGAAGTGATTGAAGTAAGGGAAGATTCATCATCTTTCATATTGAAAGTAAATAAGTCTAAAATTGATAAATGAATAAATTGAGTTACAAATATGTAATTTAGTGCTGTGAATATAAACTATTTATAGAAAATAAAATGAAAAAATAGTTAAAATTCTTACTTGTTATGAGTAAGACTGAGTTTGGCAAAAGGAGATTGCTTTTACTTTTTTATGTTAATTCTCTTTTGCCATTTGATTTTCTTATCCTGTGTACCTACTATAATTTTGGAATAAAAATAGGGAATAAATAGCATTCCTTCTGGGGTGGGGGAGAGATTCTCATAGGCTCTACACCCTTTTGCCCAGCTCAATGTTTAGTTATAGTGATTTTAAGAATGTAGAGCAGTTAGAAATATAAGTTGAATATACAGATCAATGGCACTATCTGGTGAAACAGACCCATCAGCATAGATGTTGCCAAATGCTGTGTAGCTACCCAATCATTTGAGAGTGAAACCCCTCCCAGGGAGTTAGCTGTCAAAGTCACAAAGAGTTCTCAGGCTGGTTTAACCCTTTCCTCTTCTCTTCTCAATGTTGAAGTCAGACTTGAAGTCAGAAAGAAATATTGAAAAAAATAAACATGAAAATTTATTAATGCAAAGTACTCCTCAGTTCCTGTAGAGAAAAAAAAACATGTCATTAAGTAAATATATAAGTAATTATATTCTGCCTGACAAAGTTATATGGTCAAGAAGTCACTCTAACTTCAAGGGACAGATTGTGTTGGAAGCACTTTTGTCACTTACAGTTAAGTATGCACAGTTTGGATAGAAATTTTTCTAGGATTTTCTACAAGTCTTCACTAAAAATAAGGTATTAATTATTATTTGAAATGAAATTCCATCTTCTCCTGGACTGTAAGAACCATGCTTCTGTGCACATTGAAGTTTTTGGTATTTGGACCATGCCTCTACCGCTTCCTAAGACCTTGCAGTTGCTGACATTCCTAAGGCATTCATTTATTAGCTAATGTATAAGAGACCTGTGCACAATCTCACTCAGTCCAGAATTGCCATGAGGCCAAATTCTCATAGTCAAAATGCTAGGGTTCAAATGGGAATTCCATCTCTTTTTCTTGATCATCTTCCTATCCCTGTTGCCTTTGCTTCCTTTAGCTAAGCCTTAGTTCAGAATCTGCATTTGCAAAAACATCTTCAGTTCCTCCTTTAAGATAAAAGCCCAATACCACAAAACAGTCTCATGTTACTTTTCACCAGATATGTAATGATCTTAGGTTTAGTTTTCCAACTAAGATCAGAGTCCAGAGCTTCCATTTTGAGTGGGTTTAATTGTCTGAAGTTTTCACAGGAGTTTCCAACCACATCAAGAAAACTTGTACACTCAGAGAACATTTGGAAACTCATGTACACTTTTAAAAAGCAAAGTCTTTCTGTTTAAAAATGAGAGACCAAAATACAGCCTATGTTAACCCATAAGCAAAATAATCTAAGTGCCTATGTGTGGAGACTTTCCAACTTCTGAGATACTGGGTTTTCCCACATGGTTGAGATTAGTGTATTCTGCTCCTTCTGACTGGCTCTTTTTGTCCCCTTCTACAAGTAGAAGTAGAACTTGGAAATAAGTCAGATGAAGAAATTTCCCTGTGGATCATGGTTACAAAGCCAGCTGTGTGCAAAGTCACTTTTACCCTGACACAGTTGAAATATTGCTGGTTTCCAATAGGCCTAACTATTGTACCTAACTTGTGAGCTTTGGGATTTAGGTCAGACTATGGGAACTTCGGGAAGTTTGCTGGCCAGTGAATAAGAATGTTTCTGTGTACCCTAAGGAACTTTCAGCTTCAAGACCCAAAAGTTTCAGCTCCTTGTCAACACAGACACAAACATTTGAACTCCGCCATTTATCAGAACATACACAGCAATAGCAATTAACCACAATACTTACAGAATTAGGAGTATAAGTTTCCATTTAATTTAATTTTTTGGTTGACTAAAGATTAAGCAAACAAAAATAAAACAAACACTTTGTTTATTCAAACCTTTGGAAAGGGTCAGAAACTAACATTTATTGACTATTGTGGTAAATGCACTATATTTTTAAAAAGTATTATTTATCTTTAAATAAACAACCCAATGGGGTTTGCATTTTTTTTTTTACAATTTTATAGAAGAGAAACAGACTCAGAGGGTAAAGGAGGTTAATCAAAACCACAAAGTTAGAGTGAGGAAAAAGTAAAATTGAAATTTAAGTCAGTCAGTTTCTAAAAGATCATGTCTGCCTAATATTTTTACAACATAAAATTGTATTCCCTTCTATGTATAGCTTTAAAATGACTAATATAGTTGCATTTTTATTATTCAACATTTTGGAGCATTTATTAAATGTTCATCTCTGGGTTCACTGTAAAAGGTGGGAATTCTACATAATAATGCCTTCAAGAAACTTTCAACAGAATAGCTACTGCTTAGTAATAAACATTTAGAATGCAGAGCGTTTATTTCTGTGGATCAGTCGTTTTCATGATACCATGGGGACTAGAGAGCAGGAGCCACTACTTATAGCCAGGAGTGGAAGGATGCCATTAAAGCAAGCTTAGACAGGAACACAATTTAAGTAGAGCTTGTCAGTGGAAAGGCAGGTGGGACCAGCACCTGCATTGGGAAAGAGACGTGGAAGCCTGTAGTATAGCTGAGACTCTGCAAGTAGTTCAGCACCCTTAGAACAAAGAGGCCTATGGGACACTGAAGCATGTGAACCTGGAATGTTAGGGATGGCACAAATGCAATACTAGGTTCTAACTTGTACCATGGGGGTGATTAACACTGACAAAAAAGGAAAGGTGCCAGGCATGGTGATGCACACCTGTAATCAGGAGGCTGAGGCAGGAAGATTTCGAGTTCAAAGCCAGCTTCAGCAACAGCAAGGTGCTAAGCAACTCAGTGAGACCCTGTCTCTAAATAAAATACAAAATAAAGCTGGGGTTGTGTTTCAGTGGGTTGAGTGCCCCTGAGTTCAATCCCTGGTATCCCCACCAAAAGAGAGAGAGAGAGAGAGAGAGAGAGAGAGAGAGAGAGAGAGAGAGAGAGAGAGAAAGGCATCAGATATGTATTTTAAAATAATATCTTCAAAACAGAGGGGAATAACTTAAAGTAATGAAGAAAAGAAACTGCCCCCAGTTGCAAGGTTTCCAAGTCTGACAGAGGGAGTTTACTGGTTTAGATGAGGACTTCACATATCTTCAGTTAGCTGTGAGAGTGTCCATTGTTATTGGAAAAATGCCACTGGTGCTCAAGACAGATGATACTGCATTGAACTTCATTGTCTCCAAACATACACTAAAAGTTAAAATTTTTATAAAATATATTATTGATTAGGAAGCTAATATTTGCTGTTTCAATAAATGAGGAATGCAAAAAACCTCATCTGAGCATTTGCATTCATAAAGGTTTTACTGCACATTTAAAAAGAATCAATTCCTGTTATTGCTTCTGATCCTGTTGGCCAAATCCCCTGTGAAAATGGATCTTGTTCTTTATCTACTAAGTGTCCCTAATAGAAAGAGGGTGGATAGTCACAAAATTTCTGGCAACAAGTCCAAAAAATCTTGTCACCACTTGTTATTTCTTTGGAGATAATTTTACTTATGTCATGTGAATCTTATATTCTGTTCCATAATATGTCCATTATATGTTCTACATTTTTCTCTAAACCTCTTAAAACCTTTAAGATGCCAGATAAACACAAATGCTTATTGGGTGGATTCTTGTTCTTTCTCTGGCATAATTCCAAGAGTAAGCATCCTTTGTGTGGAAACTAACTATTCTGTTAGACAAAAGGAGAACCCTGTATCATGGAAACTAAATGAATATGGTGCAAGTCCTCTTTTTCAAACTTCAAAATTCACAAGTGTGGGTTTTTCTTTAAAAATTCAGCTCCCCAGGATTCATCAATGAAGACTATTTAATTTAATATGTTCATGTAATTGACATTTTTTTTAAAAAGGAACATAAATGATTTGTCTATACACTAAGATACTCAGTACCAGTGGAACGCTAAACTGTGGACAATACCACATGATTCATGATCACTATTACCTTCCATACACTGTCTAACACACTAACCCTGACACTATATAGAACCTCTGTCACTGCAACATTTAATACAAAACAAGTGGACCTCCCAAGTAAAGCAGCCAGAATATTCATACCCTTTGGATTATGAGTATGAATGCACTCAGTTGAGAGCCACAGGCATTGGTAGTATACTATAAAAGCAAATTATACTGAATAAACAAATATTTTAAAAGCATATAAAAGTCTATTATAAAATGATGTGAAATGAAAAAAGTCAAGGCAAGAAACAGAGCAAAGCAATTTAAAAATAAATTGTTATGGGGCATCTCCAAAAATCTGTTAAGCTAAGCCTTCCAGGATCATTTTCAATCAGTTAAGGATTGTGAGGGGAACTGGTAGTTATTAAACGCCCACTGTATATCAGAAAGAACCAGTAATGAGGCCTGAATGTTTTCCTATTTTTTTTTCCAAAGAGAAGACAAAGGCTTATTGAGGTAAGTTTATAGAGTTGGATGAAACAGTGTTGAAACTCTTCCAAACTTATTATTAAGCTTTCTCCATGAGCACTAAGATGAGCTTGTAATGCTGAACTTGGCAACATTTGCTTCCTTTGGGGGATGTCTATTCACATCTCTCAGCCACAGCTTGGAACTCCAGAACCAAGTCACTTCACCCTTAGAGGTCAAAGGTGAGTGATGGCAGATAACCCCAGGACAGTCATTCATCACTGGGTTTGTCAGTGAAGTCTTAGAGATAGGGACATCATGCCAGTCTCTCAGCCCACACCCCATGTCTGCACCATCCTTACCTCCCTGTGCCATCTCACCCCAAGGCCCAATGTGATTACTCTACTTCAAGATCCAAAGGTGCAAACACATCAGTCACTCCAGCCCAAGTGTGACAGGGAAATATCACAGGATCTAGGAAGAATTCACTCACCAGTTAGAATCCCAGTCAGCTTTCAAAATGAAATCAACAGCATGAAGTAAGTATGTATTTTCATGCCTAATTTTCTTTCCTGTTTCAGTTATAAAATGGGCTAAAATGGAAGTGGAAAGGAAGACCTAAATGCTGGCTCTTTATCAGGAAAGAGAGTTGGATGTAGGAGTCTCCCAGAGAACATAAAATCAGGAGATTCCTTGGTTTTCTAAGCATTGTGCTCAGTCTTAAGAAAAGTCCCAAGAGTTAGCAAGCAGAGTCTGCACCCTCTTTCAAACTTGCAATATCAGTGTTTTTCTTCTGGACAACCTTCTCTGCCCCACAGGTATTGGCTCAAATTCACTCAAGTGGCAGGTTGGGGAATGCCAAAGTCATGCCTGATTGGTTAAACCCAAAATACTGTTGCTTCCTGCCTGTAAGTAAAATCTTGTTATTACATGACTTAGTAGCCTTATAGTTCAAGGTTGCATGGATTTCAAGTCATGCAAGCTATGCACCCATTTAATAAAATTGACAAGCTGGGCTGCACTGCTCAATAAGTTTCTTTCTTAGCCCTCTTGCTTCTGGCAGGGAAATCTCTGATGTCAAAGTCACATCTGTTTCTCTTATCCCAGAGAAGAGATGTGGTAGCTATTCTTTAAATAGTTGTTCTCAGTTCCCTCATTTTATAGTACCAAGTGTCTGTCACTTGGGCATGGAAAGGCTTCAGGGAAACGGGGTGCTGTTTCTCTCACACTAGCATTTTACGCTGCTTCAGAATCAATTACAGTTTGAACCCAACAGTACAGTTTCTGAGTTTCTGATATGCTTTGCTGGGTTTTGCTGAGCTAAGTAGAAACATTTCAGTCCTGAATGTCAAAGGAATGAAGAAAAATGAAATCTACCAGTTGCTCACTCCAGCGTAAGAAGCAACTTTCAGCAAACACATGAGAATTTCATGCAACTCTAATGTACACACCCCTAAATGTGGAGATGGTCAGAAACCGAGTTTTAGTTTGCCACATACAGACGACATGAGACTCAGGTTCCAGATCTAGCAGTGTGATCATGGGCAAGCCAGTATCCACCCTTATTAAAAAAAAAAAAAACAGATAAATAATTTCAAGCATATTTTTTTCTGGTAAAATTTTTAGGATTCTGATGAAGACTTGTGTATTGGAAAGAAAACAGAATCAAGAATAAGAAATAAATGGTAATAATTCCTTACAAGCAAACATGCTGCCTCATTGAATCCTTTCCATAGTTCTACAAGGCAGGTTCCAATGTTCCCATTTTCATATGAAGAAACAGACTTGGAGATGTTGAAGAGGCAGCCCAAGGTCACATTCAGTAAGTAGCAGAGCAGAGATTCAAACAGACGTCTACCTCATGCTAACATTCACTGCATTCATGGCCTCCTGCCTGGCTCTAAAAAGTTGTGACACTGTACAAAAATTTCTTTCCTTCCCTGAACATTAATACTCTTTTACACTTTACCCTGAAAGAACAAGGATTTATCTCAAGCATTTCAAGTGTGGAGAGAGTATGGGAGGAAAGAAAAGAGAAGTCCTCATTTCTCCTCGCCTCCCTCTTCTTCTCCAGAACAATTCAAGTCTTAGACATTTCACATCAATCTTCTTAATAATTTTGGGGGGAAATATATTGGCAGTGTTTTGAAAAAGGAAAGATGAAAGGAAGGGAAGGAAGAATAAAGAAGGAGAAAGGAATAGAAGAAATTTAAAACCTCTGTGTGACTTTATTACTTCATCTCTTAAGATTTGGAAAGCTTTAGCCCTCTCTAAATTTAGGGGCAAATCAAGAAGAAGTTGTACTTTATGAACTGTTTTATAAAAATGCTTCATTAGCTAGGTTGCTTCACCCATCGACTTTTAGACTGGGATTTCTAAACCACAGCAACTTGCAGTGACTAATATCTATTTCTCATTCACATTAATCGTCCTACACAGATTTTGGTTACATCTCATGCTGTCTTTATTTCAGGACCCACATTGATGAGGGAGCTCCTATCCAGGACATACAGTCTTATGCCAGGAAAAAAACAGCCACCCTACATCAATTCAATGCTCATTGCATTGTCTAAGATAAGTTGCAAGGTCAAGTCCAATAATAAAATGTGGGGAGAATTTATCTTCCTACATGCTGTGACAGCAAATGATTTGTGATAATCATCACAACACTAATGTTCCTTACAAGTCTTATCCATTCTCACTTGTAACTTTTTTTTAATTCTTTAAATAAAATATATACTCTCTCTCTCTTCCAGGAAGAGACTCCAAAATCCAGTCCAATCCAATTATATCATGTGGCTCAATATTTATGTTATTTATATCAGGATCAGGTGGAGGTCTATTGATCTAGAGCCCCATAAGTTTTAAACAAAAGTTGCCTGTGTCCCTCATCACACAGATGTAGTAGTTCAATAAGGGACAAGATAATCATGGTAGTGGCCCCATTAAGAAAGGAAGAGGCACACAGAAATCACTGGTCGATAGCAATTCTGAAAATTTTCAGTAATTTTGATCAAACTTTTCAGGATCCTCCATTCTGGGTATGAGGAAAGTTCCTTGACTAAGCCCTGGTTTTGCTCCCTGGGTGTCACTCATTGGGCATGCACCTAATGGGCCCTTGACTCCATGTTCTGAGAGGACTTTTCTTTCCCATGATCATCTCCATATCCATTATGAAGTCAGCATTGGAAAGTTGCCTTTGGAGGGCAATGCAGCTCCCTGAGACTGTTTCCTATTATTAAAGGTTGGGAGAACAAAGTTGTTTTAAACCTCAAATAGTCACAATAATAATCCAAGTTGGTGGTTCTTTGGATAGTTCAATTTTCTCTAAAACATAATTAGCTATTCATCTACTTGAATCTGGAAAGTACCAGGTGTACAAATAGCCTTCCTTATAATTCTTTTTGAAAACTCTCCCAGAAGACTTTAATACAACAAATAACTGTGGATGATTGTGCAACATACCATGCCGGAAACATCCCATAAGTTATATGGATGATTCAAGTACTACAGTCTCTTTACAGGTAGGAATGAAGTATAGAATAATTCAAAAAGCCTTTTTATATATGTGGTCAATTAGAATCCTCAGTGCTGGCATGGTTCTTCTTGGGGTATGTGCCTGCCTGCATCCCTTTCTCTAATAAGCAATATTTATCCACTGTCCTATTCTGCTACCTTCTCAGAGAATTTTCTTCAAATGCCTGTAATAACAGAACAGTTGGCCAAATGAGACAATCACCTTGTTCAAAATTTACTGGACTAGAGATTAGATGAATTCTAGATAGGGAAGAGGTGTGGGAGGGAAAGGGAGGGGGCAGGGGATTAGCAAGGATGGTGGAATATGATGGACATCATTATCCAAAGTACATGTATGAAGGCTCAAATTGGGTGTCAACATACTTTATATATAAAGAGACATATGAAAAATTGTGGTGTATATATGTAATAAGAATTGTAATGCAAAAAAAGTACGTGTATAAAGGCATGAATTGGCATGAACATACTCTATGTACAAAGAGATGAAAAATTGTACTCTATATGTGTAATAAGAATTGTAATGCGTTCCACTGTTGGATTTAAACACAGGAGCCATGTATTTAAAAAATAAAATCAATAAAACTAAAAAAATATTATCCAGAGTACAGGTATGAAGACATGAATTGGTATGAATATATTACGTATATAACCAGAGATATGAAAAATTGTGCTGTATATATGTAATAAGAATTGTAATGAATTCTGCTGTTATATATAAATAAAAAATTTTAAAAATTAAAAAAAAAGAGACCCCTGATCTGTGGAGTAAATCAAAATTTCTTCCTGAGAATTTGGTTTGGGATTCTGAGACTATATTTAGTCTCTGCTGGAGGTTTGAACAAGGAGAACATCACTCAGGTTATGTTATGGTGGGCACAGAGAAACCAACAGTCTGGAGAGAAAAAAAGAATAATAAAACACACACTGTTGGAAGCAGGGAAATCTGTCTGCCTTGAAGCTTTATGACATATTTCTATTCAGAAAGTTCTTTGCCTGAGCTATTTGATGTGGGTTTCTGTAATGTACAATCAAATGATCACTCAGAACACCTCTGAAACTTTTGAGTTTCTTTTAACAAATTCTTCTTGAATTTCAACGGGCATGATACTAAGAAAGGATTTCCAAAGAATAAAAAGACACTTCTAACAGGACTCAGTGTTTTAGAAAGCTTATCAGAGAGTGCTACTATTTGGATCTGGACTGTCCTCCAAAGGATCATGTACTGAAGGCCTCAGTCCTATAGTGTTTAGAGGTGGGAATCTTGAGAAGTGATTGGGTCATAAGGATTCTAACCTCATCAATGGATTAATCCATTGATGGATTAATAATTTGATGGCATTATTAGGAGGTAGTGGAAACTATAGGAAGTTGGAGGAAGCAGGTCACTGTGGGCATGTCTTGGAATGGTGCAACTAGTCTCTGGCCCCTTTCTCTCCCATTTCCCCACTTCTGCTTCCTGGCTACCATGAGGTGAGCAGCTTTGCTCTGCCATACCCTTGTGCCATGATTTTCTGCCTTACCCCAGGCCCAATGGAGCCAACCAACTATGGACTGAAACCTCCAAAACCCTGGGCCAAATTAAAACTTTCCTCCTGTAAGTAGTTTACATCAGATATTTTGGATACAGTGTCGAAAAGCTGACTTGCACAGAGAAGTAAGTACACAAATCTCCACATGAAAATAATGCTAGAAGTACATAACTGTGGGAATTCAAAGGATGGTGTGATCAAATCTTGTTGAAGGACCGAGAAACTTTGATGAAAAGTTGTCATGGCAATTGAGATAAAGTTCCAAGATGAATGAAATTTGAGAGGAAGAGATGTCAGAAAGTTTTAATTGAAGTAAGTGACTGGATGAAAGAAATTGGAAGTGTAATTTGGAATGGCATGGAGTATTATTTGACTGGAGCAGAGAAAATATATTGAAAAGAGGAGGTGATTAACTGGGAAAGTGGTTTGGGATATTGTTACAAAGGATAGTGGATATAAATATGAATTCAGTTAGATAATAAAAAACATTGACAGAAATTATGTGATCATTCAAAGCAATGTATATCTGGTAGGTTTGTAAACTATAGACAGTCAAACTAATAGACCATTGAAGGAAGCCATGATATCCTAACCAGTCCAAGGGTTAATACAAGTGTACAGCTGAAAAGAATGTGAAGTTAGAAGAAAAGGCAAACCATGCAACTGACTGGATTTAAACACAGGAGCAAGGGGATTTAAAGAGGAAAAATCTTATAGTTCCATGGAAGGAAATCGGACAAGGATGAGGTACTAAAGGGAAAAGAAATTTAGTTCAAATTTGTTAAATTCAATACATCTGTGGGACATCCAGATGGAGATAGATATTAGGCCATAATGTATTACTGGACACCAGAATTTCAATCTAGAGAAATGCTTAGAAATCATTCTTTGTGATGGCTTCATTTTCAAAGACAAAAAGAAACTAAGGTCTAAGTGTTTTGTCCAAAATGAGAGTTTGTAAAGATATTTCAGGAAGTCTGTTGATACATATTTAAGCAGTGATAATTCAGGGTTCACTGGGACCCACAGATATCTCAACTGAGCAAGAAGCACAGACAAACTATGGATGATGACTCTCCATTTTGTCAGTCTGCGCGGGAAGTATGTAAATGCTGGTCACTGGCAACAGGCGTGCCTGCTGTGCACTAAGTACCACGCTAAACACTGTGCCATGCTTCAGGAGACATGAACAATGCCGGCTCCACGGGCCTGGGGATGCCCAGTGCTCTAATTGGGAGGGCAGTCCAAGGCCATGTGAGCAGACCTTGCTGGAGCTTTCCAACCCTGGATGCCACAGAGAGACCTGGAGCCCTCAGCAGGGGTCACAGAAGAATCATTCCCAGTGTTCCCAATCCAAAATCAGACCAAATAAGAAGTTTTTATAGGTCTTAATATCAAAGCCAAGATTTTTAATTTTCTAAGTGAATTTTATCAAGGATCTTATTGTCACAAGTTGGCAGTGACCTGCTTTCTTCATTCAGAGTATTTAATGTGATGGAAATACAAATTTTCAAGTTAATGAATTAAAATTAATGCAATAAATATCCTGTATTATGTATACACTTTATGTTTTAGAGATATGCTATGGTGTTTCAATAAGAAACTAGTATTTTTAAGACAAAAGTAGAGAAGAGAATATTTAGTTAAATTTTTAAGTATCTAGGCATGTTGTTTTAAAATAACAAAACTTGGGTATATTTCTTTAGGAGATTTGACTATGGTATATTCATATGATTGGCTTAAATATATATTACTAAAAAGTCTTACACTATAAGTGAAAAAAGTGTTGAATAATGTAGTAGTAGAAGCATTTGTGAAAGATATAGGTCAATTTCTAGAATAACATTCAGTTTTTCCAATTCGTCTCTTCTGACAGTCATCACATCTGAATGGAATAAAAAGACAAGAAAGATAAAACTGAAAAAATTCTCAATCAGTGATCATATGGGCACTCCTCCTGCCTCTCCATGTTTACTTTGACCTATTTACATGCAAACGGAGAAGGGCCTGTCCACTTTAATTTTGAACTTTTGCTTTGACAGCTGAGATTTGCATTCATTATCAGGCAGCATGTTATTATTCCCAGGGCTTCTGCAACTAGATGTCTAAGGCCTCCTCCACAGGTCAGCCTCTCAAAGAGCCATGCCAAAGGGCAAGAGGAAACACACCTCAGACAATATCACCACAGAGAGAAGCCAGTGGGAAGCCAAGTTTTCTCTTAGGGGACAAAGCTTTTCAGGGCACCCACATTTCAAGAGACACACAGATGTTGCCACTCAGACCTGAATAGAGCATTCTTCACAGTCCCACAATGCACTGCTTTCAGAAGCAGCATTTACAATTCTGCAGGTTATCGGAATGTCAAAAAAAATGTTTGGGCCGGAAACACCTACTCAAGCTCTCATATGGAAGGAAGAACACACACAGCCTACTTCCTTGATCAAACATATTCTAAATCTTTTTTTTTTTTCTTTTACCGATACTAATGACTCATTTTCTTCATTAGAAAAAGAGTTCTGCCTCACAAAGGTCAGTGTCAAAATATTGAGGTAGGTCTGCCAAGTAGAAAATCTCCTCCAGGAAACATCTTTATCTTCTTTCAGAATTTGCAGCTACAGAATAGCTCCAAGGTCACCTGGAGGGAATGCGAAGCAAATGAATTATTATGATTATTATTTTAACCAGTGTAAAGAAATCACAATGGCATATGTCCAAAGAGCAGTTTACAGAAAGATGTCAAAGAATGTGGGAGTTGAATTTAGCTGTAGAGCATTGATATGATCTTCCACTTAGTATCTTTGTAATTTAATAATGGATGAGTGGCCTATAGAGTTTATTATTTTATTAGTAAAATAAAAAGAACATTTAAAAATGACTTCATAATATAAAATAAGGGAATACTTTTAAAGTCTGTGAATTATAATTAAAATTGTGGCTGAGACATGCACCTGATAGGAATGCTGGCTAATTTATATCTATGAACATCAGATTCTTATTGAAATTTTAATATCAACTGGACCTATCACACAAATGACATTACCAAATTCAGCAACTTAAGCCAAAATTGATTTGCTGAAATAAGGGAGCTTTAGAATCAACTAAGAATCCAGAGACTCATGTTTGGAAACAAAAAGAGAGCAAGGAAAACTGAGATATGAGAACCCAGGAAACTGCTGGATTGCCACTGCCCCTGCACACTGGACACTAAATGTTGCCACCACAGTGACCACCCTCCCCACAACACAATGCTCCATCCCTGCTTCTCTGGGAGTACTTAGTATTAAAATCAGATTCCTTGAAGAATCATCTGATTGGTCACAAATGGGCCATTTGTGACCATTCAAGCCACCTTCCAGAATTCTGGGAGAAGGACTCTCAGACTTCACAGCTACCTCAGAGGGAGGTTCAGCCCAGCCTTCCAATAGGGGTCACTTGGGACAGATTTGTGAAAGGGAAATTCAGGTGCCAGAAATCCCCACCCCATAAACCACTACCTCTTTTTCATAAGATTGTTTTAGGAATAAAATTATGAAGGGAAGAAGTGAGTGTTAGCTTTGTTGCAAAGAACAATTATACTTAGGAGACCAGATTAAGAAAAAAATATATATTTATATTTTATGATACATATAAATTTATATAACTTTATGATATAAGTCCAAAATTGTTGTTATACTGTTGGTAGGACGGTATTAATAGTGCTTTATCTTTTCTACTTTACTGGCAAAAATAATAGTTTGGTCCAATCTGTCATGGATCTAGGTTAGGGACTCCTGATATATAGTAGGAAAGCAGAAGCATACAAGGAGTGCTAGGTGTGGAACAAAAGTGGAGGTGAAGTTGGAGGCATTGTGACAAAAAAAGAAGTGAGACACTCCACACGAGGTTTGGCTCCTACAACTTATTCCTTGGGAGACATGAATGTCCAAAATTGAAGGAGGCTGGCAGGGACAAGAGGATGACAGCAGGCCTGGCCCTAGGACCTCCTCAGCTGTGGATAAGAGGGGGATATCTGGAGCTGGGAGAAACAGGGCAAAGGGCACTGAAATTTAATTCAGGAGGGATAAAAGTAGGTAAAGAACAAGGGCTGCATCATGGAATTTGGGGGAAACATCTTGTAATGAGATTCAGGACAATGGAACGCCATCAGAAAGCAGCCACTTTGGGAATTTCCTGTGGGGTGGTCATCAGTAGAAGTGACATAGCGATGTGGTGTTCAGATACCAGGTGTTTTAGCCAGCTTTCTTGCTGCTGTGACTAAAAATCCCAACCAGAACATTTTTAGAGGAGGAAAAGTTTATTTAAAGGCTCAGAGTTTCAGAGGTCTCAGTCCATAGACAACCAGACAGCGAGCTCTGTTCCTTGGGACTCAAGGTAAGGCCGGATACTATGGCGGAAGAATGTGGCAGAGGGAAGCAGCTCCCGTGAAGATCAGACTCCACTTGCCAGATTTATACTATACCCTAAGGCCATACCCCCAGGAACCCACCTCCTCCAGCCACACTCTACTTGCCTTCAGTTCACATCCTGTTAATCCCCATCAAGGGATTAATTCACCGATTAGATTAAGGTTTTAATAATCCAATCATTTGTCATCTAAACTTTCTTGCATTGATTCATACATGAGTTTTGAGGGACATCTCAAATCCGAACCATAACACCAGGAACATGAATTTTGGGGAATCAAATAATTTCTAGTATAATGGAAAAAATATTGCTTTTTCTTTAATTTATACCTAAATCAGTGGGACACTAATTTTAATTTAGTATTTTAAAATAACACCAGTCTTAAACAGTGTTGACAGAGTAGTACAAAGTACTCTGGAATACCTTCACCAGAACTGTTATAGTTTTATCACAATCTTACTATCTCAACTGTGTGTATCTATGTATCCAACCAACCTTTTCCTGGTACATTCAGTGTAAGTTGCATGTATCAAGAAGACTTGCTAAGAGTATTTCAACAAATATTTCCTAAGACAAGTACACACTCTAACATAATCACAATGCAGTTACTAAATACAGGAAATCTGACATCTATAGAGCACCATTATTTAATATACTGTTCACATTCAGATTTTGCCAGTTATCTCAATAGTGCCCTTTATAGATCTTGTTCTTATTCCATATTCAGGATCCAATTAAGGATAGCACATCATACTCAATTGTTTGGTCTCTTTCATCTTTTTGTCCCTGGAAAAGTTCCTCGATATTAATTTCTTTTTTATGATATTGACTTTTTGAGAACAGTCTCTCTCAATTTGGATTTATCTAACAGTTTTCATGATTAGTCTCAACTTGTTCATTTTTAGTAAGAATGTGATATAAGCAGCATTTTGTCCTTAGCACACAGGTTGATTTTGTCCTGTGATTGGGGAGGGATCACCAGTTTACTCAGTTGGTGAAAATGGTGTCAACCAGTTTTGCTACAACAAAGTTACTTTTTCCTCTTATAAAGAGATATACTATAAAGACATACTCTAAAACTATGCAAGTACTCTGTTCCCTATCAGACTTTCACCCACTGGTTTTAGCACCATTGATAAGTCTAGGATGTACCAGTTATTACTATAATGTGTATAAAACTTTATTAATTAATTATTAATAAAGTCTTTATTAAGTTGGTGTTCTACTGTAGCAAAGAAATTTCTCTTCTCCTTCATTTATGCCCCATGTGTGCATCAGGTCCATATATTTTTATTTTAGTGAGTGGGTCATAATCCCTTAATGTCATTATGGGGAGATAATTTTACATATATATTATGTAGAAATATCATGTTTTTAAATATTAAAGAGCAAAATAAATTGTGGAGACATTGCCATGTGTTAAATAAACTGAATAAAACCAGACAGATCTGGACTGTGAAAAGAAGACAATAATGCTGAACAAGACTGAGCAGAGGATTAGAAGTGACCATCTGTCTGGAATCCTTTTCTGGGGGAAAGAGGCACTGCACATTGGGCCACCTTATGCCAATCACGAAGACAACTCTAAGCAGTATTTCAGTGTGAGTTACATCACACCTAATAGCCCCAAGTGTGGTAAAGAGAAACACAGAAATGCAGAAATATCACTTTGTGTTCCCTGATAGATGAGGAAGTGACACCCTCCTAAAGCCAAGAATCTCCAGCTGCTGGGTGGACCACACCTTGTACCTCAAGGTGCCACTCACGAGGTGGGTCCCCAGAACATTCTCGCTTACCACAGAAACCCGAATGGAAAAGTGACAATCTAAAAAAATGAAATGAACTCACAAGTGAAGCAAAAGATAAGAGGCATCTCACAAGAGTCAAGAAAGAAAGGGATGCAACTAGAAAAGAGATCACACTTTTAAAAGATTAGAAAATGGAGAAAAACCTAAAGAAATGTAAACTATCCTGGAGCTGATGGTAATAGAAGACAAGGAACGACTTCATAACAAGGATCTGGGGAAATCAGAGCAAGAAGTTGGCCATTTCCTGGAGAAGTCCTAAGGAAAGGAAATGGGAACTGGGCAAAGTTGACTCTGCAACTGGATAGGGAGAGCTGGCTACCCAGGGGTGCTAAGGACCCTCAAGGGCTTCCAAAGCTAAGAGCAGCCAGGACAGGTCTGAGGACTGAAAACAAGATGATCTTCAGATTTAATATATAAAACAGAAAAGTATGCAGTGAGTTTCCATGACTGAATACCTCAGAAAACAGCAACCAAACTGAGAAACAGAATGTCACCAGCACCAGGTACCTTCTTTTTCCTCCTTCAATCACTGCCTCGTTCTCCTCACGGCATGGGGGGAGTGACCTGTATTTCTATTTAATGTAAATGGAAGCACATCCTCTTTTGTATCTGCCTCTTTTTTGTTCCACACTATATTTGTGAGATTCATGCATGCTGTTTGTGGAAGTGTCGTTTCTGTATTTTTAGTGCTGTTTCGATTTCTGGTGTGGGAACATGCCACAATTCATTTATTTCTAATACTGATGATAAGCATTTGGGTAATTTCCAAATTAAAGTATTACAAATAAATTGGCTGTCTAGTATATTTCTTTTGCTCCAGTATATTTCTTTTGGTGAATATGTTTGCATTTCTGCTTATTTAGATACTTAAAAATGGAATTGTTAGGCAATAGATATATTAGTAGATACTGACAAATATTTTCATGGAGTAATTGTACAAATTCATAATTCCCTCCAGTCCCATTTTCTCTCTCTTCTTTTTTTATTGGTGCTGTTGTGGAACCAGGGTATCATGTAAGCTAAGCAGACACTCTACCACTGACTACACGTTCAGCCTTTCGTGCATTTTTAAAACACAAAGGTTAATGATAATAGTTATCACTGAATTAAATTACTTTCCTGGAAGTAAAGAAAGAATAGCATTAAGGGATAGCATTAATATGCATGGATTATAATGAAAACACTGACAAGCATGTATAAGAATATTCTATAAGACAGCAAATCTGAAAAATAAATTCTTATCTCACAAGAGGAATTTCCTTGAATTGTCCAATTTGGTAATTTCTCATTTTATATCTTCATAAAGCCTGGCATTAAAAAATGGATTGAAGAGAGGTTTGCCATCTAGAAGATGCTATTTTTAAAATCCTATAATTTATATTGCATCATTTAAATTTCTTAATGAACACAAAGAAAGAAAAGAGAGCGTAAAACACTGTGGTTCAAAAAAGTTAAGCAATTTGTCTGTGATTAAAAGACGTAAAAACTGGGAAACCAAGTCTATAGGACCCGCAGTTCATACTCTGCACGGCAGCAATAACATACTTGGCACATTACTGGAGAGATTAATTACTAGGTTAGACATTGTTCCATTTTTATCACATGATATTGAAGCAGCAGTTAATTCCGAGAAATGAAAAACTTTCACAGAAGGAACATTTGGAACTGTTTTCTTCTAACCCAGTGGTGTGAAATCCAGAGGCCGCCACCATTCACATTATGTTCAGTCACTGCAACTTTGGTGCTAATTTCATACTGAGTACTCTGATCTGTAAAATGAGATTTTAAGGTACTTTCCAAACACTGAAGAGCTACATAAAAACCAATTTTGTTTTTTAAAGAAATCAAGCAAAATGAGAACTTAGAGAACTGCACACTGAGGGTCCCCAAAAGGTGGTGAGATACCTATGTGTGGTGTTTTCAGGAAAGGACTCACAAAGAAAGCAGAGTTGATATTGGGGCTTGGCTGGGGGGAGGTGGGCAATGGAATGTGAGTATGTAGCAGTTTGGGAGAGCATTTCAGTTCAAGTGACAATGTGACCAAAAGTGGAGATGGAGGTAATAAAGCATGTGGCTGCTCAAAGGACAATGAGCAACACTCCCACGCTGAAGCAGATGAGGCCAGACTTAGGCAGCAATTGCACAATCCAAAGCCCGGGAACAGGACAGGCCTTGGAATCTGTGGCATTTGCATTACTGTTAGTGGTTCTGGCTCAGGCAAGCCCAGATTTCTGTAAGCAAGAGAAACTTGCTAGCACACCCAGGCTGCCACCTTTAAAAGTGTATCTTAAAATGTGGAAGTTACTTCTAGCAGCTGCAAGGGGGGATGTCAAGGCAAAATTGCTCAGATCTGTTACATGACAGTACACAGTCAATCACCTCTAGATGTCCCGAAGCTCTGGAAGCTTGGGGTAAGGTTGAGGGTCAGATGTGCACTGCACTGAGATTGAGCTATAGATGTAAATATGGAAAGAGATATGTCTTTGGGAAGGTTCTCTATTCAGAAAAGATGGCCATGAATACTCATTAACTTTTAAGGGCCTCAAGATGGGGTCATGACAATTTCCAAGAAGAGCCATTTCGAGAAGATGGGGAACTGAGTGGAGAAAAACAGTAGATCATGCCAAGAGTCTGTTGGGGTTAGAAATCCACCATCTGGGAAAAGCATGATTATTCACTTTGAAAAGAATTTTTCTTGAACATTTAACACATGATCTATTTTAAAGTCTAACCTTACAACAAAGACTTTATCATTTTCAATTAAAAGGAATATGCACAATATCATTAATTTGCATAAAACTACCTGTATGGAATGCTGTTCTCAGTTGCTGGAGTTGGGAAATTTAATGATTTTTGCATTGATTGGGAAAAATAGTGTTTCTCTACATTTTAATTAATTTCATATACTTTAAACTCCATATACAGACTGTTGCTTTTCATACATAGTTTTGTGCATAGGTGAGGATATTTTGAAATGTAATCTTAGAAAAACAACAATGAAAGAGTTATTGAAGTTTAGTGGGTTTTTGACAGGGTGAGTGCTAGTGGTTGCTTAACAACAATATGTGAATCACAACCTTCAGAAAATTAAAGTTCTTATTTTATTTGGAAAGTGTTTAATATTCCTTTGGGACATTTACATCTTAACATTGCTAACTATGACCAAAACTTTCCCAGACGTCAGTAGCCTATGGCTGAAAGTGAGAATCTATTGATACTGATGTCCCCATGTTGTTGGCTCTGAGAATACAGCTGTAGGCTGGTCTCAGAGTCCTCCCCTTCCCTGGTCCCCTGGTGCTCTGTTCTCAAGGCATTTCTTACAAGGTCACGGGAACAAATCCACAGTGTAGATGCTTGCTGCCTGATGGAGTTTAGAATACATTTTCCCAAAATATGGCATGTAGGTCCTTGAATAAACAAGAGAAGCAGGGAGATGACTCTCACTTTCCTTTCCCCCTTCTACTTTGAAGTAGGCCATAAAACTGAGGAAGGTGGTAAGTTTGACAGGTGTGACTAAACTTTCTTTCCCAGTTTCGATTTAGCAAAAATCCCTTGCTACTTGAGCATGCACACATCCTGCAACATAAGGCTTAATGACTTTCAAAGTGTACAAATAATTTACAACAGAGGAAAATCAAATGGAGTTGCAGTCAGTGTATGATATTTTCCACCTTGGAATGTGTGCATGTCATTCACACTGAGAAGCCCAGACAGGAACATGATAACAAACTTCACAAGGTCTACAACATCCACTCTCAGACTCTGTCCTCTCAACAGTTGTCAACATGACTCAGGAAACCTAGCTCTTGGGGCTGGAAACTGATCATTTGGTATCTTGGACAAGATGCCTACTTGATCTTCTTAATGTAGTTAGGTTAGGTATTTTTAGATTTCTTCTGGGACAAAATTCTATCATTCCATTTATCTAAAGAATTTTTTTTTGAAGCTTTTTTATCCTTTAAGAATTTTCTCTTTTGATACCACAAGAGAATGAAAATGCTTGGGAGTAATAATACAAAAAACAGACACAAAGATAAAGCATTAATAAACAAAACTCATGCCAGCATAAAGCTAGTGACATAACCTTGGTATCTAAGGGACAATCGCTTCTTTAAACATGAGCAACCAGGGCTTGCCAGAAATTCAGTGTCTACATTTTTGTGGTCTCCTTTCTCATAGATTATTATCTTTGGATGTTTCTTTGGTGGGTGGTCCCCTGTGCATAATGGAGACAGTCGAATCTGCACAAGGGCTGCTAAAGCAACCCCAGGTTTGGTATTTTCTAGTACTTATTGTGGATCTCTTTATAAGCACCTCCCTATTTTATTTAGCCTATAAAAGTTTGGAGTCCTGCTGGTAAAGTATTCTCCCTTTTACTTGGGAATTTTTAGTTGGCCATTTGAGGAGACTTAAGAAAAATATGGGGCACTTACCTTATACATTATTCTCTTAGTTACAGAGGGAAGCTATGTTCTGGGCCCTCTTTGAGGACACTGAGTCATCCTGGTTATGATTACCATGACATGGACTTTAGGTAATGACCTCAGTGAAATAAGCTTCTCTCTCCCGTAAGTTAAAGCAGGCCAGGCTTGGCTACAGAAATAATAACAATGGCCTTTTTTTTTTTCAACCTTATGTTACTTTCAAAGTATTAGGGAACTAAATTGTGAGTGAGAAGGGGTTGCCCCACTCTATTACAGGGTTTGGCAAACAATATCCCATGGCCCAAATTGAGTCTATAACCTGCTTTTGTAAATAAAGTTTTATTGAGACATAGCTACCTGCAGGTTTACATATTGCCTATAATAAGTAATTTCACACCATAGTGACAGAGTTGAGTAGTTTCAACAGAAACTATAAAAAGTCTAAAATGTTTACTTTATGTTCCTTTACAGAGAAAGTTTGAATTTTGTTGCTCTAAAACAATTCCACTCTGGACTACCAAATAAACTAGAGGCTACAGATTGTTTGTTAAGCTCTGAACAACACTTGGTTGTGTTTATTATAAACAGTGTTGTCCAAATTAAGTGCTTTAGAGTACTTTCTAGTTCTGTAGAGTATTACTAGTTTTAAGAAAAAAAGAAAATTGTGGTCAAATAATTTTGGTATTTTCTAAAATAAGCCAAATGAAACAGATCTATTTTTTTGGTAGCCCTTTTCAAGTCATTTAATATGCTAATGTATATGATATCTTTACCAAAAAAAATATTCTACAGAAATTACTGAAGTCATTAGCCTTAGAAAACTTTTCTTTTCCTGGGGAATCTCATAGAGTTCATGTTCAAGGAACATACTGTGAGGGAAAATGGCTTATTTAGAGTTGGCAGATCTGATAATACTGTATCAGATCAAGAATTTGTGTGTTTTCAAAAATGCTTAACTTTCAGGATAGCTGGATAGCAGGAAAAAGTGCCACAGGTTACATAATGACTCTAGGTTTACATAGAGTTGGAACCTTTCAGTAACAGCTCTTCATGCAGAATGTATTAAGACCAATGCTCTATTGCCACTGTTAATATGGCAGAGTAGGAAAAACTCCATGCACAAGACTTTCATTCAATGCAGAGAAATTCTTTAGTTCCTTTCTTCACCTCCAAAATTTTAGAAAAGCAGAGAGTGTGAAATAAGTGTTCAAATCACAGCCCCCAGTGACTGCTGCTCACCTCTGACCTGTTGGCACCTAGTATGTGAAAATTATGTGGGCGTCAAGAGGTCAAGGAAAGCCTGATGTGTCCTTTGGGGAAAGTTGTAGAGAACAATGGAAAAGTTCCTGAATATCGGGAAATGTTTTCTCAAGATCAAGAGATTTATTGGCATGCGGGAGAGATTCCAAAGCAGTTGCCCAACATATTTCAAATTAAACTTCTAGAGGTCAGAATCAATTTTGTGGAAGAGAAATTTTAGTACAGTGGCACACAGGTCCCAAACTACCTAAGTAATTTAGAACCCATTAAATCCTGTTCATGTTTCTAAAAGCAGAGTTTTTACAACCACACATAGTTTTTAAATTCCTGCTGATATTGTCACCTGTTGGCCCAAGAATGTTATTGACAATATGCCAGGTATTTGTTTATAGTAGCCAAGTGGGACTTGGGAACCCAAACAGTTGCTTCCTAGTTCAAAAATTGTTTGGCAGCTCCAGCAAATGACTTCCACCTCAGAGAGTTCTAGGAACCTGCCTGCTTGTTACAGGAAGCCAATTCTTTCACTTGGCTGATCATTTTGAAGCCATCCAACTCTGAGAAGGAAATCAACCCTTGCTCAGCGTGGAGTAAGGATCTGAAAGGAATCAGAATATACCATTCCACATGGGAAGAATGGAGGAACTTTGGATTGGGCAAAGGAGAGGAAGGGGAGAGGAGTGGGCATGGGAGTAGGAAAGATGGTGGAATGAGAAGAACATCATTACCCTAGGTACACGGATGATTGCACAAATGGTGCGACTCTACATGGTGTACAATCAAAGAAATGAAAAGTTGTGCTCCATTTGTGTACAAGGAAACAAAATGCATTCTGCGGTCATGTATAACCAATTAGAACAAGTTTTTAAAAAAAGAATATACCACCCTAAAATATGCCACATTGACATAATCATTACTTTGAGCTGAAGGCAATTAAGAAATAGGAATCCAGGAAGGTTTTCCTGTTTGTCCTCTTTCTGCAGGGAATAAAGTTCCCTTTATAAAGGTAGCATACATGTTCCTTGGTGCAAGCGTTCCTTCTCCTCTCTTCCATACTGGGAGAGGAGAACCACCCTTATCACAGGAGGCAGGATACGTGAGATGAGTCCATATAAGCAAACCCCAAACAACTTATATCTACACACATTTCCTACTCACCTTCTTAAAACTGAGAGGACTGTGGAATTCAGACCTTTTGTTTCTTTGTCACTTCTCCACAATTTATCATCCTGTGTCAAGATGGAATATAAGGCACGTGTTCTAAAAACTCCTTGAGTTACTTATCACTGAGCTCTGTGTATATGTGCATTGAACAGGTAAACAAACTTTGTTTTTGTTACTGTTGTTGTTAATCTTGTGAGTTTAATTCACAGAGCAGAGCCCTGAATCTAAGAGAATAGAGAAAAAGATGCTTTCTCTTGTCTGCAAAACAGAATAGGAGAATGGCATGACAGAACATACGTGATGAAATTTAAACCTTCCCAATATTGCACTTTGAAAACACTCACAAGGGGTAGTTTCTGATCAGGAATTCTTTGTCTAAAGTCCTTTCCAGGTGCATATTATATCATAGTCCTTGACTAGAATATAGGAGCCTTCCTGATCCTGGCCCAATTCAGCTTTTCAAAAATAAATAAACTCCATGAAACCAGACCAAAGATAAAATAATAGATGGGATTGTTTAAGAATAATGAAAATAATGACACGAATGATTGTCATTTAGATCTAGATCTATTATTGCATTAATAAATGATCTCCAATGTTTGCATTCCGAGGAGAACACTATCAACAGTGTATTTGTTATCTCAGTCTTCACAATAACCTAAGAGGTAATAATGACTAAATCAATTTTTCAGAAGAAACCAAAGCTTGGAGATTGACTGTTTTGCCTTAGATTAAGTGTGATTTAAACATAAGTCTGCTGCTCCAAGATGTAACATCTGCTACCTGTGTTTTGTAGTAATCTTCTTGAGACCCCAGTACCTTCACAGGAAGAACCTCCATCTAAATAGAAGTTCACAATGAAATAACAGATACTCACTGATTAATACATTCATTTAGCAAATATTTACCAAGAGCCTTACATATATCAGACAATGTGTATAGTGTTAGGCAAACAGCATTGAACACAACAGGCAAAACCTTTTTGTCTTCAAAGAGCCTTCAGTCATGTTGGGAGGGATAGATGTTTAATTTATTATATTATATTATATTATATTATATTATATTATATTATATTATATTATATTATATTACATTAGCTATCTTGTATTTGTTATATTATATTATTTTATACTATATTAAACCATAGATGAGGAACAGTAAATGACAGAGGAATACAATGTAGAATAAGATCCTTAGAGAAGCAAAGGCTCTTTGGGGAAGCATTTGAGCGAAGATCTGTGGGAGGAAATAAAAGGAGCACAAGAATAGAGGGGAAGAGGGATCCAGGCAGGGGAAACAGGAAAGGCAAAGTCCCAGAGGTAGGAGAATGGTTAACATAGTTGATCCAGAAGAAGGAGGCCAGACTGACTGGAGTTGAGCAGATAGAAGAGTTGAGGCAAAGAGATAAAGTTTTCTTTTCCACTGCTGCCCTGTGCCCTCAAGGATCCATTCTCTGTGGCCCTCTTTTCAGTACCTCTAAGCAAACTTCATACTTCAAACTTCATACTTCTATTTGTTATCAATAGAGTTAATATTTCACCTTTTCATCTGTTATGGTTTGGATGTGAGGTGTTTGTCCCCCAGAAGCTCACATGTAAGATAATGCAAGAAGGTGCAGAGGAGAAATGATTGGGTTGTGAGAGTCTTAACCCATCATTGAATTAATCCTCTAATAGGGATTAACTGAGTGGTAACTGAAGTGGTCGGGTGTGACTGGAGGAGGTTGAATTGGGGGTGTGGCTTTGGGGTAAATATTTGTATCTGGCCATATATTTGTATCTCTCTGCCATACTCTTCTTCCATGATGTTCTGCCATGTTGCCCCAAGGAACGGAGCTGATATATAGACTGAGACCTCTGAAACTGTGAGCCCCTAAATAAACTTGTCCTCCTTAAAATTGTTCTAGTTAGATGGTTTAGTCACAGCAGTGAAAAAGCAGAATAAAACATTATCTGTATGTGTTTTTCTTTCTCTAACCATGATTGCTGCCCAGCCAGTGGACAGCTTGATCACTGTTTCTGGCCTTATGATAGTCCACATTCAGAAAATTCCAAACAATGCAACATTGCCTTGCATTTGCAAAGGTATTGAGTATTTAAAGTCTGGAAGTAGACTAGGGCTTCATGAGGAAGAGATTAGTTCTCCAGGATTCTTGCTAGTTGAGTTCCTCTTCCTTCAGGGCTTCTCTCACTCTACTCCAGAAAGCAGTGATACAGTGGGAGAGGGGTCTACAAATCAGGGACCATGAAAATGTAGTGTCTTCTTAATAAAACATGGCTTCCTTAAGAATTTAAATACCACAATACCTACACCTACTTTCCTTACCTCAAAAATACATTATTCTTTTTCAGTCAATCAAAACATTAGCTGATGATCATTTTCATTGTTATGATCTAGTAGCTAAATGTGGGTCTCTGAAGTTAGCACATGAAAATTTTTATCCTTTGGTAGCTGAGGCTGTCCTTGCCTTGCCCACACCTTTTAGAATTTCCAGTTAATTTTTAGTTGCCAATTTCTACACCTCCATACCTTAGTTTATCCTTATCTGAGAAAGACAGAAGGCACTCTGTCCACATGCAGTTAGTTACCAGGGAATTAACTCCCCAGTGAATAGCCTATGACCCATGACTCTCAGGAGCTGGTATATAATAAATACTCCAGCTCCATTACCCCTCCATAGAGATAAATTGAAGGCATGAGTTTTGCAACATTTCCCTGTAGTGCACAGGCTTTTCATGGCAATAGTTCACTTTTTATTGGTTTTTTCTCCTTCAGTTACTATTTCCTCACTCCAGATTAATTATGTGCAATTGAACCCCCATTTTAGTTTTTGCTCTAGAGTAGTCTAAGTCATTGTTGCACTAATCTATGGAGTATAAGAAAGTATATATGACTTGTACAAAGACTTTTCATTTATTGGGGGAGATAACTACTAGTTTTGTTTTTTATTTTTATTTTTTATTATTGGTCCCCCAAATAAGTAACTAGAATCTAACCATAAAAATAAAAAAGAAGCAAGTTAGAGTACAGTGATAATGTTGGCTATGTCTGTTCAGGAAATATTGGTGAGAATATATGTGAATTAGAATGTATGCTCTTAAATATATTGGGAAGTAGAATTTTTTTTTTTAATCATACGAGGGCATTAGAAAGACAGTTATAAATAGCAAAGTACTGAAGAGAGAACACCTTGGAGCATAGAGACCTGGGGGCTATCTCTGTATCCATAACTCTCTACATGGGTCTTTCTTGTCAAATTATCCAATTTTCTGAGCTCATTTCCTCAGTCAATGATGAAATCAGACAATGTACATAAAATGCTTATCACAGGCTTGGCATGTAGTAAGTACTAAATAAATTTCAATTTCCTGATTGAATCAGGCAGGTATTGCTTAGCCGAGCTAGGATACCTGGGTTATTTCTGGACCAACTCCACAGCCACAACTTTCCTGATGCCACACAAATCACTGGTGATGCTACTGATTCTAATCTGTGATAGCTCTACAGTGGACTTGTGTCAACGGACAGATAACTCTCATCACTCCTGACAACTCTCATTACTCCTGTGCTCCTGACAGCACAGAAGGGCCTCAGCAGGTAAAACAGCACATTACCTCAAAAATAATTTCCAGCCATGCTTCTAATTTCATCATTTCTTCCCTATTCTGAACTCAAGCAAGAACTTTGAAACTAGTTGCCATTTGTCAGCTGTAGCTGGAGGGCATGGGCCTCCTCTACCATGAACTTAGAGGTAAACTGGACAAGAAGTCTTCAATGCAGACTTTCTTCAGAAGTTCATTGAACCCTGCTCTGTAGTCCTGCTTCATGGGTTAACCCACATGTGTCTTCTACTTTAGCCTTTCTACCCACAGCTTCCTTCCTAAGTAATTTTACAGATCATTAAGCTTCTAGTATTGTGGGGGAAAAGCTATTCAGAAGGGATTGATATAGTGTTTAAAATCTGCCAGGATTATGTGATGATTGAGGTCATTTAATACAATGAAAATTTTGATCTAGTTTCAGCTTTGAACTTGAAAATGTCAGATACCAAAACTATAAGCTGCTTAGGTACAAGCCAGATGAGAAAACATGCTACTCATTTGTCCATGTTTTCTGTGAATATTAAACCTCAGACCTTGAAATTATGTGCTATATACTGGAAATTATAACTGGAGTGTTTCATGATAAGGTGACTTTGTGTACTGAGTTATACATGGGTCCTGTGGAATTTACAACCACTGGCTTCAACATTCTCTGTAGGTGGTCAGGCTTAGCTTTCTCTCAGCTTGGCTGCTGTAGGTGCCAGGGTACAGGCCTTTGGAATAAGGTCTGCAAACTCATAGTGAATCGCTTCCCCCAACCCTCAAGTATCAGTATCAGTAAGGCTGTTTTTTTTTGTTTGTTTTGTTTTTTGTTTTTTTCCCCCTCGTCTGTGCTGCATTAAAATCCCTTGTCTCACCCACATTTTATTCTTAGGTATTTAGAAGGAAGTATATCCCACCTTCACCTAGAGTTCTTCCTAAGCAGCCTGGGAGCTCTGTGACTTTACTAGTTAGCTCAGGCTACCACAACAAAATACCACAGCCTGTCTGATCTAACCAAGAGAATTTTTTTTTTCACAGTTGTAGCAACTGGAAATCCAAGACCAAGACCCACAGGACTAGATTCAGTCCTGATTCACAGGTGGCCATCTTTTCTCTATCTTTTTGGTGTGTATGTGCATATGCCTCTGATATCTCTTTCTTTGTCCCTCCTAATCTCCTTTACTTAGAAGGACACAGTCAGGTTTCATTAGAGCCCAATCTAACAGCCTCTTTTTAACTTAATTACTTCTTTCCAGGCCCTGTTTCTAAATATAGGCACATTCTAAGAGACTTCAACTTAGGAATTTTGAAAGGATATAATGCAGCCCATACAGAAATGTTTTCATATAATCAGCTTTATGACTGCAGTCTGAAAAGGTGCATTTCTCTGAAAATCAGTGGCAAGAAAAGATAAAAAGAAAGAAAAATGCAACGCTACTGTATACTTATAGATTTATTTATTTGCTATTTTAAAAATTTGGCACTGCTTTTACTGACAGAGCCCCACTTATTGTGAGTACGGCAGTGTGTGGAGTGCTGCTTGAAGGAAGTATACAGCTCCCACCTGAAGTCATTTCCACTGCCCTGCCTGTCCACTGGGTTCGGAACTCAGTAAGCACCACTGGTTGTAGCTGGCAAGGATTTGAGATGGTTGCTGTGCTTTAATGTTTACTATTCACCAAAATGAATTTTGTTTGCTTGTTTTTAAGAAGCTCATTAAACACTCATTTTTGACTGGTCTCCCTTATAATTGGGCAGAATGGAGGCTTCAGCACAGAAGACCAAGAATCCACTATGCTCATCTGAAAAATAGAATCAGTGAATCTTACATTAAAGCGCCATCAATAATACATGAACAAACAGGACACAGTGATACATGCCTATAATCCCAGGGGCTCCGGAGGCTGAGGCCATTGCTGAGGCTGGCTCAGCAATGGCCAGGCGCTAAGCAACTCAGTGGTACCCTATCTCTAAATAAAAGACAAGATAGGGCTGGGGATGTGGCTCAGTGGTAGAGTGCCCCTGAGTTCAATCCCCAGTACCATCCCCCCAAAAAATACATGAACAAACAAGTTTGCCAAAGAGATAAATGATTGCTAAAGTTTAAACTTTGCTTAATTGATTATACTTTTTTTTTCATTTTTCTATAATGAGATTCTTCAAATATATTTTCCTGTGCAGTACTTCATACTGAATTCTTTTGTACAACTATTGGGTCAGCTTATCTAAGCTCATCTGCACATTAAGCCATTCATCTTCAAGTACTTTCTGAACTTTAAAAATGATGGATTCAATTTAGGCCACTGCTATAGATATTGAAAGGAGCTTCTGAACAAAGCTGGGAGAGACTCAGATGATATATATACTACAGATTTTAAGTCCTTATTTCATTGTAACATTCTTAGCTTTAACATGAGCTATAATCGAAATTTGAATTCTGAGCAAAATTACACTTAATTTTTTAATATTTGAAATACTCTCAGTCCTTATCTTTTAGTTTATAGGAAGATGTTTTATTTTTCAAAGCCAATGTGTAACATTTTTTTTAAAAAAATATAGTATATTTTTTGTTAAATTAAAGCTACAAAGTAATGTGCGTTTTTTTTTCCTTGCATCGCTTCTCACCACCACTCCTGCATAATCCTCTCAACTTCTTGCTGTAGAGGCAATCACTGGCAATCGTTTCTTACAAGCCCCTACAAATATATCCTACACATATACATACATATCTTCCTTATGGAAATGGAACCCAGCCCTGCATATAATGCTATGATTTTTTTACATCACATCACGTATTTTAGGTATCTTTCTGTGTTAATATTCGCAGATAAAGCATTTTAAGGGCTATACAGCATTTTATTAAATACATATATTACCATTTATTTAATTAGCTTCCTACTGATGGATTTTTTTTCAGTTACAAACAATGCTGTTGTTATCATTCTCCCTTCCTCTATCTCTCTCTCCCTCTCTGTGTTTGCAAAATTATCTACTAGATAAATCCCTAGATATGTAATTGCTTGTCAAATAATAATCATAATTTGAATTTGGGGAATCAATACAAAATCATCCTCTACATGCCTCTATACCTGTTAGAATGACTAAAATCCCCAAAACCTGGCAATGGCAATTGCTGGTGAGGATGCCAAGTAACAGCAACTCTAATTCCTTGCTTGTGGGAATGCAAAATGGTTACAGCCACATTGAATGACAATTTGGCAGTTTCTTTCAAAGCTAAATATAATCTTACCATGTGCTCCTAGGCATTTATCCAACTAATTTGAAGACTTATGAATTTATGTCTACACAAAAACCTGCATTTGAATGTTTATAGCATGTTCATTTATAATTGACACAAACTGGAAGCAGGAAGATGTCTTTTAATAGGTGAATGGATAAATAAAATGTGTTATAAAAGATAAAAAGAAATGAGCTATCAAACCATGAAAAGACATGGATGAACCTTAAATGCCTATTGCTGAATGGAAGAAGCCAATATGAAAAGGCTGTATACTGCACAATTCCAACTACATGACATTCAGGGAAAGGTAAAACTTCAAAAGAAAAGAAAACAAAAAATACAAAGAATGCAAGATACTTGCAAATAATTTATGTAAATGCCTATAAAAGAAGTGAAGCTTGGGCTGGGGTTGTAGCTCAGTGGTAGAGTGCTTGCCTAGCACGAGTGAGCATTGCATTTGCTCCTCAGCACCACATAAAAATAAATAAATAAAATAAAGTATACACACACACTCACATACACTAAGCTTTTCAACTCCTTATGTGTGAACTAAAAAAAGTGAATTTTCTTTTTCTCCAATAAGAACACAAGAAGGGAGAGAGAAGGAGAGATTTTATAACTGAGAAACCAGCTGGGTCACCATCAACAGTGCCAAGTTTTGTGGATAGTAGGTACCCTTGATATGATATTTTAGAAATGGTATTTTGTCTCTGTGGTCTTTCTCCTAATGCAGGTCTAATCCCAAGGGAATTATCAGAAAAATTCCATTTGAGATTCACTCTAAATGTACCTCACCAGTACTCCTTAGAACATTCAAAGCCATCTAAAATAAGGACAGTCTCAGACTGTCACATACAAGAGAAACCAATGGACATTTAGTAAGTAAATGCAATGTAGTATCCTGGATGGGGTCCTGGAGAAGAAAAAGATAAGAAAACCAAGGCAATCTGCCTACAGTATGGGAATTCAACTTACTATCATTAATGTATAGATTGTAATCAAAGCACCATACTGAGGTTAATTTTCTAATAACAGGAAAAACTATGTGCAGATCCATGGGAACTGTTCACTATCTTCATAATTTTTTTCATATATCTAAAACTTTTCTAAAATTTAAAGACTTATTTAAAAATGTACATAAATTTATATACCTGTCAATATTTAAGAAAATTTCTATTTCCCAAGATCTTCTATAACACTGACCACCATTTTTTGCCTGATAGGTTAAAAAATATTATTTCATTGTTTTTATGTTTTAAGCCTTTAAATAATAAAATTAGGCATCTTATCTTTTTGGGGAAGCACTTTTACTTGTTTGTTTTAGAAAGTTTTGGATAAACTGCTTGTTTCATTTTCTCTTCCCTTTTCTCTATCTGGTTGAAATTTTCTTCCTTATTATTGACTTGAGAAGACCCTTCATATGTAACAGAAATTAATTCTGTGTTTTTTTATCTATGATGCAACTGTCTCCTCTACTGTATACCTGTTTTTTGACATACTATTATGAAAAAGGACGTGACTTAATTTTCCCTAAGTTTCTAATTGTCTTGATTTTCAATTTCTATTTTCCCTTTTTTGTGTGCATTTTCTATCTTGCATAATTTGAAAGAAATATATCTTGAGATTCATCCAAATTTCTGGAAGGAAGGATTCAAACAGTTAGTATAATCATTTTCTCCCTTTGCAATGTGATGTGCCTGGTCTAAAGGAATAAAAAAAAAAGTCAGAGACCTGGCCAGAGGCTTTGTCAGCTAAATCTATATATAAACAGATTAGTGATCTTTTCGAGAAGGAAAGCCCATATCTGCAGAATGCCATTTGCAAGATATCTCTAGTCAAAGGATTATGTGCAGGAAATAAGCTCAAGATCTACAGGTTTTGAAGTATGGCTCTGTAGAGAATACCATATCAACAAATCACTTCTCTGGGGCATAGAATGGAGATGTTTCATAACTAAAACATTCTCTGGTATGTAAATAACTCCACAAACCTCAGAGACTTCCTCTTATTCTGTGTCAGTTATGCGCAACCAACTCAGAAGAAAGAGCTCAGGAAACATATAGAAGGTTACATTCCTCTCCCTCCTTCATTCAGAGTTTGCATGATTGCCTGCATCCTTGAAATTATTAGGAAAGCTTGATATTAGTTAAAATCTCTGATCTGCATGAGTCTGATCTGATAATCCAATCCTGTGTGTTAGTTTCATATTCATCAATTAAATCTTCCCGAGTTCTTTGTATATAACTCCCTCTTCCACACACAGATTTCCTTTGCATTCTCCCTGTCCTCTTGCTATAAAACATAATGAAATCTCTCCAGGACTGCCATAAATGAAGGTTAATTCATAAAAAAATTAATCTCCAAAGTGTCCACTTAGTACACAACATATTTTCCAAATTTACAAAGTTTATATAATTTATATAATTCAAAGACATTTAAAAATATTTTTATTAACTGTATTAAACAAATATGATATTAACCTCTTAATTATTTAAGAATAATTATATAAGAATAATGTATATATTTTTAAAATATTTATTATGGTAAAGAATAAATTTTAGAAAACATAGATATGTTTATCCAGATTTAAATACTACATAATGTATAGATATATCCAAACATCACATTCTAGTTGTCAATTAAAAAATACACAAATAAGAATGTGCCAGAATTCAAAAGTGCATTAAAGCACTTGATGCTAGGTAATTTTTAATATCTTGAACAATTCTTATAATTATGCTATAATACTAATATATTTAATCATCTTAGGAAAAGGCTAATATTTACCAGAACAAATTGTTAAAGGCACTGGAATATCTGTACCATTCAATGGATTGGCTAGTTTGAAAATAGTAAAATAGTTTAAAAATAGTAGTTTCCAAGAAACTGACTTTCAGCAAAACAGCCATTACATATACTGACCAGCTATAAATATGGACCATTTGCTTTATGCTGAATGCTAAGTATAATAATTGATATTATAGAAGTGCTATGGTAAAAAGTCACTTCTTACTAACCAACAGTCAGAAATACATAATAATATATTATCAAATATTATAGAATATGACTACACAATCTAAATTCTGTACATTAGTATTTTCATATTTGTAAGGAGAAATGGTGAAAAGTTTATCAAAGGATACTAAATAAATGGTAATATTTGAGGTTATAGATATATTTAACCTGGTTTAAACATTACACAATAAATGCATGAATCAAAACATTACATGATACATATATATAATGTTTTTGTATTTGAATAAAGAAAATATTTTTAACTATAAATTGGAAATACACATTAGTCTATTACATTTGAGAACTCATTTGAATTTGGCACCAAGTCTATCATACAGCAAGAGCTGTGAATTATTCTTAAATTAAAAGTGAGAAAACTGATTTTAGTGAGTTATCTGATTTGCCTTCAGTTGTTACACTCAGGAGCAGTAGCAAAATTTCAACCTGGGTCCCCGGTTTAGCTCTCTAGAGAATCTCTTACAATTCATATGTCAATATATTATTTGTTGTTTTAACTAATACTACATTAAAATAATTTTTGTATTTACAACCAAGAATTTAAAAGTTTCACTTATTGTAGAAGTATTACTCATAAAGAATTTCTCTAAAACTTATATGGAATAAATATAAATAAGATGTATCTATGTTCCCATATCAAAACTTTTTTTTAAAAAGATCAGCTACTCTTTAAGAACTTCTTGTGTAATCTTCTTTGATTGCATTTCCTTAATTTCTTCTAACCAATAACTTGACTTTGTATATTTCTTATTTTTATTTATATTTTTACCACTTATTGACTGTTACTATTTTCTAAATCCATATGAATAGATTCATAATCTGTGTATTCTCCTATGAGTTGCTTTTTCAATGAGACATAAACTTTGAGAATTACCATGTTGTAGTTCATTCTTTTTTTACAGCTGTGTAGTTTTCTTTGAAATTACTATAACATAATTTATGTTTACCCACTTCATTGTAAACTTATACTGCAATAGTTTCCAATTGAGGATTTTGAAAATCATATTCTTTTGTTTCATCATGAACTGTGATGATTCTTGTAGATCTCACAGGGTGTACATGTAGAAGAGTTTCAACAGGATTTCCAGATGACATTTGAAGACTATGCCCAGAATTCTCACCAGTGACTATAGAAGATAATTATAGTACCGATCCATGTGACTGAGCAGTTCCTTCTGAGTATTAGAACAGGTCCTGGACGATAGAATTAGAACAATCCTGAAACAGAAGTTGTTCCACTGTTCAGCAAGTCCCTTTCTTGATTTTTCTGCACTCATAATGATACTTGATATACAACTAAGAATGAATTTGATTTTGCTCAAGATAGTGCTTATGTATTAATGAATGTGTACATGTCCTTCTTCACTAGTGTTTAGTTTCTCCACTCTTAGAGAAGACTCTACTATAATTTATTGTAGTATAACTTTTTTATTTAAGTCTCCTAAAACATTTTGAATGAAACCTACATTCTAAATATTACTTCAAACACAAGAATGTGAGCAAAAATCTTTTCCACCAGCAAAAATATATTTTTGATAAATTTTAAAACTGGAACTATGGGGAGCAATTCTACCAAGGCCATTAAACAGTGAAGTTTGTGGCTATTTCTGTCATGGAAGAGTAATAACCAGTATAAACTCATCCCACATGAGAAATGAGTAATTTTTTATTACTTTACATTTCCCAAAGAATCTCTGATCCACCAGCGATGACTTACACATTTTTGGGTTTGTATAATTTCCACAATTAAAACAAAAGATTCAAGTATATGGATTATTTTTGTCATGATAAATTTTGGTATTATAATATTTTAGCACCAAAAGTACTTTTCAACAGGCTACTCTTTGAAATAAATCATATATACATGTAAAATGACCCCCAAACAAAAAAGTGGCACAAACCCATGACAGCTGGCTCTTTGAGTATTACCAAAATACCGGACTTGGTCAGAAGATTTATAAGAAGAATATAAAACTCATTTGATTAAAAAATGATGAATTACTACAAACACATTATCTATAATACTTATTTATAAAAAGATACTTTAACATTTATGCATCCTGACAATTTTTTAAAGAATACAAACTTGAAGAGAACAATTACCTTTGAAACCTATAGAGTAAAGAACCTAGTGCAACATGTTATTTTGCCTACCTAACCAGAGAAAGATAATTTATAACATGCAAATAATGCATGCCACTCTATGGGCATTTTCTAGTGATTCTTATATTTGAGGAGCTATATATGAGATCTGATTCTTGATTCTTTATTTCAAGGACCTTACAACAGGGTGGGAAAATGAGTCATGTGCACAAAACACACATGTTTAAGCATAACAAGGAGACTAAAAAATGAATTTCTTTTATTTGATTTCACAAAAAAAACTTAAAAAATGAATTCAGACATGAGTTGAAATACTCAGAATTCCCATTTTTTTAGATATCCCATCCATTTTATAGATATAAATATTCCCATTTTTGAAACATAAGTGTATCAGGTGGAAAAATAAGATAATTTATCCAAGAAAACTCATAATTCCCTCTGTAGGTAGCTCTTCAACAAGTGTGCAAGTCACTTGTTGCCAAAGATAATTCCTCTTTCCTTCCATCAGAGTTATTCTTGAACATGTGAGAGGACTTGAAGGACTTAAAGAAGGGTCTCTTTAGGGAGGTAGAAAATGAGGCCTTCACACAGAGCAGCAGAAGACATCAGAATCCATCAGAAGAAAATATTTGTCTTTAAGTAGACTATGCTACTGAATTTTTCAACAATGAGTGTCCTCCTTTCTGAACATATCTCATCTAAAGGAATCAGGGTAGTGGGGAGGAATAAGAATCAGATTAAAAATCCAAAGGTGGAATTTTTAGTCCTTGAATTTTATTCACTGCTTGCTCTCTTGGTTGCCTTGTCAATTAAATAGGAATTAAAGTATCTACTCAGGGTGGAGACTGTGAATATTAAGAAAATATTTATGAATTTAAATATCTCATATAATGCCTGAAAAAAATGTACTCAAATGCCACATTTTTTTTTATCCATTCATTTATTGACGGGCATCTAGGTTGGTTCCACATTCTAGCTATTGTGAATTGTGCTGCTATGAACATTGATGTAGCAGTATCCCTATAGTATGCTCTTTTTAGGTCTTTAGGGAATAGTCCGAGAAGGGGAATAGCTGGGTGGAATGGTGGTTCCATTCCCAGCTTTCCAAGGAATCTCCATACTGCTTTCCAAATTGGCCGCACAAATTTGTAGTCCCATCAGCAATGTACAAGTGAACCCTTTTCCCCATATCCTCTCCAGCATTTGTTGTTGTTTGACTTCGTAATGGCTGCCATTCTTACTGGAGTGAGATGGTATCTTAGAATGGTTTTAATTTGCATTTCTCTGATTTCTAAAAATGGTAAGCATTTTTTTCGTGTATTTGTTGATTGATTGTATATCCTTCTCTGAGAAGTGTCTGTTCAGATCCTTGGCCCATTTATTAGATGCCCATCAGTAGATGAATGGATAAAAAAAAATGTGGCATTTGTACACAGTGGAATATTACTCAGCACTAAAAAATAACAAAGTCATGGCATTTGCAGGGAAATGGATGGCATTAGAGCAGATTATGCTAAGTGAAGTTAGCCAATCCCTAAAAAACAAATGCCGAATGTTTTCTTTGATATAAGGAGGGCAACTCAAAACAGAGCAGAGAGGAAGAGCATGAGAAGAAGATTACCATTAAGCAGGGACGAGAGGTGGGAATTGCATGGAAGATGGAAGGAGACCCTCATTGTTATACAAAATTACATATAAGAGGATGTGAGGGGAAAGGGGAAAAAAAGAGAGAGAAATGAATTACAGTAGATGGGGTAGAGAAAGATGATGGGAGGGGAGGGGAGGGGAGGGGAGGGGAGGGGGGATAGGAAAGGCAGCAGAATACAACAGACACTAGTATGGAAGTATGTATAAACGTGGTTGTATAACCAATGTGATCCTGCAATCTGGACACGTGGTAAAAATAAGAATTCATACCCCACTTGAATCAAATGTATGAAATATGATATGTCAAGAGCATTGTAATGTTTTGAGCAACCAATAAAAAATGTACTCAATAATTATTTAATAATAGATTCTGATCATGTACCTTTAATAAACATCATGAATCTTTAATAAACATTTTACTCTCTTTGATGCAAAAAAGTATCCTTCAGGGAATATTATGTAAGAATAAATTTATAAAAGTAGAAAAAAATTTATTTACAAAGATGATTAAAACTTAATTTATATTAACAATAACTTTAAAATAATCACAAAGCCCTCCAGAAGAAAAATTATTTATAAACTCTAGTGGTTTTAGTTAATGGATACTTCTAAAAATATAAACACACACAAGGAAAACGAAAAGACAAGGGAAGAAAGTGCCCCAAACAAATCAAGATACCACATTAGAATCCATGGCCAACACAGCAGAAGGGATGTCAGAGAAGGAGTTCAGGATATACATAATTAAAATGTTCTGTGAATTCAAGAATGATATAAGAGAGCAAATATAGGCAGCAAAAGATCATTTCAATAAAAAGCTACATAAAGAAATACAGGAAGCAAAAGATTACTTCAATAGGGAGACAGAAGTTCTAAAAAAAAAAAAAAAAAAAAACCCAGAAATCCTTGAAATGAAAGTATCAATAAACCAAATTAAAAGTTCAATAGAACGCATCACCAACAGATTAGACCACTTGGAAGGAAGGACCTCAGACAATGAAGACAAAATATATAATTTTGAAAAGAATGTAGACCACACAGTGAAAATGGTAAGAAACCATGAGTAGAACATTCAAGAAATACGGGATAGCATTAAAAAGAAACAAATTTAAGGGTTATTGGGTTAGAGGAAGGCATAGAGTTCCAAACCAAAGAAGTGAATAAGCAATTCTATGAAATAATATCAGAAAATTTCCCAAATATGAAGAAAATTTCCCAAATACAAGAGGCTTACAGGACACCAAATGTACAAAATCACAACAGATCCACACCAAGGCACATTATAATGAAAATGCCTAACATACAGAATAAGGAGATAATTTTAAAGGACATGAGAGAAAGGAATAAGATTACATATAGGGGGAACCAGTTAGGTTATGGGCATATTTTTCAACCCAGACCATGAACTATCCTGGAACAACATATACCAATCTCTGAAAGAAAATTGTTGCCAACCAAGAATCTTATATCCAGCAAAATTAATCTTTAGATTTGATGATAAAATAAAAACCTTACATGATAAGCAAAAATTAAAAGAATTTACAACTAGAAAACTGCACTACAGAAGATGCTTGGCAAAATATTCCTTGAAGAGGAAATGAAAAACAACATTGAAAATCAGCAGAGGGAAGTGTAACACTAAAGGAACTAATCAAAGGAGAAACCCATTCAAGTTAAATAACGAAAATGCCTGGGAGTACAAATCATGTCTCATTGATAACCCTGAATGTTAATGGCCTAAACTCACAAATCAAAAGACATAGACTAGCAGATTGGATTTAAAAAAAAAAGTACCAACAGTATGCTGCTTCTAAGAAACTCATCTCATAAGAAAAGACATACACAGACTGAAGGTGAAAGGTTGGGGAAAATCATACCACTCACATGGACTGCAGAAGCAAGCAGAGGTTTCTATCCTTGTATCAAATAAATTAGACTTCAAGCTAAAGTTAATCTAAAGGGATAAAGAAGGATATTTCATACTGCTTAAGGGAATCATACACCAACAAGACATAACAATTATAAATATATATGTCCCCCAAAATGGAGCATCTACATTCATCAAACAAACTCTTCTCAAGTTCAAGAGTCAAACTGACCACAACACAAAAATTCTGGGTGACTTTCACACACCTCTTTTACTACTAGATAGATCTTCCAAACAAAAGCTGAACAAAACTACTATAGAACTCAATAATACAATCAATAACTTAGACTTAACTGACATACATAGACTATTTCATCCTTCAATGAACGAATATACTTTCTTCTCAATAGCACATAGATCCTTCTCTAACATAAACCGTATATTATGACACAAAGCAACTCTTAGCAAATACAAAAAAAATAGAGATACTACACTGCATTCTATCAGATCATAATGGAATGAGATTAGAAATCAATGAAAAAATAAAAAATAAAAACTACTCCTACACCTGGAGACTAAGTAATATGTTACTAAATGAACAATGGGTTGCAAAAGACATCAAAAAGGAAATGAAAAAATTCTTGGAGGTAAATGAGAACACTGATTCAACATATCAAAATCTTTGGGACACTATAAAGGCAGCACTAAGAAGAAAGTTCATTGTATAGAGTTCATTCCTTACAAGATGAAAAAGTCAACAAATAAATGACCTAACATCACATCTTAGAGTCCTAGAAAAAGAACAAATCAACACCAAAAGCAGTAAAAAGTAGGAAATAATTAAAATCAGAGCTGAAATCAATAAAATTGAAACAAAAGAAACAATTTAAAAATTGACAAAACAAAAAGTTGATTCTTTAAAAAATTAAATAAAATTGACAAACAGTCATGCTGATAAAGAGAAGGAAAGAAAGCTCAAATTACGAACATACATGGTAAAAAAGGAAATATCACAATAGACACTATAGAAATACAGAAGATAATTAGAAATTATTTTGAAAACTTGTACTCCAATAAAATAGAAAGTATTAAAGGCATCAACAAATTTCTAGAGTCCTATGAACTGCCCAAATTGAATCAGGATGATATACAAAATTTAAACAGATCAAATTCAAGCAATGAAATAAAAGAAATCATCAGAAGCCTATCAACTAAGAAAAGCTCAGTCAGAACTGGATGGATACACAGCTGAGTTCTACAAGACCATTAAAGAAGAACTAATACCAATATTCTTCAATTTATTTCATGAAATAAAAAAAGAGGGAGCATTTCCAAACTCATTCTGTGAGGCTAATATCACCCTGATTCCAAAATCAGGCAAACACATCAAAGAAAAAAACATTAAACCAAAATCTCTAATGAACATAGATACAAAAATTCTCAATAAAATTCTGGCAAATTGAATACAAAAACATGTCAAAAAGATTGTCCACCATGATCAAGTGGGATTCATCCCAGGGATGCAAGGTTGGTTCAACATATGGAAATCAATAAATGTAATTCATCTCAAAATAGACTTAAAGATAAGAATCATATGATCATCTCAATAGACACAGAGATAGCATAATGACAAAATGCACCACTTCATATTCAAAACACTAGAAAAACTAGGGATAACAGAAACATATCTCAACATTGAAAAACTATCTATGCTAAGCCCCAGGACAACATCATTCTAAATGAAAAGTTGACAGCATTTCCTCTAAAAACTGGAATTTGAAATACTGGCCAGAGCAAAAGACGAAAGAACTGAAAGGAATACAGATAGGAAAAGAAGAACTCAAATTAGCACTATTTGCTGATGATATGACTCTATACCTAGAAGACCCAAAAAATTCCACCAAAAATTTCTAGAACTAGTAAATAAATTCAGCAAAGTAACAGGATATATAATCAACACTCATAAATCAAAGAAATTTCTGTAAATCAGTGACAAATACTCTGAAAGGGAAAAAAGGAAAACTACCCCATTTATAATAGCCTCAAAAAAAATACTTGGGTATCAACTTAATGAAAGACATGAAAGATCTCTACAATGAAAACTATAGAATGGTAAAGAAAGAAATTAAATAAGACCTTAGAAGATGGAAAGATCTCCCTTTTTCTTGGATAGGCAGAATTGATATTATAAAAATGATCATTCTACCAAAAGCACTATACAGATTTAATGCAATTCCAATCAAAATCCCAATGATATCCCTCATAGAAATAGAAAAAGCAGTCATGAAATTCATCTGGAAAAATAAGAGACCCAGAATAGCTAAAGCAATCCTTAGCAAGAAGAATGAAGCAGGTGGCATCACTATACCAGACCTTAAACTATTCTTCAGAGCAATAGTAACAAAAACAGCATGGTTTTTGGCACTAAAATTGACTGGTAGCCAATGGTACAGAATAGAGGACACAGAGACTAAACCATTTAATTACAATTATCTTTGCCAAGAACACATATTAGAGAAAAGATAGCCTCTTCAACCAATGGTGCTAGTAAAATTGGAAATCCATATGCAACAAAATGAATTAAACTCCTTCCTCTTATTATGCACAAAACTCAACTCAAAGTTGATCAAGGACCTAGGAATTAAACCACAGACACTGAATCTATTAGGAAAAAAAAATAGAACCAAATCTCCATCATGTGGGATTAGGCCCCAACTTCCTTATTAAGACTCCTATAGCACAAGAATTAAAATCAAGAATCAATAAATAGGGTGAATTTAAACTAAAAAGCTTCTTTTCAGCAAAAGAAACAATCAGTAAGGTGAGTAGAGAGCCTACATTTTGGGAGCAAATTTTTACCACATGCACATCAGATAGGGAAATAATCTCTAAGATATATAAATAACTCAAAAATCTAAACACCAAAAAAAAAAAAAAACAAACAAACAACCCAATCAATAAATGGGCCAAGGAACTAACTGAACAGACACTTCTCAGAAGATGATATGCAATCAATCAACAAATATATGAAAAAAATATTCAACATCTCTGTAAATTAGAGAAATGCAAATCAAAACTACTCTAAGATTTCATCTCACTCCAGTCAGAATGGCAGCTATTAAGAATACAAACAACAGTAAGTGTTGGCAAGGATGTGGGGGAAAAGGTACACTCATACATTGCTGGTGGGACTGCAAATTGGTGCAGCCAATATGGAAAATAGTATGGAGATTCCTTGGAAAACTGGGAATAAAACCACCATTTGACCCAGTTATCCCACTTCTCGGTCTACACCCAAAGAACTTAAAAATGGCATACTACAGCGACACAGCCACATCAATGTTTATTGCTATAAATTCACAATATCTAAACTGTGGAACCACCTAGATGTCCTTAGTAGATGAATGGATAAGAAACTGTGGTATATATACACAATGGAATATTACTGAGCACTAAAAGAGAATAAAATCATGGCATATGCAGGTAAATGGATGGAGTTGAAGAATATAATGCTAAGTGAAGTTAGCCAATCCCCCAAAAAACAAATGTTGAATGTTTTCTCTGATATAAGGAGGCTGATTTATAAGGGAGTTGAGGGCGGGGGAGCACGGGAGGATTAGATAAACTCTATAGGACAAAGTCATAGGAGGGGAACGGCAGGGGCATGTGAGTAGAAAAAATGGTGGAATGAGATGGGCATCATTACCCGAAGTACAGGTATAAAGACACAAATGGTGTGACTCTACTTTGTGTACAACCAGAGATATGAAAAATTGTGCTCCATATGTGTAATATGAATTATAGAGCATTCTGCTATCATGTATAACAAATTAAAACTTAAAAAATCATGTATGGAGACATGACACATCCTGTGGAAATAAATAGCACCGTATGTCTGAGTTTGAGTCTTGATAGAGGTACTCCTTTTTTTCCACCTGAATTCTGAAGTTTTAGGAATAAAACAAAAGATTTTGTTGGAAAAAAAAAACTTAGTGTTTTTAGTTAATGGACTCTTTTTAAAATATAAAAAAATTTATGGTTCTTTAAAATGATGTTTACAAAGGACTCATAATAACATGGCTATCTGCATATGCTGCCATAAAAACAGCAGTATTGAAATCTGATACACACAAGAAATAGATCATAAATACCTGAACCAAATGAAGAACATAAAACTAACCAAAAAGATATAATAAAACACATACACTAGAGATTAATATCCCAGAATGGTTTTTGTGGAATGAGGCCATGATGATTTTTTTTCTATCTAGATTTCTTTATTTTTGAAATGCTTTATTTTAATTGTTACAATTATAATAGGAGGAAAAATGTTGAAAATTTTATAATGGGAGAAGAATTGTTGTTATTTTACTTATGTATTCTATTTCCTAACAAAATTTAAGTGTCTTGAAGGGAAGAATTGCATAATTTACTCCTTTGAATCATAACATATTATTGTGCCTACATTAAGTGTCCAATAAAAAATTTCCAAGGAACAAATGACTGATGGCTTTTTCTTTTCAAGTACTTTCTAGACATCATGAATAGAAAAAAAAAAACATGCCTCAATGTGTTTTATTTCTTGGTCACATTCAAAAGTCTCCATTTATGACCAAATTATGAGGCTAAAAACTAGGGTGTTGTAAACTATTTTGAAAGAGGAATTTTTTTTTTTTTTAAATGAAGAGTCAGTTTGCTAATGCTATAGGAATAATGTGGCATGTGCAAGATTTGGTGCCTCCTCAAACTCAGAAAGCACCAGATGCCCAAGACCAAAACTTTGCCTTTTCCTCAATAAAAGGAAGAAATATCATCTTTTACTGAGGAACTGAGAGATGAGGTGGAAATAATGAATCAGTTGGTTGAGTATTTCTAGTGAAAACCCTGTCAAGGACCAGGGTTGATAGAAGTACATGGTCTCTGAGCCTCCCACACTTGGTTCCATCTGTTTAAATGGCACCATGCCTAACTGCCAGATGGTGTACTGGCTTCACAGGGACAGAAGCGCCAAAACATGGCTTTAGAAGACATTGTTAATACCACCCCTTGGGCCTCCCTCCTTGGTAACAACTCACCCTTGTTGGCGACCCTGTCATATCTCACACAGCTTTTATAATTTCTAGAAATGAGCTGTTCCACAAGCTTATTGAGTCACTTCCTTGAGCTGCCTACTGGTTTCTGATCTTTCAAAATGTTGAAAAACAATACCAAAGTGGGGCGGAGAAAGACTGAGAATGTCCAAACCATTGAAGTTTCCAATACCCGTAGCTTATGCCCAAGGCCATGAAGATCATGTGATGTGTCAAACACTATTATATGAGGATGGAATGTGGACACACTGGTTATGAAACTAAATCCCTCTCCATGTGAAGAGAACAGGTCTGTGAATGTGTAAAACCGGTTTACAGGGCTGGGGTAGAAAGCTCTCTAATAGGGTATTTGCTTAGCATGAAAGAGGCCCTGAGTTTGATTCTCAACAGTTTGCAAGGTCCACTCATCCTAAAGAAAAAAAGTAGCTCTAGGGAAAAAAAAATTCTCATGTAATCAATGAAATAATAATAAAAAAATTTCAAAATACATATATTACTGACTTGAATACTTCTAAAACTATTTGGGTAGATAAACAGGAAATAAGTGTAGCCTCTGTCAAAGGATATTTTTTTAAAAATTAAAGACAAATATAAATATAGAATATAGAAATATCACTGATTTGTCACACATTAATTCTATGACCACTATAATAACCAAGTTGACCCAAAGGACATTTGAGGAACCACTTACATGATATTTTAAAACATGGACATTAGTTGTCTATTAAGATACAAAGCTTGGGCTAGGGTTGTGGCTCAAAGGTAGAGCACTTACCTAGTGTGCTCTCCTAGCATGCATGAGGCACTGGGTTTGATCCTCAGCACCACATAAAAATAAAATAAATATACTGTATCTACCTATAACTAAAAAAATAAATATTAAAAAAGATACAAAGCTTGTTCAGGTTTAACAGGACAATAACTTGGTTCACCAGGTTCAACAACTTTTGGGGTAATATTTTAAATGGAAAGATAATCAGCAAATATCATACACCTTCAAAGTTTCTGGGTTCCAATCAAGTAGTAAATAATACAGTCCAATACAAAACCATTCTTCAAGGGAATGAAGTAATCCCAGGATTGGTCTGTTAACAAATTAGCCCAATGTGTCATTGAAGGAATATGCCTCTTGTCTTATCTCCAAATTTTGCTTTAGGTCCTGTTTCTACATTTGAATAGAATCTCTTTTTTGGGAGGAAGGGGAAGGCATTCAATCTGACAAATCATAGGAATTTCATTCAGCTACAATAGAGGCGAGACAAGTTGAGACAAGTTCTCACTTTGCTGGGTTACTATCATTTTAATTTCTAGCCAGTAATTTTTTTATGGTGCCCTATTCCCATAATCTCCTTGATCACCAAGAAGGTCAGTTTTATTTCATGCTGAGTGTCTTCACCTTCAATTTTTTAGTGAATTTTCTCAAATGTTTAGCTGTCTTTACCATACACATTATATACTTTTATAATCTGTGAATAAATGAAATAGTTAAAACACAAAATAAAATTGATGTTTATAGATTGCATCCTGAGCACACATTCCTCTTTTTCTGCAAGTTACTCTACTCTAAGATCAAGTGGTGTTTAGAAGAAGTCTTAAATCCTGTGGCTGCTACATGAACCCCGAATCTAAATAAATCTGCCCCCCACATTCTTGAACTTGTATTTGTATGTGCATACACATACATATGCATATACAACTACACATATACACACATAGAGATTCATTTAAATGTATGTACAGGCAGGTAGTTATTTAGAGAACAGTTCTAAGGTTTTGGTTTGTTATATTTACATCAGTTCTATTCATGTCAATTCAATCATTCATTCCATTGGGCAGTATTTTCTCAATCAAGTGTGTTGTTTCTATGTTAGATTATATTAGACACTTTCCATGTTAGATACTGGGCTAGGTTCTGGGGATAAAATTTTGAAAATAGAAGTAGACACAAAGTCTTCTTATGGAGCTTAAAGGAAAAGACATGAAAAATATATTTATCTATTTGTCATCTATCTAGAAGCCATCCATTTGCCTGTCTATGAGTAGGAAATGCAAGGTGCTGTGAGAATGCAAATCAAGGAAAATAAACTTCTCAAATCAGAAAGGCTTTCCTGAGGCAGTGACAAGAATGCTAATAAATGAATAAATAAGAGTTATTCAGTATTACCTGGGCCATGATTGAAACAATACTGGAAATAATTAGATAAGGTTATTATATCAAAAAGCAAAAAGCCCTGTCTTCCATTGTGTCCAGATGTCGGTGACATGTGAGGATCTTTTCTTTCTCTTCTGAGTGATGTAAACCCAACTCAAACTTCTCTAAGGAAGGGAATTTATTGCCTCATGTAATGACACAATGGTTTCACAGGTAGTTTATTATAGGGTTCAAATAATTTCTTTCTTTACTTTTTCATTTTCAGGCAGCCTTTTTAGTGTTGGATCCATTATCCAGCCCAAGTGATTGTGAGGACAGTAGCTTATACTTCTTAGGGCAATATTCTTCCACGTTTAAACCAGCAAAAATATCCTATCTCCTTGGTAAGCATTGAGATTCGGCTTAGACCAACATAAGTAACTTGCCACTCCCTGAGAAAGTATCTCAACTACTAGGAAATAAAAACATTAAAAGAAAAGAAAAACATAAAATACAGGCTCAATTGTCCCTCTTTGATACTATTAATACATTTTTGGCTGCATGATGGCTTGTTTTCTTTATTATAATTATTGGTAGATTAGAAATATACCTTTTGATCATATAATTTATTAGTAATATTATGTTATTTTTTCAGATTTCCAAATAGGTGAAAACCGATCAAATTTTTAATGATTAAGTTAGATTTGGATAGGATTTTGTATACATCACTTACTGGGTTGATACCTTACAAACATATCTCTCTTAGCACCACGAGACATTTTCACATCTACTGCTTTGTGTCATGACTCCAATGATTTCAACGAATGACAAGAGTGTTCTTGGAAGCCCTTTCAACACCATAATGATTAGCAATCACTTAACTATTCATGGCCAGAACAGTGAATCATATAAGTGCATTCCGCTGAAAGCAAAGTAAATTATCTCAACTACTTGGAGTATCAAAGCAGAATTTTGGAAGACAACGGTCCTTTCACGAGCAAATGACTCAGGTGAAGCTTTTGCAGTATCTTTGAAAACCTGAAGAGTTTTCTCCCTTAAGCTTAGAGGATACAGGGGTTCTGAGGTTTCAAGGATCCCCAGCCTGTCCATCTAAATGTTTCCATCTCAGGACCAAGGATCTTGCTCTTTTCTTTTCAGAAGTACACATGACTTTTACAAAGGTGACCTTTGAGATGATGCACTCATTCTTCTTGGCAACTCTTCCACATTTATAAGTAAATCACATAAATGCTATTGTTCATGGTGTGCACCACAGCCATGGGAGAAAAATGCTTTCTTTCCCTTGCCATAGGAGACTCTGGTTTTAAGGTATACATGGAGTTGAACTTGACTAATCCACTTTTGTTATTTTAATTTTTCAAAGCTTCCAAACTAGACAACAAAATAATCAACAGTTTAATTGTTAATTACTATCAGCTCCATTCTATTCAAGTGCCATATCTGTGATGGAACCCCATGTTTCGCCTTCCTCCAGGATGTGTGCATTGTCTAGCTGAGGTGAAAGTCCTGGCTATTGTGATGATACTGCAGAACTGAAGTTGTGACCACTTCAGTTCTTGGCAATAGTTGGTTCGTATTGCCAGTTCTAAAATCCCATCTGAAAGCTTTCAAGGGCTGCCTCTGTTTTAATCTGGGTTTCCATAAATACAGATCCCAATACAAAAACTTGTTTGCAGATAATTTTGGTTAGAAAAATTAATCTGGAGAACAAAAGTGAGAGAAAGGGAGAATGAAAAAGGAATGAATAATGAATCATTTGTATTCGACACCACTGCAAGTAACTAGTGTTAATGCAAATTAGACTTTTGGGGGAGCATTAGTAAATGAGTCGCTGAAGTTGACTCTTGAGGGAAGAAAATGCAACACATTGCTCCTTTAGATTTGGTTTTTCATTGGTCAAGGATGACACATGGAAGTTCACATTTCATTGCATGAGTGCCAGGTGAATCCCTACAGATATTCTACAGATATTCTCCACATTGCTGGAGAAGCCTTGAGCAGGAAGTGAAGAGTAAGAAAATTGTGTAGACCAAGAGAAATTGCATCAGGTCACATCTATGCTGGGTTGGTCAAAGTAGGTACAGAGCCTGTTGGGGCAGCAATGACTGGAGAAAAGTTAAGGTTTCAAGGATTTGAAGAATACATACACTGTAAGGGGAAAATACTTGGACTAAAGTCAATAGAATTGCCAATTTTTTAATATAAAAGGCAGCTAATGTTCAGATATATTTTTATTTAAATATGTCATATTCAAAGAATAGGCTTTATTCATGAAATGTTATATTATGGAAGTAAAATATTCCTTCCAATTTCTCTTTGACATAGTTTTGGTTTATTGTTGCTATTCACAAGTAAGGGAAGTAATACCTTCATTGAGTGGAGTGGGTCTAGCTGACTCCACAAAATATTATTCAAAATAAATAAGTAATAAGCACATAAAACCTTTCAAGGAAAAAAAAATCTGAATAGACTCTAGTTGGTTTTTTTTCATGTATATATTTCCACATGTCTTCTTATAGTGGTATTGTATTGCAGATTCTAGCTCTCTAAACCAAGCTAGATTGAAATATTCATACAATAACTCTAAACATTTTTTTTGTGTGTGTCTCTTCTAAATCCTCTAAATTTAAAATAAAAGAAAATACAATCATCCCCACTGAGTTAGATTTTTCTTATACACCTAAGTGGACAATAAATTCTTGGTTGGAAAAGGTGATTTCCTGCCCTGGACCTGTTTCTCAACCGTTACAGTCATTTGTGAAAAAGATTAAAAAACACCTTTGACATTCTCCTGTGGCTTTGAGATTGCTATGTAGCTATTCATATTCGTGAAGAAATTGAATGAATGAGTTACTAGCATTTGACAAAAAAGAAATCCCCATGTGAGATTTTTTTTAAAAAGAAAAGCTAGGAAATAATTGGAAAAAACACTAGACTGTAATCTATTTAGTAAATAATTGTACAAACCATAGTACAATGTAAATGAAAAGGAGAACAAATATATTTGCATGATGAGATATCATAAAACTTTGCCACTGAACAGCTGGGAAATTTTGTTTTCCTATTCACATCAGCTAAAGCATTTCTTGTTTAAAAAAAAAAAAAACAGTTTTAAAAATGGGAACTTTCTGTAGAGTTCTAATGGGTTTCTTTATTATGCTATTTTTGCTTCCCTCTCTGTGAAAGCATTCTTTTAGAGTCCAAGGAACCAAGTAAATTACCTAATTTACTCTAGAAGTTTTTATGTGCTAAGATAGGAGAAAACTGGAAACATCTTTAAAAACATAGATATGTATCTCAACCTATCCAGGAATACAAACAAATTGGTAAATGTGTCCTTTTAAAATTATTTTAATTAGATAAAAATTCATATTAATTTGAAAAAATAGAAAATACAGATGAAAAATAATTGTTTTCCTATAATCTTAACACCTAGAAAGAATTACTCAATATTTTGATAGTTTTAAATAATTTTAATGCCTAAGTATGCCAATAAAACACACAAACACATACACATGAAACTTCAAAACAGATGGTATTGTTCCTACTGTTTTATAGTTTGCTCGTTTATCCCAAAAATCCATTATTATCAGTAAATGGCTTATATATTTGGATACACACACACATATAAATACTTTTCTCATATATATAAAATATATATTAATATATATAATATATATATATATATAAAAAATACATTTCTCATATCTTCATATATGGTGTATACTCTGTCTAAAGTAAAAAATCAGAAATCCACATTAATATATCTAAAAACATATTTGATTTTGAAGTAAAAATGATTCCTTCTCCTAAAGAATTTATTCTAAGTAAAATTAAAATGGACTAAGAAGAACTTTTTTTTTTAAATTCATGGCTACAATATAACCAATTTTTGCTTATTGATGGTGTCTATGGCATTTTAAATTATGTTTATTTTATTTTTGTTAAATGTGACTTTTATATCTGTATCATTGTTATATTTTTTATTTTGTATGCTATGAATATATTGTTCAATTTCTAAGTTCTACCAGTTCCTTTCATATTTTTCTGGAATTATATAATTTATTCTCAGAAACTTTTTACCTGTTCTCTCATCTCTTCTTTAAAAAGTAATCAGTACACACCTATAATCCCACCAGTTTGAAGGATGACAAGTTCAAAGTCAGCCTCAGCAACTTATCGAGGCCCTAAGCAACCTAGCAAGACTCTGTTTCAAAATAAAAAATAAAAAGGGCTGGGAGTTTGGTAAAGTGCTTCAGCATCCCTGGGTTTAATCCTTGATACAAAAAAAAAAAAAAAAAGAAAGAAAAAAAATCATTAGATCCTTAATTTGTTTGAGAAATGTTTCTTTGAGTTGTTCCTTTTCTTTGAAAAATTCCTATATTGTTCTTGTAATGTATATCTGCCTTACCTCTTATTTGAGCTTTTCCATTCCTTTTTTTAAAACTTTAATATTTGCATAATTTCCTACAATTCACTTAAACTAAGAAGGTACAGTTCAGGGGTAAGAGTGCTTTGTCAATAAGGGTCCTGCAGCTGTCTCCCGCTGATGTCATGCTGAATGAACTCGGTTTCTACTGAAACATGTTCTGGTTCTTTAGTGGCTCATTCTTAGTCCAAAATTCTGTCATTGAAGTCGTTACATCAGTGACTTCTTTTTCAAAATTGTGTTGACCCCAAATGAGATATATCAATTCTTGCACTCTTACTAATTTTGGTTTCTGTATGTCACCAACTAGAAAAATGTTATATAAAATGTATGTTTGTGGTTCAACCATGTCTCTGTTTCATTGAAGATCATATTCTTCTTTGTTCCTAGCTATTCTTGGGTGAAGGGGAAGGACAATGGAAGGCATTGCTAGCCATTTACTACTACCTTTCTTCTTCCTGTTGGCATTTCCCATATTCACTTGCCTTTAGGAGTGGTCATATAATCAATTTGTTCTAGTCGGTTCAGGTGGCTATACAAAAAAATCTTAAATTGAGTGGCTTATAAAAATTTATTTCTCACACAGTTCTGCAGTTAGTCACTATGAAAGAGAATTGATATAAAAAGAGAAAACAGTGCTTGAATCTTTCTGGTTTTCTTTCTTGCTATGTGTTTTATTCTATATGTGTCCTGCCAGTGTGATGCATCCACCAGGAAACCCTCACCAGAAACTGAACAAATAGGGCTACCCAATCTCTATAGCCTTCAAAGCTATGAGATAAATAAACCTCTTTTCTGCATAAAGTTTCCAGTTTCAAGTATGTTGTTTTAGCAAGAAGAAACAGATTAATCTATCACTGTAACAAAAAATCTTAAGCACTGAATCACAAATAATTCTAAATTTTTTCCCTATTGTATTCTATACTATACGCTTTGTATTCAAAGAAAACTAAAGGCCAGAATTAGAGAAAAAATAACTGATATGAAGAATAGAGATAAAAGGTGGCTGATTTGTTCCTGAGTCTTGGTTATGATTTCTGATTTTGAAATAATAATAACAACAAAAGATAACTGTAAAGAAATTGTAATCAAAGACAAAATTAAATATCCAATCATATGGGTGTCAACAGTAGGTTGTAAAAACATCTCAAAATCTCCATCTCCCTCATCTCTATGCCCTTTGCAATGTGACTTCAGAGCTCTTCTTATCATTTGCTGAATTTAACACCTCCAATCCTGGATCTGAGATATTCTTGCATCTTGCTTTGACCACTAGAATTTAGTATAAGTAACATTGTAACAGACCTCAAGAGGCTTCTGCTTCTGTCCTCTCTTCTGAAACCTCCTCACCACTATGTAAAGAAGTTTTGGGTAGCCCACTGAAGGATGCATATCAGAGAAAATCATCTTACCTAAGGCCAAACTTAGTGAACTTCATCACAATGATTTCCAGCACCTGAGCAATTCTAGAGAAGAGCAGCCACACCTTGTCCAGATCAGCAGAACTACTCAACTGGCCTGAAGTTACTTAAGTGATAATTAAATGCTTATTAAGTCTCTAAGTTTGGGGGTAGTATACTAACACATCCATAGCCACTGATACAATAATTACTAGAGTGGTTCAACCTTATCCCAGCCACAAAGAATAGAAATATATTTACACTTAGATAGAAGCATAGACTAGGTAGAAAAAAAATCTAGAATAACTAGATGGAGGAGAAGAAAGGAGAAAGCACACTAAAATGGTTACAAATCTAGGTGATCTCGTATCTCTTCTCTAAAGCTTCAAGTGCAAAGACAAATTCAAGATAAAAGTGTGAAAAGTTTAACACACACACACATACACAGAGAAAGAGATAAATCTATTACACTTAACCACATTTGTTCATTTAGATGGCAGAAAAATATTTTATAAATTCAAGTATATAGGAATTACATTCTACATTTTTCTTGGAAAATACATAACTGAGTATATATCTTTTGATGTTATGAATTATAAATAATACCACAGTAGTTTTTAAATGGAAACTATTTTGCCAACTTAAAATGCTCTCTCATGCCCTTCAGAATAATATGAAAGTAAATAAAACAGTTATTAAATGACTACTCTGTGCCAAGAACTGCTTGTATCTCATATAAAGAATATCCAAATTCTGTTTTGAAAACATGAAAATTAATGTTACTATCTCAATTTGATAAGAACAACAAGGATGGAAAAGTCATGACATAAACCAATTGGAAATCAGCATTGACACCAGATGAAAACTGATATGATCAAATAATTATTGTAATTTCAGATCTAAATATGATACCAAAGCTAAAAATTGTTGCTCAAGGAGATGTGGAAGGTAGCAAATAATAATGGTCAAATTCAAAAGCTGACATTATGTTAAAAATCCTGGGAAGTTGAGCTGGAAGAAAAATAATGATATGCTAAGTTCCTAGTCATTTTTTCTTTCATTTCATAGCAAAAAAAATCTCAAAAAATCACAATTAATTAAAAGCATAATGTGTACTTTTAAAAATTGCTGAATCACTAACAGATCAAAGGTGAGATTATTTAATTTATTTTAAAGTGTTTCAACATTGAGATATATCTTAAAAGTAAAATAGAAATATCACCTAAAGTTAAAATGGGAAACAATTTACTACATGTATATTATAATAAGTAGTAAAAATATTGCATTCCAGTGATTACTTCCACCAATATTAAAAAATGTCCCATAAAGTCAGAAACATTTATGCAAAGTATGTCAGAACTTCTGATTATATGTGGAAAAACTCTTTAAGAAAAATTGATAGCATTTGTTATATTCTAAGAAATTTAATGCTTTTTGTGCCTTGGGAAATGATCACAGGGTTTGTATTTTTCTAAAAGTAAAGCAATCTGAGAGAAAGTATTTGGAAATAATCCAGAGAAAGAATGGGAGTTTATAAGAGTTGAAAATCTATTATTCAAGAAGTTTGTTGTCAAATTCTTCTTTATGCATAAATTAATAAAGGCCTTGATAGAATTAAAAATTACAAGGCATTGGTTAACAAAGAAGACTAAAACTTGCTATAATGGCTGTGAGCTCAACTCACGTAACCATGGAGATGCTAGAGCAGAAAGAAGGAGGCTGATGGATCTCAAAATCCCACTCAGTATATAACTATGCAATCAAGAGGAAACCTTAAGAAGACTGTCAGAATATGTTCCTAGTGGGGTCACAGCAGCCAGAGTTGGTGAGGAAGTGTGGCTGGGATCTCCCAGGAGATGAGCAAGAAGAGATGAGGATGGGAAAAGGAAAGACCAGAATTAATTAGACATAACTTTTCTATGTTCATATATGAATATATGACCAGTGAAATGCCACATCATGTACAACCACAAGATTGGAATCCTTATTAGAATAAATTATACTCCATGTACGTATAGTATGTTGAAATACACTCTACTGTCATGTATGTCTAAAAGAAAAACTAAAGAAAAAGAGCTTTCTAGTTGCAACCATTTCTTTACCCAGGTTAGGCCCGTATAATTGTTTCAAAATCCAAAGTCCTAAATGACTCCCCATTTATTTTGTGCTGTACAGAAAAGTGACAGCAATAGTGGAGAGTGTAGGTGGCATCAGGACAGCTCAAAACTGAGCTTAAGTTGGAAGCCCTCCCCAAGAAGTCCTGGTTGTCTAACCCAACTCCAAGTAGACCTGTTCCTGGATATTACAAGTAGCTCTCTGGGCAAGGGTAGGATTGAAGTGCCAGGAAGTATTCCAGTGACCAGACTGACTAACAGAGGGAACTAGTGAGTGAGGCGATGGAGGAACTGGGAAATGATCACCCAGATTGCAGTACTTTAAGTCTTGAGGTGCATTTCCAGAATGTTTTTAGGAATATGAATCAAGACATAGACTTTTGCTATTTTTTTCTATCCTTTCTCAAAAGTAATATTACCACCCAATACTCATGTAAAGTCAGGGTACCCATGAGGTTAAAAAGAAAAAGCTGCCTTACAAATGAACACCTTGTACTCAGAAACCAGCCAGTGGAAGGCCCAAAATAGATGTTCAAAATAGCACACTACTCACAGAGAGATAGGAGGAGATGTAGGTAACATGATACAATTACAATGCATTTTTGGAGAGGGTTTTGTTGGTATGAAACATATCATTATTGAAACGGAGAACTGAATGTGTTGAATAGAAGAACATAAAACACGAAAAAGTGAGTTAGTAAGCCAGATAGTTAAGTTGAAGAACTCCCACAAGGCATCATATGGGATAACACATACACATGCACACACTCAGGCATACATACTAATGTACATTTACATATACACACATATAAAACATCATACATATCATGTGTATATGCAAGTATACATATACAAAGAGAGAGAGGGATAAAGAGAGGATAGAAGTAGTAACATTACATGATTTCATAAGAGTCTTAGAAGAAGGAAAACTGTACAGAAGGAGGAACATGTTGAAAAATAATGAACTGGAATTTTCTAGAATTAAAGAGACATAGCAGATTACCAGCTGCACAAATGCTTAGAGTGCCAAACAGGATAAGTGAGGAAATTTTATGAACTCTAAAAATTTAAAACCTCAGCTAAGCACATTATAGTGTGATTTGGAAATAGAATATAAGGGAATATTCTAAAAATTTCTACAGAGAAAAAAGAATGAAAATGAAGTTAGACTTTTCAAACCATAACACTGGATATATAAAAACAAGAAAGTAATGTCATCTGGACAGATCCCTTAGAAATTACCTAAATTATTTGTTAATTTAATTTTGCTTCCTCAGCACCTAGCAATGTCAATGTCTCTCCACTCAGAGCTTATTGCAATACCCTTCAGATTCTCTGTGCATTCGTTGTGTTATGACCATGGACATAGTCCCCAGATAGTGGTGAAAGTATTATTCCAAATATCAAAAGCTGAGCTTATTGCCAACTAAAACTCATTACATTTAGGAAAATGACTAACATCCTAACATGGTTTAAGACACTGCTGGTCCAGCATCATTAAACACTGGCTGGACTTGGGAACCATTGGTGTGATAGTTATCCTGGTTGTCAACTTAACAGGATCAAGAGACACCTAGAAAATTGGTAAGGCATGCTTCTGGGAAGGACTGTGAGGATATTTCCAAAAACTAATTGGCACATGGGTCAGCAAACTGAGTGGAGAGACCTGTCCTGAATATGGGCAGCACCATTTAATAGGTTAAGGATCCTTCTTTTATAAAAATTAGAAGGGGGAAGCTAGCCCCCATGTGCAAATTTGACTCTTCTTGAGCAGGTGCATTTTCTGCTGTTGCCATCACCTGTAGACATGAGACTCTAGATTCTTCAGACTTTGAACATGGACTTGAACCAGTGACTCTCCAGGGAGCTTCCAGGCCTTCAGCCTTAGCCTGGGGCTGCATCTTTGATCTTTCTTGTTCTGGGACTCCAGTTTCTTGAACTAAGCAATTACTGGTTTCCCCAGTTCTTCAGCCTTCAGATGGCTAATGTGGACATACCTAGTTTCTGATCATGTAAGCCAATCTAATAAACCCTTATATATACATTTTATTGGTTTTGTTCCTTTAGAAAACTGACTAACACACCTGGAGAGCTTTGTGTTGCTGCTAGGATTCTTTGTGGGAGCTTCTCCTTGAATAGGTCTGGGGTGGCTCCCAGTTCCCCCAGGCTATCCCAAGATAGCCCTGTCCCAGAAGTCCCTGTGGTCTTTCTGGCCCCACCACACCCTTGTTTCCCATCAGGTAGAGCTCCTGCTGCCTGGATCTTCTGTGCCTTAATCATGGGGTTCTCCTTCCCGCTCCAAGGCTTTGAATAGGTTTTCCCACATTGCACAGTGTCCCCCACACCCTTTCACCAGGGTCACTCCTGCTCCTCAGTTTCTGAAGGAACCTCTGTCCCTCCTCAAATCCCTTCCACATGCCATAGAGACTTAGAGCAATACATGTGTCTTCTAATAGCACTTATGATATTTGTTAAAGTTTAACTATTGGATTCTTCCATGAAACTCTTTGTCCTCTATGTTGTGAATCTGTATCTATAGGATTAGTTGCTTTTTCTTATTCAGTATTGTATAGTTTTCAACTAATGCAGTCCTGCCTAACATTTGTTAAATAAATGAATGCATGACACCTACACACTGAAAACCAGCAAACACCTTAAGTTCACACATGCCTTGCTTGCAGTTCATATATACATTTATATTATTTCACACGTATAAGATTACAAAGATACTGAAGATAGTGAGTAGATGAATTAACAAATGACATGATGCTGTATTCTGAGCAGCACACATATCATTTCAATGCTATTAAAAGATCATAATTATTTTCTATGGTTGCTAAAAAAATAACATAAACTTTCCTTTTCCCATAAGAAGTCATGATTGCCAACTTAGTGATCTGTGAACTCAAAAGCTAGAAACATAACTATTGAAAAAATATTTTATTTTACTGAGAATGATTTTTAGCTTTTTCTTCTACTGTAATTTTCCTAGTATTGCTTTGATACCAAATGTCATTTCAAGATCATCTATAAAAGAGAGTTAAAAATGTTAATTCTTTTGTAAAACAAGAATTAAATGAACAACCGACTCATGAAGTGCTTTCAAGGGTGAAAAATAAGAAATAGCAATGAATCAAAGTGAATCATTAACTTTTCCAAAGCCAGAGAAATTTAAAGAAAAATCCTCAATTCAATTACTATCACGCTTTAAAAAATAAAGTAACTGCAGCCTGTTGGAATGGCATCTGTCCTAGATTGCACATGTCATTAGTGACAGAAAATGACAGTGAAAACATAAGGGTAACAAGCCAGAGGACCAACCTGAGCAACCACAGGACAATGGTATTCAATGGAGGCTATCTTACCAAGGAAAATTGAGCAAGGCAGAGCCACAGTGTTATGCGATGCCTAACCCTGAAATGTCACCTGAATCCTCCAAAGGAAGGAGAAAGTTATTCTCAGAAAGTCATCACACACAAAATTATAGATCTGCTTGCAAAAGCAGAACACCTGTGCTGGAAAGACTTCAAAATCATGGAGCTAAACTGCTCATCATAAACATTATATTCATCTAGTCATATATGTAAAATGGTGGTGTGATTTTTAAATTTATTTTTAATTAAAGTAGATTGTATATATTCATTACTACACGACCTACTTTTCACTTGAAAATTATTCTTTCTAATCATTAGCTCATGCTCAAGTAATTTAACACAAATGGACAGCATAAAAATATTTATATAAAGTCTTATTTTTTGCCTGTATCACATTCCTTCTTCTCCTCCTCCTCCTCTCTATCCAGGACTTCCATACATGGTTCTGTGTATCTCTAACTGCAAACATCAGATCAAAGTGAGCCAGCAAGGAGAAGAGAGATCAAAGATGGGTGCCACGGTCATAGATAATATAATCACATGTAGTGCATCACCTTTGCTGAATCCTAATGTTTGAAAACAAGGTACAGTCTCCACATACATATAAGTGGAGGGTTAAAAAAAACATGCAAGAAAACAAAGAGGCAGGGACCATCAAGGCCACCTGAATGTGGTGTGTCCAGACAGGTGATATGAATAATGCCTCTGGGATTATTCAGTGCATGCATGTCCTCTTATCAGTGTCAGCATCCCCTCATTGCCACCAAGTGACTCATGGAAAGGAACTGGTGTGCCTCTTTCTCCACGTTTATCTTGTTCATATAATTGTATACACCTATGTAATGGGATACATTTTTCTTATTGCTTGTTTTACAAAATAAATATTGAACTACTCAATCTTTTCACTATCTTGCTTTTCTCACCTAGCAATATTTCATGGAAATATTTATAAGTCAACTATTACAGCATTACAATATTTTTTGAAAGCTGTACAATGTTCTAAAGTGTGATTATGTAATAATGTATTTACTTCTTCTATTGCTGAAAATATTTATTTTGTTTTAATTTCCCTCCTAAGGTGCATATATATATATATTTTTTTCACATGTTTACATATTTATCTATAAAGAATGTATGGATGGATCACTGAACACGGAAGGCGGAATTTCAGGTGCTGTATTGCCGGATTAAGCATATTCATAATATTTATTAAGATGGAGTCATATTCTTTCCAAACTGGCTTGAACAAACCACATTTCCACAAACAATATATGGGCACCACCTGGTCTCAATCGCCTCTCTAATAATAGATGTTTGGACTTTCAAAAATCAGTATCAGACTAGTGAATGTAAAGCTGTATCTCTTTTTTATTTTAATTTGCATTGGTAAGGATACTCTGAGTTGGAGAATTTTGTATATGTTCTTTCATTTGGTTAAGAATCTGCACTGAGTGCCTATTATTTTCCCATGACTCCCTGAACAAGGAACACAGCAGTGAACAACGCAGGCCGCAATCCACCCCTGCTTTTGTAGAGTGTGCCTTCTATTGCTTACATTCTAGCTGTCCCAACAGAATACATATATATTTATTGACATTTGCACTTACATGAATTGCCCATTTATATTATTTGCCCATATTTTGTAAATGTACACATCTTTTTCCAATTAACTTTTAAAAGTTCTCAATGTAGTATTTATTTACATAAATCCTACTCTGCCATCTACATGAAAATTTTTCGCTCCATTTACCATTTGTCTATTGTCCTCACTTATGACAATATACAGTACTCCTCACAAAAGTTTTAGATTTCAGTGTAGTTAAAAACCCACGGATATTGTTATAACTTCTAAATTACCTAAGCCTGTTTCCTTTAAATTCTCATCTCTCATACAGTCTTCTAGATTTTCTTGGAAGTTTTTAATAATTTATTTTTGGAGAAATTTCAAAATAAAAACCATCATTCATTTAAAAATAAAGATGCACAGTTTTACTTTTCTTATGCAATTATATGTTACTTCTCATAGATACTGAGACTTATATCTGGATTCTCTGTTGGGTTTCTCAAAAATATCTGTGTAACATATACCGAATTCATAGTTGATTACTATCATTTTATATTTTGATACTTTATTAAGAAAATGCACCTATTGCACTCCAACTTTTCACAGTTTCTTAGCTATGTCAATTTTCTTTCCATGTGAATTTTAAGAACTTTCTATCCACGTAAAAACACGAATGAAACGCTAATTAGAATTATATTAAATTTATATATTTATCTTTTGTTTCCATCATTCTAAAATTTAGCTTTTTTTCCATAAATAAGGTATACATTCACATTTTTTTTCTGATCTTGTTTTACATTCTAGTAAGATTTAACAGCTTATTATACAAAGGTCTTATGCTTTTCTTGCTCAGTTTTCCTAAGTATTTAAGGGGTGTTGCTTATTACTATTTCATTTTCCAACTGCCATTTTAGAGACTTCTTATTGTTCTGTGTAGCCTAGCATCTGAAATTTTTCAATTTGCTGACCAGTTTTTTGTTACAGTTTTCCTTTATTATCTGCTTAATTATTGTCTCCACCACTACCAGTTCTTGTCTTCTCCTGGAAGTCTGTTGTTTTAGTATTCCTGGGGTTACTGAGGCTGTTTGTCAAATTCCCCTTGATTGGTCATCTCTTTATTTCTTTGTTCTGTGCTTTAAAATATTTTTTTCTACTTGATATAATGTGAATAATTCAGGTCATGACATTGATCATCCTCTTGATTATTTTTTGTAGCTGGATTTTTTTTTTTTTTTTTTTTTATGGTTAGAACCAGAAGGTGGTTACTTTCTTGTACTGATCTGAACTTCATTAAATTCTCTTATTACTTTTTAATGCAAGTGTGTGTTGCCTCCAGAAGCCCAGTGTCATCAGGGTCTTATTCTGAGAGCTTTTATGTTTGCTGCTCTTACTGTTGTCTGCTTGGCACTGGGGCCTCCTTGGGTGAGTTACTCTTCCTTTGATCACTGGGACTGGGGTTGGGCTCTGGGTTGCTTTCGCTATGGAAGTACAGTGATCTTTGCTTATAATCACTGGCAAGTAACATCAGCTAGTCTAAAAATGCCTAATTTAGACAGCAGGAGGCAATTTTTGCATCCCTGTATTTTCTTGCAAGCTTAAGTTCTGAGAGGAGTTGGGCCCTTGCTCAGTGTTCCTCAGCTCCTACAGGTTCTAGTCACATGGGTTGACTGATGATCATCTCCAAGGAGCCACTGGGAACCTACATGTTTTGCTCCTCAGCACAGACTTTCTGACAATGGATGTCAGATCTCCATCCTATCCAGAGATGACACAGTTCTTCATGAGCTTTCTTTAAGGAGATGCTGCAAAAAAGCCCAGGTCTTGGCTCTCAGACTTTACTCTCCCTTAGCTTGTTGGCCCCAACAACTGCTCAGAAGAGTAAATTATTTGCTGTTGGGAAAAGGTAGGTTTCAGCTTCTCCCTTTGCAGAACAAGTTGTACCCATTTTTCAGCCCTTGCCTCCTATCTTTCCTTCATTAGCTCTAGCATTGCTATGACCTGCCCCACTGCCTAACCATCCTGGTTTTCTATATTATGGGAGGAAATGAGATGGCTGAAAGTCATCCAAATTTGCTCTGCACTTCTCACCACTATCCCCATATCTGTGCCTCTATCACCTCTCCCGATTTCACATAACCAGTTGCATCTCACCCCATCTCTTGTCCCCCTGCTCAGCCGTGAGTCTTTGACGTCCTGTGTCCTGTTTAATAAATTGCAACATCAAACAGACACTTTAAAATATTTGTTAAATATCTTCTTTAGCATGAAGGCAAAAAAAAGAGAAGGAAAACCACAAGTGAGAACTACTGTTATCCTTGCAATTTATGTGTCTCTAAATTCACCTATCTTGGTTTCCAAAAACCAGAGAAGAACCTTTTAAGAGTATTTATTATTATTTGGGATGCTCACAGGAGTTTTTCTTCCTTTACACAAAATCTCCAAGTGACACTAAATACAGAAGTCTTTCTATAGTTGAATTACATTTCCAGAAATCTCTCTCATGTACAAGTGCCTGATCACCTTCCTTGGTGAGACCTCTGCCTAGCTTATTTTTTATTAATTTATTCATGATCACCATCACTAATAGTACTTGTCAGTTCATTGGTACTGGCCTTCACTTGCTCTGTGGTGGGTGAGGGGATGGACCTTGTGTGAGAACATCCATGATCCATGTTATCTACTTCCTTTGTTGCATATTCTCTTCCCTGAGTCCCTTTTCATTTTGTGATGGGCTGTTGCTTTCGCATTTGAGGTCCCTGGTGATAATATTTATATAACCCTTAATCTTTGCATCTGCAAATACTCAAAACTCACTGTAAGTGCTCACTTCTTGAAAGCTTCATTTTTTTCTGTCATGCTTATTTCACTCAATAGGGATTTCCCAATTTTCTTTTTGTTCTTTGGGAAAAATTTGGTCACCTTATTTGACCCAGCAAATATTTTGTTTCCTAAATTCTTCTCCCTCCAGCTTCAATGTCTTTGTCTTCTCTGCAGATGATGCAAGGGGAATTTTGAATTCCTTTCTTTCCCTTCTTGATGTCAAGCCGAGAAAGACTTCTCCCATTATTCTGAGACACACTATTTCTTATGTATCATTAATAAGTTCTTCCAGATAATTAACGGCAAAATGATAGTCCTGTGTAACAAAAAGCTTCAGATGAAAGGAATGTCATGACTTTTTATCTTATTTTGATTCTAAAATGGCAATAGACACTCCTGAAACCAAGAAATAAAGAATGGATTTTGGAATTTATACCAGGTTTTCTTTGCTCTGTTCTTTGTCCTTGGTAATTTTTCTTAGCTATTGGGTAGCTCACTACCTATTCTGTATGCAAAGCATTTAAAAGAAACTGACTGATTCCCTAAGAATTCGAGTTTGCCATCTTTGCAAACCATCCCTTCCAGAGTTATGGGCAGTTGGGATTCTACCAAACTTTAGTTCTCACTGTCAGTAGGGAGTTCTGAAAGTTGGCATATTCCAAATGAAAACTGGAAAGGGAGTTTCAGTAGACTCATTCCTAAGCCTTCTCTTCCTTCTGCAGAAGAGCTCAACAAAGCAGTAAGTCACATGAACTAATGCGTCTGCAGACTCTAGTGTCAATAGGCAGGGAATGAGAAAGAAAATATGGAATGAGAAAGAAAATAAAAGAAGAAAACAAAAGGACTCATATTTACTGAGTTCTCTATGTTAGATCCAAATGAAGCCTTTAATAATTATGATAAACTTCTCCTCAATTATTTCTATTTTCATTAAGAGGAAATAGTAAATTGAATGGATTCAATGTATTTTTATCCAGTTTTTTTGAGGGAATTGACAAATAAAAATTCTATATATTAGAGATATACAACTGTTTCAGTCAGCTTTAGTATCACTGACCTTAGAGGAGGAAATTTTTGAGGCTCATGGTTTCAGAGGTCTCAGTCCATATATGGCTGATTCCATTACTCTGGGCTAAAGAGGAAATAACATATCATGGCAGACTCAGTGGAGGAAATTTGCTCAGCTCATGGTGGGGTTAGGAAGCATGGGGCAGGTAGGAACCACAGGGATGATGCATCCTTCCAGGGCATGCCCCCCAGTGACCACATCTTATAGCCATGCCCTGCCTGCCTACAGTTACCATCCACTCTATTTAAAATAGGATGAATAATCCAGTCACTTTAGCTCTAAACATTCCTTCATTAATGCAGGAGCTTTTATGGAATATCTCATATCCAAACCTTACCAACATTTTGTTTTGACACATACATACACTGTGAAATGACTGCCATACCCAACATATTACCTCATATAGTCACTGTGTGCGTGTATACCAACACACACATTTGTGTGTGGTGAGAATATTTAAGATCTACCCTTTAAGCAAATTTCAAGTATACTATTGTTAGGTAGCTTCATCACTGTGACCAAAATATCCATGAAGAACAAATTAGCTGGGTGCAGTGGTGTACGCCTATAATCCCAGCAGTTGGGAGGCTAAGGCAGGAGGATCACGAGTTCAAAGCCAGCCTCAGGAAAAGCAAGGCACTAAGCAAATCAGTGAGACCCTGTCCCTAAATAAAATACAAAATAGGGCTGGGGATGTGGCTCAGTGGTCAAGTGCCCCTGAGTTCAGTCCCCAGTAAACCCCCCCCCAAAGAAAAAGAACAAATTATACAAGAAAAAGTATATTTTGGCTCACAGTTCCACAGATTAATCTATAGTTGGCTGAGTCCATTGCTTTGGACCCAAGGCAAGACAAAACATCATGGTGGAAGGGCGTGCTGCATGAGTCTTGCTCCATTTATGGCTGCCAGCAAACAGCAACAAGAAAGTGGAGAAGGGACCTCAAGGAAAGTGAACTTTTCCACAGCACGCCCCCAGTGACCTACTTCCTCCAGTCATGCTCCACCTGCCTGTAGTTACCACACAATGGGTCCATTCAAACTAGGATGGGCTGTTTAGGTTATAGACTTCAATCTATTAATTTCTCCTCAAACATTCCTGCATTTACACAGGGGACACCTCATAGCCAATCCATAACAACTACACATTATTAACTATAGTCACCATTCTGTACATTAGATCTTCAGAACATATTCATTTTATGACTGAAAGTCTGGAGTCTTTGACAAATATTTCCCCATCTCCCCTACCTCATAGTCTCTGGGAAATTACCAAAAGCCCTCTGTTTCTCTAAGTTCAACTATATCATGTTCCACATAAAATGAAATCATGTGGTTTGGCTTTTTAGTGACTGGCTTACTTTACTTAGCATAATCTCTCTCCAGAATTTCTCATATTCTCACAAATGGAAGAATTTCCTTCCTTTTTCTTATGGATTAGATATAAGAAGTGCCCCCCAAATCTCATGAGGCAATACAGGGAGGTTCGGATGTGAAATGATAGATTATGAGAACTATAACCTTATTAGACTAATCCATTTAATAGATGAATAATTTAAATGGGTCACTCGGTGGTAACTACAGGCAGATTTGGAGCATGGCTTGAGAAAAAGGGTCCCTGGGAGTATACCATGGCAGATTAGACTTTGTCCTCAAATCCTTACTTGCCCTCTCTGCTTTCTGGCTGCTCTGAGCTGAGCAGCTTTCCTCCACTGTGCCTGCTGCCATGATACTCTGAATTACCTCAGGCCCAGGGAAATGGAGCTGAGCAACCGTGGACTGACCCTCTGGAATCATAAGACCAAGATAAACCTTTTCTCCTCCAAGTTGTTCTCAGTGGGTAACTTGGTTACAGCAAAGAAAAGCTGACTAACAAATGTTTTTAGGCCATCTTCTTAAATTAAGACTTCTCTTGTCTAACATATAATATATCCTGGATAACATGCCATATATTCTTGAGAAGAATGTACATTCTGTTGCTTTTGGATAGAATGTTCTGAATATGCCAGTTATGTATATTTAGTCTTAAGTGTAGTTGTAGTCTAATGTTCTCTTATTGATTTTATTTCCATTCTAATGATATATCCCTCATTGGAAGGGAAGTTTTGAAGTTTCCTAGTATTCTTTTATTGCTCTCTATTTCTCCCTTTAGGTCTATTAATATTTGCCTTATATATTTAGGTGCACCAATGTTGGGTGCATATGATTTATGATTGTTAAATCCTCTTGATGAATGAACATTTTTATCATCATGTAGTGACCTTTTTGTCAGAAAAAGTCTCACAGTTTTTGAAGTAAGTCTCTGTTGTCTGATATAAGTGTGGCTATTCCTTCTTTCTTTAGGTTATCGTTTGCACAGAGTATTTCTTTTTGTCCTTTAACTTTCCATCTATGTGTATCCTTAAGGTTGAAATGAGTCTCTCATAGGAAGCATATGGTTGGGAAGTATTTTTTTCCTTTACAGACATTCTAAGTTTTTTGATGAGAGAAGTCCATCAACTTATCTTTAAAGTAATTATTTAAAGGCAGGTTGTACCACTACCATTTTTAAGTGATTTTAGAATGGAATATAAATCCTCTGTTCTTTTCTTCCTCTCTTGCTATTTTTCTTTCTGGTTTGATGATTTCTAAAGTGGTGTGCTTTGATTCCTTTCTCTGTATCGTTTCTATACCTACCACACATTTTTGCTTTATGGTTAGAGGCTTACATGAATTGTATTATAACAGTCTCTTTTAAGCTAATAGCAACTTCTATGGCATCCCAAACTCTACACTTTCACTTCACCCATATTTGATGTATTTAATGTTATAATTTATATATTTTATATTACATATCCAAAAATATCACATATTTATTATTTTTAATAATTTTTAACCTTTTTATTAGACTTATAAGTGATTTACACACCATTACATTATTAGAACATTCTAAATCTAATCACATACTTATCACTTCCAATGAGTTTTATACTTTCCTATGTTTTCTATGTTACTAATTAACATCCATTCCTGTCAGCTTGAAGAATTTTATCATTTCTTGTAAGGCAGGTCTAATGGCAATGAATCTCCTCAGCTTTTGTTGGTTTAAGGAAGCCTTTAGTTCTTTTTTATTTTCTTCATTCATAGTTTTTCCAAGTAAAATATTCTTGCCTGTTTTTGTTCTTTCAATACTTTGAACATGTTTCTCCAGGACTTTGCAATTTCTGCTAAAAAAACAAAAAACAAACAAAAAACTCTGATGCTAGTCTTATAATAGTTCCTTTGTATAAGCCTTTTTTGCTTACTGCTTTCAAAATTCCCTTTGTCTTTGATTTTTGAAAGTTTGATTATAATGATTTCTTGATGACATCTCCTTTGAATTTGAACCTGTTTGGAGACCTTTAAATTTTATGTATTTAAAAAATGTCCAATTTTCTCCCCAGATTTGGAAAAAATTCAGTCCTTATTACTTTAAATAGGTTTTCTGCCCTTTTTCTCTCACTTATCCCTCTGGGATCTTCATTTTTCATTTTACTCTCTGTATTAGTCAGCTACAGAATTTCTGTTTACTTTTTGTGATTTCTATTTATTCACATCATTTCCTTCATGTTTTTCTGATTTTTTTTTTTTTTTTTTTAGTTTTGTGTCTACATTCTTTGGTGGCTTGTTGTGCATCTTTGAAACAATTATGTTGAATTCTTTGTGAGACAATTTACTGACATACATTTCTTTGTTGTGGATTACATGAATATTATTTCATCCCTTTGGTGGTGTCAAGTTTTATTGATCATTCAAATTCCTTAAAATCTCGCACTGCTATCTACACATTTGAAGAAATAAACACTTCATCCAGTTTTACTTACTGTATTCAGGGGAAACATCTTCACTAAGAAGCCCCATTAGGGAGTCTGAGGCTCTCTAAGACCTTTTCTATGAATGTGCCCATTCTATTCCTCTTGTTCCCTCTTGGGGATGAGTTCTTTAGATTGTATGTTTTCTTTCAGGCATGCAAAGCCATGCTAGGTATTGAGAGCCTTCTGTTTATTTTCCTTAGATGGTGTCCCATAAATATCTTTATGTGTTTTTTTTTTTAAATCCCACAAAGTTTAGCTGGCCATCTATGTGAGAACTCTGAACTCCCTGTGCTTGGGAACCCACAGGGAATCTATCCTGGAAGATAGGTAAGGAATGTGAATTATTTAGAGTGTCCATGAGCTGGTTGGAGAGATTCATAGGCAAAATGCCTCAAGTGTCCTATGGGCTGGTTTCCTGATAGGTTCCATAGAATAGTTTTCAGCATTATTTCCTCTTGTCTCTGTCCCTAGCCTCTCCAAACCACTCAACCATTCTGTTTACCTCATATTTGGGGTTTGAAAGGGGGGGGGGCAATTAGAGCATCATTTTGTTTGTTTTGTTTTGTTTGTTTGTTTGTTTAACATCTGGGGGACCTGGGCACTCATTCAATATTATCTCACTTTCTTCTGTGGAAAAAATTGTGGGAAAGTTGCGCCACTTTGGAATGGTGGGGTTAACAGAATAAAATGAAACTGTTCTTTTAACCTCTTTAATTTGTTTAATCCTTCAATTTTTTTTCTCCATATGCCAGAACTCTTCCATTTGACTCCCCCAAAAGTATTTTCCTTTGTGAATAGTTGTCAAAATCAATGCTTCTACAGAAAGATATGGGAGAATACTCTTCTTCTACCATCTTGCTAATGTCACTTCCCAGTTATTTCTCCCTGTTGAAAATGTGCTCTTTATAAACGATTCAATGTACTTTTAACCACTGCATAAACTTTCCCCCAAAATACTATTATCCTAAACTTTGTGGATAACAATGGGGTTGCTGCACAAAATTAATATTTCTATATAATTTATGTGCTAATTTCAATTTCAATTTCCACTGTCAATCCCACCTGTTCTTGCTTCAATTCTAAATTAACGAGGCAAGTTAGAGCTGGAAATGTCAGATCATCTGAGGGCATCATTCTTTTCTAAGGTCATATAAAATGAAAGAGTATGTCTGTCATAATTCAACAACCTATTTAATTTTACAGAGTCATAACATGTTAGAGCGGGAAGGTTTGTAAAATAGTATCAAATCCAGATTTATAGGTAAGAAAACCTCAGTTTCCATAAGGTAAGGTAACCCACCCCGGGTTTTCTAACCCATTGTTCCTTGTCCATTTTTTCTAGCTTTAGGAGATCTAAACTAGCCTTTAACTTATTTGCCTGCTATATTCTCCTACTCTTCATAGGCAAGGTTAGGGACTTTCCGCCTTTCAAATACTCCTTTAGAGCAAAGGAGTACTAGGATTGCTTTGGAAGTTGTTGCTCTAAACACCATTCACTCCAGCTTGCTATGAGCCAATTATTGTGTTAATTGTTTTATCAGAATTATTGCATTTAATCACCACACAGATTTAAATTTAAAAAAAAACAAAACTTAAGCTTTAATTACAAGCCCAAAGTAACACAGCCATTGAGGTAGATGGAAAGGCAGAGTTCAGAGTCTTGGGGACTGTCCTCCTAGCCACTGTGCTACATGGCCTCATTCTCTGATTTTAAACATCTCTGCTATGCTGACCTGCACCAGAAGATTCTGATCTCTGATCTCAGAATTCCATTCCCTCTAATGGTCTTATTTTATTAGAGGTTCTTTCCAACAAGAAAAGATGATTCTGAGCCAGAATCCTCTCTAGAGGTCCAACTTGGAGGATTCATTGTCTCTTTTGATTGCCCTTTGAATTCCTGCCTAGAAATTCTGTCTCACTCCCTAGCGAAAAATTCTGACTTGGCATTTTTGCCTGTCTGCCTTCCCAGGCTCCACAGCTTGAAGGTTGGCACACCACTGCTCTAAGCAGAGCCCAGGCAGAGCTGCTGACTGGGGAATTAACTTGGTGATAATTCAGGAAGTGAAGGAAAGCACTGTAGGAAATGGGGCTCCAGATAGAGGAAAGCCAGGTCATCACCATTGCACATGGCATGCCGAGGAGCTTGGATCATTCCCAAGGTGATGGGGAACAACTGTTGATCTGTCATCAGGAGAACAACATGTCTGCATTTGTGGGATCATCAGAAGTAGAAAGAGGCATGGAGAAAATTTAGTGGAAGATGAGGCAGAATGACCTCTCTCTCCCTTGCCTTGCTTCTCAGTCTTTCACATTCCTCAGAGTAGAACTCAAGTTCATTTTCTGAACTAAAAACCTTCATACCATAGTGCCTACAGTGAACTCTACCCAGAACTACTAAATACTATAGGCCCCTGAGAATAACTTGTAAATTTACAATAACTGCAATGTGACAATCCTTGCACTTTTTACATTCTGGCTCATAGCAGTGATATTTATTTGTAATAAATATTTGTATAATATAAAACATTGTTAAAACAGATATATAATTATAAAAATTTAATTATATACATATAATTGTGTCTCTCTCTATAGTCATATATATATATATATATGTATGTATATATGTATACGCATATATATATATATATATATACAATTTCATTCATTTATGTAACCATCACCAAACATAATAGAGCATAAGTTTACCATCTCAAAGAGTTTTCTTATGCTTCCTTGCATGCAATCTCTTCATCTCTGATGGCAGGCAACAATCTTATTTCTGACTTTTAACATTTTGTCCTTCCTATAATGTTGCATAAATGAAATTTTCTACTCTGAAGCATTTACTAGTTTTTAAGTTATTATTAGTGCATTATAGTTATACATAATAATGGAGTTCATTTTGACAAAACCATACATGCATGGAATATAATTTCCTATATTTTAGTCCCAAGTACTTCCTCTTTCTCTCCATTTCTCCTTTCCCTTATTCCCCTTCCTTTATTCTACTGGTCTTCTTTCTATGAATATATTATTTTTTTAATCAGTACTTTATAGCTATACAACAGGGTGTAATTCACTGTGGCATGTTCATATCTGTATATATCATAATTTGGTCAGTTTCATTCCACTGTTCCTCCCTTTCTTCATCCCTCCTCCTTCCCCCTCAATCCTCTTCCTCTACTCATTGATCTCCCTTTTATTTTCATGGTGTACCTCCCCGCCACACACACACTTTTTCCCCTTATTTTGCTCTAGCTTCTGCATATGAGAGAATACATTTGACCTTTCACATCTAAGTCTGACTTATTTTACTTAGCATGATATTCTCCAGTTCTATCCATTTACCTGCAAAAATTATAATTTGATTCTCCTTTATGGTTGCCTAGAGCTCCTTTGTGTATATAATACCACATTTTCTTTATCCATTCATCTGTTGATGGGCACCTGGGCTGGTGTGATAACTATTCAATAACCATTGTGAATTGTACTGCTATAAACATTAGTGTACCTGTGTCACTATACTATGCTGATTTCAGTTCTTTGGGATAAATACCAAGGAGTGGGATAGCTTGGTCATAAGATGGTTCCATTTCTAGTCTTTTGAGGACTCTCCATCCTGCTTTTCAGAGTAATTATACTAATTTTTAGCCTCACCAATAATGTATGAGTGTACCTTTTTCCCTACATCCTCACCAGCATTTATTATTAGTTGTATTCTTGATAATTGCCATTCTAACTGGAGATGGAATCTCAATGTAGTTTCAATTTGCATTTCCCTGATTGCCAAAGGTGTTAGACATTATATATATATATATATATATATATATATATATATATATATATATATATATATATATAATCAGTCGTTTGTATTTCTTATTTTGAGAAATGTCTGTTTAGTTTTATTGCTCGTGCATTGATTGGGCTATTTGGGGTTTTTGTTTATTTGTTTAGGCATTTTTGAGTTCTTTATATAGTATAGATATTAATCCCCTGTGAGGAGCTGGCAAAGACTTTCTCTCATTCTATAGGCCATCTCTTCACATGCTTAATTGTTTCTTTTGCTGTAACTTGCCATTTCAACTTCCCTTATAATATCTTTCAAAAAGCAGAAGTTTTCATTTTTGTAAAGTCTGATTTATTTGTTTACCTTAGTAGTTCATGCTTTGGTTACTGATAAATGTTTTTCTAACCCAAGGTCACAAAGATGTTTTCCTTTCAAGAAATTTTACAGTTTTAGTCCTTATATTGAGATCTATGATACATTTTGAGTTTACTTTCACAGAAAGTGCTAGGTAAAAAGGGAGATTTACTATTTTGCATATGAATGCTCAATTAGTACAGCTCCATTTCTGGACCTCTTCTTGTCTATTGAATTTCCCTGAAACCTCTGTCACTTGACTACATATATATGGATCTACTTTTAGACTCATTATTCTATTACATTTATCTACATATCTCTTTATGACAATCTCATATATTTATCTTTTATGTAATCCCTGCTCTATTTTTTACCATGTTTGTGTACAGAAAAGAGGTAATATTGCAAACTTAGTATTGATATCCTTAGAGAAATTTGCTTGCAAGTTTAGCCTTCCGTGAGCATCTAGCAATGATTCTCAGGGATTTTCAGGAATGTTTTCACCATTCTTAGCAGATAAGAGTGGCTTACCCTGCCTAACATGTTTGTTCAAATGGTATAGTTAATGTTGAACATCTGATTCCTTTATGGCACTCTGGGATTTGAGTAGGTGCTAGGCAAAGAAAGCCTATTTGACCAGTCTCCAGTGAAATTCCAGAGTACTGAATTTCAATTACTGAAAAACGAATTAATGAATTAAGAGCATCCTGAATTACTCCACAGGAGAGGACTTGTGGAAGCGTATAACTGGTTTTCTCTTGATTTTGCATCATGAACTTTTTGATTTTGCTAATTCTACTTTGTATGCTTTTAATGTAATGAATATACAACAATTAATACAAATATAAACTGTGTCTTTTATATCCTAATAACAAGTCACAGAAACTGGGAATGGTTTGGGGAACACTGTCACAGTGTTTGCCTTGTCTACCTATATAAATTATGAATTCTTTCTAGGATAGATTACATGGCTTAATAATTCTTAAAATCTGCCCATAGTGCCTTAGATATGGTAGATGTCTAGTAGATGTCTGGTTGTTTGAGACAAAGGATCTAGAGTGATGCAAGCAAGGGAGATTCATCAGGTCCTTTGTTAGAAAAATTAAACTCTGGAGAAGTATAACTGTGGACCATAGATGAAAGTATTAAATAATTACTGATTTGCAATTATTCAGAAACAAAACTTTGCATTTGTTTTGTTTGCAAAGTACATTTTTCCAAACAGTTGAAGAGAAAAAGCAGCAATAAGGCAAGCTTCTGCCTCACCTCATTATGTCCTCACATAAGTAGTTACCAGTCATGGGGCACTGATTCCTAAAAATTTCTGCCCACCAATTCCCGTTTGGTGGTTTGGGAATGTGCTAAGTATCCAGGTAGCTAATAAATAAATGGGCACTATTTTCTCTCTGGACTCATTCCAACTTTCTACAGCTAATTAGCACAGGGACTGATGTAGAGTAAATCTACCCTGTTATTTTTTAAATATGAGGTATTCCCCCCAAAAGCTCATGTGTGAGACGATGCAAGTAAGTTTAGAGATGATATGAGTGTTGAGAATCAGGACTGAGTCCCATTCCCCAGATATGGAAGATTGAACACCTGAGAAATGCCCAGGCAAAAGCAAAACATTTAATTTAAAGGATAGGAGGGAGGGAGAGGGAGGGAGGGAGGGAGAGATAGATAGATAGATAGATAGAGAGAGAGAGTGAGAGAGAGACTCCCTCACAGAGGAGGGGGTCCCTCTTGGTGCCTGAGGGGGTGGGGGTGTCAGGCCTTTTTTATAAAATTTGAATTTCCTTTGTTCTCAAGCCCCCTCCACCTCTTATCTTGCTAGACCAAAAGGTTGCTTAACCAAGTGCAGGATAGGAGCCCTTCTAGATATAGGCACAAAGGGAGTGGCCCGGGGGCATTCCTTAACAGCTCTTTGATGGGAGGAATAGTTCCCTGGAGGCAGGTAACCTTAGTAACCGGGGAAGAGGAGGGGGAAGTCCTGAAGGTATTAGAATTTTATTTCCTTTCCTTTTGAACAAGCCCCCATCTTGCCTATCTGACTGATCATTCCTTACCTACACTTACAGTCCTTCCCACCAACCCCATCAAAATGATTTGCTTATGAGAGATTTAACCTAATCAGTGCATTAATACTCTGATAGTTACTAACTGGTGGTAACATCAGGAAGGTAGGGTGTGGTTAGAAGAGGCAGGTGATTGGGGGTCCTGTGTTTGGGGAATTTTGTGAGCAGAGCTTAGTCTCTCTGTTTCTCTGTCTCTCTTTGTCTCTCTGATGTCCTGAGCTGCCTTCTTCTGCCACACCCTTGCACCATGATGTTCTGCCTCACTTCAGCCAAAGAGCAATGGAGTTGACCATCTAAGGACTGAGACCTCTGAAACCATGAGCAACAAATAAATTCTTCCCCCTCTAAAATTATTCTTGTCAGGTCACAACAACAAATGACTAAAACATACCCTATGAGCTAGGATGGCTGTGGCTCAAAGTTGGTAAAAAGAGGAGGATAAACATAGTTTGTAAAACTATTACAACCCTGACACATGCAATATTAAAATTGTGGTATCCTGTTAAGACAAAGCCTGTTAACTGAGAGAAGACACTGCATTGTTAATCTCATCTCAAGACTACTTTTTTTTAATTCCCTGACAGTAATGCACAAATGAGGAAAAGGCAAAAGAAAAACATCCTGATTGCATAGCTAATGGGAATGTGTGCTGAGTCAAAGAATAAACAACCCACTCTATATTTGGATCATATCAGAAATTATTAATCACTTGTTAAGAATTACATGCATCAGGAAAACCCAAAATATTCTCTCCTGGCTATTCCCTCCTTCATTTTCCTCTCTTACTTTTTATAGAAAATTCAGTTTGTCTCTTCCCATTAAAAAATCCCTGTGGCATGGTCTAGAAATCTAAATGTGTTTCTCATAAATCATTATGAACTTTTGTTTTGCAAACAAAAGAAGCTATATTGGCTACAAATAAGAAAACAAACCCGAGAAGATTAGAAGTCAGTGCAGAATTCAGAGAAGCTGAACAAAGTGACCTTACAATTTAAGGACAGGAGAAAAAAAAAAAAAGTCTTTCAAACATACACATTTAACAGAACTAGTAAAGTTTTAAAATTTTTGTTTTAATTTATTTGTTATTATTGTTTGTAATTATTGTTAAATTAATGAAGTAGAACAAAAAGTAAAACTTTTCATATAAGGATTTACCAAATAACTTTTTCTCTAACACTATCTCAATTCAACAAATAAGAAAAAAGCTTTTTGAAAGATTGATTTTAAGCTGAAAATAAGATATTGGCACAAACATACATCTTAAGTTAAATACAAGTAAACTTTTAATTCCAAATCTGTTGCACCAACTGGCATAGAGTTCAGTTAAAAACTAGTTTTGTGTGTGAGTTGTAGCTCCACTCTGGGTTTTCCTGGAAACATGGATTAGGATCTCCCTTTTATTCCAAAAAACTGCAGATGTTGTTATTCACATTTAAATTGGCAAATGTTTTCTATCCTGCAGGATTTCATTAAAATGCTTGGAATTTTTTAAAGAAATTTATTCATTAGAGAAACATAGCTGTGTTAAGAATAGTTGGAATTAAGTTAATTCTTATTTGCACCTAATAATTAATATAAGCTCTTACATATAGTATTGATTCTAAGCTGCAGAGCATTTTTACATAGATGTGGGTAGTTTGGCAGCATACAAAATTTATTTTTTAATGAAGCATGAGGAAATTTCTTTTAGCACATAGCTAATAATCAATATCCAAGAAACATGAATAAAACTGAAACATTTCTTAAAGTCAGGCTATTTTAAGTTTGCCCTTTATTAAGTTCTTTCATAGTACAGTTAAGCATCACCTTGAAAAATTAAATCATTTATAATATTGTCTGCACTAAGTAGTTTTCCTGAAAAACCACTGAATTTATTCCCCTAGTGTCAGCTTTTCCATCTCTGCAAACTATTCAGCTGTAAATTGTGTATATTGAGGACTTCTGAGTTATAAAATGCCAACAGTCTATTTTACTTTTTCAAAGAAATAAAATGATAATCACCTTGACTGCACATTTAAAAAATTTTCATTTGTGGTTTCTGAAAACATGTTTAGAAGGCACTGCTAATCCATGTATGGACTTCCTAGATTAGAAATGTGGTCTGTGTAGAACTTTGCAGCATCTGTGGTCCCTCAGCTAAGTATTCAGGCCAAGTTAGGTCAAACACCCTTGCATTCTATCTAGCAAGGCTGAGTACTAATGGCCCTGCTAAGAGAATTAAAATTCCAACAGGAACTTGGTTGTATTCCTTCTAGTTTTAAAGATTTTGCCCTCCTCTGTTTCATAAGAATGAGCTGAATTACACAAGAGCCCATCTTAGACAATGGAATTGCTAGATTTGGGAGCATTGTTCGTGACCTTTCAAAGTGCAAAAAAAAAAGAACAACAGAAGAAAGAATAATAGTGCTGGTAGTAAAGAGGCCAAGAGGGCTGGGGTTGTGGCTCAGCGGTAGAGCTGCTTGCTTAGCACGTGCGAGGCCCTGGGTTCAATCCTCAACACCACATAAAAATAAATAAATAAAATAAAGTTATTCTGTCAAACTACAACTAAAAAATAAATTAAAAAAAATAAAGAGTCCAAGAAAAGGTTTCTACAGCATAGAGTAGCAGTTTCTTTATTGGGGAGTTCAGAGCTGATCTCAAAGGAAATTGACTGTCTTCCATCTAGATTGACATGTCCTCTCTAGTGTGTGACAAAGTCAAGGGAGAAAGTTGACTAGTGGGGATCAGTGAGTTTGCTAGCATCTTTAAGTAAGTTACTATGTGATGTTTCCTTAACCAGCATGGGGTTAACTGATACTTTGTTTATCAAAATAGAGGTAATTTTACTTTCTCTGCCTATTAAAGAAATCCATGCATCCCGTAAAATGGTGTTTCTAAAAATCAAAAAAATCACCCCCAAAATAAGCATTGAAAACAAAAGCAGTATTTTTGCTCAGTTTGCTGTGTGTGGGTACACATTTTAGAAAAAAAATAATATTATACCTATAGCTTGATTAACAGATGATTTTTATTTAATATACTATGACCTTATATCTATACCAAATATGGCTTTGTGAACTAATAACAAATTTTCACTTAACATACTGTGACCTTAAATCTATATTTATCATGGTTTTTAAATTTGTATGAGCATACTATCATTTATCCAATCTTCTATCTCCACCTTTTAATTAAACAATGTTAGAATGAGCTTCCTTGTATAATTAGCTTTACATCTTAGTCCCATTATTTCTCTAGAAGAAATTCCTAGAAGTAAAATTCCTGGTTCATACAATATGCAGATTTTCAAGATTGTTGATAAATGTGATAAAATTATCTTTCAGAAAATGTTGTAATCATTTTTATCTCCACCAGCATTTTATGAGTGCTTATATTTTGTTTTCTCTTTTTAACTGGGTATGTCATTAGCTTTCCTCATTGTTGTTTGTTTGGTACCAGGGATTGAACCCAGGGGCATTTAACTAACTGAGCTATATCCTCAGCATTTTTTTTTTAACTCTAATTTTCTGAGATAACATCTCACTAAGTTGCTTATGGCCTCACTAAGTTGCTGTGGCTGGCTTCCAACTTAGCAACCTCCTCCTGCCTCAGCTTCCTGAACTGCTGGGATTATAGACAGGTGCCACCTCACCCAGCTCATCATTTTTAATGCTAATTTAATAGAAGAAAAATATAATTTTACTTTCATTTTATTTGCTTATTATTGAGATTTGTTACTGATAATTTTTTTCTAATTAATTATTTATGCCTTTTGTCTAGTTTTCCCTTTAGTCTCCTCTCTCTCTTATAATTTGTGTTATTTATGAATGATATTTTCTTTTGTGTTTCATATATGTTGCAAGGTCTTTTTCTACTATATTCTTCATTTTTTAACTTGATTTTTTATTTTTTAATATTTATTTTTTAGTTATAGGTGGACATAATATTTTATTTTATCTTTTGTGGTATTGGGGATTGAACCCAGTGCCTCATGCATGCTAGGTGAGTGCTCTACCTCTGAGCCATAACCCCAGCTCCTACCTTGACTTCTTTTAAATGATATTTTGTAAGCAATTTGGAAATCATTCCTGAATGAGGTGATAAATAAGCAGATATGTACAAGGACACAGAAAGTAGAACAATAATTTAATCCAGGTGGCTTTATTTTAATTTTTGTTTTTTGTGTGTGTGTGTTAGCATATATTTCCCATTAATATAGAGATAGCGCTGAGCATGGTGGCGCATACCTGTAATCCCAGCAACTCCGGAGGCTAAGGCAGGAGGATCGCGAGTTCAAAAGCCAGCCTCAGCAATTGTAAGGTGCTAAGCAACTCAACGAGACCCTGTATCTAAATAAAATACAAAATGGGGTTGGGGATGTGGCTCAGTGGTTGAGGGCCCCTAAGTTCAATTTCCAGTATTTCTCAAAAAAAAAAGAGAGATACTATTTGAATACGTACCCTGTCCTGTCTAAGGACAATGTTACTCTCTTCCATATTCTTGGGAGTTCTAGATAATCAGAAGTAATGTAATTTCTCTGCACATTCCACAAGGTCAAACCCCAAAACCTTGTGGGCTGAAGCCAAGCTACTTTTGTTATCATGGAGCAGCAGTTGCTTTACCACACCAGGTTCCATCGTAATAGCTGTGGGAAGATGCAATCCCTAGCTTCAGGGATCTCTCAATCCAGTTCACATATTTGTGAATCTGCATATATGCACACCCTGAGCTTTCATAGAAATAGAGAATAATTCTTTGAACTTAGCAGTCATTCCTCTTCTTATTTGCTCAACAAATATTTCTATACAATTCAATTTTGTGGTAATAGTTAACACATTGTCATATGTTCTCCAATGTACATTATATTTATTATTTATCTAATCCTTACAGCAACTCTGAATGGTAGATGCTAATATGCTTTTGTTTTATTTAAGAGGGAATTAAGGTACAGAGAGGTTAAGTAACTTGCCCACGATGGCACAATTTGTAACTTGAGCTGTCTAGTTCCATTTGCCTGGGCTGCCTTCCAGCCAACTGCGCCTTCACAACTTGAAATGCTGGAATTGAATGCATAAACTTACAGGGCCTCCCCGAGCCAGCCTTCACACCAACCAAAAAACAGTCCATTCCACCTGGAGTTTGAAAGCCATACATTCAGAAAATCTCTTTTAGAGAAGAGGTATCTGAAGAAATAAATAGGGAAACGTGGGTTTTAGAAGCAAAACAAACAAACAAAAAACCCTTCAATTCTAAAAATGCAATACCTGATAAATAGACTATATACCTCTGACTTGTTTTTCCAAGTTTTCCAGCCTCCTGGGGTTATGATTCAATTCCCTTTAGTGTCTCAAAGAAAAAGACTCAGCCCTTACCCCACATCCTATGGAAATCCCAGTGGCTCAACATTCTTTTATTCAGAATTTCTGAAGAACTGGCGCTTTCCTGACTGTCACTTGTTAGATTTCTTTCTGACTCAACTCCAACAGCTGCTTGTTTTGCTGTTTCCTCCAACCTGCCCTCAGCCTTTCCCAAAGGAAATCTAGTAGATGTTACCATCTTATACCGAGAGATGAATATAAATGAAGGGAATGCAAGAAAGTTTCAAATTAACTTTTGGACATCATGGTGCTTATTTCCACAGACTTCACATCCTGATATTCTTTCTGGTCACTTGTCATCTTGGATTCCATCTTTTGCCAAAATGCAGGTTCTCTAGTGTCTACAGAGCACTTTCCTATGGCTCAGCCATAAAATGTGCCAATAAACAAGCCCTTCCCTAAACCAAAACCCACAGACAGCCTCAGCCAAGTGCTAAGAATAGTTATCAGGATCAGGTAATTCACAGGAAGGAACAATTGTTAATACTGTCATTTCTTTACAATTATTTCCTTTTAAAAGCAATATTTAAATATCCAAACAAATTTCAATGTGGTAGAATTTCAAATTGGATCAAAAATTTAAATTTCTTTTAAGTGTGTGAATGAAGATTATCTCATAAAGAGGGAGATGAAGAGCGAGCAATAGCAAAAATGAGCAAGGTGTGAATGCCTTGGGTCCCCAGTGTGAGGTTGAACAATATGCCCTAAAAGCATCCAGTTTTCTGGGGTTTTTTGTTTTGTTTTGGTTTGGTTTGGTTTTATAACATTTTTCTTAGAGGAGACACCAATTCTTTGGAGAGTAGAGATTGTTGGTTTAGGATGAGTTTCGTGCTTAGATATTTTGAAGGCATGTTTATTGCTTAAACGAAAATGTACCTAACAATGACAAGAGCTAAAGTATTTTTACCTAATTATTTCCTTCCCCCTTACTTCCCTGTATTTATGGTACACAACATTCCAGAATTCAATGTAAGCATGGTGACATAAAAAGAGAAAAAAGCCCTGGAGTTCAAGCAGGAAGACTGCATTTGCTCTAGATGTACCCTTAATTTAGAGGCTTCAAAGTAAGGGAGAGAACACTAATTGGTCTCTAAGGCTCCTCTTGGCCTCCAACATTCCTTAAGATGTCATCTGTCTATTAACAGCCCAAACAGGCCGCAGTGCACTGACAGATCCCTCTTTTAAGCTAACTTACTCAGTCCCCTCCTGGGAATGGTGCCAGCTGAGCCTAGCTCTGGAATGCTCTTCAGTCAAAGGAACTGAGTGTCCCTCCTTGGAGGCAGCCTGATTCCAAAGGCTGGCCAGTGCAGGAGTACAAAGTTATGACCCCATGCCTCAATTCAGGACTACTCTAGAGCTACCCTGGCCCCAAGGTTCACTTGGGATCAGCTGAGGCCATCCTTGTAACTGTGTTTGAGTCTCATTTCTGTAAAATGCTGCTTCCTTCACTTTCTTATACATACAGTTCCTCAGAGGGCTTCAAGGAAACCTCACAAATAAGTCCACATCTCCTCAGGATCTATTTCCCAGGGAACCCAGTAAAAAGGTTGATGCCAAGAGTGTTTCTAGAAACAAACCCCGACATGGAATTTTGAAGGTGTATTCTTTACTAACTGGCAAGAAGACCCTATCAGGTGATATTAAATACTGATAGTCCAAGGCTCTCTATAGCAGTACAATCATTACAAATTCCACTGGTGATAAACTGGGATGGGACACATTTGGGGGAATGTGGTACAATATCACAAATGTGAAAAGGCTCAAGGAAAATAGCAATTATAAGGAAAGTGAAATTTGAAAACTTTTGTTGCATGCCAACTATACATTAGAAAGACATGAAGAAAGTCTGAGAGTGATTAATGACTAATTGAAGGCAAAGTATAAATATCAAAGGGCCTTTTGGCAATACATAAAGACTCTGATCTCCAGAAAGGCATAAAAAGCTTTGTGTTTGGCTCAGGACTTAATGATTACGTGTAGTGGAGCATTGGGGAGGTTGGATTTGCATTACCAGTCAGTCAGCTAAGCCAAGGTCTAGGAGACCAAGGGAGGAGCAATGGAAGACATGGGAACTTGAGAAAGCAGTTGGAATATCTGGATCCATGTACTTAGTGTACTTGAAATCCCACAACTTTCTAAACCCTTTGGGTACATAGAAATAATTTACGTTTCTTGTGAAAGACTAGCACTTCCCTTTGGCTGAAGACAATACAGAGACTGCTGCCCTGAAACACATCCCTCCCCCTTCTCCTCTCCTATTAGAATCTTCTCCCCTCTTCTCTCCCTATTGCCAGACCAAGTTGGATCATGTCATAATTTAGCCAAGCTTAGGACATGCTGGTCCTAAGCAAGAGGCAAAGGGACAATAAATTGAAGAAACCATAGGATCTAGTCAACATATATTAGTAGGAGCTAGGAGAGTGTTATAGAAGGAGATTCTGAAGACATTAGGTCAGGGTGGGGTGGAGTGAGGCACCTAAAGTTGAATACAGCAGACCTCATCATTTTGGGAACACTCTCCTGCATTATGGGCTTCAATACCTTAGCAGAAAATCAGGAAGACATGCTACTTGGAAAAAAGTGATGGAGCACACTAAGTAAAATGTTGTAGAATGGCCATTGTACAGATGATAGAACAAGGAATCAAATGGCTTGGAGAAATGGGCACAATGTGTGCATATTCTACATAGGGCCCCCAAACCAGTGAGTGGCTACTTTGTATCAGAGGACTTGGAGGATATTCCACTTACTAAAAGGACAAGAAGTACTGACAGAGTACTGACAGTCCATGACACTGTACAGTGATATCATGAGAAAGTTTACCAGTAGCTAGTTGTAGAGATGCTGATACCAAACTGATCAGCCATGACAGCAACATAGATTACAGCAGTTTTCAAACTTTGCCACATCTGGGTTGTTTTTTTTTTTTTTTTTTTCAAAATTACAGGTGCCTGGTTCCCACCTAATTAATTCAGATAGGTTGCAAATGGGGCATCAGAATATCAGATTTTTTTCAACACTTGGTGATTCTAATACATAGCAGAGTTTGGGATCCACTGGATTAGAGAATATTAATTAATAGAGACCAAGTTCTAAACTTACCCATCAGACACAGTGAGTGTACTTACCATAACAATTAGTTTTTAGAGATACCCAAAGGGGTGTGAGCCAGAGAGCTGTGGACATGACTAGTAAAATACGATGTTCCTAGGGACAAGATGCACAGGCAGGCTACAAGGTACTGCTCCAACTCTCAAATGAAGTATTGATGAACTATAAAAAGAAAAAATTAAGGCAGTCATTCAAATAAAAAGCCCTGATTCCCTGATAAAAAGCTTCTGAATCTGAACCAGTGCCCCTGCCTGCCATTAAATTAAGCGGGAGCATCTAGGAATCAAATAAATAGAGTCTTGCCTTAGGTTGAGCTCACAGTAGTTTATTGGGTGTGATGACCCGCTCCACCCTAGTGGTCTTTTCCTGGGTCCTCGGGTGCATCACTGGTAATACACTTGCCTGCTTGGCAGTGGTATCATCCCCACACTGTTTCTTGTGATTTCTAGGATTAAATCTGTAGTCACAAGAATGTCAAGTAGAAACCTCCAAAATTACCTTCCCAACTCCTATCAAGTCAAAAAAAGTCACATAATAGTAGATGCTAAGTGACATTCTAAAGGACCTACTGGAGACAAAGATCCCCATCATATCCTAATTTAATTTACCGGTATGCCCCTCAAAACTGAGTGACACTGAAGACCTGGCATGAAGTCATTTAAGTAACATCTTCATGACAGTATGTTGGATTTATATTAACATGAGCCTCAGCACATTGGTCTGGGGAATGTGCTTTTTCCTATACCCTATCAAGAAAGAACACTAGAAACAGTTGCATTCGCAAGATTTACAATCTTGTCCCAGGACTGTATTATTTACTCACTGTCTATTGTAATGTAATAGGAAAGGACCTACACCATCCATATGTGCATTCCACAGAATCTTCTTTTGGCCTACTAGCCAATGAGATTTTGTTAATTGTATTGGGTGAGCAAGAAATGGCAAGAATACTCCAAAACTTTGATGAGATATGTGTGTTACAGAGAGTAGAAAATAAACTTACAAAGATTTAGCCTTTTTAAAAAATATTTTTTTAGATGTTGTTGAACCTTTATTTTATTCATTTATTTATATGCAGGGCTGAGAATCAAACCCAGTGCCTCACATATGCTAAGCAAACTCTCTACCACTGAATGACAATCCCAGCCCCAAGATTTACTCTTAATACATCAGTGAAGGTCAGTATCCTTGGGTCATGCCAGAATATTCACTCTAAAGTAAAAAAAAAAAAAGTAATGAATCTCATTCTTTTCACCATAAGAAGGAAGGAAGCCCAATACCTGCTAATGAATAAACCCACTTTTATTTTCGAAGACAGTATATTCCCAACTTAACATCCTCCTTCATTTATTAAGCAGCAGAAAGATCTCAAGCTAGAAATGTAACACAGGTCAGAAAAGGGCCCTGCAGAAGGTCTCCCCCTGACAATAGGTTTAAGTATTAAGGTCAAGAAAATAACGTGGAGATGTGGGCAAATGGCAAGTGTGTTAGTTCCAGTTAGGCATTCAGTGATTTTTCTTGGATGGGCATAGGCATGGCTAGAGGGTACAGGAAACCAGTGAGATTTCAGAACAGCTACTCAGACTCCCATGACACCCACCTCTGGGACTTCTTCCTCCATTCACACCTGTGACTGCATGGGTGATACTTTATTACTAATCTATAGAAGAGGGACCAAAGCTGAGCTTGATTCACAAATGTGTTGGTTCATTATATGGGTACAAGATAAGAAAGTACTATTCATGGATGACTCTGAATTACAGCAGTGAGGGAAACTGCTCCCATCATCCTAGCTTTGATGCACCTGATCATCCACATAGTTTGGAAAGACAAGTAGTATAGGAATGTATAGGTGCTTATGGACAATGTGCTGAATGGCATAGCTTACATAGTTTTCTAGAAAACATCACAGATGGGGTTATTTTAACAACATAAATTTATTAGCTCACTGTTCCAGAGGCTACAAGTCAAATATCAATATGCTATTGAGTTGGTTTTACTTGAGACTTTTGTCCTTATCTTGCAGATGACCACCCCATTGCTGCCTCTTCACATGGTTGTCCATTTGTGCATGGACACCCTTGGTGTTTCTTTTTCCTAATCTCTCCTTCTCATAAGGACACCAGTCAGATTGGAGGGCCCAATCTAACACTGACATTTTAGCTTACCTCTTAAGAGCATTATATCCAAATAGAGGCATGTTCTTCAGTTTTGTAGCCGTGGAATTCATCATTTGATCCTGAAAATAGGGGAAAGCAATTAAGCCCATGCATCTTCTAGGGGCCTTAAAGGAAAGAGACTGAAAGACCAAGATGAGCAGGTCTTGGGAAAAAAGCACATGGATGGACTTTTGCAAATAGGCACCAATTATAAAGATTTTTAAAAATTCTTTGTTTTGCATCCATGCACCCAAGATAAAGCATGCACCATGTAAAGCACTACATAGGCACCACGTTTGAGCCAGCATCTTTCACTGCTACCCAGCACATGGATAAATGATAGCAGTAACCATGGTAAAGCATGAAGTTACATATGGTCCAACAGCAGGAATCCTTTATTTAAAAATCTAGCCTCTCTTCTGTTACCAATGAATGTTCAACCTGCCTGCAACAGAGATCTATACTGAGTCCTTGATATGGTAAAATTCCTCAAGGAGAACGAACAGCCACTTGGTAACAAATTGATTACACTGTAACCCTTTTACTCTGAAGACTAGCCAATAGGATGCAGGCAAAGCAAATTATTACATGTCTCATTCATAAGATGTCAACCAGTAGCACTAACCAAGGGTCTACAGAGTGGTTAGTCCATCCACATGAGATCTTGCATTATAATGTATCAGACCAAGGACACGGCTATCCGGTAAAGAAGAGGCACACGAGACTCCTGGATCCAAGGCCCTATCATGTACAGCACCACCCAGAAGATAAAGTCCTGGTAGAACAGTAGAATAGACTTTTGAAGGCACAACTGAGATACCAGCCTGAAGAAAAAAACTCTGAAAATGAGCTACCCTTCTGTAGGACCCTAAGCTAATGACCATTGTGTGGCATATCCACAATAGGCAGAACATAGGACCTGGAACAAGTGGTGAATATGTGACCCTCCTGCCATCATCCCTGGGGAACTGCTTGGGAAACCTGAGCTCTCCCCTGCCCACAGCTCTGGGCTCCCTGATTTGGGGGTGGGAGGGAAAGCTTCTACTAGGGTACACAGACAGTGTCTAATTAAACTTCAAGCCATGGCTGGCTCATAATCACTTAGGGATCCTAAGTGCCAGAAGACAAGCAAGCAAGAAAAGGAGTTAGTGACAGGGATAATGGACCTTGAACATCAGGAGGAGGAGGTAGGGCTATTGTTTGTGAAGGAGCAGACCAGAGATCTTTTACTTTTGTTTTCAAAATGTCCTTTAGTAGCCTTGCTTGCTATATCACCATCTTGATTTGTGATTAAATGAATAAGTGCAGTAATTGTGACTTGACAAGGTGATCAGGAACTCATGTCAAGTATTTTGATCAAATATAGATGTATAGATATATAGACAAATATATCTATATATTTGTCTATCATTTATCCAGTGGAGTCACAGAGCCAAGGCAGCCACAGAGGTTCTGGAAAATATTTGAACAAAACACACAGTAACAAGCAAAAGTTTGTTAGAAAAGATAAGAAAAGGGAAAGTGAGAACACTCTCAAGGGAGAGAGTGGGTCCTCTCAGAGAGGAGGACAATGTGCCCCTACTGCCCTCCAGTTTTACTAGGGGTCCCAGGGAAGTTCCCAGAGAATCCTGCTCAGGTCCACTGCTTGACTTTTGACCAATGGTAGGATGTTATCAGACTTTCAAGTCCCCACAGTGCATGGTAAAGATCTAAGGTAATTCTGAATCACTTTGACCCATGTTATTGACTTGTTCTAATTGGGATGCGCTCTTACAGGTTTTACTGTTAGGGGTCTTTGCTCCTAATTATACTGTCACACCAAACTCTGACATCAGTCTGTGTCAAGGTCACAAGATTTCCCCCTTTCAGTGTTACTTGTGTTCTTCTTATTGGAAGAGAGGAGCCTTTTGTCCTGTAGATAATAGGTTGTCTGCTGAGGAATGAGCATATGCTATTGACTTCAGCCAGGCAAGGCTGCAGCAGGTAAATTGCTTTTCAAAAGAAAGTATGTGGGAGTCAGCACAGTGGAGCCCAGTTTACAATCTGTTATATGACCCTCATGGATGCCATGCAATATTCTACCTAAGCATAAGAGGTAGCACCTAAGAGGCAACAAAGAAACAAAGAAATCTAAAATGAGCAATAATGTCATTAGTTATGGTTCCAAGAGTAGCTACTGTTAGGAACAGTGTATATTGCCCCAGTAGAGTTTTGGTGCTTTTTGTTTGTTTATTAGTTCACTTTTGTTTTTTGGTACTTGGGATTTAACCCAGGGACAATTTACCACTGAGCTACATCCCCAGCCTTTTAAATAAACAAAAAGCCCCAAAACTCTACTGGGGCAATATACACTGTTCCTAACAGTAGCTACTCTTGGAACCATAACTAATGACATTAATAAATTAGTATAAATTTATATATATATATATATATATATATATATATATATATATATATATATATATATATATATAAATTATCTTGAGACAGGATCTTACTAAGTTGCTTAGAGCCTCATTAAGTTGTTGAAGCTCTTAAACTTTTAATCCTCCTACCTAAGCCTCCCGAGTTGCTGGGATCACAGGTGTGTACCACCGTGCCTGTCCCAATAGATTTTCCTAAATATTGAATCAGATGAAGGGAAATTATTACTCCAAGCAAGTGGAGCCAGCAGCATAGGGATGAGCTGTATAGGACATCAAGATACATGACTTCATCAATTTTCTATTGCTAATAACACAGTTGTAAAAGAAAAGAGGTTTATTTTGGCTCATGAGTCTGTCCAGGTTGAGAAGCCACTTTGGACAGAGTTCTAAGGTGGCACTTGACTTCACATGACATGAGACAGAACACCCTCATGAACCTAGTCACCTGTTAAAGGTTCCAAAATGGAGATAAAATTTCAAGATGAGTTTTGAAGAAACAAAACATATACAGACTCTTATAGTGCACTGTTCAGATCCCCTCTCTAAAGCCTGAAGAACCCATTTCCCTGGCTGGCTGCCGGGTGCTGCCAGTTGAGGACTCACGCCCAGATCTGTCCTCAGGAACTTCAAGAAATTGTCCTTGCTCAAATTTGTGAATGAGGCAGCGCACACCCTTCAGTATAGCTCTGAGCTCCCTGATGGCCAGCTACCATCTTAACACACACACAGCACTTTACCTCCCTGTGCTCAGAGCTCCTGCCTGGTTTCTCACAGGTACCACTGCTAAGAGCACACGCCAGTAAACTTTCTCTATCTTATCTCCTTTGTAGAGTCTGTTTTCTGAGGAACCTAAGGAAGGCATGCACTAACTTTAGGGGCTTAGGGTAATTGGGAGACAGGGGAAATATCCATGGGAGAATTTGAGCTTAAGAAGAAAAAGAAGCAGATTCCAAACCCTGTTTCAACTGTGGAGCCTATCTAAAGCAGCTTTCAAGTTATGAAGCCTCTTTTCTACCATGAGTTTTCTATATGGATTTTTTTTTCTTATTCTTATTCTTTTTTTTTTTTTTTTTAGGCAGGGGGGTGGTGCCTGGAGCTAGAGCAACCGGAGGAGTTAACAGACTCAAGCTTCTATAGGCTCAAGTGAGCTGATATCCTTTCTTCCTCTGAGAAACCGTTCTCTCTCTCTCTCTCTCTCTCTCTCTCTCTCTCTATATATATATATATATATATATACATATATATACATACACACACATACATATATATAATATATAGATATATAATATATAACTATATATCCATAGATAATATATGTAAATACATATATGATATATATCAATATAGATATATTTATGTCTATATATCTGTACATCTAGCTATAAAAATAAATGCAGATGTAAATATAGATATCAATATCTACATATAATATATACATATTATAAACATGTGTGTACATATATATTTGAAAGAGAGAGGGGGGGTAAGAGGGAGAAAGAGAGAGAAACTCACACTTAGGATAATAAACCCACCCAGATGTACTTGGTAACAAATCACCAGTTTACTAGAATTTGTAGTCAACTGAATTCCATATGCAAGGAATTGTTATATGGGAAAATTCTGAATTAAACCAGACAGGCTTCTGCGGTATACTCAGTGGATTTCTGTATCAGATCCCATTAAGTCTTTCTCATTAATATCCTACAAGACTGTCCCCATGAAGAGTTTAAACATCTATTTGCCCAAGCATGATTCTGATAGGTTGTGTGCATAGTAAATAATCCCCTTTGAGGTAATGAGAGGCTCAATTCAAAGAGGAAGGAGTCTGAAAGGAAGTTTCCTAGAGTTTGAGGATAGAAAAGTGAGTGGATAAAAGGAAATGGACTAAAAGACTCTTTCAGTAGACATGGCTTCATGCAACCAGGAGAAAAATGAGGTTAAGTGGACTAAGGTACACTTCTCAGGCCACTTACATCCCCCCAGTGAAGCCAGGTATCTCTAATTTATAATTCTTCTTGAATTGAGTTCTTTTCTGAAACCCACTGTTCAAGAAGGCATGCAAGTGGGAAAGCCTCAACAGACTGTAAGCAGACCACTCAGAACTTAAGGAACTGCTGGCTGTTTAAATACCTGTTCCTCACCTGTGGCCATCCAAGTGTCCTGGGTGCCATGGAGGCCGCCGTGCTGTCTTGCCCCATGAATTGACCTTTCCACAGCCTAAAGAACAGGGTAAATAACTGAGTGTTAACCAACGACTCCACCTGCTTCATGTCTCTTTCTCTACTGCCCTTGTTGTAAATGCATGAGAAAGGAAGAAGCTAGATCTCTGTTCCTCTGGAGACCTCCATGCCAGCTCTTGGTGCTGAATGGGAAATGCAGCAGCTCTCATTTGGTGCTTGTGTGCCATTATGCCAAGCCTTAGGCAATGAAAGGCTTTATAGACAAATGTTTCCTAGATCAGGGCACTCTTAGCACCCACAGAATCTGACTGATAGACACAAGATCTCTACAAGATTCCTATTATCAATCGCTCGCCAAACACAAGTTGCTTCTGTCACTGAGTTGGGTAATAGATACATAAAGAAAAAGGAAATACAGTACCTTCAAGGGGTTCATTCTGGTAGAGGCAGAAAAGTGCTAGGAAAAGAACAGGAGGGACAGCAGTGCATATCTGGGGACTGAGGCTCAGATATGTGATGCACACCTGAGATCAAATTCCTGCTCACTGTGTGTTTACTGTAGAACCATTTTCCAAGCTCCCTAGCCACTTGAGTCTTTGATTTTCTAATCTGTAAAATGGGAATGATGCTCCCAGAGATGTTTCGAAATTAAATAGGGCAAAATAGAAACTCAGCATTGTGCTTGGTGTGTCAAAAATATCCAATGAATATCAACTACTTTCATAATAATTATTGAGAATGGGAACAGACAAGTATCAACTGAGACAGTGTCAAAAGACATTTAGTCAAATGTGCTAAGATGTGCAACAGACAAGTCATCTGGTGAAGGCCATGGAATAGTCATGACTCAGACTCATGCTCCACACACTAAGGTTTCATGTGCATAGGTTATCACCTTTGTCACTTCTCAAGATTCCTCCAACATATGAAGAAACAGAGAATAAGCATAGACTCGATAGTAGAACAACCAGGAGAAGACGCAGCACCTGGGCAACAACAGGGTCCTCATCCTGAGCTGGCTACAATATTATTCTAATCTGTAAATAGGATTAATAATATAAGGAAAGCAGATACCATGTTATCCCCAAGAGATGAAGTATTTTCATTTTAACAGTGACCTTCTCTGTACATGCTGTTTTAACTTAAGGTAATACTAACTTGTTAATATTTGGGGTTTATATCGGTAGGACAACTTCTCCAACACTCTTCAAATTACACTACATAGCTGCTGCCTCCTTTAGCTAAACTTTGCCCTTGTTCAAAAGCCCCCAATACTTTCAAATTATCACATATAAAGAAATTTTTGAACATCAATGTTTTGAAAAGTTTAGAGACTGCCAGAGATAAAGAAATATTATAGGAAAAACAGTTCTGATATGTCAGCAATCAGTGTTTTGCTAAGTTTCTCACAGGATATACAATGATTATGTTAGATATGATAATTTGACTGAACTATATGGTAGTAGAAGAAAACTTACTTCAATCTAGATAGCATATTTCACCAGGAATCCAATGTTATAAAGGATAATTTGATGCTGGAAGAATTCAGATGCATTAAAGTTTTTTTTTTTTTTTTAATTTGGCTTCAGCATTATAATTAAAATGATAACTGTCATAATAATAACAGGTATTTCTTTAAGGCTTCAGAGCATTTGCTGGAAAATGATTATTTGACTTACTAATTGCTTTAGAAAGTCCACCAAAATGTATACTTTGAAAAAGAGCCCATGTCCAGACCATAACCTTTAAAAGATGAGAGGAATAATCAGAACCTGTAACAGCACTGACCGCTGTGCTCCAAAGTATAAATATTCCTGTCTTTGACTGGCATTTAGCATTATAAAAGAAGAATGATGTCCTCTATTGCAGCAAGAAAAGAATCATCAATTCCGTTTACATGAAGATTTTCTAGGTCCTTACGTCAATCATCTCATAAAGTTATTGATTAAAAGAAATAGAAGAGGAATGAAATGGCATAAATAATAGAAAAACATTGCACACACTCAGTATTTTGAGCTTAGGATGCATATCTCAATTTAAGTTTAACCTTCAAACACAAATGTCATGAGATGCACCATCATTTACTGAGCATCCAAGGATTAATCGATTACTTCCATCTACTTAGTACACAATTAGACACCCATTACACAAAAAGTGAAAACCTGCGATTCACATACTGATTTTTCTCTTCATCTGAGTATTAAAAGAGGACACTTTATATACATGTATCCTGAAGAATTTTCACAAAATGAACATCAGATAGAAAGTTATTAGTCTCCAGACATATTCTGTATATTCCCTGTGAGTAAGTAGTTCATTCTCTCTCCTCAGAAGTAATGGTATCTTGTTTCTAACACCCACAGGTGAACTTTGCCTCTCTGTGAACTTTGAACAAATCAAATCAAGTACATATTGTGTGCCCAGCTTCTCTATTCAACAGTAGAGCTTACACCAATAAGGAATTATCCAAACTACAAATCAAAAAGCAATCACAGAAAATAAATTATATATTTAGGACTTAATTTAATTAAATAAGTAAATATCTTTCATAAAAACCTATAAAACAATGATGAAAGATGGCACACACCCAAAGTGGAAAGATGTCCCATGTTCATGGATTAGAAAAATAAATATAGTTAAAATGCCCATACTACCCAAAGCAATGTACAAATGCAAAGCAATTCCTGTCAAAATACAAATGACATTCTTTATAGAACAAGAAAAAATAATTCTTAAATTTGTAACAACCAAAAAAACCCTAAAAAGCCAAAATCACTTTAAGGGGGCAATTGTGGGGATAGGGGAGCAAGTCAGGAAGCATTTCATCATCTGACTTCAAACTATGTTACAAACCTGTTGTAATCAAAACAGCATGGTGTTGGCATAAAAGCAGACTTATATCCCAATGAAACAGTGTATTAAATCTAGATGTACACACACATATCTATAGACAACTGATTTTTTACAAAGGTGCTAAGAATATGCATCAGAGAAAGAAAATAATATTTTTAATAAAAGGCTCTGGGAAAATTGTATATCAAGATGTGGAAGAATAAACTTGACTCCTATTTCTCACCAGTTACCAAAATCAGCTCAAATGATTAAAGACTTAAATGTGAGGCCTGAAACAATATTTTTAGAAGAAAACACAGGGTAAAAACTCTCTAGTAGTTCTAGTAGTTCTCAGTAGTTCTAAATAGTTTTCCAGAGAGGATTTCTCTGCCCTATTTAATGTATAAATAGTCTAGCATAATGAGCACTTCCTATCCTCCTTTCCTTGTTTAATATTCTCTTAGTATTTATCATTCACTAACCTACATATCTTACTTATTTTATTAGCAGTTTCTCTCCACTAGAATGAACTCTCTCTGTTGAAAGTGATTTTTGTCTCTCTCTCTTTTTTTTTTCCTATTATGTCCTCAGTGTCCAGTACAGTACTGGGAATATGTCTGAAAGTTTGTAAATATTTACTTAATTACTTAATATAAGGCATATCTTTTAAAAAATGATGCAGTAATTCAAATATTAGGTCCAACTGGATTTATCAAGGAAGGCTTCTAAGAGTAGGTAAACTTTTAGAAAACTCGGTAAACTAATTGGAATTATATTTTTTAAGGCATCAAATGTAAACCAAAAACTATAAAAGTCAATGTCAATAGTTGAGGGTCGGAGGTTCAAAGGCTACAAGTGCCATACTTGCCCTTCCTCTCCAACATATATATGCATTTACCTCCTAACTTTCTCCCTTTACTCTAAGTAGATTTAGAAGAACAATTTTGAAAAGTTATGTAGCTTTCTGTGTGTATCATTGGAAGTTTCATGACATAAGCATTGGGCTCCTTTCATGTTTTTCCTACATCTTTCTTTAATCTTCAAATTGCACATATACTTTTTAAAAGTTTACTATCAGCTTTTAAAAGTTCTAGATATTATGTATTATGTCCAATGCAAACAGGAAAATTACGAAACAGCAGCGAACACCAGATCTCAATGGATTTGTTTGGGACTGGTCTTCTTAGTAGAGGAAACAAAGGTAACTAGTTCTACCTTACATTTGCTATGCTGTACACAACCTCATTCCTGAGGAAAAAATGTTAGATATTATAGGGACATATTTTTTTTGTTCATTTCTCTTTTTTTTCAATTTCAATAGTAAATATTTGCATAATTATAGATTTTATGATTCAAACTCATATTGATGTTTAAGTGGTTGACCAGACAGGGTGGATATTATGGGTGACCAGTTTTGAGATCCAACCCATAATGTTGAAAATGAGTTTAAGACTTAAAATCAGCATACTACAGTGACAGAGCCATATCAATGTTTACGGCAGCTCAATTCACAATAGCTAAGCTAAGGAACCAATCTACATATCTTTAGCAGATGAATAGATGAAGAAAATGTCATGTACATACACAATGGGATATTTCTTAGCCATAAGAAAGAATGAAATTATGGCATTTGCTAGTAAATGGGTGGAACTGGAGACTACCATGTTGAATGAAGTAAGGCAATCCCCCAAAACAAAAGGCCAAGCATTCTCTCTGATATGCCAATGCTAACACACAATAAGGTTGGGGGAGAATAGAAGTTCTTTGAATTAGAGGGGAATGAAGGGGAGGAAGTGGGGATGGGCAAAGGAAAGACAGTAGAATGAAACAGACATAACTTTCTTATGTTCATATATAAATACACAGCCAGTGAAACTCCACATCATGTACAACCAAAGAATGAGACCCTAATTAGAATAAGTTATATTCCATGTATGTAAAACATGTCAAAATATACTCTATTGTCATATATATCTAAAAAGAACAAATTTTAAAAGAAAGTGAGTTTAAGATGCTGACAGTGCTGGAATTTCTACCTCATTATCAATTAATCATCCTCCTTAGAACAGTATTTTTATTTTTTTCAATCCTGATAAGAATGGTAAAAATGGGCTAATATTTCTTCTTCCTTTGAAACGGCATTTGGTGAATTTGTTGTACTGTATAATTTGCAAAGAAGCATTTCATGAATTAGCTCCCTTAATTCACAAATCAACTCTCAGCTTGATGAAATTGCCCGCATTGTACAGAAGGGGGAAAATGAGCCCTGTAGGAGCTCATTGAGTTTTTGAAGAATAGCAAGAAATCTAAAAGCCATGAGTTGAAACTAGACCTGCTAATAATAAGACCACAGATCTTCTTATTCTGCAAGATGTGACAGTCAAAATCTAGGAAAGTTGTAAGTTAAATAGTATAAGGTAAGAAATTCTTTTTAAAGTTTTTCAGACTAAAGTTTCTTCATTGTTAGTAGTGACATTTTGATGCTTAAATAAACAAAATAAATGAATTAATAAGTAAAGCATCATGATTCTCCATCATATACCTAGGTATCTCCCTTTCCCCTTGTAATCATGTTAACTTTGGGAATTGATATAATCATATTTTTAAAAAAGTAATGTCAGTTTTTGAATTTTACAAATCCATTATTACCATTATACATTTTGGGGTTGTGAAACCTAATAAAGAAGCCCTAATAACTTATGATATTTTATTTATTTTTGTCTTGTATTTCTAATTGAATAAATTCTAATTACCAGGACAATGAATGAAGAATATTAATTGACACACAAGGACTGCTTCCTTAGGAGAATTAACCATTTACTCTCTGCATAAGCAGTGGAAGGTTGACTTTATCCCTCATGGCTGCCCTCAGGAACCTCACAACACCCATTTGTAGAGAAAAAAGGATAACATCATTAGTACAAAATCATGCTAGAGGTAACTGTGACTCTTTTTGCTATAAGAAGGAAGCCCAGGAAATTATGCTGACTGAAATCATTGTGCTTTCATAAAAGCCTCCAGAGAACTTTAGGCATTGCTAAAAGGCAACTTGAAACTCACATTGAGGAATTTTTCACTTCTTGAATAAGGGATTTAAGCAAATCAAAACCAAAGTAAAGTTACTTCAGCTCAATATATATATTACATAAAAGAAGATTTTTTTTCATTCCAACTTATCAGGGACATTTCAAAATTTGCTAAGTTTGGAAAACTGTTGCAACTGGCAACATTATTGTTTTAGGCTCTCTTACTGGTATTCTGTAAGACTAGATGTATGTATCTTGATCATTAAAGTCATCAAATTTCTTCTTTATGTTTCTAGAGTACTGCCAAAATCAACAGTGACTAAATTTAATAAGCAACATACCAGACCTGCAGTAACTATTAGAACAAGTTGAGATCCTAGGAAATATTATCTATCGGTCATAGAAGAGATTATGGTATATTGTACTACTCCTATCAATTTAATAAATCAAAACTATCAGCAGAAGATCAACACCATTTTAAGATTATATGTCTCTTAAATATTTCCTTTTCCTATATTTATGTAATGAGAATTACTTATTCTGGGTCTGTATTCCACAGAAACCATACTCAATTAAACTAATCATGAAAAATATCTCAGCGTTGTTAATGGGCTTTAAGAGTCACTGATCTCACTCATCAGTCTCATAATAGATGCATCTCCCCCACAACTTTTCCAAACAGCTTAATCAATGTTTGAATACCTCTACTGATGGAGAAGCCATCTGTAGAGGCACCAGGTGTAACGGGCCCTGTGAGGATGGGTGGGAAGAGAGTTCTAGCATGAATAGTAAGTATGCGTTATACAGTAAAGTTCCCTGGGTTGGAGCTGCATGGAGAGTAGTAATTCAATGAACTAAATAATGCCAAGTGCAACTGGGATACTTAGTATGGAGCAACATAGGCTCAGATGAGTTTTCAAAGATGAGCAGGAACCTGAGCGTGCATAGTCTTGAGAGAAAGTTACGGCAATGATTTTGACCTTCTCCTAGAAGCAATGTGAAACCAGAAAATAAATTTTGGTCATCCATGGAATAATCAGTATTGCATTTTCAAAAGGTCACTCTGGCTTTAGTGTAGAGAACAGATTAGAATGAGGTGAGAGGACTCACAGGAATGGATTAGGAAAGTCGCAAGGAAAAGACGGATATGACTTTAACTATGGTACTGATAAGGGATAGAAAGAAGATGAGAGGCTCATGAAAAATAAAAGCAAGCATTGCCCTCCTCCCAGACCATATCCCAGGCACTAGCATGATGGTCATTTTGAGTATTGCCACTAGCTAAGGTGTGATACTCATATAAGCTCAGAATCACTCTTCATGGTTATTGTCTATAAGTAGAATTTGCTAGTTCAGGTCACGCCCCGTGATCTACATTGCACTCAACTGATTTCATAAGAGGCAGGACAAGACCAGCTAGGAATGTGTCATTATGTGTGCACTTTGCCTCCTGGAGCTGGCACAGGGCAGGCTGTGGTCAGGAGAGCACAGGTACAAGGTGAAGGTCTCATTCACTCCCCATGAGCCCTGAGTTTAAATATTTCAAACATCTGCCAAATCTGCTGCCCTAACTAGCCTAGTGTGACTCAACAGACATTTCTCCCACCTGCTGGAGGGACTATTACAATCAATAAGTAAACAGACTCAATCAGACCATTCCTATAAACAGTACCATGAAATGCATCGTGTCCTTAGAAAGAATGCATTAACCTTTTTAAATGCAGTACCAATAGCTGGACAAAAAGCTCACTATAATTATCCTCTGAATAAATGATAAGTATGGGGATGGTAAAGAAGTTTTTATATTACAGAGCTATGGGACTCTTGAAGTAAGAGGAGAGGAGTATAATGACAAATGTTTTGCATGTTTAATATTTGATGTGCTTTAGCAGACTAAAGTGGGCTGGCAAACTGCAACTTGTGAGCTGTATGCAGTCTCTCAATTGTGTTTGTAAGTAAAGTTTGATTAGCACATAGCCACACCCACTTGTCTAGATATAGCTTATGGGTACTGTCATGCTACAACAGCAGAGTTAAGTAGATGCAACAGAGACTGACCCACAAAGCCTAAAATATTTACTATATGGCCCTTTAGAGAAAGGTGCACCACCCCTGTTCCATCTTAAACAGAACTTTGTTTAAAAGAATAGTAGATTTATTTCAGCAACTTTTACACCAGTTTTTTCTTGATGTGCATGAATATAGTTACTACTCACTGAGAAACCATAGACTCTTCCTGTAATCCCTGCAGCTCAGGAGGCTTAGGCAGGAGAATTGCAAGTTCAACATCAGCCTCAGCAACTTAGCAGGCCCTAAGCAATTCAGTTAGACCCTGTATCTAAATACAATATAAAAAAGGGCTGGAGGGCTGGGGATGTGGCTCAAATGGTAGCGCACTCGCCTGGCATGCGTGAGGCACTGGGTTTGATACTCAGCACCACATAAAAATAAAATAAAGATATTTAAAAAATCTTTTTAAAAAAGGGGCTAGAAATGTGGCTCAGTGGTTAAGTACCCCTGGGTTCATTCCTGATACCAAAAAACCAACAAACATACAATCCAAGATCCAATCTTATTCCATCTGATAAGAGATGTAAATTTAAATTGTTGATTTTTTTTAAATGGATATATACCCAAAGTAAATGAAATCAACATGCCAAAGGGATACCTACACACCCATATTTATTGTGGCACTATTTACAATAGCTAAGATATGGAATCAACACAGGGCCTAGGAGTTAAGGGAGTAGAAGAAGTGCGGGTGGATATGATTGATGCGTGCTGTATGTAAGTATGGAAATATCCCAATGAACCCCATTAACATGTACAATTAATATGTTAATTTAAATTTTTTAAATTAGGCCAAATGTTTCTGTTAGAATAGCTATTTGGAGGTGTTTGACTAGCATAGACTTTCATTTTTAAAAGTGCTATTAAATTAAACCCTCTTTAAAATAAAAATGACATAAAGAGAAAACCGCTTATGAAAAACTCTGAAAAGACTTCTTAAAGCTAAGCTCTCAAATTTTCAAGCTCCATCCAATTGCCCTTAGTTCCCCCAAATTCACAGCCCTCTAATAAAAATATGTTAAGTAATAAGAAACCCATATGAAATGCAGTATTTCAAGTGACCTTATAAGATCTATTTACTTTAACATGAAAAACTCAGCTTCAATCAGCCTACTACCTTAGGCAAACTGTAATTACATTTCTACTTAACTATTATTGTGCAAAACCAGCCATAGTCATCCAGTTTTTTTGCTTAGAAACTGACACCCCCAGCTGTCTGACAGACTGGCTCTTTGACCCAGTGAACATCTTGAACCATGTTAAATTAAATGTTTTCAGTGTTGGAGCACAGGAAGCTGGTATGAATTTTGATTTGTTTTCTAACATCTTCTGAATAGTCTGAGAAAAGATAGGACAATTTAGGGCCAGTAGAACCCTTACGGTTTAGTGATTTAACAATGGACACACAAGTAGTATTTAGCAGAGCTAATGAGAGACAAAGAATCCTAACATTGATAGACATTAAAAGTTCTGAAAAGGTCAATGTGGAGCACAACAGGGCACAACTCTTACCCGCTGTTGGTGGGAATTCAAAACCTGGTACATCACTTTGAATACCATGTTGGCATTATGGTGTAAGTTGAGTATGTGCATGTCTGGGTCCCAGCAAGTTTCCATCTGGGGATAATTCTCAAAGAAACTCTTACACATGAAATTTAGGAGCCATCATCTAAAATATTCACATCAATATCACAACAGCAAAAAAGAAAAAGAAACATGTCAAATATTGTCCTATAGGAACAAAGGGATAAATAAATTATAATCTGTTTACATGATGGAATTCTACTTAGCAGAGAACTAGACATGTAGTTTGGAAGAAACCCCTTACTCCAAAATAAATTGAGTAAAAGAAAACAAATCCCACAGGAATGCACATAGTCTGATGGTCAATCATATGTGTCAGTGTGGATAAGCTATGGGAGACAGTTTGGTCAAACATCAGTCTTGATACTGCTGTGAAGGTAGTAATATAATTCATATTTAAGTCAGTAGACTCTGAGTACAGCCCGATACCTTCATAACATAGGCAAGTCCCATTCCTTTAATTGACAACCTTAAAACAGAAGATGCATAAGGTAACACATAAAAGAAGTTCTGCCTCCAGACGGTCTCTGCAGGGGACTTGCAACAGAACTCATCTGCTGTGACCCGCTCTGCAGTTTCATACATTCCAGTTGCCATAACTGTGTGCCAGTTTCTTCAAATAAAACAAATATCTATCTAACTACTTACCTACCTACATAGACAGTTTTATCAGATGCAATAACAATCACAGTTCCATTTGCTTGGCTGTGCAATTTGGGAGGTGGCAAGCATGATTTTTGTATTAATATGAAGTAGAATTAAGCCTTCAACCTAGCAATTTGTAGTATGATTTTTTAAGTCAATAAGTTTGTAAATATATTTCTCCTCAACAAAATGAACATCACAATTGGGTTGTTTGAGAACTAGATCATATAATGTACAAATATGACCAACGTGCTTAAAAATACATTTACTTTTTCTGTTATATGATCTGAGATCTTATTTAGCAGGTAAAATTACTATACAAAAATATGTGTGTAAAGAAATATGAGCCTAACAGACCCAAAGACCACTCTAATTTAAAACCAGTATTCCCACGGAACAAACTTCTCACTATAGCCTTCAAAAACTAGGTATTATTTTTTATTTATAAAATTAACAAAATTAGAAGAAACTGGACACATTCAATGCAGACAATGATAAGAGGAAGAGCATACTCACACCCTTAGTTGTGAAAGCAGGGATTGGTACAAACTTCTTGGGAAATAAGAAAGCTATATTCACATCCAAAATGAAAACCAACAATGTGTCAGGTATATGTGAAAAGATAGATATTGCAATAATTTTTGTAGTCATAAAAAAATGAAAATAGTAGCAGATGAGGGTACATATACATACTATATAATTTTCTGCAGGGATTAATGAGTATGATTATACTGTATCTACTTACCACAACAGAGTTTTATTTATAAACACATTCATGTACAAAAAATATGTTTGCATATGATTTAATAAACACAGAAATGTGAAAATAAAGATAGAGCATAATGTTATAACAAGAAGAGTGGAGAATATTAACGTCTCACTTATATATATTTTTATTGTTTAATTTTGAAAAATAATCATCTGAGAAAGTGAAACAAATCCAATTAATAAAATGAATTCAAAGATCCTGCTGGGTACCTAAGTCCTCTCACTGAAGAGTAGTTCACTGCTGTGTGTATGGACTTTGATTATAATCTTTCTTCTTGATTACTGGCCTTTAATCTTTAATTGGTATCAAGACCATTTCAAGTGGGCCTACCAATCTTTCCTGCTCACTGGAGATTGAAGGTAAAGCTTTTGTTTAAAATTTCCCCCAAACTGCTTTTCCTCCTCATCTCTACCATCCAGAAAAAGGAAAATGTGTTTATATTTTTTGCTAACATGCCTCTAACAACCTATTTTTATCTTTACTTCTCTTGATGTTCACCAAGAAAATAAACACCTGCCTTTTTAAAAAAGAAAACAATATATGGAAATAATAACTCATTTTAAATCCCTAGGTATTATTTTAAAATTTTGTTTATTCCTACTCATTTTTAAGGAAGCATAATAAACTATACTTCTCTCATTTATGCCCAATATCTTAAGCTAGGAGTCACTTAATTTTGGCAAAGTGACTGTAATTACCCTTAAAGAAATGTGCATACTCATATACACAAGATTAGTTGAAATTCTATTTTAAAACTATTAAATAGTTACATACAAATATGGCTAAGCCATCTGATCTGTAATGACTGTTTTGAGTTACTTTTAAAAAAGCATAACTGAATTCATGTTGATTCATCACATTTTCTCACTAGTTTTCATCTTAGAAAATGAGATCCATATCTAAACATTCATGACACTCACATACTCATAAAACCCTTTGTTTCTGAAATCTATGACTTAGATAAATAATTCAGATATGAGGATGTTTTTTCTAACTTTATCCAGGGTTGTACCTGAAGAAGAATACCCTATTGTCAAGATTTCTGTGATTATTGGCAAGTGCTCCTCTTTTTTAGTCTACTTGCCCATACCAGGTGCAGATCTTGTTTGTGATTCCACCTCTATGACCTACTCCTAGAACCAGTTGTGATTACTTAACTTAAAGCTACAGTGATTTCATGTATAATCTATGTCCTCCTTGAGATGTGGAATTTAGCCACTACAAACTGATGTGATCTGAGCTCAGAATAGAGGTTCTTCCCATTAAAGACTCTACTGTGTATTCAAATTATCAAGCTACCAAGTTATTTTCTCACATTTCTGGAGGCTAGAAGTCTTGAGATCAAGGTGTTAAAAGGGTTAGTTTCTTCTGAAGCCTTTCCCCTTGGCTCTTAGAAGGTTGCCTTCTTTCTGAATCTTCTTATTGTCCCCAAACCATGAGAAGACCTCCTTCTTAAAGATGATCTTCCAACATCCATGAAACATTTTCGAGTATTTGTTTCCTAAACTCTTGTTCTTAAAAGGACATCAGTCATAGTGAATTAGAGACCACGCATATGACCTCATTTTACCTTAATTACTTCTTTAAAGATCCTAGCTTTAAATTCAGTTACATTCCATGGTACTGGTTTTTAGGACATCAACATATGAATTTGAAAGAGTCATAATTCATCCTCAACACCATCATGCAGTAACTACCTGAACTTCCCAGCTACAGATCTACATGTATATCATATTCTTTTCTTCTCCTTTCAATTAGTTTAAGATCAATTCTTCTACCAGGATTCTTTTGTTTGTTTAAGAGAGAGAGAGAGAGTTAGATTTTTTTTAATGTTTATTTTTTAGTTTTCGACGGACACAATATCTTTCTTTGTATGTGGTGCTGAGGATTGAACCCGGACCGCACACATCCCAGGCGAGCTCGCTACCGCTTGAGCCACATCCCCAGTCCTCTAGCAGGATTCTTAATCTTCCCTCTTCAGAAATTGTACACTCGTAACTTTTTCTTCAACCCATATTTTTTTTCCATTTTTTCTCTATGAACTGGTCCTATTAAAAAGTACTATTTCTCAAGCAACTTCCATTTCAAAATAAAGAGTTAAACTGCAAAACACTTCAAAAAATTGGAGTAAATCTTTGGAACATAAGTTTAAGCAAATCTCTCATATTTTTGTTATTCCACCAAGCACTAACAGCAATGAATAATAGATAAACTTGGTTTCTTCAAAGTAAAACACTTCAGTTTCTTAAAGGAAACTGTCAAGAAACTGTAATAACAATCACAAAATGGTAGAAAAGATTTACAAATAATATGTCTGCTAAAGGACTAGTATTAAACATATACAAAGCATTCCTATAATAAATAATAAAAATATAAATGACCCAATTTTAAAAATGAGTAAAAGATCTAAATTTAAAAACTCTCTAGAAATGTGCAATGGAAAAATGAATGATTACATAAAAGGATGCTCAAATCATTAACCATTAGGAAAATGCAAATCAAAACTATAGTGAAATACCACATTATACCTAATAAGATAGCTACAATTACAAGCAGAATTGTTAAAAATATAAAGAAAAATGTAATCCTCATATACAGTCAGTAGAGATGTAAAATAGTAGTTATTTGGGAAACAGTCTATCATTTCTTCAAAAGACTAGGAAAAAATTGCCAAATGATTCAACAAAAACCTATGTTCACACAAAAACTTGTATATGAATGTTGTTAACATCATTATTCATAAAAGTCAAAAAGTGGAAACAACTCAAATATCTATTAATTTATGAAATAAAAAATAAAATGCAGTATATCTATGCAAAGATATATTATTCAAAAATAAAAAGGAAGGACTAATATATGCCACCACATACATAAACCTTGGAAACATTATGCTAAATAAATGAATCAGTATTGAGCTTCATGGATATTTCACTTACATCATGGGGAGATGAAGTTCTCCCTCAGGCTCTGCATTTGAAGGACTCTTTTGATTGTCTTACATGGTTAATCCTCTTGATAGCTTTCCTAGGTATTTCAATCTCTCAACCACTCCCCTCAACCCTAGGATCAGTAGCTATGCCTGTGATGCTTGCCTCTTTTCCAAGCTGGTGTCCTTTTTTTTTTTAAAGAGAGAATGAGAGAGGGAGAGAGAGAGAAAGAATTTTTTTTAATATTTATTTTTTAGTTATCGGCGGACACAACATCTTTGTATATGGTGCTGAGGATCGAACCCAGGCGGCACACATGCCAGGCAAGCACGCTACCGCTTGAGCCACATCCCAGCCCCTGGTGTCCTCTTTATCACAACTTTATAACAGTTCCAAAGACTTTAATCTAATTTTTCCCATGTTTATGCAGCTTTTCTGAATGGTGGGAGGATTTGCCTAAATTGTCCTGACAACTATAATTGAAAACCTCTTCCGGTACAATCTTTTCACTCACTCACACACACACACACACAAATGACAAATTAGGTCATTTTTATCATGTCATCCCCGTTTTAGTGACTTTTCATTGTCCTTAGGATTACTCTAAGAATATTCCAATTTTTTGTCCTCTGGTGTCAACCAAAGGCCTCACAGATGTTCTTCCTCACATGCTACCATATATGGTCATGTTTTTTTTCCAGGTTCTCCAATATGACACATCTTTCACCTGAGTACTTTCACCTAGAACATCTCCTTAATTTTATTTCCAACCTTTTTTAACGTGCAAATTGTGCAGGTGGTAGCCTGGGTTTCTTATTAACATGTGCATAAGTTGAGATTAATGATAAACCAGCAACTGATTTTTCTGAATTTATAAAGTTTGGGCTAGTTTCAGGAGATATCTGACGTTTCATGACCCTGTGATCTAGAATGCCTGTTCACCACTTCCCAGAACAGAGATCCTCTCTGCACAGGGCTTTCCAGAATCTGGGTGTTAGGTGGGTAAAAAACCACTGCTGGTATCCATTCAGAGTATCAAACAGATGCAATGAACATTTGTTGTTTTTGGATTATAGAATATCCATTCCCCTTCTGTGTGGTGCCAGAGCGCCAACATACTTTGGAGGAATTAACTCTCTCCATCAGAATACATTATTATTGAATGGTTGCTCAAGTGCCCCACCATCACTATTCAAGGAAAGGAAACATGCTCTAAGCCACTTAGACTTCCAACTCTGAATCTTTGAATCACCATCTGAGAGATGCAAATTGTCTGTGGAGAGTAGAGCTGATTCATCGAAGTAATGACCTTTGCAAAGGACTTTATGATGATCAGTTCATGCTGCCTACTTTATGTCCTCTTAACACCAGTTTTTCTTGCCTGCGACCAAATACATCAAACAACAATAATAGGATTCATTCACAAAATTAGTATTCAAGTAACAATTATCTCTTAAACTATCAGACTACATCAAAGAGGATCAATTTTACGATAACATGACTTTAAAAACTCCTTCTACACTTTTTAATCTCCCTTTCTAAAAAGAATAAAATAATAAGGCTTCAATCTTAGAACTCTGAACAAATGAAATAGTATCCTGCTCAAACTTAATTATATTGATTGGATTATAACTCCTTTTATACTTACGGTAATAAGTATTATTTGTTTCTCAATTTATAGTATGTCACAAAATTGTTTTAGAAGAAATATAATTTAAATAAAAATATAAATTAAAAAAAAATAAAAAGCTTTGCTTGTTATGGGGGAAAAACAAGAATAAATGAATCTGGGGAAGCACAACTCAAACAAAGGAAATCTGGACAGTAGCCAGTTCTGTGGTTAGTCTAACCCATGCTTCCCACAATCTCACAGCCAAATTTTCCTTCTTTTCCAATTTCCCTCCCACCAACAATCTCAACTTTTTAAAATAAAAGTAATTCCCTGCTTTCTTAAATTTCTTTCCTGATTATCTTCTTTGAAGTTCTCAGATTGACTAAGTACCTAGAATGCAAATTTTATATAATGGAACAGTTTCTGGTATGGCATTACTAAAGCAGCAAGCCTTCTAAAAGACATCAAGAAGCAAAACCTTGGGCAGTTTATTATTAAACTTTTTATTTTTATTTTATTTTTTTAAATTTATTTATTTGCAGTGCTTGGAACTGGGCTCAGCCAGGGCCTCACACATACTAGGCAAACACTCTACTACTCACCTGTATCCCCAGCCCACCAGGGTAATTTATTTTTAATGTATAAATTAGTCACAGGAAAAATGATTTTAAAATGTTTTTGTGTCCACAAGACCAAGCTGCGATACTAAATGAATCCCATCATCCAGAAATAGCTCAGGTACATCCTTGTCATTGTGAAACCCTCAAGTTCACTTCAAGACAAGTCCTGGGCTTGGAATCCAAAGCAGCTTTTGAAATGCAGGTGGCTATACGCTCTCTCTTTCCTAGTTATGGAAAGCTCTTCCCACAGTGCCTGCTTTTTATACCCTTTGTATAAAATTTCTCTACATTCCTTCTACTCTTTCCACACTTTCTGCTGTGTTTTTATTGGCTCTTGTTCTTCTACAGTCCTTCTGGTTCTCATTTGTGGTGATGAAATCAATAATTAGACTATGATGTGAATCCAACTACAGTTGCCTTTTTTTTTTCGAATTAAGAGAATAAAACCAACACTTTGTTTTCATTTATATTCCTCAACAGTCTTTAGTTTCTTTTCATCAGTGAAATTTTATAATATCCTATACTGATAACATTGCCAATCTTATTTTCAAAGTTGGGGCTTATTCATGTGGGCTTTGCTTGGCACTGTACTTATCGTGATTTGGATTTCATTTAATCACTTTGTCTTCAAATGATATTAGGGGGCAAAGAAACCCAACAAACAGTCTGTGATAAATTTGCCATGGGACCACATGGTAGAGCAGAAACAACCATATAAATTTGCTGATGAAAGACAAATTCACTAGTAGGCAGATTGCAATGACCTGCCCCAAACAACAACTAGTCTCCAGAGAGAAGCAAGCCTGAGACATAAGCATGGTGCCTAAGAGAGAGGTCTGTGCATTTTTCCTGAGATACCCTTTCATTAGATCAGGATGCAGTGCACTGCCATGAATAAAGGAAGGAAGACAGTATGACTAGGTAGAAGTAGCACTGGGTTAAAAGTTATAAAAACTGAGTTTGAGAAAAAGCTCTGCTGCAATTAGACAGTCATATTTTCCCAAGCATGCCATGCAACTCCTGAACCTCAGTTTCCTTTTCTGCGACTGGGAATAATAATTATTGGCATGAAAAACTCAGAAAAATTGTGAGGGTCAAAAATAAAATTTTTTTATCAGAATTACTTCACAAAACATAAAACTTTGTATGAATAAAAAGTGATCTGATTGATCATATGTTAAAATTATTTTTAAAAATAAACACGTTGCCCCTGAATTAGGCAGCTATTAGTGTTCAAACAATGTTAAGCATAAAAGAAAATTTCATTGGCATCTAAATCTCAGAGGAACTTCTTGTGCTTCCATTTTCAAATAAGGTTTCTTCATTGCAAATCATTTTTGAAGAGTTTCTCAAGGGGAAAAAAATAGCTAACTATGGGAGAGATTGAAATAGAATAAGCTGATCTTAACATGCAAAAGGGTTCTTTCTATGGTTATAAAGATACCCTCTAGTTCTTCTCTAGCTGCCCACTAGATATTATTCTTCCCAGAGAGATGCATTATTTTTTGCATTTTAATTATACTTCCAGCTTTCTGAACAGTTTTATGATACCAGGAGAGTGGGGTATGAAATCAAGAGAGATATTTATGAAATCTAGACTTGCTACTAATAAAATGGGAGAGTAAATAGGCACACTCAGAACGGGGTACATACTAATCTTAAAAGGTCTTTGCACATTCAAAGAGGAGAGAGCAACAGAATCAGGCATTAAAAGAGAAGAAAGCAAAACACAACTATGCATGTAGAATAATTTGGCTGGAGTGACTGAAATATCATGAGATGAAGCACAAAAATGTACTCTCAATTTTACTTAAAAAATAACTTGATGTTAAAGTCAGTTATTACAATATTCTTTGTGTGTGTGTGTGTGTGTGTGCGCGCGCGCGCATGTGTGTATTAAGAACTGGTTTTATTCCACCATTAATGAGATATAATTTTGTATTTCGTTTTGCTTTATAAGTCCAGTTGTAGTGGTATTCTGCAACAGTGGGTTCTTACAAAACTAAATCAATATTCAAAGAACAGACCTTGAAAACCATGTGATTGCTCACGAGCAGGTTTTGCTTCAGACTGCTTTGTTTGGTATTAATATCAATAGAGCGTCTTTCTTTGGTTAATGATTCCTTCCTTTTTTAATTCAAACTTTGTATGTCCTAATCTGTTTTCCATCTTTCTAATTTTGTCAGCTTGGGAATCTTATGTAAATGGAATCATACAGTATGCAACCTTCTGAGATTGTTATTTTAATCAGCATTTTGATTATTTCTAGGTTTTGGCTATTTACAAACAAAACTGCTATGAACAACCATGTGTAGATTGTCGTGTGGACAAACATTTTCATTTCTAGGATAAATGTCTAGCAGCTCAACTGCTGGGTAAAATGTATGCTTAATTGTTTTTTTTTTAATGACTGAACTATTTTCCAGAGTGACTATGCCATATTATATTCTCATGTGTGAGAAATTCCATTTCTTTAGATTCTTGCCAGAATTGTTGTAGCTATTTTCAAATTTTTGAAATTTTATCATGATAAAAACATTTAGCATGAGCTCTACCCACTTAACAAAAATTTTCAAGTGTGCAAGATATTATAGTTTTCTATGGGCTCAATGTATTCACATGGCGTAATTGAAATTTTATACCCACTGACTAGAAACTCTTCATTTTTCCTTCCTCCTAAGCCTTGGCAATTACTACCCAACTTTAGGATTCCATGAGTCTGGCTAGATCAGTTACCTCATTTAATCAGGTTCATGTAATATGAATATTCCTGTGACTAGTTTATTATGTTTATCATAACATCTTCAAGGTCTATTCATGTTCTCACGCTGCAGGATTTTCTTGTTTTTTAAGACAGAATACTATTCTTTTTCATATAGATATCGCATTAGTCTTTACCCATTCATCCATCCAGGGATAGGTAGATTGCTTTCAATTTTGGTTATTGTGAATAGTGCTACAATAAACACTGGGATCCTAATATCTCTTTATGATCTTGATTTCAGTTCTTTTAGATAAATACCCAGAAGTAGGCTTGCTGGATCACATGGTAGTGCTATTTTTAATTTGGTGGGGGGTTGCATCTCTTTTCTACAGCAGCTGCACTATCTCATATTCCTACCAACAGTGTACAAGTGTTCCCATTTCTCAATATTCCCTTCACTGCATTTTCTTTTGTTTATTTGATAATAGCCATCCTAACAGGTATGAAGTGATATCTCATGCTTATTTTGGTTTGTATTTCCCTGACGGTTAATGTTATGTACACTTTTTCATATACACGACAGTCATTTTTATGTTTTTTTCTTCTTTCGCTCTCTCTGAAATTTGTCTATTTTAAAAATTGGTATGTTTTTGTATCCGATTTGTCAAAATTTTATTGAGGATTTTTGCATCTAAATTCATTAGGGATATTGGTCTGCAGTTTTCTTTCTTTGAGGTGTCTTTATCTGGTTTGGGAATCAGAGTGATATTGGCCTCATAGAATGAATTTGGAAGTTCTCCCTCTTTTTCTATCTCCTGAAATAGATTGTAGAGTATTGGTATTAGTTCTTCTTTAAAGTTCTTGTAAAACTCTGCTGTATATCCATCCAGTCCTGGGCTTTTCTTTGTTGGTAGTCTTTTGATGGCTTCTTCTATTTCCTCACTTGATATTGGTCTATTTAGGTTGTTTATATCATCCTGACTCAATCTGGGTAGTTCATATGTCTTAAGGAATTTATCGATGCCTTCACTATCTTCTATTTTATTAGAGTATAGGGTTCCAAAATAATTTCTAATTATCTTCTGTATTTCTGAATTGTCTGTTGTGATGTTGCCTTTTTCATCCTGTAAGCTAGTAATTTGGGTTCTCTCTCTTCTTCTCTTTGTTAGCGTGGCTAGTGGTCTATCAGTCGTATTTATTTTTTCAAAGAACCAACTTTTAGTTTTGTCAATTTTTTCGTTTGTTTCTTTTGTTTCGATTTCATTGATTTCAGCTCTAATTTTAATTATTTCTTGCCTTCTACTGTATTTGCTACTACTTCTGGGATCTTCGTCAATTATTTAACATTTCTGTATCACAGAAATCTTATGGAATTATTGCAAGTAATAAATGCAAAGTACCTAGCTCAGCACCGATTCCCACTAAGTAGCTGTTCACAAAAAGAATGAAAAGCCTCTGCAGAGGTGGAAAAGTTTGACTCCTCATTAGATTCATCTGTAGAATTTTGCAAAAGCTGGTTACCATAAACTGGATATGTTCAAAAGAAATCAAGCCAAGCACGAGCTAACAGATCATCACAGCAACTGTATGAGATAGAAATTATTTTCTCCCAAGTTAAACAGAAGACTGGCCAGGCAGGTGGCACACGCCTGTAATCCCAGCAGCTCAAGAGGCTGAGGCAGGAGGATCAACAGTTTAAAGCCAGCCTCAGCAAAAGCGAGGCGCTAAGCAACTCAGTGAGACCCTGTCTCTAAATGAAATACAAAATAGGGCTGGGGATGTGGCTCCTGGTTGAGTGTCCCTGAGTTCAATCCCCTGTACAAAAAGAGAGAGAGAGAGAGAGAGAGAGAGAGAAAGTTTGATAAGAAGCCAGCTGTGAAGCTTTACTCTGCCTAAATCTTTTCCCTCCCCACATTATGTTTTTACATATTCATGTTTGTTACCACTATGACATATGTTGTCACCGAAGCTGCCTTCTAAGTTAATGTAATTATGGCAATGACGTACTTCTGAACCATAAAAATTGTTGATTCTAATTAATGCCACATGAAATGAAGAGAGTGGAAATACACAGCATTGTGTAAAAAAAAATAAAAAATAAAAAATAAATTTAAAAAATTAAAAACAAATAAAAATTGATCTATTAGGGTTTGGGATACTATTTTTTATCTTAACAGTGCTAATAGGTATATAGTGGTATACCATCTTGGTTTTAGTTTTCATTTATTTTCCCTAACAGCTAGTCAGGTTGATTATCTATATATGTGCTTATTTTTCATTCATATACATCCTGTTTCATAAAACGTCTCTTCATATTTTTTTCCATTTTCTTTATTCACACATTTTTAATTGATGTATTATAGTTGTACACACTGATGGGATTTGTTGTTAAATATTCATACATACATACAATACACCATGTATTGACATAGTTTAGCCAATGTTACTCCCTAGCTTTTCTCCTCTCCTTTCTCAACTCCCACACCTTGGTTCCTTCCCTCTATTGTTCTCCCTTTGATTTTCCTGAGATCTACCCGCCACCTTTCTTTTATATTTTTTTTTCTATTTAACTTCTACATATAAAACATACAACCCTTAACCTGAGTTTGACTTATTTTGCTTAAAATAATGGACTCTGGTTCCATCCTTTTTCCTGCAAATGCCATAATTTCATTTTTTAATGGCTGAACAAAACTCTAACGTGTATACATGCCACATTTTCTTTATATACTCATCCACTTATGGTCACCTAGGATGATTTCATAATTTGGTATTGTGAATTGTGCTGCAGTAAACATGAGTCTTTTTTTCCATTTCTTAATTGGATTGTTTCTGGTTTACTGTTAAGTTTTAACAATTCTTTTACATTCTAGATATAAATTATTTGTAAGATATGTGAATTTCATATATTTTCTTGCAGTTTGTTTTTTAATCCTCTTTAGTGGTCTTTTATATAGCAGAAGTGTTTTTGTTGTTGTTGATGATGTTTATTGGTGAAATGCAATTTTTTATTTTATGGTTCTTACATTTGTTGTCATGTCTGAGAACTATTTACCAAGCCATATATCCTGAAGATTTTGTCTTGTTATCTTCATTAAGATTCATAACTTTACATTTTAATCTATGATCTGTGGCCCATTTTCAGTTTATTTTGCATGAGATTTTGTGGGTTTTTTAAAATTATTTTGTTTATTTTTTGCCATGATACGGAGGGACCACTATGGATTTCCAATAGGTTCAGCACCATTTGTTGACAATGTTTTTCTTAATCCATTGTATTTCCTTTGAATCGTTATTGCAAATCTGTTGGATGTGCTTGTATGGTGGTACATCTGGGTTCTCTGATCTGTTCTATTAATTGAAGTGTCTCTTTGAAAATACCACAATAGTCTTGCTATCTGTGTCTTAAAACTCTGGAAATCAGGTAGAGTTATTCCTCTCAGTTCTGTCTTTTTAGTGTTGGTTTAGCTGCAGCTTTATCTTTCTACGTAAATTTTAAACACACAGCATTACTTTTTCTTACTAGTTTTCCCACATGCTCTATTTTTGGTTTGATTTGCTTTTCAGGACTCCTCCTCCCCCTTCCCCTCTCCCCCTCCCCCTCCTCCTCTCTCTCTGTTTTCTTACTCTGCTGCCTCCTCACATTAGCTTGAAAGTTATATGCTACTTAACTCTCCTTTTAGTACTTATCTTGGAGCTTATAAAAGACTAACTTCATTGGGACCCTTTTTATAAATAATGTACAAATCTTAAAAGACTTTATTTAATTCTCCTGACTTACATGTTATAGACTTCATTTTTGCTTTACACAGACTATGTTAATTTATTGAATATTACAATTATCAATTTTATTCCTCATAGAATTACATCTGAGCTTCCAGTTGGTGTGATTTTTGTTCATTTTAAAGAAGTATCCATAATATTCCTTTCATGGTGATACTGTTAGTAAAAACAAAATTTAATTGGGGGTTATTTCTGTGACTCTTTATAAACTGTTTTTATGATCTTGTCTTTCTTTAAAACATTTTCCCCACCAAATATTGCTTTATGGTTAGCAGCTATTTTCTTTCAACATTTTAAGGGCAGCCTTCATCCTGGCTGACATGGTTTCTGTTAAGTTCAGTTGTTAACCCTTAGTGTGGCTCCTTTACATTTACTTTATCTTTTTATCACCAAAACAAGCCTTACCATATTTTTTATTTGCCTCTCTTATTCAATAATTTTGCAACTATGTATTGAGATATGCTTCATTTTTTTAACTTATGCTACATAATGTTTTCAGGGCTAATTGATGCATTTTGATTTCTTCCATTAGATTTTGAAAGTTCTCAGCCATTCTCTTTTCAAATACTTTTGTTTTTTTCTTTATATTTATTTTTATTGGTTATTTTTAGTTATATTTGACAATAGAATATAGTATGACATAATTATAAAAGCATAGAATATAATTTATTCTAATTCAGTCCCCAGTATTTCCCCTTCCCTTCCCTTACTCCCACCCACTGATCCCTTCCGTCTACTCTATTGATCTTTCTTATACTTGCTTACAGTCTTGTTTTAAATTAGTGTATTGTAGATGTACATGATGGTGAGCTTCACTATGGTATATTCATATATGTACATTGAAAATTAAGGTCAGATTCATTCTACTGACTCCTTATCCCCTCCCTCCTTCCACATCTTCATTCCCCTTTGTTTACTTTCTGATCATACTTCTAATCTTTTTTTTTTTTTTTAAATCCTACCTCTTCTTATTTTCACATATCAGAGAAAACATTTGACCTTTGATTTTGGGGACTAGCTTGTTTTACTTAGCATAATAGTCCCCAGTTCTATCCATTTACCAGCAAATGCCATAAAGTCATTCTTCTTTATGGCTGAGTAATATTTCATTGTGTATATATACCACATTTTCTTTATCCATTCATCTGTTGAAGGCTACCTATGTTGGTTCCATAGCTTAGCTATTGTGAATTGCATTGTTTTAAACATCAGTGTGACTGCATCACTACCATATGCTGATTTTAATTTCTTTGGATTTATACTGAAGAGTGCAATAGCTGGGTCATATAGTGGTTCCATTTTTATTTTTTTAGAAAAATCTCCATACTGCTTTCCAGAGTGGTTGCACCAATCTGCAGTTTTACCAACAATGTACCCTTTTCTAAACATTCTCACCAACATTTATTTTATTATATGTATTCTTGATAATTGCCATTCTGACTGCAGTGAGGTGAAATCTCAATGTAGTTTTAATTTGCATTTTTCTAATTGCTAGAAGTGTTAAACATTTTTTCACGTATCTGTTGACCATTTATATTTCTTCATTTGAGAAATGTCTGTTTAGTTCCTTTGCCCATTTATTGCCTGGGTTATTTGCTTTTAGGCATTAAGTTTTTTGAGCTCTTTGTATATCCTGGATATTAATGTCCTAAGGTGCAGGTAGCAAAGATTTTTTCCCATTTTCTAGGTTCTCTCTTCATGTTCTTGATTATTTCCTTTGCTGTAGGGAAGTGTTTTAATTTGATGTCATCTCATTGATTGATTTTTAATTTTATTTCTTGTACTTCAGGAGTCTTATTAAGAATGTCAGTTCCTGTGTCGGCATGTTGGAGTGTTGGGCCTACATTTTCTTCTAGCAGGTACAAGAGTTTTGTTCTGATTCCTCCGTCATTGATCCACTTCTTTTCTTATTGGTATCCCTTTAATTTCCTTTACTTTTGTGCATAGTGAGAGATAGGGGTTAAATTTTATTCTGATATATACATATTTTCAGTCTTCCCAGCATCATTTGTTGAAAAGGCTATCTTTTCTTCAAAAATATGTTTTTGGCACCTTTCTCAACTATTTTTGTGAGTTTATTTCTGTGTCTTCTATTCTGTTCCATTGATCTTCATGCCTATTTTGGTGCCAGTATCATGCTGTTTTTGTTACTATACTTCTGCTGTGTAATTGAACATCTGGTATTGTGATGCCTCCTGCTTCACTTTTCTTGTTAAGGATTGCTTTGGCTATTCTGGGTCCCTTATTTTTTCAAATAAATTTCATGACTTCATTTTTCTATTTCTGTGAAGAATGTCATTTTAATTTTTTTTTTGTGGGAATTGCATTGAATCTTTATAGCACTTTTGGCAGTATGGCCATTTTTACAATATTAATTCTGCCTATCTAAGAACATGGAAGTTTTTTTCCATCTTCTAAGTCCTTCTTCAATTTCTTCCCTTGATGTTTTATAGATTTCACTGTAGAGGTCCTTTGCTTTTTTGTTAGATTTATTTCCATTTTTTTTTCAGGCTGTTGTAAATGGGTTGGTTTCCCTAATTTCACTTTCAGCAGATTCATCTCTGGAATATAGGAATGCAATTGATTTATGGGTGTTGATTTTGTATCTTATTATTTGTTAATTTCATTTATGAGTGCTAGTGGAAATTTTTTGGATGTTCTAAGTATAGGATCAAACAGATAATATGAAGTCTTCTTTTCCTATTTGTATATCTTTAATTTCCTTTTCTTGCCTTATTGCTCTGGCTAGAGTTTCAAGGACTATGTTAAATAGTAGTAGTGAGAGTAGTCATCCTTTTCTTTTTCCTGTTTTTAGAGGAAATGCTTTCAGTTTTTCCCCATTCAAAATAATGTTGGCATTGGGTTTGTTACATATAAAATAATATTAGCATTGGGTTTGACATATAGGAATAATATTGGCATTGGGTTTGTCATATATAGCCTTTAAAAGGCTGAGATAAATTCCTTATATTCCTAGTTTTCTAGTGTGCAATAGTGTTGTCAGCTGCTTTTTCTGTATCTATTGAGATAATCATTTGATTCTTGTCTTTATTTATGTGGTGGACTACATTTATTGATTTCTGTATGTTGATCCAACCATTCCTGGGATGAATCCCACTTAATCATAGTGCATTATCTTTTTGATATGTTTTTGTATGTGGTTTGCCAATATTTTATTAAGAATTTTTGCATCTGTGTTCATCAAGGATATCGGTATGAGTTGTTTTTTTTTTTTTTTTTTTTTTTTTTTTTTCTTTCTTCACATGTTTTTGTCTGGTTTTGGTTTGGTCAGGTTTCATAGAATGAGTTTGGCAGAGTTCCCTTCTTTTCTATTTCATGGAATAATTTGAAGAGGATTGATGTTAATTCTTCTTTAAAGTTCTCATAGAACTTGGATGAGAATCCATTAGTGCCCTATCTTTTCTTTGTTGGTAGGCTTTTGATGTCTGCTTTAATTTCATTACTAGAAATTGACATGTTTAACTTCTCCATCCTCCTGGTTCAGTTGTATAAGTCATATGTCTCTAGAAGCTATGCCCATGTCTTCAAGTTTTTCTAACTTATTGCAGTATAAATTTTCAAACAAGTTTCCGATGACATTTTGGATTTCAGTAGTGTCTGTGGTGATATTTCCTTTACATTTTGGATTTTGATAATTTAAATTTTTCTGTTCCTTTTAGTTAGTTTAGCTAAGGGTTTATAAATTTTGTTTATTCTTTCAAAATACCAACTCTTTGTTTCATTAATTTTTTTGAATTTTTTAATCTCAATTGCATTGATTTTGGTTCCGATTCTAATTATTTCCTGTCTTCTACTAATTTTAGTGTTGGTTTGTTCTTCTTTGTCTAGGGCCTTTAGTTGTAATGTTAGATAACTGATTTGGTATCTTTCTGTTCTTTTAATGTATGGACTCAATGCTATGAACTTTCCTCTTAGAATCATCTTTATAATGTCCCAGAGATTTTGATATGTATCACTTTTCTCATTTAAATTTAAGTACTTTTTAAATTTCTCCCTTGATTTATTCTACTATCCATTCTTCATTCAAGACTGCATTATTTTATCTCCAAATGTTAGAGTGGTTTTTATTTTATCTTATTATTGATTTGTAATTTCATGAAGGCAAAGTACTATCTCGATTTTTTTATATTTGCTAAGATTTGCTTTGTGCCATAAAATATGGTGTATTTTAGAAAATGTTCCATGTGCTCCTGAGAAGTGAATTTAGTCATTGATGGATGAAATACTAAAGATATCTGTTAGGTCTAAAGTATTGACTATATTTTTTTAGTTGTATAGAACCTTTACTTAATTTTTGTTTGGGTGATCCATCCATTGATGAGAGAGGCATATTAAAGTCACCCAGTATTATTATATTGTGGTCTATTTGATTCTTAACATTGAAAAGGGTTTGTTTGATGTACATAGATGCTCCATTTCAGGGTGCATAAATATTTACAATTGCTACATCTTACTGATGTATGATTCCCTTAAGCAGTATGAAGTGTCCTTCTTTATCTCTGAAGTCCCACTTTATCTGATATAAGAATGGTAAACCCTGCTTGTTTATGAGATCCATGTGAGTGGTATCTTTTTTCTCATCCTTTAACCTTCGGTCTGTGAATGTCTTTGCCTGTGAGGTGAGTCTCTTAGAGATAGCATATTGTTGGATCATGTTTTTTTTTTTTTTTTTAATTCAATCTGCCAACCTATGCTTTTGATTGAAGAGTTTAGGCCCTTTACATTTAATGTTATTATTGAGAGATAATTTTATTTTCAGCCATTTTGATTTATTTCTAGTGTTTAAATTGGACTTGATTCTCCTTCAGTTGACTATTCTTCTAGTGTAATGTCTCCCTATGCTGGTTTTTATTTTTCATTTTTCTTTCATGAAATATTTTATTGAGTATTTTTGCAGCGCAGGCTTTCTAGTTATAAATTCTTTTAGCTTTATTTTATCATGGAAAGTTTCTCAATTTTGCTGGGTATAGTATTCTTGGTCAGCATCCATTATCTTTTACACTTTGGTATACATTATTCCAAGCCTTCCTCACTTTTAGGGTCTAGGTTGAAGAATCAGCTGAAAAACAAGTGTTTTACCTTTAAATATAACCAGTCACTTTTCTATTGCAGCTTTTAAAATTCTATCCTTATTCTGTATGTCAGGGATTTCCATATTATGAGTCTTGGAGTGGCACTGTTGTTATTTTGTATATTTGGAGTCCTATATGTCACCTGCATTTGAATTTCCATTTAATTCTTAAGGTTCAGAAAATTTTCTGACATTATTTCATTGAAAAGATCATGCATTCTTTAGTTGTGTTTCAAAGCCTTCATCTGTTCCAATTAATTTAAAATTCATCCTTTTACAATTATTCCAAACTTCTTGAATATTCTGTTTATGTCTCTTGACATCTTTTTTCTATGGTTGACTTTATTTTCAAGATTTTGTACTTTGTTAGCATGTCCAGAAAATCTTCCCTCAAAGTGATCTAATCTATTGGTGATGTTTTCCATTGCATTTTAAATTTGATTTATTGATCCTTTCACGTCAAGGATTTTTGTTTGATTCTTTTTCAGAATCTCTCTTTAGTGATCTTTCACATCCCATATTTTCTTTCTGAAATACAGACAGAAATTTACTCCATTCATCATCTTTCAGCTCATAGAATATTTTAACTATGAATTTTCTAAATTCTATTCCCTGACATTTCCTCCACAGTGTCAATGAAGTCTGTTGTTGAAGTATTATAGATTGTATGGGATGGTTTGTTCCCTTCCTTTTTCATATTGCTTGTATGTCTACCCATCTATCAGCACAGTTCTGACTTCTTTTAAGTGAAGGACAACTATGTAACCTTCTTTTTCTTAAGAACCCTGGGTTGGGTGGATATCTAGACTAAGATATTTTAATTCAGTTCATGACCTCTACTGATCCCAATATGAGCTCCACTTTAAGAGATACCATTGAGCACTATTTACTGGAATCACTTCTGACCCAAGCCTCATACGATTCAACTGTATAAGAACAAAATCTTGTTGCAGTTGTTCTCTACAGCTCTTCAAATTCAATAAACCTATAACAAAATTCTGGAACAGGTAAAAAAAAATTTAGTAAACTTACTATAACCTTAAGTGAGTGCTAAAAGGAGAAAGGAAGAAAGTTTATGGGATTGCGGGAGGGGGAAATGAAGGACAGAAAGTAAGAAAGAGAAAGGGAAAACTGTGAGTGAGAGAGGAGAGAGAAGCAATAAGATGGTAACTTACTCCAATGTAAAAAGGATGAATAGATGAGTTGGTGTTATTTGATGTAATAGTGGATAGTGCAAGAGGATGAGTAGTATGTAAGAGAAGCAGGGACAAACTAGTGCTAGGAAAACAAAGATAGGAAGATAGGTTCCAATTAATGATTTAAACCATTAGATGAAATACATTCAAATGGATTGGAGGTACAGTGTTGGCTATTCGGTTAACAATTATCATTCAACCTAAGGAGCTATTTATATTATTAAAGTTGACATTAAGGTTGTTTATATCTCAAAGGGTATATATAGTGTGGTGGGTCAGCTGATTCTAATGTTGCACAAGTTCAGGATGCAGGCTCTGATGTTGTCCCTGTGTTTGCTGTGGGTCTCTGGTGTACCTGTTCCCCTCTGCTGAATTCTTTCTGTGGTAGTGAAGATCCTGGTAGCTGTCTGTGTGAGCTGGAACACTGGTTGTGGGTTTTCCCCAGGTGTTCTGTGGTGCAGTAGTATTCCCCCTGCTGCCTCCACTCTGAGGTGCTATAGTCTCTAATGATTCACCTGGACTCTAGTTTCCATTGCCTCAGGTTATGAATAGTGGGTGTTGATTTCCTCTGCTTAATAAGTCTGGTGCAAGGTCCTGCAAGTATCCAAACAATGCCCTGTTTCTTGCCAGTTGCAATCATGGCTCAGGTTGTGATTCAGGCTGGTATCCAGCCCTTTCTTCTGCCCAGCCTCTGGCAACCTCCCACTGCGTCTGTATGTCCCTGGAGTTCCAGGCAGCTTCCCTCTGGTATGGTGCTATGATCCTGAGGACTGACTCTAAGCTTCCCACAGTCTCTCTCCAGGGCCAGTGTTTGAGACCTGGTGAATCAGCTTTCCTTTGTTCAAGTCCAAATCTGCTTTCTTGTGGCCTGAGTCAAGCAAGTCTGCCCAGAGGTTTGCACCCTTGCCTGGGTTGCAGAGTCTGCTCAGGGCTAGACCTGCACTTCCTTTGGCCCAGGTCCCCTCCAGCCTGCTCTGTTCTCCTTGTTCATAGGGAGGGGTAATGGGAGGGCGCCTCTGGTTTTGTAAGGGGAGAGTTTCTGAGATTTGGGATAGTAGTGGTCCTTCTAGAAGTTCTTTCTATTGGCATTCTTAGGAAGACCCACTGCAGGGGGTTTCCCTCTGGCTTAATTTGCAGCTGTCTGAATGTGGGAAGATGCCATGCTAATGTAAGAGAGTGACTGGATGTCTGTAGACTCCACAAGATGGCTGTGGGAGCCCCACTTAGCTTTCTTTTTATGATTTGTTTTTAAGTGGTTTGAGCTGTTTTAAGGAAACTCCTGTCTTTTAAATATTGTCTTTTCAACAGTTTTCCAATATTTTTTAAGTGGGTATGCTTAAGAAAATATCTGCCCCCCTCTTTTCTCTCTCTAATGCCCCCCCATCCACAGGTTTGGGTGAGGGTACTGAGTTTTGTTTTTTACTCTAACCTGTCTTTCAGTCTTTCCAGGTCTCAGATTATGTAGTATCAAGTCACAGAGCATTTCCTTTGTCACCTACCTCTCAATTCTGCTGTCATCTGCTGCTTCCTTCCTGTGGTGTGAGAAGATCGGGGATTCGTTGCCTGGTTCCCTCCTGCCATCTCCCTTTCTGTCTCAAATACTTCTTTTCCCTGTTTTTTCTTTTTATTTTAGGATTTCAACTACATATATTTTACTTTCTCATTATGCCCTTTCTGATGCTATTTTCTCTAAATTCCCTTCCTTTAATCTCACTATTCTTCAATTTGAATATTTTCTCCTGACCTCTATTGCATTTTTTTCACGTCTTCCTTTAGTTGCATCTAATCTGCTACTAAACCTATCCATTGTGGATTACTGGCTTTTTTTATAATCTAGAGGTTGGACAGTGTTGCTTTATGACTTTTTTACTTTCACTTCCAGAATTCTCCATACTGTCTCTTTTCTCTCTCCTTGGACAAATAAGGTGTAATTATTCTCAAGAGCTGTGTCTGATACCGCCAATATTTGGAATCCAGAAAAATCCTATTTCTACTGTCTGGTGTTTCCATTTATTCTCATTCATATTATCTTATTTCTTTGTGTGCATGGATTTTTTTCATTATGGGCCAGGCATTTTTTGTAATACTGCTTACAGGAATAAATTGAGGACTAAGATGGTGTTATATTGCCCATTATAAAGTATGTGTGTTCATTTCTGCTAGGTCCCTATAAGCACCTGCAATCTGGGATCTCCTCAGTTTAATTCTGGAGACTAAGAGGCTCCTAAAATGAGCTTCAGTTTCTGTGAGAATTTGTTTACTTTTAGCTCACCCTTTGTCCTTTAGCCCTTTAAGAGTTTCAAACACTAAAAAAAATTAAGTCCACCACTATTTGCCCCTTCATAGCATTCAGACTCTAATATTTGAATTTTTAACCCTTTAAATCTATGAAATGGACTCTTAAGCCTCTCACCTGACCACCTGAACTAGCAAAATTGGCTCTAAAGACTGTCCTTTTGCTGTCTCCTCTTGTTTTTCTCTGCTTCAAATCCCCTTAGCTGGTAGGCTCATTGTCTACTTCACTCACAGAATTTTCTCTCTTCCCATCAACTATGATTCACACTCTCCATTTTGCTTCTCAGCTCATCTCTTTCCCATTGTTATGGTTTGAATGTGATGTGTCCCCCAAAAGCCAACGTGTGAGATAATGCGAGAAGGTTTAGAGGAAAAATAACTGGGTTATAAGAGCCTTAACCCAATCAGTGAATTAATCCCCTGGTGGGGATTAACTGAGTGGTAACTGTGGACAGGTAGGTGTGGTTGGAGGAGGTGGGTCATTGGGGGCATGCCTTTGGGGTATATATACTCTGGTGAGTAGAGTCTCTCTGCTTCTTTATTATCATATGAGCTGCTTCCCTCTATGATGTTCTGCTTTACCTCACACCTGAGGAATGGAGTTGGCTGTCTATAGACTGAGAACTCTGAAACCATGAGCCCTAAATAAAATTTTCCTCCCTAAAATTGTTCTTGTCAGGTCTTTTAGTCACAGCAGTGGAAAAGCTGACTAAAACACTCATACTTCTTCATGTAAGGAGGCGTTGATGTAATGTGAGTTTCAGGGAAGGTACTTGTGGATTGTGATTCCTTGCAGTGTTCTGCTGTCCCCATCCTGCAAGAAGAGTGCCTGTGGTTTTGTTTTGGTTCAGTTTTGCAGTACTGGGGATGGAATCCAGGGAAGCTTTCCTGCTGAGTTATATTCCCAGTCCATCTTATCTCACTAGGTTGCCAAAACTAGCCTTGAACTTGCAATTCTCCTGCCTCAAGCGTCCTCAGTAGCTGGGATTATAGGCATGTGCTACTGTACCTAGCATGCCTACAATTTTGAATGCTAGATTGAATTCATTATGGAGGGTAGAGAAAGTATTGTAAATCCACTTGGTAATATATTAAACTACATACTCCAATGCAACTTTTTATCAAAAGTGGCAGTAATATTTTGGTCTCTCTTTGTTTGACTTCTGTCTTCTTTTTCAATGTGTTCCCAACTCAGGAGTGGGAAAGAGAGAGAGAGAGAGAGAGAGAGAGAGAGAGAGAGAGAGAGAGAGAATATTGATTCCTTAAAAGCCCCCAAGTGACAATTGGCCAAAAATTTTCTCACCATAATTCATTTGGTGGAGGAAGCACTTTGTTCTTAACTTCATGAGTGTCATCCCCACTGAGTCCTACCTGCAGCATGAATCAGGAATAGAGATATTTCCACCCATGTGGTTTCTCCTCCCCACTGTCATGTTGTATTCACAGCCGGAATGAGATTCATACTAAACTGAAAACAAAATATATGAAGCAATTTTCTCAAGGACACAGAGACAATAGCATCATGGAATAAAGCAAAAGCAACCAAACAGTCTGGAATTCTGCCCCAAGCCATGATATCAACGTTTACTTTCTCCAGACAAAATAACCAAATTATTATCTGTAGGTTACATTTTTTATTGTTTATGAATTTTTTAAATAAAATTCTACAGAGGATAAGGATGTATCTCAGTGGTAGATTGTTTGCCTAGACCCTGGGTTCAATTCCCAGTACTAAAAAAATATAAATAAAGTAAAATATTACAGAGTCACCAACTGAGACTTGATGAGCCAAGAGAAAAAAATTCCTTAACCCAACTTTAACAAAGGAGCCTGAACACTATGAAAAATAGTGTGGACTTGGTCCCCGAATTCACAAATTGTGTCTATGTAGACATACTCATTGATAAAGCTCCTTTTATCTCAAAATATTTCCAGGAGCTTTCATTTTCCTTTCTTTCTTTCTTTCTTTTCTTTTTCTTTTTTTTTTTTTTAATTTACAACTATTTCTGGGCACAACAGCACTTCAACAGACTGTTTTGGCAACGGTCCCCATTGTGGTCAGCAACTCTCTGCAGCTGGGGTCTCTTGAAAGAGGTGAGTAGCATTTGCCTCACAGTGTTCCAGAGATGAAACAAGCAAAACTTCCATGGGAATCCGAGAGTCACAGAGCTTCCCCTTTCTCCCCTTCCACTCCTCCCGGTGACCAAGGAGGTCAGAACCACTGGTGCACATTTCAGCAAGCAGGTGCCTCACAGGGACACATGCACAGACATCAGTGACCACCAGGCCCAGCAAAAGATCCTGGGCAGCCTTCATCAACTAAAGCAATTGTAGGACAAATAACCTAGATTTCCCCAGGGTGCAGGACTTGACACAGGTCAAGACTGTACCCTGAAACAAACGGCTAGCCTCCAGATGGGTATGTCCTATGTGTGGTGGTGTGTGTAGTGAGAACCGGTTCAAATAAGAACTTGCCCACAGGCAACAAGGTCATGGATGGAATGAATATAAACATAATCATCTAGTGTGGCCTGAACTATAGTCAACAAAACAAAGCAAACCAAACAGAAGAGCATCACACACACACACACACACACACACAAACCCAAACACACAACTTTTAATGGGGTCAAAACACAGAGGTAAAGCAACCTCCAAAGTAAAAATCACAACCAGCCTCTTAAAATTTGCAAGACTTGTCTTGCTAATCCACCTTGAAGAAAAATCACTACAAAAAGTCAACTTATATATGTGAAAAGTGCTTTTATACTTATAAAAATGAGATTATGAAAATATACCACTATCTAAAATTCAACCTAATACCTCCCAATGATGCCATATGCTAATAATGTTCAAGGAAAATAAACAAAGAAATTTTATTGAGTCGCCATAATGTTAAATAAATATATTAGACTCATAGGGATGGAAACACCTGTGAGAAATAGCCTTTGAAAAATAGGCTGTGGGCTTTTTATTGCCTAAACATAACAATCTTTTATTAATAATATGTTCATATGATCCTAAAAAATCTTTCTTAGTGTTGACTCCATACTGCAAACATCTGCCTTCGCTCTAAGGAACTGGTAACATTCCCATGAGCAGTGCAGGTCGAGGAGCAGCACACACTTCCACTTTCGATGAACAACAGTTTTTGAAAATCACATTAGGCAAAAGGGCATTTCTCACAAGAAAAACAGGCTGTTTACTTTGACAAAGGGCTATTTGTGAGATTGCCTTCTGTGTGAATCACCCCAGAGCAAGACAGATGCTGGAGAAAAGGAAGTTCGAGAATTATACTAAACCAGATGCACTTTTGGTTACTTCCTCTGCTTGCTCCCAACACAGCTGCAGAAAATAAGACAAAAAGAGGAAATGGGGACACCCAGACTCGATACTATGACTGCCTTCTGCAAAAGCCTTTGGAAACCCTCTCGGAAACCTGTGATAAAGCGGAGATGTGTCATCTTCCTTAGAGAACTTTGCTCCAAAAGCAAGATTTATACAGTTTTGTAATGCAGGCAGCTGATGCTGAAATACAGCTGAGGTGCAAGACGACAGTTTAGGCAAAAAACCAACACCCAGAATAAGTTCTTACAGGAACTAAAATTCAGTGATTTACTCAACCAACTCTCTTGAACCAAATAAACAGCAAGATGTAGTAAGCTTTGGCTCAGGGAAAGAGACTCAAAATTTCAACTGGGTCTTTGGAAGACTTTGTATTTCAATCAATTCTAGCTCTGTGAGGCTTTGAAAGAGCTTTGTCAATTCACTTTATTCCTTTGAATCTTCGTATCCTCATATATTGAAAGGGCATTGGACTTGATATTTACAAAGTTTTGGGACGTCTGTGTCTAATGAACACATGAAATTATTACATTCAGCTTTAACTCATTATCTTTACCCATGCTCAACTAATACTCCTCTTTCTCCAGATTCTTAACTTTCCATTGAAATGCTAATTCCTCTGTTTTCATAGCTCATATCTGTTAGCCTTCCTCTCTTCTATTTTGTGTAATAGTTTTCCTTCTTTAAGTGTTTCAATATTTCACTAGCATTGTATCTTGCAAAAATCTATCCTATCAGTTTAGTACTGAATCTATTGATGAAGTCAGACCTGTAGCTCATATCTGTGCTCTATTATCCAAGTTTTTTGCAAGCACCTCCTAGCTGCTCTTCTGCATTAGGTTGCACTTGAGTGTCTTCTTCAAAGGTGCCCATCCTGCATTCTTCTCCTAGTAAAAATGCTTCCGTTATTCCCCACTGGATGCAGAATAAAATCTAGCTCCTTAGCACATTGTACAGGATCCTTCAGTAGTACCATTCCACACAAATACTTAACCCATTCTTCAAAAATGTCCAATTTTCAATATTTACCTAGATAATTTGAACCTGTCAGTGTGCCATTTGAAAGATCTTGTTGTTAAATCTTTCAGAAGTAGAAAAAGAAATCACCTAGAAAGAGTGGTGAGGTGACAACCACAATTTCTTAACTGGGGCTTGTTCAAAGACTTCTCAGTACGTATATATCAAGAAAGAAATATTACAACTTCATTGTTAAATATCATCTAAATATGATAGCACTCAAAAATAATTCTTGAGGTCTAGGAAATTAGTGTAATTTAATAGTTCTGGATGCTAGGGAAATAAAATTAGACTCATTAAACTGTGTTCCTGGGAGTGTTCCTGCTGTAATTAGCCTCTGGGAAGCCACAGGGAACATTCCTAAAGATTCAAGAACTAGGGAAAGGGTAATTCCAAGAGATGAGGGAAGTAGAGTGTGAAGGTTAGTTTTCTTGTGCCTCAACATTCTGATTTGAAAATGTAGGGACACAATCAGATGATGAGAGATGGGTTGGGCAGACAATGATTCTACTACAGTGTGCCAGTTCCAAGGTGACCTTTCTCCGAACCTGGAAAAAGACTTGCAGAAGTGGTTCCTTAACTATAGGATGAAGGTGTAAGTAGGGTGCCATATCTCCAGTTGTCTTAATATGCTGGGGATCAGCCTAGTTATGTCTGTTCTCTAAAACAATTTTTTTTAAATGCCCCTTTAAACTTTTAAAAAATGTTCCAGCTCAGATAATAAATTATATAATATAACATGAATTAATTTTCCCTGAAAATCATTAGAAATTATGTATTTTTCTGGGTTTTGTACATTCATAGGTTATGGAAGCTGCAGGAATTTAGAATTGCACTAGACAACTGTTCTTCCTCTTTAAAACCCCTTGAAAACATATTTCTTCTTTATGAGTCTCAGTCTTTTAACATAACTCAAAGATTCATAGAGCCCTTTTAAAATACTTTTCAGGTGTTATTTACTTTGCATTAAGTTTACAGATTCCAGAGAGATTTTTATCTTTCCTCAAAGAATATTATTCTTATTGAACAACCCAAATGAAAGATTCTTTTCTTAGGGAATTCAACAAAATATATACATCGTTTTACCATCTGCAGGGGTGGTAGCATTTAATTAGAAAAGTCAGGAGCACTGGAGGATGTTTTCAAAGCAGCACCTCAGGTAAGAGACCCCCTCCCCACCTCTGCTGCTGCTAATGGCTCTGCGACTCATTTCATGCTCATTGCCTCCCAGAATTTCCCCTAGAGAACACGGAATTCAAATCGGATGAACAGATGCTCACAAATTAAAGTACTGTATCTATGCACCTGCAGCTCTCATGGCGGGTAGGTAGAGAGGAGACAGGAGCAAGGAAGAAACAGACAATGACTTTTGAAATCAGTAATTTCTGGGCTTTTCTCTCATCACTTCCCATCTCCATGGATTCCCACCCCTCCCCTCTCCCTCAGTGTTTCCCATCATTACATTATTTCTCCTACACCCTCTTCATTTCCAAAAGCAAGAGTTCCTCTTTCAACACAGGCACAATTGAGTTAATGAAAGACATGTGTTTTCAGATGCCAAAAGTCAATCTCTTTCTCCTCCTTCACAATCATAAAACTTAGTCCCAGGAGTTTGGGAAACAGAACTTATAAGTAATGGAACTTTGCTTTTTTAGTTTATGAGTGAAGAAGCAAAGAAATTGGCATCATCCTAAACTGATTTGTTTATGAAACAGTGCTGTTCTCCCCTTCCTTCTGCCCTGGCTGTGTTTTCTCTTTCTAGACCACAGGCTTGGATTCAGGCTCCTTATTTGAGGATCAGGCAAACTCACCTTCATCAGACCCCAGACTCCAACCTCTGTTTCCCAGCTGACTCCAACAAAATGTAACCCCTCTACTTTGGAAATCCCACCAGGAATCTAATTTTCACCCAGGAATAGTTCAAACTTTCTGAGCTAATGTGCCTGATACTATTGCACATTTACATCTCATTATTTTATACTAAAAACAACCAACTTCCCTTCATAGAAATTAATCCTTCTTGAGTAATATTGCAAAGATCTCAGGGAGCGCTGCCTCTAAGGATTTTATCAGTCTGTATGGCAGAGTAGCTGTCACTGGCTTATGAAACACAATCACAATTTGCCAATAAACTCATTAAGGAATACATATTTTGCCACAGTTTTCTTCTTCCAGCTTCTTTCCAAGTTGAAATTTTAGAAATAAATCTGATTTTTACTAAACAACCTAATGACGTGTAATCTTTTTTATGAAGAAATTAGAAGCACCCAAGTGCTTGTCTGTCCTCATCATTCTGCACGTCACATTATGTCACTTGTTCCATGATGCTTTAAGTGCCCCACATTTATTTTTCCTACTCAAGTTACAGCGATCAGCAATTGTCTCCAGAGAGCCATTCGTCATCTGCCTTATCTGCTTTTGAGATCCTCAATGGTGCACTTGGCTGTGTGACCACAGGAGGTAAGGTCACTCCGGCTCATCTTGTCAGACTTGTCATGGCCCTGTGATTCCACATCACAGAATTTCCCCTCGTGCATTCTTAGCAATGCCACACAACAGGAGGATTTTAGAATTCAATATGTGATATATTCTCTAACCTTTAACAAAATGTCCAGCATGTAATATTGTAGAACATTAAAAAAAAAACAGAAAAATAAAATACTGACCTACTTCACCTATTCTATCTCAATGTGGAAAATTCAATTTATAGCCAAGTGAAAAACAAAATCTTTTCTCACTATGGTAGGGATTGGGAGCAAAGGGAGGATGTAAGCACAAAAACCACATTTGCTCTGGCCATCCTGAAAACATCTTTGTTTATCATTGTCATGTTGCCATGGCAACACCAGCTACTTATGACATCACATTGAGATGCTATGGCTGGCACCATAGCACTGTTGTTTAAATGTTATTCGGCTTCTCCTCCTTTCTCCGTCTTCTCAATTCCCCGAGGGAAAGGCAAAAATATCCCTGGTAGCTAACGGTATAATAAAAGAGGGAAATCAGATGATATATTTAGCTACCTTTGGATCATTCCTACTTTATTTGTACAGAAATAGTGGCAAATTAATTGTAGTTTGGGGTTAACGGATTCAGTATTCACACATTTATGCCTTAAACTCATTACCTGTCAACTCTTTCCCAAAAATCTCAAAAAGAAATATTGGATTTTGTTTTCAATGGAACTAAAAAAAAGAAAGAAAGAAAGAAACATTTCAAACCTTTTCCTGGATCTCTTCAGGTGTTAAGGGGACCCCCTATATACAACTCTGTTATCATGGCCTTCTTTATGGGTTTGTCTGGCCTTGGCTCCCTGTGACCACAAAACCCAGCAATAATAGAATGTGTCCCTCCCTATACAATCGGCCCTCCATGTTCATACCTACCTCAGCTTCCTGCTCCCTAGATTGATCAGCTGAAGATTAAAATATTTTTAATATTTATTTTTTAATTTTAGGTGGACACAATATCTTTGTTTTACGTTTATGTGGTGCTGAGGATCGAACCCAGTGCCTCATACATAGTAGGCGAGAGCTGTACCACTGAGCCACAATCCCAGCCCCTGAAGATCAAAATATTAAAAAGAGTTGTCTCTACTGAATACTACTGACTTTTTATTTTCATTATTCCCAAAATAATACAGTGTAGTAATTATTTGCATGTAATTTATGTTGTTAGGTATTATAAGTTACCTATAGATGATTTAAAGTACACAGCAGGATGTGCACAAGACATATGCAGAACTATGCCATTTTATATACAGGACTTGAGCATCTGTGGATCTTGGTCTCTGCTGTAGGGGGACCTGGGACAGTCTTTGATTTTTACATGTACAGTAATATACACATTCCCTGTAAGCTTCCTTACAAAATTCCTGAGAAAAACTTTCTTTCTACCCCCCTATCCTCCCCCCCCCCCCCGACCCGCTGCTGAAAATGTAGAAAAGACTTCAGTGTGCTGCCAGGAAGAAGTGTGAGATGTGGTAATGTCCACAGCGTGTGCCAGGGGCTGAGGGCCAAGGGGAGGAGCTACAAGGAAGTGCTGATGAGCTGAGGTGTAAGGTTTTGCGAAGACTCCTGATCCACTGTTTGTTGCACCCAGACTTTAGCAGTTTCAGATTGTTTGGAAGTTTCTGGCACTTTTTCAAGAAAGAAATTGCTTATATCACTATTTGGCTCTCTGAGGAAAAGCCAGTTTATGTAGGAGAGGGACTTCCCCTTATTTAGTTGGCATATTGAATGATTTCAGTCTATTCTAAGGCCACAGAAAGGTCTATGCACATATAATTGTCCTCACAGTCTGTCATGGTGGCTGGAGGATCTCTCTGCGTGCTCGGTTTCATACAGAGTCTCAGCACAAGATCCAGAGGAGAGGACTGTACGAAAAGGGAAGGAGAATTGTTTACAAAGCATCAGATACAGAGGAGGAACAGATTTTGAGAATTTTTGCATACCTAAATGACTATAGTCAATAATAATAATAAATATATATATAATATATATATTTCAGAACAATTATGAATAAGTTCCAGTGTCTCACCATAAAAAAGATAGAAAGTCAAGGTGATGGATATGTTAGCTAGATTTAATCATGCCACCTACATATCAAAACATCACATTGCCCCTGATAAATGTGTACATTTATGATTTATCAATAAAAAAATATTATTAATCAAAAAGATCAGATAGTCCCAATGATCTGAAAATTGTTTTTGGTTATTGAAAACCAAGGAAAACTGTTTCAGTTTATTTGATAAGGCATGTACAGCTTTGCTATCTGTGCCTAATATAAAGACAGTATGAAAAACAAAAGTGATAGAAAGCTTTAGGTAAGAAAGTTGGCCTGCCAGGCATTTGAAAGATGAAATATTACTTCAGTGGGGTACATGATGTTTTAGTAAATAATCATGCAAAGTGGGAACATATATGCAGTAATGAGATGCCAACAGATGGTCAGTGGTCGAGTCTCACTGTGTTATTTCTTAAAGTACCAATACAGCTGGATGTGGTGCTTCTCTCGACCCTGCAAACCCTTCACTAGGGCAGACCCTGCTCAAATTGTGCAGCCACCACTCTATCTTCACTGAGTTCCCCCTTGCCAGACTGGATATTGCTGGCACACTTATGGACCTCCTTTTGTCCATGCTCACCTCCCTACAGAGGTTTTCTATCTTTCTATGTCACATGAAGAAGAAGTCATGTCAGCACACAGCAAGATGGCAGGTGTCCCCAACCCAAGAGAAGAACCTTCTTTAGAAACCAATTATTCTGGCTCTCTGATCTCAGGTTTTCAGCCTCCAGCACTATAAGAAAATAACTATATTCTGTTTAAGCCACGCAGTCTATGACAGTAATCCACAGTCCATTCATATTCACATTTTTCAGTTGTTCCAATAATGTTCTATTTTCTTTTCCTTGGCTCGGGATCCAAACCAGGAACATATATTTTATTTACTTATCATGTCTATTAATTTCTTTCAACCTGGCACCTTTCCTTTGTTTTATCCTTTATGACCATGACAGTTTTGAAGAATGCACATCAATTATTTCATAGAAGATCTCTTGATTTGGGTATGTCTGATATTTTCCTCATGATTTAATTCAGGTGGCTTTGGCAAAGTTAATGATGAAGTACTAACTCATCCTTCTCTTCATTATGTCTGGAGGTATTGCTATTAGTTGTCTCAATATTGATGTTTACTTGAATATCTGCCACTATCTCCACTATTTGTTTCTTTATAATTAATAAATATTTGGGGGATTTTAAGTCTATGCAGAAATTCTGGTCCCCTTCAAAATGTTACCCACCACTTTTAGCACCCATTGAGGATTTTCTCACTCCATCATTCCTTCTACATACATTTGACTGGCATTTAACTTCCAAGAAAAGTAGTATTCCATTCTCTTTTATTCTATTTTGAAAATTAACATATAAATGTATTTGTGAATTCTTATTTTCATTTAATGAATTGTGATCGTTAGTATTATTGTTGTTGTTATATTTCAATGCTCAAGTAATTCCCAAATCTACCAGTAGAATCTCCTTCAAGCTGCTTCTATTTCCTTTTTGGCATGTCTGTCACTCTTTGGACAATGTGTTAGTCAGCTCTTTGTCACAATAACAAAATATCTGAGATAATTAACTTACAAAGAGAAAAGGTTTATTTGAGCTCATAGTCCTAAAGGTTCCTTTCCATGACTGAGTAGTTCTATGACTTTGGTCTACTTGTGAAGGCAGCATAGTATGATGGAAAAATGTGGCAGAGCACACCACAGATCTCATGAACCAAGAGGCAAAGGGGGAACAGAAAGGGACGAGGGCCCCACAATTACCTTTGAAGGTATATCCCCAGTGACCTAAGGACCTCCCAGTAGGTCACTTCTTATAAAATTTTCACCACTTCCTTATAGTACCACCCTGGATTCCAAGCCTTTAATTAATGCATCTTTGGGGGACACTCACCCAAACCATAGCAAAGACTTTCTTACTGTCTGCTACAACAAAATGTCTTCTGTAGAATTAACTTGTAGAATCAGCCATCACTCCAAGAAGCCCTGGCCCTAGTTCACTTCAAAAGGGTACTATGATTAGAAATTAAGATCATTTGGGTAAGCTTTGCTTTTTGCTATGGGTGCAGTTTTGCTTCATGGCATCTCAACAAAGATAAGCCACACACAACACACACACACACACACATACCACACACCTTTTCTATATCATTCAAAAATAGAGAGTTAATTCATTTCCTTTCTCCTCTCCCTTTTTCCCTTTCTCCTTCTGGCTATCATTATTTATATTTTCCATTCATCTGTTTTCCCCATGTCTATTCATAGTCTCTTTACTTATAGTCAAGAGAAAAGAGCCTCTGAATTTTCTGAAATAGAAATGAAGTAGTGCTCTCCCATACTGAAGGGAAAGGAGGATAAATAAAAGATGTTTCAAGGAGTAGAAGTGTCCCAAGGAAAGATATCAACCCACCAGCCTTTAGCAGCATTCTGTGACCCACCAAGTCCCCTTTCTTGGGGAATGTTGTTCCTATCCACCATTCTCTGTAGCATCTCTCAATCTGGTGATAGTCACTGTGGAAAACTAAGAGGAACCAAGGCTCAGTGTTAAAGAACATCATGGGCCCAAGCCTCCTGAAAATCATCAATAACCCTAACAATAAGCAAATAAATATATTTTACAGTTTGAAGTAATTATACCAGCCGCTTTAACTTGTTTTATAATACTTAAGTAAAAAATTTATAGACTAGAGCTGTGCTGAAAGGAAACAAAATATTATTTAGAGATTCATAATTTGACACAAAATAGTTTTCTACCATCAATTCCTAAAGAGCTAATTAAGAAGCATGTTTATTCTTTTATTTTCCATAAAATAATGTGTTCTAACTAACTGTGTGAATATAAAACATGCACATCTGGTACAACTCCAGGACTCACAAATCAACCTTTCTGGTACAAAGGCAGGGCTCATAAAACTAAATCCCCAATCTGGTACACTTTTCAAGAATATTCCAGTAAAGTGTTCATCTAGGTTGATTTGTCTGCTTTAATCTTGGCCTTATGGCTTTTAAAAAGTGATGGACTCATAGAATTTTATAGTCTGGAGGATCCTTCAAAATCATGCAGTTCTATCATCCCCTTCTACACCTACTTCTAAAGGAATTATTTATTATGGCAATTTTAAAAGGCAGAGACTATTTAGAATTTTATATCACTTTGAATGAAATTCTCTCAGTGCCTATCATAAGGTTATAAGTCAAGTAGCCTCCAAACATTCCTTTAGTGGATTTATTGAAAACTTGCCATGTGCCAGGAAATGTGCATACGCTGTGGATATAGCTGGCTGGTGTTTGGAGAAGAGATGGGAAGAGGCCGTGAATGCAGAAAGGAGATTGCACTAGTATTCTAAATAAAAGATAAATATGATATCAACTATGATACGTGAGGGGGTGGACTTAGTCTCTACAACTATTAGAATTACACTGATGGAAAGGATGCACAATGTGGATGAGCAAGCAAGAGACTGATGATGACATCAGGATTGAATTTGTTTTTTTAGCCTGAAAAACTTAAGAGAATGAAATTGCCTTTTATATTAGAATGAGAAAGACTAAAGGAAAGAAATTTGGGGTGGGAACAAAATTAGTCTGCTTTTTGGGCATGGTAACTTTGTATATTCAGTCTCAAGTGTAAGTATTCCAAGTGGATCACTTACATAGAGTTCTACGGAAATATCGAGACTAGAGAAGTCATCACCTTATAAATAGGATTTTACAGCATCAGACTGGCACTCAAAGGTATATTTTTACCTAGCACTACTGAAGGCTTACTGTGTTCCAGAAACTGTTCTGAGCACTTACCTGCATAGACTCATTTAACTCCCACAGTAATTCAGTCCAATCAAGTGTATTCTTTCATTATTTTTATTTGCAGATGTATAAACTGAGAGCAAAGAGACACTATGTAATGTGCCCCCAAGTTGCATTACGAGTAAATATCAAAGCAAAGGAAAATTTTTTTCAGTTCTGGGAATTGAACGCAGAACCTTGTGCCCACTACAACAGAAGTTATCCCAAAGTGAAATTTGAACTCAGCAGTCTGACTCCACTGTTCTTATCCAGTATGCTGCTCCTATTTATGTAATGTGATCCTGTCCAAAAGAAAGTTATGATTTAATTGAACAAATAAAAATAACACTTGGGAAAAACTAAAGATGAGTTAAGTAGTAACCTGTCGTGACATTGACCGTGAGGCTATGAACTTCCAAGATAATAGGACATAGCAATAATTAGCTTCTTCCTTGTGATTAAATTGCACACTGGAGATTTGAAAGAATTTCCCAGTCTACATAGATATCCAATTTATAGCCATAGATTAGCTTAGTCATGGGTATTATCAAGCTCATAATGGCTCATCATTTAGATTGTGCACACCTTGCCCTACTGCCTAGCACTATCATAAAACCCCACTGTCATTTAAGTCTTTCTTAATCAACCTTCTTCAAGTGGCAGTAAAGAGTGCCAGTATAAAGTTCATTTCATTAACACTTTGTCTTCTAAATAGCTGACTATAGCCCATGTTCAGTTGATTCTACAAACTAAGCAAGAACTTAGGAACTTTGTGGGAATCCCAATGAGTTCAACAGACATTTATTGAGTACCAAATTGAGAGTGGTAATATACTTAGAGAATGTTAAAGTTTTTGCCCCCATGTTTTTCAAGCTTTTGCCAAAGTGCTAATTGATCTTCCTCCTTTGAATATAAAAGAGTACTCTCTACTTTCCTAATGAAAAGGTCCTCTTATTTTTCCTATTCTATAATAACCACCTAACTTCTAGAACCCTAATATAAAAGGTTGTCTTTGCTGACATCAGTACTGAAAATTTATATGGTGAGAAAAAAAAAAACTCCTTGGAAATACTTTTTCAGCTTAATGAATCATCTAGAGCAGCAATGAATGTCTGTCGCCCTGTGCTCTAGGTCACTGTGGAACATGGCCATGGCTTAGTCTATCCTGTCATTTGTTCTTGTATGATCATGAGCTGAAATTGGTTTTTCCTTTCTCAAATAGTTGGAAAAAATATTTTAAAGAATAGTATTTTATAACATATGAAAATTATATGGAATTGGCAGTTCACTGTCCATAAAGAAAGTTTTATTGGAACATACTATTCACTCACATATTGTCTATGGCTATTTTTACACTATCTAAAATGGTAGAGTTGAGTATTTGTGACAGAGGCCATATGTTTTCCAAATCCTGGTTCTTTAAAGAAAGATTTCTCTAACCCACACTTTACACTTTGAAAAAAAAAGCTTTTAGTTATAACATATTTTGGAATAGGGAATAGATGTTTATTTTTGTACTTCTGTCTTGAAAATCATATCCCTATCCATATGACAGAGCTTATTCAAACACAAGACCATCTTTATCTATGAGAGAGAAAGTAGAACAGCATTTATGCAAATCAATGAATCATTTTTAAAAATTAAATTTGATAACAGTGCCTAGAGAGAACAAAATCAGAGTTACTATTTGGCTACCTTTTTAATGACTGTTCCCTTTTCCTTTAAGAGATAAAATTTCAAATATTTTACATGAAGAATTCAGGGCTCTGTTCACATGTATCATTATTGAACCCTGTCTGTTGAAGAAGGTAGGAAGGTAGGCTTTTTTTTTTTTTTTTTGTCTAAGAACAGAGCCTTTGGACTTAACAAAAGCAAGACACTTATTTTACAACTGCATAAACATAGTACTTAAAATCTTTTGTCATCCCTACAGCAACCTTGTTGAATGGAAAGGTGGGTATATGTATTCCTTGTTTTAAATGAGGAAAGTGAGACCTAGAGAATTGCTGTTAAATGAAAAAAGCGTTGTGTTGAGAAGCAAAATCCATGGCTTTTTTCCTAGTTAACTCTCTGAGGATCCAATCTAGAAATGGCAGTGAGTACCCTTGACTTCACTGAGATGTTGGTATCAAATGAGATGTACATGAACATGCTCTGAAACTCCATAAAACACTTTATTTAAAAGAGAAGGAAGAGAAAGAGAAAGAAGACAAGCAACTTGCTTAGATCAGGTACTTCTTGGATAGCTGGCAGGGTTGTTGATGGATATTTTTCCACTATCTAAAGTTACCTTCTTGACCTACATTCATCTCATTAGCCAAAACTAGTGGAGGTGAAAATGGAAAGAGTTTGCTGTGGAAGCTTCTGCCTTTCGCTATCAAATGTTTTAAGCTTAGTTAGTATGAATTTCACACTGAAGGAACCCATAATACACAATTGCATTGCTATTATACATTCCTCTAGCAAGTAGAAAGACAAAAGCTGATACTTACTGTAACAAAATGCCACCAATTGAAGATTTTGTTTTAGAGGGCAGCTGCTGATATCATGAGTGTCAATACACCAGTGTTTCAGATGTCACTCAATCTATGTAGTTTTTAATAAATTGCAAATTTACTCTACTGAATAATATAATTGATAAAATCACCATATCTGTGGACTTCAGTGAATTGTTTGTGTGAGCATGTTGTTCTTCATTACATGCCTGAATGCACTGATTAAGCTCAGAGAGAACAATAAGCTTAAAAAAGCACAAAGATGGTGCAACTGCACCAGCAGCAAGCAGAGATTTCAACCACCCCAGGATCTGGCAGGTCTGTTGCCTGAGAAGAAGAACGTTCCAAGCACTGCATCTACATTTCATATGCAAGAGGTGATTGAGCTTTTTGCTCTTCAGTGAGGAAAGAGAATTACATATCCTTGATAACAAACATAAATCTGAGATGGCAAGATTGTTAAACTGAGAATTTTTCTGTTTCTCAAATTATCGACACCATTTGCCTGCATTGTTTAAAAACCTAAGCTAATTTTTAAACTCATTTTCCTTCAGGCTGTGTATACCCTTGCCTTGAAATAGCACCACACTCTTGGGGAACTTCTGAGGCTATTTCATTCTCTCCTTGCTGTCTGATGGCAAAGAATGCACGCAGCCAGTTTGACAAAGTCTCTGTACAAGGTCGATGCAGCTTGGTCTCTGCTGCAGAAACAGTTTCTGAGACGAGTTTGGCTGACATAAAGGGTTCAAACAGGAGTTCATTTTTCATAGTTCCCATGGTTTAAACAAATAAACATTCACTAATCCATTAACCAAATATGTACTAAGCCCTGGAATAAACTGTGTTCTTGGAATGAAAAGTGGACAGAAGAGATAAAGTCTCTTTGATGGTACTCCCACTAAGGTGGGAAGGAAGGGACAGACAACAAACAGAGCATCCAACATGACAGATTTCTATATAATATACTATTGTGTAGTACGGTATTATGAAATCCTGGGGAGAAGATATAATGCAATAGATAGATAGAGTAATAGATAGAGTTGGAAATACTGTCTCATATATACTGTGCTCTGGGCTCCATCAATAATAATCTCCAATAATGATTCTGGCTTTCCTATTCTTCCAAAAACACAGAAGTCTATGTTTCTATACGAGTTACTTTGCCCAATGGGTGTAATGATATGTCACTGCAAGGCTAAAGTATTTAAGACCCAAAGTACAACTCTCTAAGGTCTTCCCCCTGTAGAACGAACTTTAAGTCTCATGATGAAATAGTGGTGTTACCACTTCTGGCTTCTGGTCCTACAGGAGAGGATCTTGGAAATCACTGCTGTCATAAAACAACAACAAAAAAAGCTGATCAAATGAGAAAGTGGAAGCTATACATAGATCCTTTGAGAACTAAGGTGAAGGGTAAACCACTGACCCCAAAATTGTAGAGACAGGTGGATACAATATATTACACCTATTGAAGCAGAATCCTTCAAGTAAAACACTGCCACATGAAGAGTACTGGGGTTGGAAAACCTAAATAATAATTAATGGAATCACTAGAGGCTCTATGTGGACAAATGGAGACTTAAAAATTCCAAAGGAGCTCAGGGTTTGGGGACCCCACACTTTAGTGAGTTTTACTTTCAAAAGCCCTGCTAGCTTTGTATATTGAAAGTTTAAATTAAAAAGTTCCTGATGCCTCTGACTATAGAAGAGGAAAAGTTGGCACTTAAAATAATCTCAGAGCATTCTGTTCTTATTAAAAAGAACTGCCCACAAGAGAAACTATTTTAACTGAACCTAATGGACTGGGATTTTGCCAGAAACTAAGTAACTTAGAGAAAAGGGAATATCCAACTATAGCCTCCTCTAATCTTCTTGTCTCAATAGAAGGGAAAGACACTGAGAAGTACTTATGAAGGTCATAGTCCAAGGGCACAGGCATAGGCTCACTAAAACTCAAGACCAAAACATAGAACTATAGAATGCTTTCCTTCCTCACATGCCTTACCACATCAATAGGTCTCCTGTATAATAGAGGAAAATGCAATCGAAATAACTGCATGCTGTAGACTGCATTTAAGAAGAATTTTCTATGGTGGTGCATGCCTATAATCCTGGTGGCTGGGGAGGCTGAGATGGGAGGATCCTGAGTTTAAAGCCAGCCTCAGCAAAAGCTAAACACTAAGCTGAGACCCTGTCTCTAAATAAAATGCAAAATAGGGGTGGGAGTGTAGCTCAGTGGTGGAGTGCCCCTGAGTTGAGTTCAATCCCCAGTAGCCACCCCACAAAAAAAAAGACTTTTCTAGGCAAACCCCATGACAACAAGAGAAATAAAAACAAGATGATCAGAAGAGATTTTAGCCTCTGCTACCTGCAAACATTGCAAAGAGTAAACACAGCCCAAACCTAGCCAAATAAACATAAATCTGACACTAAAGTTCTACTAACTTCAGTGCCTTTTACCCAGTATGTCATGTCTGGTTTATAACAAAAAGTTACAAAGCATACTAAAAGATGTAAAAGAAAACAGCATACACAGATTTAAAAGACATAGAAATCATCAAAACACAAAGACACAGACATGTTAAAAAGTATCAAATTGGGAATTTAAGACAATGATAAAACTTTAACTGAGGGCTTTCAAGTAAAAAGTATATAACATGCAACAACAGATGGGTAATAAAAGCAAAGACATGGAAATGCTAAGAAAAAAAGCAAAACACAAATATAGAAATAAAAAACATACTAGAAATTAAAATGCTTTTCATGGATTCTTAAATGGATTGGATATGGCCAAGGAAAGACAGTAAACATGAAGAAATATCAATAAAATCTTCCAAAATGAAGTTAGAAGAGAGAAAAAGAACAGAATTTCTAAGAATTATGGAAAAATATAAAAATGTGTAAGCATTTATAATGAGATTGTTAGAAGGAGGAGAAAATGACAAAAGAAATACTTCAATCACTAATGACTGAGAATTTTCCCAAACTAAGAATCCAAACCAAATATTTAGAGAGCTCCAAAAACACTAAGCACACCCTTACACACACACACACACATACACACACACACACACACGCCTACTCAACAAGGTTTATCATATTCAGACGACAGAAAATCAAAGAGAAAATCTTAAAAGAAAGTCAGAGGAGAAAACCCCTTGCCTGTAGAACAACAAGGATATGAATTATTCAGAAATGATATAAGCAAGAAGACAGTTGACTAAAATATTTTAATTGTTAAAAAACAAGACAAATTAAAAAAAAAAAAAAAAGAAAAGAAAGAAAAACCTACCAACCTAGGATTCTGTTTAGTAAAGCCAACATTCAAGAATGAAGGAGACATATAGACTTTCTCTGGCAAATCAAAATTGAGGAAGTTTGACCTGCCTTGTAAGAAATACAAAATAAAAATTCTTCAGAAAGAAGGAAAATTATATGTCAAAACTATGTCTACCTACATAATAAACAAAAGAAGAAAAACGGAGAATGAATAAATGAAAATAAAATAAAATATTTCATTTTTCTTATTTTTAGTTGACATAACAAATAACAGGTTGCTCAAGATAATAATATCGACAATATATTTGGTAATTATAGTTTACATATAAAATAAGGTAATATTATAAATATTATATAAAGAGTAAAATTGAGAATACTTTGTTATGTGCTTCTGAAATAAAGCTGCTTGCCTGTTGTTCCCTTGAGGCTGAATGTTATTCCATTGTGTGTATATATGCCACAATTTCTTTATCTGTTCAAAACCTTGATGGACTTGTTCCTTATCTTGGCTATTGTGAATAATGCTCCAATGAAAACAAGAGTACAGACACCCACCCCTTCAGCATACAAGGCTGCTTTCTTCCAAGATAGCAGGAGAATCTAGCAGAGAGAAAGTCTCTGACTTCCGGGAAGGCCTAGGTCTCTGTGAAGAGCTCAGCTGATTAGCTCAGGCCTACTCACAGTAATTTCCCTTTTGATTAGCTCAAGTCAAGGCTTGATCTGGGTCCTTAATTACATCTACAGAATTTATTTCACCATGATAATACTCCTGAAAGTCAACTCCAACATATTTAGAAGTCCTGTTCACATTCAAGGATTATCCTTTCACGTAATCACATGCGCACAGGTGAGAGGCTGAGAATCTTGGGGACATCTTAGAATTCTTCTTACCACAGAAAGCCATTTGATGATGTGGGGCATGGGTGGAACAAATCAGACCTATGCTTTGAATGAATCACTCTGGCTGCTGGGTAAACAAGTCTATCATGGGACAAGTGCAGAAGCGTGGAAACCAGTAGGACGCAATTACAAATGTTCAAGAAAGAGATATTGGTTTAGCCTAAGCCCTATGAGATAAGCCAAATACTTAAATATACTATAATTTTTAGTATATACCCATCAAATAATGAACGCTTCAACAATATGTGTTCTAATTTTAAAAACAATTTCAAATAAGCAGCTATATTTTGTATATAATTCTACAGAAAATGTTGAAAGTTACTAAACAGTTCTTAGTACACTGGACTATGACTCTCTCTACCCTCAAGGTATAAAAAAGATACAGGCTGAAGGAACAAAACAGAAACTCTACTTTCCACATGTCCTGGTCTTTTGGCAAATAATTGAGCTCTTACATATGCTGGGAACTATGTGAAACCAGGACTCCTTTCTACTTTACAGTGGATAACATGGAGATGTTTCCAAATTTTTTAATATGGGATATAAAGGACAGATATAGCCACATACTTGTTTCAATTAAAAAGAAAAAGAAAAAAGGTGTTATGTTTCCAGTTACTCAAATAGCAAAACTCCCTGCCCAGGCTTCTTCTTCCCATAAGAATACCATGGAGGCAGGAAGACCCAAGAGTATGATGCCAAGGAAACTATGGATATATCTGAAAGTGGTCTGGTAAATTCCAAAGGAATAAAGTCTGTTCATTTAGCCCAAAATTGCTCAAGTGACCACTGAATTTTCTTATTTTACATCTATTAAAATTTTGGAAATTCTTCCGATTATTTGGTTCCTTTATGCAGTTGTTGAGCTTTTTTATTTCATGTTCCACTTCTTAAAAACTTATTTACATAGCAAAGACAGCTTGGCCAGAGTTAAAACAAAACAAAAACAGCTAGGAAAGTTTCTGAAGTTAAGTCCTTGAATTCAGAACAGTACTAAAGAACTTAGATCCCTACGAACCAGAAAATCAAGTCCCATTAAGATAGAAATAGGCACAAATATGTCTATCCAGAATAAAAGGAGCATTTCCATTGAGCAAATGCTCTCATGACTAAAAACAAGCCTTTGGTTTTTGACAGCTAACTATTGTATCTTAAAGCTTTCTCTGTTGGGTGGCTACTGCCTCCTTCAGATGAGGAAATGGCTCATGGAGAGAGAGAGATGAAGATAAGAAAGCAGAATAGTCCATCTAATTAAAACTGGTGATCTGATTTAATACAGCAGCACGGGAGGGTCTCCAGCCAGTTACCTGACAGGGAAATTGTGTTCCAAATCATGATTCACATAATCAAATGTTCTCAGTAGCACTGATAATTCTATATTCATTCACATTTTTCTTCTTATGAAAATAAGGACCTAGATTTTTCTATATACAAACGAACATTTTTCCTCATGTATAGGTTGGCTTCTTAGAAACATGCTATTCTGTTTTCTTGTTGAATATACTGGAAATTTTTATCACACATAAGCAACAAATGATAAATCTAAGCATTAGTTATCTATCTTTCCAAACTTTCTCCTTTTTGTCACTACTGGAATGACTTTGTCTTCCTTTTCTCCATCCTAAGACAATCTCATGGGCTTGAATTTTTTAATTTTTAAATTCTGAAAATTACTGTGCTTCAATTTTAGCCTGTCCTATCACGGAAGTCAAACGAAGTTCAAAATATGTGTACTTATGAGTGGCTTTGACATTGAGATATCATTTGAAACATATTATTAAACATCATATTAAACATTTATAGGACTCGGCTATTCACAAGGCACCAAGATTCAGACTCTGTTGAAAACAAACATTTGAAATAATTCATTTTCTGCTACAGGCTTTATTCCCATTACAGTCTTTACTTCCTCAAGGTGAATGCAGCTTGTTCCCAAGGCAGGGCCAGCTGTTGCTCCTTCCTCCCCCTTTAGAACCATTCTGTTAACATCTCTTAATTATGTGGCATCCCAGGTGTAGTTTAGCTTGCCCAAGTGCTCTCTTCATCTTCTTTGCTACAAGTGGCACTAGCTGCATAGTTCCACCAAAGAATTCTTAAGGGAATCAAATTCCTAAACTATCATTTCTTCCTTCAGACTAAAGTAAACTACAAATGTTAGTTCCACAGAATTCTCCATTTGAGGATGAAAAATTGGGCCTTTAACCTCCAGCTGCTGAGGACCTAGTTTTTTCAGAGCTTGCTCCTGGTGGCTCCATGTTGCCTAGAGACAAAGTGGGCATACACACATGCACTTGTACAAGGGGTGGGGGTGCTTAATGCTATGAGGGCTATCATTTAATTGCCAGAACAATGGAACTGTTCTCTGGCTCCATTGTAATTGCACATTCAAAATTGTGAAATGTTTCCACCTCTCAGAGAAAAGACCTTATCATACCCCTCTGAGATTTTCTCTTCTCTTAGCAATTAGAAAGTATCAGAAAAATACTTTTCAGTTATGTCAAAGCCTCAACTTAACCTTATTTATTTCTTTAGCTGTGATTGAAAAATTTTGCCACTAATGCAAGGTGCCATCAAACTAAACTCTCCTAGGCACATTGTATAATTCCACCTTTGTCTGCATCTCCAGGCTCCCTTTTATTTTCTTTATCCCACATGTTAAAGTTCCTCCTTTTAGGAAGAGAGACCAAGAAAAACCAGCACAATAGTTAATCTACCCATACAGGGTGATTCTACACAAGTAACATGAACAAAAGTGAAGTCAGCCCTCCATATTTGTGAGTTCCACTTGTGGATTCAATCAAACATGGTTTGAAAAACTTCAGAAAATGAATCGTGTCTGAGCTAAACATATATGGACATTTTTCATCTCATTATTCCCTAAACAATAGGGTATAGCAAGTATTTACATAGAATTTGCATTTTATTAGGTATTATAGAGATGATTTGAAAGTATACAATAGGATGTGTGTAGGTTATATGCAAACACCACACCACTTTATATAAGGGATTTGAGCATTACATTTTGGTAGTTAGTCCCCTTCAGATAAGGAGGAATGTCTGTACATCTAATAGGCCCAGAGTTCATTTCAGTTGCTTTGTTATTTGGCTACACTCCCAAAGACCCTTGCTATTTATTTATCCAAATCACCTTCTTTTATAAATAAGAATTTTGAGTTGTTGAGTAGTTTTCCCCAAACCCCACAGCATAATAAGGATGAAGCAGGACTCTAAAACAATTAGCCTTGCACAGTTTATATAATACTCATATATTTGATCAGCCTCTCTCACCAAGTACCAATTAAGTACCTACATCCAGAACAAGTAAAAAAAAAAATCAAATATGGAAAAGGACCACATTCATTTAGGAAAAAGTCCTGGTAACATATCTATCCTTATGATGATCAACAAATGCATATTTATAGTTGGTTACTCCATGTGATATTATAATTATCTGACTCTTTAGGAAATAGATCCTTTAAACAAGGGCTTGCTGGAAGCTGCAGAACTTAACAGCAACTTTTTCAGCCCCAGATGCTTCTAGCATTATCATGTTGGACTTCCATGATAGATGGCACTGGTTGCTTTGTAACAGTTCGATAAGCAACATCACAGGTAATAGAGATGGAACCAATGGTCAAATCGCAAGTGACAACAATAAGCTATATCATTTCAAAGCAAATTTGTGGTATTTTTAACATTTTCGCAGTCACAGTTCTTGGTTTAATTTCCCGGATTCAAACACATCATGTTGACAATTCCTCCAACCCTGTTCAAGTAGCAGATAATCTTATTGAACAGCAAATATTTTGTTTTCTGCATTTGATGTTCTAGTTTAATGAAGTGTGCCATATTATCTGGGTGACATGAAGTCTGTGAAATATAAGGTGATAGTTTCCTATTTAATAGCAAATGAAATGGGATTCATGTGCTTATTTGCCCCCCCATTTTTTTTTCTCTGAATAAGATTCCTTGTTTGCTTACTCAAAGGTGGTAAATTTGTTTTAAACAGATCTTAGTCCAGATTATATGCTATAAGAATTGACCTTCAGTCTAAGGCATCAGAATGGTGGCTCTGCAGAGAAGAGATATTAACCGGAGCACCACTGTGATAGTTTGGGGTAATGACACCAATTCTCCCCCATATTCATGTACTTACAGCATTTGCCATATAATGTATAATACCCTCCCTTCATGAGTGGGCTTTTTACCACATTCCTTGCTTTGGTTGATTCAATGCAAGTACAGTCTTGAAGTGAACTTGCGCATCTGGGCTGTCCTCTTATCCTCTGTTATCACCATGAGAAAACTGCATTTTGTAGCCTGCTGGCCTCAAGAGGAGGATCAAAGTCATTTGAAAGTCAAGATCAAAGTCAGTCTAAGCTCACAGATGCCTGAGTGAGCTGCTGAATGGCAGACACTTATGTGGGTCCAGTCAGCAGCCAGCCCACCCCTCAAACATGTGAAGAAGGCCTGCTGAGATTCACAGAGATGTCCATCCTATCCTGCTGACTCAAGAAACATAAATATAAGTACCTACTTGTGACACAGTGTTATTGTGACAACAGTTGAATGATTCCCCCATGAGCCTTTTTGTCTCTGCATAATCCTTTGGCAATGCATATCTCAGGACCCACTCTCAGAGATCTTGCAAATAAGAAAGAAAAGTGTTGTTCAGTAGTGGCCATATTTCCAGCACTGTTGAGAGATATCCAAGAAAAGCAAAGCATGATCAATATGTTCAAGAAGTTTACAACTCTGCTAATAAAAAAAATGTAATCAAAAGAGATGGCTTTTATCAGTGTATCTATACTAGGGCTTACATTAATTTTGCTGGAGAGCTTTATCAAAATGTGTGTGTTTGGGTACCAGCTCAACTCAATAAATCTACAAACTCTGGGAATTTAGCATAGGGACATATACTTTACGAAAGCTCTCCAGGGAATTTGAATGCCATCTCCTGGTTGATATCCAATGATAAAGAGTAAATACATCAAATACTACATTTGTGCATACATATAATAGATTATAAAAGAAAGATAAGGTCAGTAAAGACTGGAGTTGCCATGAAAGGCTTAAAGAAGTGGAGTCTGACCAGTTCTGGAAGGATTTTAGGATCTGGACGAATAGAAAGAGAAGTGGAAATCCAGGCAGAGAGAACTTATCATAAGTGCTAGCATGCAGATTGAAATTACTATGGCATATACAGACCAGAGATTTTTTTTTATTTATGAATTTATGTATTCATCAAGTACTTCTTTAGCATTTACCTTGTATAAAACATTAGCCTGAGTTCTTTACAAATATTAAGTATTGTAATATTAACAATTTTACCCAGGGTAAAATTGTTTGATTCTAATAAAAATCCCCCTTTCAGGACAATATCTACATAGTTGTTCCATTTGTAAAGGCACAGGTGTAAAGTCTTCTCTCAGTAAGTGAAAAAGATGCAGGGATTTTGTCTGGATAGGAAGTATTTCTATACCAAGTAATTTGCTCAAAAAAAGAACTGTTCAGTGGGTCTCCAAGCTTCACAGTAGATTTGATGAAACCCACTGAAGGCCAATTTAAATTATTCAAATTTCATCAAAACTCTGTATAAATAAATATTTTGTAGGACATATGTTTTCGTACTAGGGAGAAGATATTTTTCCCTATAATGAAGATTGTACATCCTGACATGTGTCATATATACTGCTCTATTTTCCAGAATACCCTCTAACTCCTTTGGGTCCAACTTGTTGATTTCTATCTGAATAAGTATCTAATAATTATGAAGTTATGAACTCATATAAGTGGATGTAACTTGTAAGTTTATCATGCTCGAATGACCATCTATAAAGACATATCCAATTCTAAGTAGAATTGTTAAGGCACTAACTTAACCAAATACTTAACAGTTTCAAGAAAAAAAGAAGCATAATTTCCTCCAGCAATATATTCTCTTGGTTTTATAACCATGTAACAAATGCCACACTAAAAAATAGATGAGGGGATGGGGTGTAACTCAGTGACAGATTACTTGCCTGGTATGTGCAAGGCCTGTTTAGTCTCCCCAACACACACATACAGAAAAAAAGAAAAGAAAGAAAAAGTAAATGAGAAAATGTGCAAGTAATCTCTCATTGTATTTGAGACTGCAACACTGTTGAAAGCTAATGAAGGACTTAATCTTTCTATATAACTGTATATTGGTACCCGTTACCCAATCTCCCTCAGCACACGAGGGTGATTATAATTCACAATTTATTATATATTTTATAAAAAACTAGGAAGAAAAAGTTTTTGAAGGTTCCTAAAATAAAGAAATGATAAATGTGTAAGAAAAGGGAAATATTTATTACACTGGATTTATCATCATACACAGTTTACATTTATTGGATTATTATAAATTCATAAATATGTACAGTGTCAATTTTTAAAAAAAAATAAACAATGAGGGAGATTTATCAAGCTTAAAAAAAAACCTCCTGGAAAAAACTACTTTTTTTTTTTTTTAACTAGCAGTTAGTTTATTTTCTCTTGAGGATACTGTGACTATGAATAAAAGATTATTTGTATTGATTACTTGAGCCATATCTCCTTTGTGCTGTGTGCTTACAAATCCATTTCTCATTCTTCCTTTGCTCTGTTCTGTGTCACAGGGAGCCTCACACTTGCATGGATATGTTCCCCAGGCCTGTATGTGCTGGCTCCTGGCAGGGTTTGGTCTAAAGGAGGTTCCAACAGTAGACTTGGGGTGGGGAGCAAGGAATAGTGGGGAGAAGGGGAAAATTAAGATATTTCCCTCTCTGCCTTCCCAATTAGTATTTCTGGTGGTGTGTGTTGCTGCAACTTCTACCAAACAGGTAAACAACACAGCCTAGGCATCCAGTTTGGTAAACCACCCTTCCTTTCATTTTAACCCTTTCAACCCAGACATGGAAGCTGCTTCCTGCTGCTGCTAATCCCTGTGTTTCTTCTGTTCCCTGTTCACCTTTTAAACTCTTCCTTCACCTATATTTTGATTACCTGTAATAAATGCCCTGTATTTGAAATGTCTGTTTTCCTGACTAAACTCTTGTTACAAATTTCAATAACTTGTCTCCAGAAAGAATTTGAGGTAGCTTACTAATGTGCCTTTAAAAAAAAATCACAAGACCATTAAACTAAAAAAGTTGAAATTTTTCTAAATCAAGAGTTTAATATAGTGGTCAAAGGATAGAAATAGAAGGTTTGAAATCCATGAATTAAATTGTTTACAGTGAAAGTTTTTAATCTCAGTCACTTCTTCCTTGAAATCTGAATATTTCATGAGGACAATTTAAAACATCAGAAGGATATGAAGTGAGAATATAATAGTGGAGACGATGTCTGTAGGTCAATCAGAGAATCTTTTAGGACTGGTGGGTCAGTCCTAAAGACTGATCCTGGACCAAGGTCTAGCACATAGCACATGTGAGCATCATCCATCATCTATAAATGGGCACCCCACTCCCATAGCCACGCCTAGGTTTATGAACAGTTTCATTCCTTTCATTTCATTTCAAGAAAGTATATCATAATGCTCCAATGGATAATAATTAATGGTCTCATCATCAGGATAACCTTGAATCCCTTTTGTCTTAAAAATTAGGTCATTTGCAATCTTTGATATGTTATTTTAGTAAAATAATTAATTGCAGTTGAGTTAATAAGCAATCAAGTACTCATAAATATGACATATAGAGAATTTCTGGCTTATAGTCATTACAGACACCATATAATTACCAGAGCTGCTATCTCACTTTAAACATATAGGCATAACTGGTATTTTTATAGACATTATCATAAAAATAAACTAGAATTATGATACATCCTATGCTGATAGTCATGGTCACATGTGCTTTCCATGATAACAATGTCTAGAAGTGAAATGAGCAATAATACGGTCATGCCATGCAAATGATGAAATTTTTTTCTTTCTTTTGAGACTTTAACCAGATTAATTATATCAATTATTTGACTAATGCATTCCATAATTATTAATAAAAATACCCACAATAAGTAAATGCAAAATGCCTGATTGGATCTCTATAAAAAGTAAATTTTAGAAGATTAGGCTGATATACTTTTAAATAATCGGGAGTTTCTAGTAAATTTTCAATTCCACAGGACCAGGAAAGGAACACAATTAGTTCTGCAACTGATTATTCTAGGTATTAGAACAAATAAAGTCAGTGCCATATGTTCAATCTTTCATAAGTTAACATCATTGCAGACCCCAACATTAGGCAAAATTTGACAACTGTCTCAAAAAGCCTTAATGTTATCACAGCAAATCTGAAAAGACATGAGCACATCCCAAGCAATAGAAAAGTATCTTAATGGCATGAATTGCACAAAGCTATTTTCCTTTTGTAAAATAAAGTATAGCATGAAAAAAGAAAAAAAAATCCCAGAATTTTGTATTACTTCATTAAAGAGAAAGTCCTATGAAAATAAAAATATTTGTGTTTTGTTCACTCTATCTCACAAATGCCTTGTGTCTGACTCTTAAATGATGCTCAATAAATATTTACTGAATGGACAAATAAATAATAATATAATTCTAATTTTAATGTGTAGGGTATTTAATGATTGTGTAACTTGCTAACTTATTAAGAATATTATTTAAATTAGAATATATGAATGAAAATCCATACAGTCTCATCAGAGACTATTAAGACTGAATCACTACTACAAGATCCCTCTCATCTAAGATGGTTTTCCCCACCACTTGGTATACCTAATGGGGACAGACCTTCTACTTGTGGAATAGAGAGTTTTCCATTTGCTGGATCTCAGAATTTATGTATTTTCAGACTCCATCTCAAAATGTTACCCCTTGTCTTCTTTGTATAAAGAGTTTATAATATCAAAGCAAGTACAATGATTTCCGTGGGTAGACATTGCTTTTGGCAATCTACACTAGAGCCCAGGAACCCATGTGTTGTGGCTAATCAAACTTCCCTGGAAATAGTCATCAGACATGATAGAAAACTGACCTCATTTCTACCATTTTCATTCCTTTCTAGGAAAAAAACTCAAAACTAGCCCTTATGCAAAAGTTCCCCTGCAGCATTGCCTAACAATTAATCTAATTCTCTCCCCATAAGGAAAGTGAAGAAACATCAATCCCATAACCTTTAAGACACTAACCATATTGCAGAATCATTGAAATTTAATAGATCTTGAAACCAGGCCAAATTCTAAATTTTATACTTTTCACCACCTCTACTCTAAGGAACCCCTGACTCCTATTTCAAATATTTGGTAGAAAACTATAATCAAACAAATCATGTTGTGTTTTCATACTAATTATTCTAATTAAGCACCAGTGTAATCACAGCAAAATATATAGACAAACAATACTTATATAACAGAGACTAACAGACAGAATTTAAAGTATTAGAATGTGTTCAATCCAAGCATTTGCATGCTATCCATCTTTCATCTGCTGCAAAAATGCAGCCTCCAGTGGCAAGTGACTATAGCAGAAGAAATATCATTTGAGGCTCTGCCAGTATTACTATCACCAATTCCATATTGTGCTCTTCTTCCTCCTTTCTCTCCTTCCATGAAAGAGACGAAGGGAACAAGCAGGATACAGCCTGCTGAGCTCCCTGTGAGGAGACCTCTCTTTCTATAATCAAACTCAACAGAAACAGGCTCTTGTTTCTGGAACATCAAACATGAAGAGGCTGTTACTCTGCAGAAAATAAATAAGAAGATATCAAAGATTTATAGAAATTTTGATTAGGAAATATTCTCAGGCTTTCCACACAGCAGACACTGCTCTGGCGACACGTACTGTAGCTAACAATGAACATGGGGATTGTGATTTTGGCCTTTGGATCCTATTATTAACTTGGACCCTGAAAGAATGGATTAATAAAACAATGATGATTTTTGGATATCATATTCAACTCCCAAGACTCTGCACAAACCTAGTCTTTGCATCAGAATCCTCATTCATGTAAGACTATTAAAATATTTTTGTCATTCACTACTTCATTCAACAACAAGGTTTAAATTCCCTAAAAAATTTGAGAAATAAGTAATTCCTATTCAAAAACTATTTTGTTCCGGTGAAATATCAAGACAATGTGTTCCTTGCTCTAGTTTATTTATAGCACATATTACCACAATGCAAAGAATGCCCAGGAAAAGAAGACTAAAAGAACAAAACCAATTTGCCTTATTATTTCAACTATTCATTTAAGTTTGAAGAGTTAATGAATGAGTAGCCAATCCTCAAAGCTATGCATAAGAATGTGAATGCTCAAGAATATTAGACCCCTATGGGCACAATTCCAATCAAAGAAACTTGCATAAAAATATACTTAGAAGGCAAAACTGTAGGGTAATTTCATAGAAAAGTAAAGCCTATTTAAAAATGAAGAACTTAGTAATTTATGTATTTTGATTCAATTTATTAATTGCTCTCATTTCCATTGTGCTTTGAGGCCTGGCTGGGCCTGCCAAATTTTCTTCTCTTTCCTTTGGATGTCATATTCACTCCCAAGACTCTATGCCCCATGAAAAAATTGGCCTGGATTACCTAAATGTTCCTAAAAATATTCTCATGATTTTCCTCTGGAAACTCATCCATTTTCATGTCACAAAATTAATATAAGTTCTGGGCTGGGGTTGTGGCTCAGCAGTAGAGTGCTTGCCTAGCACGTGCAAGGCCCTAGATTTGATTCTCAGCACCACATAAAATAAATAACTAAAATAAAGGTATTGTATCAACTACAACTAAAAAATAAAATATAAAAAAATTAAAATAAAATTAATATAAAATTTACAGGTAATATAACTGGGTATCAAATTATCACACTAAAACTGAGAGTTAAGTATTTATAAGTGAAAGCTTTTATTTTTACTCTGTAATCTTGGCTTTTATAAAAAATTTTATAAATTTTATAGAGAATTGTTTGTTGCTACACAAATACTGCCCTAGAAAAGATAGTTTCCGATTAGAACAAAGAGGTCTCTTTAGTTCATTTTAAAGAATAAAGACCAATAAGGTAAAATAGAAGTTGTGAGGAAGAAAATTTAAAGATTCATTTATCTCTTTTAATTAGTCCATGCTACCATATTTAGTCTTTGAGCAATGTGAACATCTATAAATGCCATGAGTCATCCTGTATACCAAATCTCAAGACTGCAAAACAAAACACCTTTAAAGTTGCATTAAAAAAAATTGATTAAAACAGTAATGAACTCATCAAAAAACTTACTATAGAAAATATACAATTCTAGATGTGACCCATATATAAACAGTTCAAATTATTCCCACTTTTATTCATTTGTCTTATATTGAATGTGTTTTTCAGTAAATATTAAATATAGTCTAAAAATAATAGCTCATACTTCTTGAGGATTTATGCAGTAAATATATTGCCTAGTAAATTCTATTAAAAAAAAATTCAGGCCATGACTGAATGTTCACAGCATCTTCAAGGATCCAACATCTGCAGATGTTAAACAAAAAGGCACCATCCAGTTGTCTTACCACAAATCACACTGTAAAAACTTCAGCCTCAATCAAGAATGTTATAGGTAACATTTTCTGATTGTATGGTCCTCAACGAGTCCAGGTCAAACACTATTGTACAACATTACATTTCTCATCCGACTTAAACTTAAATGACTATGGATTCAAAAACATACCTCACAAATACAGAAATGCCCGGTTGAGCCCTTAGCAGGCCTGATGAATCTCCCAAAGATCTAAAGCATGCTGACGTTTCTCAGGCACTGAATCAGACATTGTCAAATGAAGCAGCCTGGGCCAGCTGAATCTACTCAGTCTATGTAAAGGTCTGCTTATATCACATGTGAATGCTGATTTTCCCCTTGGAAAACTCCTTAGAAATTTCAAATGATTGAGTGGCTCAAGAGTCCTCCCTCTATCCAATGCCTGGTTTTATCTGGTCAGCCAACCTTTTATAGACACAAGACTGCTCACCAATAAATCTCAGCATGTAATTATTCACCAGCACTTCATAAGCCCTAGTTACCCCTTTCATATCCACAGATGCTTTGAAGTGCTGTGAAGGTCCATCTTTAATTTAGATGAAAGATTTTGCTCTGCAGATTTCTGAAATATATTCAGGGGAAGGGTGGGTTCATTTACTGCTGGAGCCATTCTTCATTTACTTCTTGGTTTTACATGTGGCATTGAAACAACAGTATTTCGAGCTCTCAAATCAAGGGCACGAAAGAGATTTCACTTGCCTCTGTGGGTATAACTCAGAATGTGACTTTTTGGGGGAGTGTACAAATATTGAGTTGAGAGTCCTGGTATCAGTTGTATCCAACAAGGAATCCCTCAATAAAAAATAGAAGGGTCATAGTATGAACCCAAAGCAAATCAAATGGGCTGTGAGCAAAGGAGAACTTCCCATGAAGCAGAAAAATCAATCCTTGGCTGATTCACATAGCTCATCAATAAATTAAGGAGGGGCTAAGCGACATCTACAAAACTGGTTGAGTGCTAAGGAAGGATTTGAATGTCAACATGTGCATTCTCCTAATCCAGTACATTTTTCTGTACCTCAACTCTGACTATAGAGTAGTTTCCTAGTGGCTAACTCAGCCTTTGGATTCCAGCTTAGACATCACTTCCTTACACATCCTCACATCACACCTTTCCCTCCACCCTCCAAACTAGATTGGAGCCTGTGTTGTATGTTGCCATATTAGTTTTCAGTTCTTCCTGATGCTCATTATAATTCAATAAAAATCAATTATGCAATGAACTGCTTAATTCTTATCTACTCATTGGATATAATGCTTCAGGAGATAGGGACAGCATTTATTCTGTTCCCTGATACATAGGAAGTGACCAATGTTTCTTTATTTTGAATAATCAGTATTTGGTGATTGAATCTCAAGATTGACATCTGTCAGAATGTAGGCCGTTAGACCTAGATCAGACATTAAATTACAATTGGCCCAGCCTCTATTCTGGTACAGAATCCCCTCCCAAGTACTTAATTGATGATCAACCACTTGTTCCTTGAACATTTTCAATGAAGGTTCAGTAGGCAATTTATGAGACATGGTATTCTATCATTCACCGCCTGTTAGAAATTACTTCTATCAAATGCCTTGCTACAACATCTATCCCTGTGTCAGTTACAATATCAGGAAAAAAAAAATCAAGAATGAAATCTACTCCTTCTAAATGAGAATACTTAAAATATAGCCAGGGAGCCAAATATGCTCTAAGTCTTCCTTTCTCCATGTTTAAGTCCTTTGGTTCTTCTAACTGCTCCTCATACAATCTGGCTTTGATTTTCTTTGCAATTATTGTTTCTTTACTCAACTTGTTTCCCAGTTTGAAATGCAGAGCTCACAACATTCCAAATGTGGTATGACCCAGGCAAAGTACAGTGATGCCATTATCTTTCTTGATCGGGACCCTGTAATTTTGTTAGAATAGTTTAACTTTGCATTTCTAGTAGTATCCTATAAACCACGTGAAGTTGAATGCTATTGGGCTTGGCACACACTTAGTGAAGCTGAGATGTCTTCTGAAATTGTATGAGTAACTTTTTTGCCATATGTGTGTAAGTAGCTATATTTAATTCTCATTGCCTTGACATATGTATGTGACATAGTATATGTGGAAATGTCTTAAGGAGGACTTATCCCATAATTGGCATAAGAAAAGATATAGGGGTTGTTGATTTTTTTCTTCTTCTTCTTCTTCTCTTCTTCCTTTCCTTCGGATTATTTTCATTTGCCTCAGATCTCGACCAAATAAATCCAGGTCTTTTTGTGACACATGATGATCACTCCAAATGGTTGAATCCTAAACAACTGCCTTGGTGCAAAGAGTAACAATGTGGTTCTAATGGTGGTGGTGCCATATTCTCCAGGTTGTTAAAAATCATGTTCAGAAAGGATGCAGTACATGAAGCCTCTGAGTGGATAGTGTCTATGGCTCCTACTACCCCAACAACCTTGTGGTGTCAATGCCCTTCCACTCCCAGTCGGGATCCATCATACTAGCCTCATCCTGCTCCCCATTAAGTCTATGAGCACAAAGAAACCTGCCACATTCATGGATATCTTCCTGTTATAAGCTTGCAAGCAACACTATGTATATTGCTCCAGAAAAATGTATCATCCTTAATCTATAAAATGTCCATGTTTCTACACTTGTAGTTATTCTTGATGCTTTCTTCTTCTTTCTTCTTCTTTTTTTTTTAATCTTTTCTTTGTGATATTACTGGGGATTAAACCCAGGGATGCTTTACCACTGAGCTACAACCCCAGGAATTTTTAAAACAAAGCCTCACTAAATTTCAGAGGCTGGCCTCACACTTGAGATCTTCCTGCCTTAACCTATGAAGTCCCTGGGATCACAGGCATGCTTCATGATGCTGACTTTTACTGGATTCATATGGCTCAAATTATTTTTCATTTTTCTCCCTTTCGGTAAGGAAATGAACCCTTAACACTTTTGCCTAATTTGTTCTTATACCAAAATGTTGCTGAATTTGCAAGTTCTTTTCCTATTCAGCGACATCTGCAGATTACCAAGTAGTCTTAAGACAAAAGGAAAATTTTTATTCAATAGTCAGAGAGGTTGTGCTCTAAAGTCTCCTTCTCCCCAAGCAGGTCTGGGGTCTGGGATTTCTTTAGCACTGAGCTATGGGAGGGGTCGGTAGGCTGCTGTCTTAGGAGTTTGGAGTTAGCAGTTGACTCCAGGGGTTGTGGGTATCCAGTCTTGTTTTCCATGAGCTAGCAGCACTCGGAATCAAGCAGAACCAAGATAACAAGTTACCAATTGGTTCTGGGAGGGACTTGTGGTGACAAAGGTAATGCAGACACATAATTTTAAAAGTCAAATACCTTTGTAAGAAACAAAGTCATCTTCTCCATTCCTCTATATTCCCAAGCCCTAACCAGCACAAGTAATCTTTTCTATCTTTACTTATTTTTTCTGATATCCACCTCTCTTCATTATTAACAAAATATTATATTCCGTGTCCTGATTCCTCATTTTTTATATTATCTGATGCCTTCCAATAATGCCAGAAGAGGCTTGAATTCTGTTACACACTATTCTCTCTTAATTCTTCTTCTTCTTCTGTCTCAGTCTTGGCCTTTACTCTTCTCCCTCTCTCTCAGAAATTTAAGGGCTTATTTCTTTATTTCTAATGCTCTGAAATTTCATGATCCATTTTACCAGTATTGGGGTTTTCTCACTGACTTTTATTTCTTGATTTCTGGTTAACGCCTGCAATCTGAAACCTTACGTTCATCAGTTTTAGGAATGATGTTACGCCTCTGAAAACTTTTAATACTTTATTCTGTCCTCTTTTTTTCAACTCATAATATTCAGTTATATCTTTGGAAAACATTATATTCCTTACTTTTTCCTCCAGTTATTCAATTTTTGTCTTTTTTTGATGTTACTTCTGGGAATATTGTCTCACATTTATTTTGCAAACATCAAATCAATGATAATGTTTCTGTTATCCTGTTTATAGCTTGCAAATGTTCTTTTTTGTTGCTCCCTTGTTAAGTGACTTTGTTCTTGTTTCAAATGCAGTATCTTATCTTACTAAGAAGTTTAATTACAATTTATTATTCTCTCTTCTTTATCAACTTAGTTTCTTCTCACTTCTTCTTTTCTACTTTTTCATTTTGGTCTTCCATCTTTTACATTAGAAATTGCAAGTATTTGATTTTTCCTGGCCAAGAATTTATGTTTAAGGGAGGGGTCCTAAAAAATAATTGAAGGCTCTTTTTGTTAACAAAGGCTTTGGACTAACAGCCTTGGCCACAGTGATACAGATAGGGACCATGCTATTTCACTTGAGGCTTCCTCATGATAGTTTTTGTAAGACTTTTGTTTTGAGACAGTCTTTTGACTCAAGCATGGAATCATCTAGACTCCTGCAAAATTAGGCTGCCATCACCATTCTGAGAGCCAAAAAAAAAAAAAAAAAAAAGAAGAAGAAGAGGGCCAACCAGGGCACTCCCTGCATGGAATATAGACTTTTATTCAATCTTCATTTCAGTGCAAGGTCACACCCTGCCTTTAGTTTTCCTGCTGAGCCTCCCTGTATCAATTTTTCAGGAACGAAATGGAACTTCTCTTCTTGGGTGAGACACAGCATTCTGAGTGGATGTGCAGGCTTGGGAAAATGATCTGGGTATCTAACTGCTCCTTAAATAGAACTTTCCAACCATCATCCTGACTTCAGCTTCACCTCCTAAATCTGGCCTAGAAGTATTTAGTACCCTAAATTTCTAACATGCTGAGAATTTTGTAGGATGAATTAATTGATTAGCTTGTTTTTGGTGTCATCTCAATAAATTCTTCTTACTCTCATGTAGTTAATCAAATATAATTTATGTTTTGTATTTCATAAATGAAAGACGTCTAGGACATACTTGCACTTAGAAACTAGTTATTATTTATCCAAAGTTCAAATTTCACCGAGAGTCCTATTTTCTCTCCTGTAACCAAAATATGGAGGAAAACAGCATAAGAAAATGTTGGGAATGCTCATCCTGTCACTCTACGATGTGAGAACCAGGGGAGTGTGTGTGGATTCCACAGAACAAGAAATTAATACTTCAAAAGTACTACTTATCTTTTCAAGGATAAATGATGAAGTTTTTACTCAAAACTCTTTTAGGAGTGGGAACAGGATGCAGGAAGTGGTGTGACTAATATCTTCCACTGTAGTAGCAGAAAAATCACCAACTTACCACTAACATCTCCAGTCCAGAAAAGCTATTCAACATGAAGGTGACCACCAGAAAATAGAAGGAGAAACAATGGAACAATGATTGTCTCTGGATACATGGAGGACATTCTGAATTTCCACTGTAAGCCTACTGCAACTTTTGCTTTTTAAAATGTCATTAATTTAAGTTAAAAACTTTAGATGGGCTTTTAAAAAGTACTTTAGTTAAGTAATCTCACTTTTAGTGCAGTGTTCATTCTCATGCAAAAGCATCATGCCCCGAGTGTCTACATCTTAAATTTGGAAATGTCAGATTCAGAAGAGCTTAAGTTTCAAGGAAAAAAGCCCACTGGAGAAAACTGGATTTTCCTTTTCCTAGTAAGCAGAGACCTTTTACCCAAGAAAATGTTGAATATAAAAGCAAAACTCCCAGCAGGTGATAATAATCTTGCTTTCATGAAAGAGCAGTCAAGAAAAACACATTCATTTGTCTACTTCCAAAGGCTGCTGCAGTCACTGTCAGATATCTGAGCAATGTTCCCATTTTCAGTAATGATTATATAAGTAATTGTTTCATTAGTCTTAATCTTGGGGTTTACTATAATCTAGGTTTCATGAATAAGCATACTAATTTGTCTGATTAATTTCCTTCCAGCAGTAATTTCAGTTAATAAGAGTGATAAAGGCAATATACAGAAAATGTAACATTGCTGCAATTACTAACTAAAGTTATGAATGCAAAAATATGCAATTTCCAAAATGAAGAAGAATGAAAAAGAATAGAGTAGACTCAATTTAATAAATTTGCATAATAATATTAAACAAACTTGATACATAATGTATGGTCAATGAATCTACTTCAGGTAAAACTAGTTGACCTCACACACACAAAAAAATGCTGTTGTAGCCTTCATGTTCAATATTGTAAGGTCTCTGACTGCATTTCTTTGGTATTAAAAAAGTAAATTACTTCATATCCACTACACACCATGATCTTATAAATAATTGGTACTTCCTAGGAGCAAAAACGTATTCATTTGTGGACATCCAAATCTATGGTGAAAAGAATATCTATAAAATATTGAAACCAATTTCTACAAAGCACACATAAAATCAAATGTCGATACTTTCAAGTCACGCATTGAATACTTATTCTTCTCAGCTTTATTTACAAAAGTACACTTCCATGAAATGAAGAAAATGATAAAATGCTGTCACTCCAACAAAAGTCAAGATTTGCATGAATTATTTATGCTTAAAGGTTTATCCTATTTAGGATTCATAATGTACCTTATTTTACAACAGAAAGAGAAATTATGGCTCAATTTACTCAAATAATTATAATCATAATCACATCTGCTCTTGAAGACTGTCAAACATCTCCAGAGTGTACTGCATACACTTCCTTTACTAGATTCCCTGCTTTATGAGTTAATTAAACAATTTCACAGCATTATTTGTACAACTATTCTGCATGGCATATTGTTTGTGCAGAACACTCCCTTTAATAGCTCTATTCTTCAAACAGATGTTCATTTAAATTTTTTCACAGATTTTATTTGAAGAACAATTGATGCCTTGATCCTACTACATTATCACCTTCCTTTGGATTTGAAGCAGCTTCTCTCTACCTTATGGAAAGTCTAATATGGCTTTTCAACTTTGGAAGGGTGAAAAATAAACAAATAAGCACTTTAGCAAATGTCACAGGTCAGTGCACAAGTCTATCCAGCAAATTACCCCCAGACAGCGGCCACTCAAAGTCACCCTCGTCTCAGAGTACAAAGTCAATAAAAACTTTTTTTTCAAACACATGAGAAAATAAAAATGATGATGGCACATTTCTTCATTCTATTCTTTGTTTTTATTGAAATGTTTTCTAGCAATTCAGACAAGTCGGACTCACTATAAACTGGAGTAACATGACAGATTAAAAAGAATGAAATGGATGCAAAACCCCATTTAAGTTTATTTATCAGACAATTGAATCATTCCTTCCTTAAGATACATTATCCTAGGAAAGTGATGCTAAACAGTTATGAGTTTGCTTATCTTGCCAAACAATTTTAAAAGAAGGACATGTTATCCACCAGACACTCTGGGGAGGGAGTTTCCCTCCAAGCTTGACTCAATTCCAATTTTATAGGGTTTGAGTCCCTGACCAGGTTTGCTTCGGCAGCTCGCTCAGTGGCTTTATCTCCTCTTTATTCTCTCTGTCCTAGAAAACTACCAGAGAAAGCTATATTCACCAGTGTAGGTGTTGCATCTCACATGAAGAAAGGTCTTCATTTCTGTGAATAATCTCGCTGCAATAAAGTCAGAATAATACTCCTTAGCTCTTGTTTACATTTATGGTGACACAGGAATACATATTGCCCTTGCTTTTGAACTATAAAGTAATGAATTATGAACACCTATCTACCACTTTGAAAATCTAATCTGCATTCACTTAGATGGAAATGTAGTGTTGAGACAAATGAGGAATCCATATGTATCCAGAGCTATTCTTCTGGTTCATTTTCCCTCTTTCTTTCTGTTCTTTTTAATTCAAACCAGAATTTGGTTGTACGAGAAAACCTGAAAAATTGGAACACGACTAGGAATTTAAATTATGCTTGTGAAATTAAAGCCTGAGAGTATTTAGGTTAAAATTGTCCAAAAGATTATTTTAAAAATTTTAAGCAATTATATCAGTGTTCCAGCCTCCCCAACTAGCACAGGAAAGATTAAGTAATGAATCTTAAATTATTTCTTTACATAGACCTTCGAAAATCTCCAAACAGGAATGGTCTCCAGCCACATTATTTCAGAATAAGCTTATAAAATGCCATTTGGGCAAAGAGTTCTCAGATGATTGAGATCCTTGGGTGCATTGGGAGGGCACTTCCACTGTCATCTGAATAGTGTGTGACTGGCAGTGAGTGATGGTGGAATGGGACATGTATGACAGATTGCCAGAGGCAGAACACCACAGAATTTTTAAAGGGAGTCCATGCAGCTACTATTCGGAATGGCAGCAATTTGAAACCGATCTAAAATGTTTAGGTGAAGGTAGTTTTAAAAATGGGTTATAATGTATCTACATAATAAAATGCTTTGACTATTAAAAATTACATGTTTTCATTTATTAGTACTAAATACTGATTACAAGGTATTAATCTGGCTCAATTTCCTTGAAACACATATGAACATTTAGAATGTGTCACCTTTGGTAAGTGTTGTGTTTCATGAACTTTTTCCACTTCTTCTAATGATTAACATTTTCTCAATTGATACATTCTAAATCTGGAATGTCCCCCAAAGGCTCATGTGTTGAAGACTTGGTACCCAGTGAAGCAAGGTTCAGAGATGAGGCTTTTGGGAAGTGATTGGATCATGAGGCGTCTGAGCTCACCAATGGGTTAATCCATTGATTGATAAGTTCATTATTGAGCAGACTATTGGGAGGTGGTAGAAATTATAGGAGGTCCAGCCTAGATGGAGAAGTAGGTCACTGGGGGGTTATCTTTTCTCTAGTTCCTCCCTTTCTCTGTCTCTTTTTCTTTGCTTCTTGGATGCCATAAGGTGAGCGGCTTCTGCCATACACTTTAGCCACCACAATATTCTTCTGTCTCATCAAAGGCCGGAATCAGTGGAGCCAGCTGACCATGGATGGAAACCATGAGCCAAATTAAATTTTTCCTCCATGAAGTTGATATTCTCAGGTATCATATCATAGTGATAATATTAATATTAACTTTTTCTGTGTGGTGCTGGGGATCAAACCCAGGGCCTTGTACATGCAAGGCAAGCACTCTGGCAACTGAGCTATATCCCCAGTCCTTAATATTAACTTTCTTTTTAAATTTTTTAATTTTAATATTAACTTTTTAATTTTGTTAGTATCCTTATTAACAATGCTTAAAAGTTGCTGGCATTAGCAGTGTTTTATTTTCTCTTTGTTCTTTGGGTCAGTTATACTAAGAATTTTAAATTTGGTCTATTGGTTTTCTCTATTTCAGATTTGTTTCTATTTCATTGATTGTATTTTTAATTTAACTTTATTATTTATAAGAACATGATTTTATTGATTTCTTATATAGAGAATTTAATCTTTCTACTTTTTCCTGGCTTTGATTTGCTCATCTTTCCCCATGTTGTTAACATGGAAGTTTAATTCACTTCAGCCTCTTCAATAACTTTCTACAAGGGGATAATGATTCTACTTTTACATAATTTGCTGGAAAATTTTTAGATATAAAAAATTGGGGGGGGGGATTAACCAAGAATTGAATTCAGGGCACTCGACCACTAAGCCACATCCCCAGCCCTATTTTGTATTTTATTTAGAGACAGGGTCTCCCTGAGTTACTTTGTGCCTCATTTTGCTGAGGCTGCTTTGAACTCATGATTCTCCTTCCTCAGCCTCCCAAGCTGCTGGGATTACAGGCATATGCCACTGTGTCCAGCTAGCTATAAAATTTTAACCACAAAAAGAGCAATAATATTAATATTAGATGCTCTAACAACTGACCCTTTTTCAGCTATGCAACAAATGTCTCTCGAGTTTTTACTACAAAAAGCTGAAGACATAATGGTGATGAGACACATGCTTCATGCTCATAAAGCTTATATTAATGGGACTCTACAGATAATAATCACTTAAAAACACAAGGTGATGCATTTATTAAGCACCTACATTTAACCAGTGTTAAATGGTTGCGATTTTTGTTTTAAAATTTAAAAGGGCCAACGATGAACATCAGAATGCAAAAAAAAATTATTAAACAATTACATAATTATGCTAGAAAATTGGCACTGTTAATCTTCATCTTATGATGGAGACAACCAAGACTCACAAAATCAAGGAAACAGGTTTATAAACAAGGGACAAATGGAATCTTCAAACATCATGCTCATGTCCCTTCATTAAGGCTTCTTTCAGAGAGCCATGTATTCTGCTAGGGCTTCCTTCCCTCTATCCTATTCCATTGTACAATTCAAAGATTGAAAACAGCAAACAGCAGCAGATATTTCCAGTGAACAATTCAATTGGCCTTTTGGTAGTGAAAGTAACATTTGAGATTTGATTTGCAGAATCAAAATGAAAGAATATAATTACTGGAGGATGCTCAGAAATGATTTTTAGTTACTTCTGTTGTTAACCAACTGGTCATAAGCAGAATGGGAGGCAAATGTGTGAATGATTAGTGTAAAACTACAAGAAATAAAAATAGAGAACAAAGTGTTCACCTTCGAGAGAACCATATCTTCACAGAAAGCTCACATTATATCAATGAGCATTTCCCGCAGCCACAAAATTTAAAATGTTGTCAGACATCCCTTTCCTCCTTTCCTAAATGGCTCCTTGTTTCAAGCTCCTTTTTATGCATACCCCAGCCTTTCCCCATGAAAATCTCCACTTGTAAACAAAGACACTGTATGGGTTCCATCCACAAACAAGCTCCTTGCAGGAATTCCAGGCTCTGCTGTTTGTTTCCCTCTGTTTCGCAGCTCCAGGCACACACAGACAGTCAGCCCAGCTTTTCTGCCTTCAGCAGAAGAGAGTGAACAAAGGAATCCCAGGGCCCAAACCCTTCAAAAGATCTGCAAATACTGCAGGGCCAGTGAATTTTTCAAAACCTGTGACTTTCGCATGAAAATTAAAGAGGGCCACAGTCGGGATGCTGGAGGGTAGGGAGAGAATGACAGTGACTGAAGAGACACACATATTTCTGCAGCCTCCTGAGAGGTTCTGAAATGGGGAGGAGGGGCCCTCAACTTTGAGCAACATTGTGAAAGGCAAAGAACCATCAGCCCATCTTGGCATACACACACTCATGCCTTTCAGATTCTGTTCCAGAAGTGAACAACCTCGCTTGACAAATCATGCAAATGACTAACACCCAGCATTCTCTCGGACCCATTTGTCTATATGGTAAGTTCTTTTTAGAAATCATCCATGTGACAGAAGAACAGAGCCCAATTAACACTCTCCTAATACCTCAGCAAATAAAAATCCTACTGGGGGAGGGAGAGAAATGCATTCACACTTACTTATCAAATTAGGGCCCCCCAAATGCTCCTAATTAGCTAAAATCAATTAACTTTACAGCAAAACGAGTGGATTTATACTGTCAGCTATAGGTACAGTCCAGACAAGTATGTCATAGATAAAAAAGCTGCTGAAGTAGCTTAAAGGAGTCAGCGAGTCAGCGAGGTGTTGGTGCCTAGAGGATTCTATCAATGATACCAGAATCTGAAGGACATTTACCTCAGAAGGAGCATCTATCCTGCACCGGCAGATACCTGAGAGCATCATGGAACTGGGGAACTAACTGATTACTCATTAAATCTTGGAAGAAAAATCAACCATGGTCACGCAGATCTTGGCACTTACATATGATCATACTAAAAATACATGCATGCTTAACAAAATAGGTGCTTTCATTGCTTATTAGAAGGCTCTTTATGCATTAGGTTAGCTACATATTTTGTAAAGCTTTCATGGTTAGTACCTATTTAGCAACCCTTCCTCTAGCACTATGCTCAGTTTAAAACTTCCTATGCCAAAAGGACAGAAAAGTTGTCCTTGCCAAATAGCTTGGGTTGGAGGTCTATGAATTACCTTGTTTCTGTTCTTCTCCAACGGTGGTGTTTTGATTATAAGAATGCTGGGCAAATTAAATGGCTTGAGAGAAATGGCTCACTAACAACATAATAAATCAACAGTGAAATGCCTACCTTGTGATAATTAAATGTGATCCAGAATAACGATAATCACACTTATCATGACCACCTTTCATTCTAGACCAAGTATTTTATTTTTTATGGGCATTCAGGCACATCACACCGCAAAGTTTTCCATTTTCTCTAATTACAACTCATTCTCACAGAAACCATCAAAGATTGCACTGATTCCTCCCCATGTCGCTGGCTCTCCCCTGCCTATGGACAGTGTTAGGATCCTGGGGTGTTTGTTTACTTAATGAAGTGTCTGGAGGCCTCTACTGGTGTTTAGGAAAATATCAACTGAGAACAATAATCTTAAAAGGAATTAAAGCAGGCAAATCTCCTTTCCATGTGAACTTCATACAGAATCTCGATTCTACATTTTTTATCATTCTGTCATTCCTGTAAATACTGGCAAGCTGATTATCATCATTTCCCAATGTCACCTTTTGCAAGTGCACTGCCACCGCAGGTTACCCTGTGTTCTCTGCAAATGCCATCCAGCCCAGTCCATCATAGCTGCACTCACTTATCAGCCTGAAGATTATTTTTTTTTCACCCTCTGTCAGCTTACATCACATCTGAACTCACTGTTCTCCAGGGATTAGGGAAGCTTTTCCATCAAACCAACTGTTTGCTCCCCCCTCCCCCCCAGCAATGGCAAAACAGCTTTGTTATAAATTAACAGTGTCCACATCAGATGGGGTAAAATCAGCTTCTGTTTTGTGTCTGCTGTATTTCAGTCTGGCTACAACTGACAAAACATAAAACACAGTGAGATGCTGCCAGCAGGAGAGATAGGTAGGAGACAATAAAATCTGGAGCAGGCAGACATAAAAGTGATTATAAAATCCTTTCCAAAACATACAAAAAGAAAGAAGGTGATCACCACTCATTGTGGCCTTGCTATGTATCAGACTTTTGGTAATCACCTCAAAAATACCAATGATATGAAACATTTCTTTCCACACTCAGTTTGTGGAAATTCATTGCAATGTAACCTTCACAATATATAACTCTAGTCTCCCTCTACCCTCTCCCTCCCTCTAGAAAAGGAAAACATAATCATAAAATTTAATGGAGATATAGATATAGATATATATTTGTATCTCAAATTGAACCCAGGCCCACTCTGTAAACACAGGCATGGGAGATCATTTCTGTTGGTTAAATTGCAATGGGTCTTAGGTCCAGTTGCCTAACAGTAGAACTGGAGACTACAATTCTTCTGCAAGTTATTTTTTGAGGGACTGCTCCCAGAAGAGACCAGTGAGAATGAAGGAAGCAAGATATGAAAGCAGAGAAGCTAAGCAAGGAATTCATTTTGGATGTACCTACCCTGGACCTGGTGCTATGAGATTGCTTCTGACTGCTATATCCTTCCTGAAAGCCAGGCAAGGGTTATTTGGTCCCCTAATAATCAGGAGAGGACTCTTCAATATCCCCAGACCCTTTTGATGCTGTAGCTCCAGTTGCCCAAAGGATTTCAGGTGTGAGTCATTCATTTTCAGCAGCCACACCTTCAGTCTAAGAAAGGAGCTGAGGTTCTGAGAGACAGACCAGAACAGCATGCTAAACTGTGTGATACTTTTATGGCATTTACCTAGAACCAGTGTTCAACTTTATATGAAACAAATTTTGGAGACTGTCTGGTAAACTTAAAGGTAATGAGATCCTTTAGGCCATTAAGACCTGTGGAGTTAAAAGAGAGATTGAGATTTTGTTGACTATCCCACCAATGCTACCTATAATCCTATTTTTCTACAAGATGTATATAACAATGATTAAGAAATGACCGTTTCTTTTAGCAATGAAATTAAAATATAGCTTTAAGTATAAGAAATATAAGACTATCATAAATATTAACCATGTGGCTATGCTTTTGGCAAAGAAAGGTAGTTGTAAATGACATTTAAGGATAGCTTTTCCTATTTCCCAAGGTTTCAAAATACTCAAATTCCATTCTGTTTTTATTAACTTTCATGTAAAAAATTAGAATATTGGTTATTTATGGAATTTTAAGGTTACAGAATTTGAATTGGGTGGAAGAGAAAAGCTGAGATTTCATTTATATCTCTTTTGAGTTTTGATAAGGAGATCTGCTAACTCATGGAAATAAGAAAATGACACTCATTTTAAAGTCAAGTATGCATCTGCCATAGTTGAACATGTATCATTTTAGGCAATGTCACAAAGGATTTTTGAATAAGTCCTCACAGTGTCTTACATGTCATATCATATGAACAACTGTTCAGGGCATGGTACCACCTCTCTAAACATCCTTCTAAATGGGCACTAGCCACCCTCACTTAATGCAATACAAGATCATGGTTATGGATTTAAAAATGCTTGGATTTGGTACATGCTCTGATATTTACTACCTTTGTGATCTTGTCTCAAAGATATGCCTTATAATGTCTCCAAGTTTGAGCTTTATCCTCTGTGATGTGCTTGCTATAATCCCAGCTACTCAGAAGGCTGAGGCAGGAGGCTTCCAAGTTTTAGGCTAGCTCCAGCAACTTAGGAAGACCCTGCTACAAAAATAAAATGAAGAATGGGTTGGGACTATAGCTCAGTGTTAAGAGCACCCTGGGTTCAATCCCCAGTACTGGGGGGAAAAAAAGCACGGATGACATTATCTAACATCCTGAGTTATTGTAAAGATTAAATACTATAAATATATGATGAAGATAGCACATAGAACAATTCATCTTTTCAAATGCCAGAAAGGACAGAACATATATTTTCTAAAAATCCCAAAATAATTAAAAACAAAGAGTTTAATTGTTAAATCTCAAATTTTTAGTTACTCTTAGAAAACAGAAAGCTTTCCCAGCTTAATTATCTTGAAATTCCCTCTGAGGGAATACCATGAGTCCCTTCACTCAGTGATAGGGGACAGAAGGAATAGGAATGACTGAGAAAAAGTTCCTCAGTCCTGGATTTCCATTAAAACATCTGAGCAGGTTAATGCAAACACAAGAGCTCAATAGAAAACTGTTCTATGACATTGCTCTCATTCAAGTTGTATTACCTTGATAAGAGCAATTTGGATTTCAGTGAGTAGGCAACACATTTCAATCCATAAAATGGAGATGAAAAACACAGTTACTGAGAGATGGAAGCACTTCAAACAAAGATGCTTCTGGACAGTGTAACCCTGCAATCATTAATGTCATTAAAACAACGTGGAGTTTTAAAAAATAGTTTAAATCTCTTTCTGAGCAAAGAAAAACAATTTAAAAATTTAAAGTCTATGGAAGATTCCTACTGCACATATCAGGTGTTTTCCTAACCAGTTTTTATTTATTAATAAAATCTGAATTTTATTATTTATTCAATTAATAAAAATTGAATTTCTAATGATCACCTGATTTAAATATCAAATCAAAGCTACCATTGTATTTAAGGATACAGGGAATTGCAGCATTTGGAACTAGTCCCAGGGGAGGAGATACCAGAATCTCCTTACTGCAATAAAGCAATTAGCATTGAAATTTTTGTTTGTTTGTTCTGCAAACACCATATTTCTTCTATTAGTAAGAAATTATTTATTCTTATTTTACCCTCCATAGAGATACTAAACATTTAATAACCATATTTTGAAAAAAAATTCACTTGACTAAACATGCAAATCAACACCACTTTGCATCATTGACTCACAATAGTTTAGCAAAGTTAAACCAGTAGGAAATTATAGGAACAATTTAAATGTTCCTTGTTTACTTTCTTCAAGGCCACAAAAGTGTTTCAGTAAAGAAAACCAAATAATAATAATATTGATGATGATGATAATAATAATAACAACAACAACAACAATAATTTTTAAATTGTGGAAATGGTAGTCAGAATGCTCACAAACACTTTAGTTTTCATTTCAAATTTTTTTTATTTAAATGGACTACTTAAATATCCATCTTTAAAGATTTGATGACAATTCAAGACTATAACATTTAATTACCTTCACTTTAGAGCTGCTGTAAATCAAAAGATTATAATTCAAATGTATACTAATTTATTCTTGACCTTGGAGTTAATTACTAACCATCAGCTGCCTTAATTATTATTGGCAAGGTGGGAATATATCAAAAGAAGACCTGCTGAAACAAGAAATAGAGATGAGGTTTATGGGCACTAAGAAGTTCTAGAAAAGTTAGTAAAAAGAAAGTAATACATTCAAGGGCACCCTAATACCAAAACCTGATATGGAAATTACAAGGAAATATGAATAATAAATCACTGTCCCTAATGAAAGGCAGCAAAAATGCTAAGCACAATTTTAATAAGATGAATCTAATAATATGAAAGTATAACACACAATGACTTGGTGAGATTTAATGCCGGAAATGCAAGGTTAGTTTAACATCCAAAAATTCATCAAAGTACTTTAGCTGATTACAAAACTAAGAAAAACCATAATCATCTCAACAGATATTGAACAGTCATTTGAAGAAATTCAACAAAATACAAGGCTGATATTTAAAAATTCTCAATAAACTAGGAATAGAAGGAAATGTTTCCAACCTGATAAAAGATGTTAATGAAGAATCAGTAGCCAATATCTTATTTGATGGTGAGATCATAACCCAAGAAAGGAAATTAATAAAAACTTGGGTCACACCAACTTTAAAAACTTTGGCTCTCCAAGAGATGTCGTTGGTGACATCCAGTTGTGGCCAAGATGAATGAGCCCCACACTTCCCAGCTCCTCCCTCTTGCCATTGACAACAATCATAGATAAATTCTGAGAGGTGGAAAGAAGGACTCTCTAGAGACCCTGGAGCTTAAGGAGCAACAGGGAGGTGAGTTCCTGGTTTCCATGTTGACCCCCACCCTATGTCCCAGACTGGGCACTACAGAAGTCTGCACCCCAGAACTTCCAGTAGGTACAGGTCTGAGTAAAAACTCCAAGATAAGCCTATTCTTCTAGTCAAAATATCAGGGAAAGGATGGCTAACAGAACAGTACATTACACTTCTTTGACAATGCTCACCCTACTCAAACAAAGCACCAACGGAAAATCCTATCACCCACACACTCCCACACTAGCTGATCTGCCCTCCACTTTCTACTCACTTACTCCTCTCACCTCCCTACACAGTAAAATCAGACAGTGGTGCCCCAGTCTCCCCACCCAGTGGTTAGGACCACACAGACAGCTATTCTTCTAACTGCTAATTGACCAAAGCAGGCAGAGCTCTGAATCCCATGCCAGGTGAGTGGAAGCAAAGCACAGCAGGGAGCTGAACTTCAATCCCTGACCAGCAAAAACAGGAGGTGCTCTAATTGCCCTGCCCAGGTGGTGTCAGAGGGCTCCAGAAGTGAGCTAGCCTCCACTGCCACCTGCCAGCAAAGACTTAATGAAACAATGAGAGGTCAAGTCCATCACAACTCTGCTTTGCACCCACACCCAAGTATCACTGGGGCCTGAAAAAAGTGATGGGAACTGGCACTAGTCTGTACTACACTGCCCCTGTCCCCCCTCCATTGGTGCCAGGGAGGCTGATCTCACTGTCTGTCTCAGTGGCAAGGTCCCACTTGGCTCAGGGTTGGGGCGGGTGGGCAGGCAAAAGCCGAATTACTCTAGCCATCTGCCACAAAGCAGCTTGGATTAGTGTCCCTCATTCACACAGTGGGAAGCTGAGCATCCAAGCCCACCCAGCTTTCATAATATAGCTCAACAGTGGTGCATGTTTGAAAAGATTAAACAGAACCCAGAGTTTCATAATATAACATCCAAAATGTCCAGGATACTCAAATGCTACTCATCATACCAAAAAACAGGGGAATCATGATTTCAATGAGAAAAGAATGAAATGAATCTGAGTTTGGAATTATCTGTAAAGGATTTTAAAGTCACCATCATAAAAATACCTCAAAGAGCACTTAGAAGTTCCTTCTTAAAAAAAAATAAAAGAAAAGAAAAGAAATTGCCAATAAAAAATAAAAGTTATAAAAAAAGAGCCAAATGAAAATGATAGACCTATAAAATAAAAAAAGTAAAAAAAAAAAAAAAAAATCCCAGGAGTCAATAGTAGAGAGTAAAGAGGATAGAATCAGTGAACTTGTAGATAGATCAATAGAATTTATCCAACCTGAACAACAGAGAGAAAATAGACTGAAAAAAGTTAATAGTTTCAGGGGTCTTGGGGATAAAAAAAAAAAAAAAAGCTAACTTTCACATCATCAGAGCTTCAAAAGGAGAGAGGAGAATGAACAAAACTGAAAAAGAAAATGTACTTAAAGAAAATAATGGCTGAACCTCCAATTTAGGAAAGACATAAGATTACAGATTCCAAAGGCTGAGAAAACCTCAAATAGGCTAAAGTAAAAGAAAGACATCATAATTAAGCTACTGAAAATCAGAGATGAAGACATGTTATTTTTTCCTTGAGTGACAAGTTACTTATAGACGGCCACCAATTTGAAGGACAGGAATTTCTCCTCTAAAACCCTAAGGTCAGAAAAAAAGTGGCACCACATTTTTCAAGAACTGAAAGAGAAAATTGTCAATCATGAATTTTATATCTGACCAAAATTATTCTTCAGAAATAGAAAGGAAATAAAAATTTTCTTAGGCAAAGGAAAACTAAAATAAAATAATTTGTGGTTAGTAAATCTACTCTTAAAGAATAACAAATGGAGCTGGTCACTGCAGTACACACCTATAATCCCAGCAACCTGGGAGAATAAGACAGGAGCATCACAAGTTCAAGATCAGCAATTTAGCAAGACCCTGTCTCAAAACACAAAATTGAAAAGTCTGACAGTATACTCATTGGTAAAATATCTATGACATCGATCCACAGTTAATCCACAGGGATAACTAATGAAAGTTTTCAAAAATAGAAACAAAATAATAAAAGAAGACTAAAGCAAAAAATTATAAAACTACTTATGGATGTTCAATGTATGTAGAGGAAATTCTCCAAATAGCTTTTATTTTAAAAGTGGAAGATACAGTGGATTAAATAGAAGTTAGCTGTTCTACACTTCACCTAAAATAGTAAAACACTAGTGTCAGTTAACTGTAATAAACATCTATCTTGTAATACCTGGAGCAATTACTAAGAAAACTATATGAAATACTACACTTAAAAATCACTCTAAATGATGACAGACTCTAAAACATTTCATATAACTCCAAAGAAGGAAATAGAAAAGAAACCAAGCAACAAGAAATAGAAGAAACAAAACAGTGAAATGGCAAACTTAAGCCCTAACTTAACAATAATAACATATATATCAAAATAACTCAATTTCACTTTATGTAAACTCTTAAAAGTTTAATTTAAAAACGAATAGATAGGCCACAGGCTTAGGAAAAATATTTAAATATATATATATATGTATGTCTGTATGTGTGTGTATGTGTGTATACACACAAATACATATATAAATTGATTTGTGTTTCTGTCTGTATTTGACATTGACATTCATTATTAATAATGAAAAGTAATCTTACAAGTCGATTTTAAAAACTAAAAACGACAAACACTTCATAACTTACAGAACACATAAAATTTTATTCAGCCTCATTTACTCATTGGAGAAATTAAGATCCCAATAAAATAACACTAACTGCCCAGAAGGCAGTTAAAAAGACTGAGAATACCCCGATAGCAATGAATACACCTAGTACTCTTATCTTGGTTTTTAATTCCATACTTTTTTTTTTTTTTTTTGTACCTGGTATTTAACCCAGGAGTGCTTTACTGCTAAGAGCCACAGCCAAGCTCCAGCACTTTACTGCTGAGTCATGTCCCCAGCCCTTTTTACTTTTTTATTTTTTGAGACAGGATCTCACTAAATTGCATATGATCTTGATAAATTGCTGAGGCTGGCTTTGAACTTGCGATTTCCCCTGCCTCAGTCCCCCAAGTTGCTAGGATTACAGGCATGCACCACCATGCCCGGCTGTAATTCCATTCCCCATTGAAAAGCAACAAGGACTTCTTAGAGAAATAGTTGAATATAAGATTGGACAGGAAGTATATAAACTAAGTATGGAGTATCTAATAGTTCCATAAAGCAAGGAACTCCTTAATCATAATTTATTTTAGTAAATAATTGATTTTTTAAAGGACCATAATTATAGAGTTATGTTAAAGGCACACAGGTGCCAATCTGAATGAGCAGCCAACAACTGGAGCTAAAACCATTTGGGAAAAAATTGTAATGTTGAAATGAATAACTCAAAGTATAAAGTGAGTATCTTTGAGTCTGTAGTGTTATAAATAAATAAGTAGGGGAGAAGAAACAGCCTCCTGTGCATAAAGTATATATAATTCATGTGAGTATTCCACTCTTAAGGAGGTGAACTCTAAATCTTCTCTCCTGAGCATGGGCTGTGCTTAATGGCTTCCTTCCAAGGAGTGCAATATGGAAAGTGGGTGAGTGGGTAGATAAAAGAAACACTTTACAGTGGAAAAAATCCAACACATTCTACTTCAGCCAAGGGATCAAGATTGACATCAACAGTTACAAGTCATGTCCATAATACATATCCCTGATACACTGTGAAGGAAAGGGCATTTTACCTCTGTGGATTTCCTCCCTGAGACCTGTAACCTCAGTTAATCATGAGCAGAACAGCAGACAAGTAGTTCCAATAGCAGGACATTTAACAAAATATATAAGAAAAAGGTCTTTTCCTTAAACTAAACAGGTTCATTAAAAACAAGTGGGACTAAAAATATTGTTGTAGCTAAGAAGAGACAAAGGAGACATGACAAAATATATTGTAATATCCTGGATAGAACCTTGGAATATGGTAAAAATAAAAGAATCTAAATGAAAAATGGACTTCAGTTAATAATAAGGAATCAATACTAGTTCGTTAATTATAACAATTATTCCACAATAATTTAACATGCTAATTTCAGGAGTACTGGATATGGGGTTTATAAACAACCACTCTCTATACAATCTTTGTGATTTTTTTTTTCTGCAAATCTAAAACTGTTCTAAAAATACTTTTTCATTTAAAAAAAAAAGTGGACTGACAGCAAAATGTGAAGCAACTTGAACTTTAAAACATTTCTGGTTGGAGTGTAAATTGGTTCAGTTAATTTGGAAAACCATTTGTCAATATCTTCTAAAGCTATATATAAGTCTATACTATGACCCAGAAATGTCACTCCTAGGTACATTCCCAGAAGAAATGACTGTATATATTCACCAAAAACTTTTACCAAAATGTCAATAGCAGCTTTATCCATTAAAAACAAAAAAATGGGAAGCTACTCAAATTTCCATCAAAAGAAGAACTGACATACTGTGACTTATTCATACACTGGAGTATCACACAGCCATTAAAATAACAAAATACTGATACACACAAATATGAATGAATCTTTAAGACATGTGGAGAGACAAGTGAAACATGAAAGCGTGCATGTTCTAAAGTGGCAAGGAGTCCATTGGAGATGACAAAGGGTTCAGGGGAGGGGAAATGGAGGTTATCATGGGAATGGAATTGAACAAAGTATCTTATATGCATGTACAAATGTGCCACAATAAAACCTATTTTGTAAAAATTATACGGAATAATAAAATTAAAAAAGGAAAGAGGAAATGCAATAATGAGAATGACAGTTACAACAAATTCAACAATGGAGATACCGTGGGAACTTACATCTTCATCAACTTAATATCTTGGGTTTGACTCTGAATTACCTATTAGCATGTCCACTTATTACAAATATAACTGGAAACTCCATTGGATATAAGCCAAAAAAATATAGTACATTTTCAGGAGACTTTACTCTGCACAATAACTTAATCATATAGGAAAAATCTGGTTGAATTCAGAAAAATAATGTTGTACTTTCCAAAATTCAAAACCCAAGCACAGCACTGTGCATCTCTGTGTGTAACAGAATTCCTACCTTATTAAATAACAAAGATACCTATAATGACAATAACAAAGCATGGATGTTCTGGTTTGATTTACAAGAAACTCAAGGGGAAAAAAATCAATGTAGATGACAGAAATCAGAATATTAATTACCTTTGTGGGGAGGACAATGTAAGGACTATGAAGAGTTAACAGGGATCCCTCCAGGGTAAAGAGAATGCTCAGTATATTGATCTGGATACAGGTCACGTGTATGAGCACGCTTACGAGTATAAATTTATTGAATTCTGTACTTAAGATTTGTGTACTTCACATAAGGTTTAATAAAGGAAGGAAACAAGAAAAATTAAAATACTTAAATTTAAAATAAAATGAAAACTTTCATATTCAAACAAGAGTTAGAAACCACATAATGATTTAATCTGGGAAGCTGTGTTTTTTATTTTTATTTTGTTTTGCAGTCCTGGGAATTGAACCCAGAGGCACCCTGTCACAGAGTTACATCCTCAGTCCTTTTTATTTTATTTTGAGACAGGGTCTTGCTAAGTTGCTGTCCTCAAACTTGAGATCGTAAGGCTTCACCCTCCCCAGTCTCTGAGATTGACAGGCATGTGCCAATGTGCCCAACTTGTACACAGAAAAGTTTATATATGAATAATTACTGATTATGATAAGCAAGTTGCTACAAGATATAAGGAAATTTCATATGCTATGCTATGGTGATGGACATCACACAAGGAAGAATAGTTGGCAGGGGACCAACTGTGGTTTGCCAAACCACAGCTGGTCTGCAGCCACAGGCAAGCAGAAAGCCCCTCTTTGGTGCCACATATTGAAAGCTTTGCGCCACAGATGGAATCCACAGGAGAGCCCTTCTTCTTGCGGTATTCCCCTTGTGCTCTCTGCTAAGTAAACCTAACCTCATCCTCACTCTAAACCATTTAGAGGAGCTCCATACATGATCACAAAATAGGTCTTAAAGAATGATTTGGAGTTGAGAAGTGATAAGTTGGTGACTGGTACAACACTTATCATAAAACTAACAAAAATGAATGAATGAAATATAGAATAAAAAATATAGAATATCAGGACTGCCAGGCACAGTGGTGCACACCTGTAATCCCAGCAGCTCAGGAAGCTGAACAGAAGGATTGTGAATTCAAAGCCAGCCTCAACAAAAGCAAGGCACTAAGCAACTCAGTGACACCCTGTCTCTAAATAAAGTACAAAAAGCCTGGGGATGTGGCTCAGTGGTACCAAAAGAAAAGAAAAGAAATATAGCAGGACTGAGGCTCTGGAATAGAGTGCTTGCCCAGCATGCATGAAACCCTGCTTTAGATCCTCAGGAGTGAAATAAAAAGTAAACGAGATAATGAACATAAAGCACTTGGCACGAGGCCAGACATACTGTAAATACTGCATAAATCATCATTATTAATGCTCTTTGATGTTTGTCATTATGACAATTTGATTTTAAATATATGTCCCTTTGGGAAAATAAGATAAAAGTAGTAGGACAATGACAAGAAAAATGTTTTTCTTTTATCCTTTTTATTGTATTACATCAATTATAAATATTCATAGTAAAAATTGGAAATGAGATAGGATAGTATAGAGTGAAACACATACAATTTTCTCCATGCTACCACCAATCTAGTCCTCAGCCTGAGATCAGCCACAGTTAGCAGGCCTTTCCCCATGTATTTTAATTATACTAATTAATAATAATATTTAACACTTTATAATACTAATATGTATCAGGCAATTCTGGATGTTCTCTGCAGATATGATTTTATTTAATCCTCATAACAATCCTATGTTCCTGGTAATATTATTATCCTCACTGCATAGATAAAACAATTGAGTCATTGACATTTAAGCAAAGACTTGAGAAACAAAGAGGCTAGAGAAGTCTCTGAAAGAAGAGTCTTAACCTTTCAAACTATTGGAAGAGCATGTACAAAGGCCATGATAAGGTGGAAAAGAAATAAAAACTTGAAGAAGTGCTAGATTTATCCGCCTGGCTAATTAGAGAAGAGAGCTCCAGGCAGAGGGAACAGTCAGAGCAATTCTGTGACAAATACCCCTGTGATGTGAGTTTGGAGAAGAGCAGAGAAGACAGAGAAAGAGGGGAGAGTCCTTGGGCAGACCTAAATCCATACACGTGTATGAAAATCTTAGTCCTTGAGCTATAGACACTGCTATACTGATTACACAACCCAAATTCATGCAAATGCATACAATATTTTCCTTTAACTTTTTTTTCCCCAGCAAACATCAACCACCAAAATAATAGATATAAAAGGCAATTTGAACTTGAGAAGGTTAAAATAGCCCCAGGATTTCTTCATGCAGTAAAAATAGCAATGTACCCATAAGGAAGCTATAAGCATTCATGAGCAGCCATGAGATCATTCCACACAGTATTTTTACTTCAGTCAAATTACTATTTTAATGTAATAAAGCTTATGTTACATCACCAAGTGTTTTCTTCAGATATCCAGATATTGAAAGTTTACTAATATTACTTCTCTCTCTCCATATCTACCTCCAAGGATTATGTCTCACAGTTTGTTCCTTGGATTCAGAAAGGTCTTTCTTTTGCTCAGATCAAAGCACTACAAACTAAGTAGTTTGATCTCTGTGTGTATCTGATTGCAAACAGTGTGTATAATCCTGCACTTTATAAATATAATGATCTTATAATAGACCTGCTGAGCATAAGTGGGCAGCTTAATATACACAGCCTGTGAATCTTCATATTAATTACTTTGGCTCCCAAACTGTAGTGGGAAGAACTGGATGGAGGTTAGAATCTTGGCTCTGCAACTTACTAAGAGGACTTTAACAGTCACTTAACCTCTGAGAGTGTCAGTTTTCTTATCTATAAAGTGAGGATTAAAATATTTACTTCACAAAGTTGCCTTTGTGGCTTAATGAGATATAAAGAATTTGTGAAACTACTTACTCAATACTAAGCACATAATAAGCCCACAATAAGTGCTAATTAATTTTAAACTTGATCCAGAAAGGAAATGCATGTGAGATATCAGATCACATTGAAGACTACAAATAGGCTAAAACCAACCTTCCATATAGAAGAAATAGGGATGGCAGGTGCTTTGGCAAAGTAGGATATGAGAAAGGTTTTAGTCTGCCTCTTGGCCTCTTTAATTTGATTCAGTCATGTGTCCCTTGGTAAAGGTAACAGATTACCTAGATAACATACAAACAGGGATTTGGTCTTTCTCCATTTGAATCCCTTCCCACCAGCTAGAATCTAGCTGAATTAAAAATTGTGGCAAACGAGTATCAGGAGAAAGAACTGGACATTGGAGGAGAGGGTAGAAAGCACGCTGAAGCCAGGAGAAAGAGAAACAAAGAAGAAAATACCTCACTTACCAGACAGACCACCCATGCCTATGTTAAAACACCTGCAAGTGTACATGCAGGGGATTCCACAAGCCAGTATGCTGGTTTCTGATTTGAAGCCATCTCAGTTGTGGTTCTCAGCCTTGCTGAGTCTAAGTGACTGAACTTGGCAACATGTGAGACCAGGCAAAGACTCAGGCAGGTGCACTGTGCTTATAGCTGTCCTAGAAATTGTACTAGGTTTTGCTGAACTTCATCAGTTCTGCTTGGTTTTGCATAACTGTGATTTAAAATAATGATTAATGGGCCTTGTCTGTAGTAGAAAGGAAAAAATGTAAAGAGAGAATAAACTTTCTTAGAGGAAGAATTAACTGTTTCCTGGAGCTAGTTCCATGCCAAGAGAGCAGCAGGGAACACTGTAAATAGATTCAGATAGTTGTAAGCATGAGTGCACTTTGAATTTTGTACCTTGTGATTTGTCACCTGAGATTTTCCTTGAGATAATTTTCATATCATCATGCAAAGACGAAGGCATAACTTTGTTTATTTAGCTTTAACTAGATACCAAGAATCAAAGTAATGATTGCCAGTTTCAAAGTATTTTACAATCTATTTGGGATTTGACATAAATATCAGTGAAAATAACATAGGGATAATGCTGCCCATCTGTGTTAGTCAGCTTTTTCACTGCTGTGACTAAAAGACCTAACAAGAACAATTTTAGAGGAGGAAAAGTTTATCTGGGGGCTCACCGTTTCAGAGGTCTCAGTCCATAGACAGCCGGATCCATTCCTTGGGGTTCAAAGTGAGGCTGAATGTCAGGGTGGAAGAGTGTGGTAGAGGGAAGAGTCTCAGGACATGACAATCAGGAAGCAGAAAGAGAGAGAGAGACTACACTCACCAGATAAGACAATATATACCCCAAAGACATGTCCCTAATGACCACCTCTTCTGTCTACAACCTACCCACCTTCAGTTATCCCATCAGGAGAGTAATTCACTGATTGGGTTAAGGCTCTCATAACCCAATCATTTCATCTCTGAATGTTCTTGCATTGTCTCATGCATGAGCTTCTGGGGGACACCTAATACCTAAACCATAACACTCTCTAACGGGGTTGTCATGATATATCAACAGATAATATATGTGAGAGCTGCTGGTGCCATCCCTAACAGACATTAGGTGTTGAAAAAATATTTGCCTTCTCTGTAAACATTTTGTAAGGTTTTCTTGTTTATGGCTAGAATTTTGATTTTTTGCAATAGTTTAAATAAACCATCTGGTTAATTAAGATTCAAATGAAGCTTCATGTATTTGCCCAAGAGTATCAGGTAAAAATATTCTGGAGGAGCTGAGGAAGAGAAATGAATGGGAATATCTGTTCTTACTATAGAAAATGTATGTTATACATCAATTGCATGAAGACTTTGTCTTTACCTGCTCAGTACTATCTATGACTTCACTTAGAGTACTTGCTATGAGTTAGTAAACGAATAGATGATTCCAAGTTAATGCTACACAGAAACATATGATATATTTTACTTGTAGAAAACAGAAAAAGGTGCAATAAAAATTAAAAACATTTGATGTCTGCTTCCAGGCAAAATGGAATAACGGGAACCAGATTTATGAGCTAGCCCAAAAGTAAACTGAAAAAGAAATAATAAAATAGACGAAACAATCATTTTCAAACATTGGAACTTAGCATGAAATAATCATTTATAAGAGAGGGAAAATAAGAGAGTCCTGTGATTACCCCAACTTACTACTGTGTGAAAGGGTTTTCAGGCTTCAATAAAGGGATGGGGGATTCAAATAGTCTCCTTGAGCTGTGATGACAGAGTTGGAAGTGCAGAGAGATCAGGGAACTATAATTTATAAGGCAGGATCTTGAGAAGAAAAACCCAGGCAGAGATACCACTCCACGTATCTGAAGAGGGTTCCCCTTGGGTCTTGAACTAAACATTGATTAGTGCATCCCTGTAAGGAAATTATCCACAGCCAGGGAAATAATTATCCCAAAGGATAAGAAGGAAAAAACCTTGAAATTCACAAAGGAACAGAAATTGTTTACATACCAGTTTGTATTCCCACCAGATAGAGTAGAAAAAAAAAAAAACTCTCATAATCCATGGAACATTAGATAGTACTCAGAAGGATTTTGCATAAGTAGTAGAGCAAAATTTGTCAAACTAACATGCCTAATAAAGTATAAAGGCAAGCTTCAAAAGCATAAAATGCTTCCAAGTAACTTATTAGTGTCTGAGAAAAAAGAAAAAAGTCTAAAAACATTTATAGGAATAAAGGAATACCTAGTTTCCAGAAATGAAAAATGATAATGTCTGACACACCAGGCATGCAAAGAAGCAGGAAGATACTACCCAGAATGAGAAGTAAAACAAATCCATTGAAACTTAAGGACATAGACGAAAGAATCAGTAAAGGACATTAAAGCTTTTATTATAGCTATATTCTAACAAAAAAAAAATAGAAAAAATTGGTTTCCTAGACACCAAATGCTTGAAAGAGTTGTTTATACTTGCCATGCTTACTTCTCTGGAGTCCATTTGAATTAGATTTTCATCCATATTTCCCCAAAAATGGTCATTGACAAGGTCACCAATGACCTCTGTGGGAGACCAACCTTGCACGTGACTGAGTCACACTCCCCAGCTGGGTGCTGAGGCGCTCAGTCGCAGAAATGTGGCAGAGCTTTCCCCACCCTTCTTGGGTCCGAGGGTGTCTCCTGCATGGGTGTGTCTTGCTGCAGCCCCATGGGTGAAGCTATGCTCACCTGTTCCTTTGTAATATAACCCCTTGCCCTTTTTAGGATAGAATCTTCCTTGGAAGTGCCTTGTGTGTGTCTCCTTCTCTTACTGTGTCCTTGGGTGTGGCCTACCCAGGTGTCAGTCAGCCTGCTGACAGTGGACATCATGAAGATAGACTCAGCCCCCTGAAACCTGACCCCTTGCCTCATTTGAATAGTTTCTCCTCAATAAAAGGGTCAACGTGTGCTCCTGCTCTCTCTCTTTCTGCAGACCCTTAAGGTCGGAGGAGCCATGACAGCGACCCCAATGAAAAAGGTATTTGTGTCTCTTGTGTGGTTATTTCGTGCAGCCCAGTTAGCCCAGTTTAACTGGAGTCACCCCTGAGCCTTTTAGTTGCAAGAACAGAAACCCACAGACCTCCACATGGTGAAGTCCAGTATTTTGTCTTCCATCTCCATCATTCTCAACCTGTGAGCAGCATTTGACACATTGATCATTTTTTTTTAATTTCTTGGCCTTCTTCACTTGCTTCCCAGGACACCACTTTCAGGTTTTCTCCTGTTACTGGCTGTTCTTCAGTTCCTTTTACTTGTTTCTATTTATCTTCCTGAACCTACAAATTTCAGAGTACCTCAGGGTCCTCGGGCCTCTTTTCTTCCCTATCTTACTACCTTAATACTCTCAAATGTATACATATTTCCAACTAAGATCTTTCTTTAAACTGCAGATTAATAACCCAGCTGCTTACCTGACATTGCCACTTGATGTATAGGAGACAATCCAAACGTGACAGGTGGAAAGGCTTTTCTCTCTCTGACTTAACCTTGCCCAACTTCTTCCAGTTATAAGCTTCCCCATCTCAATAAATAACATACTCTTCATTCACAAAACTCAGAGTCATCCTTCATTCCTTTCTCTTACAACGCACAGCTGTTTCATCAGGAAATCCTATGGTTCTACTCTCAAAGCATAGCCAGAATTCACACACTTTCAATCACTCCTAGTGCCTCCTCCCCCATCACAGCTCACCTGGATAATTGTCATTGCTTCCCAAGTGAGTCTCCTGCTTACGCTTTTGCTCATGTCCAACTGCTTCTCCATGCAGAAGCCAAAGAAATTTTTCAAATTCAAGTTATAACACATCATTGCTCTGCTCAAAGCCCTCCAATTCTCCCGTCTTATTGACAGTAAAGGCCCCCCTGGCCTTACCAAGGCTGACCACACCCTGTGTGATCTCAGAGCACCACCCCACAGTGAGATTTTTAAAAAAGAGAAAAAAAACTCACTTAAGAAGTCTTTTATCATTTATATAAATGTATAAATATGTATATATATGTATACATAAAAAATATAAATATATATGGAAAGTATCTTTTCTTCATTCTACAGCTTGCCTTTTTCCTCTATATTTTGATTTAAAAAATTAACTTTAATGCAGTAAAATTTATCAATCTTTTCTTTGTGATCATCTTTCTCTACTAAAGAGAATAAATACTTTCTCCTATTACCATCTAGAAGTTTGTTGTTTATACTTACATTTACTTTCTCTGGAATTGATGTTTGTGTATAATGTATGGCATATGCTGTAGAGCAAAGGTCAAATTTATGTTTTCTATATCAATATGCAATTTACTCCGCACCATTATGGAAAAAACAGTACTGCTTGTTACTAGCAAATTTGTCATGAATTAAATACCCTTTGCATTTCAGTCTATCCTATTTTATTCTACTGCTTTATTTATCTATTCTTGAACAAATACCTCATTTGTCTATAGAACAGTAAAAATTAATGTAGAATTTCAAAATTAGGCTACAGTCGTATTTATTCAAGTTCTTCCATCTTGTTCTTCTTCAAAAGTGGGTTTTCCAGTATTAGTCTCTGTATTTCCCACTACACTTCATGTCAAGTGACATGCATACAAACTAAAATTTCTCAAAGTATTTTTATGGGAATATGTAGAGACTTTAGATCCTTTTGAGGAAAAATACAACATCTTTACATTCAAATTTTTATAATAACATATTGTTAGATTTACTTAGACCTTCTTTAAGTTCTATAAATAATGCAGATGTCTTCTTAGTGATCATCGACATTTTTAACTCAATATTTTTCTAGATAAATTGTATTTTTAATTTTACTGAGTAACATATTTATTAAAATGTATTTTTTAGTTGTTTCTTAGTTAAATAGAGAAATGCATAGTTAAACTTACCTATTAATTCTAATAATCTGGTAGCAAATATTCTATGTGTGTGAATTCTAACATCTGAGAATAATAATCTTATTTTGAATTTTTTGTCCTTGTACATTTTACTCTTTTGTTGTTGTTGTTGATGTTTATTTCTTCATTGAAGAGGATGTCCCATACATGGTTGGTCATCTTTGTGTAATTTCAGATAACACTTAAGCACATCTTAAATAATACATTTGCAATAGATTTTGTGTGATACCATTTATAAAATGAAAGATAAACTCCTCTGATCCCATTTGGATAAACTTTGTAACATTATGAATGAATGTTTACTTTATCAGAAATTATTCTGCATGTTTTTTGGGGTAAGATTACATTTTTCCCTCTACTATTGTAGTGATTCAATCAGCCATTTTTAAAAAACTAAAAAATTCAACTTGGTGAATTGTCTGTCTCATACTTGGTAGACATTGTTTTCTTTAAGTTTTTTTCATCTACATTCAGAGGAGATTAATTTGTAATTTTTCTTCCTTATATCATTGTCAGATTTTGCCATCATAATCTTGATATAATTAGGTAGTGCAACACACTTCACCTGGCATATGATATGTGGAAAGATTTTTAACTTTTAATTAAAGATTCAATGTATTTAATAGCTGTAGAATTTACACATATTTCGTTGTCTGTTTTGGTAAATTATGATCTTTAGGAATATGTATGTTTTATCTTTATTTTTAAATATATTAGAAACTAATTATCCTTAATAGTTTTATTTTATTTTAATATATGGAAATTATATAGTAATATCCATTTTTATCCCTAATATTGGTATTTGTACCTATAATTATTAATAGAATTTTTTCATTTGCTCTTTCTCTTTCTAAAATTTTCAAAACATGATTTTGATCAGTGTTATCCATTTTATTAATCTTCTCTAAGATTAACTTTTATCTTTGTAAATGCTCTGCATTACTTGTCTCCTCTGTTCATTTCTGTCCTTTGTTGTTTTCTTCCTTCACACTTCATCAGTCTTAATTGGCTAATTATTTTCTAAATTTTTTCAAACTAGTTAACTTGGTGATTTTCAGTTTTTTCCTTTTTAAATGAATCCATCTAAGACTATATATTTGTTTTCAAACATATTGCCTGTGTAACTTATACTATTTAGGTATTTTTATTATCTCTTTTTTTTTAAATTTTTTTAATATTTATTTTTTAGTTTTCTGCGGACACAACATCTTTGTTTGTATGTGGTGCTGAGGATCGAACCCGGGCCGCACGCATGCCAGGCGAGCGCGCTACCGCTTGAGCCACATCCCCAGCCCCTTTTATTATCTCTTAATTCAAAAGATTTGTAATTTCTACTTGAAATCTTTCCTTCATCCACAAATTATGTAAACAATTTAATTTTTATCTGCTTGATTTGTTAAATATTGATAGCAGTATTTTAAAATATATACCACTATTATTGTGTTTCTAGCTATTTGTCCTTTTAATTCTGTCAACTTTTTAAAAATGTATTTGAAGGGACGTCTTTAATCTACACCATTATATTTTAAAGTGAAGTTAATTTGTTACAATTTATTATAATTCTCTTTCCAGAAATGCTTTATCCAACATTGTAATACACCAGGTTTCATTAGTGGTTTTTGTTCATATATTTTCAAGTTTTACTTTTAATTTTTCTTGTTTTTTTTTTCAGAACTTTTTGTCTTAGTCAACTAATAATTTTTGTATTTAACTAGAGCATTAAGGCCACTTACATGTATATAATCGTTAATATAACAAAAGTTAAACCTATCATAATTTATTGTGCTGTTTTTCCCATGAGTTTTTGGAAAATCTTCCTCTCCTTACTTAATCTAGATTAAACATTTTTTCCTATCCCTAACTCCTAAATGACTTTTATTTCTATCACTTTAGTTGTGACCTAAGAGATTATAATACATATATGTTAATGAGTAGAGTACGCTATTACCTGGTTCTTTTACCTTATTTCTGCATGATGTAAAATAAAAACAAAAAAAAAAAATCCCCATCCCAAGGATCTATTTAAATTTTATTGTATTTTAAGCCATGGAGACATTATTTTCCTTATTTTGGACAGCCAATATTCAGATATTCAGATAGTGTTTTATTCAGACAGTAGACATATGAATGAATTTGTCAGCAGACTTTTTTTTCCTCTTTATTCCTTCCACCATTTCTAAACTGCCATCTGTGATCCCTTTTCTCCTACCTGAAAAGAACCTTTAATATTTGTTCAATATTTGTTTATGCTACATAAACAACTAGGTTATCATGTATTTTTTTTCAGAATGTGGAGATATTGTACTGTATTTTGTCTTACGTTGTTTCTGTTGAAAATTCTGCTATGAGTAAGTTTGTTGAAGATCATCTGTCTCCTCAAGATATTTTCCTGCTTTTAAATACTGTGATGTTCTTTGGTGTCACTTTCTTTTAATTTATACTGCTTATGGTTGACAGAGTTCCCCAGCTTTGATCCTCAAAAGAGTGAACACTTCAGCATGAGTTAAAGTGCCATTACATCATTTAAAAAATGCAACCCAGGATGGTATGGGCAACCAAAAGGGGAAATGAGAAAAATATTCAAAAATAAAGTAAAATGGGTTTTTATACTGGCGATTACATGGTAGGTGAGGCTCAGTAGCTGAGTTTACTTTTGTTGTATATAACTTCTACATAAGATTTGCAAGAAGAATCATACCTAAGGGTAGCCACAAAAGAAAGAATCTTCCAAGATTCTTCTCATTTCTTTTTTGTTCTAAGTGCTTCCTACAAGAAATGAATTCTTAATTCTTAATCCTTAATTCTTCAGTACATTAAGGATAGTTATTTGGTTATGTCTGATTGTTTCATTATTTGAAGGCCAAAAGAGTCTCTATTTTCTGATTTCTTTTTTTAATTTTTCTTCTTGCCATCTTATTACTTCATATGATTGAGTTTTAATTGCGGTCTGTACATTACATATGACATTATCTTTTTTCCAAGAAGAATTTGCTATTGATGGTACCGGTACCTCTGAGCATATTCAATTTGAAAACACAATTTTCAAGAAAACACTTCTTTAACTTTACACTGATAGAGGTAAACTTTTTGAGAACCTACTATATACCTTACTCTGTATTATTTTTTAATCACATGATATTGTTTTATTTATAAGTAAAAAAAAAATCTTTTATTCAAGATGAGAAAGCAGAATCTCAAAATGCTGACAATATACTCAAAAAGACACTTCTGACATACAGCAAAGAAAAAATGCAAATTCTGTCCTGTGATGCTAAATGCTCTACTCATGCCACTTCACTATTACCTCCACTGACCCTCTCTCCACATGTTTGGAAGGGATCCAGTTGTAGTGGTGAAAGACATCAGGATTTCCTAATATTTGGGTTGAAATCCTTCTAAGTTGTCTAAATAGTATGTAACTTAAAAGTAATACCCATAAGTAAAATAAAACGTGGAGAGTAAATTAGAAAAAAGAAACCAGCAAACCAATTCTCTGATAAAAGGAATACAAAGCCACAGGCTGAGTGACTAACATTTTCTCTGGATCTGATTTGTTTCATGTGTCCTGGGAAAGCCCTTGCATTTGACTGCAGCCCAGTGAGAACTCTAGAACACCCAGCGCCTATGCTTTGGGCAGCTTTGGGTCAGCTTGAACTCTTTAAGGAGACATTCTTCTCCTGATCCAGGTCCACTGTTAAAATTACAGGGGAATTTACAGCACTACATTCCTCTTCTCATGTGGTGGGAGGAAAAGGGAAAGAGTTTCACCATTGCTTTTTAAAAGATGATTTAAACTCTTTTAAGACTTCATGCTTTTTATTGGACATTTTATGGAAAATTTTGAAGAGGTTCAATGAATTCCATTAAAATGGAACTTAAATTGAAAGGAATTCCTTCCCCCTAAAGGAGTTCCATAATATTTATTTGATTCTCACATCAATTTGGCCATGAGTAACTCTTATTAAGAGGTAGTTTGGTTAGGTATCTTATTTGGTCTTAATTTAATAGCCTAGCATTAGGCTGTCGAGCTTGGTAATTACTTCCTTGCTGGGACACTTTACTGAATGTTCTGAATATTTCACAATAAGCAGAGGGGAAGACCTGGATGTTGCTCCATGTAATTTTCTTTGATTTTCAGGGCTTATATTATTGAAGGTTTGGTAGTTTCTAAGAACATACTATATTTGAGGTTTAGATATGAGCATGAAGCCATTTCAGGGTGATACTCATGATTGGCAAACCCAAATAAAAGAATTTGAGTACAAAAGCACAAAGGAACTAAATAAAGGAAGAATTAAATGAAGGAAAAGCTCAAGTTTGAGAAAAGGTTTAAGTTTCCCCATAATTTGAAAGGAAAAAAACAAAACAAAACATTGAGACTGATTCTCACAATTACTCCATCTCTTTTGTGGATAATAGGTGGATATCATATATTTCATGGGTAAAGGTAAAATCAGAAAAGGTTTAAAATATGTGACTCTATTCCATTATAGCTGGTTCTTGGATCTTCTCCTGGTAATTTCAGCACTAAGACTAATGGCTAAGAAAACACCAGGGGGCAGTGAGTAAAAGTAAAGAGAATAAATCTGAATACAGACCAAAAGAAAAGAAGAAATAGTCCAGTGAAAAATATTAAAATCTGGTCTTTAAAAAAAGTACTGAACACATTCCACACTTCTACTCCCTCGTGGGCTTGACATTACCAGCCATCTCACAGAGAGAAGTGTAAAAAAGGAATGGAAACAACCACCAAAAATACTTGGCCACTCCCGTGTGTCCTGGGATACTGATAACACAGTCACCACCAAATAAATTTCACATTATTATATTCCAGATACCAAAAGGATAACATCATACATCTTAGGAACAGAAAAAGAATTTATATAACCAAAGCAAGGAAGCTGTAACTATATAATCTGTATCTCCTCTCCTATTTCTGTGAAGCATTCCATGCAGATATAAAAATTATGTAAATGTCAGTGAGGAAAAATGCAATAGCAAAAGGACTTGAATAGCAATGTTCATAGCAGCTTTGTTCATAATTGCCCAGAACTGGAAAAAAAAAGCCCACATTACCTTCAACAGGTAAGTTATAAACAAATTATAGTAAATATATGAAATGGAATACTACAGACCCAAAAATGTATACGAGAGAGAGAGAATGACATACAAAATGCATGTATAAAATCAATATACTGTATGAAATTTAAAAGACACAAAAGAGTATATATAATATACCATTGACATGAAATTTTAGGATGGAAAATAAAATCTGTAATGAGAGAAAACAGCTCAGTGGCTACCTGTGCCAGCAGTTGGACTGGAGCTATGGCTATTAACTGTAAAGGGACATGTGAGGATTTGGGGGGCTGACAGAGATGTAGCATATGTTAATTGTGAGAGTGGTTAAATATATACTTTTCTCAAAGCTCATGTAACTTTACATTTCAAATGAGTTTATTATTACATCATATGAAATTATACTTCAATAAATGGATTTTTAGTGGAATGCATTTAACTAAGAAAAACAAACCTAAAGCTTGAATATTTTCTTGAGAGTCTATTCACATACCAATTAGAATGAGTAAAAAATATGGATGTAGTCAAAAAATTGGTTAGGTAAAGCTACCTGTCTGTTGTTTTATGTGAATTTTTTTATCCACAATTAGGGAGAATGCCCTCCTCCTTGCCTACCTCTATCTGATGGATGAATAGCTTTTTTTATAAAGAATGAATAAATGATCAAAAATTCCCAGAGACAGTTATCAGGCACACTGTCCTTTATTTTCTGCTCAAGACATTATTAATCAATAATCAGATGTTATACACATTAGTTTCCCAGCTTTCTGCTAGAGAAGCCTCTTTATGGAAACTGTAGACAATATTGGGCAGCATTGAAAGTTGGCCCCAACTCTCATGTCAAATGGGTGGATCAAATCCACACTCTGCAAACAAAATCCACACTCCCCTCATGAGCTCATTTATTTCTTCTGTTAACAAAAACAAAATGAGAAAAATGAAAAAAAAATTGACAGTGATAACTTCTAATTATAATTTTCAATTTGGACAATGAGAGGCAAGTTTTCTTATCTCTAATGAAAATTTTTAAAAGTAGGGGGCTGGAGTTGTGACAGTAGCAGAATGCTTGCCTCACACATGTAAGGCACTAGGTTCAATCCTCAGAAGCACATAAAAATAGATAAACAAAATAAAGAGATTGTGTCCATCTATAACTATTTTTTTAAATTTTAAAAAAAGTAGGAAAACTACAAGAACTATTTTCACATAGTACAAAATGTAAACACTATAGAAAATATTGTCCTTTCATCCCTCCCCTATTTAAAATTTAATTGATTGTCTGCTAGGTAGAGAACAGCCTAGGTCTCACTGGGCCATGCTATTTTATGTGGTCAGAGTTAAACAGTAATCAGTATTGACTGAATTCATATTATATGCCAGAAAATGTTCTACACGTTTTATATCTGCAAATTTTTCAAATATGCACAGCAACCCTAAGAGGTAGAGTTGGTTACCGAAACATTCCTGCATATATAGAACCTGGGATGTAGAGAGTGAGGTGAAATACTTTACTGAAGTTGAAAAGTAAGTAGTTAGGTAAAACTCAAATTCGGGTAGTCTGCCCCAGTACCCACATTTTAAACCACCATACTACAATTCACCATCATTTGTCAAGTGGTCAGAGTTGAACTGCCATCCAAGGGGATCTACATTCCCTGCTAGGTCAATTTGTCTATTTTTCCAGAATCATGCTATCTTGACTCAAAGTGCAGCCATGGTATTGTCAGTATCCCCAAAAAGGGGGTTCAATGTCAATAAAAATCCCTAGAAACCACTCTGTGGAGACCATTTTTCTTTTACCTGCTCTTTAGGAGGTCCCCAAAAAAAGAGACATTCTAAATGAGATAACTGTTTCTCTTTCTTATAATAATAAATAAAAAGTTAAAGTACAAGATGGATGACTTAGTGTGCTTTGTGCAAAGTTTCCATGCTCTAATTTAATTATTATATCTAATTATATATGGTAAGCCCCACTTTAGATTAAAAAAATGGGTTTTGAAAAAATAAATAAGTTGAAGTCAAGCATCTAGTAAGTAGCAGGCTCATAAGCATAACAGGCTGTGTCTTATTCCAAAGTCCACACCCCGACTCACTAATCTGTAAAGAGGTAACAAGTTAGGGTGACTTGCTTTGCAGTGACTACATGTCACTGCTATGACATGTAGTTAATTCCTACATGGGATTAACTCTGGGAGGATCATGGTAAAAGAATTACATAAAAGGCTGAATAGGCATCCAATGCTATTTTTTTTTACTTCAAAGAATAATCTCTAAAGTAATTTTTTTTCTCTGAAGAAATTAGGAACTGTCTCATTTGAATAAATCCTGGATAACAATTATTTAGAAAAATGCTAACATTACGTACTTTATTCCAAAAATTTAGCTACCCCCAAATCAAATGCAGTCTAATATCTGAAAATACGTAATCTATAATTGAGACACTCTGCCAAAGGATTCTTATGAAAATGGCATGAAGTGACAGGCTATTATCCTGTCACTCCTTTTTGTGCTCCATTATCATTCATAAGATATTCAAGTTCTACTGTAAATATCGAATGGGAAAAAAAAGTGTTTTCATTTGGCTTTAATTATTGAATTAAAGAAGGTTAATACTGTGAGATTGACTTATTTCCTTTATTTCTGATATATGTGAAGCAAGTTTCAAGTATATTTATGTATTATTTATATTTAAATAAAAGTATTAAGCAAACAAGTATTTGACCTGAAATCATCTTAATGACTAATGGATATAGATGAAAAAAAAAAAATGGTCTCCATTATGAAGACAAATTATCAGCCTTTGATCATTAGTGAACTATTGGCTTTGAGATAACTGAGATAGTTCATAACCTTGAAAATGTTTGCCCTAGCCTTCCATAATAATATTAACATAGAACTCTTTATTTTTTATTTTTAGCAATCTGTTCTAAATATAATATCTAGGAATCCTAATTAAAATAAATTATACTCCATTATATATAATGTGTCAAAATACAATTTACTCTTATATCTAAAATGAACAAATAAAAATGGGAAAATAAATAAATAAATATTAAGACCTAAATTCAATAAATAGTTTATGGGAATAATTAAAATGAACAACTTAAAGAAGCAACCTGTGATACCAACCAAATGAACAGAGGCTCAGAAAACTATAGAACTATAACAAAGTATCAAATACATGGGCAAGAAGCAGAAGCAGATATGAGGAGGAGGAGGAGGGGGGGGAGGAAGATAAAGAGGGTATGACTGAAAAAATATTTGAAGACATGATGGCAAATCTTTGGTAAAAATATAAACCCCAACTTAAACCACACATTATGCAAAAATTATCTCAATGTAGATCATAAATTTAAGTGGAAAATGTAGAACTATATCACCTTTAGAATATAACATAGGGGGAAATCTTCAGGATCTTTGCTGTAGAGTTCTAAGACACGGTATCAAAGGTAAAATTCATCAGTAAAAAAAAATTTAAAAATTAGATGACATCAAAATAAAACACTTTGCTCTGGAAATATTCATTTAAGAGTATGAGAAGGCAGACTAAAGAATAGGAGAAAATATTTGGAAAGCACATCTCACATTAAAGTATATCTAAGATATAAAAAGTGCTAAAAATTTTGACAATTAAAAAAAAAGCAAACAATCAAATTAGAGAATGAATGAAAGACATAAGGAGAGATTTCATCAAAGAAAATGTACAGATGGCAAGTAAACACATGGAAAAGTATTCAATATCTCTAGCCATTAGGGAAATGCAAATTAATGAACTACAATGAACTATAACTATATATCTCTTTGAACAGCTAAAATTTTAAAAATCAGTGACAAAAACAAATCTGGTGAGTGTGTGGAGATACTGGATCTCTCCTACATTGTTGTTAGAAATGTAAAATGATAAATTTCTCTGGAAAACGGTTCAGCAGTTTCTTCAAAATTAAGTGTATACTTAATTTACACAGCAATTTACACTGCTCAGCATTAATCCTAGAGAAATTAAAACGTATGTCCACACAAACTTTTGTACACAAATGTTCAAATTGGCTTTAATTCTATTAGGCAAAACCTAGAAACAACAAAATGTCCCCCAAAGTGAAGAGCTAAATAAACTATGATATATCCACAGGATGGAATACTACTGATCAATGAAATGGGAATAATTTATGTCTTGGGTGAACCTTGAGAACATTGTGCAAAATTAAATGACTCAGGCACCACAAAGCAAATACTCCATGATTCCACTTCTGTGATGTATCTAAAGTGTCAAATTCATGGAAACAAAGTATAGTGGTGGTTACTCTGGCTGGGGCATTGAACAATTAGAGCTTTTCTTAATCAGTATAGAAAAGTTTAGGAAATCTGTTTCATACCAATGTGAATATACTCAACATTACTAAATTGTACACTTAAAAATGCTTAAGATAGTAAACTTTGTTATATCTTTTTTTTTTTTTTTAACCATGATAAAAATCATAGAATGGAGATAGGAAAGAATGACTGCTAAACACCTAGGACACTAGAGGGATCTCAAGGACATTATGCTGAGTGAAAAGAAAAAGCTATTCTCAAATAGTCACACACTGTACAATTCCATTTATAGAGCATTTCCAAATTTTGAAAATTACAGAGATGAAGAAGAGCTTAGTAATTGCCAGGGATTAGTAATATTTGGGTTGGGGGGTGCAACTATAAGAGGGCTACACAAAGCAGATCTTTGTGAAAAGAGTTCTATCCCTATTGTATTGGTAGTTCTGGGAATCTACATATGATAAAATGGAATAGATGTGCATTGTACCAATATGACTTTCCTAAACTTGATATTGTACTATAAATATTATATTCTTTATTTAAATGTTTTAGTACAAATCCCAGAAAGTTTTTAGCCTTTAACCATACAAATGTATTATTTCACGGTTCTGGGGCATAGATTGGCTCAGCTGATTCTTTGATCCTGGTTTCACAGTCAAATCCAAAAACTTAGCAGGGCTGCATTACTTTGAGGTTTCAGAATAAAATCTGCTTCCAGGATCATTTGGGTTTGGGACAGGATTCAGTTACATGTGGCTGGGTGTGTTCCTGGCTTTTAGAGGCTGCATGAAATGCTTGCCTCATGGCATCATCTCTGTGTCTTCAATGACAGCAACAGCAGGTTAAGTACCTCCCATACTTTGAACCCCCCTATTCTCACCCTCTGTTTCATCTGTCTTCTGCTATCCTTTTCCACCCTGAATCAAATTGGAGGCACTTCTGTACTTTCAACTGCCCTAGCGTACCATTTTGGGAACTTCTTTTTGAATTTATAAGTATCTTAAAATAAAGTTGTTTTAATGAACAAAAGAAAAAATAAAAGCAATATAAATGTATTTTCTAGCAAAAAATATTTTCTACCACCAGAAGACACACACTAAAGGAAAATCTAAGGAAGATCCTTCAGTTGAAGACAAAGAATTTCAGAAAACAAGAACACTGAAAGGGTAAATATCTGAGAAAAATCAAAGTTAATATTGACTTTGTAATACAATGAAAACAACATGTCTGCCTTAGAATATAGAGAGAATTGAAATGCACCTCAGAATAGCAAATAGCAAAAGAAGGATTAAGGAATTAAATGGAGTTCAAATGCTTAAATATCCTTGCACTCTCAGGAAGTTTTAAAAGTAGAGAACTACAGGTGACTCTAACAAAAGCCAAGCATGCTGTTTTACTTAGCTTTCTCTATGCTATGACTAAAGGATCTGACCAGAACAACTATAGAGGAGGAAAAGTTTATTTGAGGGCTCACAGTTTCAGAGGTCTTAGTCCATAGAAGGCTGGCTGCATCTCTGGGGCTCAGATGAATCTGAACATCATGCAGAGTGTGTGGCAGAGGGAAGCAGCTCACACCATGGTGATCAAGAAGCAGAGAGAAAGTCTCCATTCTCAAGATACAAAATATATACACCAAAGCTACACCCTAATTCTCACCTTCTCCAGCCACACTCTACCACTTTACTTACCACTCAGTTAATCCCTATCAGGAGATTAAATCACTGATTGGGTTAAGACTCTTACAACCCAATCATTTCTCCTCTGAACCTTGCATTATCTCTCATGTGAGTTTTTTAGGGACAACTCACATCCAAACTATAACAGATGCATATTATACTTTCCAGTGTAATCACTAAGTGGACAATGAAAAGATATGTAAATAACAAATGAATGAAAGAAAGGGAAACATAAAAGGAAATGCTACTTAATTAAAAAAAAAAAAAGACTAGAAAGGAGAAACCAGAAATGAATATCAGGTGGGATAAAGAGAAAACTCAAACATATTAACAAATACAGTACATGTAAACATACCAAATATTCTAATTAAAAGATAAGGGCCATAACGATGGATAAGAAAAAATTATATGCTGCTCAGAAGAGACACAGTTTAATATAAGGAGACAAGTAGAAAGTAACAGGATTGAAATGGGAAAAAAATACATAAAATGACCTCCCACAAAATAAGAAGTATGATATGGCTATTTAAAATTATAAAAAAGGAGAAGTTAAAGAAAGGTAATAAAGAGAAACAGTTCATGATAATTAAAGTACTGCCCTTCCCAGAAGTTATCATCATTGTTAATGTACACACACTAGTAGCATAAAACCCAAGTATATAATCAAAAACTGCTAAAAAGTTAATAGAAGAATTTGAAAAATACACAAATGTTGTTAAAGTTGTAGTAAGCCTTTCCCGGTAAATAAAAAAAACAGACTAAAATAAATCAGAAAGAATATTAAAGATGAGACTAACTCATCAATAAATTTGATCTAATTGTCATATAAATAACACCACACAAAGATTCTACATTTTTATGCACATGAAGCATTTACAAAAATTGCAAGTTTTTGTTTCTGAACCATGAAGCTAGTCTTAAGAAATTATAAAGGATTGAAATCTTACAAAGAATGTTCTCTTATCACAGAGAAATGAAAGCTGAAATTTATTTTTAAAAGTAGCTAGAAAATGGCCAAATGTTTGAAAATTAACTACTTATTTTAAAAGAAACTATGAGTCAAGGAAAATATTCCAGTAGAAATCAGGAAATATTTTTGAAGTGAATATAACCAAAATATAGCTTATCAAAATTTACAGGGTACAGCAAAATCTTTTGGTTATGGGAAACTTTATAGATTTATATGCATATTGGGGAAAATATACAATTACATTCCTTAAAAGGAAATAGAAAAGTTAGAATTTTTCTGCCCTTTTATATTTACAAGTGTTTCAAATCCCTGAGCTTTCAAAGAATAGCTTTTTAAATCCACATATACTTTGAAGAGATGATGTTGTTGGATTTATAATGATAGGTGCTCTCAGCAGGAATTCATCCTTCATCAATTTGGAAGGTTTAATCAAAACCTCTAATTTGTATTAGGAATTTTTATTGCTGTATTGTGTACCTATTGTAACATTTTGTTTTAAGGGAGCTTTAATGTGCACATGTTTTTGTAGTTTGGAATGCTGTTGTATGTATTAGTACTTGCTTTTAAAGCTCTTAGACATCTGTTGATGAAAAGAGCAATATAAATGCAAAAGTTTGGTCTTTCAAACCATTTACAATGTTCAGAATAAGAAAGAATAACTGAAATGTGAAGTGAACCACAAAATTAAAGTGTTTACTTTTCTGCCCTCCTTTTTAAAACAACCTCAACTCAGAGGAATAAAAGATAAGGGGTGGGTGTAGAATTGGTTTCCCAACATGTGAATAATAGTTCTAAAAATAAGCTAAATGGCTGAAGAAAGACATAGGAAGCTCTTTAATAAAACAAACAACTACTATTCCTCAAAGTTGATAATAATAATAAATATTAAATTTTAGATTATTAAATTTGCTTTAAACCCTTGCAAATAAATTGCTTATTGTTAATTTACCAATTCATTTGTTCAGTTATGCATTGATCCAACAGATCTCTGTTAAGTAGCTGTTCTTTGCCAGGAATGGTGCTAAGGCCAAGAGATATACTGGTGAGCAAACATGTTTTTCTTTCTTCTTGGTGCCTACAGTGCAGTAGGAGATGCATTATATAGTCACGTACATAGGTATATACAACCTGCAGTCAGTCTCAAAAGAGAGGCCCAGGGTGTTTTGTGAGCATATAATTTAGGGGATTCCTCTAAGGAGTCAGGGACACTTCTTTAGCTTCAGTCTTCCTTTGAGCTGCAGGCTATAAGATGAAGACTGGTCAATCAAAGAAGAGAAGTGGAAGGGAAGAGCCTTCTAGTACAAGCAAAGGCTTCTAGTGGGAGGAATCCTTAGAGAAAAGAACCAAAGTCGGCAGGGCTGAACAAAGAGCTGGAGGGCAAAGTGTGAAAGGAGAGAGCAAGAGAATGTGAAGAGGGTGAGATGAAGCAGAAGTCGGCAGAAAACAGATCACAAGGCCATGTTAAAAGTTCTGTTTTTCTCCCCATCACAAAAGGAAGCTAGCAAAGTGCTGTTGGCATAGCTAGTTCAGTATTTTCAAAAATATCACTAAAATCACGGCTCCTGTCATAAGCTGTGCAGTTAGGATGAGCTGAGTTAGGACAGTAGTTTTCAGCAGTGTTCTGAGGACAAAGCTTCGGGAAGCCAAAGCCCTCCCCAGCCTGAGTCTGATTCCCTTTCCCCAATCTGTCTCCTGTGATTCTCACCCCACCCCCATCCCCACCAAGCCAATTTGCTTACTATTACTGACCCAAGTGATTCCTAGTCTTTATTTCACCTCTGCCCATGGAACGCCTTCCTTTGTTAGGGGCTAGCATTAATACTGCCTGGCAAAGCACCTAGGCTATACCACGCGCTGCTCCTTAAATATTCAAAGTCAAGTTGGTAGGAAAATAGGTTTTATTCACAGCCAGTTTGAAAAGAAGATAGAAAAAACTTACCACTTCAAAAATTTCATCTTTGGCAAGTTCTGGGGCCAATTAAGTTTTTAAAAGAATAGAGGCAGCAAAGTGAGAAATAATATATGTAAGAGGCAGAAAATATATAAATGCAGATTTAGTGAGCCTGGGCTGGACAAGCCTGGGGAGGGGGCAACCTCCATTCTCAGCTTCTCTGTCTCCCAGTGTGGGAAGATGGGGGCAGCTCCTCAGCATTTACTCTCAGCCTGAGAAGTTGCTCTCAATTTTAGAGTGGCCCCAGCTTCAGTCTGTTTCACTTTCACAAATGCCATCTTCTCCTTTTACCTAAATCATAATCATCTTATACACCCAAACTTAAGTTCTATCTCCTTTCTTTAGAAAATCACTACCCATGGCCATATCCTTCTTTCTCTGCATTAAATACACAAGTACTTTCTTTTCCTCTCTGATAAAATGATAAACTACTTAGGGAAGGAAAAGTGGCTTACGTTTCTCTGGATTCTTCTATAAAACCAGGTATAAGCTGTGACTGGGTGCAAAACATTCTTTTGTGACTTGACTGCATTGCAATGAAAAGTGTCCATAAGGGTACAGATGATTATTTAGAGATATAGATGATATACATATATAGTATGGATTATATATATATATATATATTTTTTTTTTTCCCAAGTTCCACTTAGTACCAAAAACGTTGATCTATATGATAATGCTAAGTGAAGTTAGCCAATCCCCAAAAAACTATATGCTGAATGTCTTCTTTGATAATAAGGAGATTGATTCATAGTGGGAGAGGGAGTGGGAGCGTGGGAGGAATAACGGAACTCTAGATAAAGCAGAGGGGTTGGAGGGGAATAGAGGGCACATAGGGTGATTAATGATGGTGGAATGTGGTGATCATTATTGTCCAAAGTACAGGTATGACGACACGAATTGGTGTGAATATACCACGTGTACAGCCAGAGATATAAAAAATTGTGCTCTATATATGCAATAAGAATTGTAATGCATTCTGCTATCATAGATAAATTTTTAAAAATTACATAAAAAAGTTGATCTATATGAATAAGAAGGAAATTGTGAAGAAGAATGCTTGATAATAGATAAGACTCCAAGCCATCTGTAGTTGGCTTCCTTGATTTGTGGATTATGAGTTCTGGTAGCAAAACATGTCTTATCTAGCTTTTGGACAGACCTGCACATGCTAAAATGTAGCCACAGTACCTATGAACTTGACTCATGATGGGACTACCATTAGAACTTCTTCTAGGACAGGAGGAAATTGGGCGTTGTCCCACACATGCCAGAGTACATTCCAGCAAGGCCCTGTGTCACTGTGCTCCCCATCCAGTGATCTTACAAAACTCTGACAATGAAGAAAGAAAGGATTTGAAAAGTAGGTCTTAAAGAGGGCATATGTTGCCAAGAATGCACATCTATGTTCATCCTGTATACAGGCCAAGCAACCCTATTCAAAATGATTGAGACCAGAAGTATTTTGGATTTTAAATACTTTTGGACTTGGGGAATATTTGAATATGCATAATGATATGACATGGGGATGGGAGCCAAGCCTATGAAAAGGACATTTGTTTTTATTTCATATGCACCTTATACACATAGCCTGAAGGTAATTTTATACAATATTTTTAGTGCATCTCTATTTTGACATGACCTATTACATGAAATCAGATGTGGAACTTTCCACACCTATGGGATCATGTTGGAGCTCAGAAAGTTTCAGATATCTGGAGCATTTTGGAACTCATATTTTCCTATTAGGGGTGGTCAACCTGTATTAGTCCCACAAACCTTCAATAAAGCAACAGCACTGTTTCAAAGTTTTTTTTTTTTGTTGTTGTTGTTTTTTTGAAGAAACAGATGAAGTGGTTAAATTTTGTGAGATATATGAAGGGTCAGCTTTACGTGCACAAGATAGAGCTTTAGGCTTTAATAAGACCAGCTAATGCACATTGAACATGTCAGGCAAACAGCAGAACTCTTGAAGCTTGTTAGCTCTGCTGGTTTTTACAGGAACCCTATGGAATAACTTGTATCATTACAAATAACAAGCCTGAGGCTCAGAGAAGGGAAGTAAGTCACTCAAAACCAAGGAAAAAGTAATGAAGATGCCAATATTTTGATGGGGGCTTGTCTGGCTACTGAATCTGAGCCTCGATGTCAGACAAAACAGTGGCCACCCATGGACATACATGACTGGGCATATCTACCTAGGGATTTTGAATGGCCAAGTTCCTCTGATGTCTCTGGACCAGAGTTGCCACCCCAGTGGGTCACTCCCTCTGTCATACCTCCATTTTCTTGGGAATTTCCACAGCCACTCAGTGCTCACCCAGGAGATAGAAATTCTCAAGATTCGCACTCAATATCGTCACAATGTTACAGAGGCAGCAAAGCATTGGATTTCAAAGTCCACTTTCTGCATTTCGGAGAAATGGAGTTGAATTCTGGTTTCTAATCCAACAGAGTATGATCTTCCACAAGTTAACTTCTCTTGGTCTCTGATTTACATTTGTACCTAACTCATAAGCATCTTCTGATTATTGAATGAATTAAAAGGTAGAATAGAGCTTTATAGGACTCCTGGTACAGAGTAAAAGGCCAACAAGTTTTCTGTCTCCTACCTTTGTTTTGTCCTATACATCCTCTCCTCTACAAACAGTTTGTGGTTACTTAATGATCCCTGTGCTTGCCCATTGTCTTAGGTTGGATTTAAGTACAAGCATGTTATTTGGTATGTAGTCCCAGAAAAAAACCATCAGGAGAGTGGAGAAGTAAGGCAGAAAAGGGAGAAAGCCAATGAAGGATAAGCTAATGAACATCAATAGATCCTGGTTCCTGAGGTCCCATCCTGCTGATATCTCCAGGAGGTAGTATAAAACACACTTACCTGAGGGCAGGGAAATCTCCATTTGTTGCTGATTTGGGTCTCAGCCCCCTGACCCTACTACCTTGTCCCAGAGGCCTGCTATGCAAGACCTCTTGGCTAAAGATATCTCCTAGGCAGAAGTACAGAGTGCAGTAAGAAGCTGCCTGCATGCTCTAGAATGGTAGCTATCCACAGGATGTGGCAGCAGAATGTTCAGCATCTACAAAAACTGTGGCTATGCCTCTGCTGTGGCACTTATTTTCATTTGCAAAGCCCTCTTCCCATTTCCATCCTTCAAAGAGCCTATTCAACTTTTTCTTTCTCACAGAAGACTTAACTAGCTGTTCCACGAGGTGATCTTTTTAAGGTTGGAGTTACTACAGTTCTTTCTGCAAGTCTGTCTTGGATTATGTCTATATAAATGTTGGCAAGTTGGTTTTGACAATTGATTCTTGAAATCAGAGGTTCCCTCTCCATTATTATTATTATTATTATTTTTTGCAGAGCCCAACACAGTACATGGCCCATAGTAAATATTCAATGAAGATCTGATTTGTTGGATTTAATTGTATTCTGAATCAAAAATGATTAGGCACAACCTATTTATGTTCTCCACTGCACAAGTTTTATATTTCTGCCTCTTGAGAGATGTTGGCTAGAACATCTCCTTGCCTTGTTTAATGAAGTTTGATCTTACATCACATTTAAATGCCTTGGAGTTCCAAAAGACAAATATATCCTCATGCAATTTAAATGATAATCAGCAGGCTATTTTTTCCTTATGAATATACAGAAAACTGATGGTCACAGCAGGTATCTGATGAGGCTAATCTATCAATGTCCTGATAATTCTCTGCCTGATTGCCCCCAGCCTGGAAGGTGCATGATCACAGAAACACGGAGCAATTTGATCAAGACCAGAATAGATTATCGATTGTCCTCAAGTGAACTGGTTGTTTGTAGAAGATGAGTTTAGCATGATGTCCCAAGGGAGCCCCTAAGAAAGAAATCAATATTGAGATTCCAAATGTTGTACAAGAGAACTAGAGAAGGTTTCTAAGAACTGTAATCCTCGGAGTACTCGGTGAAGTGGAAAGAGAATTGTGATTAGCCATCCTACTTTGTTAGTTGGAATTCTAGCCAAAAGCATTCAGAAAGGCCTGAGATTCCTAATGGATGACTTGACTATTTGATCACTTTGGCTTTTGAGCTTCTGCATAGTTTCCTAGACAGTCTAAACTATTTATTTTGATAATGTTAACAAAAATATTCTCCAAACAAAAGGGAAAGTATGGTCCCCATTGGGTATAGCAGGTGGCCAGATCTTTACAGTAATTAAAGGACACAATATTCTTGACAGTGATGTTTGAGAAATAAAAATACAGCACACACATTGCAAATGTGTCTGCATTTTGATATTAGTTTTAGACACTTAACATTTACACAATTAGATCATTCTACTTTCTCAGAGCTTAGTAGACATTCCTCTCATATCCCAGGCCTTTCCTTTCCTTTTTGTTTCTTCCATATTGCTCTTAATTTTATAGGTTTCTTCCCTTCCTCATACACTTTGTTAAGTGGTTTATGACCTGCAGGGAAGGAGCAGGGAGTACAGGGATATCAAGAGGCTTGGAAAGTTCACATTGATTGGTAATGTGGAGTGGAGCCAGTGTCAGAGCTTTCCAAACTTGGAGGGTATTGAAAACTAATCCTTTCACTTATGTTCACTTAAGGGTTCTTTGTAGATCCCAGTTTCTGGGGATCTCCCCACTGTTATGCTTTTGCTGAAGACAAATGCACCTCACACTTATTTCAACCTCTAATGATTCAGCAATACTATTGGCTTTTCTCTGCCAAAGTCCATTCATTCTTCCAGATAGTTCCATCAATTAGGACCTCTCATAATGTCAAGGAAAACTCAACACATTCTCCACCACAACCAACTTCCTGAACTCAGTTATTTTCTCAACAGTAGCCCTTTCTTTACTGATACAGCTAGTCTCTCACTTTATGCATTTCTCATACATAAAGCAGACCAAGTCTACTCTGTCTCCCCCCAACATTTATTAAGCTCCTATAATGAACTTTTTTGACCATGGGCTTATAATTGTCCATGACTTACCCATTAAACTGTGGCTTAATCGAACTTAGGCAGGTTTCTCTTCTCCCTACAGGCTACCAAATCAGGCTTTGAGGAAGCACTAAATCCTAGGGTGCAAAACATGTTTCTTAACAGCTCATTCTAAGTACTGGCTAATCAAAGAGAAAAATCCCTGCTGTCTGTTCACCCACACAACTTGCTCTACTCCCCACAGAGTTGCTTTCATCCCTCCCTGTTTAAAGATTCTCTTATTATTTAATTCACAGTCCTCTGCAGATCTTGATGTCTGAATGTTCTTCCCATTATAATAGTTTCCAAATAAAAATCTCTTTTCAAGTTTGCATTTATTTTTACTTGACATCTTTTCCATCTCTCTTGAATGGAGGTGAAGGAGGAGGTACTCACATACCACAACTCCCTCTCACCTCACGGAGGAAAAAGAAAGGACTCACTATTCATCTTTTACTACAATAAAAATCCTTCAGTTACACCCACCATGTGGACAAAGGGTTCAGTTTTTCCAAGGACTCCAACTATGGGTTACCACCTCTTTTGGAACGTGGTACTTAATGTTTTTGGTATCATTAAAGAATCCTGTTATAATCATAAATTCATTTGTCAGAGAGTAAAACAACCTCCTGTACCCTCTTAATTTCTGTAAATAAAGGCATGTGAATTAAATTAAGGAAAGACCAATTGATAGGAGAAAAGACACGTATTTTTATGAACACTTTCATCATGGTACTATAGAAAAGAAGTGAAACTCAAACAAGTGGTTGGACACAGAGTCATTTTTTCTTTTAAACATAGGAAAGAGGGGTTTGGGCTTTGAGATATGATAAATTGAATCAATGGAAGGTAAGGTCTATTTTAGTGAAGTCTGTTCACACAAATCCATCTTGATGCTGACTCCTCATCTTTGGTAATGAGCATCCTTTTCTCTCTTATGGGGATTTGAAGAAACCTCCTTTCTCAAATTTATACTAAACTTTTAGACAGAAAAAAGGGAGAACAAAGAACTCTTCCTGCATTTGTTGATTCTCAATTACCTTCAGCTCAAAATGATCCTGAAGCCAAAGTGGCATATTTCCAGGTGGTCTATTCTGAAGTCCTTTACTTTCAGCAAACATATGATCAGTCACTACCCTAGAAGATATTCAAATATAGTAAACACCTGTGCTTTTCAAGAAAGGACTTAATGAGTATTTTTGGCTTAGAATACTGGAACCAAGTTATGATTTTACAACCACAGGCTTTTTAGTTGTAGGACAGGCACAGGAACAGGTATTAAAATAGAATTAAATAATTATTCAATAAAAGACTGAGTAACTTTTCGGTTAAAGTTGAAAACTGTTGAGTATATATGAATAGTGAATTTCCCTATCATGTTTGATAGTGAAGAATATTCTATCAAGGAAAACATTTTTAACCAAGTAAGGTGCACCCCTTGTGAAATGTCCTTTTAAAGACTTGAATTTTCCACCCAGTTAGGCAAAGGGCAGGCCACTCAGGCCCAGAACACCAAATGAGGAGTCTTTGGATGGTTTCAGCAGGAGCCTCAAATCTGATTTTCACTTTTTAAAGCAATCTTCTCAGGTGTTAGAGGGAAAAGATGATAGAAGGACAAGAAGGGCAGTTGGGAATCTGGTCTAGGTAAGGCAAATATAATTCCTGCCACCAGGGAGCTGAAAATGAATCCCTGGAGTCCAGGACTGAGGGCCTCATTTGAGGACATGAAATGCATCTCCCACTAAAACTGAGATGTGGGTCCTCAGTCAGGGGGCACATTAACTGGCTTTCCCTCATCCTTTGTAGCTTTCTCTTGACAGGTCTCATCCTTGCCCATGTACACACACACACACACACACACACACACACACACAACCACTCCCTCTCCAATCAGGGTCACTTTGGTGCCTCTTCTATCTTCAAACTATAACACAGAATTAGGCAGATTCTTTGTCTCATGAATTTGAGGAATGAAATCCACAGACACAAGCATGAGAGCAATGTAACAGGATCTATTATAATAATAGACAGAAAGTAGAGCTTTCAAAGGAGAGGGGTCCCAAGAGAGGGATGCAAAAGGGTGTCTATTGTCTAGGGATTTTTAAAGGCATCTATGATGGCCCAGAATAGATGATTGGTGGGTGAGGGATGCCAGCCTAGACCAATCAATTTCTTCAAGCTCCTATCTTAAGAAGCCAATCAAAGAGCGTAATTTCAATCTCTAATCTACATCATTAAGAAGATTGGTCTCACCTGGTGGTTTTGGACATATCTAGAAAAAGAAAGCATTTCTGGTAGGGGTCTGTTTGTGGTTGGCCACTGCTAAGGGTAGAGGCAAGGGTAACTAAGGAAGGGTTGCTGTGACGGAAGCTGTGAGGAACAGAAATGGGTATTCTCACTCAGAAGAAGGCATGTGGTTAACACTGGCAGGGAGCAGTAAGTCACAGGATGTCTTTTAGATCTGCTGTCTCTTTTCAAGTTGGCATGATGCCCTCGCCCCCTCTGGTCCTTCTCCAAGGTCCCTATCCTGGTTGCCTATGAAAAATTTATCTTCCTGATTCATCAACCTAGAAGACTACAAAAAAAAAAAATCTTTGGGTATAAAGTCTACAAACACTTTGTATATAATGTGCCAGTTATATTTTTACACAGGGAAAATCAGGCTTAGAACACTATACCTTAGTGGTTACTATACTATTTGGTACCAACCCCCAGAATCCCTCTGGGTTTCAAATCCTGGGTCCATTACTTAGTAACTATGGTATTGGGCAAGTTACAGAAATTCTCTTTGCCTCAATTTCCTAATATGTAAAACAGGAATACCAACAGTGTTTTTTTTTAAAGATAGAGAATTTTTTAATATTTATTTTTCAGTTTTCGGTGGACACAATATCTTTATTTTATTTTTATGTGGTGCTGAGGATCGAACCCAGCACCCCGCGCATGCCAGGCGAGTGGCGCTACTGCTCGAGAGCCACATCCCCAGCCCCAGTGTTGTTTTTTTTTCACATGATTTTTACAAAAATGAAATGCATCAACATTTAAAAATACTTAGCACTGTACCTGATGTATAATAAATGCTACAAGGACATTTGCTGTTCCCACCATTACCTACCTTTTAGAGCTATGAGAAGAAGAGACAAATCATGCCCATAAAGCACTTAGCATGGAGGCTCACACATATGTAGTAAGTGCCCAATTACTGCTTGGCTATTATTACTTTGCTCAAACATGACACAAATGTCAGCAATGACCTATTGTTTATTTTTTGCCTGTCTTGCTGGTTCTAATTTCTTTTTCAGCCACTATGAGGTCGTCTGTGTCTGTCCTTGTGTCTGAGATGAGTATATTTAACCCCAGGGCTAAGACAGAAGATATTGGAAGAGAAGCAAAATTCACTGGCTCATTTCCCAGTTTTTCTGCTTCTATTGAAAAAATTAAAAGTATGAAAATAAAAAGTACTTCTCATAGAAACTAGGTAGCATAATTTGAGACTCCAGATGAGGTAAATTAGTTGAATAGTTCATTAAGTTTTTCATTCTGACATGAAATGAAAGAAGTTTGAGAACATGTGCATTTGGATTAATTAATAAAAGAGGACAGTGACAGTGGGACTTTACTACAGTTGTTACTTCATCTTTTATTGTAATTATTTTGTTTATATTCCTATTCTATATAAACATATCAAGACAGCTTATAATATCCCTTCTGTGATAAAAGACAACTGAAATATTAGTGGTGTTCAAGGGACATTTTGGGAAGAGGGAAAAAGTATAGGGACTCTGTTACTGAAAAGTGAAAACAGAAGAGAAGAGAAAGGGTCTGGGGAAAGATGATGCTTTCTGAATAAGGACAACTTAAGGAAAGAACAGCAACAGGAAGCACCAGGAACAGCCTGCTCCGTTTTGATGACTGATTACATATTTCACAACTTCATTTTTATGGTCTTAATGTTTATATTATTACTGACATCCCTGACTTCTATAACTTTTGCATGCCTTTTAAGGTGCCTCTCCAATTACTTGAGTTTCTTGCAGATATTTAAAAGTATTTGGCAGGAAGGTTTATATTACTACTTCTCATTGCATGACTAAGCATTTGCTTGCACAAGCAAATGTTTAGTCATGCAATGAGAAGTAGAGACACCACTGTTGCCTGTAGTAGCACCAATCAGTTCTGAGAGGGATTTGTTTTCTTTCTTCTTTACTTCTTCCACTTTGTTGGAATAAAACTGCCATTTGATGCCAAATTGAAATGTCTACCAAATCTTTTCTGTAGCTCTAAAAAAATTATACAGCCTCTTTTTTATTTTATTTGTTGTTCTTGTTGTTGAGGGTGGTACCAGGAATTGAATTCAGGGGCACTCAACCACCGAGTCACATTCTCAGCCCTATTTTGTATTTTATATAGAGACAGTGTTTCACAAAGTTGCTTAGTGCCTCGCTTTTGCTGAGCCTGGCTTTGAACTTGTGATCCTCCTGCTTCAGCCTCCCAAGCCACTGGGATTACAGGTGTGCACCACCACTTCTATATAGAGCCCCTTCTTCTGCACACATATCCATATCCATGTTTGATGTCCCACCTTAAATTTTATGTGACATGGAATCTACCTGGATAAGAATAGATTTAGTATTCTTAACTGTCTACTACCAGCTCATGCAAAATCATGAGAAGGTCACGAGGAAGGCTGTAAACACCCTAAAAAGAAAAAAAGACTTTTCTAAAGCTATAAAGGTGATTTGTCAAAGGTATTTTCCTTACTCAAGATGATTATCTGCACTATCTGATTAGTTGGGGGATTGATATTTATTTACCCATGAAATGTATATCAGATATCTCACATAATTATGTGGGCCATTCTTTCCTCCAACATTGTAAAGGAGGTATCATTAACCTTACATATAGAAAAACTGAGGTTCAGAGAAGTGAAATAAAATGCCCAAGGGCATGTCATGTGTTGGTGTATTTATAAAATTAAATACTTGTTGCAGATTTGAGCCTCAGCTAAGATAATTCTTTGTACCCATCTTTCTATATAAGAGAGATTAGCTCAATATTCTTGGCCCAAAGTAGAAGCTGGGAGCTGAAATGTGTTTTTAGGTAGTAACTATTACTCAAACTTGTAGAATGTTTCACAGAGAAAAATGATATCATCCATGTGCCTATATGTCACACATTCTGGTTATTTAAGGGCTTGTAACAGAATCCCATTCATTAGGATTTGGGATTCACATGGAAAAACAAGTCTAATCTTAGCCAGGCCTCAGAACTCCATGTCGGTTCAGTTTGGAGTTTTCCCACAGGCCTATGGTGATGGACACTATGCCCTGTCTGATGAAGCAGGGATTGACCTAAAACCAGTGAGTTTCTATCCTCAAGTCTTGCCATCCCAGGAAGTAGGCAACATGGATATATACATATTCTCATATTCTCTCTCTCTTATCTTTCCTTCAAATCTCACTTAAGACTTTATTTTCCTTCCTAATAGATTCTCTGAAGAACCATAGACAAGTTGAGATTGCTTCCTATTTATAGGAAGATGTAGAGATATTTTGAGTTATCACAATGACTTGTGGGCACTCTGGTATTTAGGACCAGAGTTACTGAATTTCCTCCAATGTGACTAGCATTGATATCCTCTCTGATATCACTTGAGTTCCAGGAGGAGCACTGCAGTAAAATCATTGCTCCCTCCTCTCTTGGCACTCATTTCTCTATAGTATACCCTCCCCACCACCAACAACAGTGTGTTACAGCCAGAGCCTTGTGGAAGAAGAGAGGAAATGGATTATCATATTACCCCAAAAAAAGACAACCTATTGTTCTGAGTTCTGACCCCTTCTTATCCAGGTTCCCCTAGCTTCTTGGTTCACTGAGAACTCAGTTTTTCACTCAAACTGATGAACACTCTATTGGCAGCTATTCAGAAGGCCACTGGTTGAAACTTTCAACCCTTAGGGTTGACTTTTGCTGCCAAAAACAGCAGTTGTTGAAGTCCACTATGTACTGCTAGGTCATTTATAAGGGTTCTGTCTTTGTTCCAATATGGAAAACGTTTGTTCTGCCAAAGTCATGCCTATCCCCAGTGTGGGAGTTGTCAACTCTCCTAGCAGAGGGAGAGCTGACCCCTATAAATTGTATTTTTAATAATAGCTTTGCCCAGAGAAATCTGGCATTACTCCAGATCTGTCTCTTGCCAGACTCATGTAAACTAGAAGAGATGAAGATTGTCACCTAAACATGTGGGAAGATGTGATGCTCCATATTAAAACAGGAGAAAAATAATACGTGAAAAGCTAAGTTTGGAGAAAAGAATACCAGAGCTTCAGCTTTGGCCCGCCTTGTTTAGTTTGAGATGCCCCTTAGACATCTAAATTGAGATGTAAAGATGGTTGTTGGCAGTTAACAACTCTTGTGTTTTGTGTTTATGTACACATTTCACAATGTCATAACTTCATGACATGAGTAAAGTTTATTAATTTATTGGATATGTAAATTTAGATTCCAGAGAGCAGTCAGGGATGGAGATATATGTTTCCAAGAGATGAACCGTTCTAAATCTAGAGACTGATAAAGATGACCAAAGAAAGCTTGAATATAGGGGAAAATATCTCTTAGGACTGCGTAAACTCCAACATTCAGAACTTCTGAATACTAAATCATAACAAGCTCTGAGTCTGACAAATATCACTAATAGGCAAACTTTCTAGGTGATGCTAATAAATGAAGTATTAACTTTACTAACCTCATTTTTTTTCTAACCACAAAAGAGTGAGATGCTTATAGTTACTTTCAAGTGGTGAGATTATGAATAATTTTTAATTGTTTTCTTATCTTTTTCTTTATTGTTCAAATTCTCTCCAATGAATATGTTGACAGTTTTATTATGAGAAAAACACAAGCATTTAAAATAGTAATAGCCTTTACCTCATGCACAATGCATTTTAATAAGCCAACATAAGTCCAGGAATACTTCATCACATTAGATATAAGCATACAGCTTAAATATGAGCATTTCTCCTATAATAGTTGAAGATCTATGTCTATAAGCATTTAAGTTTTTTTTTTAATGTAGCATAATGATGCCTTGGTAAAAGTGATAAGACCAAGATGTCAACATGGTACTTTGGACTTAATAAAAACTTATTTATTGAATAAACAGAAGGTCACAGCTAAAAATCACCATACAAAAGCCTGTAAGTTAGCTTGAAAAGTAGTTTACAAGCATGTTCCTTATGTTTCTGTATGTTTTCCAACTCTCCAAATGGAGAGGGATAGCAAAAATGCAATCAGGGAAATAATTCTTGGCCACAACTCACATTCCAAAGAAAAGAATAACAACAACAAAATACCCAAGCAAAACCATCAAACCACATCCTGGTAAAAACCTTTAATGTGCTGCTAGGGCATCATCTGGTCCTCATCATTACCAGCTGTGACTTGCACACCCTGGAAAGGCCAGACTTAGCAATAGGAACTAAAATCAAAGGCCCGTGACAAGGCTTTGAAGTTGAATGTGTTTAGCAGCATTTTTAACCAAGGTGGTGACTAGAGAAATAAGAGAGAGGACAGACAGGGCCAGTACAAGACCAAGTAGCTAGGTCCTATTTAAAAAAAGACAAATAATCTTTTGAAATCAGATAGAATGGCAACTTTCAGGTAGATCACAATAAACTTTCATTTTTTTAAAATGTCAATTTAAAGCCCACTTTTGAGCCAAGTACATGTGAGTGGGAAGATGGGACAACAAAAACTGGGACACTTTATATAAAATGAGGGAGAGATGAGGAAATACTTTGAAAATAATATAAGCAAACATAGTCCTCATAGCAAACATCACGGATGCAGTGTGTGATTCCTAGAGCACATTCCACAGAAGAGTGGTTCCTAGGGATCTAAATCTATGATCAAATAAGTTAATCAAGATAAGCTTGTTACAGCAGAGCTTTTGATACATGCTGTGAATCTGGCAGAAGGGTAATAATAAAAGCAACAGTGGCCCAAAGTCTTTGTTCATGAATCCCCTTTACCTGCAGCGTCTCAGAAGAGTGTTGTTCCAAAAACACACACTTGCTGTATCCTTCCCAGGAGAGATGATGGCCATATAGAATGCATCAGGAAAGAGTGCTATGGAGCCAGAGTTTTGAAACAGGTAAATAAGTTGACCGAGACCTGAGAGAAAGCCACTTAGACTGAAGGACCACCCAACAGCTTGTAAGTTGAACTTGTTTACCAAGGATGAGAAAAACCCCTGTTTAAGGAAGAAACACAGATTCTAAATGAGGTTTGATTGAGTGAGCTTTCTCTAAAAATATTGCCAAAGTCCAAGCAACTCAGGTAACTAAAAATGTCAACGCTTTGAATTATAATTATCAAGAGGTCAGTTATTAGAAAGAGGGTAAATCTTGAAGAATCCACTAATCTTATGGATAACTTATCAAAAAAGAGGTTTCCTAAATTGGTTTTCTAAATTATCATTCTGAATAATTCAAGAGTTGCTACAAATTTTTAATGACCTGATATTTCAAAGCTAGAATATTTCTAATTCTTTTCAATTCATTTGTTTCTATAAGTTTTACTTGTCTGCTGTAAGGCTGTATGCTTTATAAGACAAATTAACAGTACTATTTAATGCATTTGTTCCTTCTGGAATCCAAAATTATCACCCGTAAGGCAGAAATCCTGCCAATTATAATCCTATCCTCGCAAGACATCATCAAAACGCTGATTCATACTAACTAAACAAGCTGCATATTAATTACTCATTTCAGTGTCAGCATGTTCATTATATCTGGCTCTTTCCAAGGGAGGGAAAGATAAGGAGCTGATGTTTCTAGGGCATTTCATTAAAATGCACAATGCAGCAAAAATAAGTTGCTTTTGCACTTTAAATGAATTATGTAGAATCAACTTGTGGAAATTATTGTGGAAATGAAGGCTTTTTTGAAGTCAAAAACATATTTTTAGTCTACACTAAAGAAATGTTTTTGGTGGCTCAAATAGACACAAGTTATGTTATGGCAGCTCCAGTCTCTAACTATATAGTTAGAGAGTTCTTTCCTCAGTGGAAGCCCCGTTTTCCTAGTGTGGCATGTTTTGGTAATATCTACAGTGAACAAGAGGAGCTGACATGGTAGAAACCCATCTTGGTCTTAGGCTGTGTGCACCTGCCCGGGGACAAGAAGGCCCTTAAAACTAGGACTCAAGTCATGCTACTTCTGGGACTGAAGTATATCTGGGCATAACTAGAAAACTGATGGCCCGGGAGATTTTTGGATAAAGGCTCAGAAGTCTATCTATGGAAAATTTATCCTAAGAGAAGAAGTCAAGATGATAAACTCATCCAGGTGACGATGTAGTTATCAGAATGGGGTAAGGATCCTGAGTATATCAGGCAAAACATTTCTCAGGACAATTGTGACCATAGTTTCTTGGACACATGAGTAAACTCAAGGGAAAAAGATGGAGCTGTAGTTACTAATTAAAATAATTATTTCAAATAAACTGTGTAATATATCTTTTATGATTTGATCCTGTCAGGACAGTAGGCAATGGGGAAAAAAATCTATCATCTTCCCTCCTGCCCCTCCTGCCCCCCGACATAGAATCAAGGCAGATTTGTTGTCAGGCTGACTCAGGTCTACCTTGATGTTGAGTGAAACTAACCATCAACTGTGCTGAGCAGAGAAACAGGAGAGACAAAAACAGCCAGTGAAAAAGGTGAAGGAGCATGAAGAAAGTGGAGCACAAGGCCAGGAAAGAAAATGCAAAGGCATGTTAGAGAGACACAGTGCTCAGAAAAGCAATGGCCTCGCATTGAAAATGATCAGTGTTTCTGGGAGCCTTCAGGGTACAATTACCCATAAGCACATTTGAGGTAGCCATTAAAAAATCCCAGAAATACTAGTAGGTAGGCTGGCCCTGGGCCTAAGGTTCTTTGCCACCAGGGAGAGAAAGCTAGCAAAACAAGGGGAATTTGAAGCATTACCTCATGAGTTCTTCTAGCTGATAAGTCCTAGGAGAAACATGTAGTATACATACATGAATCTGGAGAGAGCTCCCCTTGCCCATTATCCAGTATAAAACAGAGGCCTTCAAACAGCCATTCTAGAGTGAATGTGAAGACTCTGATAGCTGGTAAAATATGCTCATTTTCTTCAAACATAGAAGTAAAGTATGGGGTGTGAAGTTAACATTCTAGGCAAAATGGAAAAGGGAAGAGAAGTAGAGAGGGAAAGAGGCAGTCCATGGGTCAGAGAGCAACTGCTGTATATTAGGTTCTTGGTTAGATATTTTTTCCTGGGATATCGTTTTTGTTGATTCTTAAAAGTGAATAAACAAAAATAACTAGGTCAACCATTATTATCATCACTTTATGATTTTCAGGAAGATGGAGCAACTTTCCCAAGATCACATAGTTTCTAAGTATTAGAACTAAGATGTGAATCAAGGTGTACCTGAAATCAAAACCTATGCTTTATCAAACCTAAGCATGAGCAAGACAACCTGCTGGCATGCATAAAAAGGATACTAAAACTCTCATGTATACTTATTCTTGACTTATGCTTTTCAGTAAGGTCATCTTACTTCCAATCAGACAATGACATGCCACACCCAGTTCACAAAATACACTGATAGAAGAGAAACTGACAGAAGGATAGCAAGGGCCTCTTTTGTTACCTCATTTGTTAGCTCTTGGCATGTTACAACATGCTATGATTTATGGTGCACAGTGAAGTCACTCATAGTAACTGTCTCTAATAAACTGTTACAGTTTGGGTCTGGTATGTTCCCCCCAAAGTCCCATGTGTCCCCAATGCAGCAATGTTCAGAGGTGGAGCTTTGGGAAAGTGACTTACTAACCTCATCAGTGAATTGATTCACTGATCACTGCATGGAATACTAGGAGGAAGTAGGTCACTGGAGGTGTGTCCTTGAAGGTTTCATCTCTCTGGCCCTTGCCTCTCTCTCTCAGTAGCTTTCCTCTACCATGCCTTTCCACCATGATGTTCTGGCCCACCTCAGGCCCCAAGCAATGGAGCCAGCTGACCATGAATCTCTGACACCATGAGCTGAAATAAGTCTTTTAACCTCTAAGTTGTTCTTGCTGGGTATTTTGGTCACAAGGACAAAAAAAAAAAAACTAACAAATCTCAGAGAATAACCTGTTGTCATTAAAATATTCCTCTAAATAAGTAGGAGATTGATGAGAATGCTAAAAATGCACACTCATTATGTACATACGGATGGTATGACCATGAGCACTTTGTCAGCCATAAAACACACAGGAGCAATGAAGATGCAGGAAGCTCCGACACTAAGTCAGGCAAAATGATCCAACACTGATGAACTTAGTTTCTTGAAGATTTCCCAGGACAGTGCTACAAAAAGTGCCTGCTCTCTAGATGTTCCTATAGAGTTTTTGAGAGCTAAGTTCAAGGACTGAGCAGTGATACCAGCCCGTGGACCAAAGAATGAGCTTCCTCACAAGGAAGGACAGAAGTGTGAAAAAAGGAGCTACACTGCCTACTCAGTAGGATGGATCAAATTGGTGGCCTCAAGATGTCACAACCACATCTGCCTCTCATCCAGAGGCATTATCTTAGTTTCTCTGCCCCTACATCTTTATGTCCTTGAATATTTGAAATTACTGACCAGTGTCAATTTCTTAAAAGTTTTTATTATTTCGGTCTGTTCCAGGACACTGCAGGGTGTGATGTCAATAATATGTTACTTGAAATCAGAATGATCTGGATGTGAGTTCCGGTTCAGCCTCTCAGTGTTGTTCATTGACATTGCCCAAGTCAAAAACCTCTCTGAGCCTCAGTTTCATCAGCAATGAGATGTAACTCTGATACCTAACTCGAAGGTTATTAAGACCATTTTCATGTGAACATTGACTTTTTTTTTCTTATAAAGTTTTCAACTGCCTTAAAAAGGGTGCAAATCCCTGGGGCTGACTGTGCTTTAATGCACATTAATTCTCAATAGAATCAAAAGGGTTACAATGGTTACTTTTGAGGTCCTGTTTGCTCTCCACATACTGAAGTCCAGAGTCTTCAGGACAATGATACCATCTGTTTTTGTAAGAATTCAGGACAAATAAATGTATTATGACACTTTCTGGGCTATGTCCAAAAGTTGAAGTATTTTCCTACAGTTTATGCTGAGTACCATTTTTTTCTAATTCCATTTACATAAATATGTAAATAAAATGAAGAAAGGTATGAAAGAATGTAAGGTTAAGAGCCAACAGAAAATTTTTGGAGCTACCACCAAATACCTAAGGAAGGGAAGATGAATTTCTAAAGATCCTTTCAAAAGAAACCATGTAAATTAGTCTACACTAAATGCCTGCCAAGTCCCAAGCACACTGACACCCCTTGTAGAATTATGCCCTAGTAACTAGGCACAGTGGCATATGCCTGTAATCTCAGCAACTCTGGAGGCTAATGCCGGGGAATCACAAGTTCAAGGCCAGCCTCAGCAACTTATTGAGGCCCCAAGCACTTAGTGAAACCCTGTCTCAAAATAAAATAAAAAGCACTGGGTTTGTAGCTCAGTAGTAAAGTGCTCCTGAATTCAACCCCAAGTGAAAAAAACAAAAACAAACTATGCACTAGTAAAAGCACAATAGGACTTTTTTTTTTTTTTCTCTCTCTCTCTTTCACCCAATTCCAGACTCCACAGGAACATGAAAGAGGATTAGAATCACTAACTTTTGGAAGAGTAGGTGAACACATTATCCTTCTCGGACCACAGACTTTCCACCCATAACAGGAAAAAGCTGAAGGAAGAGGAAATGGCTCAACTTAAAATCAAGTTGGGAGATTTGATAATTATAGGAGACTGGGCATTATACTTACTTATCAGAGTCTGTGTTTTATCTTGGCCATAAAATATTTTATTACCAAGAGTGACCAGAAGAGCCAAGGCCTGCCTAAGTTTTACCAAGGGACAGGCTGCCTTGGGAAGAAAAAAAAAAATAGAATCAGTGGGAGGCAGAGTAGCTTCAGTTACTTCTGGAGGTGGCCATCCATGCTACTGCCTTCATGTCAGTGCTTTCTGACATCTCCACTCTCTCTAAGACACTAGAACTGGGCAGTACTCCAAAACTGCAGATGCACAGTTTAAATTTATAGCCAACAAGCTAAAGATTTAAGTTTGAGAAGCACCATGAGAGATTCAGGAAATAGGAATGGTGCATGGTGTGGGGACTTCAGGTGAAGGATGCTGGATTTTCAGTCTAACACTATGAAAGGACTGTGGGCTGCCATGCTTGTTACCCAGGAGCCAATCCAGGGAAACTGCCTGGATCCTAGCTGGTTGGATTTGGTTGCCTGCCACATCAGAAATAAGCAAACAATGTAAACAGGAAAAATGAATGAATTTAATGCAGTTTGACCAAAACTGGATGGAAAGCGGCTAATCTGTCTCCACCTGTCCTACAGAAGCAATGACAATTTATAGAAGCAAATGCCTGGAAATTCACATATGTCGATTTAGCTTGGCTGGGCTGGCCAGAGAACATGGCATAATTCTTATTTTTTCAACCCTTGCTGGTACTGCTTGGGTTTGCGGGGTTAGGGGGTGGGTGGGGGAGTTCTTCCACTTGCACTGAAACAAAGAAAGTAACAACCAGGAAGGCAGGTAAAAAATATTTTAAGGCTTTTAATTTCAAAGGGGCCTAGTTACATGTTGATAGAATTTAGCATGTTACAGAAGGAGGAATTATGGGAAGTAGGGTTAGGACAGGGATTCCAGGAGAAGGAACAAAGACCTGGGATGTTACCATTGGTTTTGTGGACTTCTGTAAGCAAGAGTCCCCACATTAAAGTTGCTTCCCAACAGGCCTCAGCCCATTACCCCAGTCACTGTTCCACCATTACCAAGCATGTATTTGTTGGTAAGCAGCATTTAAATTCAAGATAAAAGAACCCTTTCTTTAGTTATGGCTTGAAAAGTTAAGATGTTTATCTTGACTTTCTTCTTTGAAAAGCAGGAGAAAATGTGACTGCAATGTTCCCATCCTCTGATAGGAAGATCAGGCAAATATAGACATGAAGTTAGACACTGACTCAGAAAATGACTGTAAGCAGTGATTTAGGGGCAGAATTCCTGGGGTGGGAGGAAAGCAACAGCCTCAATGCTGTAGACCAAAGGAAATAATGCTTTCTAATCTACCGAACAAATGCTAAGTCAAATTACAGAAAACATAGAACTGCAGAGATAAAAGCACATTCCCTGGGGCCAGGAAATTGTAGAGCATTTAAAATGAGAGAATTTCCCCTGGCCCACTCCCTATATTTATCTTTCTCTTTCTCATTTTTCTATCTTCATTTCTCATTTCCTGTATCTTACTGACATTTTAAAATAATCATTCCATGTGGAATTAGTCAGTAGTTCATATATAAATATCCTAATTTAAATATCAAAAAGTTGCATTTTCTCTAAATAATGATATGGATTTAGTACTTCCCATCTGGGTAAAAATAAAATTTAATTCATAAAGCCTTAATTAACAAAAAGAGAGGATAATACGACAAAATATTTAATGTTGTGGCTAAGAATAAATATATCACTTTTATTTTAACCTTTGCATCTAAATATCTTGTGTTTTTCAACACTTTTCTATAAATTGGGACACTCTGTTTTCCTCCTCTTACATTTATTAAGCTTAATGAAATTGCTTTTCTGGTTACTATTAGTTTTAAAATTCAATGTAATTCAAAAATCAACAAAAATTCAAAAATCAACAACTTTCTTAAATCATCTCCCTACATTCATTTGCAAGTTTTCATACTTTACAGTACAGATAATAAGTAGTAGTTATGTAATGATATAGAGTTTTTAAAGGATTAGAACATATTTCACAAATGCATTCCATTAGCTTATCCTAAATAGTCATTCTTAAATGCCATTATTTTAGCATTTTTTTCATAAGTACTTATTTGTGTTAATTTTTTCATAAATGTTTAATTTTAATAGTTTAGTTTGAATATTTTCATAGTTCATTATAAAATTTTTGAGCATCTTATTTGGCAAATGCTGCACTAGCTGCTTATGTGCATAGTTCATCAAACTCTCCCTAAATTGGTATATTTGCATATAGGTAATCCTCAGAATACCCTACAAGTCACTGGTCAGCCACTATCCTACACATTCCTATGAAACAGACTGAAATGTGAAGTGATGGAAAGTCTCAGGGCAGATCCCTAGAAGGCCCAGAGCCCCGCAGAGACTCAGCAGCTTCTTGGGTCCATGCTCACACAACATGAAGGTCCAGCAAAGAGGCTCACTAGCTTGCTAAGGTGCCTCCTATCTTCCCTGCCATTAAGACCAAGACTCATGTGTCTCTGCTGATCATTATTCAAGAGGAGTTTCTCTCTTCACATCCTAGTATCCCAGATTTCAAAATGATTTCTCATACTTAGTCATCCCCCAAATACTTCATTGGAAGGAAGCATTCCTGAATTTAAACTTTGTGCTTAGAGCAGAAAGCTTGACCCATCTCAACACATAAAAATGTAAGCATTGTCTTATTAATTGTTATGGGTTGAATTGTGCAGGTAACTAAATTAATATGAAGTCATTAGGTTGAGTGCTAATCCAAATTATGCCTGATATCCTTATAAAGGGCGGGGTGGTGGTGGATTTGAACACAGAGGCAAATACCCGCAGACAAAAGACACAGGGAGAATGTCACATGAAAATGGAGGACTGGAGTGATATAGCTATAAGTCTAGGAACACTAAAGGTGGCTGCCAAAGTACCAGAAGCTAGGAATAGCAAGGAAGGATTCCCCTACAGGTTTCAGAGGAAGCAGGATCCTGATCATATCTTGATTTAAGCCTGTGAGCAATAAGTTTCTCTTGTCTTAAGCATGCAATTTGTGCTTCCAAGTTATGGCAGCCTTAGTAAGCTAATGAATTAACCAAACCCCCTTTGGGTTTCTTTTCTTTACCCCTATTATTATTTTGTGGGTTTGACTAGCTGCAGGTGAATCACAGATCTGATTTTCTCTTGGCAGATTATTGTCTCTTGGCAGATTATCGTCTCTTGGCTTCAAAGATGGAATTTAATCTTAGTCCATTGCTGCTGAAAAAATAAAGATGTAAGAAAAGAGTGCACGCTAACCAAGTCACATCTTTGTGTTGCAAGACCCAAGAAAGTTCAGTGATAAGATCCACAGAAGCTCTGGCCCATTCAGTGCTTGGCATTACAACATTCACACAAAGGGCAATTCTCCCTCCTCCACCCTCCAAATGAATGAGAGTTTAAATGACAAAAGACTTATTATTTGGTTGACAGCTCTGCCTCTGCCAGCACCATCCTTGCATCTGCAGATCTGCTTGTCACTGACTACATCCAGAGGAGAATGAGTGGTATCTCTAGGCTTCAGAGATGCTTCCAGCAGCAACAAAATCCATCTCCTCATTGTAACACATATGCCTGTAGGCATCTCAGTGTTCCCAGCTACACATGAATTTAAGAAAATTAAAAACATAGAGCCCTCTGCCTTTCTTTCCAATAAGGAATAAGGCTGGTGAAAATGTAACCTTCTGGGGGATTGAGGATGAAACAAATTTTACAGTCTTTACTTATAATAAGTTTTTTAAAAATTTTTGATTATTTTTCAATATATTGTTCTGGGTCAAAAATATTGATTGAAACCATTCTCTCATAGAATTCTATCAAACTCTTGATCTATTCATCAATTTTTCCAATAAGTGTAGTATGCATTTATTTCATACATAAAATAATTCATAGAGAGCTTCCTGTGTGCCAGGCACTGTGCAAGGTACTTTACTTTAACAACCATTTAAGGTGCACACTGTCATGACTCCACCTTGCAGGTGAGAAGACTAAGAGTGATGCTCACCTGCTCAAGGTCTGCATTCACTTTTGAAGAGTAAATACATAAAGCCAAATCTCTGATGCCTAGCTGAAATGTTTAAACTCTTAACTACTCAGCACTATGGAGTGTTCATTAGGTGTCAGATACTGTGCTAAGAACAACAACAAAAAAAGATTGAGCCATATACCCAGCCCTTTATATACATATACATTTACATATACGCGCGCGCGCACACACACACACACACACACACACACACATATATATTGTTATTTTGTTTTAGATGCAAGGTCTTGCTGAATTGCTGAGGGCCTTGCTAAGTTGCTGAGGCTATCTTTGAACTCTCAAACTTCTTGCCTCAGCCTCCTGAGCCTCTAGGATTTAAGGCATGTGCCATGGAGCCCAACAAGATTTTTTTTTAAATGGTTATATTCTTGGTGGTCAAGGAACTTAATTTAAGAAACAGTAAATAAGTATCTTATTATAATTGAGTCTCATAATTCCAGAAATGCAGTTGTTTTGTGCTACTTATATCAAAATCTCTTAATACATGATACCAGGAATTCTCCCTCTATAGAATTCATTTAAAACAAGAATCTTTGGAGAAGATCATCCAAATGGAGGGCAGGAAATAACATAATTAAAATATGTACATATACTCACTTGAAACTCAAATTAAAATAATCTAGAAGGCCAGCCAATCTGCCCTCCTTGGCAAACATAGGAAGCAATGACAAAGACAGTCTGGCAAAGGTGACTTTTCCCTTGCTGTGCTGGCCAAAAGCTTCCTGGAAGAAGATGTATCTTTTCTTGCTTTGAGGTAGATTCTGCCAGAAGTCTCCTTGCTGTAGTCATCTACAAAAGCATCTGATGGAGCCCAGAACTGCATGCATTCCCAGCACTCAAGTGCTTTCAAATGTTTTCTGATCTTTGGCCTGAGTTCTTCCCATTCCCTAAGGCTAAGAGTTATTGTTAGTTCTGCCATATCCAATTATCGACCATATGGAACTTCACAGTATTTCGTAGCAGGTACACACCTTAAAGATCATTTCCCTGGACTTGCTCAATACTTTGACATCCCTCAGCATTTATAGCTATAAGGACAGGGCTTCTAACACTGTCAGGAAATCCCCTTGCCTCTTTTATCTGCTCCCCTTTACATATGGACTTTTTCCATTTCTAGCTCTCTACTTCTGTCTCACCTTCAGATGATAACAACATGAAGAGAAAATAAGGTGACCAGCATGTACCGCATTTGCATACTAGAAGTGAGTCACCCAGAAATAGACTGAGTTTCTCGATCCCAATTCCAGATTTTCTAAGGAAGGGACCCTGGTAGACACAGATTGAGTCTTCCAACAGACACTGGACTGTGATCTCAGAAGCAGGATCAGGTAAAATTCTTGTGAGGAGAAAAGTTGATGAGAGGAATTTCCCAGGGAAAGAAATCAGATATAGATGAAAAATAAAGAATAAAAAGAAAGAAAAAAGGAAATCTAGAATGATATCTGTGCTCATATGCTCTATTAATTCTCTAAATTTCAATTTAGAAGATGAAGCCCCAACTACTTACCTCTTACACATAGAAGGGCTCAAGTATTAGCTATTATTTATGAGAAGCAACTACTTGGTAAATGTATGCAGGTGATGACAGCCTTAATAAATGATTAGAAGGTTTTTTTTGTTGTTGTTGTTCAATCAACTTATGTCTCAACATTTACTTTGAAGGGAAAATTTCTCTAAATCCTGCTCTAATTCAATTTGCTTTTTTGTTTCCTTTTGAAACTAATTGATTAACAGGTAATTTAATTATCTTGTAGAACCGTAAAGATAAAATCTAATCCTGGGAGAATTACTAAATTCTCCAGAGAATTAAGGAATTCCAGCAGAGTAGACACAGGCACAAAGCAAGATTCACAGATTACTATCATGAGGTAACATACAGAAACAGCCATTGTGATATTTTTGTGGACATATGAGCAAAGAATTTTATAAAAAACCCATGAACATAGGGCTGGGTTGTGGCTTAGAGGTAGAACGCTTGCCTACCATGCATGAGGCAATGGATTCTATCCTCAGCACCACATAAAAATAAAATAAAGACATTGTGTCCACCTCTAACTAAAAAATAAATATTAAAAAAAGAACCCATGAACATAACCCAACAACCTACTGACAATTGATAATGTCCTATGTATATTAGCATAATAAATTCCACAAAGAGAAAATGACAAGAAGGACACAAGAGCCAGATGGTTTTAGAGTACTGAAACTTCTAGAATTCGAAATAAACTATTCTTTGTAAGACCAGCACAAGACACACATGTGGAAAACAGCTAAGGAAACTAAAGGAGTTTTCTGCAGCAAGATAACTCATTGTGAACAGCTCGACCTAAACCTCAGGGTTCCAAAACTTCCTTCCCTGCAGAGACTTGCATCTGCCCATTCATTATTTGGAGCAGGGGCTAACTGACTGTGGGACCCTCAAATCATGCATAATACAAAGAGACTTACTTCCCCCAGGCTTCCAGATTGTCAGGCGAGGCCATCCAGGGCATGATGGCATTAAAATCCAAATAGTCACTGAACAATATATTGTGTAACAATTCGATCCAGTCCAGGCGAGTCAAGGTCTCATTATACAGGCCCTCAGGGCTGAGAAAAGGCAGAAGAACAATGATGGAAATATGTGTTGCCATGGTGTCTCTGCTGCATCTCCCGGTTTCACAGAGATAGAATTGCATCTCTTTTAAACAATTTGGTGGCAAACATCTGCTCACCTTTCATAGATTCAGATGTAGAGTGGATGCTCCTACATCTCACACTGATCAGATAAACTCTTACCCCTCAGGTTTACCAGTAATCTTTTCCCAATCCTAGATTATTGTATCTGAGAGAGAAATGCAATATTACCATGAAGTATATGCAGTTTGAAATGTGGGATTTTTAAGAGAGAAGGAAGCATAATCAGAAATAGTGATGCTCTGAGTGTGAGATGATCGGGGTTCTCATTACCAAATGAGTCCCATTACCAAATTATAGGCTAACCTTCGGCTAATCACTAAATTAGTGGAAGCCTCCATTTCTTCATCTTATACAAGATCGAATTGATTACAACATGCACAACTATTTTATTTACCACCTAGAAAGAAAAGCCACAGCCATTAATAATTGTAATATGCCATTGATTATAAAAAGCATCCTGATTGCAAAGAAGCTAAATATGAAAGAAAAGTATACATCTTAGAATCAATGATAAATGGTATAATTAAGGGGTAGAAGTTTAGGCAAAGCAGATATTTCTGAAAGTGGTCTTCTCCGGTTGCTCACTCATTTTCAAGAAACATGTATTTGAATTGTTGACTTCCTTTCTCTTTGTAGTTTCACTTAAGCCATTGAAAGCAGCTACAGAAATGAGAAGCAGGGCTTTTAAGAAAAAAATGCATTTCTGTCTAATGACTGCAGAGTGACTGAATCAATTAGAAAGTTAAATTATTTGCCTGTTCTAAACAAAACTCAAAGTCATGTAAAAGATTTCTGTAAAAGGTCAGCTTTCACTCCGTGTTCCCCATTTGTCTTCATTGGACCAAACTCTTATTTCTATCCTGTTGTCTTTTCCTTTATGCACTCTTCACTCTTTTCCTTTTCTTCTATTCTTCCTTACTGTCACCAATCAGTATTGATTAAGCACCTACTCTATGCCAAGTTCTGTGTAAAGTGCTGAGAATATTCCAATGAATAAAATGGGCACAGTATAAGTCATCATCAACAGGGGTCATGAGAAAGAGCAATTATAATGCACCATACCAGGAACACACATGCAACATAGGCTTGAAAAATCAGAAGAAGCTTCCCCAAGAAGTGACATCAAAACTGAGAATGAAATAGAATTAGGAGAGTAACAAATTTAATAATAAATTCCTGATATCAGAAAATTGAGTGCTCTGAGTCTTCTGGTTAACAGAAATAATTCAAGAATATCTGTCTTATCCATTTTCTATTTCCTTCCATAATCTCACTTTATTTTGCACTTCTCTCCAGATTATCTTTGAAATAGCCAATCAGTAGCCTCATTTCCACCCCATAAATCTTGTTCTCTGTGCTCTGCACCTTTGTTCAACTCTTTCAGGTGCCTTTTCTCCACACTCTTTCATCTAATTCAATGTGAATGCATAGTACTATTATCCATCTCTACATAGGTTTTTCAGGGAATATGAGATGCAGAGAGATTTAGCAACTAGTTTGAGGTGACACAGCCTGTAATGGTTTGGATATGAGGTGTCCCACCCAAAAGTTCATATGATGCAATATAGCAATGTTCATAGATGAAATAGATTATGAAGTTGTAACATAATCAGTGGATTAATCCACTTGATGGATTAATAATTTAAATGGATTACTAGATGGTAACTATAGGCAGGTGGGAAATGGATGTAAAAAGTAGATCACAAGGGACATGCCCTTCAGAACTATATTTTGTACATGGTTCCTCTTTTTCTTCTCTTCCTCTCTTCTCCCCCAACCACCCACTTCTTCTTGTCTGTGATGAACTCAGAAACTTTCCTCCTCCATGCCTTCCACCATGATGTTCCAACATTACCCCTCCCCAGAACAATGTAGTCAGACAACCATGAACTGAGCTCCTAAAATTATGAACCCCAATAAACTTTTCCTCCTCTAAGTTGTTCTTGTCAGACATTTCGGTCACAGCAACACAAAGCTAACTAATACAGTAGCCAAGTAAAATTCAAACAAGGCAAATTTGTTTCCAGCATTACTGAGTTTTCTGCTATGCCACACTGTCTCCTTGATTTCAAGGCCAAGGTCAAGTCCTACCATCCTCAGGAGGCTTCCCTTTGATAGTTGCAGCCTACGCAGATCTTTTTTTAGTCTTTCTGTTTTTTTCTTCCTTCCCTGAACTTTGTTATGTGCATATGCATTTTCTCAACAAAACTGTAAATAGTTTCTGGGCAGAAATTGTTCCTTATATTGGGTATTGGGAATACCAAGGCATGACAGGAATCAGGTTTTGCTTTTCTGTCCACAGAAAAATCAGGATATTAGCAGCTTGAGGGAACTCCTTGGCTGTGTTCCAGGTAAGGGATATTTTTGGTGATTCTGGGCTATAAATAAGTCTTAGAGGCACCAATAAGAACATTCATGCACTTAAATGGGTTGTATTTGCAGGCAGTGCCATGAATTTAGTGTCTCTGGTAATGAGAAATGAACAAAAATTAAGAACTTAAAAGGTTTCTTGAGTTGTGCACTCTTTCCTTGAGCAGCCAGACCAGAATAGTATCCCTCTTTGAATGCAAATCAAATACCATTGTGGATGTGAAATTAGATTTTTCTATTGAAATTTCTCAGGACATGAATTCTCAAGAGGATCTGTGCTGACACGTATTATTGAGTTTTATTCTTCATAGTACCTAAGCCACTCCCAGTGCGTTCATGAGGCACTTAGAGAAGTGCATTCACCACACCAGGCTGCCAATTGATCATTTAGTGCATTATTATATAACTTATTACCAGAGAGAGGCAAAAGCACAGAGCGAAATTTGATTCCTTATCATTATTTAAATGACATATATGGTACTTTTCCACTAAAGAGCTCCAGGGTCTGTGAAGAGAATATTTAACAAGTCACATTAACTTCTAGGCATCCAGAATTATATAATCAAAAACAAAGGAAACAAAGGAGAATAAAGGAAAGGAAATGTAAATGGTAGGATAAGGGAGAATTTGATACACAGAATGTAAAAGCAAAATGAAGTCCTAAAGAGAATGAGAGTATGTGTTCTGGTGACCTGGGACTGACAGTACCCAACAAACTGCATAATAAAACCATCTAAGGACTTTAATTTGCCCCCACATCCTTTAGACCAGAGGTCATTTTTTTTTTTAACTGCACACAGGATTACAGTTGACCCTCCATTTCTGCTGGTTCCATATCTGCAGATTCAATCAACTATGGACCAAAATCATTGAGAAAAAAAATCACTTCAGTACTGAACATGTACAGACATTTTCCTCATTATTATAATCTAAACAATACAATGTAACAACTAGTTATGTAGCATTTACCTGTATTAGTATTATAAGCGGTACAGAGATGATTTAAAGTATACAAGATGATGCCCATTGGTTATATGCAAATACAACATGAATTTATGTAAGGCACTTGAGCATCTATGCATTTTGGTAGCTACATGGGGTCCTGGAACCAATATCCCATGAATTCCAAAGGATGATTGTGTTCATTTAGGAAATAAGAGTGAAGCATGTTTTGCACAGTCATGAATGTGTTAAAAGTTGAAGGCAGGGTGGGCATAAAGACATCTTCCTGTGAACCCCAAATAAAGGGTCCATTATCTAGTTAGAAACCATCCAGAAAGAAACCACCCTGAGAGCATAAACCTCTGAAAACCTATTATTTCTTGTCCTGAGAATAAGTGCTCTTAGTGCACATCCTCAGCCACCCAGGAATTTTAAAGTTCTTAGCCTTTGTCAGTTTTTAGCAGAATAAGCTTTTATCTCAAATGTTTTCTTATTTTCAGTATTTTAAGTAGCTACTTTCACATATAGACAAACACACATACACACATGTCCACACATACACATAGATTTTACACTGGATATGTACACCTAGTTTAGTTGTTGGACATTTTTATTTGTCATATTTTAGTACGTGTGCCAGATCTGTCTTAAGACTATGTCAGCTCCCAATATCCCCCAAACCATTAACTGTGTGCATATAAAGCTGCATCAGTTCATAAAGTTCTCTTTAATCACATGCGCTTCTCATTACCATGATGTACTCTTTCCAAGAAAATGCCAAGAGAGAAGAGACAACTTGAAGAGATTTGGCAAGACTCCTCTGGTCATTTGCAAGAGATAAACGTTTCCTTTACCTCATTAATTCACATCGTTTGGCAAAGACACCATGCAGTATCCTTGCAGTTTATCAGCAGCCTAAAAGAAAAAAAAAAAAAAAAACCTGGAAATTTTATGAAAAAGCTTAATGGCTCAAGCTATAAATGGCAAACAAAATTCCCCCAGCTGGCATCTGCAACTTGCAAGAGCCATTCATGGGATATTGCTTTCCAGATGAAAATTAAGCTAGAAGATAAAATGGGAAAAGCATCACAAAGTGCCATGTAATCTCTAGATATATTTGGGAGCAGCTTAATTTCCATTTGTCTAGGCTTTCAAATATTTACCATAGAATGTTCATTTGGGAATAGGAAACCGAGCTTGCATGATAAATGACAGACATTTTGTTTCAGATGATAAAATACACGGTGTCCACTTTTTAACCATTCATGTGTCGTTTCAACAAATACATGTAGATTATTTATTGCAGTCTTCGGTTTTAGAGAATATAAAGATGAACAAGTTTTTATGATATCCTCCAAGAAGTTCACAGTCTTTGTGGGAGAGAAGACACAGATAGGGGGAAAAAATATGGTTATGATAAAATACCAGCAAGTTTTAATAACAGAGGTGTATCTTTCTGTGCAACTTCTTTTTTAACCTGTATTGAGAGACAGTTTAGAGTTAGATGTCATTTTTGGATTCATGAAATTCAATTCATAAGAATGAACCCACTTAACCATTTTAAAAATTGGCTCTTATTTGCAAATTTTTGCTTATCAACTCCTTGAAATGGGGACAAGAAAGGACAATTGAGCCATGAGTTGCTGTTTTATCTGTATCTTAGGGAATACATAGAGTGCTTTAGAAGATTGTGTCTGAAGACATGTGCGGCATCTACATTACAGAGGTCTTAAAAAAAGGGTTCTGACTAGGTTTAATTTAGTGGGCAATAGTTGCTACTGAAAGTCTTCAAACAGAGCCAAAGTTTGCAGAATGATTGGTCACTTGTAAATTCATCCACACATATTTGAATTCTGAGCAGGCAATTTGGAAGCTAGAACAACCAGTTAGGAAAGTATTGCTGTACTCTTGATAAACAGTGATAAAGCCTGAACTAATGTAGTCATCAGGGGAGGGAGCACATTTAGTTTCGATCATTAAATTTGAATTTGAGTCAATAGCTCATCTCTCAGGTGAAGATACATAGCAAATAATTGGAAAAGCAGGCATTTAACAGGTTGTTGCTATGATGTAGAATTTGGAGACATTTTCAGAGAAGAGACACTGATTCATGGATTCCCATGAGTAGTTTGTCTCACTTCTGGAAAGACTAGAACTAGCAAGAGAAACAAAAAAGAACAAAAAGAGTAAGATCTTACTCATTTGGAAAGAAGGAAGAAGACCAAAGGGCACATTTTGAAAGTGGCCAGAGATGTCAACAGAGAACAAAGACCATGCTGCATTCAATTCACCTGAAACTTGAAGGTGCCTTATGCTGCAGAGAGAGGAGGCAGGTAGAGAATGAGAACTGGCTCACTGGAATTGCAGGCTATAAGAGCTCAGTCATCAAGAAAGAAAAATTGGGGAGGAATTTGGGATTGGAAGCCAGATTCCAAAGAAAGGGAGTGCTAAGGAAGTGATGATGGCCAGTGTAGAACAGGTTGTTTGTCTGCAAGAGAAAGGCAGTCTCAGGAACAAGGGGCCCAAGGGAGTTTTGTTTCTTTAACTTTTTTTTCCTTCACTTTTTTATTTTTAGTTATTGGGAACTTGAGCATACTTGTCAGCTGGAGAGAAGTAACTCCAGTCACTGTGGCAAAACACATTGATGTCAAATTTAAAAGGGAAAAAAAATTCAGGCCAACATCCCAGAGAACTAAATTGGGAAGATCAGTGAAGAAGCAGAAAAATACATTTTTTCCCTGAGATTAGAAGATGAGAGAAGAAAATGGGAGAAGATTCCTCATTCATAGGCAAAGTGGACTCAAGATAACTCCAGAATCAGGAAGACGGCCAAGCTCAGAGAGCGCACAGAACATGAGATTCCTTAGAATCAGGATTCAGCAGCATATGTGTGGAAACTCAAAAGAGAGTGGCAAGAGTACCACCAAGCAACACGGAAGGCCCCCATTGCAATGTATCTAGTAAAATTTGCATTTAAAGCTCCAGGATTGGCTTTTGATTTACTATGTGGACCATCAGGAGCTTGTGAATAAGAAAGGGAAAAACTCAGTGATAAGGCAGAGCTGTTAGCCTCTTATGCTGTGCTGACATTGGTGGAAATAGCAGAAGTTCAGTGGGTCAGGGAGACCAAAAGCAATAGCAAAAAATAAGTGAAATTCTTGACTGTATGGTCCCTGTAAAGGAGGAGGTAAGCCAGACCCAAAGCACAGAACCAGGTGGCCAGACACTGTTTCCAGATAGTGGTAATAGGAAAAGTAGGTGCACATAAGGTTACATTTCTGCTCTTTATCCTTCCTAGAAATATGAGATATAGGCACAGGAAATTTTCTCCTTTGGTATTCAGGCAAATCTGAGTATTCCCCCATTCCTCCTAAGATAGCTCGAGAAGAAACATCCATATGACCTACTGAGTTGGCCAGAGTGTTAGTCACCTTTTCATTGCTGTAAAAAACACCTGAGAAAAATGACTTGGAGGAGGAAAGGTTTATTTTGGCTCATTGTTTCAGAGGCTTCAATCCATGGTTGGTTGGCTCCATTGCTCCCTCAGGGGAGACTGAACATCATGGTGAAGTGTTCCATGAAGGAAAGCGGCTCGCCTCAAGGCAGGCAGGAAGCAGAGGGAGAGAAAGAGATGAAGGGGCAGGAAGGAGAGATAGTTCCCAGGGGCCTACTTCCTTTAACCAAGGTGCACCTACAGTTTCCAACTCCTCCCAGTAGTCCATTCAAATTATAAACTCTGATGGATTAATCCACTGATGGGGTTAGAGAAAATAACCTCCCCTCATAATCCAATCATTTCCAGAAGTCCTACCTCTGTACATTGCTGCATTGATGCCAAACCTTCAACATATGAAACTTTGGGTGATACTCCAGATCCAAACCATCATGGCCAGGCAGAAGCTTCCTTACTAAATACTGATCTTTGTCTCACCAATACAGCTCAGGGACAAACGTTGTGTTGTTACTTAAAGATAAAGCTCCTTGGGACACTGGGAACCAGCATCTAGAAACAAACATGAGGAGGATTTTTGACCCAGGAAACCCCTTGTGTTTCCTTTTGTAGTGCGATTTGCAGCATTTTCTATAATATCTCTTCAAGTACAAGGACCATGATACATATCCAATTAGATAAATCTTCTTCCAGTAAGGAAGTTGTTTTATTAATTTTGAGTTATTTTTCAGCAGGAGGTTATTTAGATATATTGTGCCCTTGGAAAAAGCCTTTTAGGACACAGAAGTCAAAGTTGTTTATTCTAACATTAAAATGATATTATAACCGAGTTGAATTAGCCCATTTTAGGATGCACTTTTTCCTGAGTTATTTCTCATAAGGAGACTTCATTACCTTCCATGCAATTAGACACTGGGATCAGATAACATGTTATTGCACTCACCACTGTGTGAACTGCAAAGTCTTCAAATAAATCTAATTACCACTTATATAACCAAAGAAATGTGGTTTTTTAGGGCAAATTTCCAATTTTATAGGAAAAGTTATTGCATGTGAAGAATGCTGCATGGAAGGATGAAATTCATTCAGGTCTCCCTGTGTCCCTGCCCCCCTATTCCTCTTGCTCTTGGAATCAACAGGATGGCTGTTGTCCAAAGATATCCCTCAGGGTATGGCATGGATCAGAGGCTAGAGCAGAAATTGTGAAACCACACAGGAGTCAGTGCGGTCCATTCTCCCGCTCTGCAGGCATGAGTAATGACTGATCCAGAGGCTAGAGGAGGTAGTTATGGCTCAGAACCTGCTGGTGGCAGTTTTCTGATTATAAGAATTTTGGAGTCAGAAAATTGCTTGAAAATACTTCAAAAGATAAACCAACAAGTCTCTCACTGTACCTGAAGGGAGGCTGACTACATTACCGAGTTCTAAGGATAAAGACTTTCACAGTCTGGCTGGTCAATCAGTGGTTCCAGTCAGCATTATTCAGTCAACCTCCTATCTTGGTTCATGCTGTTCTGTCCATCAGAAGGGGGTCTCTTCCCCCACTCAGGCTCCCTCCCACTTTCAATGTTCAAGGCAGACCTCAGCATTTCCAAAAGACTTCCCTGGACAACTCCAGCTTTCAACCTGCTTTTCCCCTCTGAAGGCTCCATATCACCTATTGTTTGTCCCTCACATGTCCCAATTTTATTCCACAGGGCACTATAATGCTAATTTTTATGTGTGTATCTTGACTGTTTAATTGCATTGTGGTTGTTCAGTGTCACAGATTTTGACTCTACCCATACAGATGCAGAATCCTAACCTGAAATCACCAAGTAGAGCACTAAAGTTCCTGAGTGTTATGCAGCAATGCATAGAAACGCTCCTCCCACTTTTTATGTTTAAAAAAAATCCTGAAGAGTCAAAGTAAAATTACAGGATCCACTGTTCTTCTGTAAATACTTAACTTTGAGTTTCCCAGAGAAACAAATGAAAATCATCTCTGAATATGGCAGGACTTTCAAGGGCACATGCCCACTGAAGGCCTCCATGAGGTCAAAAATAGAGATCTGAGGTTATGCAGAGCTGTCTTTGAACCAGATGCACACCTACCAAAGGTTTACTTTGTCTCAACTTATCATAGTGGTGCTGCCAGGACACAAAGACGCTCAAGAGTGGGCTTGGGCACAACCCAGGTTCCTGCCTTGGTTCTCAGAGGTGTGGTGACCAGGCCTGTTGCTGGCCTGATGACTATGAAAGAGAGAACACTGTATGGCACAGCAAGTGTTTCCCTATGAGAAAAAGGGTAAATTTTTTATTTGCATAAATTGAAGCTAACTCTTGGTTTTGGGCTTTTCTCAGACAGCAGATTCCTCTGCACTGACCACTGAATCCTGAGCATATCTTACCGCAGAGGGAACTGTCCAATCACTCATGTCCTACTTCACATCCACCCTTTGCAATATTTTTATGCTGGTTCCATGGTATACAGAAGCAGAGGTAAACTTAACAAGTCTAGTTCATCATCCACACCATCACTGGAACTAGAGTCACACAACCTCTGGAACTAGAATCAGGGCTCTTATCCAGCTCATGGGAACATGCTGAAATCAGTGAACATCTTTGGTTCTGAACTTCCAAACTTTTCCACCTTGATTCTGGGAATCTAATGATTGTGTTTCCAATTACCAGATGCTACCCACTGAGGGGGTAACTAAAGCTCAGAGAAGATAAGACATCAGTGTCAACAGCACCAAATTTCATTCTTAAAAGACTCCATGTCCTTCACATGCAACTCTCCTTAGAACTATCTGACCACGTGTTTGAAGAGTCCTTAGAAATTCCTAACAAAATAAAACCAACAGAACTCTGATAAAACAGAAATCTTCCCCAAACTAGGAGAACATTTCTCTTTTCTCAGTTTGCTAAAAGACATCAAACATAAGTGAGCACCATTCTCTTAGGTATTTCTTCTTAGACTTTATTTTTAATGAAACATTTGGTATCAAAACATACTTTCAAAGTCTCAGACCCTAGAACAGCAATTACTATTTTAAAAGTCAAAAACTTTAGAACTCATATGGCATTAACCAATTCTTCAAAGTTTACTAAAATAAATCTTAAAAGAGATTTTTATGTTTTATTTTGAATTCTGTGTTGACTTGGAAACAGTGGAGAATTTTTGTGCCTCTCATATCTCCCGAGGACTAGTTCTCAAGGGCAGACTTCTCCAGAAGCAAGAACAAAAAAGGGAAAAACAGCACTTCATGCCCCACAAACTTTACAATTCAACATATTTATCTCCTAGTGGGATTCCTTTGGTTCTTTGCTCCCTAGGCAAACCCTAAAATGAAGCCCTGCCTGTTAGGCACTGTTACCCTTGGCTTCTGTTCCAGAAGGATCCATTCTGACCATCCTCACAGAGCAAGGCAGGCATGAGAACCTTCTAGCACCAACCCCATACTTCTAGACCACACTCCAGGTACTAGGGACTCCAGAATTTCCTGCCCAAATTTTTTCAGGGCCTGTTCCTTTGGCCATATATTGCAGCACTATCTTGAGAATCACCCACTAGATGAAATCAATTACAAGGATAAGTCTTGAAGTACTCTAGTGATTTTTAGGAGGTAGGAATTTACTTAAAAATCAACTCTATTCACTGTCATAGAGTCAATGAAATTTTAAAAATTAGGAGGACCTTGAGGTCTGTTTACGTCATCCCCTCATCCTCTGATCTAGTACTGTGGGTCAGAACAAGGGCCTGGCCTTGGTTGAAATCTCAACTCTGTTATAGGTCCACTACTGCTTTCCTGTAACCCACGTGGTGAGACATGCCTTGAAGTTCAGAACTGGGAACATGTGAAAAAAATAACAGAGTGTATGTAACATGTAAGCCACCACATTCCCTGTGCAGCCTAGGGAAGCAGGCCATAATCAAACACAACAATATCTCTGCAGGAAACACTAGTATTCACATTGTCAAGGCTGAATTGAATCCTCCTAGAATTCATTTGTTGAATCCCTAGCCTAGTAACCTCAGAATGTGACTATATTTGAAAATGGGGTTTAAAAAGGTAATTAAGTTAAAATGAGTTCATCATGGTATGCTCTGATTCAGTATAACAGGTATCCCCATAAAAAGAGAAAATTAGGACACAGACAAGACAAGAGATAAAACCATATAGAAATACAGGGAGGAGCAGGCCATCCACAACCCAAGGAGAAAAGCCTCAGAAGAAACCAACTCCCAATGTTTTGATCTTGGCCTTCCAGTCCAAGCTATGAGAAAATACAATTCCATTGTTTTCCACCTCTCCATCTGTGGTACTTTATTATTGCAGTCCTAGAAAACTAATACATATGCTAAGCAGAAATGATAAATAATCTCAGGCCAGCTCAGGTCAGGTTCTACTTCCAAGATGAGTTTGGAAAAAATCTTGCTGTTCTCAGAATGGTTTTGGCTTTCAGAAGAGAACTCGGCATGGGCCTGTATTGTTTGTGGACAAGTTATGCAACACTGCTGAGAGCCTATAGTTGTAAACCTTTTCCAAGAGCACTGAAGAGGCCTCTGAGTCCCTTCCATCCTGTAGCAGCTCCTTTACTGCCTCAAGACCCACATTTCCAGGCTGCCTTATTAACAGGCTTCAGAAGAATGCAAAGCAGGCCAACAAAGTATTCCCTGTTCCATAAGCTCCCTCTGCAAGGAAATTCTGAGTTAGCCTCTCACCAGGTCCTCTACTTGGATCAAATGCTTCTGATTCCTTGACCTATGCTTGTAGCCTTACCCTTCCATTTTAGTACTGTTTGGGTAATCAACATTATCCTTCTCAAAATCTGGTGAATGCAGACCATGCTTCAGAGATCTGTTATAGCAGATCTCTTCTCTACTGATATTTTTGACTTGCTTTCTACAGTAAATCAAAAGATGGGGGATCACTTCAGATCTTTCCTTAGGAAAGAAACCTACTATGTGTATGTAAGAGAAATATAAAGTATTCATAAATAGTTTTGTTTAACAATCAGATGTCATTCCACCACTTTTCCACATCCCTGATCAGGGCAGGCAGCCAAATGCAAAATATGACAGTTTATGACTTAATAGTGAAAAAGGAGCTGTTACTATACTTTTTAAAGAGAACATCGAGTACCATTTTTAGTTCCAGGATTCTTTCTATAGCATCAGTTAGCATTTTCTCTTAACTTATAAATGGAATAATGGAATGATCAAACCCCTAAAATTGTACCTGTGTGTTCCTCATTAAGCCATAGAAAACCTTACCTTCAAAGACCAACCTGCATCTTATTACATATTCACATAACAATAACAGTCCTGCTGATGTTGTTGAAGATGATGAAGCTCATGCTTCCTCAGGCCAGACACCCTTCTTGCCTCTATTGCATATAACTCATCTAATGATCAGAAGTGTGTTGCTGTTAAGCCCTTTTTATGGTTGAGAATACTGAGACACGTAAAGTTAAAGTACATTATCCAAGGCCACACCCCAATAAGTGGGATAACCAGGACTTCAACCCAAGCAGCCTGTCCATGGGGCCCAGTCCAGAATCTTAGCCAATTACCTTGTACCTATTCAGCTGTCCATTGTTTCCATAGGCAAACATGAATAGCCACACACTCAATTCCAGTGAGGAATATTACTCTCAGTGTATATGTGCAGACCTTTCAAATGTGCTATTTTGTTCATAAGTAAATTGTGTTAATAATGCAGTTATTGAAAAGAGCATTGAACCAAAAAATTAAAACACCAAAGAACCGATTTCACTGTGATTTCACTGTCTATGAACTAAGAAAATCATTTATATACACCAAGGAAGTTAAACAAGTATAAAGTTGGAAAAATCTGGGGCATATTTGTGGAGCAGAGAGCAGAAGTTCAGGAGAATACAAAATCGGCTGAATGTAGGCCATGCCTTAGAGATCTGTTTTGTTTTCTTTTGTTTTTTGTAGAGTCGGTGCCATGCCAGAGAAGTGCCAGGGATTGAACCCAGGGGTGCATAATCACTGAACCACATTCCCTGCCCTTTTATATTACTTTACTTATTTATTTATTGGTACCAGGGATTAAACACAGAGTCACTTAACCACTAAGCCACATCCCCAGCCCTTTTTATATTTTATTTAGAGACAGGGTCTCGCTGAGTTGAGAAGGTCATTGCTAAGTTGCTGAGGTTGGCTTTGAACTCATAGATATAATTAGCTTTACAGAAATAATTAAGAATCTCAAAGATGATAAAATATTCCAAATTATTCAGGTGGCTGTAAATTTAAGGGCCAGTGTCCTTATAACAGGCATGTAAAACACAGAAACACAGAGAAGAGGAGGAAGCCATGTAACCATGAAGGAAGAGATTGGAGTGCTATAACCACAAGCCAAGAACTGCTGACAGCCCCCAGGAGACGGAAGAAATACTGGAATCTGCCATGGAGCACCGGACTGCCAACACCTTGGTTTCAGATTTCTAGTCTCCTGAACTATGAGAGAATAAATATTATATTAAACCACTTGGTCTGTGGTAATTTATTATAGCAGCCACAGGAAATTAATAAAGTCAGTAGTGTAAGAACTGACCATCAAAAGTTTGGTAGATGCTACATGTGTAACTGACACTAATATCCCAATAAGTGTAAATGTCATTTTATAAGAAAAAAACTAACTCTCAGCAAATTTACTGTTTACCTCAAAAATCTAGTATGAAAATCAAATCAGGTATTTATATAAGACAGGTTATTAAAAACTATAAAACATCATATCATAAAAGCTATAATGATGATGATGACAATATTGATGAAGATGATGATGTTGACAAGGATGATTATGATTCTGATCATACAAGATGAGGAAAAGCATGTTTTGTAAATCAAATATTGAAAGCAACACACAGTTTGAAAATTCCGTAAAGTATTTCTAAAGTCTCTCTCTCTCTCTCTCTCTCTCTCTCTCTCTCTCTCTCTCTCTCTCGCACACACACACACACACACACACACACACACACAAAAGCATAATAAAGCACACATGAAATAAAATACAATTAAAATTTTTGAAAGATTTGCAAGAATCTGGAAGCTTCTGAGTTTTCCTTGTGGGTATTAATTGTTAATGCACTTGAAGAGTAACTTTAGGTGAATTTCATTTGGACTTGAAACTATTTATGAAGAGCTTCCACTGCATCAGGTAGAGCCCCAATGTGTTCATGAGCATTACCTAACATAAAGCAGCTTTTCATTTTTTCTCTCTTAACTTTCAGCATGTGGTCTACAAGGGGGCAGAACCCAAATGGGTACTGTCTTTTCTGACAGCATTGGTATCTTTCATAATCAACTACAAAATCTGCATATTAGGCATCAATAGGACATAATCATAAAGTTCTTGGGATGGCATTATTGAGGAACTTCATCCACTACAACTCCAGCTGTGGCAAGCTGTTGGTCATGCTGAATCTCTGGAATTTCCTTTATTTATGGGCATATTTCCACTTACTTACCGAATGTTTTTGCAGAGACTTAGAGCACCTTAAACATTTTCACTCTTATCAACATGGACACTGTGAGATTTGCCTAGAGCTCTCTCTTCCCAAGCATCCCTTGAAATATTCATCTGAATTTTATTTCTTTCCTTAAGCTGTTGACATTTGAACAAAGAAAAACTGAGAATATAAATAAGCAAAGCATTTTAATGGACCCGCTCACAAAAGCTTTATAATGAAATTTAATAAGAAAAGGGAAAAAAGATAAGATAAAAAGACAAAACAAGGCATTCTGTGGAGGAAATAAAAGGTTTTGTCACAAAAGGGAAAAATGATCATGGAGAAGGAATGATCTCTGGTGATTCTCTGGAAGAAACAAAAGGAACAAGTATTCAGAATAATGCACATACACCCGTCTTCTGTAGATATACACACATAATGTGAGGTACAGAAAGAAAGAAACATATCATTGCATTGATGTGCATTAATAATTTTTCCTGTATAGATCATGTCATCAGGAATCAAATGGGTGCAATTTCCCCACAGATTCAGAAAAGAGAGGTTTCCGCCTCAGTGGATTAGAAAGATACCCCTTAGTCACTAGACATTAGCTAAGAAGATAAAAATTGTTGTATGAGTTAAGAGAGTAATTGCTGTATCAATTATATAAGTAAATGCATAGTTAAATGAATGTTCATGCTGATGTCATCATATAAAAGCATTTCTTACTCCTGAGAGATACATTATGAACTACTTAGATGTGAAGTGTAAGAGTATCTGCAACATATTTTAAATGAGATCCTAATTAGAATAGGTTATATTCCATCTCTATGTATGTATAATATGTCAAAATACACTCTACTGTCAAGTGTATCTAAAAAGGACAAATAAAACACACACACACACACACACACACACACACAGGAACGAAAGGTCTTTGAGAAAAAAATAAATGTGGAAAGAGTTGGTAAATCTTGATGAAGAGTAGATGTATGTTTATTTTACAAATGTTTCAACTTTTTTGTAGAAATTTTCAAAATAAATATTAAGGGAAAAGAAAAATACTCAGCTGAAGTAACCAATTTAAATAATTCAAACCAGTTACTAGCTTACAAATGAGTTTCATTTGAGTCATATATTATTTGGGGAATTTAATGAATTATTTTCACATTTAAAAACTAGGAGCTTCCACATAAAAATCACAATTTGGAGGTTGTTTTGAAATACTGGATGTTTTGCCTTCTCTTGTAGTGACGTTGTCTGAAGGAGGCTCACCACATGTCCCTGCACACAGGGCTGCCAATTTCCTCAGTCTCCATCGTGCTTGTGTCCTTCACTCCTGGTACTTCTTTGGCCCTCGTTTGTGAATCAATATTTGAGTTTGTGACGCCCGGCAGGTAGCACAAATTCAAGGAAAGGAAAAATGAGGACCAGTGGGAAGATTAAAAGGAAGGTTATATCTGCAAGGATAACTTGGAATAGTTCAAACAGAAAGTGAAAACCTTTAACAATTCTCATTGTTAAATTGGAAGACAGGCAAAGTAGTGATGGGGACCTGGGGATATCAGTGCTCACTTCTAACTATTGAGTCTTGTCCTTCACATCGGTGTACTTTTCATCATGGTACTTGTCGTCTTGTTTGTATCACATCAATGCTTCACCTTCTCCACCAGCCTGGGATTTCCTTGAAGATAGCCCTATTGTATTCCTATTTCTATCAGAAGGCATGGCTTCTGCTAAGTGTTTTATAAATACATTTTGTTAAGTGAATAAATGAACGAAGTGCTCTATGCAGCACTGAAGAAGAGCACCTCCCAATAACTCAGCTTGAGAAGAGCAATAGGCAGAGAGGATCCGACCTGAACTAAATCTAAAGGCCCAACAAGAATAGTAATTAATACTAGTTGAGAACTTATTCTTAAGCCTTACACTAGCCTTTTGTATATATTATTTAATCTTCATAACATCCAAGGAGATAGGTATGATTATTATTTCCCTTGTATATAATAATAAATGAAAGCAAAGAGTTGTTAAGTGATTCATAGCCTTCCAAACACAAGTCATGTGAATTCACAGTTTGCCTTGTTTAAATCAGCTTTCTCATCACTGTGATCAAAATACCTGACAGGAACAGTTTAGAAGAGGAAAAGTTTGTTAGGGGTTCACAGTTTCAGAGGTCTCAGTCTATAGATGGCTGACACCATACCTCTGGGCCCAGGTGAGGCAGAATAGCATGGCACAGAGCACGGAAGAGGAAAACAATTCAGGATATGATAGGAAGCAGAGAGAGCACTCTGCTCATGAGGGACAAAATATAAACACCAAAGGAGCCCCGTCAGTGACCTACCTCATCCAGCCACACCCTACCTCCCTACAGTTCCCACTCAGTTAATCCATATTGGTTAATTAATCTGATAATTAAACTACACCTCTCATAATTTAATCATTTCATCTCTGGAAATTCTTCCATGGTTTCACAGGTGAGCTTCTGAGGGATACTTCATATCTAAGCCAGAGCAGCCCCTTTAACCTCTGGGTTAAATGCTCTCAGAGCCAACAGTCACTGGACATGTACAATATACCACCTTCTACTCGATGTGCCTTATTTGTACTATGTTATTTAATACTCATGGCAACAGAAGTGTGGGCTGACATTACACTCAAGAGACAGCACTGAGAAAAGGCATGGGAGATGGGGGAATAGCATGTACTAAGAGTTACGAGCTGTTCAATGTTCTGAATGGGAAAACCCCAGACAAATAGTATAAGCCATGAAGTTGGAGGTAAATACAGAAAGAACTGGGACTGAATCCTGTCTACAGTGAAAAACAACTGGGGGACTGTCAGTAGGAGAGTAAAATTGTCCAACTTGTGGTTTAGATGGTGAAGTGGAGATCCAGTTAGGGAACTGTTATGGAACCCAACCACTACAACCGTCATAACAGCAGAATGACGGGAGGCAATACGGCAACTGATTGGATGGAAGAGAACACAAAAAAGGAACAAGGTGATTTGAGATAAATCTCCAGCCTTTAGCCTGGAGACTAAGTGGCTGAAGATCAAATTATCAGCTACAATGAAGACTCCAGGAGGAGGCAGGAGAGTCATAATTAGCTCTAAAATATATTTGTGGATGAGTGAATACATGAATAAATGAATTTTATTTACTTTTTGATAAAGTTACTATGTAGTAAATCAAGAAAATCCATAGATGTTAGCCAATCCCAAGAAAACAAATGCTGAACGTTTTATTTGATGTACGGGGGCTGATTCATAGTGGGATAGGGAGAGGGGGCATGGGAGGAATAGATGAACTCTAGATAGTGCAGAGGGGTAAGAGGTGAAGGGAGGAGGCAAGGGTTAGAAATGATGGTGGAAAGTGATGGACATCATTATCCAAAGTACATGTATGAAGACACAAATTGGTGTGAATATACTTTGTATACAACTAGAGGTATGAAAAATTGTGCTGTATATGTATAATAAGAATTGTAATGCATTCTGCTGTCAGATATTGTTAGAGTCTATAAACAAGTCAGGATGGTGCCTGGAAAATGTTAGAGTCTGTAAACAAGTCTGGATGATACCTGGCAAAATGCCAGAGGGAATGGTTTGAGAAGTAACAAAAGCGAGCTATTAAGTGTGGAGATTCTTTATTGGTTGACTGATGTATCTAGTTTATGCTAATTAGATTAGATAAGCTGTGTGGAATGTGTAAATATCACTTCGGTCCTACAATAAAGGGCTCCTACTCCTGCTGTATCAACGTACACAAGTTGTTCATCACCCCCCCACCCCCCCCCAACCCCCCGGTTATTTTGCTGCAGCCGGACTGCGGCAAGATATAAAAATAAAAAAAATAAAAAAGATGTGGAGATTGTACCAAATAATTGGGCATTTGAGGCAGGGAGACAATAATGGTCACCTTTGAGGTGGAAGCAGAGCCTGTTCTCTATCCTCTAACGAAGGTTACTCTGACCTCATCATTCATACAAGAGAGTACTAGACTGGTTAATAAAACGATAACAGCCATTTGAACCATAACTGCTAAAAGGCAGCAACACTGTGGTTTTAAAGGTTATTATTCACGTACAGTTTTTCTTTCCTCAAGCCTCCATGCTGTCAAAGCTCTAAGTTCACCATGAGCAGATACATGAAAACCAGCTCTGGCCCCTTTCTCTTTATTCTGTGATGGTCTTCCAGCCTCATCCTGCTCCAAGTGGTAAAAACAACTATAGCCACCCTCCTCTCTAACACTGCCTCACCAATTCTCCTTCCTTGCTCAAGTTCAGCCATTCCAACCCTTCTATCTTTTGTTTGCTAGTTGTAACAATTTGGATTTGAGACTTGGGAGTGGGTGAGGTTCCTCTATGCCTTTGGACCAAATAATTAGGGCTTTTCATTAATGTTTTGGCAAGAAACCAAGCTAATTAATAATAAATCCGTTTTTTGTTCTTTTTTTCCTATGTGATTGTCTCTTTAGAGATTCCACAGGGAAGACGGCCAACTGGTCCAAGGCTGGATCTGGGTACTCCTGAATCCCCATGCCAAAGTCTATCTCATGGCACCTCTATCCTGCCATAATTTTCAAAGCAAATGTCTGACGGTCAATATGTAAAAGAGGAAGAAAATAGATTATGATGCTTTAGCAGACAGAATGAGACTATATGAGTGGTTAGAGACAGTCTAAATCTAATTACAATGAGAAAAATCACAACATTTATTGTAAAAATAATCATTCCAAAAATGGCTTCTTGTCAGGAGAAATGTTGAAATGGATGTTGGAGAGCAAGGACTGACAGAGCCCCAGATCTCTACTTACAGGCACAAGTATTTGACAAAGCCTGCCAATAATTAGCCTCATGCATCACATCGTTTCTCTGATTTTTGGTGGTCCTCAGTAAGCATCAAGAACCCTTTGGTTTCTATACATCAGAGATGTACCTGCCACAAACACTCAGAATTTTAAGTAACCAGTGCAAGTTTTTTTTAATGTCTGTTTGTTTGTTAAAATATTAGTTTCCTAAATAGTCCTACTTTCAAACACTATTCCTTTGTTTACTTTCGAGGTTTATTTTATTTATTTACTTTGTTTATTTATTTGCTTGTTTCTGGAATCTAAAAACCTAGAGCTGTTGTTAGCCTTTCTGTATCTGCATTATAAATAAATATAAAAGTAAACAGTTTTTAAAGAGTATTTCCTATAGTTTCCTCTAACCATGGCTGGTAGATCTAATTTAAATATTTTCAATTTTGCTTTTAAGGTTCAAATATGTTTTAACCTAAGAATGAACATCAGCTAGACATTTTATTTTTCCTGTGTGTTTAGAGGACAAGATAAGTGTTTTTACATGTTGTTAATGTTATGTATAGGATATGTTGTCAGTATTGTTTTCATTGAATGCTAGACTCTCATTTCCAGAAATTTTTAATCCCATGTGTTTCTTCAGAAGACAGGAATAAACAACCTTGTAAAACATGATGGTTCAATACATCATACATTTAAAAGTCCTCTAGGCTATTTATAGCAATTAGACCATAAAGAGGGGGAAAGACCATACGTACATTTATTATGTCCATAAAATATAACACATGGAAATAAATTCTGACAGTGATGGTGGAAATATTTGCATGTCACGTGTCAGCATGCTCCACTGGAGTTAATGAATAGGATTTGTCACAATGGTTTCTTTTTGGAACCTGGAAGGGTCAAGTTGCCATAATAAATATTAGCTTTGGCTAATATTGGATGATATCTTATGGTCACAAATGAAACTGTCTTTATCTCACCTTTGTAGTCTTCAGTTCCTTCATGATATTCCCCAGGGGATGTAATCATTTTTCATTCAAGTTTTGTTGTGCAGTCCAAGATGCCAGAAGCAGCTTCTGTCTCTGAGGGTCTCTTAAGCCCTCAAAAGGAAAATTCTTTGTGGCCTAAGACAGCAGCTATTATGTCAGTGGCAGAAATACCACTTGGTTACAGTTGGCAGAATGGCACCTGAGCACAATGGCCCTTACAGTGAGCATCATTCCAGGTCTTCTCTTTTCAGGAAAGAACAAACAGGTGGAAAATGTGGTCTATCCCCTTGAGGAAGTTATAATGCAAATGAGAGACAGAACATGTGCATGTGAAATGATCACAAGATAGCCAAAAATGTTGTTACTTAGAGTCTTTCTCTGAATTCTGAGGAGGGTGAAGGCTGAGGATGGTTGTGTGCAGCAAAATGTAATAATGGCCTGTGACAAATATAGCATTATGTAGTGGATGAGACCGCTCAAAGGAGGTCAATGGTGCCTACTGAGAGGGGGAGGCAGGGAAAACAGCAAGGCAGTGGAGGTAAGAGGCCAGAGCCAGCCAGGCTCAGATCATCAAGAGGAGCACTTCAGGTAAAGGCAGCTCCTGCTTGAAGGCTGGCAGAAGAGGCAGGAGAAACAGGCAGATGGAGAGCCTGGGCTAGTGGAACTGAAAGGAGCTCCCTGAATGTACAATGTGAAGCTCACTCCCTTCTCCCTTGAGTGACTATTAGTATAATCTTCAATTCTCAGAAATGCTCAGTGGAATGGATTTTCTTTGGGAACACTTAAAAGATGTTCTGCTATTCACATAAGTCTGACATCTAGTCTACAATGAAAATATCACAAAGCAATTAGTAAGTAAGTATATGAATCCAATCTACCCATTGGGCCTCAAAATTTAGGAACTTCAAGCAAGTTCTCTTTCCTCTGTGCTCCTGCATGTTTCATACTTACTCTTTTGTGATATTGGCTCAACTACCTGAGCACTCAGGTGTATGCAATCTTTCCTGTTAAGCCATACATTTCTTGAGAACATGAGGTGCCTGAGGCATCTTTATAACTTCACTTGCCCATCCAACACATGATTTGGATTCAGGAAGTATTTGCTGAGTGAATAAGTAAATGTATGAGCATTGAAGTGATCGACTATATATAATCCACATAAATCCTGAAGGAACTCTGAATGCCTATGTGAACAGGCCGAGTGGACTTCATCAGGTACAGCATTTCACCATAGGTAACTTTTGAGTCATTTCATAAATAAATGGTGAACTTGGATCCATGGGAAGCATGGATAGTGTCCTAGGAAAGAAGAAAAATATCCCTAGAAGAAACACTGAACATCATGTTCTAAGAAGGTAGCTCTGTGTTTATTAAAAATTGAGAAATTGTGCTCCATTTATGTTCAATGCATTGAAATGCACTCTGCTTGTATAACTAATTAGAATAAATTTTAAAAGTATGCATTCTTTCCCCATAGGTAAAAGGAAAACTGGAACCTGAAAACTTTGGGGTTGAAGCAGGATACTAGGGGATGTGCATAGGGAATAATGAAAGTTACTATAGAGCCCAGAAAAAAGATATACAATATATAATACATATATAATATTTTAGAACAGAAGCTAAACTTATCTATGGGATACAAGCATTATGAAGCAATTTCAAGAATACTATAGGATCTAATTTTTAAACTATAGAAACTCGCTCCCATGTTGATTTACTCCATTAGTACCTACCATAATCTGATAGTAGCTGGGGCATTTACAGCAGCAAACAGATCCTTTTCAGGTATGAGCAAATGATTGGCTGGACTAGACCAGTTCATTGGAAACCCACAGTCAATGAACAGTTATTGAATCCCCAATGCAAATAAGGCACTGTGCAAAATTATTTTGGGAAAAGCCTATGAGGGTAAGACATGATCCCTGTCCTCATAAAATACAGTTTTTTGAAAGATCAGCATTGTGTGCAGGTCCAACAAATAATTTATATAATGTCTCTTATCTGTGACTAAGTAAACCATTTAGAAAGGACTTCAGAGAAGGAGTCAATAATCACTCAAGTAGAGAGCTTTATGGAAGAGATGGCATTTGGTCTAGGATTTTGAGGATATGGCTACATGTGATTATAAAACCCATCCCTGGTTAATAGCAAACCATCATAAATATACACAGTGGCACAGTTTTTTCCTGAAGTACAAGCTATTTCCAAATTCCAGTTTTACTGGAATGAAAGGTGAAAAAGGAGAACCAAAAATAAAAATTAAATTTAAAAAGAGCAGTTGGTTGAGTACAGATTGAGTACAGGGATTTGCCTGCTAGTTCCAGGGCCTGCTTAGAGCACAATACTGTTCTAACAGCTCAGGCAGTAATAGAGATTTTCCCATGACTAGAATTTACCTACATTATTGAAAACAGCTGTTTGGTTTCTCTTGGGTAACTTACCAATTTATTACCTTGATGTATGGATTGTTTCCATTAAAACAAAATTCAAAACCACACAACACTATGTATCATAAAACAGAGCTGCAAGATTTTGATATTATCTTCTAGATATTCAAAAGCAAGGACATTCCATTTATCCAGACCAACTTAATTTATTCTGTAAATAGCATAATCTTAAAGCATTTATACCAGCAGAACCAGAACCTCTGAAGCTGAAAAATGAAGGTTAGAGTATCACCATAATTTACATTTCCCGTTTATAGCCACAGTAATGAAACCCTTTAGGATTATTAAAATGCATTTTGTACAGGGTATTTATTACTTGGAATTTCTTATTTATGATTCATTGAAAGATGAAGCTAAGAGAAATAAAACACAAACTAAACTTTCACTCAAATAATGAGGTCCTATTGGCTTTCTTAGCCAAATACACTTTTATTAGGCTTTAATGGTTGCATTGGTTTGATTCTTGGGAGTAATGCTTTTCACTTTCCCTGTGTTGGAAACATTTCTGAAGTAAACTAATTCAGCATAAAGAAAACATTGTATGTAGATCTGGGATCTACATACAACTCTTCTCCATGTCTATTTACTCCATTAGTAGCTGTTAGTGGGCAATCTACAGCAGCAACCAGAACCTATTCAGGTATGCACAAGTGATTGACTGGACCAGACAAGTTCTGGTCTAAACTACAATATTTAAAACACCTGATAGGTAAAATTTTATTTGATATGAAATCACAAGGAGCAAATGAGCCAAGCCTTCAGATAGAATTATTCATGACAACACAAGTAAGGGCCAACTGACTTGTGGTCTGCCCCCACCCAAGTGATTAAGAGCTGCTCTTATTTAAGTCAAAATGACATGGCAGAGAAAATAAACATGATCCTCTAGTCCATTCACAGAATTATTACCATTTCCTACTTTAAAAATATAGCAGAATCTCTATTACCAAATCTCGATTTTTCTACTCAGAAAAAACTTCTCCCTCCAAGTAGAAAGATATTACCTCCAACTGTGGATAATGATAATACTCATAACAATCCCCTAAGATTGTCAGGGCAATAAAAGTTTCATATGTATAAGTACATATGAAATATGTACTTTGAATAGTACACAAGTATTTTTAGAAATTAATATAAAATGTTAGCTCTGATTAGCTGTTAACTTTATCATAAAACATAATCATAGCTATTGCTGACACCACTGCGGACACCTACAGGTCTCTTCTCCAGATGCCTGCTGCCACCACCACTGTTATCACAACCAACAAAGTGGCCTGCTGCCTGCCACTCACTGCCACTGACCTGCTGTCACCTACAGGTCCATCACCAGGGTACCTGCAGGTTTGATCACACTGGTTGCCTCCATTGTAGGACATTGGCCAGGCCCTAGGGGGCCAGGGCACCAGCAGGTTTGCCACCACTGCCATTCTGGGGCACAGGCACCTCTGAGAATACTGGCCAGGGCCTGAAGGTCCAGTGTCAGGGTTCCTGCAGGCTTGCCTGCACCTGAGGTTTTCTTGCAGGGAGTGCTGGTGGCTCTTTTCAGGGTTGCTGCCTCTTTTAAGGGTTGCTTCTTTGTGTGAGCCTATCCCTGGTGGTCTCTCTGCAAGTTGGAAGGGCATAGTGATCTTGGGACTTCAATGTGGCCAAGCCCAGGGTATCTGAAACCCAGATCCATGGGATAGTGATTAGGTCTGTGTGGGCCAGTCTGGGCTTGGTAATCCCATGAAAAATTAGAGAGAGGGGGAGGTGGGGATTACACAAATTTGAATGGCTAGAGAGAGGCCAGCTTTCCCCAGCTTTGCAAGTCCTGAAATGCCCAGGGATGAAAGGGACTGGCTACATCAGGAAGAAGGTTGGAAGAAGGTGTGAGGGCACTCACTAGATTGGAGCTACCATCAGACTCTAGACAACCCCACCTATCAAAGAAGGGAAACTGAGAAACTTTTGAACACCAACAGAAACTGTTCAATTTTCCATCAAGATTTTTTTCTCTATAACGTCTCTACCATATCTGAAACCATTTTCATGCAACAGTTTTTTGAAAACTGTGATATATAAATAGTATTTTACCATTTTGTTGTGTATTCTTATATTTTTAATTTTTTTCTTTTATATATTTTTCTCTCACTTATGTTTCCCTAGATTCTATCTTTTCTCCTACTAACATCCAATCTCTATCAACTCCTCTTCCACTCTTATAAATTTTTAGTTCTAATTTCTCTCCTCCTCCCTCAAAAACATCACAACCCACACTTCTGTTCTCTCTTTAGCCATCACTGAAATTGTATACCCTTTTAGAAAACTTACTGTTTATATTGTAGATAATAATTCAATTCATCACTTATGTTTATTTCAAGAAAATTGTAGATGTCTTAATAGGAGCTATTAGGTTTAAGGTTGTATATGGTTTACATTGGGTGCTTAAGATGAGGCACTGGAAACATTCAGGGACACTAAAAGTCTACAGGGTATAATCTGTATTGCCTCAGATCCATACTGCTAGATGGGAAAACACACAACATGAAAAAACAATGCAACAAAGCACCCCAAACAAATCAAAATGCTCCAATAACAGAATCCACTGATAGCACAGTAGAAGAAATGCCACAGGAGGAGTTTAAAATGTACATAGTTAAACTGATCTGCAAAGTAAAAGAGAAAAAGAGAGTATAAGGAGTGAAATCAAAGAGAAAATATAGTAAGTAAAAGGTTACCTCAATAAAGAGGTAGAGATTCTTTAAAAAAAAGCAGAAATTATCAAAATGAATGAATCAATAATCCAAATTATAAATTCAAAGGAGAAATTCAACAACAGATTAGACCAATTGAACCTCAGGGCATGAAGACAAAACATATAATTTTGAAATTAAAGTTGACCATGAAGAGAAGATGGTAAGAAACCATGAATGCAACTTATAAGAATTATGGGATAACATGAAAAGACCACATTTAAGATTTATTAGGATAGATGAAGGAGCAGAGATACAAATTAAATGAATGCACAGTCTTTTCAATGACATAATATCAGAAAAATTCCTAAACCTAAAGAATGAAATGAAAAATCAAACATAAGAAGCTTACAGGACCCCAAATGCACAAAATTACAGGAGACCCATACAAAGACACATTATAATGAGAATGACTAACATACAGAATAAGGATAGAATCTTAAGGTCCATGAGAGAAAAAAAATCAATTTATGTATGGGGGAAAAGAATTCAGATCTCAACTGATTTCTCAACCTCAAAGCTGGGAGGTTCTGGAATAATATATTTCAAGCTCTGAAAGAAATGTATGCCAACAAAGAATTTTATATCCAGCAAAATTAAGCTTCAGATTTGAAGATGAAATAAAAAACTTCCATGATAAACAAAAGTTAAAAGAATTTACAACTAGAAAGCCTGAACTACAGAACATTCTTAACAAAGTATTCTATGAGGATGAAGTGAAAAAAAAAATAAAGTGAAAATTAGCAAAGGGAGGATCTATACTAAAGGAATAATCAAAGGAGAAACTAAGTCAAATTAAAACCTAGAAATAAACCAAAATGACTGGGAATAGAAAGCATATCTCAATAATAACCTTGAACATTAACAGCCTAAAGTAATCAATAAAAAGACACTGGCTGGCAGATTGGATTAAAAAATAAGATCCAAAAATATGCTGTCTCTAAGAGACTCACTTTCATAAGCAAAGATATCTACAGACTGAAGATGAAAGGTTGGGAAATAAAAACATATCACTCATATGGATCACACAAAACAAGTGGGGGTTTCTATCCTTATATCAGATAAAGTGGACTTCAAGCCAAAATTAATCAAAAAGAACAAAGATGGACATTCCATACTGCTTAAGGGAATTATACATTAGCAAGACATAACAACTCTAAAGATTTATGTCCAAAACAATGGAGCACCTATGAACATCAAACTAACCATCCTCAATTTCAAGAATCAAATATACCACAACACAATAATACTGGATGACTTCAATACACCTCTCTCACTACTGGACAGATTTTCCAAACAAAAGCTAAATAATGAAACTATAGAACTAAATAATACAATCAATAATTTAGACTTAACAGACAATATATAGAATATTGCATCCATCCATGAGCAAATACACTTTCTTCTCCAGAGCACATGGATCCTTCTTTAAAATAGACCATATCTTATGCCACAAAGCAACTCTTATTAAATACAAAAAAATGGAGATAATGCCCTATATTCTATCAAATCAATAAATTGAAATAAGAAACCAATGATAAAAATAAAAGATTTAAAAATGCACTATTGAATGATGAATGGATAGCAGAAAAAAATCAAGGATGAAATAAAAAAATACTTAAATATAAATGAGGATAATGATGCAACATATCAAAATCTCTGGAACACTATGAAAGCAGTATTAAGAGGAAAGTTTATTTCATTAAGCTCATTTATTAAAAGAATAAAAAGTCAACAAATCAACCTAACATTACATCTCAAAGCCCTAGGAGAGCAAGAGCAAGTCAACACCAAAAACAATAGAAGACAGGAAATAATTAAAATCAGACCTGAAATCAATGAAATTGAAACAAAATTGATAAAACAAAGTTGGTTCTTTGAAAATATAAATAAAATTCATAAACCCCTAGCCATGTTAACAAGGAGAAAGAGAGAGAAACTCAAATTACTAAAATATGTGATAAAAAAGGAATTATCACAATGGATACAACTGAAATACAGAATATAATTAGAAACTATTTTGAAATTTACAATCCAATAAAATAGAAAATCTTGAAGACATCAACAAATTTCTAAACACACATACCTACCCAAACCAAATCAGGAGGACATACACAATTTAAACAGATCACTTTTCAAGTAGTGAAATAGATAACACCATCAAAAGCCTACCAATCAAGAAAAGCCTAAGACAAGTTGGATTCTCAGCCAAGTTCTACAAGACCTTCAAAGAAGAATTAACACCAAAAATACCCCTCAAAGTATTCCATCAAATAGAAAAGGAGAGAACTTTTCCAAACTCATTCTATGAGGCTAATATCACTCTGATACCAAAACCAGACAAAAAAATCTTCAGACCAATATGTCTGATGAACATAAATAAAAAAAATTCTCAATAAAATTCTGGCAAATCACATACAAAAACATATCAAAAAGATAGTACACCACAATCAATTGGGGTTCATCCCAGGGATATAAGTTTGGTTCAACATAGAGAAATCAATAAATGTAATTCATCACATCAATAGACTTAAAGACAACAATCATATGATCATCTCAATAGATGCAGAAAAAGCATTCGACAAAATACAGCACCCCTTCATGTTCAAAACACTAGAAAAACTTGGGATACTAGAAACATACCTCAACATTATAAAAGCTATATATGCTAAAACCAAGGCCAACATAATTATAAATGGAGAAAAATTGAAAACATTTCCTCTAAAAACTGGAACAAAACAAGGATACCCTCTTTCACCACTTCTATTCACCATTTCATCCTTGAAACTCTAGCCAGAGCAATTAGACAGGAGAAAGAAATTAAACAGAAAAAGAAGAACTCAAACTATCACTATTTGCCAATGATATGATTTTATATTTAAAAGATTCAAAAAATTCTACCAGAAAATTTCTAGAACTAATAAATGAATTCAGCAAAGTAACAGGATATAAAATCAATACCCATAAATCAAATGTATCCCTGATGAATCTACTGAAAAAGAAATTAGGAAAACTACCCCATTCACAATAGCCTCAAAAAAATAAAATAAAATACGTGGGAAACAATCCAACAAAATAGATGAAAAACCTCTACAATGAAAACTACAGAACACTAAAGAAAGAAATTGAAAGAGACTTTAGAAGATGAAAAGATCTCCCATGCTCCTGGATAGGCAGAATTAATATAGTCAAAATAGCCATATTAACAAAAGCATTATACAGATGTAATGCAATTCCTATTAAAATCCCAATGACATTCTTCATAGAACTAGAAAAAGCAATCATGAAATTCATTTGGAAAAATAAAAGACCAAGAATAGTTAAAGCAATCCTTAGCAAGAAGAGTGAAGCAGGAGGCATCACAATACCAGACCTTAAACTATACAACAGAGCCATAGTAACAAAAATGGCAAAATGGCATGGTATGGGCACCAAAACAGACATGTAGATAAATGGTACAGAATAGAAGACAGAGACAAACCCACGTAAATATAGTTATCTCATACTAGACAAAGGCACCAAAAACAATCACTAGAGAAAAGATAGCCTCTTCAACAAACGGGGCTGGGAATATTGAAAATCCATATGTAGCAAAATGAAATTAAACCCCTTTCTCTCACCCTGCAGAAATTCAACTCAAAGCAGATCAAGACCTAGGCACTAGGACAGAGATTCTGTGCCTAACAGAAGAAAAAGTAGGCCCAAATCTTCACCATGTTGGCCTAGGATCTGACTTCCTTAACAAGACTCCTAAAGTTGCAAGAATAAAATCGAGAATCAATAGATGGGATGGATTCAAACCAAAAAGCTTATTCACAACAAAGGAAACAATCAAGAATACTAACAGAGAGCCTACAGAATGGGAAAAAATCTTTACCACATACATCTCAGATAGAGCATTAATCTCCAGGATATATAAAAAAAACTCAACACCAAAAAAACACAAGTAACCCAATCAGTAAATGGGCTAAGGAACTGAACAGACACTTCACAAAAGAAGATATACAATTGATCAACAATTATATGAAAAAATGTTCAACATCTCTAGCAATTAGAAAAATGCAAATCAAAACTACTCTAAGATTTCATCTCACTCCAGTCAGAATGGCAATTATCAAGAATACAATGAACAATAAATGTTGGCAAGGTTTTAATGGAAAAGATATATCATACATTGTTGATGGGACTCCAAATTGGTGCAACCACTCTGGAAAGCAGTATGGAGTCTCCTTATAAAACTTGGAATTAAAACATCATTTGACCCAGATATCCCACTCCTTATTTTACATCCAAAGGACTTAAAATCAGCATATTATAGTGATGTAGCCACATCAATGTTTATAGCAGCTCAATTCACAATTGTTAAGAATTGTATCAACTTAGGTGACCTTCAACAGATGAATAGATAAAGAAAATGTGGTATAAATACACAATGGAATATTGCTTAACCTTTAAAATGAGTGAATCTTGGCATTTTCTGGTAAATGGATGGAGCTACAGAATATCATGCTAAGCAAAATAAGTCTATCTCACAAAACTAAAGGCTGAATATTTTCTCTGATTTGCAGATGCTAACTCACATTAAGGGCAGGGGTGGGGGCTAGGGAAAAATAGAGTTACTTTATATTAGATAGAGGGGAGTGAAGAGAGGGGAGGGGGTGTGATGGTAGGAAAAATAGTAGAATGAATCAGACATGATTACCCTATGTACATATATGACTACATGACTGGTGGGATTCAACATCATGTACAACCAGGAAAATGAGAAATTATACTCCATTTATGTATGATATATCATGAAAATATGTATAATCACACAAACTTGGAAGTTTGATATAGTTTTAAATCTCAGCAACTCCAATTGCAAATAATAAGGAAGATGATGACTAACATATATTGAATTACTTACTAGACACTTTAGGTATATTATCTCATTTGAATTTATTAACCATATTATAAGTGTTTTTATTATATCCATTTTGCAAATGAGGCAACTAAAATTTAGAAGGGGGCGTAATCATCAAAAGCTAAGAGTTAGTAGCAACATCAGACTTATTTCTTCTGTGAGCTTAACTACTGGAACATGCTACCTCTCCATGTTGTATACTACCCACACCTTGCAAGGTTAAGGGGATCAAAAATAACCTAAGTTGTCAACAAAAATAAATTGCAATCCTTTGAACTCCATAGCCTTGGACAGCTAGACTGCCTTTTTGGGTTTCTCTCAGTGCAATTGCTGAAAGACATGCTCACTTGCAGGAAGCTGCTGTTAATGGGGCAGATTCCATGCCAGGTGTGGAATTTATAATAGCTTTGAATTCAGATGCCTACTATGTTGCGGTGAAAGAGATACTAGTATGCTTAACTAGCCTTGTGGCACCAGCTGCCTGGAGGAGGAAGAATTACTACAGTGATAAGTTCCCAATCAAGCCCACTTCCCTCCACCTTTGATGAACCCTTCCTCACAATAAATTCCTTTGGTATGATTCACAATAAATAAAGTATTCATGAGCTTTTCTGTTTTTTTAGGATCAGATCCAACTGGTCTCTTCCACCCATCAATGCCCCCACTTTGAAAATTATATTTCTCATCTTTTGTGTTCATTTCCTAATATTACTATTCTAGTTTTTATTTCCAGCTGGCCCACCCCTCTAATGGTTACCTATTCCCTCCCTGTGCAGGCTGTGATGGACAATGCACTTTGTAAAAGGCACTAATTTTTCATGAACATTGAGTGTGGGAAGCACAAGGGTTGAAATGTTAAAGCACATCACAGGAGTTGAAGAAACATTCCTACTTCAGTCAGTTAGATCTTTATAGATCTGAGCTAGGGCAAGCCTAAAGAGGCACAGTCTCCATGCTCTAGTTAAAATATCTTAATGACAGTTAAACCTATTCCCCTAAAGAAAAAAAATAAGTACATCCAAGGGCCCTGTAAACATGAACCAAAATGTCTTTTTCACACTTGGAATTGTTTGCTGACACCACTCTGCAGGAAATGGAATGCAGACTCAAATATGCCCTGGGAAATATTTCTCCCTGGTACACACCCTTGCAGTACATATTTGCCTTACACTGTTTTCAACACTACTAAAAGTCTTTAGTTGCCTTGAGATGGTGGACTGGGGTGGGAGTGCAACGTGAGGGTGGGCAAAGCTGCAATGAAACAGGGTTATGGGGAAAACGTACTATGGGCGAGGAATGCTTTCTCGTAAGACTTTTTGTCAAAGTGTTGATAAAGGGAATGGCTCCAACCCTTTTCTCTTATAACAAGAACAGCTCTGTGGCAACAAGAGGCATATATGAGAAACATTTTTATTTTGCTGTAAAGGTATGAATAATAAATACATGGGATTTTAGAGGCCTTACAGAAGTGGGAAAATGGGGAAAAAAACAAAAAGCAAATGGAAAGTTGGAGAGAGCAAGAAGGAAGGGGACGAGAGGAAAAGAAAGAGGAGAGGAAGACGGACAAGATACATGAAAGAAGACTTAGTTTAGAGGGATGTTTACTCAAGCTTTGCCAATGATTTGACAATTTCATGAAAACTGTAATAATATCTGAAGTTCTTGCCATTATTTTTGGTATAGACTTTATATTTTGAGAAAGGCAGGGGCATGGAGAGAATTCTGTGACCAACCTCAATTCAGTCCAGACACTGCCCAAGGCTACAAGGGGACCCAGCAATTTCAAGGCCCTGAAAGTCCTCTGGCTAGAGGTCTAGTCTTTCATAAAAAGACTAGATGTAAATTCCAAGATATTCCCAGTATTATGAACTGACCTGCAAAGCCATCAGATTCTTTCTAATAGACATCTTTTTTCTAGTTACCATAGACACAAAGAACACACATTTCAGAGTAAATTCAGCATTAAAGATGCTGTTCAACTTACAATGAAGTTACACCCTGATACACCCATCAAAAGTGGAAAATATTGTTAAATTGCAAATCTATTTAATACAGCTACCCTACCAAACATCATAACTTAGCAACACAGATCAATGTAGTATATCAGTATAATAATCACGAAGTAGTTTGGGGACTGCAGCTCACTGGCACTGTTTTACATTCCAAGAGTATTTTATTACTGCCTGGAAAAAGTTTAAACTTCAAAATTAGAAGTATGGCTTCTACAAAATGTGTATCAGTTTTGCACTGTCTAGTCAAAAAGTCATATGCAGAACCAGGCTAAAGTTAGGGACCATCTGTGTTCCAAACAATGATGCATTAGCTGTCCACTAGTGTGTTAAAATAACTGAGATAAACAATTAGGAGAAGGAAAACTTTTCTTTGACTCACGGTTTCAGAGGTTTCAGTCTATGTTTGGCTGGCTACATTGCTTTTGGGACTGTGGAGAAGCAGCATATCATGGCCTGAGCACATGGTGGAGCAGAACTTCTCCCTTCATGGCAACCGAGAAGCAAAGAGAAAGAGGAAAAGGTTAGGGGTTCTAATACTTTGTTCAAAAGCACACCCGCAATGACTTGGGTCATTAGTTAGCTTCCTTGTACTAGGCTACCCCTCCTAAAGGTTTTGCCAGCCCCCAATAAGCACCATAGGTTGGAAAACTAGACTTTAGCATATGGAACTTTGGGGCACATTTAAGATCCTAACCATAACAAATTATTTGGCTGCAGAAACCATGTAAAATCTATTTGTGGAAGCTTAGCCTTGTCCATGCTCTGTGCCCCTTAGAATCTCCAAAGAGAACTTTGCATGAAATATCACCTCAGGGAAGGTGGAGCAATATCAAAGAAGCAGTATTTAACTGAGCTTCTGTTTGACTCAGGGGCATCAGGTTTGGATCAGAAAATCTGAATAGTGCAAGACACAGAAGAATTGAAGGAGTCAGGGTGCCTCTAACTCTGTATCTGCAACAAGGGTGGAGCTGCCAGGGTCCTCCCTATATTTCTAACCAATCCACATATCTGGTACAATATGCATCTCATTAATGAAATATAATTCCCACTGGTTATTATGGCAATTGAAGACCTTCTAATATAGATGGAGACAGCAGTAATTGAAAGCTTGTAGCCAAGGCCTTGGCTACCTGATTAGTGTATTTCAAATGTCAACTAAGTACACTTATGTTAAGTAAGCACTAGTGTACTCTGGATTAAACTACTTCAAATGTTAACTAGGCCTGGATTAAAACTTGTTACACTCACCCACATATATCTTCATATCATAACATCTCTGCCATTGAAATGTTTTAAAGTAAAATTACAGCTACTACTTCAACAAGTAATTGCTTTTAGCTCTGTAACTAGTAGGTAGTCAAACTGGGACAAAAGCTTGTTGTCTAAAACAGAAGTTACTATCTCTAAAAAAAAGTCCACTAAGAGAAAAGAGACATGGATATAGACCAAAAAAAAAAAAAAAAGTGAGAAAAACAAGGCTTATATTTGAGAAGAGTAAAATCGATATTTGTGTTGTTTTAAAATCCCATCCCATGGAACTAGAGACCATCATGTTAAGCAAAATAAATCAAACTCAGAAGGTCAAGGGCCCATGTGCACAAGCTAAAAAGGAAAAAGGAAAAGAATATTGGGGGCAGATCTCCTAAAAATCAAAGTAGATCTATAGAGGAAAGGGATCCAGGAGCCAGTGGCTGGAAAAGTGGGAAGGGGATGCTGGGGAGTGATATTGGCCAAATTATATTGTTAAATTGTGTGCAAGTACAAATATGTAATGACAAATCCCATCAATATGTGCCACTATATTGCACCAATTTAAAAAGTGGAAAATAAATAAATAAATAAATAAAGTACCATCCTATTTTTTCAGTAAGTTATCAGTTATTTGTGTAGGGGGGAAAAATTCTGATTCTTCTTCACATGATTCATTACACTCCAGTGACTGGCAATATGTATGAAAACCTAACATGTACAAAAAGTTTAATGCAGTATTTTCCCTTTCATACATTAATTTTAATAAAATAATCACACAATGAAATATGCCTCTGAATAAAAAGATGCACAAGGATGCCCCACCCTATCAGAATGTTAGCAAAAATTGGGAACAGTTAAAAGTCTAAGCCAATTAGAGTAATTAATAAGGAAGTACCCATTAAGCACATGGATGAACAGCCTGTTTTCATGGAAAGATGACCACAATGTGTTGAGTTTTACTACTACAGTCAGTGGAGGAAAAAACAATATAGTTTAATTATGTGAATATAAAATCATAAGCATGTGTGCATACTGTATGAAAAAAAGTAAGAGTAAGTGTAAAAAGTGGTTTTTCTCTGAATGATGGGATTCATGATGAATTTTGACTTCCTTTGTAAATTTTTGCAAATTATGTGGATATTTATGAGTATCTATATATTCACAAGAGTCATTAAGCTACTTAAATATCAATATTACAGTCATGGCTGATGATTTGACTTGTGTTTGAGCTTTAGACTCTTTGATTCATAAATCAGCTCATGCCACTCACCTGCTCCAGATACTTTAATTGCCTCCAACTGAATTGGTGATAAACCCCAAAACTTTAATATGGTATCACCTGTGACTCCCTTTGCCTCTTTCACCTGCCATGTCCCCACCAATTCATTACCCTTTGGCCACTCTGGCCTGGCTGTCACTGGATGTGTTCAGCACTCTGAACTTGCTGTCCACCCAATGGTACCAGCACATGTTGTTTCCTCTTCTGGGAAGACAGTCTGGTCCACTCCTTAAGCTCTTCCTCATAATCCTGCATAAAATGGCATGGTAGTTCCTCAAGCAGACCTTCCTTGATCCACAACCCAAGTTAATCTTCATTACATCCTTTCCTAGAAACGATATTTTTCCACCTCAGTTTTTATCACCAGTCACAATTTACATATTTACTAATGTGTTTTTCTGTAAAGTCAGATTTCAGACAAGACCGTTAGCTGCAGGTAAGGGGTAACCACTACAACCTGGCGCCTGACCAGGGTCTGACCTTCAGTAAAGATTCAATATATTCCATACTGAGTGATTAAATAGGAACTGAAAAGGGAAAATAGAAGAAGGTGACTTTAAATTAAAAATAATAACAGCTCACATCTTGAGCACTTTCTGATAAAGTACTTTTATCTTTTTTCTTTCATTCACTTTTGATAAAAATTCTGTGCAGTGGGTTATTGTCACCCATGGGTTGTGAAAGATAAAGATTAATAACCAAACGGGGGGTGGGGAGGAGAAGTTTCTAGAATATACAAATAATAAAATGTTGTTGCTCTTCCCAAAACCAAAGCTTCAGTTCTAAAGCCAGGCTTCACTGCACTGCCCTCTTAAGGACCTGGTGGAAAATGAGCCATCCTCCTGGAAACTGAGGACAACAGAGTGCCACATGAAGGGCAATTAGTTTTCATATTCAGGCCACAACAAAGTTTAGAGCAGAGATTTCTTAGTCCAGCCCAGGAGGTTCCAGAACTTTTCTGACTAGATTTTCAGAGGACTAATCAGCAAAAAGAAAACCTAAATATTGGCAAACTTGAGAAAAAGCTCTATAATCTTTGATAAATGTCTTTAATATACAAGAGTTCATAATTCAAAAGACAACTGTCTACCTGGCAACCATCAGATAGCCATAGATAAAAATTAAATTTTCTACTTCCAGATTTTAGTCCATGGAAACCTCACAAGTGCATGTACACTATAGAACATATCAGAAGTATTTTTTCTATAAAATATCTTCCATAGAACAACAAGCATGTAGTAGGAATAATGATAGCAAACTTCTCAAAATCATCTAAGTAATAAATTTTGTAAACAAGCTTAAAATCATGTAATGAATACTTCAAAAAAAATGAGGAATCACAGAATAAGCCAAAGAGAAATTAATTATGCTAAGTTAGAAAAAAATAAGCCCCTATTTGCCTTTTCTATTTTTCTCCTTTATGTCCAATTGATAATGAGGTTGATGAATGACTATAATTTATAGTTTTACTCAAACTTAGAACTTTAGGAATCCAGACATACTGGATAAAGATATTCTATTTTGAACAAGAATGGAAACTATTTATTCCAAATAAAATTTTGTCTCTTCACTCTCAGAAGGATTTTATTCTGAATTTTACTTTAGTTCTCAGAAAGAGTTATTCATCACAAATAGAAAATGAAAAACCCCTCATGGCAACAACAACAAAAAAAATTCCAGTGGAAAAGTTTTATCATTCAATTTCTGACAGAAGTAGTTGCAGGTTGGCAACCATTATATTATTCCAGTATGAAACAATTTATCATGCAATTGATTTTCCCCCAAACACCTAAGAAATACCTAAGGAATTTAAAATTTTCATTGGAAACATCTCGCAAACACTCTAGGTACTGGATTTTCCATTTCTATCATTTTAGTGTCTGTGTGTGTATGTGTGCACATAAAAGTCATAAAAGTGAGCTGCAAAAGTCTAGAAACTACAGAGATTATTTCTCTGGAGATGAGATGAGATGTAGCTCAAAAATGTTTCAATTAATGCCAGACTTTCTCTTATCATCTTTAATATTCCACAGACAGTCCATCTCATTCCTTTCAGATGGGCGTCTTTTCATAAATGATATTTCCCATATGTCAAAGAGGCAAAGCTCATGATGAAATGTTACCAGTTAAGCTGTAGTCTCAATCATTTTTGGCTTCTTTTCTGCAGAATAGAGTGTCAGCACCATTCTGTGGTCATTTGTAGACAGCTTTCTTTTTTCTAAGGTTTGCTTATTTTGCTTGAACTCTGTGTCAGACATGAATATCAGCAAAGTTCGGGGTCACTGATGTCTTAATAGTTAAGATTTTTTTCATTTCACAGTGTATATTTAAGATAATATTTAATATTTTTTTCATTTCATATAATTGTACATAGTGGAGATCAAAGACCTAGGGATTATTTTTCTTCTTAAAGGATTATTATAAATTTAGATTCTCATTTAGTCCTGGAGAGAAGACCCTAGCAATCTCCATAGATTCCAATTTTCCCCCCAGGCAATGGGACCTTAAAAGAGATTTATTTAGTTTTGAACTCAACATCACAGGTGCCCCCACCACTTTGCCCTGGAGAGCCCGGGCATTCAGAAGGAGTCTAAGAAAAAGCAATCTTTTTCTTATTACATAGTTACATTAGGATGCCTTCTCGTTTTTGTGTGCATCTAAAAACAAGAGGTGCTAAACACATGAGCCAATAGCACATTCCCAAATTTATGTATCTAACTGCCTAATCTAATACCCCTTCCCTACTCTGAGAGTGAAATGATACCTCAGACTTACAGGCTGTGGAAAACGCCCCTGTATCCCTTCCCATGCTGGGCACTCCTTGAGACTCCCTCACTGATGGAAGTTGTACCCAGAGCACATTCCACCCTGAGAGGTTTCTTACAGCCTGTCCTGAGGTGAGAAGCTGACTGACCCATTTTCACACAGGCTAAACTCCACCAAGACTAGTAACTCCTAGGTTATCTACTACTACTACTACCACCACCACCACCACCACCACCACCACCAGAAATCAAGTCACTCTCTTTCTGAGGAAGTTTTCTGGGAGAAGAGACCCAAATTACAGAAAGTCATGGAACAAAGGGGTTTTCATCTGAACTCACTTATCAAAGGGCATACAAGGGCAGAATTGGTTCTGTCCAACTCTGAATAAAGCCTCCATTCCCACAGTCAGTCTCTGGGGGAATGACAGTCCTACTTGTAAGCTATGAAAATGATTGCACCAAGAGTATAAAGAAATATCAAATTAATTCAATAATGAAATTATTATGAAACATGACAAAGACAGACTTGAAAAGAAGTTGAATAATTAGTCTTGTACTTTGTACTATGCACAACTACTTCAAAAGTGCATCTGGATAATTTGAAATTACACATTAATCAGCATGTGTCTCTACCACTAAACTGTTCGTAGGATGAATCCAGGGACTGTGGCTCTGCTCACCACTGTACTCCCAGGGTTTACCACATCAGCGTCTAGTGGGCACTCAGTAAATATTTGTTGAATAAACAAATGAATGAATATATGGTATAAAGAGACTTGGTAGCCATAATAGTAAACACTTAGATGATAGATGTGTTTTATATAGTTTTTCACATATAGTCCATTTTATGACTTTGTGTTTGCTTCAAAATTGTTGCAGAGGTCTCTTTTCTTCCAGCCTCACTCTCAAGTTGCATTTCCCAGCTTCCCCTGAAGTTAGAAGAATCACTTGACTTCCATTCTGGACAATGGAATGTAAGTAGAATTTAAGTGAAATCACCTTCAAGACAAGGTAGTTAAGAGTGGATATGCCTTCTCCACATTCTCTTACTTTTGTCATCTATATAGCAGAAGGCAGAAGAATACAAGCCCTAGAAGATAGTGCAGCCACACAGGGAACAAGTCTGGGTCCCTGAGTGACCACTTGGAATAGCATCCCACACTGATCCACAGAGCAGTGTGAAACAAAAGAAAGTTAAACTATGTTTCATTGAACCATTTAAATATTAGGATTGTTTGTTATAGTAGCTAGCCTATATTAAAAGATATATTCGGATTAAGAATAGGTCATTGTTTACTAAGATGTTAATTCCTCCAAATAGTCTTAAAAATTAATGTATTTAAATTTTAAATATAAAAGCAGAGGATATCAGTGATCTGATAACTTCTTAGCACAAGCCCTTACTCCATCCTCATTCCACTTCTATGATCAGGTAAAGGAAATAAAGTATTCTGGGCAAATAGACTGTTGAATTATGCAGAGATCTTAAATTTTGTCACAATGCATTTTACACAATTGGATGCTCATTATCTTTTAAAGCAAAATAGGAATATAGCTTTTTTCCTACTATTCCACACATACACCTGCCTTTGTGTCTGTATTTAACTATAGAAAGAATTTTCATTTCTTTCAGTGCTTATCTCATAATAGCAAATATTTAATCAGCCAAAAATTGAATTCATGGCTCAGATACTGCTTGCAAATAATGGTTAAACTGGTTGCGTCAAATTGTGTATATTTTCTTTTCTTAAGAACTCAACATGAAATAACATCTCTATGGAAAAGCAAGCCAAGAAATAAAATCATACATTTACATAATTTTGGAGATGAAGTAAGGATCACTCTAATACTACACAAATTATCCATCTGTCTTCTCCCTCCCCATCCTTGTGGGTTGATGATGGAAGAAGCAAAATCAACATAACCCCAATTTTGCAAACAATTAGGCTGCAAATCTGCCAAACATTGACTACCCAATGTTCCTTCAGCCTTTTTGGCATGATTGTCTTATAATCATCCTCATCCCTTTCCCTGTGGATAGCCAGGTCCACAGTTGAGAAGACTCAAGCATCAGTACATAGTTCTTGTGGAGTGCATTCTCTCACACACAAGGTCTCACAGAAACGAAAAGGGAGAAAAAACTTTATCCCATAGCTTAGGTTATACCTGATTCATTCTAATGCAGTTCCTTTTAAAACTTTATTTGCTCATGTGTTCAAATGTGTATTAGCACAGGAGTTCTATGCCATTATCTGGAAGACCTTAAATAAAAGATTGAGCAGTAAAAGGGCCTGTTCTGTTAATGAAATGATTATTAATGATATAAAATTGTGCTTAGGATTTAGAAAAATCTGAAAGAGAAATTTAAAGCTCAAAAGTAAATAGGGGTGGAATAAATTTCAAATAAATTGTAGTCAGTTTAAGAACTATATCTCAGTATCAGAATGTCTTAGATATTGTCATGTTTTCCTGATAATTAAATAGAACCAAATTTCTGCCATTTTTGGGCAAAATAAAATATTACCTGATAGGCTAGCAAAACAACCATTACATTTCTCCCTAAATAAACCTTCCTATTTCAATCTCCACACACACTGTACTCTGCTTTGGACTAGTGACCTTAAAAGGAAGCAGTATCTGCCTGGCTATGCATGGCTGCTTCATTTCATGATAAATCACTCCAAGAATGGCATGAATATGTAAAAAATTCCTGGCATGCAACTTGCCACATGAACTTTTTTAACTTTTCGAAGGCTGGACCTAGAAGGCATATAAAAAACTCTAAATGCAATGATCTATTTGCTATTGCCTAGAATTCATTCTTAAATACAACATGGAAATGGTGATCAGGACAAAGTACATAGATAGGCTATCTTCCCTGTGAGTATATACCCATCCCTGCACATCCACACCCATTTTGAAAATATGCATGGGGATAAATTCCTTAGCCACTTAGGTCAGATTTGAGTTTCTCCAGATCAAGAATCTCCCAGCTAAAGGGACTGCTGCTTTCTCACTATAGCAGGCTCGCTTTATGTGAAGTAACAGAAAGGAGAGAATTCCTAGAATATCAAAGCTACACCACTCTTCCCAAGTGTTTGATTATTTGCTTGATTTTGGGTTTCCTAAAAATTTAACCTATTAAGCATTCAGCCCATACTTAAGTTAGGCATATGTGCTGATGGAGTGTGAAAGAGAAAGCATGTCCTTCTTCAGTCAACTCTGTGTGTGCTGGTGCATGAGGGGACCAGATAGTAAAGCTGTACAGGGCTACTCTGGGTCCCTGCCTACTGTCAGCACCCATGTTAATCCACTTCCCACAGCTGGGTGACTCCACAAGCTCACAGCTTCCCACACCCAATCCCAACCTAAGAAAAGAGGCCTTGAGCAACTCCAGCTCCACATTCCACACTCTTGTCCACAATGTGATGATACCCTAATTTAATACACACTACCTAAAAACATTCATGGCATGTTAAGTGAATAAAGCATGTCTCAAGATAATTCATACAATATGATCCCAGATTTATAAAGCAGATGCATTCACTTGCTAGAGGTGCTCAGGACAAAGTACTGCAAGTAAATGGCTTAAACAACAGAAATTATTATCTCATCACTCTAGAGACTAGAAATCCAAGATCAAAGTGTTGGCAGGAATAGTGACTCTCCTCCCCCAATACATCCATGTCCTCAGTTAAGAACTCTAAGAGACAATCTGTTCCATGCCTCTTGCCTTGCTTTGGGGTGTTCACCAGCAATTCTTGGCATTCTTTTGTTTATAGAAGCATCACCCTAATCTCTACCTTCACTTTTACATGTCATTCACCCTGTTTGTATGAATCTGTGTCCAAATTTCCCCTTTAGTAAGGATAGTAGTCATACTGGTTCAGGCCAACTCTAATGACCTCACCTTACTTAATTATATCTACAACAGTTATATTTTGAACGAGATCACAGTCTGAAGTACAAGGAGTTAGGATGTCAACATATAAATTTTGGAGGAATACAATAGCAAATGAAAAAGAAAAGGCTCCATGTATTTTTATACAGTTATACATACACAGAGAAAGGAGTGAAAGGATAGACATCAGACACAAACTTAACTTTCATTAACTGGCTGTGAAATTAGCTGTGGTGGAAGGGTAGTTATTATCTATTTGATTATACATTTGATATTGCATCAATTGTTACAATGAGTAGGTATTAACTTTGTAATAAAAATCCTAATAAAAACTGTAATGAAAACTTAATGAAATATATTGCTAGAAAAAAATTTCTCAAATTATTGCATTTCTCCTCTTTTTTTTACATATATTGTTGTAGATGGACACAATACCTTTATTTTATTTATCTATTTTTATGTGGTGCTGAGGATCAAACCCAGTGCCTCACACGTGCCAGGCAAGTGCTCTACCACTGAGCAACACCCCAGCTCTCTCCTCTTTCTCTCAATCCATCTCTAAACATCTTGAAAATAATGACCTCTCTATAAAGCTAGGATGTTGAAGTCAGATACTGATTTTAAAAAATCAGAGAAAATTTGGATGGCAATAAACCAAGACATATGAAAGTAGAAATAAAAGCTAAATTTAACAGGTTTGGGAATTATGTCTGTAATAACTGATTGGGTAGGTATGAAAATCTTTAGTTTGAAGGAAGAGTAGAGAAAAAGTTGAAATAAAAACAAAAGGTATTTATGCTCAGAGGCAGCCATAAAAATGCCTGCATAGAAACAAAGACCTGTAAAAAATATTAGATGTGCTGGGATAGAAAATGAGATGGAGAATGAGAATTCTGAGATTTAAAAAGGTATCATCATAACATGTTTCATTTAATGTGAAAAGATAAATGTGGCAGAATAGTGACTCCCCTCCCCTAATACATCCATGTCCTAATCATTCAGAACCTGTGAACAGGTTTCCTTCTGTGAAGAGATTTTGTGGGTATGAGTAACAGTTCAGAACTTGAGATGGGGACATTATTCTGAACTTTCTAGTGAGTCCAATCTAATACTCTGAATCCTCAAAATCAGGGAATCTTTAATGCTGAGTTGGAGAGGTGAGACAGAAAAAGAAAGAGAGATCTAAGTAAAAGAAGGCTTCAACCCACCTTTCTAGTCATGAAGACAGAGCAAGGGATTCAAGAGCCAAGGCATGTGGGTGGTCCCCAAAACCTCAGAATACCTTTAACTGACAGCTCAACAAGGAATAGGGGATTTCACTCCTACAATCACAAAGAGTTGAATTCTGCCAATCACCATGCCATGGTGTGGATAAGGCTTCAGTGTGGCCCCCATGAGTTCATGTGCTATAAATCTGGTCCTTAGCATGGCAATGTTGAGAGGTGGTAGAACCTTTTAAAGATACAGCCTAGTGAGAAGATATTGGAAGTGCTGTCCTCAAAAAGAAGAAAGGTAGTTCTTATGGGAATCTGAGATAGCTCCATAGAGTGAGTTATTATAAAAGAGCAAGCCTGACCCTGGTCTCTGGTTGCTGGCTTCCCATCTCATCTTGTGATCTCTTCCTCCTTAAGCACTCCTTCCATCATTATGCCATCCTCCATGGTGACCTCATCAGAGATGAGCCAATGCTATCACCATGACCTTGAAATTCCAGAACTGTGAACCAAATAAACTTCTTTTAAAAAGAACCAAGCTTCAAGCATTTCATTATAGTAACAGAAAATGGACTAACACACGAATGAGTAGAAAGCAGATCCTCTGCTAAAATCTCCTTAAAAGAACACGGTGATTTTCATTGTATAGATCTTTCACCTCTTTCGTTGATTACCAAGTATCTTATTTTTTTTTGGAGGTTATTGTAAATGGGGTAATTTTCCTCATTTCCCTCTCAGAGGATTTGTCACTGATATACAGAAATGCCTTTGATTTTGGGTGTGATTTTATATCCTGCTACTTTGCTGAATTTATTTACTAAATCTAGAAGTCTTCTAGGTATAGAATCATATCATCAGCAAATAGTGCTAATTTCAGTTCTTCTTTTCCTATACATATCCTTAAATGTCTTTCATCTGTCTAATTGCTCTGGCCAGTGTTTCAAGAACTATGTTGAATAGAAATGGTGAAAGAGGGCATCACTGTCTTGTTCCAGTTTTTAGAGGGAATGCCTTCAGTTTTTCTCCATTTAGAATGATATTGGTCTGAGACTTAGCGTAGATAGCTTTACAATGTTGAAAAGTATTATCCCTAGTTTTTCTAGTGTTCTGAACATGAAAAGGTGCTGCATTTTGTCAAATGCTTTTTCTGCATATATTGAGATGATCATATGATTCTTATCTTTTGAGTCCATTGATGTGATGAATTAGATTTATTGATTTCCGTATGTTGACCAACCTTGCATCCCTGGGATAAATCCCATATGATCATGGTGCACAATCTTTTTGATATGTTTTTGTATTTGATTTGCTAGAATTTTATTGAGAATTTTTGTGTCTATGTTCATTAGAGATTTTGGTCTAAAGTGTTCTTTCTTTGTTTTGTATTTGCCTGGTTTTGGAATCAAGGAAATATTGGCCTCATAAAATGAGTTTGGAAGGGCTGCCTCTTTGTCTATTTCCTGGAATAAACTGAAGAGTATTGGTATTAGTTCTTCTTTAAAGGTCTTGTAGAACTTGGCTGTGTATCCATCCAGTCCTGGGCTTTTTTTGATTGCTAGGCTTCCGATGGCATCTTCTATTTCATTACTTGATATTGGTCTGTTTAAATGTGCATATCTTCCTGATTCAATCAGGATAAATCATATGACTTAGGAAATATGTCGATGCTTTCAATGTCTTCTATTTTATTGGAGTATAGGTTTTCAAAAAAGAAATCAAAGAAGACCTTAGAAGATGGAAAGATCTACCTTGCTCTTGGATAGGCAGAATTAACATTATCAAAATGACCATACTACCAAAAGCACTACACAGATTTAATGCAATTCTGATCAAAATCCCAATGGCATTCCTCATAGAAGTAGAAAAAGCAATCATGAAATTCATCTGGAAAAATAAGAGACCCAGAATAGTTAAAGCAATCTTTAACAGGAAGAGTGAAGCAGGTGGCATCACTATACCATGCCTGAAACTATACTACAGGACAATAGTAACAAAAACAGCATGGTATTGGTACCAAAACAGGCCAGTGAACCAATGGTACAGAACAGAGGACACAGAGACTAACCCACAAAATTTTAATTATGTTATATTAGACAAAGGCACCAAAAACATGCATTGGAGAAAAGATAGCCTCTTCAACAAATGGTGCTGGGAAAACTGGAAATCCATATGCAACAAAATGAAATGAAACCCCTCTCTCTCACCATGCACAAAACTCAACTCAAAGTGGATTAAGGACCTGGGAATTAAACCAGAGACTGCGTCTAATAGAAGGAAAAGTAGGCCCTAATCTTCATCATGTGGGATTAGGCCCCAACTTCCTTAATAAGACTTCTATAGCATCAAGAATATAAGACTTCTATAGAACCAAGAATCAATAAATGGGATGGACTCAAACTAAAAAGTTTCTTCTCAGCAAAAGAAACAATCTGTGAGGTGAACAGAAAGCCTACAACCTGGGAGCAAATTTTTACCCCTCACACATAAGATAGAGCACTAATCTCTAGGGTATATAAAGAACTCAAAAAGCTCAACACCAAAAAACCAAATAACCCAATCAATAAATGGGTCAAGGAACTGAACAGACACTTTTCAGAAGAGGATATTCAGTGACCCAACAAATATATGAAAAAAATGTTTATCACCTCTAGCAATTAGAGAAATGCAAATTAAAACTACTCTAAGATACCATCTCACTCCAGTCAGAATGGCAGCTATTATGAAGACAAACAACAACAAGTGTTGGCAAGAATGTGGGGAAAAAGGCACACTCATACATTGATGGTGGGACTGCAAATTGGTGCAACCAATATGGAAAGCAGTATGGAGATTCCTTGGAAATCTGGGAATGGAACCACCATTTGACCCAGCTATCCCTCTCCTTGGTCTATACCAAAGGACTTAAAAAGACCATATAACAGGGACACAACCACATCAATGTTTATAGCAGCACAATTCACAGTAGCTAAACTGTGGAACCAACCTAGATGCCCTTCAGTAGATAAATGGATTGAAAAAAAAATGTGGCAAATATACACAATGGAATTTTACTCAGAAATAAGAGAATAAAATCATGGCATTTGCAGGTAAATTAACGGTGTTGGAGAAGATAATACTAAATGAAGTTAGCCAATTCCCAAAATACAAATGGCAAATGTTTTCTCTGATATAAAGTGCCTTCATTTTTTCTTCATTTAGAATTATGTTGGCCTGGGATTTGGCTAGATAGCCTTTACGATGTTGAGATAGCTTCCTGTTATCCCTAGTTTTTCTAGTGTTTTGAACATGAAGGGGTGCTGCATTTTATCAAATGCTTTTTCTGCGTCTATTGAGATGATCATATGATTCTTGATCTTTTGAATCTATTGATGTGATGAACTACATTGATTGATTTCCTTATGTTGAACCAACCTTGCATCCCTGGGATGAATCACATTTGATCATGATGCACAATCTTTTTGATATGGTTTTGTATTTGATTTGCTAAAATTTTATTGAGAATTTTTGCATCTATGTTCATTAGAGATTTTGGTCTAAAGTTTTCTTTCTTTGTTGTGTCTTTGCTTGGTTTTGGAATCAGGGTAATATTGGCCTCATAGAATGAGTTTGGAAGTGCTGCCTCTATTTCCTGGAACAAATTGAAGAGTATTAGTATTAGTTCTTCTTTAAAGGTCTTGTAGAACTCAGCTGTGATCCATCCAGTCCTGGGCTTTTCTTGGTTGGTAAGCTTCTGATGGTGTCTTCTATTTCATCACTTGATATTGGTCTGTTTAAATTGTGTATATATTCCTGATTCCGTCTGAGCAAGTCATATGACTTAAGACATTTATCAATGCTTTCAATATCTTCTATTTTATTGGAGTATAAATTTTCAAAATAATTTCTAATTATCTTCTGTATTTCTGTAGTGTCTGTTGTGATATTACCTTTTTCATCACGTATGCTGGTAATTTGAGTTCTCTCCTTCTCTTCATTAATATAGCTAAGAGTCTGACAATTTTATTTATTTTTTCAAAGAACCAACTTTTTGTTTTGTCAATTTTTTCAATTGTTTCTTTTGCTTCAATTTCATTGATTTCAGCTCTAATTTTAATTATTTCTTGTCTTCTGCTTTTGCTGTTTATTTGTTCTTTTTCTAGGGGTTTGAGATGTAAAGTGAGGTCATTTATGTGTTGACTTTTTCTTCTTTTAAGTAATGAACTCCATGCAATAAACTTTCCTCTTAGAACTGCTTTCATAGTGTACCATAGATTTCGATATGCTGTGTCTATGACTCATTTACTTCTAAGACTTTCTTAATATCCTCTTTGATGTCTTCTGCAACCCATTGTTCATTCAGTAACATATTGTTTAGTCTCCAGATGTTGGAGTAATTTTTATTTTTTATTTTGTCATTTTCAATGTCATTCCATTATGATCTGATAAAATCTCTAGTTTTTTTTTTTGTATTTGCTAATAAGTGTTTCTTTGTGGCATAGTATATAGTCTATTTTAGAGAAGGATCCATGTGCTGATGAGAATAAAGTGTATTCACTTGATGCAGGTTGAAATATTCTATATATGTCAGTCAAGTCTAAGTTATTGATTGTATTATTGAATTATATAGTTTTTTTAAAGATGAGAGAGAGAGAGAGAGAGAGAGAAAATTTTCATATTTATTTTTCAGTTTTCAGTGGACACAATATCTTTATTTTATGTGGTGCTGAGGATTGAACCCAGCGCCCTGCGTATGCCAGGCAAGCACACTACCGCTTGAGCCACATCCTCAGCCCCTATATAGTTTATTTATTCAACTTTTATTTCCAAGACCTATCCAGTTGTGAGAGAGGTGTGTTAAAGTCACTGAAGATTATTGTGTTGTGATCAACTTGATTCTTGAACTTGAGAAAAATTTGATGAACATACCTACACCATTGTTTGGGGCATATATATTTATGATTGTTATGTCTTGTTGGTTATGGATCCCTTGATCATATGTAATGTCCATCTATCCTTTTTGATTGACTTTGGCTTAAAGTCTACTTTGATACGATGATGGAAATACCTGATTTCTTCCGCAGTCCATGTGATTGGTATGATTTTTACCAACCTTTCACCTTCAGTCTGTGTATGTCTTTTTCCTATTATGTGAGTCTCCTAGAGGAAGCATATTGTTAGGTCTTTTATTTTAAAATCCAATCTGCTAGCCTATGTCTTTTGATTGGTGAGTTTAATGCATTAACATTCCAGGATATTATTGAGACATGGTTTGTATTTCCAGCCATATTTGTTTGTTATTTAACTTGACTTGATTTTCTACTTTGATTAGTTTTTCCTTTAGGGTACTACCTCCCTCTGCTGATTTTCATTGTTTTTTATTTCCTCTTTGTGGAATATTTTTTCCAAGGATGTTTTATAGTGTCGATTTTCTAGCTATAAATTCTTTTAACTTTTTTTTTGTCATGAAAGGTTTTTATTTAATCTTAAAATCTAAAGCATAATTTTCCTGGATACAAGATTCTTCACTGGCACCTGTTTTCTTTCAGAGCTTGATATATGTTGTTCCAGGATCTTCTAGCTTTCAGGATTTGTGTTGAAAAATTTGCCATTATCCTATCTGATTTTCTCCTGTATGTAATCTGATTCCTTGCTCTTGTGGCATTTAAAATTTTCTCCTTATTCTGTATGTTGGGCATTTTCATTATAATGTGCCCTGGTGTGAATCTGTTGTGATTTTGTACATTCAGCCTCCTGTAGGCTTCTTGAATTTGGATTTCCAATTCATTCTCCATGTTTGGAAAGTTTTCTGATATTATTTCATGAAATACATTGTTCATTCCTTTGGTTTGGACCTCTATGCCTTCCTCTATCCCAATAACTCTTAAATTTGATCATTTTATGCTATCCCATATTTCTTGAATGTTCTGCTCATGGTTTCTTACCATTATCACTGTGTGGTCTATGTTCTTTTCAATATTATATATTTTATCTTCATTGTCTGATGTCCTATCTTCCAAGTGATTTAGTCTGTTGGTGATGCTTTCATTTGAGCTTTTAATTGGCTTATTATTTCTTTCATTTTAAGGATTTCTGTATTTTGGTTTTTTTTAGAACCTCTAGCTCTTTGTTGAGGTGATCTCTTGCTTCCTGTATTTATTTATGTAGCTCCTTGTCAAAGTGATCTTTCACTGCCTGTATTTGCTCTCTTATATCATCCTTGAGTTCACAGAACATTTTAACCATGTACATCCTTCATTCCTTCTCTGTCATTTCTTCTGCTGTGGCTGCCAATGATTCTAATGATGTGGTATCTTCATTTGTTTGGGGCACATTCTTCCCTTGTCTTTTCATGTTGCTGTGTGTCTTCCTTTCCAGCTCTGTTGGTCTAGATTGTTATTGTTTTTACCCTATAGGTTTGTAGTACTCTTGTAGGGTTCCAAGACCTCCCCTTTGTGGGGAAGGACAATGTTAACAGATCCCAATATCAGCAACATACCACCTATGAACAATTTGTTGTTATTAAGATGTTTACAGTTTAGTCTCAATGAACAGAAATGTTGGATTCAATTATTATATAAAATTTAATCAGTAGTTTTGTAAAAATGTTTATAGTTTCTCTGATGGTGGAAAATAATCTGGGGGTGGGGCATAGGACAATATGCTGAGGAGGTAGGATATGAGAATATAGAGTTAAGATATCTTAGGAAATGTGAAGAGAAATCTATTGAAGAGAGTTAGTAGCAAGAGAATAGACAGGAAGTAATTTATGGTAGGCAGGTACATGGGATGGTAGTAGAGTACATAAAACAAAGACACATGTACTTAGAAAAATACAGATGTTAAAACAGTAAAATTTAGAGGGGGAAGGAAAAATGAAAGAAGAACGAGGAAAAGAAAAAAGGGGGCATATATTGCACTTCTATATTATATTATTCAGATGCCTCAGTCCTCAAAGTCCTATTTCATGCAAAGTTCTTGGTTTCACATATGCTGGAGATGTGAGGGCCAGAGGATAGAGGGATAGAAGAGAAAACAAACAAACAAACAAAAAACTCGAAGGAAGAAACCAGGGTTGTAGCTAGCTTTAGAGATCTGTAACTTTCCTACTTCTCTTCTCATCCAATAGGTGGTATCATCTATTGTAAGCTGGTGTCTCTGCCCTCCAGATGGTGGAGGTAACCATGGTGGGAAGACTGGTCCTGGTGCAGGGCACCTGGATGTGGGGAGTGGCACCTGCAGGGAGAGTGCACCTCACAGGTCTCTTTCTGGGACTGCTCGTATGACTTGAACGCCCTGTACTATCTCCTTCATTTGCCTGGAGATTTCCCAGTTCCTGATCTCTCTGTTAGGCTCCAAACTTTAGCCCTGTCTCCCTCTGCCCTAGCAGAAACTCTCACCCTGGGGCTCCCGTGTGCAGTGGGCAGCTTCCTGGTCGCACTGCACACCTGTGTTGCGCAGCTACGGTGTTGGGTTACTGCCGCTGGGGAGGGGGAAAGGTTGGAAATCCGGTACCTGGCCACTGGAGATCCGATCTGGGAACTGCCCCCACCTAATATGGCAAGAATATTGAGCCAAGATGATGGCGATCTGCTTTCAGTGCTGGGGTGTCTGGTCAAGTGGGGGAGCCGGGCAATGGCATTGTGCTGTGGGTAGATAGCAACTGAGTGACCTGTGTGGGAGCGAAGCAAAGTCTTAGCAGTCTGCAAATGTGTTGATAGGTGATTCTGCTAAGGTGCTCACCGAGCCATGCATGGGCTACAACTCTGGGCTTTGGGTCATGCTACAAAGCCGGGTGTCCTACTCAAACGCTGAGGCCTGGAGCCCTGCATGGAGTCACAGCGCTGATGATTTCTGCAGAGAGCAGCTGTATAGGGGACATCTAACACTCTGAGAGATACAGTATTCCAAGTAGGTGAGATCTGGATCACAGAGCAACCCAGAATGCTGCCTCCCTCTGTCTCACCATCTTGAGAAATTGCTGATGACTTTATTTTTAAAAAGTCCTTCTCTCCTTTTTTTTTTTTTTTTTTTTAACTTCACTAAAAATGAATCCCATCTCAAGGTATTCTACATAACCAGTGTTCTGCATACACCTCTTTTACAGGATCAAATCATGATAATGAATTTTGATTGCTTACTGTGTTCAAAGCATTGTGCTAACCTTTTTATGTACTGGATCCCATGAGTCCTTGCCATAGCATCTCCTGTGTGGATTGTTTGGTCCACCTGTCTCCCTCAACAGGGGTGAATTAAGGTTAAGGAAATATAAATATCTGTTCAATGTCACATAGCTCTTTGAAATCACAGAATTTTGACTTGGCACTTTTGGTAGAACAATCCAGGAGTAAATCAAGTGATATTTTCTAGTAGCAGGGATGTGTTGTTTTATCATATTATATCTCTTCTTGGTGACCAAGAAATGGCTTTCAGTGGCTGCTTGGAGATAGTAAGACATGCCATCAGAAAGCAAACCAAGAGTGCAGTCTGCCCCCAGAAGGAGTGAGTTAGCCAAAATAGAAAGAAAAGGCAAAGTTTAATGCAGGGCTAAGACAAGTTAGGTGAAATGGCACCTCACTCTGAAAAGTGGTTTCCCGTCCTCTTTCCAGAGACACTATTCTAAGTTGATGCAGCAATGTTCCTCTGGCTCCTTTGGGCCTGACTATTTGCCAGTTTGTGTTCTAGATGCTTAAAATATGCTTAATCTCTGAGTGTGATTACCATTTCCTGAAAAATTGCCATGTTTTGGACTCTTAGCTAACCACCTATGTGATGGATACTATGATTACTGACAATTTCACATGCAAAGAATCTGCACACAAAGCAATCTCTTCACTTACAACTAGTAAGTGGCAGAACCAACATGCAAAATTCATTGTCTACCCAAACCTGTATTCTTAACTTAAAGTAAACCTTTTCTAGGATAAAACACAGATTTCTATGTTTGATCACTGATTTATTCATTGCATCCTGAGGCAAAGCAAAAAGTCAATAAATATTTGCAGAATAGAAGAGGCCATTCATGGGAAAGTTTGAAAAAGAAAAATATGATTAATCATCTGCTTAAAATCTGATTCATGGGCTTTCTCAAACACTAACTAGAAATAATTAGAGATAAATCTTTCTGTAACTGACATACTGTTTCCTGGAAAATAAATGTATATATTCATGTTAACATATTCTATTTTTCAGGGGCTGGGGCTGTGGCTCAGTGGTATAGTGCTCAACTGGCGCATATGGGGCACTGGGTTCGATCCTCAGCACCACATTAAAATGAATAATTTTTTTAAAAAGGTATTGTGTCCAACTACAACTAATACATATATATGCATATATATACACATATACATATATATGTATGTATATATGTATATGTACATATATATGTGTTTGTGTGTATATATATATATATATTCTATTTTTCAAATTACCAATTAACCAATCCAAAGGGAAAAAATATGGAACATGATGTATTGTAATTAGTAAAATGGTCTTATCAGTGCATCCTGAGCTCCTGTAAGATAGTCTCCTCATATCACCCCAAAGTTCCATAACTGAAGATCAGAAATGACTGAAGTTGACTGCATGGAGACAAAGCCCCTTGTCCTCCAGTTTGTGACTGTAAGCACCTTGTCCAAGGCCACCTTCTCAAAAGGTAAAGTTCTCATAAAATTCACAAAGTATTTTTCTCTAAATATCCTAAATCAACATATTTACTTCCTGCTAGATTATAAATTCTATAATATTAATTTGGTTCATGGGCTCCATCACAGGACATAGACTTATAGCAAGGGCTTAATAATTATTCATTGAATAAAGCTATGAATAAGTGAACATTTCTAGACTAGTGGCAAATGGATTAATCAGTTTTTAAAAATAAACCAATGAGGAAATCCATATGTAACAAAATGAAATTAGACCCCTTTCACTCTGCACAAAACTCAACTCAAAGTGGACCAAGGACCTAGACAAAAGTGACCCTGCATCTACTAGAAGAAAATGCAGGCCAAATCTCCATTATTTCAGTTTAGAAATCTATTCCTCAACAAGACTCCTAAAGCACAAAAAGTAAAAATCAAGAATCAGTAAATGGGATGGTATCAAACTAGAAATCTTCTTCATAGCAAATGAAACAACCAAGAACATGAACAGAGAGCCTACAGAATGGGAGAAAAGTTTTGCCACCTGCACCTCATATAGGGTGTTAATTTCCAGGACATATAAAAAAACTCAAAAATCTTTAAAAAACAAAAAATCCCAAATAACCAAGTCAATAAATGGGCAAAGGAACTGAACAGACCCTTCACTGAAAAAGAAGTATAATCAGTGAATATATGAAAAAATGTTCAACATCTCTAGCAATTAGGGAAATACAAATTAAAATCACACTGAGATTTTTATCTCATTCCAGTTGGAATGGCAATTATCAAGAATAAAAGCAACCATAAGTGTTTGCGAGGATGTGGAGGAAAAGGTAAACTCATATACTGCTACTGCTGGTGGCACTGCAAATTGGTGCAACCACAATGGAAAGCAGTTTAGAGATTCCTTAGAAAACTGGGAATGGATGCACCATTTGACCCAGCTATCTTATTCCTTGGTTTATACCCAAAGGACTTAAAAACAGCAGACTACAGTGAGACAGCCACATCAATGTTCAATAGCAGCTCAATTCCCATAGCTAAACTGTGAAACCAGCCTAAATACCCTTCAACAGATGAATGGATAAAGAAACTATGGTACATATACTTAATGAAATATTACTCAGCATTAAAAGAGAATAAAAGTATGGCATTTGCAGGATGGAGTTGGAGAATATCATGCTAAGTGAAGTAAGCCAATCCCAAAAAAATCAAAGGCTGAATATTACCTCTGATAACTGGATGCTAATCCATAATGGTGGGGGGGAAGTGTGTGGAGAATGGAGGAACTTTTTTTGGGCAAAGGGGAGGGAGGTAAGGAGAGAGAGCATGGGGGCAGGAATGATGATGGAATGATATGAACATCATTACCCTAGGTACATGAATGACTGCACATCTGGTGCAACTATACATCTTGTAAAACCAGAAAAATAAAAAGTTGTGCTCCATTTGTGTACAATGAATTGAAATACATTCTGTTGTCATGTATAACTAACTAGAATAAGTAAAAAAACTAAAAATAAAAATAAAAGAATACAAGCAACAATGAATGCTGGCAAGGATGTAGGAAACAGGTACACTCATACATTGCTGGTAGGACTGCAAATTGGTATAACCACTCTGTAAGGCAGTATGGACACTCCTCATAAAACTTGAAATGGAACCACCATTTGACTCAGTTATCCCACAGCATACTACAGTGACATAGCCACATCAATGTTTATAGCAGCACAATTCACAATAGCTAAGCTATGGAACCAACCTCGATGCCCTTCAATAGATGAGTGGATAAAGAAAACGTTATATATATATAACGTTATATATATATATATATATATATATATATATATATATATATATATATATATATATAACGTTATATATATATATATATATATATATATATATATATATATATATATCCCACACAATGGGATATTACTCAGCCATAAAGAAAAATGATATTATGGCCTTTGCCAGTAAATGAATGGAACTGGAGACTATCATGCTAAGTGAAATAAGCCAATCCCAAAACACCAAAGACTGAATGTTCTCTCTGATATGTGGATGCTGACTTCTAACAGGTAGGGTGGGAGAGGGTATGGAGGTTAACTGGATTGGACCAGGGGAATGGGGAAATAAGGGGTGTGGGGATGGGAAAGACAGTAGAATGAATTGAACATAAATTTCCTATGTTTCTATATGAATACACAACCAGTGTAACTCTACATCATGTACAAACCCCCAAAAATGGAAGTTATACTATTGTATCATATGTCAAAATAATTCTACTGTCATGTATAACTAAATAGAATAAAACGTTTTTGAAAAATAAATAGACCAGTGATTATATTTGTAGATATATGATTTGACTCTAGCAATAAAACATGCTTTTTCTCCCATGATACTGTATAAGCTTGGAAAGTAGAAAGGGAAAAAGCAAGCAAAAGTCAGTTTTTAAAAATCTGAAAATTTCTTATCCATGTAACAAGGAACTGGGCAATGTGCAATTGTGGAGCTGGTTACTTTGTCTCTTCAATGACATCCACAAGGTATTAGCTTCTTTCTGTCCACTCTGTGTCTTCATCACGTTGTTGTAGTCCCTTGACTATCTTTTCTCACTATTACAAGATAAATCAAGAAGTTCAAGCATCATCTCCTCACTCAGTTTTAGCCCGGGATAGATAAGCAATTCTACTTTCTCATGAGGCTGTGTAAAAGATTGAAAAAAAATTTTCCCCAGCCCCCTTTAACAGAAAAATCCTTATTGGTTGGAGCTCTGTCGCATGTCCATTCCTAAATCAATCATTGCCAAAGTGGAAGGCTTACCATGACAGGATCTGATTTATCAAAATTCACTCCTTGAGGACATGAAAGGGTTCAGCTTTTCCTGGTGACCAAGCCCATCTGATTACTGAAGTGAACTAACTTACTGTGAAAGAAAGAAGCAAAGGAAATGGCTGTTGAAAAAATCACTAGGAGGAGTTTCAGATTAGAGCAAGAAAAATTCTATAAGAACACCACCTGTTTTACATAGACATCCACTAATAGCCAGGTAGGTTCCCAAACCTTCTGTCACTATTCTGAAGTTCACCTGCCATGTTGTAGCACACACATTCTTTTTCTGGTGTGAATATCATCAACAGAACAAGGAAAGCATGATTTTTATTACTGTATGCTCCTCCCCATTGTTTTTAAACAGATGCTAGCCCTCTCTGAGCCCCATATTCTGGACGTTTAGGATCCAGTACTGAATTCTAACTCATCATATATTTTGACAGGTTAAAAAAAGAAACCTAGTAGCCCAGGAAATTTATTGAAATCTAAACTCTATGGAGTGGAATTTTGAAGAAGAAAGAAGAACAACCTTGTATGGCCTGACTCCGACTACTGTTACAAATAATGTTTTTCTTTTTTACTCAGATTATTCCTCCTTAAAAAAATATATATCGGGCTGGGGATGTGGCTAAAGTGGTAGCTACGCGCTCGCCTGGCATGCGTGAAGCCCGGGTTCGATCCTCAGCACCACATACAAACAGAGATGTTGTGTCTGCCGAAAACTAAAAAATAAAATATTAAAATTCTCTCTCTTTCTCTTTTAAAAAAAATAATATATATATATATATATATATATATATATATATATATATATATATAAAATATCTCACTCTCCCCACACTTTTTTTTGTGAGATGTGAAAGCCTCATCTTTGAGTAGATTATATACATCCCCAGACAACTGCAAAGTTTAAACAATCTGAAGTTCGAAGCCTGCCCTTCTCATTTACCAGCAGGTCCAGCAACACCCACTAAATCCATTGATTGTGAATGACTCTCAATGATGTGCTTCCACCTCTTCAGCTCTGATTGAGTCTGGATTTCCGTGTGTGCTTCCCACTTCAATGGTTTAGAATGAGCCGTAACGTAAGAGAAAAGAAAGCAAGGTTATTGCTTTGCCACCCTTCTACTCACCAATGCAGAGGAAGAGTGGATTGAAGAAGCCTACATCAAAAATAAAAGGTAATAATGGGGAAGAAAGCATAAGGATCTCAACTGGGAGAGAGCAAAAAGTGTGTGTGCTCAGACTTGCATAGGATATATTAAATCTGGCCGCCTGTTGCGAAGAAGTCTGTGGGACAGGCAAACATTCTGTCAATCCTAATTACCTCACTGGGTCTGTTTTTGTTATTCTAGGCTCTTTTTGTCTGGCAGCAGCACCATGTATCAGCCAAGATCCCAACCATCCAAAGAAGATTGAGGGGCAGGCCTTGCACTGGAGCCTGTGAACTGTCACTCTGTGTCTCTTCAGACTTGTGACTAGCTATGCCTTTCCAGTGGGCTGTCAGTTTGATTCTTGACTTGCCAAAGCAGCTGTGTGCACAGAGGTCTTTAAAAAATCCTATGGGGGCACCTCATCTAGTCCAGCTAGTAATGGCAGAAAGCAATCATTGCTTGAGAAAAGAAAGAAAAGTACAGCAACAATTAAATGACTAATGAACTCATTTTGTAACCAACAACAATGATGTGAAAAAGGAAAAGAATCAGCCATCATCCAAACTCACAAATTAACACTGTAAATGATCCATGCAGAAATGAACTTGGAAATTAATTCTATTGGCTGAGTTAATGTGTTAAAAAAGCATGTTGAGTTGGTAGGTTCCTTTGGCTTCCATTACTTTTCACTCTATTGAAGGAGAAAAAGCTATAATTAGGACCAACTCACCCTGTGAGCTACAAAGCTGAGAATGTTTGGCTGTCTGTGGCATTTCCCCAGGGTTAATATTTTTCTAATTTCAATTAGAGACATTTAAAAGATCAACCTTAGCACCAGAGCATGTTTCTCTTTATTGTTTTAATGTCATGGATAGAAAGCAAGGAGTTCACTGTAACTATAAAGTCTTTAAAACTTTGAGAAGAAAGAATAAATTCCCCCATTTTGGTCCCAGCAGTGAAGATAGGTTCACAAATGCCCCATTACTTCATATCACTATTGCTTGGTTTTTCTCGCCCACTTACCAATGGAATTATTTCGTTAGTATCCTCCTCCACATGGACATCAATACTCCCATTGCTATAGTCTAGATACGAAGTATCCTCTAAAAGCTCATGTGTGAGACAATGCAAGCAGGTGGATGACTTCCTTTGAGGAGTCCTAAGGCTGTGTGTTCTTCAGTCTCACTTTTATATCTGAATATTTGGAGCCAACATCCCAGACATATTGTACAGATGGCCATCCACTTCTTCCTGGGGGAAGATTTTGTAATGTTTTGAACAACCCACAATAAAAAATTAAAAAAGAAAAAAAAAAGAAAATTTAGAGGTCAAAAGATTGGTTATGAGAGCTTTAACCTAATCAGTGCTTTTATCTGATGATACGGATGAACTGGATGGTGACTATAGGCAGGTGGGGTGTGCCTTGAGGAGGTGGCTCATTGGGGACATGCCTTTCGGGTATATATTTTGTCACTGGCAAGTTAAGTCTCTCTCTCTCTACTTCTGAGTGCCATGTTCTGAGCTTCTTTCTTCTGCTAAACCCTTTCTCCATAATGTTCTGTCTCACTTCCTCCCCAAGGAATGGAGATGGCACTCTCTGGAGTGAGACCTTTGAAACCATGATTCCCAAATAAACTTTTGCTTTTCTAAAATTATTATTTCAGGTCTTTTGATCATAATGAAGAAAAGCTGACCAAAACACCCACTGTTAAATTCTAAATTATTCTCCATCCAGCAACATGAGGTAGTCTAAATATACACAGAGAGAAGCATCTTCCCCCAGGAAGAAGTGGATGGCCATCTGTACAATATGTCTGGGATGTTGGCTCCAAATATTCAGATATAAAAGTGAGACTGAAGAACACACAGCCTTAGGACTCCTCAAAGGAAGTCATCCACCTGCCAACATCATGGTGTAGGACTATCCAGAAACCAAGAACATGGTTTGAGAAGCCTGTGTTTTGTTATGATTTCTCAGAATAGCAACCATTATTACGATTTGAACTCTAGCTGTGTAGCTTTGGCTAATTATATTTAACCTCTTTCTGACTCAGTGTCATCATCTATAAAATGAGGATAAGAAATAATGCCCACAACAAAAGGATTATTATGAAGAGATTGAGTTGATATTTGTAAATTGCCAGGCACAGTAGCACATGCCTATAATTCCAATGATTTTGGAGACTGAGGTGGAGAATCACAAATTCAAAGCCAGCCTCAGCAACTTATCAAGTGCCTAAGTAGCTTAGTGAGACTCTGTCTCAAAAAGTAAAAAGATCTGGGTATGTAGCTCAGTGGTATAGGGCCATTGAGTTCAACCCCCAGTGCAAAAAAAAAAAAAAAAAAAGTGAATTACTTGTTATGGATACTTACTTGTAAGTATTAGCTATTACTTTAATCCAATGACATATACTACTAGCTTAATCTTATATTTCTTCAATCATTGTTTATTCACTATTGTAAATGATAAATACCTATCATTCTATTTCTTTGCAACTGCCTTCCTTCCCCTTTGATCTCAGTTGTTATTACATTCTGTATACCTTTAAACAATATACTAATATAGCACTATATAACATACTTACATCTATTGTTTTATGGATTAGTTTTAAACTATATACCCTGTCCTCTGATACTCACTATGGAATAATTTCAGACTCATGGGCCATGGTTAGGTGGACTTAGGTCAATACTTCCTAGGTAGCAATCAATGTTCGTATGGTCCCACTCTGAGCAAGGTACCACAGCAGCCTCCTAGGTACTCCAGAGAATAGTGTTACCTCAGAGCTAGTATCTAATACTCACTCAGTGATCGAGGTTTCTCTGTTAGTCTTCTGCATATTTATCCTGTTGAAGACTGGGGTTTTCTTTGGGGAAGGCTCTGGGTGGGAATGGAATAAGGAGTTGTTCTTGTTATAAAGATATATGACTGTATAACAAACAACCCCAAAACTTGGAGACTTACAAGGACAAAAATTATTGCCTCTAATTAGTTTGAATGTATTCTAATAGTTCTTTCTCAGAGTCTCATCCCTAATAGAGAGATAGAGCTTGAGTTGCTTGCATCTGAAAGCCTGACTAAGTCAAATAGCCAATATGGCCTTTTCATACAGAGGCTGACACCACCCTGCCCTCTGGTTTTTCTCTCTTCCTCCCTTTGTGTTTTGTTTTTTTGATAACATGATGGTATTAGAGCAATCACATTTCTTACACAGTGGCTGGCTTCAAGAGGCAAGAAACACCAGCAAGAGGCTATACCTAGAACTGCCCAGGGACTCCCACGCATGTTCTATTTTCCAAAGCACTCACACAGCCCACCCAGATTCAAAGGGGTCAAGAATAAACTCCATCTCTTAGAGAGGGAGGGAGTTCCTTATGGGAAAGGTCACATTGCAAAGAGCCTGTAGATAGGGAATATCACAGTGGCCATTTCTAGGAAATGCAATCTGCCCCACCCTATGGTGCTCATAGCATGGCATCTTTTCCATTCCAGAGATGTGGGAGTGTTAACTTACTCAAGAATGTGGATGGGAAAAAAGGCTATAATGTTTTTGGAGGTCAAAATCAAGCCTAGACACACGTACATGATTAGTTTTTAATCATACAAATAGTTCATAGTGGATTGTCATATTTAAGAGCAATAAATGGATCATTCTTTGGTGGGTTGATAAAGAAGAGAAAAAACATTGATATTAGGGATAAAAATGGCTGATAAATATAAAAACAGTATAATAATTCTATAAAAAACTTTTGGATAATAAATTCTTAGATAAAATAGAAAATTATCTAAGAACCTATGACCTACTATTTTTGAATCAATAGTAAATTTTAAAACTAAATAATCATAACTATTTAACAAATAATCTGTAATTAAAAATCTCTACTACTAACTTGCCCAATAATTTTATGGGCAAGTTTTATCAATACCTTGAGGAACAGATAATTCTGTTATTATACACATTGTCCCAAATAAATACAAAAAATAAATAAATAAAGTTCCCAATTCATTTCATAAAACTTAAAACCTTATATTGCCTGACCTGCATGGGAGCTCAGGCCCAGGGTAGGGCCGGGTCCATCCCACCACTGACAGACAACCAATGGAGCTCAGGTCTGACCCAGATCTGCCTTGCCACGGCCCAGGGTAGGCCTAGGTCCACCCCACTACCACCTGAGAGCCCATGTCTAACCTACTTCCATCTTGAGGCACTGAAGCCATCCCCATAGCTTTCCTCATGCAGTAGCCTCTACCTTGGGACAACAGTCAGGGCCTAGAAACAGCTGCATCTAGGAGCAGGCATCCCAATGCCAAAGTAAGGCCCACCCTTTCAACCCCATCTCTGAAAGATGTTGCATCCATCTTTGGGCACCTCCATTACTATCTCCAGTTACCTGCTCTATTGCCACCGTAACCTATAGTTGCAGTAGAATCCATCCTGGGCCACATGCAGGGTCTGGAAGCCCAACACCAAGGTGAGATAATCTGCACAAATACTAAAAGATTATAGGGTAGAAACTCTAATATCTCAGCTCCACACTAAAAGAAAGGAAATCACATAGACAATGTGAAAAAACAAGGAGAGGAAGTGCCCCAAACAAACCAGGATACTACAATAACAGAACCCATGGACAGCACAGTTGATGAAATGTCAGAAGGAGTTCAGAAGGTTCATAATTAAAATGATCTATAAATTGAAGAATGACCTAAATGAGCAAATACAGGCAAAAATTGATCACTACAACAAAGAAATAAGAGAGAAAATATAGGTAGCAAAAGATTATTTCAAGAAAGAGATAGAGATTCTGAAAAAATAATCAGAAATCCATGAAATGAAGAAAACAGTAAACCAAATAAGAAACTCCATAGAAAGCATCCCCAAACAGATGAGATCACTTTGAAGACAGAACATCAGATAATGAAGACCAAGTATACAATATTGAAAAAAAAAGTTGACCACACAATGAAGATGGTAAGACACCATGAGCAGAACATCCAACAATTATGGTAGCATCAAAAGACCAAATCTAAGAGTAACTGGGATAGAAGAAGGCACAGAGTTTCAAACCAAAGGAATGCACAATCTCTTCAATGAGATAATATCAGAAAATTTCCCAAACATGAAGAATGAATTGGAAAACCAACTACAAGAGGCATACAGGACACCAAATCTACAAAATTACAACAGATCTACACTGAGGCACATTATAATGAAAATGCCTAGCATACAGAATAAGGATAGAATCTTAAAGACTACAAGAGAGAGGAATCAGATGACACATGGTGGGGGGGGGGACCAATTTGTATCTCAGCAGATTTGTAAACCCAGACCCTCAAAGCCAGAAGATTCTGGAACAACATAAACCAATCTTTGAAAGAAAATGGATGCCAATCAAGAATCTTATATCCAGCAAAATTAAGTTTTAGATAGGATGATGAAATAAAAACTTTCCATGATAAAGAAGAGTTAATAGAATTTACAGCTAGAAAAACTGCACTATAGAACATCCTTGGCAAAATATTAAATGAGGGGGACATAAAAAACAATGAATATCAGCAAAGGGAGGAATTACACTAAAGAAAAAACTAATAAAACTAATTACACTAAAGGAAAAACCAAGTAAAGTTAAATACCAAAAATAAACAAAAATGGCTGGGAATACAAACCATGTCTCAATAATATCCCTGAATGTTAATGACCTACACTCAGCATACAAAAGACATAGACTGGCATATTGAATTAAAAAGAAAGGCCCAACAATATGCTGACTCCAAGAGACTCATCTCATAGGAAAAGACATCCACAGACTGAAGGTGAAATGTTGGGAAAAATCATACCACTCACATGGACTGCGGAAGCAAGCAGGGGTTTCCATCCTCATATCAAACAAAGTAGAAATCAAGCCAAAGTTAATCAAAAGGGATAAAGAAGGATATTTCATACTGCTTAAGGGAATCATTCATCGACAAGACATAACAATCATAAATATATATTCCCCAAACAATGGAGCATCTACATTCATCAAACTCTTCTCAAGTACAAGAGTCAAATACACCAGAACACAATAATTCTGGGTGACTTTAATACACATCTTTTACCACTGGATAGATCTCCTAAACAAAAGCTGAAAAAAACTATAGAATTCAATAATACAATCAATAACTTAGACTTCACTCACATATATAAAATGTTTCATGCTTCAAAGAACAAATACACTTTCTTCTCAGCAGCCTGGATCCTTCTCTAAAATAGACCATATATCATGCCACAAAGAAAGTCTTAGCAAATATAAAAAAGTAGAGATATTACCCTGCATTCTATCAGATCATAATGAAAAAAAAATTAGAAATCAATGATAATATAAAAAATAAAAGCTACTCCAACACTGGAAGACTAAATAATATTTAGTGAATGAACAATGGGTTGCAAAAGACATCAAGCAGGAGATTAAAAAATTCTTACAGGTGAATGAGAACACTGATACAACATATCAAAATATCTGGGACACTATGAAGGCAATACTAAGAGGAAATTTCATTACATGGAGTTCATTCCTTACAAGAAGAAAAAGTCAACAAATAAATGACCTAAAATTACATCTCAAAGACCTAGCAAAAGAAAAACAAAAAAAAGCAGAATTAAAATAAGAGCTGAAATCAATGAAATTGAAACAAAAGAAACAATTGAATAAAATTAATAAAACAACAACTTGGTTCTTTGAAAAAAATAAATAAATTTGACAAACCCTTAGCCATGCTAACAAAGAGAAGGAGAGAGAAAACTCAAATTACTAACATACATGATGAAAAAGGAAATATCACAACAGACACTACAGAAATACAGAAGATAATTAGAAATTATTTTGAAAATTTTTACTCCCAATAAAATAGAAAGTATTAAAGGCATTGACAAATTTCTAGAGCTATATGATTTGCCCAAATTGAATCAGGAATATATATACACAATTTAAACATATCAATTTCAAGCAATGAAATATAATATGCCATTAGAAGCATACCAATCAAGAAAAGCCCAGGACTGTATGGATTCACAGCCAAGTTCTACAAGACCATTAAAGAAGACCTAATACCAATGCTCTTCAATTTATTTCAGGAAATAGAAAAAGAGGGAGCACTTCCAAACTCATTCTATGAAGTCAATATCACCCTGATTCCAAAACCAGGCAAAAACACATCAAAGATACAAAACTTCAAACCAATCTCTAATGAACAAAGATGCAAAAATTCTCAATAAAATTCGGGTGAATACAAAATCATATCAAAAAGACTGTGGTGCACTACCAAGTGGGGTTCATCCCAGGGATGCAAGGTTGGTTCAACATATGGAAATAAATAAATGTAGTTTATCACATCAATAGTCTTAAAGATAAGAACCATATGATCATCTCAACAGATGCAGAAAAAGCATTCTACAAGATACAGCACCCCTTGATGTTCAAAACCCTAGAAAAACTAAGGATAATAGGAAGATATCTCAACATCATAAAAGACATTTATGCTAAGCCCCAGGCCAACATCATTCTAAATGGACAAAAATTAAAAGCATTCCCTTTAAAAACTGGAAAAAGACAAGGATGCTCTCTTTCAGGACTTCTATTTCACATAGTTCTTGAAACACTGGCCAGAGCAATTAGACAGACAAAAGAAATTAAAGGGATATGAATAAGAAAAGAGGAATTCAAATTAGCACTATTTGCCAACTATATGATTTTATACCTACAAGACCCCAAAAAATCCACCAGAAAACTTCCAGAACTAGTAAGTGAATTCAGCAAAGTGGCAGGATATAAAATCAACACCTATAAGCCAAAAGCATTTATGTATATCAGTGACAAATCCTCTGAAAGGGAAATGAGGAAAACTACCCATTTATAATAGCATCAAAAAAATGGAAATCAACCTAACAAAAGAGGTGAAAGACCTCTACAATTTAAACTACAGAAGGCTCAAGAAAGAAATTAAAGACGATCATAGAAGATGGAAAGATCTACCTTGTTCTTCAATAAGCAGAATTTATATTGTCAAAATGAACTTATTACCAAAAGCACTATACAGATTATAATTCCAATCAAAATCCCAATGACATTCTTCATAGAAATAAAAAAAAGAAGTCATGACATTTATCCGGAAAAATAAGAGACCCAGTATAGCTCAAGCAATCCTTACCAAGAAGACAGAAGCAGGTGGCATTACTATACCAGACCTTAAACTATACTACAGAGCAATAGTAACAAAAAACAACATGGTATTGACACCAAGATAGACTGGTAGCCAATTTTAAAAAGTAGAGGACACAGAGACTAACCCACAAAATTACAGTTATCTTATACTAGAAAGGCACCAAAAACGTACATTGGAGAAAAGATAGCCTCTTCAACAAATGGTGTTGGGAAAATTGGAAATCCATATGCAACAAAATGAAATTAAATCCCTATCTTTCACCATGCACAAAACTCAACTTAAAGTGGATCAAAGATTTAGAATTAAACCAGAGACACAGCATCTAATACAAGAAAAACTAGGCCTAAATCTCCTTCATGTCAGATTAGGCCCCAACTTCCTTAATAACACTCCTACAGTGCAAGAATTAATACCAAGAATCAATAAATGGGATGTATTCAAAGTAAAACCTTATTCTCAGCAAAGGAAACAATAAGTGAGGTGAATAGAAAGCCTATGATTTGGGAACAAATTTTTACCACACACACATCAGAGAGAGCACTAACCTCTAGCATATATAAAGAACTCAAAAATCTTACCACCAAAAAGAACAAATAACCCAATCAATAAATGGGTCAAGGAACTGAACAGACATTTCTCAGAGGATGATCTACAATCAATCAACAAGTATAGGAAACAATGTTCATCATCTCTAGCAATTAGAGAAATGAAAACCAAAACTACTCTAAGATTTCATCTCACTCCAATCAGAATGGCAGCTATTAAGAATACAAACAACAATAAGTGCTGAAGAGGATGTAAGGGAAAAGGCACACTCATACATTGTTGGTGGGACTGCAAATTGGTGCAGCCAGTATGGAAAGCAGTATGGAGAATCCTTGGGAAACTGGGAATAAAACCACCATTTGACCCAGCTATCCCACTCCTTGGTCTATACCCAAAGGACTTAAAAACAACATACTACAGGGACACAGTCACATCAATGTTTATAGCAGCACAATTCATAATAGCTAAACTGTGGAACCAACCTAGATGCCCTTCAGTAGATGAATGGATAAAGAAAATGTGCTATATATATACACAATAGAATATTATTCAGCATTAAAAGAGAATAAAATTATGGCATTTGAAGGTAAATGGATGGAGTTGGAAAATATAATGCTAAATGAAGTTAGCCAATCTCAAAAACAACAAATGCTGAATGTTTTCTCTGATTTAAGGATGCTGATTCATAATGTGGTTTTGGTGGGGGTGCATGGGAGGATGAGATGAACTCTAGATAGGGCAAAGGGGAGGGAAGGAAAAGAAGTAGGCATGGGGGTATGAAAAACAGTAGAATGAGATGGACATCATTACTCTAAGTTCATATATGAAGACATGAATGTTGTGACTCTGCTTTGTGTACAACCAGAGATATGAAAAATTGTGCTCTATATGTGTAATATGAATTGTAATACATTTTGCTGTCATATATAACAAATTAAAATTTTTTTAAATGGAAAAAAGTTGATACTAAGAATGTATAAGTCAATTCAAAGAAAAAATATAGACAAATCTCACTGTTGAATATAAATGTGGAAACCCTAAAGGGAATGTTAGAAAATGTCATCAATAATATTGTAAAAAAAAATTCATGAAGTCTAAATATTTGTTGTTCCAGAGATACATGAATTGATAAGCTTTAGAAATTGTACTAATGTAATTTTTCTCTTAAGCAAATTAAATAAGAAATACCATATAATCCTCTCAAAATATATAGAAATGCATTCAATAAAAGTTTAATGAATCTCTTTGTAAACTCTGAGGAACCTTTCTCAGCCTAATAAGGAGCACTCAACTGTATACCTGCCACAAACTCACATTAATAATGCTCACTTAAAAAATAATTCTCTTTGTAATCATGAAATATACAAGTATTCTACCAGTCACCACCCACCCCATATTCTACCGTGTGTCCTTGGCAGTACAATAAGAAAAAATATATGAAAATGCAAAGTTGCAACAGAAGGACAAAACTTGCTAAGTTCTCACTAGGTTAACACAGAAAATATAATTATCAGTCTAGAAAAAAATACAGATGGGCTCGGGTTGTGGCTCAGTGGTAGAGCACTTGCCTCACATGTGTGAGGCATTGGGTTCAATTCTCAGCACTACATGTACATAAATGAATAAAATAAAGGTCCATCAACAACTAAAAAGATATTTTTAAAAAATACAGAAAATTAGAATTAAGAAGGAAGTTTTTAGCAACATGATGAATGAGATGGCGATAAAACCAATACATAATATTTTCCATAATCATTAATTAGAAATATAAATCATTTGTAACCTAGTAATTCACCTTCTTTATAACCGTCTTAGGGAAACTTCCACAAATATGCAAAGCAGATACATAGAGGATATTTGAAGTTCTTCTATAAATCAGTAGGAGAACAGATAAACTGTGTTATTCATATACTAAAACACTATACTGCACCTAAAACAGAAGAACTAAGAGACGTAAGTATCAGCATGGAAGTAGCATGACCATGGGCAACCTCTCTGTGATTTATGTGTAAAGTAAGGTTAATGGCAGCACCTGATTTCTTATGTTAGTATGTTATGCAGGAATACACTTTATAACAGTGCCTAAAATATAGTAGGCACTTAACTGCTCCCCCTTATAATGATGATAAAGATGATGAGGATGATAGCATTTGCATACTTTTAAAATATGAAAATCATATATTATAGAAAAATAGAGTAAAATTTAAAAATGGAAATTACAAAATAATATTTAATTGTGGGAAAAGGAAGAAATAGAAGGAAATGGAGTACTTATGTCTGTATACTATGTGAATTAATAGATATCAGAAGAAATATAGCAACAAAAAAAAAGTAACATTTCAACCTAGGTGGTGGGTGTGATAGTTTTATTATATTGTTTTCTTGGTCCATCTGAGTTCTACACATTCTTTCCATCCTTTCCACTAATAAAAAAAGTTGGTTTTGTACTTAACACAGATATATTTGTCATTATTCCCTAAATGATGTAGTTTAACAACTATTTATATTGTGTTGGGTATTATAAGTAATCTAGCGGTGATTGAAAATATGGGGGAGGTATGCGCAACTCATATGCAAACATCATCTCATTTTAAACAAGACACTGAGCATCCATGATTTTGGTGCCCATGGAGAGCCTGGATCCAATCCTCCACAGATACTGAGGGATGACTTTATTTCTATTTATTTTAAATAACTTATGAAAAATAACTTAAAGGACTAGAGGAAGATATATCAAGATGTTAATAGTAATATAGTGGGGTTGTTGGATAGCAATATCCTTACTTTTCTTTAATTTGTTCTTTTTAGAAATACATAAACAATAGAGTATATCTTGACATATTATGCATACATGCTGTATAACTTATTCTGATTATGATCCCCTTATTATGGTTGTACATGATGCAGAGATTCACTATGGTGCGTTAATATATGAATATAGGAAAGTTATGTCTGACTTATTCCACTTCTTTCCTATTCCTATATCCCCTTCCTTCATTCCCCTTTGTCTAGTCCACTGAACTTCTATTCTTACTCCTCTACCTGTTACGTGTTAGCATCCACATATCAGAGAGAACATTTGCCTATTGGTTTTTTGGGGATTGGCTTATTTCACTTAGCATGATAGTGTACAGATTCATCCACTTATCAGCTAAAGTCATAAAGTCATTTTTTAATGGATAATATTCCATGGTCTATATATGCCGCATTTCCTGTATCCATTCATCTTTTGAAGGGGATCTTGTTTGGTTCCATATCTTATCTACTATGAATTGTGTTGCTATAAACATTGATGTGACTGTGTCACTGTAGTATGCTGATTTCAGTTCCTTTGGATATATACTGAGGAGTGGTATAACCAGGTCAAATGGTGGTTCCATTCCTATTTTTTTGAGGACTCTCCATACTACTTTCCAGAGGGGTTGCACAAAATTGCAGTCCCATCAGCAATGTATGAGTATAACCGCACCCCCCCCCAACATCCTCACTAACATTTATTGTTGCTTATATTCTTGATAATTGCCCTTCTGACTGGAATAAGATGAAATATCAGTGTAAGTTTAATTTGCATTTCTCTAACCACTAGAGATGTTGAATATTTTTTCAGATATTTGTTGATCATTTGTATTTCTTCTTCTTTGAAGTACCTGTTAAATTCCTTTGCCCATTTATTGATTGGATTATTTGTTTTTTTGGTGTTTTAAGATTTTTGAGTTCTTTATGTATCCTGGAAATTAATGCCCCGAGTTGCAGGTGGCAAAGATTTTTTTCCTAGTCTATAGGCTTTCTGTTTATGTTCTTGACTGTTTCCTTCGCTGTGAAGAAGCTTTTTAGTTTGATACATCCCATGTATTGATTCTTGATTCTACTTCTTATACTTTAGGAATCCTGTTGAGAAATTTGGTTCCTAAGTCAATATGATAGAGAGTTGTACTTATTCTTTTTTTCTAGCATGTGCAAAGTGTCTGGTCTAATTCCTAGGTCCTTGATCCACTTTGAGTTGAGTTTTGTTCAGGATGAGAAGTAGGGTTAAATTTCATTCTGCTATATATGGTGCTGGGAAAATTGGAAATCCATATCTTTAATATGTTTATGGCACCTTTGTCTAGTATGAGATAACTGTATTTATGTGGGTTTTTCTCTGTGTCTTCAATTCTCTTCCTTTGTTTTCTTGAATAGAGTTTTCTGACTTTTCCAGGTTTTCCACAATAGGAATGTATTTGTTTTGTAATTAGATAAAAAAAGTAATTTTAAAATCAAAACCTAAATCCTTTTAGTATTGAAGCCACCAGAGGCCTATTTCATGTAAATTAATTTTCATCAAGATGCCTTCTAATCTAAATCAAATATCTCTATAGTAAAGGCCACATGATTTTAATACTACAGAATTTTATTTATTATAACAAAATTTATATTTACAAATTATGCCTCCCTTTTTTGCCATTAGTCCTTAGAGTTATAAGCCCCAAGTAATTCATGGATGTTTATCACCGTCTTCATGGTAATGTCATTTCCTATAAATTTTACATTACTGACACAGTGGTAAAGGGTCACAGAAGATATCTGAATGTATTTCTGAGTAAACCCACATAACACCACCACCATGGATCTTCCCTAACTTTCCTTGGTGTCCCTTGTTCGACATCCCATCTAATCTGAGCACAGAACTAATCTGCAGGGACCTTGTAATTTATCTTTCACCATGATTATAATTTCTAATCTAACCAGCAGCAGTTCAAATTGAACTCTGATCCAAATGATCAATAGCCATGGGCAACCCATTAGACATGTGAATATTAAATTGCTTTTGGATAAGGGTTGTCCAAATGAAAAGCATATAATTATCATCTATTAACATATATTGAAGCAAATAACACTAAAATGCAAGATGTGTTTCATACAACCTATCAGGATTCCAGTGACTCTGAAGTTAAGGTTAGAATACATATTTTACATATGAATTAATACCAAATTATGATTAATGTCTTTAAGTGTTTATTATTAATAATGTTAGCCTTAGGCCACAAAATGGATACACTTGTGAATAAAATACATTTCATTTCCAATTATATCCCCCCAGTTTTTTTTTTTCTTTGCTTCCTTACATAAAAGGTAGCTATGGTCAGTAAGTAAAAGGATCAACTGTTGAAAATAATTTTAAATAGCTAGCTGATTTTTCATGCTTTGCTTACAGATAAAAAGTCTATATACTTATAAAAGCATGAAATTGTATGAAGAGTAGAATTTACAGAAAAATGAGTTCAATCTCCTATCTCAGTGAGAACAGCAATGAAGTTCTCCAAACATCCTCTGGTAACTCCTTCCAATAGTTAACAATGTGGTCTTTGGAAATTTTTCTTTATAAAAAACTAAATTCCTAGTGGTTTAAGGTAAGCCTGGACAAGTCATCTTTTTTGGTATATTCCCATTCTCCCTGGCAGTTAGTCAGTTGGAAGCCATGTTACTGTACCCAGGGGTCAGTAGGTGATGCCATCCACTTCCAAGTCTCTCCTTCAAAATAGCTCACAAGGTGCTTCAGACTTCTCCTCGTGTCTGAGATAAAGCCATGTGTTTAGAATGGCAGAGCCCTGATGTAGAGAGGTATCTCCCACTTCACTGAACTTCATGAGCCAAAAATAAACTTTTATTGAATTAAAGCCTGTGAGGTTTGCTTGTGACTACATCAAAGCCTTTTCCAGTTTAGACACTTATGATAGGTCTTTCAGATAAGAATATAATGAGGAAAAATATTCCAAAAGTCACTCCCATTTCTGCTCTCTTCTTTCACCATACAGTCCCTTCTTTCCTTTGATCAGCCCTATATTTGGGATCAGCATTCTGTCCTTGTGGTGCCTGGATATTTTTCTCCCACCACACTTACATTGATTCAGCCTTAGTCCTTTCTCATTTGTGCTTGTGTCTTTCTGTTTCCTCAGGAATATAAATTTTAGTTCTCAGGCCTCATTATGATCTCTCTTGGACTAGAAGAAATAGGGTTGGGCAAGCAGTTCTTAGACATCTGTGTGTTTCCATGTGCGTTGGAGATAATCTATCCTTCCCGTCATGCCCAGGTGATACAGATGTCATTTGGTGAGAGGCAGCGTGAGTCTTTTTAACCTGGGCAGGATTCGAGGATCAGAGACATCGGGTTTTCTGCTTTAGCATTTCCAGTCTTGCTGGAAAGTGTGTGGAGCTCTGTTTCTGGTCTTCTTGGGGCTGGGACTGAGGCTGTCAGACAAAATCGCAGCATGCCCTATAGTACTTCTGATTCACTGATGAAGGTGTTTCCAACTAAAGCTGACTAAAAATAAAGAGAAATTTAAATAACTTGGGCCTTCTAGTCCTTGCTTTAGCACTTTAGCTCTCTGAATGATTGCTGGACACGATTTCCCCATTCTCTTTGCACAAAGGCTCCTTTGACCTTTTTCTGAGTGATCTTTGATGAGATTTCCCCCACTTTCTTTGCATTCTGGCTCCATTTTCTTTTTATCTTTTTACGCAGGACCCATTTCGACACACCTGCCATGCAGAACTGGAGTCTTTCAAGCAAGATAAAGATTAGCCTGACCTTTCTTCCATCAATTAATCAATATGATTATGCCACAGAGTTACCTTTTAACCTTGGTGTTTGCACAGTGCAATAGTAAAGCGTGATTTGTGAGGCTGCTTCGTTTTATGTATGGTTACGAACAACCCCCACCTCTAGGCTTTGATAAAGTGTCAGAGCACAAGGCAACACAGGAGGGAAAGAGGCTTTTATTGTCTTCACCGGAAATGGCTTTGTAAATCTAAGACTGGAGCAGCAATATGGGCAAAGCCTATGACAGGAATGAACTGCTGGGCTCTGCTGGCAGATTCCTGCTGCTGGAAGGGCCATTGCTGGGAATGCTCTGAAGGATGGAATCATTTGATCTAAATTCAGTGAGGAAGCTATGATCTGTTGCCCCTACCCTCTCCCCACAGTGCAGAATGAGAAACCAGAAGGGATGTTCACTGTACCCTGAATATGCATCGCCACTAGGCTTTCTGCTTCAGCCTGTGAAGGGGCATTTAGAAAAGGAGATGATGCAGAAGTGTCTCCAATATGATCAAGTCCTTCTTCACTGAATCCATTCAATGGCAGACAACCATTGTCTCCTCTATGAGGTCTTCATAAACAGAAAGATTTGCCCACCAGAAAATGGAGCCAATGTGTATGTTTGTCTTATGAAAGAAGTGCAGAGTTTTCTTTTCAGCATATCTAGTTTTACAAAGGTGGGAACTGAGCCCAAGAAAATGACATTTAGACTCATATTCTACAGCTTTTTATGGTTAGACACAGATCTTGAAAACCAGTTTTCTGAAGCGAGTGAAATTTCTTCCTGAGATATCAAGCTGCCACATTAGTTCTTAAGTTTGCAAATATCACAGAATTAAATGCACTCCTAACATTTCTTCAAAAGCCAGTAATGAAACCCCTGGGGAGGTTTTCTTGGTGGTACTGATATCACCTGGACATCCATATGTACTATCTTAAATCAGAAAAAGAATGTAAATTACAGCTGTGCCACTAACTATCTGCATGAAATTCAGCAAGTTATTTAACCTCTCATTGTCAACATTTCTCTTCTGTAAAATAAAATAGCAACCTATGGACTGGGGATGTAACTCAGTGGTGGAATGCTTGCCTAGCATGTACAGGGCCCTAGGTTCAATCCCCAGCCTGGCAGCTGGGGTGGGGATAGGGACTACCTCATGAGGCTGCCAGAGGTGGAGAGAATTAATACATAAAAGGCACTTAAAACAGTGGCTGGCACATAAGAAGCACCATATAAGTGTCAGTTAATATTATTCCCTCTATTCCCTTCAGATTCTTTAGTGAACCTGGTGCATCACTCTGTATTATATTTTGTTCCTGTGTGAATCCTCAGTGTTTTATAGTCCGTGACTCTCATAAAGCATGCATGTTGCATAGTTCCTCTAGCTCATTTTGAATAGTCACTCAGGGGGCTATTAAGAGAGGTGCCTTCTTTTACACATTAGAAACAAAATCCAAACACCTACATGTATCCTGTCACTGATATCCTGATTCTCTTTGGGTGGTTTACAAAGAGTAGAGGTATCTCATTTTCGGTCAGGAAGCTTGCTGAATAAATTTCACTCTGCTTCCAACTTTTAAGTTTTGTCAAACACCACTGAACTCCAGGATCAAGTACTTTGTGATCAGTGCATAAAATGAACTTTATTATGGATTCTGTGATGTTCCCATTGGCAACTCAATCATTAAAGTCTCATTTTAATAACAGAGCGGTACGTTTCTCTTGAACCTGTCTGACCAATCATTAAAATGTGTCTTGTTTAGCCACGGAACACTCTTAATTAATGTGAGAGCCCAGGCTATAATCACAGATTTGAGACTATCTATGTTTTCTTCATTTAGTTAAATGAAACCTCCTACTTTAAGGAAGTCTCTTTAAACATGATATGTCTCATTAAATAAAGTGCTTCTGACTCATGTGTAAATTATTTTTTTGATATGAAATTTGGACATATGTTGGTTCAAATAATAAAAAGAAAGAGTTAAATTAAGTAAAACATCATGTGGACCCCAGCATAGTTTGGACTTGCTCAGTTTATAAACTGAGGATAATTGTTGAAGGAATTACCAGACCCTTAAGGCATCACCTCCTTATAGTTCCTGGACTCCACTATGCAGGATGGAGTCTGTTCAGGTTGAGATGTCAGAACCTCCTGCTTTCTTCTATTTTGAGACCAAGATCACCTGAACAGATGAGTTCTGGGAACCATAACCTAGAGGTTTAAAATTGAAATCTAAGGATATTCTTAACAAGTATATATACTGTTAATCCATGATTTTCTGGCAACAAGTATCACAAATGCCTTTTGGGTAGTTATTCTCTTTGAAAGGATACTAGATTTAAGTATTTATGTATTTGAAGACTTTGAGCTAAGGAAGTTTATATTCTGTTTAGATTGTAGTCTTAGAAATGTAATTATTTTATAGAATAGACACAGGAATGCAAAGGAAAGTAATAAAGTCCTTTATTTTTGTCTAATGGAATTCTTAAAGATTAAAAGGAATGATAATCATTGTGGGAGTGTGGAAATGGACATTGTTATAAATCACTGGAGGGAGTGTAATTGGTCCTCTCTTTAAGGGAAGAAAATTGGCAACATATAATAAGAGCCAGGGAAGTATGTAAATACCTGCTCATAAGTTAAACTTCCAGGAAATAATCTTAAGGAGACAATTTGCTAAGAGTACAGATATGGATATGGAAGAGTCTATAGTTTATAAAAGTAAAATACAAGATTTAAGCAATGTAAGTATCCAATAATGAGTTTTTTTAAAAAAGTTATCTTCATATAGTAGATGGTGTCTACCTGATAGTAATGTGCATCTATATAATCATTTCTAACTAACTGGGAAAGATATTTTGAATGATAGATAATGGATAAAAGCACATTATAAATAAAATTATAATATGATACTTCCACAAGAGAGGAAAATTGTATGTGAGTAGTTAGGAACATACAAGTACATACAAGAAAACATTACCTGTAATTGTATTGGAATAGGTGGTATTCGAGTGGTATGTGCTCATATCTATCCCCTAATGCTTCTACAATTACAATGCATTACTTGACTGCACATTTAAAAAATAAATAAATAAATAATGGTATATATCCTGAGGGAATTAATGTGAAATACATTGATGACATCACACATTAATTTATTGGAACAAACATTGTTTCATTCCTTTTGATTTGGTATCTCAATATTATTGACTCTTTAAAATGAAGAATCTCCAAGGAGATTGAAAAAATGGAGAAATGCAAGGAGAAGGGAGCAGGGAAGAGACAGGAGAGGAGATAGAGGGAGCACTTGAACCTCCTGCAACTGTACTTTGAAGGTTTGAAATCATGAGGAAAAGTCATGCTACTGGCCATTACGCCTGGGTAGTATTGAGACCTTGTGAAAACCATGCTACTCCCTTGAGTCTCACAATTTGTATCTGGTGAATTTAGAATCATAATAATATCCACAGGATTGTTCAAAGCCTGAGCTTAAGTATCTTGCTCATAGAGGATGCCAATAGAGAGCATGTAATATGTACCAGACACAAAACTACCAGCTTGATATACATTATCATGCTTTATCACCAGGACTACCCATTTCATAGGCATTTTATCTGTGTTTTGCACATGAGGAAATCAAGTTGTAGAAAATTGAATCAACTCACCCAAAGCCAGTGAGCTGCAAAGAGGAAGGTAAGGATTGGCATGAAACCGCCCAAAAGGCAAGCTCCACAGTAGACAGTAACAAGTCAACCCCTGCTCTCCCTTCGCTTCCCCACCAGCTCTGTTCAGAAGAGAGAAAGTCAGATGACTTAGATACAAATTATATTCTGAAAAACGCTGAGCCATTTGGATTTTCCATGAAACTCATTCCACTCTACCAACTAGTCCTGAAAACATTTAGGTCCTGAGGAAAGATGATGGAAAAACAATATGTGCTATTTTCTATGTCTTCTTATATTACTTTCCCTTTTTAAAAAAATATTTTGTTTATTTATTTTAGTTGGTCACAACATCTTTATTTTTATGTGGTTCTGAGGATCGAACCCAGGGCCTCACACGTGCTAGGGTGCTAGGTGAGTGCTCTGCCGCTGAGCCACAACCCCAGCCCCTCCCTTTTTTAATATTATTTTTTTTAGTAATGAGCACAACATCTTTCTTTATTTTTATGTGGTGCTGAGGATCAAACACAGTGCTTCACACATGCAAGGCAAGCACTCCACCACTGAGCCACAACCCCAGCCCCTATTACCTTCCCTTTTTTGAAGTTAATTTTTATGTTTTATTTTTCATTGCAAGTTCAATCTATTTCCCTACAAATACTCTATACTCCAGCCAAACAGAATAACTAGTTTTTCTTATGTGTCTTCTTTTCCAATTCAGCCTGTACTATAACACAGTAGAATATTATTTATCCAAAATCTGCTCTGAAAAAATGGTACTTATAGATATGTATCTATATTCTAGTTCCAAAATAACACAATTAAGAAATCTGTTTTGGAGGCAAAATATTTTGTATGTCATCTATCAATTTTTCTTTCTGTAAAAAAATTGTATGTAATTATGTATATACATAATCGCAATTCAGTGCTTCAAAAAGGGCCATAATATAATCAAATAACCACAAATAATCACAACATGACTGGGAGTTCTCAAGGATTGGAGCCACTATGTCAGCACTGTAAGAACCAATCAGGTCCACAGGGTACCACCAAAAAGTTCTTTACAACCCACATACTACCATCATGTGAACCACAACAGCCTGTGTTATAAAAGAGATCAACTAAAATTCTTTTAGGAAACTCTGTAGTTAGGTTGCTTCTGATAGTTAAACTCCTGGATAAATTTGTTTTATTTCTTCTATTTCTTTACTCATTGGTTTTATGCTGCCAATAAACTCTATCTTAATCAGTGTTGGCTACTATAACAAAATACCTTAAACTGGATAATTTCTAAGCACCAGAAATTTATTGCTCTTAGTTCTGGAGGCTGGTACCAATGAAGTACCAGGAGATGTGGCATATGGAGAGGGCTTTTCCTTGCAGATGGTGTCTTCTCATGTTTTCCATAGCAGAAGAGGCAAACAGGTCCCCTCAAGTCTCTCTCATAGGCATTAATATCATTTAGTGATCTGCTCACTTCCAAAAGTCTGCACTTCATAATACTATTGCATTAGGCACTAGATTCCAATGTCTGAGTCTTGGGGACACACCAATATTCAGATCATATCATATAATTCCTTACAATCTCTACATATAAAATTATACTCATCCTCTTCCAAGATGGCATTTCTTTGATCATTGTCCCCAGCTGTAGCTAGCCCTCCTATTCTGTACCCACATAGCAGCTTTTATCTCTTATTTCACTTAATGTATTCTACTTTCCCTATAGGTCCACAATGACTTAGCTGACAAATTTGGGACTTTAGAAAAGTAACAACATGCCATGAACCATATATTACACACATCTCCAGTGGCAAGGTGCTCAGTGGTTGACATAAGACCTAATTAATAGCAAGATTTTTTTATCTGTACCCTTAGAGGCATACAATAATGATCAGAGAGAACATCCTTCCCTATCTCCAAACCAAATGTTTCCATGAGAGGAGAAAAGACTTCTTTAGTGAAACTTCACTTTCAGCAGAGGCCTGGTACCCAACTTTAATTGTTTCTTCCACACTAATCATTTGAGAAGAGATTTTCTAAGTTGAGCATCAGGGGGTTATGAAATCCCTTAGATCACACAACTTCATACAACAAAATAAACATGCAGGAAAGAACTCTGTAAGTACGTAGATTAAGTCCTGCAACAATTGGCAAATCACTAATAACAGGCCTTTTGTTCTTTTCACAAGCGGTCAAAAATAATGAATAATTGAACACTGTGCCAAGTCGACTAACAGCAAGTTCACGTGAATCATTTAAAACAGGAGAAAATGGTGCTTGAAAAGATCCCTGATGAGATTCTGCTTTTTCCTAAGAGACTCTAGATGGCATGCTGCAGCAGCATTTTAAAAACCACTTTCCAAAATTGGGCACCTTCATTATCATGCATTACATTTACACTCTCCACTTAGGTTGCTTTGAAAAAGAATGGCACCCCAGTTGTGTTTTCTACATTTAAATGCACCTTCTCTCACATTTGATCTCTCCCTTTGTGACAGTCATTTTATATCATAGCTAGAACATTTCTTTATCTCTATTTTACTAAATGTGTAGTTTTCAAATTATGCAGAGATGGGCATTATGGGTTTCATCCTTGAGAAACTGAGAGGCTGACTGCATGACCCAGCTTCACTGACCACCTAAATTGGTATAAAAGTGAATAAATAGGCAGGAAGCTTTTGTTTGGGTTATTTATGTGTAGGGCAAAACAGACACTGGAGAAGAAATCCTGATGTTGTATATTTACATTTTGGGCTTTTTTTTTTTTTTTTAATTATGTTGCAGACAGTAGATTAATTTTGCCAAAACTGAAAGGAGTGAAGTTACTATATGTGTTTTGGGAAATAATATTACCTCTAGACAGAAGATGGTAAGGCCTAAAGGTCAAAGTCAAAATGCATAGAACTAAACAAGAATCCATGTATAAACACTGCCTCCCAAGGAAACAGAACTGTAACAACAACAACAAAAAAAATCTAATTTTTTTTTAATGTGGGATATTTTGGAGTTTATCCTGAAACACAGAAATAAAACATATTGTGTATATATAAATATTAATGTGTATATCTATATATACACACATATATATATATACACATGTGTATATACTTATTCATATATATATATATATATATATATATATATATATATATATATATTTGCCTATTACATTAGTTTCATCTGGAGCAAGAATTTACGAGAGAGAAAAGAAAATATATATGAAAGTCTTCATGTATATTTTAGTCCACATTCAAATATATTTTACATTTATATATTAAATGAAATTTTAATATATAATACCATAGCAATTTATATTCACAACTAGTATAATAATGTCAATATATTTATTAAACAAATGTGTATGCAAATCATTTGTATTAATGTGAAAATAATGAGAAGCCGGTTATGTTTAGAATCTAACGGGGTCTAGAACATGAGCTACAAAGGCATTCCTTTCCAGTTTATGTCATCTTATAACAAAATCTGACAACAAGGACAGAGAAGACACAAAGCAAGGAAGTGGAGATTTTTAATATATGAAGACAATCCATCTACTTGTGCTTGTATTAGCAGGCTCTAAGGGAGTTGTGTGTTCTGTAACACAGTATAGCAGTTGATTCATAATTAACCAGAAAAGTTTAAGTTTACTTACCTTATAGAAATAGACCTAAAAACTCAAAAGAATGTCTACTACCACTTATACCATTTCTATGAAATTATTAAAGCAAAACATGGCAAGGTGCCAATTTCACCTGGAAAATCCATTAATATAGAACACCTCATTCTTCAATGATGTGTCAGTATACTTACATTATTTTACATATTTAAGATAAGTCAGGGGAATTCTGAGAGGTTAAGGGAAATGATTAGTCTAAGAAATTCTTGAGAAGAAGTGGAGTTTAAGGTTTTCAAATTAGGAAAGTGAAATCCTAAGAGTTCTCTTAACATGGATGTGAAGAGGGCACTTGGGTGTCATTTGCAGGTCTCTGAATTGCTGGAGTCAGCTTGATCTCCCCTTTGGGAGTCAAGCACCTGGGAGGGCACTGATGCGTGAGCCCTCCATCCTTGGTATAGAACTGGAAATAGATGAATCTCCTCATAAGCAAAACACAGCAGAATGCTCCTCACCACTGCCACAGGGCTCCAGTCATTCGTCATGCCTGCCATGGAGCCCAGGCCAGAGGGACCAAGAGGAAGAAAATCAGAGACCCTAGGAGCGAATCTTTGCTTTCTCCACTAGTCATTGCAAGAAAAGAGGAAGTGCCATAGAAAATTTGTTAATTCATCTAGAAATAAGAAAATTGATTGCATATTATTCTCAAGTGGAAAAAATAAAGGGATTAACAATTATCTATCAGGTATCTACTTTAGAATATCTATACAAATTTTTTGAACTATTCCCAGATACTTTACATGTGTGCTTTAAGTGTGTTATCTAATTTAATCTTCAAACTAACTTTCTAAGGTGGATACCATTATATCCTCTTTACTTCTTAGAACATTTAAACAAAAAAGTTAAGAAATTTTTCCCAAGATAACGCACTAATAAACTGAGAAATCAGGATTCAAACTAACACTGTCCATTGTAAAGACTGCAATGATGAGATGATTCAATAAATGGGAAGGGAAAGATGTGAATTTCTAGTTTGGGGATCTCTGTGTTGCTCTCTGATACTTCAGTGACAAGGACATTAGACAGGAAGGGCCTCTAAAGAGAAATAAAACTTTTTTTTTCTTATATTTTTTTAGTTGTTGATGGACCTTTACTTTTTAAATTTATATGTGGTGCTAAGAATCAAACCCAGTGCTTCACGCATGCTAGGCAAGCACTCTACCACTGAGCTACAACCCCAGCCCAAATAACACTTCTTAATCTTTGAAAGGATAGCAGTCTCCCTGAGAATCTGTTGAGTATTATGGCTCCTTGTTCCAGGAAAATACATGAGCACTCAGTTCTTCCTATTTGTGGTAGTTATGTTCTATAAAGTCCCTGTGAGCATGATGCCATTCACACTTAGCCACTGCTCTAAGGAGAAATATAGCGTCAGGCTCCTGTTAACCTCCGGTCAACATTTCCATCACCCAATCGAGACATAGCCTTGTTTAAAATGGGTTCCTGTGTAAAGATACCCTATTTAATATATGTTGCATGTTCATTAATATGGGACGTATGCCAGAACCAACCTCATTGGACAAGTGTATTTTCCCCATCAGACATAGCAGAGCCTGTTGCTTGGGAAGGCTAGACAACACTTTACTGCTACACTTGGGGACCCATTAGAACACTGAAATCACCAATAAAAAGCACAGAGATGTGAAAACCCTGGTACTAAATAGACTGAAAGCAAGGAGACAATGCAGCCTTTCCTGACTTCAGCTGGAACGAGCATGTCAGGAGACCACAATTTTTCACTGCTTTGTGCACTTCTGCCAATGGCCATGAAAACACAGACTGATTGGGGTTACAAATAAATTTTAGCCAGCCAGCAAATTTGCATATCCTTAATCTGTGAGTATTAAGGATCAACTGCGTGTACATAAGGTTTCCTATCATTCCAGAGGAATTCCACTCATCTTTAAAAACACCTGATCCAGATCAACTCATTTTACAGATAAGGTCCCAAACACTGGAAGAATGCATGCATTAGGAGCATTAAAATAAGCCAGAGGCTTGAATAATAAAGAGAATGTCAACAAAAATCCTAAAACAAATGACCCATGAACAATATTACTAAAATTGATTTGAAAAACATTAAGCAGACAAATAAATTACAGTCATATAAAAATGCATGATGTTTGCTTCATAATGCATTAACTGTTTAAAACCACAAATATTACTTTCCATAACTCTCTGCTCTGTTCTTTAAATGATACTTTTGTGCTGCAAGAAAATAAAGTACACAATCTACAGGAGTAACATTCTTACTTTGAAAAACCAAACTAGGTTTTGATTAATTGTTGACTTAGGTAATATGAGAAATCAGAAACAATGAATGCCTTTAACTGTGGTCTCCCAAACAATGCATTATTATATCATGTTGGCCACGGCATTCTCAGAACAAGTTTGCCATTAAGCCTCAGAAACCTGACTCTGAGCACACTCTGATAAAGCACAATATAAGAATGCAGAAATGGAATCACTCACCACACAGGTCCCAATCTCAGTCAACAAAGAAATAAAGTAACAGAGTAAAGAAAAAGGTAATTTTTTTTTTAATTTCTTGGGTCACATTTCTCTATCTCCTCTTTTCTCCATTCCCCGCCCCCCCCCCACACACACACACACCACAGAACTAGAAAGCTGTCTTTCACCTGCATTACCTTCTGAAATCCTGTCTATCCTTGATTCCCAAAAGTCTCTGGAAAGTTCCCTCTATCCTTTAGCAATGAATAATTTCCTCCCACTCTGACCATTTTCATCTCCAGAATACTCACCTAATTTAAGAAATATTTTTATGCTTGATTCAAACCAAACACAGAATGGTAAGACCAGGAGGCCAGGGCAAGGTCCCCATGCATCCTGATATATCTCAGGGACATGATGTATCTCACTGCTGTATCTTAACTAGTAGCAAAATGCTGATTGTAGGCAAAGTAGTCAAGGATTTTGGATGACTAGTTGAGGGAAAGAAAAAGGATGAGTTGACTACATAGCATAGCTGTCAGAAGACATGAACATAGCCAAGGATTGAGGCCAAATGTTTCAATCTGGTATAATTTGGCTACATTTGCAGAATCCTAGACTTACATTTCTTATCAAATTTCAATTGACATGAATCCTAATTCATCCATTCAACATATGTTCAATCAATATTTACTGAATAACGCTTGATCTATGAAAAGCTTTATGCTAAATACTTAGGAATCAATCTAACAAAAGAGGTGAAGGATCCCTATGATGAAAACTATGGAACACTAAAGAAAGAAATTGAAAAGACCTTAGAAGAGCTGGGGTTGTGACTCAGTGGTTGAGTGCTTGCCTTGCATGATTCTCAGCACCACATATAAATAAATGAATACAAATAAAGGGCAATCAACAACTAAAAAATATTTTTAAAAAAACCTTAGAAGATGGAACGACCTCCCATATTCTTGCATAGGCAGAATTAATATTGTCAAAAATGGCCATACTACCAAAAGTACTATACAGAATTAATGCAATTCCTATTAAAATTCCAATGATGTTCTTCATAGAAATAAAAAAGCAGTCATGGAATTCATTTGGAAAAATAAGAGGACCAGAATAGCTAAAGTAATCTTTAGCAAGAAAAGTGAAGCAGGAAGCATCACAATATCGGACCTTAAATTATACTACAGAAGTACAGTAATAAAAACAGCATGGTATTGGCACCAAAATAGGCAAGATAGCCAATGGAACAGAGTAGAAGACACAAAGACAAATTCACATAAATACAGTTACCTTATACTAGACAAAGGCACCAAAAACACACACTGGAGAAAAGGTAGCCTTTTCAACAAGAATGCTGGGAAAACTGGAACTCCATATGTAATAGAATGAAAGTTAATCCCTATGTCTCACCCTGCACAAAAATCAACTCTATGTAGATAAAAAAAAAACAAAAAAAAAAACCCGTAGGAATTAGACCAGCAACCCTGCACCTGCTAGAAGAAAATGTAGACCCAACACTTCAACCTATTGGTGCAGGAAATAATTTCCTGAACAAGACTCCTATAGCATAAGAAATAAAATCAAAAATCAGTAAGTGGGATGGTATCAAACTAAAAATCTTCTTCACAGCAAAAGAAGTAATCAAGAGCATAAAGAGAGAACCTACAGAATGGGAGAAAATTTTTGCTACCCACACCTCAGATAGGACATTAATTTTCAGGATATAAAATGAACTCAAAAGCTTACTACCACAAAAATGAATAACCCAATCAATAAATGGACAAGGGAACTGAATAGGCACTTCATAGAAGAAGAAATACAAATGGTCAACAAATATATGAAAAATATTCCACATCTCTAGCAGTTCAAGAAATGCAAATTAAAACTACACTGATATTTTATCTCGCTCCAGTCAAAATGGTAATTATCAAGAATACAAGGAACAATAAATGTTAGTGAGGATGTGGGGGAAAAGTTACACTCATATGTTGCTGATGGGACTGAAAATTGGTGCAATCCCTTTGGAAAGCAGTATGGAGATTCCTCAGAAAACTAGAAATGGAGGCACCATTTGGCCTGGTTATACCACTCCTAAGTATATATCCAAAGGAATTTAAATCAGCATACTACAGTGACACTGCTACATCAATGTTTATAGCAGCACAATTCACAATAGCTAAGCAATAGAACCAAGCTACATGCCCATCAACGAATGAATAGATAAAGAAATCGTGGTATATATACACGATGAAATATTACTCAGCCATAAACAAGAATGACTTCATGACATTTGCCAGTAAATGGATGGATCTGGAGAATATCATACTAAGTAAAATAAGCCAATCCCAGAAAACCAAAGGTCGAATGTTTTCACTGATATGTGGAAAAATTACAATACGAGGGGTAAGGGTAGAAAAGAAGTTCAGTAGATTCGACAAAGGGAAATGGAAGGAAGGGAGGAGGAATGTAAATTGGAAAGACAGTGAAATAAATCTAACATAATTTTTCTATGTACACATATGAAATTATCATTGTGCCTACCCACAAAAATAGGGTTCTAATTACATAAAATATATCCTATGCTTCTATAATTTTATTAAAATGGATTCTAATGTCTTATATAACTAAGAAAAACCAATAAAATAAAACTTAAAAAGAAATTAGCAAAATATGTATCAGGGCTCCTGCTTATCATGTGGATATGAACATGAAAGTAGATTTCAAACAATAATTGCTCAAGTTGACAGTCTTGTTCTTGGGGATGTTGAAAACACATTTGGATAAAATCTCCAGGAAATAAGTATCATTAAATAAAGTTATTTCACACTAGATTTCCCTCAAGCATTATCTGTAAGACACTGGAATACAGTACATGCCAAAAGGAAAGTAGCAACACTCCACCTGAGAAATCTTCTGGGCTGTTCTTTCAGCCCGAGCACTGTTTATCTTGAAAAGTTACTGCTCCTGGCCCCGCTCCAATGCAAGCAGGCCAGTGATTCATGAGGTTTTTCTCTTTGGGGATCAGTTTTAAGCAGCAATGGCAAAGAGGCTGTCCCAATAAAAACATGCTTTAAGGAAACAAAATTCCATACTTTTCTTCTAATAGACAGAAGACTCATAAATTTTGGAGGTAAGAAATTCCTCTATTCAAGTGGCACTGCCCCAAGTTTCTAATAAACATGATGTCTGAGATGGAAAACACAGACCTACTCTTTGAAAGTAAGAAATCATCTGAAATCTAGATTTAGATTTATGCTGAAAACATCATTTTGAGGTGAGCAGAGAAAAGAAGCATTGAAGGAAATTGAGACAAATAAGGACAGATGACTGTTCTGACTTCATTTGTCTTTCTTCATAAGATTTCCGTAGCTGCTCGCTGGCCTTTTGCTCTTCCATGCAAATTGAATCATTTGTGAGCTATTGCCTAGGATTCCAATGGGTGAGCTACCATGACCAGGTCTTTAAAAAAATTAACAAATTGGAACTAAATCTTTTTTAAGGCAATGATATCAGGAGTCACAGATAAGACATCAGACATAGACCTTCTTATAGTAAAGTGAGAAATACACTGCATTACGTATCCCTCTAAACCAAAGTACCAGTAAAAGTAATCCCATTTTATACCACAGTGTTACCAAAACTCTCATAACAGAAATAAGTAAATTCCTATTAGTTGTGGGACACAGTATAACCATTGTTTTTAAAAACTTTGATTCCCTTACATGACACAATTTTTTTTCCTCAACTACATGAATTACAATATTTTAAGATCAAATTCCCTGACATCATTAACATTCTAAACTAAAGGGGGGAAAGATTTAAAAGAGATGAAATAAATATGCTGATTATTTATTCATTGTTGTCAAGTATAGTCTTATTTACTTGTGAAATATCAATATCCTCGTATTTAATCACTTAAACCTATAAATCTACAAATGTTTTTAGTCTGACAATTCCTTAAAGGTAAATATTGTCTATTTGTTTCATATTGATAACACGTGTCCCACTTACTATCTATTGGTGTACTATATATAGGTGTTATGTAGTTATTTTAGGAAAGAGCAAATCAGTGTCATTAAGAAAAGGATAAAATGTAAGGTATCGCTGACAACTTTCAAGAACTCAAAATATTACTACATATAAAACTAGTTTCCAAGCTTAAATATAAAACAGGGAAGGCATCAACATGTGTCAAACTCTGTCCAAATGTTCTCATATCCCACACAAGATTAGTGAGTTTAGCTTCAGGAAGACAGAAAACACTTAATGCTTTTGGCAGACAGAAAAAGAGAAAGTAAAACCAAATCTCTTAAATTAATATAAATGTTAATACATTCAAAAGAAAGTCAGGAACCTTGGATTAACATAGTTAAACCAGTTGTCATTCTTTACTATAGAGGATAGAGCTGAAAATGTGGGTCTAATTGAAATGGAAGTTTTTTATGAAGGTTTTCCTGACTGGGATTTGCTAAACCCACTGTGGGGTAATTGAAGGAAGGGTTTTGTTGGAGAAGATTCAAAGTGAGAAATACCCCCACTCAAATATGACTCTCAGGTATCCTTTTTCCTCTGAAAATAGTGGTCACATGTTTTCTGAGAGTCCACAGAATGGCTGGTTATTAGGTAACTTCACTAAAAGATAAACATACAGAGTAGAACCCAACCCACTGAATTTCATTTCTAAGACATCATACCACTGTATAAGTTATTTCTTTAGGTTTTGCAAAGATTGTCTTTCTACCACCTCACTTCTATAAGAAGGGAAAATGCTGCTATACACATCTGTGAATTTATTTTCAATATTGTATGGCCTAGTATTGAAACATTTAAAATAAGTACTACTTTGATGACTAAAGTATTCAAAAACTTTTAGTGATTTTTTTTAGAGTCATGTTTAATGTGAAGGAATCCTGGTCTTTTGGATTTTTGCCACCATTTCTAATATTATGGCATTGGATCATCATCTGATTATCACACTAAGGTTTGCTTAACCTGATCACACTATAAGGATGGCTTACATGAGAGTGTGTTGCTCACTACCTTATGTTTATTCTTAGTACCATCCAACAATGTTTCAGGCTGCCTCTATAATCCTTGTTCCATTTTTCATCAATTTATTTTGATAAAATACAGAAAACTGTCCCAATGTTCATATTACTCATTACTTTTATAAATTTTTCAATAGAAAAATAACAAATATGCTATGAACCATAATCTAAATTGAACACATTAAAATAAATGAATCGTTCATTCTTGGATTTTTTTATTCAATTGATGTGTAATTAGGAAAAAATACCATTATTTAGACTGCAGATCCTTATCACTGTAAAAATGAGGCTGTACTATAAAACTATTATTAACTTTAAAACCAGTGATTATTTCCCTCAAGCCAACAATAATGAAGAGTAAATTGGTATTTCGATAAAATTGAAAGTTGGGCTGCCCAAGTTACTAATTTCAATGAGGGTACCAATAAATATGCAAAAGAGTCCCCAAATTTTTTAGTATTTGTTCAAATCCTTTCATAACCATTCTTATTTTACTTTGATGGTGATTTTAAGGCAGATTATAGAAATCCAATTTAGTTAGATAGGAATTCTGAAGTAAACAAAATGTGTGAGCACTGAGTTTTATTCCTTCCAGGGACTAGAGAGACAAACATAAGATGCAGGATTTAACCATTCAGTCATCATAATTTTGTGCACGTCATCTTTAAATAACTTGGCCATGGGCCTCATGAAAACTTCCAAGAACAGAGCTACAATGAAGAATAATATCAAAATAAATTCATTTTTAAACAGCTTGATTTATTAACTCAGTCATATGAATATGACTTTTGCCCATCAAACTCAACAAATTTTGTTCAGTCCACTCAAATTTGTAATACTCAGCTGTTCTGATCTATGTATTTATGGTGAGAAATCATCAACGAACATCTTTATCAAGTGCTTAGCCAATTTATAAAGTTTCATCTTAATGATAACTGCTCCCACTGAGAGGAGGTAACAGTCCCCATATTGCTACACTTATTTACATGATTGTAATCTAAGCCTAATAAAATGATTAAGCTTTTCTTTCCTGCCATTCAGTGACTGTTGTGAAGAAGAATAAGAAATTGGGAAAACTATTATGAAATGAAGCAAATGAAATATATAGGGAAAATGTAAATGTAGCCCCCTCCATATTTGGCGGCAATCTTTATAATGGGTGCAGCAGGATTAGCCCCTATGACTGTGAAGTATGTTGTTCAGTTATAACACATTACTGTAATCCAAGCAGAATCTAAAATTTTGAGCCCCATACAATTCTATTAGAGTCAACTAGAAGTGATTGTAATTATTATGTCTATGACCAAAATGGAGGCAAAAAAGAAACCAATTTATCTGAACATCATCTAGCTAAAATAAATATTAATGATACACCGACAATCTATACTTCTGTATGTCAGTATCAACCCAAGGAGATGTTACCCTCGAGAAGGCTTGTGTGTCACTGAATGGAGGGAAAAAATATAATTTTATTATTTTCCTTGTTTAGCTTTTGTTTGTTTTGCCTCTGTCATGGAAGCAGCAAAAACAAATTATCTGGGGTAGCCAGGTTGGCTTCCATAGCAGCTGTCCCAGAGAGACACATCATGGCACACGATGAGACTGCCAAATGCTCATTGTTTAAATATGGCCCAATTTAGTAGGGTCCAAGTTATAATTAGGTTTCTTCTTTGAATTTTAAAAGGAAAAAAAGTGAAGACACAAACTCCTAATACATATAATTAAGACTAGCCGCCTTAACCTAACAGGTTTTTACAGACACTCTTACTGTCACTCTAAATACAGGTCTCCTGCTGAGAGCATAATTACAGTTTTTGTTGCACTTCATACTGTCTACCTCCCAGAGAGCTAACACTGTTTGGTATTAAAAGAAGACTCTGTCATATCGTGTTCACCTCTGTATATTATGTCTCTCCTTGTTGCAGCTTACCTTTTATCTTCTCTTTTGGTGTGAAGAGAAGGAAAAAAGGCTAATGAACTACAGTGAGTTGGTAAATTTTAACAAGTTAGAGTTAATGGGGTGTTTTTTCCCCTCTCCTACCAAAAGGAGCCCTGTCTCCTCAATTTGACACACTTGTATTCTAAACCCATAGCTGCCTTTTCTTTATTATGCCTATAAATCAAGCTAGAATGAAAAGCAAAGCCACAGAATCCTAACTACCTAAGCAAGGATGGTGGGAAATTCCATTTCAAATTAAATAGCACAGTTTTAATCCAGTAAACCTTTAGACTATGTTTATATTTAAAACCAAGGTGGTAGCCAAATCTTTTCTACTGATTGACAGCAAGTGCTTTGAGAAGGGTTTGGATAGCAAAGCGCATTCAGTTTCCAAAGAGATTCTATAAAACAGTGTCCTTTAAAAAAAAAAAGAACAAGAAAGAATGAACAAACTTGACCTACTGAGGACATTTATTGGAGTTTTGATAACTACATATTTTCAGTCACTTAAATAGAATGGCAGCAAATGGATTTCTTTTTCCACAGATTTACCATCCTCAGTATTAAAGACACTATGCAGTATTGACAGTTTTTTAAACCTGCTTTGCATGTCTCACAGGCTGTGACATCTCATTATGCGTTACAACCTGCTCTGACAAGACTGCGTCAAAAATGACTGCTTTTAGGATATCTTTTGCTATCATTTTTTAATCTGTTAAATCTATAATCTATCTGGGAATGAAATACACAGTTGTTCACAAAACTTCAAGATTTAAAAAGAAACAGAATCACAAATGAGAATCTTGGATCAGGTAGGATTTGTTAATACTACTTTCTCCAAGGCACATTCAGGTATAACCATTCATTTCAGAAAAATAAAGTATTTCCAATGATGAGCATGTACAGTTAAATTGAGGTTTTTATTTAATATTCTGAAGCATGAACTTGACTATGCTTTTCAATCAGGAAGGTAATTTTCAATATTTTAATATATAAAATAATTTAGTGAAATGGTAATATAAATTATAGAAGACACATAGAATAGAAAAATCAGGAATAGTTGAAAGGAATGAAATACATCTAGATATGCTGATTTAAAAAAATAGCCCCAAGTCACAATGATAGGTGGAAAAAGCAAATTGCAGAATAATATATGCAACACATTAAAAAAAGCTCAAAATCAAACTATTTACACATGCACAGTTATCTCTTTTGATGCATATGTAAAAGAAAGCCTGGAAGGATGCACATTCCATTGTGTAACCCATTGGTTATTTTGATGGAGGTAATAGAGTAAGAGGTTGTGTTAGTTTTCTATTTTTGCTATCAAAATATATTTTTTTAATTTAGTATCTTACACTTCTAGAAACCAAAATTCCAAAATTAGTCTCACTGAGCCTAAGTCAAGGTATTGGCATAGATATTTCCATGTAGGGACTCTAATGCAGAATGCCATAGTTTAATTGTGACCTCTAAAAAGCATGGGTTAAAAACTTAATCCCCAATGCACAGCACTGAGAGGTGGGGCCCAATGGGAGAGGTTTGGATGATGAGCCCTGTCCTCAAGAATGGATGAAAGTCAATTAGAAAAGGCCTTGTGGTGGAGAGTTCAGTCTCTCGTTCTCTCTTATCCTCTCTTTTTCTTTGTGCTCGGAGATGACACAGCAAGAAGGCCCTCACCAGATGTTGGCCTCTAGATCTTATAGCTAGCTACTCAGTCTCAGGAATCCTATTACAGCAGCACCAAATAGACTAAAATGAAGAAGCTCTATTTCCTTGCCTGTTTTTAGCTTTTGGAGACCACCTGCATTCACTGGATTCCTTGATTCATTTCAGCCTCTTGATTTCATCATCACATTTCCCTCTACGGACTGATCCTCCTGCCTCCCTCTCATAAATACCTTTGTCATTACTTTGGGTCCACCAGAATCATACAAGATTATATCCACACCTTAAGATTTCTAGCCAAGTTTCTTTCACTATGTAAACATATTATTCTTTTATTATCAACAAGACCCAGGACATAGAATGTGAACATTTACAGGGAGGCCATTATTCTGCCTACACAGAGGCCAAGAAGGACTTCAACTTTTTGTACAGCTTAAGCTGAACTAACAATTGGAATATATTTATATATTATTATATAATTTAAAATAAAAAACAATAAAAATAATTTCATTTTTCACTTTAAAAATATTCTGAGAATATAACAAATTCTACTATTATATATAATTGTAATGCACCAATAATTAAAATTTCAAAAAATGTTTGAGATAGTTAGAACAGAAAAAACTCATTTTTTCCAAGAAGTTCCATTCTTTTTATTTTTTCATGCCATTCCAAATTCCTGTTCTTTCTGTGTTCTCACCCTTATTTCCTGATTATGTATCTATATGAGAAGGGTATATATTCCAAGTTTCAATGACCATATCTTAATGACTATAAAATATGATCCAATCTGAGCCATGGCACAATTAAGGCCAAGTACAATAACCACTCCTTAACTCATTACACAAATGTTCTCTGGGTCTCTACTATACACAAGGAAATGTGCAGAGCACAGAAAATTGATGACACTAGCAGTGCCATTCCTTGAAGTATTCACACTCTAGAGGAAAAGATAGATGCACAAACACATCAACAAAATATCATATGAAGTGGCATAACAGAAATGTGTGTAATGGGCTATGAGAACTTGATGGAGAGGGAAGACATTTCCTCCTAAAGGGATAGGTGATGATTTGGGGTGGGGAGGTAGGGGAGAATTTGTGAAAGTAGGTTATCTGACCTGGAATTTCAAAAGGTGTGAAGTAGATAGAGTATCCAGGACCCAGTATGGCTACTCAGTCCATGCAGAGGTCCTCACCTCAACCAAGCCAGGGACAACTGGATTCAGAGCATGATCAAAGACAGGCTGAATGTCTACTATATCTCCAGTGATTAAAATTGGGCTAAAAAGATACCAAGAGGAGAGATCATAATGATTCATTTAAATTCTGCATATGGTTTTAGCATGATCCCCTTGACACAGGAGAATTCTGAGTAAGTTTAAATCAGCCTGGGTACAATCACACAGAATTTTAGATGATGATCAAATGACAGTAAGTGAGTGGATCAGAAATGGGATAAACTAGAGGCAAGGAGGCAATAGAGAAGGTATCAAAACAATCAAGGTATGAGACAATACCAGAGACCCTGTCATTCATTCAGGTCTCAGGTGAAATCTCACTCTTTAAATGTGGCTAATCCCTACCCTTCTAGACACCCTATACTCCCTTGTCACCTTCTAAATCTCCCCACCTCTATTGCATTACTAATAGTATCATTTTCAGAACAGTAATTACTATCATAAATTACTCTATTTGTCTGTTTTCTCTCTTTTCCAATAGGAAATTTTAAAAAAAGTTTAATGAGGGCAGGGACATTGATTGTCATTTTTCTACCATAATTCAACTTCCTAGAACAGTACCCAGAACACAAGAAGTATTTGTGTGAATGCATGAATTGATTATTCCAAGAATGTAGACATAGTACTTTTGGTGGGTGGAGCCACTCCACATAAGTCAGCCCATGATTGAGACAGCTGCAGACTCTCGCCAGCCCAGTCAGGGAATTGGAAAATCACCCTGAGGGAGCAAAGCCATCAGCTCTTCAGAAACCTCAGATTGTAGAGCAAGAAAGGGGAGTTCTACTGGAAGAGTTTAAGATAGAATCATCTCTGGTATATTCCCAGTTATTCTTGATTGAAAAGTCCTTGATTCCTTTCCTGTCTTTTTTTCCCTGATTATAAAAAGCAAGTTTTAAAATAGATGACTGTTTTTATTTTCATAATCTATTGGAGTAGAGTGAGGGCATGGAGAGATGTTATGCAGCTAAACTGGTGTGAAACCAGGGCAAGTGTGGAGCTGATGGTGCGTGGAAACTATTTTTAAGGCTCTGATGACTGGTTTACATAAAGAATTTCAGCAGCATCACAGTAGCCTCCACTTTGAGCTTCATGGACTTGCTGGGGCCCTAACTATTCTGAGGCACATTAAAGACAAACAAGGGCAGAGACTGAGTGCCCTCCTCCCTTTTTTCTCCTCTAATCTCAACTTTCCTTCATTCCTAAAGATTTCTAGATACACTTTTAAAATGCATGTGGTTTGGATAAGATTCACTGTGGTCGTAGTGAAATAATAATTGTTATATTCTGCATAACACAGGCCTCAAAACAATCTTCCTCCTGTAGCTTTCACCCAGTGTCCCTGTCTCTTGAGAACTTGCTTATGAAGTAACACAATTGAGGGGAAGAGAATGAATCTTGAATCTAGAAGGCTGGTTTCTTCAACACCGGCAATTGGAGCAAGCTACAGGACTCTCTAAACTTCACTTGCCTCTTAGACCAGAGACCCTGCACCAACTAGAAGAAAAAGTAGGCCCAAATCTCCAACATATCAGTTCAGGAATGGACTTTCTCAATGAGTCCAAAAGCAAAGTAAGTAAAATCAAGAAACAATAAATGTGATGGGAGTAACATTTTTTTAAATTATTCACAGCTTATTCACAGCAAAAGCTTATTCACAGCAAAGGAAACAATCAAGAACATAAACAGAGAGCCTACAGAATGGGAGAAAAATCTTTGCAACATGCACCTCAGATAAAGTATTAATCTCCAGGATATATAAAGAACTCAAAAAGCTTAAAACACACACACACACACACACACACACACACACACACACAATAAATAACCCAATCAGTAAATGGCCAAAGAAACTGAACAGACACTTCACAGAAAAAGACATATAAAATGGTCAACAAATATGAGAAAATGTTCAACATCTCTAGCAATTAGAGAAATGCAAATTAAAACTACACTGAGATTTAATCTCATTCCAATCAGAATGGCGATTATCAAAAATACAAATAACAAAAAATGTTAACGAGGATGTGGGGGAAAAAAATATACTCATACATTACTAGTGGAACTGCAAATTGGTGCAACCACTCCAAAAAGCAATATGGAGATTCCTCAGAACAATTGAAATGGAACCACCATTTGACCCAATTATCCCACTCAATTCACAATAGCTAAGCTATGGAACCAAACTCAGTGCCCATTAACAAATGAATATATAAAAAAAAATTGTGGTACATATTACACAAGAACTATTACTCATCCAGAAATAAGAATGAAATTATGGCATTTTTCTGGTAAATACATGGAACTGGAGACTATCATGAGAAGTAAAATAAGCCAATCCCCCCCCCCCAAAAAAAAACAGAGGACAAACATTCTCTGTGATATGTGGGTGCTAACACAAAATGGGGTAGGAGAAATATAAATTCATTGGATTAGACAAGGGAGAAGGAAGGGAAGGAATAGGAAAGACAGTAGAATGAATTAGATGTAACTTTCCTATGTTCATATATGAATACAAAACTAGTGTAACTCTACATCATGTTCAACCACAAGAATGGGATCCTAATAAGTTATACTCCATGTACGTATAATATGTCAAAATACTTTCTACTGTTTATGTATATCTAAAATAAACAAACAAACTTGCCTCATCTGCAAGGTGGAGCTAATGAGGGCACGTCAGTGTGAATGAGCTGAGGAGGTGTGTTTAAAAGCTCTGAGATTGGGCTGGGGTTGTGGTTCAGTGGTACAGCGCTTGCCTCACATGCATGGATCACTGGGTTTGATCCTCAGTATCACATAAATCAATAAAATAAAGGTATTGCGTCCATCTACAACTAAAAAAAAATTTTAAAAAGCATTGAGATCAAGTAGAGATATGATGAGCATTCTACCTTTCTGGCCTTGGGTTATTCAGCTAACATATTAATAAGCTAGAGACCAGGGCTGGGATGTAGCTCAGTGGTAGAGTGCTTGCCTGGCATGTGAGGCCCTGGGTTTGTCTCCTAGTTGGAAAACAACAACTGCAAAATGCTACAGATGAAGAAGCTGTACTTAGACTCACAAAAAGTTGGCAGTACTGGGGCAGAAGAGGAGCAGGTGGAATAAATCCAAGTTCATGATACTCTAGGCAATCATCCTGCTGTCCTGTGACTCAAAGCTAGGCTGGCCAGGAACAGGATTGAACTGGCACCCACAACTTTGTCCCAGCAGAATTTCTTTTCTACAAACTCCCATTATCATTTTATACCTTCCCACATCATACATAGCCCTGAAATGCATTGAAGGGTCAACTCTAAGAACAAATGATGAGAAGAAAGATAGTGAGTTAACAAAATGTTTGGATAAATTCTTTATACACCATGGAAATTTTTCTTTTTAGGAAACTTGGCATGCCTTTCACTCCCCGCCCCGCCAAAAATTAAAATTTTAAAAACAGAGGATTCACCACTTGACTATTAAAATTTCATTTTAGATTTTACTAATAGGTTATTTTCAGTATATGCTTTCCAAATAAAACTTAGTCACAAAGTTTATAGGCAAAGAGATAATTTTAAAATATGGAAGAGGGAAAAGAAGCATCTTCAAGTTGAATACCTGCATTCAAGCACCTCATTTGTATAAAAATTTATATTTTTGCCTGACAATATATTTCATTGCCAAAACCAAATTATTCTCATCGTCTCTCTCTCTCTCTCTCTCTCTCTCTCTCTCTCTCTCTCTCTCTCACACACACACACACACACACACAGAAACACACCCAACTTAACTATTTGTTTTACCTATTTTAGTTAGGTTCATAGTAAGAGGTACAAGTAAGAGGTACAGGTATTTTAAAAGTAAAAGAAAAATGATGTAAGGTAAACCTCACCATGAAGAGGAACTGTAGGAAGTTGAGGCCTCAATGAAATGAGGATTTCAGAGCCACAGCATCTCTCAAGATGGTGGAGGGGAAGTGCCGCAGTCTGGCTGGTAGGAACCCTGAAGTAGAAATAAGGCCTGAGGCATACATATATGTATGCCTCAGGCCTTATTTCTACTTCAGGGTTCCTACCTACTGACAGTTTTTGCTTCCTACCAGTCTCAGTTTTCTAAATTTGTTTTTAATCTTTATAATATCCAGTTACTTCATGACCTTTCTCCACCTAACCTGTTAGACAGCATACCCAACTTCACACAAATAATAACTGGTAGGACCAGGATTAGAATCTCAATAAGCCTCTCACCTACGCCTGATATGTGATAAATTCCTGAATTATATAGGAACCCAATAGCAGCTAATAGTTGACTTTTCCAGTTTGTCAAGACCTCAATTTCTAGACTCTGTTTATTTCCTTTATTATACTTGAGGACACCCATTTTCCCCTTAAATCCATCAATTCTTATAATACAATATTAAAAATAAAAAGTAGAAATAAATCTAAACTATTATTCTGGCTTTTTTTCAATCCTTCACCTTCAGGCTTATTAAGTACAATATCTGACTTCTAAGTCACATTAAAAACCTGCCAAATCAGATTTTTCAAATGTTTTGAAGCTGCACAACAAATGCAGGATTTTCATTTTCCAGGCCTGATATCAGTTCCCTCACCAACTCAACTGCTAAAGCACATTTTATTTTGTTGTTGTTGTTGTTTTTTATATTTTTAAAAAAATAGTGCTCTACTTACAGTACAAATTTCAGATAATAAGGTAGAATCAACTGATATAACAAATCTGTATTAGTCAGCTTTTCATCACTGTGACAGATAACTGAGAAAATCAACTTAAAGGAGGAAAAATTTGTTGTGACTCATGGTTTCAAAGATTGTAGTTCAAGGTCAGCTGACTCCATTGTTATGGGTCTGTGGTGAGGCAGAGGGCATGGTAGTGCAGAGCTGCTTACCACAGGGCCACTGGGAAAGAGAGAAAAGGGGCCAGGGACATGCAGAGTCTCCAAGGGCATGCCCCCCAGGGACCCAGTCAACTAAGTACTACTTCTTACAGTTTCCACCAATAATACCATTAAATATGAATTCCTCCATGAATTAATCCATTGATGAGACCAGAGCCCTCATGATCCAGCACTTCCCTAAATCCTCACTTCTGAACATTACAGTATTGATGGATATTCCAGATTGAAACAATAACAAAATTGAAATACAAATATGGCTCAAATAATAAAGGTTATTTCCCCCCCCCAAAAAAAAAGCCCAAAATAAATGTTCCTTATCAGTAGGAGCCTTTCCTTTACATAGCAATTAGGATTGTAACTCTTTCTACAGGTGAGCCATCATCTATACATTTGGTCCAAGCTCATCATGCTCCTCAACAGATGACCAAAGAGGGAGTGATTGAGAATGTTCTATGAGAACAACTTAGTAGAGAGCAGTCTCCGTTACAGTGTATAATAACTATTAGTTACATTACTCAATCTTATTGAACACTGCCCAGTCACTTTATATCCAAGCCACTCAAGTATAATATAGCTAAGCCATGATGACACCTTAAGGCTCTTTGGGACATATTTTATTCAGCCCCTGTTGCTTGGAATGCTATACTGCATCCTCTTTCAAGCCCAGTCAGATACATCCTGCTCTTTTAGAAAATCATGGTAGTCTATTCTGTGTTCCTTTGATTCCTTCTGTATGAAGCACATTTCATTAGAATGTACTTACTTTCTATTCTCTATAAAAGGAATTGGCAAGCTTTTCTTTTTCTGGAAAGGTCTAGATATAAATATTTTAACCCCTATGGAAAAGAGGAACGCAATGTTCTATCTACCAACTATAGGTAGATAGAAATCTGACAAAGCCACCAGACAATATGTACGTGAATGAACATGGTTGTTTCCATAAAACTTCAAGTGGCAAAACAGTTTTGGCCCATTGGCTGCAGTTTACTTACACTTTCTCTATGGGTAAAAAAGTTATATTATTTTTTCTTTTGTCTCCTTTTTGGTTTAATCCATTGTAATGGATACAGTAAAGGGTATCTCAAAAAATACACAAATTCTGAGCATGGACGTGTGGGCCAATCTTCCACTCTTGCAACATCCCTGTCATAGAGCAAGGAAGCAATGCTCACAGTTCTTATAGAAGTCATAGCAAAGATGTTTTTGCCAGAGAAGGAGAGATACCTGTGAAGCAGGGTCACAAATTCACTAAATCCCAGATATGCAAAGAAAATGTACATCATTGTCTAGGTTACAACTATCCAGATTCTATCAAAGCTCTTTAGTCATACAAAAAAGTTACCATCAATAACTTTGATGCAATACTTTAAGCATTTCCTTTAAAGTGTAGTCACTTTATGTAGAAAAACTCAGTGTACTAGATTCCTAACCCCCACACCAGGACCCTATTGAGATGTCTAGGTAAAGAAAGTTTTATGGCCTTGGGGATAAAGGAATTCCCATATCCATGCAGTGTCCTGTGTGTTCTTGGGTCTCCTCAGCAGTGTCAATTGTCTTATCAGTTGCCATTCATCCTGCTGGTATTCACAGCTAAAGGTCCAGCTACACAAAGGGCTTGTCTTTTCTGTACAGTAGCCTCACCAGCCACTCAGCCTCATCTCAGTGCCCTGTGGCTCTACATGCCTCTAGGAATATTTACTCATTTTTCATCCAGACCTATGGCCTGACTGCCTTGACCCTCACAGTCCTGGTCAACATGGCATGTCTGCTGACATTCAACTCACCTGCCTTCCGTATGCTCTCTACTCAGGGTCATTCAAGAATCTCAGGTCCTCACAAATACTCAAACTCAGTGACAAAAGTGTTCAAATTCAGCCACCCCTCTGACTATCTAAACTGCCCTATTGAGTCTCCTAAGTGACTGAAGAAACTTCCAGGAAGTGGAATCCCAGTTTTCATTGTGAGATGATTCTAATGGTAGAGGAAAAAATAATACTGACATCTACCTTTTTCTACCAGTCCATCTCCTCTCTTCCTCTCTTTCTACTATAACCACTTTCCACACTAGGCAGTGAGCATTTTGACCAAAATTTAATAGGTTTTAATGTTTTCTAGACTTTGAGAGAAAATTATATCATATCTTATTGTCTTAGTTTTAATATGCTCATCATCTAAATAACTTCTATGTTGAACTTTAAGCCTGTTGATTTCCTAAAACACATCATCTAAATAACTTCTATGTTGAACTTTAAGCCTGTTGTTTCCTAAAACACTACCAGCTCCTTCCTGCCCTACCTGTGATGTTAAGCTTCCAGTATCCTTCTGAGGTAGAAGCCTACAGAAAACATTATTTATTGGATGATGTATTGATTCAGGAAATTCCATTCCAACTGCCTTCTAACAATATCAGGAGTTGGAAAACTAAAATCTACATTTCCCTGACTCCCTTGCAGCTAGGGTTTTAGCTTCTGTCTGCGATTTAGCTTCTAATTCACTGGCACACAACTTTTATTCACACTAAGCAATTTGGAGAGAGAGGCAAATATATAGAATCCATTTTACTGGCAGGAATTTTGGCCAACAATGCTTGTTCTGGAGCTGGTAGTCACAGAAATAGCTCTCTAATTTGGTAAATTCTTCATGGTAAGTGGGAAGGTTTTGGAACTGGCTGTTGAGCTGTTGAAAGCCTTCTATCAAACAGGAGAAGCACTTCCTGAGTGGTGCAGAGACTACTGAGGACATTTTCTGGGAGCTGTTTCATCTTTTCCAATAATTCTGTGAGCTGCCTTCACATGTAATGAATCCTTTGTGTTTAAGTTGGATTCTATGCTCTTTAACTAAGAATCCTGACTAGTATGTGTGTGTGAATGGTTTATGAGGGATGGGTGTCAAATGCTGCAACTTATTGTAAAAAAATTTTGCTCCAATAATGTCTAATTTGTGTGATCCTAGCACATATTGGGTGATTGATGTTCCTCTTCTGAATAAGATTGACAGAACATGCTTCAAACACAGAACAATATTTTCCTCCTTCTTTCGTCTACTGGCCTGTGCTCAAGTTTTACAGACATGCTTGGAATTTCCACGCAGGGTCTCCCCACCCTATTACCATTAGCCAATGGTGGTTGTTGGTGGGGGATGGGGTAGGGCATAAGTCTAAGGGAATGATTCTTAGGTCCTCATTAGGAAAGACAGACAGAAAGCCCTTCAGTGTTCTCCCCTGGTCATTATCAAAGAGTTTTAAATAAAGCTGATATTTTGGTTCCACTTGGTTCCCAGTGCTTCTTCTCTATGACTTAGAATTTTGTAGGGTGGAGTGCTAAAGTAACTGGCATCCACTTAAAGCTGTGACTCACTTTACAGAATATCTATTTCAATCTCCTTTTGTTGTTGGAGATACCAATATTCAAGGTTATAGAACAAATGAGTGGAAGAACCCAGATTGCAACTCAAATTTGAAGACTTTGAGTCTAGCTAAAGATTTTTACCATACATTTTACCACATTTTTATATACGCTGAAAAGTTAAAGATGGATGAATGAATTAAGAGACTAGTTCCAGCCAGTGAATTGAACTCTAATTCTCCATCCAGTCTACTCATTCATTTATATATCCCCCCTGAACCTATAAACACTTGGTTCATGAGTCTTGATTTAAAAGAGTCCTACGTAAAATATATCAGTGAACAAAAATCTCCTTTGATAAAGTAAATCTTTATCTATACCTAAATTTTGTAAATGATATTCTAAAAGAAGGCTCTCCCTTAGAAAACAATATAGAACGTGTCTAAAACTATTTTTAACAAAATATATACTTTTATATTTTGACATAACCTTATATCTTTAGCTCTCCCAGGTTATATTTAAAATGTGCTGAGTTTGTCCTTGTGAGTAAAACATAACAAAGAGTCTCCAGAGTTGAAAAGCTTCCTCTACTGAACCAAGCCAGTAATGCCTCCCACTGGCAGACCCTGCCTTGTCTTCCATCTAGTATAGAACCACCAGTTTTGTCATCCCCAAAGGCACTATTCTGACACATCTCATTAATTTTTACAGGGTCTTGACCCATAAGAATAAATGGTCTATGCTTCAATGTCTAAGTATGCACATAAAGAGACTAGAGTTTAACTTAAGTGCTATATAAGTAATCTTGGGTCCAAGAAAAAATATATACGCTGAAAAGATATAAATTTCCTGAGACACTTATTTATTACACTTCCAAGCAAATATAGTGTAGCCCAAGATGCTCCAAATCTATGTGGAAGTACAGAAAGAAAAAAAAAGTACCAAGTATTAATGCAAGTTCTTCATTCATTGTGTCATTGTTATAAGTATTTTATGCTGATGTATTCCTAGTTTATTGTAACTGAACCCATCTGTGGATGGGGAGCTCAGAGAGAAAATAGTTAAATAATTCAAAATCTTCTTTCCAGTAAGAACATCAAATCCTAAAAAATTCCAAAAATCAGTATACAATAAAGTTAGTTTTGTGGCCATAATTAAATAACTGTTTCATGAGGGAGAAATATAACTAAACCACAATGACTCATATGAAAAACCAATACCAAAAGTGAAAGATAAAATCCAGATATATTCATAAGTGATATTGAAGTTCCAAAACATTTATTTATTTTTCTGCAAACAACCTCTTTTAACAGAATTCTAATAATTAAGCAAATCAAGTAGTAATTTTTAACCCACATCCTTCCAGAATTTCACTTCTGGTTGAGTGGGTCAAGAAATAAGTGAAATAATAAATGCTAGAATTTATTGAGTTCTTGCTAAATGCTAATTTTGCAGATGATGGGGAAATAAAGACTTGGGGCAGTTTAAGTGAATAGTTCAAGTTCACTTAGGAAGCAGTGGACCCAGTGTACCTTCTTCAGAATCCACTCTCAGAACCACTATCTTTGCTATCCTGGGGAAAAACTTCATTTTTCTAAAACAATACCTAATTTAAGAAACATTCTGGTTGTTGGATTACAAAATTCATCAGAAAAACCCCAATGATGTCTGAGTGCTTCTACATGGAAATCCCACAGGGCATGCAGAAGTCTTATTGTTTGTCTTCACTGTAAAAGGCACCATAAGAGAGCCAGAGGAGTGGACAAAGCTAGACTAGGAGCCATGGAAGGCCTGAGCCACCCCTCACACATCCACTATGTTATCCAGGAACCTCCTGAAAAACTGAATAAGGAAAGAGGAGGAGGTGCGTATTTTTTTCTGCTAAAATTTTACTTAAGTTAGCCACTTCTATGTTTAACTTGAAAGTTTCAGTAAACAAAGACTGCACTGCAATCTATCTAGACATAGCACATTTCTTCTTTCGAGTAAAATTGACACAAGACAGCCTGTGAGTCACATGAAAACACTGAGTTATAACACAACCACTTCCATAACAACTACTTTCTTAGTAGAATAAATATGCAACCACCACATCGGTCTTCCCCAGTTTGAGAGGACAGAAAGCCAGAAGTGAAGTAATGAAGTGATGGTGAGATTAGACAACCATGGAACCACTAATTTGTTTGGAAGTGTTGACAGTGGCCTTGTCGGAGCTGCCAGCCCTTCAGAAAGCTTCATGAAACTCAAGGCACTCCCAGCTGAAAGCTGCCAAAGCCTAGGAAAATAGCCTAGCTGAAAAATAACAGTGATTAGATCGGAACCCTTCCTGAAATTCTTCTTGTTGACTCCAAATGCAAAGGTTCCCACCATTAAAAAGGATAAAATAAAGTAAGAATAAAGTCTCTAAATCAATTCTGATTCAAACAGTAATTAGCTCATAGGCTTAGTCCATTATGAGTATAATTATAATTACATATATGTATACTTAATGAGTATTATTTAATATAATATAATTAAGTGCCCAATAAATAGGGAACAGTGAGGTAAATCAAAAAGAAAAAACATGAACTGTGGAATTACACCTGAGTTCAAATCCTGCTGCCACTACAGGGTAAATTAACTTATTAGTCCATAGACATAACCTATGTTTCTAGGGTTATCTCTTTCAAAATGTGCATGCTAACATTCTAAAGCCCATTAACTAATTTAGTAATTTACTTATTTAAAACACATTTATTGAATATATACTATGGGTAGAGTACTATGCTAAGGGCAAAGAATAAAACTAAAAAATAGTTTTCCATACATTGGAGAAAAGATAGCCTTGTTAATAAATGGTACTCAGAAAACTGGATATACATATGTAGAAAAATAAAACTAGATTCCTATTTCTCACTCTGCACAAAAATCAACTCAAAGTGGATAAAAGACCTAGGAATTATAACAGGAATACTAAAATTGATAGAAAAAACCCAGAAGGTCAACATTCCAGTTGGCACAGGCATAATAAGACTCCTGGAGCTCAAGAAATAAAACCAAGAATCAATAAGTAAAATGGCATCAAATTAAAAATCAGTACAGTGAAGGAAACAAGAGCATGAAGAGACAGCCTACAGAATGAGAGAGATTCTTGTTAATATTCAGAATATATGAAGAACTCAAAAAAATGTAATACCCCTCAAAAAAACAAATAATCCAATCAATAAATGGGCAAGTGATCTAAATAGACATTTCTCAAAAGAAGAAATACAAATTGTAAACAAATGAAAAAATGTTCAACATTCTTAGCAATAAGGGAGATGCAAACCAAAACTACACTAAAATTTCATCTTCTGTTAGAATGGCAATCATGGAGAATACAAGTAATAATAAATGCTGGCAAGGATGTGGAAGAAAAGCTGTACTTATACATTGCTGGTAGCACTACAAATTAATATAACCACTGAGGAAATCAGTATAGAGATTCCTCAGAAGACTAGCAATGAAAACACCATATGACCCAGCTATCCTACTTCTTGGGTTTTAACCAAAAGAAGTAAAAATCAGTTTACTATAGTGATCTTTGCATACCAATGTTCATCACAGCTCAATGTTATTTTAATAAGCCTAAGTGCCCATCAACAGATGAATGCATAAAGAAAATGTGGTGTATGTACACAGAAGAGTTCTACTCAGTCATTAAAAAAAAAGAATGAAATTATGTCATTTGATAGTAAATAGATGGAACTAGAGAACATCATGCTAAGTGATATAAGCCAGCCTCGAAAAGTGAAGTGCCAAATATTTTCTATCATATGCAGGAGAGAGAGAAAGAGAGAAAAGGAATAATAAAAAAAGGGGAAGATACTCTTGAAATTGGAAGGGAGTCCAATGAGCAAGGCATTGAGAGGAAGAAGAAGAAGGGTCAGCGCTGGGAAGTACTATAGAATGAACTCTACCAAATTGTGCTATGTCTACATATGAATATACCACAATGAATCCCACTTGTATGTGTAATTTTAATGTACTAATTTAAATAACTATAACAGAAGGAAAATCAGTAGAGAAAGCAAGAAGATCAGGGAAAAGAGGAGGGGACAGAATGGGAGAGTATTAGGGAATTAGATTGATCAAATTAGATTATGTGCATGGATAAATATAGCTTACTGAATCCCACTATTATGTGTAATTATAATACAACAATAAAAAAGTAAAAAAAAAAAAAAACAGTTTTCCCTTTAAGAGATCAGAAAGTTTATAGCCTTTGTCAATGCTTTTCTCAATTAATTCTTATAACAGGTAAGTATTATCATTTTGTCTTATAAAGGAGATTCAGAACAGTATCTGTTACCTCAAAACTGTCTTGAAACGTTGGCATTTCTTAAAATGAAATGTGTCAACCTCATTGTTTTGGAGGTTTTGTGATTTACAAAACTGTTTCTTAAACTTTAATGTACACATAAATCACCCCTAGATCTTGTTAAAGTATAGATTCTGAGTCAGCCCATCTGAGTGGGGTTGAGATTCTACATATGTAACAAATTCGGAAATGCCACGGACTGGCCTATGAATCATACTCTGCATAGCAAAGTTTCAGAATCCATCATGTATAGAAGTCTACCATTCAAGCACTGTTCTCTTACTGAGTCTTTCATTTTGAATATGGAGTCAATACTATGTGTTATACTTTGTCTAAAAGTGAGAGTTGAGTATTTTGTAATTTTAGGATAAAACTTCAGAGAGGTCTAAACTTAAACGTACTATTGAATAGTGATGCCATTTGTTGAGATATGGAATATAGATTAGCAAGCTGACTTTCCCAAGAAAGAAACCCATTCAGTTAAGAATACTGATATTGGACTGTCTGTGGCTCATCTAATATTGTCTGGTTGCCTTTTATACTAAGAGTAACTTGTCATTGTGGATTAAGTGCTGGTCAAAGTAAATGTGGGTTTTGTTCTTTGGTAAAAACCCCACAAGAATAAATTCTTTAAAACCTAGGATCATAGATGATAATGGTTTAATAACTCTTCACAAGTTCATAGAGACCTATGAACAAAGGGGAACAAAGGCTGGTTGAGTCTGAGATCCTAAGATGTAGATATGGAACTGTGTTGTGCTGGCCTAGGTCTATATATATATACAGTAACACAATATTTTTTTGCTTCTGCATCCAGACATGGGTGGACATAATGGAAAGACAGAGGTGAGGTTAAGCATCAACATGAAGGAAGCAGAAATCAAGCAATAGAAAAACACAGAAACTCTAAAGGAACATCCCAAGTCTCTGATTCTCAGAGCCACCCACTGGAACTCTCTGAAGAGCTTATTAAAAGTACTAATTCCTGTGGGGGAAAAGGCACACTCATACATTGCTGGTGGGACCACAAATTGGTACAGCCAATATGAAAAGCAGTATGGAGATTTCTTGGAAAACTGGGAATGCAACCACCATTTGACCCTGCTATGCCACTCCTCAGTCTATACCCAAAGGACTTAAAAATAGCATACTGCAGGGACACAGCCACATCAATGTCTATAGCAGCACAATTCATAATAACTAAACTGTGGAACCTATCTATATGCCCTTTAGTTGATGAATGGATAAAGAAAACATGGTATATATACACAATGGAATACTATTCAACATTAAAAGAGAATCAAATCATTATATCAAATATAATGATATGTGAAGATAGCCAATTCCAGAAACCCAATTGCTGAATGTTTTCTCTGATATAAGGAGGCTGATTCATTATGGGGTTGCAGGGGAGCATGAGAAGATTAGAAGAACTCTTGATAGGGCAAAGGGATGAAGGGAAAGGGAGGGAGCATAGAGGTAGGAAAGATGGTGTAATGAGATGGACATCATTACCCTAAGTACATGTATGAAGACACGAATGGTATAACTCTACTTTGTGTCCAAACAAAGATATAAAAAAAATTGTGCTCTATGTGTATAATATGAATTGTAATGCATTCTGCTGTCATATATAACAAATTAGAACTAAAAATAATTTTAAAAATAGTTTTTTAAAAAATTACTAATCCTGTTCCCACACAGAAAATTAATTTAACTAGTCTGGGGAACTACCCCCTCCCCATTGTAATGCCATGTTTGCAGATTCTCAACTCCATGGCACATTAGAAACTGCTGAAGCTTTAAATAATATTATGTCTCAGTCCCAGGTCTCAGAGCTTCGAGAATCTGAGGTGAGGCCCTGAAGGTTATTTTGAAGGTACCAGTGATTGTAATATGAAGCCAGAGTTCAAAACTACCATCAATACTCTGAAAGAGAGGCTCCATATTTTCTCCACTGTCTTCAAAGCTATTATTCTTCAATCTTGTTATTGACTATGACAACTTTTTCCTTTTTACATAAAATAGAGTATGGGAGTCTGATATATAACCTCTGTCATCATTTGTCCTTTTCTTCTTCTATTGCTTTGAATTTTTTATCAAGAAACATCTCCATCATCTTAAGCTGATCATCATTCTCATCAGGGATAAAACCATCCTCCCTTCACCAGTGGACCATTTCTTTTCAGTCACAACTTTGTGAAATCTCTCTTATTTTAAAAACAAAAGCAAAAAAACAAAACAAAATGACCTTCTCCAATTTGTGTTAAATTCTTAGAGCATCTCTCCATTGATTTATTTCATTTCAAAGGCAAACTTCTTTGGTAATAAGCTCTCCTTAGGACCAGAATTGGAGTAGAGATTCCTGATAGTCTTGAATAACTTTGAAAAACAGGAAAAGCTGAAGAGAAATAACATGTTCCATAAACTCCAGTCAGCACTCATAAGATGGATCTTATACCCAAAAGAGTCAGGAAAAAAATCCAGCCTTTCTGTAGAAAAGGAGGTATTTCATATACTTTGTGAGGTTAAATAATTTTATTGAAAAGAAGATAAATTCTTATAAAATTAAATATAGGGTACTGGGAGAAAAATATCAGGCACTACAAATATCATATTATTTGGTTGAACTTGCTGTAGTAAATCTAGTACAAAACATAGATAGATAACCCAAGCATGTAATTTTTTTTTTACATTAGGCTTTTTCATCTCATTATTTCTTTTAGTTTAAGAAAATTTTCTTTTCTTCACTGGCCACAAATGTTGTGGTCATCCCTTTTTAAAATACTTCTGATGTATGAATAGGTGGTCATAACATACATAATTTCACTACATACGTATTGCAAGGCAAGTTTGAGAATAAATCAGAAATACTAGAAACAGATCTGCTTTTCTAATTTCTTATTTTCTAGTTCACACTGAATTTTTAAAAAACTATCAGGGCTTAGCAATAGTTAAGCATAATGTGAGAAGATAAATATGATAATGTTGAATTCTTGGCCATTCTACAACATGAGATAGATTGAATTTGCTACTACATTAAGTAATTAAATGACAAATTTTAGAAGTTTTTGGAAGCAGTACAGATGATGCATTTATAAAGAGTCATAAGGGTAAAAATGACCATGAACTCATTCAAGGTAAATAAAAGCAATGCACAGACTGGAGAAGTCCAGGATAAACAGATAGATATGGCTGAACAGCAAGATTTGGGCATTTACCTCAAACAGACTTGAATTCATTAGTCTGAAACCAAATGATTCAAATGGTTATGTTCAGGAATGATTTATGTGATGTCTTGTATTTCAAAGTTCTGAAGTAACATTTACCTTTATATCTTGAACACAACATAATTTCTTTCTTATTGATTACTCAATAATCATTTGTTAAAAGGAAAATTTGTGGCTTTAGTTTGCTTAGTAAGCCATAATTAGAAAAACCTGCTTTCAAAAGTTATGGAAGAATAAATGAAGACGCCCTCTGAATAATTGAATGCTGCATAAATGCAAGATATTCCTACCTTTAACTGCAATATCATACAACAACCTTACTGTACATCCCACCAGCCAGTCTGCCTATCAGTTCACCAAGCTTCATGTGGCAGACACAGGCAGTTCAATATGGAAGCAGGACTGAAAGAACACAAAGAAGCCATTACTGTGATTTAGTGACAGTTCTTCAAAAGGCAGTGTCTTCAGGAAAGCTGGATCAAGGAATGCCTGAACTTTTGGGTTGCATGAAGTGAAAAGTCAGCATGGCTCAGGAACGTCTCCTGGCTTGTGAAGGCCTAGCAGGCGTGAGTTTGGTTCCCACTGCAGCCAGCAAGAAGATGATGCTAAGCCAGACTGCCAGCAAGCAGGCCAAGAATGGTGAACAGGCAGGTAGCCTTGGTGTGCTGAGGTGCTTGAGTCAGGGCCACCGAAAAGACAATAAGTCCCAGAGCTGTAAAGATGAAGACAGCTTGGCTGAGGCTTCTCACTCAAAACATGTAAAAAGGTGGTGGTAGTGGAGCAAGATGGTTCTTTTCAAGTAAAGATTCCCCAAAATTTTATTTATGAACACTGCTTTGGAGCCTTTAGGAGCAGTTACCACCTCAAGAGGCACATCCTTATTCACACTGGTGAGAAACCATTTGAGAGTGATATATGTGATATATGACCCATTCAGAAGTACCACCTGGAACACCACAAGTGTGTACACAGTGGCAAAAAGCCTTACCAGTATGAACAATGTCATCAGTGTTTTTCTCGGACAGATGGATTGATTACTCAGACCCAAACGGATATGCTAAGGGTGCCAGTAGAAGACTTCTGATGGGCAGTTTTCTCTTTAGGTGCAAGGGATCCTGGGTGGTGGGAGTGATCAGAAGAATCTACAGAAGAGGGCATACCCTCTGGTCTGATGGTCCCACCACCACCCCATCTGAACCTGTCTCCCTCCTCCCCCTCCTGGAGGAGTGGACCCAGGAGACCAGAAGTATGCACAGGGACAGTGGCTTCAGAGCCTCAGCTCTATAAGTAATCTGAGACTATGAGTATTTTGGGGAAGTTCCTACTGCATTCCTGGGTAGGGAAGCTAGTCCCTGGACCCTTGACTGAAGTTGTGAGGACTCAAGGTACAGGATCAAGACTGAAGTGTGGCTCCCACAACCTTAGACTTCAGCTGGCAGCTAAAATGGAAAAGTTTGGGAAAGGGGATATGTTTGTTGTGTTCTTGTTTTTGTTTCTCCAAAAGCAATTTCAGCAGGTAAACTATGGACACAGGTAATCTGGAGACTTAAAGTCCTAGTCCAAAAGCAGGGACTGTGGCTAGTCCAGACCCACCCCAAGATTGAGTTTTTAGTTACAGAGGATCCTCAGTGTTCCAGTTTTGCACCTCACCTCCTCTTTGAAGGAGAATAGGATCGGGGATGGCAGCTGAGCTTACTCTGGCTTTTTTACACACTCTAGGGACAAAAGTAAAGACAATGGGAGGAGCAGACAAGGGCTGGGTCGAGGAAGAGAAGATAGTACTGCTTACCTCCTCCAGAGCAAGAATGTGCCCATGGGTGTTGTAATGGCCCATGTTGCACCATATGTGATAGGATCAGCTCAAGTGCCTTCTGGAGGAAACTTGGGTGAGAGTGGTCCATGAAGCCCTTTCCTTCTCTCTGGGCAACTGGTCTTGTATATGGTTTATGGCTACCTCACTGTCATTGACTCCTAAAGCCAGACAGAGGTGTTGAGCAGGAGTCATGGATGTTAAAGTGGGTTCTCCCCTTGTGTCCTCTAAGGAACAACCCAAGACTAGTCCAAAATTTGCTAACAGTGGTTAAGGAAACAGAGGAATTGGGGCCCTGACATGACTGTGGAGCAGGAGGAGCAGTTCTCCCTGCTCAAGTCCTGTATTCAGGTATAGAGGAGATAGGGTCCTGGCCTTGTGTTCTTTCCAAAGAACAAGAATTTGGCTCTCTTCTTGATGGCCATTCCTGCCCAACAAAGATGGGTAGAGAGGGATGCTGCAGAGGAAGGACTGCAGGAAGAAACCTAATTTAGGTTTCATTCTTAACCGTACCTTCTTGATCCTTTCTGCTCCACCACTCTCCTCCTTCAAGAAAGTGATCAGATGAGTGTGTGGTATGTGAGTGCTCACATTTGTGTGCTTGGAGGAGATGGCATATTGTTGAGCCAAACCCTTTTATCACCCACAACTTAGGGGAGGATGTGCATAAAATAGCCTACTGCTTGGGGCCCAAATAGGAGCTGAGGAACTTTTATTTAGGGAGCAAAAAGGCTTTGTTCAGCCTCCTCTGTTCCAGAGGAGATTTTTCAGACTGGTTCAACAGGATGGTGGTTTGGATGTTTCTAACCCAAGTCAGGGCTTTTGAATGTGAATTTTCTAAGATGAAATAAAAACAAACAAAATTCTCCTTATGCAAACAGAAGGATCCTTATGGAAGGTTCTGGGATTTGGTTGACCCCATGTGGCCTGCATTTACCTTTGGGGTAGGGCACTGTCAGGTGTAATCATGGAAACCAGGTGAACTTGAGCTCCAAGCTGACAATGGGGATCTGGGATGAAACTATCGGGAAGTATAGTTTCATTGCTCAGAAAATGTAGAAAATAAACAATGGCAGCAATCTCCTGGCTATTACCTATTCCGAGAAGGCTGGGGACAGGGGTCTTCCATATCCCTGAAGTAGGGGTATTTCAGGGAAAAAAGGAGACCTGGCACCCTTTAGCTTTTCGAGGACAGCATCTGAGATCTTTGGGGGGAGTCGTTTCCCACCATGTGTTGCCCTAGCTTTAAGCTGACACTCTCATTTGATGTTCTCCAGAACCCAAATCTTGATCCTTCGATTCTCGCCGTGGTCCCTGAAAGGAAAGGGCCAGCCCTCTACCTATTACAGGCTCTGCTGAGGCTGGGATTTTTCTGTTATTTAAGTCTGGGAATGAAGATACCTTGAGAAAGCTGTCCTTTTGAAATTGGGAGCTCTCTCCCTGCCAATTGGAGCTGATCTTTTTGAGATGTGGAGAGAATCACACACATAACCTGTGCTTCTTTCTGTTCAAATGTGTGTGCTAGGTCAGAATGTGCCCCCCCACATACATACACACCCCTCAGATCTGGCCACCTGCCTGGGTAGGTGGAATTGAGGGAAATTCTGAGCAGTGCAGATGGCCATACCAGAACCTTTCCTGCTGAGGCTGGGGAATGGTGATTAGTCCAGTTCACATGCTGATGTGGGACAATGGATGTGTGAAAAGATGAGCAAAGGAATGAAAGGAGTGAGCACCCACAGGCCCAGAAGCCCCGCTTCTACCCCAGGGAATCCATAGAATGGGGACCAATGACAAGGTTCCTGGGCCCAATACCCCACCCCTCTTCTGCAGGGTTGGGGCCAAACACTGGAAAGATGCCTTAGGTGTGTTTGGAGTGAGGGTAAATGGAGATAGGGCAGGCTCTTAGAGACCAGGATATGGAGTTGGAGGACCTAGGAAAGAGTAGTGGCAGTTCCTGGGTGAGTTCCTGCACCAGACCACACCAACCCTGTCCTTCTCATCTTTTCCATCCACCTCCAGCAGCCTCTTTTCATCACTTAGCTACTGATTGTGCCCCACAGCTTGACATTGGAGGGTTAAAAGAGTGGAGTCCCACCACAGCTTTCAGGCCTCTTCCCAGATGCTCTTTGCCTCTACTGTGGCCCTGGGGCTTTTATCTTCAACAATTCCCCTCCTATCCTTCTTCCTCTCCACCTATTTTTAAAAATATACTTATTTTGCTATGGGGGTAGGGACTATCAAATGAACAAGATCACTTTTAAATGGTAGTTTTTATAAAATGTTATATACTTGTATCTTTGTACCATGAAAGTGCAGTATATGTTCCTTCTTGGGGATATTCAAATAAAAATAATGGGGCTTTGTAAAAAAAAAAGAGAGAGAGAGACTAACAGATGGGCAACATATAAAAGTTGACATTTGGAAGATATTGGTTTTGCCCTTTGGCTCTCTGCCCTCAGTACCAGAGTGTGGCCCTTAAATCCATCTCCCCAAGAGACTGCAGGAAATACTTGTGTGGTCAAACTGGTTCCGCCATTGGTCTTATTCCAACCAAAGCTCATTAGTTTTACTTTTCCCTTTGGATTTGTGGGTTACAGTTGTATTTGTTGCATAATTGAAGGCACTAGCAGCTTGTATTTTTCTTATGCTTTGGCATTGAATCAGCAATGTATCCATTACATTTCCTTTATTAAGATTAAGTGGTGGTTTGCTATATGTCCTTAGAGTTGGTTGTCATTTTTAAACACTTAGTAATTATTCTAATTATAATAACATGCTAGCCATTCTATGTCTCTCATCAAGATAAATGAGAAATGAACTAGTACTCTAACTTCAAATTTAAAAATCTAGACCTGCACTGTTCAATAAAGTAGCCTCTGGAAACATACAGCTTTGAGCAGATGAAATATGACTTGTCCAAACTGAGATGTGCTATAAGTATAAAATACACACTGGATTTCAAAGATTTAGTATTAAAAAAAGAAAATAAAATATCTCCATAATATTTTAAATCGATCACATACTGAAATGGTGTTTCAATTATATTGAGTAAAATAAAATGTATTCTTAAAAAATGCCAAGACTTTCATTTTAATTCTCATACAGTGACTGGAAAATGCATAATCATGCATGTATTTTGCATTATATTCATACTAAAATTTTTTGATCTAGATACTCAAGAGTCATTGGAAATTTTCATTCTTCATGACTAATTAGTCTTGCTAATTTAATTTTATTTCTTTCTTATGAGTTTGTTTAAAACTTGTCTTATTTCTAGAGTTGATAAGAATATAAAGAATAAATTAAGTAAAATTAATTAATTAAAATAACCATTAATCGTGTTTAACTGGAACTGACGTTGACCTTCTAAATGCTTTGGAAGCCCTTTAGACATCTGCACAAAGGAGTTTGTCATGTTAAGTGATATCAAGTGCTGAACCAGAAATATTTAATTTTGTTCTTGCTTAGGGGTTACCTCCTCTGTGAGTGACACATAATGATGCACTCCTTAATGTATGTGTTAGGTAATTGTCATAGCACTTCCTCTAAACAACATCATAAACCAGAATGAGAAATTAGAACAGATCTGTTCCTAGTTGCCTGTGATTTTTTCTCAAACTCAGCTTTCACCATGTATGTAATGTAAGGAATACATGTATGGTGACCAATTAACCAGAGACATTTTTAAAAGCAGATAACCTTTACATTTGTGGCCAAAAAGCAAGGAAAATTATCTTAAGAAATAATGAAAAATCCTAGTGTAAACAAAAATTCAACCACCACACTCTGTACCACAAAGTTCATCCATTAAATTGAAAAGCAGGAGTTGTAACAAAACACTTAATTATGAGAAAAGAGCAATGTTCTGATCTAGAATACAATACAAGGCCATTATTAAATATCATTGAATCTAATGGAAATATAAGGCCACAATTAGCCCACTTGTACAAAAGAAATAAAGTTTGCATTAAGACAAAGTGTGTGTGTGAGAGAGAGAGAGCTGATAAAAACTCAAAAGACAATAGTTAATTTAGGAAAATTGTTCTACATAGCCACCCTTAACTAAGAAGGTACACTTCAAAACTGTGACAGGATACTCAAAGAAAGGAGAAAATTATTTTTGTCCAAGATAAGATTCCAATAAGAAATCATTCCGTGCATTTAATAAGACAAAGATAGTATGCTTTGAATAACTTAAAGATATTCATATTTTAAAAACAACTCACAAAGAAGGAAATGAAAAGGCAACTACAAACTATTCAATTTTTATGTACAGAAACACTTTGTATTATTCTATTTCAGTTCATCTTTAAGCTTCCCATTCATTGGATAGACAAACCAAAGCGCTGAATTTAGTCGACTTGGACAAAATTGTAAATTGCCTATGAAAGAACCAGAACTACAAGCACATTAACTTCCAGGTCCCTTTTTACTAAATTCTGTTAATTTGCTATTGTTGGAACCATATAAATAGTTTTTAAGAGATTTAACATAAGAAATATTCTTAATAGAGCCTTTACTAGATAGATGGGCCTTGTTCAACTCATAAGGCAGATATAATCATATACTTTTTAAAAAATCAAAATGAGTTTGAGCTGTACATAATATTTTAAATTTTTTTCAATATATACACATTTTTCCTTTTCAGTAGTTAATTATTTTTTAATACACATTTTTTGCCACTCTAAAAATGCACCTCCATTTTCTCAACCACTACCTTATCAATGACTATTGGGTATATACAGTTTTTCACTATCAAAAACAATACTACTATCTGTTATTTGGCTTATATTTTCCAACTTACAGAAGGATTTTTAAGTATAGAGGTGGAATTTCTTAGTCAAAGATTATTATATTTCTTAGTGCTTTTGAGAGATACTATAAAAATTACCCTCCAAATCACATAAGCCATTTTATAGTCCCACCAGAAATAAATGAGAGGTCTTGTTTTCTCATACCCTCCCCAGCCTTGAGAGTTATCAACTGCTTTAATCATTCTTGAGAAGAGTGGAAGAAAGTATCTCAATTTTCACTCCATTTGAATTTTGGTGAGAAATCAATGTTGAAAATTTTTCATTTTCCCCTAAGGCTTATGTTTTTATTCTCCACACTCTTATTTAACTGGTCTCTCCTGATGCTATCTGTGAAAAGAACAATCATCATAATAAATTTTTTTCCATCTAGAGATTCATAAGGTATATTTAACACACTCATTTGATTTCAGAGATTGGTAAATATAATTCAGTGCTGAGTAGACTGTTTCAATTTTCCCCTAACATCTCTGGTTTAGCTTTTCACAAAGCAGAATTCAGCCTTATTCTATACAAAGTAGAAAAAGGTAATATTTTTATTTAGTCTTTGTGCAATAAAAATTCAAAACTTACAATATTATCCAATCCAACATTTCAACTCACTACTCATGACTTTTTCTCCAAAATCTTTCATGAACATACACTCAAATCCAACAGATTCTATAGTAAGTTTATACTATAAGAGGACACAAAATAAAAAAAAAAAAAAACTCTGAGATTGCCAAGGAAATTAACATTTTTGTTGTGTAACTTAAGGACAACATGTGAGAACTTTCAAGAAGCTTCAAAGAAATAAAATGTATCAAATTAAAAACCCAGGAGATCCAAGATGGTGGGCTAGAGGGATGCTGAATTCTGTGTCACTCTGGGACCTGGAATTCAAGTACTGGGAATATTGTTTCTCTTTGAATTATCAGAGGACTCCAGACAGCTGCTCCTACATAGGAATCTGGGCCACAGTGCCTGCACAGGTCCCCAGGCCTCAGCATCAGCAAAGACACCCAGCCACTCACCCACGCAGGACCTCTGGCTGCTGTGCCTGAGAAGGACCCCCAGCATCAGTGCCCGCACAGGAACCCTGGCTGCCCACCTACACAGGAATCCCAACCACCGCTCCCACACAGGACTCATGACTGCTGACACCCCCACAACCATTCCCCCACCCCACCCCCTCATGCAGGACCTCCAACCACCACTCCTGTGTGGACCCCCACCTACCAATGTGAGGCTCCTCTGGTCACCTCCATCTTGGGACACTGCAACCATTGCTATAGTCCCCTAATGCAGTAGCCTGTACCTGGGGACCCTGGACAGGGTCTGGCGACAGCCCCCAGCCACAACACTGCACTCCACAGAGCTGCATCTCTGAATACATTGCCCAATGCCATCACCCAGCCCAAGCCAACCCAATACCCCATCTCTGAAAACAACTACCTCCATTTTGGGACACCTTTGTCATCATCTTTAGTTGGGGCAATGCCTAGCTTGAGACACTGGCTGGGGCCTAGAAGCAATATCAAGGTACCTATAGTCCCCAACTCCCCTTTCTCCCCTCCCCCGCAGCCACTAACCCAGCATAGTGCTTGCAGCTATGTGGTTAAGTAGCTCACAAAGCTTGGTCCTGAACTGCTTAATTCAAAACAGCTCTTGTGACAGGTGCGCAGCCCCCAGAGTTCAGCACACTAGACCTCCAAAGAGAGAGGTTCCTGATGGGGAAGTAGAAAGGGAGGGAGGTGAGGGAAATACAGTTTAGAGTCTAAATTAGAGACCAGGAATTGTGAGGTCTACAAGTGATATAAGGAGAAAAGACCAGGTACTCGTATCACACGAGTGGGCCCTGAAGGAGATCCTTGAGGTGCAGTCTCCCATTGGGGACCAGCAAGTGTTATAGTTAATTTTTTTATGTTTCTTGTTTGTTATATTCTCTATTGTCTTCCCACTTACTTGTCTCCCCAAAATCACTTTCCCTCTTTTCTCCAGCTACTAGCCAACTGTTTTAGATTCGTCTTTCACTTCCAGGAGTTCCACCCCTAAGACCACCCCTCCCACCCTAATAACCTTCACCATCCTAAGGGTAGAGATACTAGCAACCAACAGACAACCCCACCTATTGGATGAGAAGGAAAGCAGGAAAGATACTGAACCCCAACAAAAACAATCCTTGTATTTTTCTTCGAGATTGTTTTTCCTTTTTTTTTTTTTTATCTTTACTCTCTCTCTATTCTCCCACCCTCAAATCCCCAACATTTGTGAAACCAAGTACTTTTCATGAATTAGGCTACTAAGAACTGGGATGTCTTAATAGTATATTTCAGCTGTGTTGCATATTCTTTTTTCTATTTTTACATTTTTTATTTTTCTTAATTTTTATGTTTGTTTTTTGAACTCTCCAAATTGTCTTCTTATTTATGTATCTCCCCCAAATTACTCTTTTCTCCTATTATGAGCCAACTTGTTTAGGTTCCTCTTTCCCACTTCCTAAGATCTAATAACACTATATCCTTACATCCTACCTCCTTAACATCTCACTCTCCACCCCACCCCCAGTTCTCTCTTTGTCCACCATCAGACCCTTTGCAAACCTACTATATATATATTGTAAATAATAATTGAACTCACCATTTCGAATATTGTGACAAAACCATAATTGTCATTATAAGATCTATTTGGTTTAAGGCTATATATTGTTGTATTTGGATCTGTTCATATTGATCTCCCCCTGAAAGAGGAGGTATTGGAACCCAGCAGGACACTATAAGCCTATAGGGTAAAAACATTAACACCTGGGATCCACAGTGATAGAAGTTAAGACACATGAACAACATGAAAAAACAAGGGAAGAAAGTGCCCCAAAGATACTACATTATTAGAATCCATGGCCAGCACAGCAGAAGAAATTACAACAAAGGAGTTGAGGATGTACATAATTAAAATGGTCTATGAATTAAAGGATAACATAAGAGAACAAATACAGGCAGCAAAATATCATTTCAACAAAGAGCTACATAAGCATATACAGGAAGCAAAAGATTACTTCAATAAGGACATTGAGGTTCTGGGAAAAAAAAAACAGAAATCCTTGAAATGAAGGAAACAATAAACCAAATTAAAAACTCAATATAAAGCATGACCAACAGATTAGATCACTTGGAAGACAGAACCTCAGACACTGAAGATAAAATACATAATCTTGAAAATAAAGTTGACAACACAGTGAAGATGGTAAGAAACCATGAACAGAACATTCAAGAATTATGAGATAGCATAAAAAGACCAAATTTCAGAATTATTGGGATAGAGGAAGGCATAGAGTTCCAAACCAAAGGACTGAACAATCTATTTAATGAAATAATGTCAGAAAATTTTCCAAACATGAAGAATGAATTGGAAAATCAAATGGCTAAAAGGACACCAAATGTAAAAATCAAAACAGATCTACACCAAGGCACATTATAATGTAAATGGTTAGCATACAGAATAAGAACAGAATATTAAAAGAAATGAGAGAAAGGAATCAGATTACATATAAGGGGAAACCAATTAGATTATGTGCATATTTTTCACCCCAGACCCTGAAAGCCAGAAGCTCCCCGGAAAAACATATATCAAGCTCTGAAAGAAAATGGATGCCAACCAAGAATCTTATATCCAGCAAAATTAAGCTTTAGATAGGATGATGAAATAAAAACCTTCCATGATAAACAAAAGTTAAAAGAATTTACAACTCGAAAGCCTGCACTACAGAACATCCTCAGCAAAATATTCCATGAAGAGGAATTGAAAAACAATAAAAATCAGCAAAAGGAGGTATTACACTAAAGGAAAAACTAATCAAAGGAGAAACCAAGTCAAGTTAAATAACAAAAATGGCTGGGAATACAATCATGTCTCAACAATAATCCTGAATATCAATGGCCTAAACTCACCAATCAAAATACACCAGACTGGCAGATTGGGATTTTAAAAAAGAGCCAACAATATTCTGCCTCCATGAGACTCATCTCATAGGAAAAGACATCCACAGATTGAAGGTGAAAGGTTGGGAAAAATCATACCACTTTCACATGGACTGCGGAAATAAGGAGAGGTTTCCATCCTCGTATCAAATAAAGTAAAATTCAAGCCAAAAATCAAAAGGGATAAGGAAGGATATTTCATACATCTTAAGGGAACCATTCATCAACAAGACATAACAATCATAAATTTATACATGCCAAACAATGGAGCATCTACAGTCATCAAACAAACTCTTCTCAAGTTCAAGACCACAACACAATAATTCTGGGTGACTTTAACACACTTCCTTCACCCTGGATAGATCTCCCAAACAAAAGCTGAACAAAGAAATTATAGAACTCGATAGTACAATCACTAACTTAGACTTAACTGACATATATAGAATATTTCAACCTTCAACAAGTGAATACACTTTCTTCTCAGTAGCACATAGATCCTTCTCTAAAATTGGCCATATATTATGCCACAAAGCAACTCTTAGCAAACAGAAAAAAGTGGAGATACTACCCTGAATTCTATCAGATCATAATGGAATTAAATTAGGAATCAATGATAAAATAAAAATAAAAGCTACTCTAACACCTGGAGACTAAATAATATGCTACTGAATGAACAATGGGTTGCAAAAGACATCAAGAAGGAGATTAAAAAATTCTTAGAAGTGAATGAGAATGGATACAATGTATTGAAATCCCTGGGACACTATGAAGGCAGTACTTGGAGGAAAATTCATTCCATGGAGTTCATTCCTTAAAAGAAGAAAAGTCAACAAATAAATGACCTAACGTTATATGTCAAAGCCGTAGAAAAAGAAGAACAAATCAACACCAAAAGTAGAAGAAGTATAATTAAAATCAGAGCTGAAATCAATGAAATTGAAACAAAATAAACAATTGAAAAAATTGACAAAACAAAGTTGGTTCTTTGAAAAAATAAATAAAATTGACAAACCCTTAGTCAAGCTAATGAAGAGAAGGAGAGAAAAAACTGAAATTACTAGCATATGTGATGAAAAAGGAAATATCACAACAGACACTACAGAAATACAGAAGATAATTAGAAATTATTTTGAAAACTTGTACTCCAATAAAATAGAAAATATTGAAGTCATTGACAAATTTCTAGAGTGATATGATTTTCCCAAATTGAATCAGGAATATATATTTATACAATTTAAACACCTCAATTTCAAGTGGTGAAACAGAAGATGCCATCAGAAGCCCAGGACCAAATGGATACACAGCAGAGTTCTATACAAGACCTTTAAAGGAGAACTAATATTTCAGGAAATAGAAAAAGAGGGAGCACTTCCAAACTCATTCTATGAAGCCAATATCACCCTGATTCCAAAGACACATCAAAGAAAGAAAACTTCAGACCGATCTCTCTAATAAACGTAGACACAAAAATTTTCAATAAAATTCTGGCAAATCGAATACAAAAACATATCAAAAAGTTAGGGCACCACATTCAAGTGGGGTTCATCCCAGGGATACAAAGCTAGAAATCAATAAATGTAATTTATCACATCAAAGACTTAAAAATCATATGATCATCTCAACAGATGCAGAAAAAGCATTCAACAAAATACAACACCCTTTCATGTTCAAAAAAATAGAAAAACTATGGAAAATTGGAACATATCTCAGCACTGTAAAAGCTATCTATGCTAAGCCCCAGTGAACATCATTCTAAATGGAGAAAAATTGAAAGAATTCCCTCAGAAACTGAAACAAGACAGGATGCCCTCTTTCACCACTCCCATTTTTTTTTTTTTTAGTTGTAGATGGACACATACTTTTATTTGTCTATATGTGGTGCTGAAGATCTAACCCAGGGCCCTCACACATGCTAGGCAAGTGCTCTATCACTGAGCCACAACCACTTCTATTTAACATAGTTCTTAACACTGGCCAGAGCAATTAGACAGACAAAAGAAGTTAAAGGAATATGGGTAGGAAAAGAAGAACTCAAACTATCCCTATTTGCCTATGACATGATTCTATATGTAAAGGATCCAAAATATTCCACCAGAAAACTTCTAGAAATAATGAGTTCAGCAACATAGCAGGATATAAAATCAACACCCATAAATCAAAGATATTTCTGTACATCAGTGACAAATCCTCTGAAAAGGAAACTAGGAAAACTACCCCATTTATAATAGCCTCAAAAAATAAAATAAAATACTTGGGTCTCAACGAAAAAAGTGAAAGACCTCTACAACAAAAACTACAGAACACTAAAGAAATTCAAGAAGAACTTAGAAGATGGAAAGATCTCCCTTATTCTTAGATAGGCAGAATTAACATTGTCAAAATGGCCGTACTACCAAAAGCACTATACAGATTTAATGCAATTTCAATCAAAAATTCCTATGACATTCCTCAAAGAAATAGAAAAAACAATCATAAAATTCACCTTGGAAAATAAAAGACTCAGAATAGCTAAAGCAATCCATAGCAAGAAGAGTGAAGCAAGAGGCATCATTATACCAGACCTTAAACCATACTACAGAGCAATAGAACAAAAACGGCATGGTAGTGGTACCAAAATAGACTGGTAGACCAATGGTACAGAATAGAGGACACAGAGACAAACCCACATAAATAGAGTTATCTCATACTAGATAAAGGCACCAAAAACAGATTCGAGAAAAGCTAGCCTCTTCAACAAATGGTGCTGGGAAAACTGGAAATCCATATGTAGCAAAGTGAAATTAAGCCCCTATCTCTTCATCATGCGCAAAACTCCACTCAAAGTGGATGAAGGACCTGCAAATTAGACCAGAGACCCTATGCCTAATAGAAGAAAAAGAAGGCCCAAATCTTCATCATGTCAGATTAGGTCCCAACTTCTTTAACAAGATTCCTATAGCACAAGAAATCAAATTTAAAAAATCAATAAATGAAATGGATTCAAACTAAAAAGCTGCTTCTCAGCAAAAGAAACAATGAGGTCAAGAGAGCCTACAGAATTGGAGCAAATTTTTACCCCACACACATCAGATAGAGCACTCATCTCTAGGATATATAGAGAATTCAAAAAAAACTTAACCCAATCAATAAATGAGCTAAGGAATTGAACAGACACTTCTCAGAAGATGACATACAATCTATCAACAAATATATGAAAAAAATGTTCAGGTCTGGAATTGTGGCATAGCGGTAGAGCGCTTGCCTAGGATGTGTGAGACACTTGGTTCGATCCCTAATACCACTATATAATTAATTAATTAATGGTATTGTGTTCAACTACAACTAAAAAAAATGAAAAAAAATGTTCAACATCTCTAGCAATTAGAGAATGCAAATCAAAACTACTCTAAGATTTCATCTCACCCCAGCCAGAATGGCAGTTATTAAGAATACAAACAACAATAAGTGTTGATGGGAGGATGTGTGGAAAAAGGCACACTCATGCTTTGCTGGTAGGACTGCAAATTGGTACAACAAATCCAGGTGGGGTGGAGTGGGGTCATGTTTCCTGGCCCCATCTTTCCCCTCTGCTGCCCTTGCCAAAGAATCCATCTTCCCATAGACTATGAAGTCTTATAATCCAGTGGATCCTACTGGGAGGCCAGACTTGGGTGCTGGGTGGGTGACAATGGAAGGGACCAATGGCAGCAGTTGCTGTAGCACCCAGACCCACTGCCTTCTCCACTTGGGTGAGGGAAGTGGCTGCGTGGGGCAGTTCAGGGCAGCTGTGGTACACCATGAGGCGAAACCTCCCTGGGCTGGTAAGCCTGGCTAAGTTGTGGGGCGGGAGAAACCATGCAGTCTGGTGGGTGGAAGGCAGCAGCAAGGCACTCACTCTGGCATGCTGATATTCAAGTTCATGGGTCGGCAACTGGGTCGTGGGTAAGAGCACAACATCGTCCCAAAGGCCTATCTGCCCACCTACTACCTTTACACAGTCAGTGTCAACATGGGGAATGAGCCATATCTCCTGAAACTCTGTGGCATGAAGAAACAGGAAGACTATGGCTATCTGAGGTCTTTATCTCTTATTCAATGACTGATGTCTTCCTCATAAATTTCTCTGTGGCAAACTCAGACTCAAAGAAGAATGGGTACCAAAACTTAAGGGACATGCAACAAATGTAACTTTTTTATTAATGGGAATCCTGATCTCCAATATGACCCCAAAACTTTTGCAAGATTGAATGATATAAAAGAAAAACCTATATGGGAGGTTCAAGGATGAAAAATTTGCAGAAGAGATAGGAGCATGTGGAATGTTCAGCTTTAATTCAGAAGGGATTGAAGACTGTTTTTGATGAGGCTACCACAGCTACTTGAACTTCAAAGAAACACAGTTTAAAAAATAGGATCAGTATGTAGAAAACTGTTGTTTGATTACACGAGAAACATCTTCAGAGGCCAAGGAAACTTAATTTCTCTCAGAAAGCATGTGAAATGGTATGACTATTCACAGACTGCTAAGATAATTAAGCAGTTTAAAACTTGAAAGAAAAAAAAAACTGCCCTCAAAATTCTCTAAAGTTAAATAAGAAAGTTTCTTAAAGGTCTAAGAAGCAGCATACAGCATCTGAAGCCACAGTCTATTGTAAATACTTTATTTCACCTAGAAAGTATAGTCTTTCATGGAATTCATACTTTAAAAAGCTACAATCACCTCATGTTGATACCACATTAAAAACAGTGCTCTAAAGGAACCATTTGACTTTGACTATACACCTTTCTGCACAGCTATTGTGGAATCTACACAAAGAAATACCTTCTCCCTTTACTTCAGTCAGTTGTTCTTGTATGTAAATTGTTTCAATCCCAGTATATCCACAATAGTGAAATAACAAGGCTAGCAGATAAGCAAAGGTCACTCCAAGCATACAGGAAGAAAATGGGCTATACCAGAAGAGAGAATGTATCAGATCAAAATACAAATACTTTCCTATCAGCTGAGCATAAGTGTAACCTAAATAGTTCTATATTAAAGCTTAATAGTTTACTAACTTCAAAAGTGTAATAAGGGAATAACTCATTCATCATGAACACTAAAAATATATACATTTTAGTTAATGTGCATTAAACTGTAATAAGGCTTCTGACAATTGTAGATTTCATTTGATGCTCCCCAAACTGCACAAGATACATACTGAAATTACAAATTAAACTTTGGGGTCAAACTTTGCCATAATCCTGGACTCAATTTAGCTCTTTGAACTAGTTGGTAATATTTTTTTAAATTCCCACATTGGCTATAAAACATCAAATGAAATAGTATGTACGCTGACCAAATCATAAGGAACTTTAAGTTGTTTTAAAGAGGAAAGAAACACCTAAAATCCAAGCATGACATATAGAATTTATAATAGAACAGCTGCTTAGAATAAAACAGATATAGATATTGGAACCATAACTAAAGTCATAGAATCACAGTTAATGTATACACCCAGAGGGTAAAATAAACAGAATAGTACTGGCTTCCAAATACCCACTTTCTCCAGACATGTTACATTTCACAAAATTACATTAAGCCAGCAGTTAATAATAGGCACCATGTTTTAGACCTAGGCAAAAGGCTCTGCTTAAAAAAAAAAAAAAAAGTTGCAAACAAATTTTCATGTTCACCTGTAAAGTCTATTTGGTGTACTGGAGCCAGTTCTAATCTTTCTCTGTGGTAACAGGGCCAGAGAACTGTATTTAGAGGTGAATTATCTTAATAACTGATTCTGCCACCTAATTCAGCTTCCTTATTTTGTCTGTTATGGATCTGCCTTGCTCCAAATGGCATGTGATCGACAATAGTGTTAAAGCTTCAGCATGAACCACCTAATGCAGTTTAGAGAAGCATAATCTAATCTATAATTTTTCTCAGTCTTTCTTACATTTAAAACTTTCTCTTGCTTAAATTGCTTTCTTTGTCTTTGGTGGGTTTCTGTTATTTTCCATGATTCGTGATAAAAGCTGTGTCTATTGCACCAATTGGATAATGTAACACTAAATATTTATACTTGAAAATGACAGGGTAAATATTGCAATCAGTCATAAGTCTAGAATGTACTATTTTTATACAAACTTCATACAAATTTTTAAAAATATAAGCATCATCTTCCCCTCTGAAGAGTTTTGGAGAGTCTACTGGATAATAATTAGGCATTTTCACTTGGAATTAAATATTAGATGTCTTCTTTCTTCCAAAAAATGGTGGTTCATTATTCAGTGTTATGGCCTTATTTATCCAATGGAATCTTGTGTAGCTTTCTCATTTATTTTTGGTCCTTTTGGATAGAATTGGAAGGAATTGTGTGAATCAATTAACATATTAGCTGAGTTCTCCAATACATGGTATAAAGAAATTAAGATAGTAAAATATTCTACAATTCCAAGTTGTCTTTGGGGATTTGATTGGGAATTTTTTAAAAAATTTACATCTCTGAAACCCTCTACATACTTTGTTTATTAGGCAATAAAAGTTAAAATCTACAGTACGTTCTTCCCTAAAATAAATGGATTAGGAATATGGAAATGCAAGTTGATGTATCACCTGTTTCCTGACTTGGCCTCAGGTTTCTTATCTTATTATAAATATGGGAGGTAAAACAGATGATCTTCAGCCTCTCTCCCATCACAATAATCCTTGTTGGACATAACCTTTACAGCTTTACATTCTCCAGATAGTAAGAATCAGTATATATATATATAGGATTATTGGAATTGGAACTCTAAGCAGAGATGATTGTATCATCTCTACCTAAAGTACCATGGTTACTCCATTAAACTTGATGAGGATTGGACTTTTCCATTGCTTATAAAGAGCTTTTTAATTGTTTTGGTTAGTTTTTCTTTTTGCAAAATATCTCCTGATACTTTAAAAACCAAAGATTTGTTTTCTATTCACGATTATAGGAAAATTGCTTTATTTTCAGAAGTGTGTCTTCATTAAAGGGTTAGGTGTGTTTTTTTGTTTTGTTTTGTTATTTTTTGGTAGGGACTCAGGGGCACTTGACCACTGAGCCACATCCCCACCCCTATTTTGTATTTTATTTAGAGATGGGATCTCACTGAGCTGCTTAGTGCCTCGCTTTTGCTGAGGCTGGCTTTGAACTCAAGATCCTCCTGCCTCAGCTCCCAAACCACTGGGATTATAGGCATGTGCCACTGCGCCTGGTCAAAGGATTAGGTTTTTGATAGAAATTGAAACAAATCTTTGCAATGACTATTTCAAACTAGTGATCTAGGAAATAAAATTCTTCAAACATTGAAATAAATAAAAAACAGTGCCCCCTTTTTAAAAAAAATCTTCGAATATCAATTCTGTCAACATTTCTGGGATGAAGAAAAGGGATTTTCTAAGATGAGAATAAAGGTATTTTCTTTACAGAGGCTAGATAGCTCACTGTTGGAAATTAATGTTAAGGTACAAGTAAAGTAGATCTGTGCTATTGGACATGACAGGAAAGTGAGCCATATAGAGGAAACAATATTCAAATTGCATGAAATTGTAATGCTTAGAGTACCATTGGACACTAAAGATTTGAAGACAAGTCTTAAAGATGAAAACTTCATCCCCTTATCTACCTAATTCTTAAATCTTCTCCAAAGGATATTGGCCAAATGTCTGTTCATCCAACATTTAAATATATACGCAGTGATAGGGAATGTATTACCTACTGGAGAGGCCATCTAAGCTGTGGACAGCCACGATGATTATTAAGTCTTTTTGAGTAGGTTCCTCCAAGATGTTTTCTTATGCTTAACATTTATTGATCCTACTGGATTTACAGTGGCATAACACAAGAATTCTTGGTTGGTTGTTTAATTGTTCTAAACTTCCACTCCTTTCACTTTCCACCACACAGATAAGAAAACTAAATCCTTGCTTTCCTGATCTCCATGTCGGCCAGGGATTGTCAACATGATCCACTTCTGGCTAATGAAACATTAAAAAAAGTCCATATCCCCCAACCCCACCCTTCTTCCTTGACCATAAACTTGATAAACCTACTATTGCTATGTGTAACCAAGAAGGAGAGTAAATAAAAATCAGACACTGTGTTAACATACCTGAACCACTTAACACTAGAATCCACCCACCTTCAGACTTCATCTTATATAGAAAAAGTAAATCCCCATCCTGGGGAATTTTAACTTAGGTTTTCTGATGCCTATACCTGAAGACAACCCTATTTAACACACATACCATGTGGTCACATTGAAAAGGCAAATACTTATTCTAACTGATAATACCTCATCTTGACTGGAGAGAAAATATTTTAACAAACTAGGATAGCTAACCAGATTGTTGACATTTGAAGACAAGAGATCGCCAATCTGAAATATATCTATATTCTTTCCAAATTTAAAAGTATCAAGTAAAGTAAGAGAACATAGTGGGAGTTAGAGACCCTTGAATTCTGATGGATGATCTCTCTAAGCAATTTATTCATTGTTCCTGGTCAATTCCTTCTCTTTCCCATTGCCCTCTTATATCTCACCTCATCTCCAAGTTCACACTAAATTAAGATTTTGAAACTCTGGAGAAGCCTGATAGAACAATCCAATTTGTTTTCTCTTCCTTTTTCTTCAGGTCTATCGGAATGACAGTTTTCTGCAAATTACTTGAAGCCATAGTTTAATCTCAAAAAAGGAGCACTAACTTTCAGCTTTCCCAGGATCATCAAATCTGAGCCAAGTTGCAATGTTATTTAGAGATAATGATCTATTACCTTCTTAGACCAACAGCTAAATTTCTCACCAGAAACAAAACTTTAAAACTTTGACCTATGTTTCTATCTTTTCTTAATAAAACAAATAATACTAAAAGGGTATGATTATAAGTAGTAATTTTGGAATTCAAATATCATCAGGATTAATACAAATTGATAATATAATTTCTACCCAACTCAAACTTTCTAAAAGAAAAACCACAATTGTACAACTGTAGAATTATTATTTGATGAATTACATTTCTGTATTGGTCAGTAGAATTGATTATATTTAAAAAAAAAAAACTCAAAGGAAGCTAGTAGACCAATTAAGAGAACAAACTTTAAAGAGTAAGATTTGTTTAAATTTGAATTTTGCCTTTTATTAACTGACTGATTTGGGGCAAATTACTTAACCCCACTCATATTCATCATCAGAAAAAAAATGGAATAGTTATACATATCTCATCAGTTTATTATGGAGATAAATTTAAGTAATATTATATATACATATAACATTAGCATCATCAGTAGCACATAATTATCCAATAAATGATTAGCTATGAATCACTCCTAAAAAGAAATTAGTACCCTTTGCTACCTCCACCCTTGTTTCTCTAAGTTCTTTTGATTTAGTAGACCAACAACCTTAGTGTCTGGTATTATGGTTCAAAATCATGGAATATTTATCATGAGTATAAATTCTTGGTATATGTATATAATTTCCTTTTTTGTCTCTTACCCAGAACCTGTCCTTTAGGAGAAATAGAATCAGAATGGTTTAGCAAGAGGTTTTTTAAAAGTAAGGTTAAGAGAGTATAGGTAGAGCCCCCTAATACTAATATATTTAGAGGTATGCTTTAACTTGTGTTCACCAAGGAGGACACCGAGATTTAATTATTTGACTGCAAATAACTTTTTTTTCTTTTTTCTTTTTTGAAATGCTGGGAATAATGGTAGGGAAGTAAGGAAGGGTGGCTTATCAATCCAACTATCACTACATATTACTTAGGCTTAATCTCACTGAGAATACCCTGAAAGTCACTGCAAAATATACACCTTTATTGTATCCATGAGGTAGGGGAGCTGGAATATTTATGCCCCAACTCCTGAGATCATAGCTGAGGGCTCCTCCCAGGAGTTATTAATTCCATACCGTTTCTGACATTCTGGCCCTGGATCGTTGGCACTGCTGTTTTCTGTGGCTCTGGGAAGAAATGATTCACACACTGAGATGCAAATACTAAGAGACGGAAGTCAGTGGGAGCCCACTGAATGAGTAGAAGAATGGGAAGAAGGTGACACTGGTGGTGTGTGCTGTGGGACACCAAAGGCTAAATCAAGCCAAGAGACCAGAAACTGAAAACGCATCATGACTTGAGACAGGATAAATCCCATGGATAAAAGTACTTATTTTGATAGCTCAGAACAAAGCTGGAACTTTGACTTGGAAGTGTGTGGTAAACATCTCAGCCCAGTACATCTCATCTTTTTTTTTTTTTTAATTTTTTATTGTTGGTTGTTCAAAACATTACAAATTTCTTGACATATCATATTCCACACTTTGATTCAAGTGGGAGTACATCTCATCTTGATGCAAGAAACACAGAATGCTACAGGACCTTCTCCTAAGGTACATGGGTACACCATGGGTCTTTGGGTAAGCCTTTTTATCCGACTATGGAGCATTCAGTATTTCTCTGAGCACTCAGTATTTCTCTGAGCACATCCTTGTGTATTGCTGTCCAGCCACTTTCCAAGTCTGGTAGGGACGAGTCCATTTTGGAGCTCCTCCTCAGGCCTGACCTTTCTCCCTGAGGGAGTTTAGAACATTGCCAAGCTCACTGGGATGGCATTTTCTGCAATTTCCTGGTATGGTGGGTGCTGACCTTCTCTGAAGAGCAGATCCAGAGAGAAACCTGTAACTGTGGGCTGAGAGATCCACAGTCAAAGCTAAAGTGCACCTAGAATTGTGAGACGCTGCAACACCCCACCTCTCCTGTTCTGACTTTTTTGGCAGATAAACATGAAGCATCTACTCTTATATTGCTGGCAGATTTGCAGAGACAAGCAGGCCAGGAGCTGAAAAGCCCTCTTATATGGTGTGCCAATTAGTCCATCTATGCGAAGGAGGTCAAAAGTGTAGACTAGATTATCATAACTAGCTTATCACTTATTGCTCAGCATCTGAGTGTCAAAATCTGTCTCCACCTCTCCTTTTCCCAAGTCCTGATCAGCTCATCCCAGAGGAAACTCAGTCAAAGACCATCACTGGGGTCTTTCTCAATTTTGGCAAATGTCATTATCATTAAAGGGCTCTTATGGTTAAGATAACAAATGCTCCCCAAAGACCGACCCTGTGCTAAAGGAGAGGACCACAGGCTAAAACCTCTGAAACTGTGACCCACAAATCTTTCCTCTTTTTAAGGTGATTTTCTAAGGTTTTTATTACAGCAAAACACAGGGGCTTTGGAAATATTTTCAGAGAGCTATCAAACAATTTTTATTGGATTTCTTTGGGGCATAATTATACCTAGGGTCATTTTTTAAATTTAGGATTTTTCCAGGTAAAAATCATAGGATTTGCTTTACACAGACCAAGATTTCACTGGGCATCATAATCATTTATTTCACTGATTTTTTTTCTTTTTTTATAAACTCCTATGGATTTAATACATTGGAATAAAGATATATTAGAAGGGGATAAATCTTATTTTCTTTTAAATGGCTATTGATCAATGTGAAATTATTCTTACAAATTAATGTAAAAATGTAACAATTAAAAGGCCATTTGAAATTAATTTGAAGATATTTCTGAAAGGAAAAAGAAATTAAATAATATGTTTCTAGAGCCTTCTCTCAAACATATTAAACATTTCCATTTTCATAGTAAATTTTTGTTCAAGACTCCTTTCTAGAAATGAATGAACCTCCTTGGAAATATAACCAAATCTTTATTTCTTTAGGGATCTCATTAGCTTGAAATAAGATGACCATACTAAGAATGGTACCATAGGGCTGTGGTAAAGAACTTGCTTAGCTTGCATAAGACCCTGGATTCAATCCCCAGCACCATAAAAAAAATGCCATAAACACAACTCTAACCCATACTAACATGTAGGTACATGTGTGCATGCACACGCATACACGCACACACAAACTAATTTACAGACATTCCCAAGGTAAGAAGGAAATAAATTAGGGTGATAAGTTTCACTTTCAGTATATCAAGGAAACTAGTGATATTTTAAGAAGGAAAATGATAGCCCCCATCTCAGGGCCTGTTTGATTCTAACTGCTTTCTAGGCTCATTATTAGTTCTTTATGGGAAATTCTTTATGGGAAATAGAATATAGCAAGTCTTTTTTTAAAAAATACCTTTATGAAAGCCTTACTCTGCCACAGGTTCTATCATGCCCTCCTGTTAATAATGACACACTAATTTATACCTTAACTTATTCAGCCTGGCCACTGCAGGTATGTGATATGAAACTCTTACACTATATTTCACCCACCTAACCAAACTACTGTATTTCCTATCCCAGAACACTTTTCACCCTCTAAGTCCACTTTCAAATAGCATCTTTGCTCTTTGCCTGTTTAAATTCCATTTCTCTATAAAATTTATTCAAATGCTACATGAAAGGGTCTCTGAACATATCACACTTACTGTTTATAAGCAGCAGTATACTGGAAAATGTTTAATAACTGGCTCTCCCTGAAAGGGAAGGAGATTCCTGATCTGCAGTTCTTGTTAATTTCTGGGGAATGATTCTCCTACCATGGCCAATTTCAAAATTTAGAGTTAGGAAGTTGCTCAGAATCTTCCTTAAGAGCTGGTGAGAACTAGTTCCCATCACATTATTCTTTTATAGGAAGAACTGGCCCATAGCTCTATAACATTGTCTCAAGGTGTGTTTTTAGAGAAATGAGGTACTATAGTAGAAGCAACACTGAGTATACAGAATTCTGAGAATTCTGTTCTAATTCTGCTGTTACCCAACCAAGTGACTCCAAAGCCATTTAGCCACCTGAGGTCTCTGTTTTCTTATCTATTAAAAAAATGAGAGGACATTCAACAAGCTCCTAATACTTGAAGGTCTATAGATTATGTGATGCTTCATATGATCATGTCTTACCCACCTCAACTGAAATCTTCCTGGGAGCATTATCTGCCATAACTAGTATTTTCTCAACACACCAAACATGGTGCCTTCTCTTAACAGTTACTTCATAAATACAGTTGAATAAATCATTCACCTGGGTAGCACTGGAGGTAGCCTGGGTACGTGATTGGTTAGTGCTAAAGAATACAGTGTGGGATTACATTAGAATAAGGAGAAAGAATCAAGCAATTAATTCAAAGAATAATTTTCCCCTTGAATGATATTTTCCAGATTGGTAAGAGAATGAGTGGGAAGCGCTATACCTAGTTGCATGCAATTTCTGCTCCTTCCCTCCCTTTCAGATACCACCCTTAGCAAACCCCAGGCCATTCTCATTTCTATCTAACAGTGAAAATTTATCTTCCCCACTATCATTTTTAAGATCACGCTGGATTGTGTTTTTAGCATCTCCTTGCCATTTGCATTTCCCCGTCACATATCACTGTCAGATTTATCTCAGAGAAGAGTATCTTTTTTAAACCAATCGTTCTTTCTTTCTTCCCTTATTCTCATATTGCTACTTGTGAGCATAAAAAACTGAATTGCAACTGATTAGGGTACTATTATTAATACAGAGACAGCAAAGGACAGAAGATTTTATGCACTGAAGTAAAATTGGGCATTCAACAGAATAACAATGGGATTCTTTCTATTTCAGCTTTGGCCAAGGTCCCAAAGGCCTAGGCATTATATAACAGTGAAGAGCCCTGTGCAGAATTGCTAAGATTGAAAAACCACTTCTGCCAGCTCTAATGATCTCCGACCAACAAGAACTCTCTAGTTGGAAGAATTGAAGAAGAAGAATCCTATTGAGAAAGTTATTGGAGCTATTGCTCCTTCCAGGGAGAAAGACTACATCTTTGCCTTAAGTCAAATGAGAGAGACTTCAAGGTGACACCTGGAGAGTTTGACACGTATCTCCCAGAGTTTAAGAGAATTTAAGGTCTGGTATAAGACAGTGACTAGACTAGTCTGGTGGAGCAATTCAGAGTCAAAGGCAGGAGTAAGGTTTTAGATAGACCAAGATGTGTGTTAGACAGTAGAGGACAACCTTAGAGGTCTCTTGAAAGAATTCCTTTGAATGACAAAGCAACCCAAGAGTGAAATCTGGGAACCAAGAACAATGCCAGAGCAACCAGCTAAAGGAGGCACCTCCTCTCTCACCCCACTCCAGGCTAAAGGAACCAGCAGCCCCAGCTGGGAACTGGAAGAGGAGATGCCACTTCACACATACACACACTTACATGAACATTCACATACATACATACACACTCATACACATGCATTCATAAACAGGCAATCATTCACACTGATATATGTCCCCCCGACCTTCTCTCTCATCAGCTTTCTAATACTTGGGCAGGCCCTGGCTAGGTAACAGGAGAAAATTTAAAGAGACAACAGGTTTAAAATATCATACTGGACTCTTTAAAGTTTCACAGTGACTGGAGGACTACTAATTGACAGTAAAAGGTAACTTTCAAAAGTTATGAGATCTGCCTAAAATTTCATCCAAGAGTCAAGAGGATAAATAACTCAACACAATGTGTTAAAGGGATAATAAGAACACAATAAACTTGTTTTAGGTGCTTTTTCTAATGAGTCCAGCTCTTTATTATAATGGTTGTATAAAAAAGGAAAAAAAAGACTGGCCTCCAACTCTTAAAGATCTTGAATGGTTTCAAAGCCATTTGAAATACCTGGGGGCATCCATTCATCTACCCATTCACCTGCCCCTAAGAAAACTGGAAGAATCCATTTTTGAGAAAAGCATAAACTATTACTTTTTCAATTGTATTGTTACTGTATTCACCTAATTCATTAAATTGAAACTGTATTTTTCTACTGCTCCTCATTGAAGATATGCATATATTTTTAGTCCCCTTAGATTTTTAGAACTACCGAAACACCACTATAATATTCTTTAAATGGAAAATATGTGCCACATTCAAAACTCAATGGTTAGAATGCACCCATTGGAAACTAAGTGTTCCCATAACCTATGAATGCACCAGTTGTGGCTGTAAGAGTAAAATAAAAGCCCTTATTCAAAATGATTATCTCTAGTTCAAACTTGTTATACCAATCTTAAATCTTTCAAAGGATGCAGATGTTTTCCCCAGCAGGTCTAGTCTCAGGGATGAGAGAGACTCATTATTCCATCTGTATTAATTTGTCATGGGGTACATGGGTCATGTACTCAGCATAGAACTGGCATAAGCAAAGACTTCCAAGCTGACTGTCTCTTGGGAGTCCAAGACACCATAAGATGACATAGTTGATAAAGACGTATTCCAAGAAATATGAACCTGCCCATTATTTTTCTAGGAGCCAAAACCAATGGCCAAAAAATGACCAGCACTGTTAGGCTGGCAGGCATTCTTTACGACACTTCATGCCAATTATTTCTTCTCACATGACAATTAGGCATTAATTTTCAATCCCTGACCTACATTTCACACACCTGGTTTTCAGACCAAAAGAAACACTAGCTATCATAAAAATGTTAGGACAGCCTGCCATATGATGAGGAATCATTTTAGGCTTCCAGCCAACAAGTTTAGTTCAAGTCTGCAGAACTTTTATAGAGTGGAAAGGTGAGGCAAGAGGGAAAGAGGATAATTGTCCTCCCTTCCTTGTGAGATCTTATTTATCAGAATCTCTACCTTTTTTTTTTTTTTTTAATAGAAGTAGGGGAAAAAATCATGGAGATAATGATACAGTATTCACTTGTCTCCATGGTGACTCAGGGGCCCAGCAGACTGTGTCCTTGGCCACTTCTCCTCTTTCAAGTGCATACTAATTTAATTATTCAAAAAAAATCTCCTGCCTGCCTGAAATAATTCAAAATCATAGGATTGGAAGTAGAGAATGCTCTAAACTGAAACTTCATGATGGAGCATGACTTTTTATGAGTTCGATGTCAAAGCCAATGACACTTCTAATGACTAAGCAGAGATTTGAATGTGATGGTGCATGTTCACTAAATGGTTCCCCAAGGGCCCCCAAAAAGAAATGTTTAGGGCCTTTCACGCTAAACATTTCAACAAACATAAACATTGCCTCTCAACTGGGAGGCAAGGGTCCCTGTTGAAGATTTACTGTATATGGAGCTGAGACCCAAAGAAGATAATAAAGGTTTTAAAAGCATTATATAAACAAAATATCTTATTAAAAATACTAGGAAAATCTTGTAGCAAAAATGAGTTGACATTTTGTTACCTAATTCAAGTCTAAAAAAATACACATGCAGTCAAGAGATGAGAGCCAAAAGAGACAAGTACGTGGAAACTGTAACTAAATATTTGCACAATATATCCTCAAGAATAAACATCACTCAGTTCTGTGCAAAGTCACAAGCAACCGCATAATAATGTTTTACACAGTGTTCTTTGAAATACTCATAAACTAAGAAAAAGAAGATAGGATTTTCTCTCTCACTATCTTCATAAAGAAAAACACAAGAAAAAAAAAATGGGCTTTTAAAATAAATACAATTTTCCTTAATGAACAAATAGATTTATCAGTTAATGTTCAGTAACTCCAGTAAAAGAAGTTATGGGAATAGTCCGTGAGGGTATGGGGTTTGTCCTTCCTTTCTCCTCAACCTCTCTACCAAAGGAAAGGAGCCAAGAAGGATGATGAATTGGGGCTTGCTTTCCATTTCACTCAATGATATTTTTTCCCCAGCTGGAAAGGAGGCAGATACTTCATCTTTGATCCTGAATGATCCATATGAGCTTCAGAGAAGATGACTAAAAGCAATAAATATGCAGCAATGTGCAATTATAGTTGCATAAAGGGATTTTTTTTTCTACATTGAAAATACCAATGAATTTAAATATTTTGAGTAGTTTACTTTTGTAGAAAATATATTTTTAATGCAGTGAGTATGCACAGGTGGGTTTATTAAGTTCCTTTTATGGCAACAGGTGCCAGGGGCTCTTAGTTTTAGACAATGAGGATAATGAGTTTAAATCCAAACCCAGGGAGGAATCAAAAACTGCCATTGAGGGAACAGTCAAAAATATTTTCCATTAGTGCTTTCAGCAGTAGAAGCATCACAGATGCAGTGTAGCTTATGAAGACCAGCTTCTCTGCATACTTCCCACACACAGACATGGAAAAGTTCTGACCTGTGGTGAACAGATAGCCTGACTCCCTCACCTTTGGTATGGTGAGGCCCACCTTGTCCTATATAGCATACTTCCCATAGGGCAGAATATTATCTTGGCATGAGATGATTTATCATCTAGTAATTCTAGGCATGACAAGATAGCTAAAAGGAATAAACATTCTGATACAGTGTCCCTCCATGCCAGTGTAGACAAGATAGAAAAAACAAGGCCATTATAAACCTAAATACTTAATAGCTTGGTCAGTGTTTTAGTCTGCCTTTTCATCACTGTGACCAAAAGACCTGACAAGACAATTTTAAAAGAGGAAAATTTTACTTGGGAGCTCAGTTTCACAGGTCTTAGTCAAGAGATGGCCAAATCCATTTATTAGGGCCTGATGTGAGGCAGACATCATGGCTGAAGTGTGTAGCTGAGAAAAGCAGATTTAGCACTAGGAGAGGCAGGGGGATTGATTTCACTCAGCAAGGACAAAATATGTACTCCAAAGGCATGCCCAAATGACCCACCTTCTCCAGCCACACCCCATCTGGCTGCAGTTACCACCCAGCTAATCCTTACTAAGGGATTAATTCACTGATTGGGTTAAGACTCTCATAACTCAATCACTTCACCTCTAAATCTTCTTGCATTGTCTCATACATGAGCTTTTGGGGGACACCGCACATCTGAACCATAACAGAGGGCAAAGGTTTAATATCAGCTCTTTGCCAGCAGAAGTTAGAGATGAACAGAAAAACCTCTGAATAAGAAGTAGAACCCCCCCCCAACACACACACCATAATTTACCTATTATACAATGCCATTCTACAAATTATAGAAAGTGGTAAAGGAGTAAGTTTTAAGTAAAGATTGTCAAAAATCAAAAGTGTCACTATAAAAGTACTATGAAAGCACAAGAAGGGGAATACTTGGGACTGTTGATTAATCACTGATTCACACACACAAAAATGTCTTACAGAAATATCAGCATGAAGAGAAACTACATCTTAAGCAAAACCATCTGATGACTGAACTCTAGGTGCCTTGTAAACAGGATCTTGGCATTTATTTTTCTCCCAGCAGCTGACTGCAATTTGGTGATTTAAATAAAAGCTGGAATTCTTTTCTACAGATGAAACCTATATATTTGATGTTTGCATTTCTAAAATCTTTCTTCAGCTATAGCTGGTGAATACAGACACAAGCAATACTACACACACACACACACACACACACACACACACACAGAGATGCACTCATTTATCCACATCTTGGGAACAGGGAAGTACTTTCTGACAATATAAAGTGTAATCCTTCTTAGGGAGAACTTATCTTTTTTTGGTTTATAAATATGATTCTCTGGTCTCATATTTTTCAGTGGGTATCTCAGCTCAACAATAAAGCAACATAAGCCTGATTTACCAACATTAGATTTAAACCTGCTGAATTCACCAAAGTTTAGCCTGACCCCCATAGTACAAAGGATAAATAGGCACAGAGCAAATTTTTGTTAATTATACATATAGAAATAGCAATCAATAAACCCATTATTTAACAGAAGGTTTATTTGTTTATTTATATAAACTAAAACAATTTCCATTGCAGTTATTGCCAGTGAGAGCTAATAAAGATCTACTTAGATTTCAAAGATATATTCAGATTTCATGCCCTTCTCTTCCCCAGAAGAATCCAAGCCTCTGCCAGTAGTCATTTAGCAAGATTTTAAGTCCTCATAGTTCAAAAATAAAACCAAGAGGGTAAGAAGCAAATTTATGAAGTATTATTTGAAGAATACTTAATGGGTTGCCTTAAAATATTTTTCTTTCACCAGTTTACTATTAGTGTGATCTGAAACTGCCCCTATCAATCTGCTTTTGGATATAAATCACCCAAAGGCTCTGATAAAAGGCAAATATGTTATAGCCCGATCTGAATTTTCTCAGACCTTAACACATGTGCATTAAAATGAAAATCCGTTTAAATAAATAAATTTAAATGCTCCTGGCTCACACATCGACTTGTACTGACAGGTCCTCAATCCTTCAACCATCCCCGCTGCACTCCCCACACCTCATAAACTCCCTTCCAATAATGCTGGGTCTTCCAGTGGCATCTCAGACCCACTTCTAGCTAATCCCATTCCTTCTGGCTTCTGCCATGGCTTTCTCTGGATTTAGTCGTCATTCTTCAAATACCTCAGTTGGTATTAGAGTCCTCCACAAATTAGATAATACAAGGAACTTGGTTGCAGCAAAAAAAACATCACTTGCATTCTGCTTTAGAGAGATTCTCAATCATTTTTACTTATTTTCTAGAATTTACAGTCTCGCCCCAGTCCCCACCCTGCTGCCACTGCCTCATACATACATGCTATAAAACTTTAGTTAACATTTTCCTGCTTTCCATAGAGATCAGATATGTTCAGTAGGACTGGGAGACAGCTCTAGGTGGCTAAAACCATGGCCCAAAGCTCTCTGCCAAAAATTCATCTAACCTGGCTCCTCACAGGACATTCCTCAGTATTTAAGAAACACGCTTTTGGAAAGCACCAAATAAAAACTTGCCAAGTATGCCTAAATTAAATTCTCAGTTGAGAACACATCCACATATGGAAAAGTGAGAAGTATTAATGATATCATCCACTAACATCTTCACAAGAATTAGATCAGCTGAATCTGCAGAAGAGAGCAGATCTCTGAATGACAGGACAAATGTGATTTTCTTAGAGAGGCAAAAGAGGAGAGCTATATAAAAGCTAAAATATTGAGAGAGATGACTCAGGAGCCAGGTGCCTTCAGAGTGAGTGGCCATGGGCAGCTTGAGGATTTGGGGGACACCTGATTACAGATAGCTGAAACAGGAATGAAGGAAGCCAGAAATGAAGTTATCCAGGTCTAAATGCGTCTGATAGTCCATCTTGGAAAGAAATAATTATCTTTTCCAGTGAAATTCCAAATAAAAGTTTCATTCCATAGATTTGTTATTGGCCTTCTCTGTCATTGGCTATGTTTCATCTTCAGGCAGTCAAATAATCATTGTATATGATACCAAACATCCACTCAATTCAGCCATAATCAAAGGTCCAATGAAGCAGCCAGCTGTTTTCTGTAAAAATGCCAAGCAATCAACCAGATGAACCTCATGCCTGGACTAATGGGAACAACCAGATGTTTGGGTATTATGTAAACGTTAAGTGCCAATGGAAAACAGGAGTGTTCACTGTCATTTTGCACATGGTCTTAAAATGTGCACGTTTGCTTTTCTCATGACTAGGACATACACTCAACAATCTCAAATATGCATAGGCAAACAAAGGTACACACAATGCACTCAAAACAGTAGGGAGAAAGTATATGTGTATAGGAGCATGTCAGAAGTAGGTGGCATAATAAACTAATACTCATGATCTTGATTTCACAGAATGTATTCAGTGTGCCTGACTCCTGCCAGTCTGTGCTCTTCCACATCTTTGTCCGGCTCTGTTCTCCATCTTACGGCATGACTCTGCCAAGCTCTTTTGCCCTCTGGTTCAGCATATAGAGGATGCTGCTGGGAGATGCAGCACAGGAAGAAATAACTAGAGCTTTCCCCCCAACCCCACCCTGCTCTCTTTCTCTGAAGAGAACTCAAAATTTATGTATATATGTGATTGCATGACCAATATGATTCTACAACATGTACGCTCAGAAAAATGAGAAATTATATCCCATCTATGTATGATATATCAAAGTGCATAAATGTATTCTACTGTCATGTATAACTAATTAAAACAAATTTAAAAAATTTTTAAAAATTTGTTGCCCATCACAATATTACCCTCCCTAGAAGTCTTGTATCATCTGTGAATGTGAATATATTGATTTTCCTCTACCCTTACCAGAGCTTAGCTTTATGATTCACTTAAATCTTAATCATCAGGATAAGAAATAACATTTTAAATTAATTTCTATTTATTTGAATATCCAAAGAGAAATCTTTCATATGTTTGTTGATATTTCACATTTATTGATTATTTGTATTTCTGTTTGTGTGTTGTCTATAAAGAAGATATTTATGCAGAATCCTTAGGCAAGGCTAATGAAGAAAAGTTGGTTTGTTCAGCATACAGAAAGCAGCGTAAAAGGACACACAGGCAAATGTCTGCAAAACAGGAAAGAAAATAGTAGAATTAGAACAAAACAAGTTTCAACATTTTAATAATAGGAGTTCAGAGAGAACAAAGAGAAAATGGAGAGAAGAGTGACATCAAAAAAAGAATCCAAAACAATTTTCCAGGGTTGAAGGACACGAATTTCTAGATTGAAAGGGTCTGGGGACTGCGAAGCATAATGAATGAAATCAGGCCCACCCAGTGCTATCACTGTGAAAGTACAACACAGGGAGGAGAGGACCTGATAGTCCAGTAAGATTCCAGAAGGGAGGGAAAAGGAAATCTCCAACAAAGTTTCAAGAATCACTATGGCAGAGGTCTTGCTGATCCCAATAATGAAATCAGAGAACAATGGAAGTATGCTTTCAAAATTTTTAGGAAAAACTGTTTTCAAGCTAGAATTCTACATGCAGTAAAGATCATACTCATACATAAAAGAAGAATAGAACATTTTCAGAGGTATCTAAATATCAAAATTTTTACTTCCGTCACAAATATTTTAAGAAGCTAATAGAGAATGTGCTTCAACACAGGACAGTAAATTAAGGAGGAGAAAGATCTAGAATTCAGGAAATAAGGATACGACATACAGAACAAGGAACTCTTGAAAAGATCTCAGGACTGTGCATTAGGACCAGAGAACAACTGGTCAAAGATTGGAGTAAATCAAAGGTGTCAGGAGAAATTTCTTCAAGATGAAGATGAAAAAATGCCTAATGTGCCCCAAAGTTTTGAGAAGAAATTTTCACAATTAAGGGAGAATTTGGTCTATGGTAGTGTGATGAAAAGTATAGAAAACTTAAGGTAAAAACAACAATAAAACTATATGCTTATTAGCTTCACACAGAATAAGACATTGCTCAAGGAAAAAAAAAAAAAGACCATGGTACAGTACCTAGTTCTTCTATAAGTAATTATATAGTCATAAAAATATTAACTCTGATTACCAGACTAATCAAATTACTATATTGCCAACCTGATAAATGGCTGATACCAGAACTAGATTTAAGTATGATTAAGGAAAGAAATTTAAAAAATTTAAATTCTCTTCCTTCACTGCAGTAAGGCAAAACACAATGCTAACAATATTTTCCACTTAAGTGACTCTCTTCATTGACTTTGTAAATACTCATACTTCTCTGTACTTCTATAGTCTACAGAAAAATGCTAAGGATATAACATGTGTTAAATAAAACATTTTGTGGTAAATCCATTAGTTAACCACTTATTTGAAGTGGATTACATATTGACAGTCATAAAATATGAAAATATTTTACCTTAATTTTATGTAGAACTTTCATCAGAAAGTTTCATCTGAAAAAAAAAAACTTTTTGAAAGTCTACATTAAAACATCAACAACCTTTTGCAATTCAGCTTATAACATTCTCTCTAATGAGAGAAATAGTACATAAGAAAATGTAAACTTAAAATAAATTAAAAAGGACAAATAATTTATGTAATATATGCAGAGTTGTCCCCCAAATCAATTGGTCATGTGATTTGCTTCAGTGACACATCTATTGTTTCACATTACATCATCTGACTGCATTTCTGATAGGCATTAAAGTAATGAAATAGAGAAATCAGTAAAGTCCATTGAAAATCTCACTGTTCTTTCTGCTTGTGAGTTTTTGTTTTTATGACACATACTACAATGTCATCACCTTTACCAGTGGGCAGAATCAGAAGCCAATGCTTAATCATCAGTACCTGCTCATGATAAGGTATGGAAGCACAGTCTACACAATGGAATTCAGAGTGCAGTAGGGAGCTGAGTCATTTCTGCTTCTCCATCCTCAAATCCCTTGAAAATCCTGGGCTGTTATCTCTCACTGCCCCTACAGCTTTCTAATTTTTCCCTAGTAAATTAAGTCTCATGAAATCTGATAGAAAGAGAAGACAAGGTACCGCCTAATCAAAGCAAGATTGATTACTTTCCTGAAATTCTGTAAAAGGAACAATAGCAACTTAAGGAGCTAAAGGCTTTCCATATTCATTCATTTTTAAAATAAACCTGTAATTGGATCATTTGGCTTTAACCATTTATTTGATTTAGAGAAGCAGATTCATTATAATTGGTATTTAAAAATTCATGTCAAAGAGAAAATTATTAAGAACCATGGTTAAAATTTACAATTGGCCAATATAAATTTTTTTTCTATTAATCCTGAGATATTTTTCTGTTGAACATTTTTTAAACTTGTTTAACACTAAGATATATTAACTGAAGATTTAGAAGATTGATAAAAGATACTTGAAACTGCCACACAAGAGAAAAATCTTCCCAATATTTTTTTCCATATAACACTGGAAACCCACAGCAAACTCTGAAAAAGCAGTGAATATACATTTCATAGCCTCAAAAAAATATTTAAGAGCACAATAATTTTATTTGAAAATTCAAGACATCTTGAAAAATAATAGACATTAAGATTATTTATTATCCATTACAGAGTTTTAAGTTATATGCATATATTCATGTGTGTTTACATTTATACCATTTCTGAATGGTATCAGTGTGTTTATAAAAATGCTGCACTCTTTAACAGGGATTTTGATACTAAATTCATCAATGAATCTCTGGGGATGTGTGTCAGAATGAAAGCAAAATTCTAGGAAAAAAATTCTAAACAAAAATGATTTGAAAGGCAGTAATATATATTTGTCTATTAGGAATTGAAACATAATCTTCTAATTTGAAGTCAGAAGATTAAAGTTACCTTTCATTTACCTGTACGACTTCTTTCATTTACTGCTACCACTATACAAACCATTAAGGCAGCTGGCATAAGATGTACTTTGGCCTTTCCTGCCAACCTTCTGCCAGAGAGAAATATAATGACTTCTCTGAATTTCAATGACTGCATATAAAATAATGACAGCAATACTTTGTAAAATGCTAAGACTTTTCATAGACACGAGAAGAAAAGAACTCTGCATTTCATGATATTATTCCATCACAGCTGAGCACAGTTCAAATAGCTTTCTAATTCAGCAGATCTTCGTGATGCTTTTATCATTATCTGGGAATTACTAGAATATTCATATGTGCTCAAATCTTGTTAATTTATTGGCTAGTATTTTTTATCATAACCTCTGGGTTGCTCATTTGCTTTTTAGAAGATGTCAGGAATTAGGAGTCACCTAACAGCACATCAATCTCCATTTCCATATATACTCCTGTTTCAAGTCCAACTGAAGTGAAGGAAGGATGGATTGAGCACTGTTACCTGACATTATAAACAACTAGAAGATCAGACAAAATATAGTAAATGGTGGTTTATAAACATTAAGAGATTGAAAAACTGTAATCGCTGAGAAAAGGGTGACAAAAGCTAAATATGCACCTGCTTACTTCCTGGAGGCAGACAACCCATAGTCAGTCTTTCTGAGTTGAAAAGCCTAGAATTCAGGCAAGCACAGAAAGGTAAAATTTGTAGGGCACAGAATCACAGAGGAAGGAGATACACAAAGAACTCCAGAGTTCTGCCATGGGATCCTCATGAGACTATTGGCTGAGTGCTGAGCTGTGCACATGGGGGGGGGAAATGGCCCAAGCTGAGGAAAGAACCTCAAGAAAGGAATAATTAGAAAAATCCCTGGAGCTCATAGAGGGCTAGGAATAGGTCATGTTCCCACCAATCAGAATAAAAACAGCAGCAAACAAATACACAGTGTATCAAGTTAGAAGCCTCAGAAGGACACTGTATTCCAAGATACTACATTTCATATTGCTGAAAACTGATGATAAAAGCTTAAAATTATCCAGGAAAATAAGATACACTGTGGTGCACTACATACAGAGCTATTTAAAGGAAAACTGACAACAGACTCATCATAAACTATATAAGTCAAATATATTGAAAGAAAAAAAAAGGTCTACCTACAACTCTTTAGAATTGTTTGAGGAAATAGCTTTCAAAAGTGTTTTAGTCAGCTTTTTCGCTGCTATGACTGAAAGACCCTACCAGAACAAATGAGTTTGAGGAAAGATTATAAAGGGCTCACGGTTTCAAAGGTCTCAGTCCATAAGTGGCTGGCTCCATTCCTTGAGCTCAAGGTGAGGCAAGGACACCATGGCAGAAGAGTTCAGAAGGAGGAACCAGTTCAGTGGATGATCAGGAAACAGAAAGAAAGACTGCACCCTCCAGATTCAAAATATATACCCCATAGTCACGCCCCCAATGAACCACTTCCTCCAGCCACACCCCACCTGCCTCCAGTTACCACTCAGTTAATCCCACCAGAGATTAATTCACTGATTAGGTGAAGGCTATAGCCCAATCATTTCTTCTCTGACCTGACATTATCTCACATGTGAGCTTTTGAGGGACACCTCATATTCAAACCATAACAAAAAGTGAAGAATGAATGTACATCTTTGAATAAACAAATGAAGAGAATTAATTGCCAAAAGAACTGCCCTCCAATAACGCTAAAGGAAGTTCCTTGGGTACAGCTGAGATGACACTGGATGGAAGAGACTGAGGAATACCACACCAATAGACATACAAGAGAATATTAAAAAGATTTTTTAAAGTAATTTTCTTATTTTAAAAAATACAAATGACTGTTGGAAGAAAAATTAGAAAAATGTAGTGTGAGGTTTATAATAGAAGTAATAGCACCAAAGATAAAAGCAATTAAATCTTAATGTAAAGTTCTTATACTATATATGAAGATATATAATATTATTTGAAGGCCAACTGGGTTAAGTTAAAGATGTGTGTTGTCAACCCAAAAGAAGTCAATGAAAGAAAAACAAGGAAGTATTAACCAACTATATAAGTTAAATGTAATTATAAAGGTAGTCTATTAATCCCAAGTAAAAGAAGGGAAACAGGAAAAAGTAACAAAGAAGAGGTGAAGCAAATAGAAAACAAACAGCACATTGGTAGATTTAAATCCAACTATCTGTATGACACTAAGTAATCTAAAGATTCTAATTAAAATACAGAGATTGCGACATTGGGTCAAAGGAAAAGTTACTACAAGAAATAAAAGTAAAGGATGGAAAGATAGATAACCACACTAATATTTACCAAAAGAAAATCTGAGTGGCTTTATTAATATTAGGCAAAGGATAACAAAACAAAGAATGTTATCATAAATTATGAGGGATGTTTCATTGTGATAAAGCATTTAATTCATCAAAAAGACAATAATTCTATTTCTGTACCTGCTATAAGCCAAATTATGTCACCACAAAAACTCATGTTGAAAATCTGTCCCCTGTATGTGTGACTGTATTAGATAGGGAATTTAAGAAAGTAATTAAGGTTAAATAAGGTCATAAGGATTGAACTCTGTTCAAGTAGAACTGGTAACCTCATAAAAAAGGAAGAGATACAACATCTGTCTCTCTGTGCCATGTGAGGGCACATTGAGAAGACAGCCACATACAAAATAGGAAAAGAGCCTTCACCAGAAACTGTCAGTGAATCTGGCACTGTGATCCTGGACTTGCCATCCTCCAGACCTGTAAGGAAATACATTTATTTTATTTAAGCTACCCAGTCTATATTAATTTGTTATGGCAGCCTGAGCAAACTAATACAATGCCTACTAAAATAAATTCAGAATAGAGGATATAAAACTGAGAGAACTGAAGAGAGACATAAACAAATATTCCATTATATAGCAGTTCCCCCTTTATCCACAGTTTTGTTCTCTGCAGTTTTAGTTACACATAGTCAGCCATGTTCTAAAAATATTAATTGGAAAATTTCAGAAATAAACAATCATGGATTTTCAATTGTGTGCTACTCTGAGAGACATAATGAAATCACACACTGTCCCACTTCATCCAGTGTATTCACACTGTATATGCCACCCACCTATTGGCACTTAATGGCCATCTTGGTTATAAGATTGACCATAATGTACTTGTATTCAAGTAAGCCTTATTTTTACTTGATAATGACCCCCAAGAGTAGTGATTCTGGCAATGTGGATATGTCAAAGAAAAGTCTTAATGTGCCTCCTTTAACTGAAAAGAAAAGAGTTATATGTGGAATTTGATACCATCTGCAGTTTTAGGCATTTACTATGGTTTTTCGAGCATATGCCCTCTGTATAATAGGGGACTACTGTGGTTAAAGATTGACTCTCCTCCCTCAATAATGCAATAAAGAGTCAGCACCTCTGAAGGATACAGAAGACTGGAACAACACTATGAATTAATTTGACCTAAATGACATTTATAAGGAACTCTGCCCAACATAAACTTTTTAAGAACATATTGAACATTCATCATATTCAGTACCATAAGTCCTAATAAGTTTAGAAGATTATATAAAGTATATTCTCTGTCAACAAAAGTATTAAATTAAAAATTGGGAGATATCTAAAAAAATCTCCAAATATTTGAAAAAATTAACACACTTCTATATAATTCTTGAATAAAGAAGAAATGAGAAGAGAAAATTTAAAATAACTGATTATTTGAAAATGAAAAGTTAACATATCAAAAACATAGGGGAGTCTAGGCATGATGGCACACACTATAATCCCAGCAACTTGGGTGGCTGAGGGGGGAGGATCTCAAGTTCAGGGACAGCCTCAGCAACTTAGTAAAGCTCTAGCCAACTTAGGGAGATCCTGCCTCAAAATAAAAAATAAAGAAATACACAAATAAAAATAAAACCTGTGGATGTGGCTCAGTGGTTAAATGTCCCTGGGTTCAATCCCTGGTACCCCCCTCCCAAAGTAGGGGATGCAGCCAAAGAAGAATTTCAAGAAGAAATTATAGCAAATTCTTACATTAGAAAAAAAGAAAGTTCTCAAATAAATTATCTAAGTTTCTACCTTAAAAGATTACAAAAAGAATAGAAATTTTAAACCCAAAGCAAGTAGAAGGAGGAAATAATAGAGAGCAGATATCAATACAGAAAAAATGTAAGAAATCAACGAAACCAAAAACCAATACTATAAGGAGAATCGTGAAAGTAATAAATTCCTATTTGGAATGATTAGGGGTGGGGAGAGAAAACACAAATTACATATACTGGGGATGAAAATATACATCATTACAGATTCTATCAATGTTAAAAAGAATGTCCCTGCCCCTGAAAGGTTTAGAATACAGTTGGTGAGAGAGGCTCTACTCAAAGGAAACAATGAGAAATGTTATCATCATACCAGTACTACTAATAATAAACACTAACTGATCATTTATTATATGCCCAGAAAAGTTCTAAGTATTTTATGTACATTAAGTCATTTAATCATCACAACTCTAATTATGTAACCACTATTATTAACCCCATTCATTAGATATAATTCCAAGATACTTGAACAACGTAGATATGATAAGATGCTTTAGTAATTCAGTATCAGGAAGAGAAATCAGGACTTGGAGGAGAAAATAAGCATTGCACTATTCTAGGAAAAATGTCAGGGAAGGACAAGGTTTGTGCTAGCTCTTGCAAGGTTTATGCTGATGATTGTCAGGCTTTTTCACACTAGTTTAGTTGTCACAATCTAACATTATCAACAATCTAGGCCTTCAGCAAAGAGTCTAAGTCTATTCCTCAGTTGACTCAACAAACATTTATGGAACACCTACTAGATTGTAGGCTCTGGAATCAGAGATGAGAATGTATATACACTACAAAACAAATTTCTAGTTGTCACTGGGGTACATACAGTTCCTGCCCTCAAAAAGATTGTATATAATCTATTTAGTTGTGCATGTTTGCATATATATATGCAAGTCAACTATGAAGCAATTAAGACTGTTATAATAATGAAATAAAATGAATATTGCATTTGGCTCTCCTTACACATGGGTTCCACATCTTTGAATTCAACTGTGGATGGAAATACCACCCCCTTTTTCTCATCATTATTTCATGAGCATTATAGTAGAAAGAAAATTTACATAGTATTTGCATTGTACTAGACAGTATAAGTAATCTAGGAATGAGTTAAAGTGTGAAGGAGGATGTATAAAGGTTTATATGAAAATACTACACCATTTTATATAAAGGACTTGAGTGTTCCTGTCCGTGATATCCACAGAAGTCCTGGAACCACTCCTCCAAGGATACCAAGAAATAACTGTAAACAACTTCCAGACAGCAGGAGATTTGTATGAATTAACTAGAGATAGCTTGGTAGAGAAGATTATTTGGAGCTGAATTTTGAAACAGTCACATTTTTGTGAGTAAAGGAGGAGAAAAGGATGTACCAGCTGGTGATAAAGTAAGAAAAGCTCAAGTTGGAATGAGTACAGTCAGTTTAGCTAAGGGTGGGTAATGATAGAAGACAGCTGAAGATGAAGCCAAACAAGTAAAGGTAAAAAAAAAAAAAAAAAAAGTATACAAATTGCAGCATGAGAATTAATTTGTATCCATGATTACTGTTGAGCATATAGGCTTGATAATTTTCACCTGCAAATTCTAACTAAATCATTCTGCTTTACTTATGCAAAAGAAAGGGCAGAAATATAAGAGGGAGTGCAGATGATGCCCAAAACAATAGGAAAAATGTTTTGAAGATCAGTTGATATGCATATAATTTCCTTAGAACTCAAAAATATGAATAGAAAATTAAAATAGAGAAAACCTATAACTGCTCCAAGAACTTGATTTTTTAAAAAAAATAAATTTTGAAAAAAAAAAGTCAAAAGATTCTTTAAGCAGTTAATAAACATGTATTACTGTTCCCAAGGAATATTATCAAATCATAAGAAGATAGTAATTTTCTACCAAAGAGTAGTATATAATAATTGATACTTCTGTGGACTGGTAAAATATCTGCTCTGCTCAAACGACAGGCATTCGGTGTGTCCAGGGGATATTCCCACTGCAATTTGTCAGTTGATTAGCAAATGTTCTTAGTGACAAGCATGCACATAGCCCAGGAATAATATATCCTTATCCTCATACTTGGTTCATATCACTTCTGTGCAATGTCCCTGTACTCTCCTAGTTCTTTCTAATGGCCCCAACTGCCAGTTAAACAATTTCTCCCTCTCTGGATCTAAATTTGGACATAGGTATTAAGTTTGTGTGTCTGATGAGACTAATTAAATCCTTTGCAGAAATGTGAAGTAATCAGTCCCAGAATGAAAGAGAAAAAAATGAAGAAGAAAAATCCCAAGATATGAATCTGAAATAGTTGCTGTCTCTATTGAGGATTCATAAGATCACAGCTGAAAGAACATTCTACCATAAATTGAAGGACTCTGTATTAACAGCAGGAAACAAAACCTCATCTCACTAGTCTTCTCCTACTAATCAGCACAACCACAAGTTCTACATACCTCTATCGACACCTAGTGTTCAGAGCCAGGTAAACCAGAAGGTAACATTTTTCTTCAGTCTTTTTCCAAGGCCCCACAGTTAGACTTGCCCATTCACTGCAGCCTACATCAGAATTCTTCCTGTGATCTTTTACCCTGCTTCAGGGCATGCCCATGAAAGCGTAATTACAAATTTATTTTATTGTCCTTAAACTCCCATTTAGTCAATTGTCCTCGAGTACTTTATACTGCAAGCAGCTCCCTAGGATGACTCTTTCCACTTAGCATATGTCAAACCTCCACCTTTCCTTCTCCCTATCTTCTCAATTACTTGAATGTAGACTCTCTCCATGTAAAGTCTATATATTTTAATAGCATTATTTGCCACATGAAATATAATTTAAAAGACTATGCCAGAAATGTACTAAAATTGTTCATAACACCAACATTAGAGTGGCTTTAGAGTTGTTTCGTTGAGGAGCTTTACTTTTTACCTCTTATTCCCACAACCTATGAGACAGAAAGAAATATAAATGGGTAGAAAAAAGTCAACATAATGTAATAACAGAAACAAACAAACAAAAAATCCCCAAGGGCAGTAAGTTCAGAGGCCCTATTTCCTTCTAAGCAATCTTTAAAGATAAGTTTGTGCTGTTTCTAGTTGGAAAGGGTGAAATTTTTTGAAGAGGTAAGCTTTCAGATGGCAATATTTTTTCCAAAGATATTTTTAGGCCTATATTCTCATATTCAAGTCAGACATCTTCATATCAGGCAAAATAGAAGATGTGAGCAACTAGATGAGGTTGATATATAGAAGCATGAACATGAACTGCGTTCTCAGTTGGTCTTGGATTTAACCTGGTTACATTTGCCAGGTTGCAATGTTTGGAATATATTTATACTTTAAAATTATTCATCACTTATCTGAAACTGAAATTTAATTGGTTTTCCTGTCTTTTATCAGGCAACCTGATTTGGAGTGGAACAAAAGACCTAGCTGGAGTCATTTTTATGGATTATAATGGTACTTGGTGAGGTTCCAAAGATCAAATATTGAAGAAAAGTCCCAATGTTGTAAACATTCAAATACTTTGCATTTAATTAATGCTTCATATTTGATCCATCATTTCAGATTTATTTTACTATCTGGATCCTCCACATGACAACCTTTAGGTGGATATTTCTATGTACATTTTAAAGCTCAGAGAAATTAAGGAGTTATCACTATGATCCACATGGAGCTACATGGGAAAGCCAGAACTTGGATCCAAGTCTCCCAGTATGTGCAGTGTCTACAAATAAAGAAAAAGTTCATGTGAACACTACAAAAAATGTTCAATGTCTGAGCTACAGATGAACATTAAATCTCTGGCAAACAGAATAAAACTAACACAAAGACCTAAAGCCAGCAAAATGAAGATATTCTCTGATATGCCTTATATAGTTTCAAACTCTATAGAGTCGAGTTTGGGGTTAAGCCACAAAACTATTCACTTTATTGTTCCAAGTAGTGAAACATTACTATTGTGAAACAAGCTTATTCATATATACCCTCAATTTCTAAGTCTCTAACCATTACTTTTTATAACCCATTTATGTATACTAGAGATCTTTAATGAAAGCTCCTGATAATCCAAATCTGTTTAATCAGAATTCATTTTCCCTAGATCTTTCCACTTTAAATTTAGAAAATAATTCTCCTCCCTATTAGCGCTGAGAGTTGTTTTTAAGTTGTAGAGTAGTGACAGCTAGTGTTCATACAGCATATTGCACTTCTCCCTTGCACATTTTTTATCTCTTACCTTTGGTCCTCAAGTTTTAGTGTTCATAAAAATTCCCTGAGCAATTAAGCTGCAGATTCCTCCTATCCAAGTACTGACCAGATCTGACCCTGATTAGCTTCCAAGATCAGACAAGATCAGGCATGTCCAAGGTGATAGATATGGCTGTAGACAGGATGCACATTCCTAAGCCTTCACTATCACAGATTCTGATTCTACATATGTATGGGGGTGATGTATATTTTCACCAGCGCCACTGGTGCCAACCCCTTTCCAACCTCCTGGTTAATCTCATCTAAGAATCTGTAACAGTACTTCTCAAACTTCACTGTGTAAAGGAGGCCCTGGGGGTCTTGTTAAAATACAGATTCTGAAACAGTAATTTGGGGATAGGCTCAGAGATTCTGCATTTCTATCAAGCTCCTGGGTAAATTTATAGGCACCTTTATATTGCTGTTTTAAACTTAAGTTTGTCCATTTCTTTTAATGTAGCTAGATCATTACAGGCTGAATCTCTGAGTTTACAAAAATGTGACTGATTGATGGTTCTTGCTCAGTGGTTAAAGAGATTTTCCGTAACTCTCCTCCTGTTCTCTACTCTGTCCATATACTTATAGTCCTAAAGGATATTCTTAAGAAGTAGCTGGGAACAGTCTGTTATGCCCCCGATGGGAGTCCTACCTAGACCTATGCTTGTTCCTCTCTAGTCCAATCCATGTTCTGGGACCAAACAGAAAGGCCCAGGGCAGTAGCATCCCATGAATTCTATGAAAAAAAAAAAAAAAATATATATATATATATATATATATATATATATATATATATATATATATATGAAAGCTCCTCATTGCATTATCACCTATCCATAAGAAAGGAGTTCAGTAATGACAACAAGCTTGCTGAGAGACATTTTATTACATGGATTATCTATATAATTCTCAAAGTATCCATAAAGTAGATTATATTATTGTTCCTATTTAATTATGAGGAAAAAGATATAGAGAAAAGCAGGTAGGTAATAGTCAATATCTAATATCTCAATTAAAGCCTCGTTTTAGACTGTATGAGTCACATTCAAACTAAAAAAAAAAAAATTTGAATCCAGGCTCCACTTCCCTTGTGTCCCAGAGGCATAACATTCACTCTACCTTTTCTCTGTAATGTACACGTGTTGACATCCAGCAATAAATGGCTACAAAATACAAGAGGTTTCCAGGACAACCTAGGTTTTCTGTAAATTGCCAGAGTGTCTGCCTGTCATAATGGATAAAATACTAAAGAGCTACCAGAGCATCCATGCAGACAACTTCAAAGATGTATTCTCAACAGTTGAGTTCTGTGACCGAGTCAAAGAACAAAATTAACCACATACTTTTCTTTTGCCCACACCCTTTTTATTCTTATTACTCTTCCTTTACATGTTACTTTACTTCAAACAAATAATAGCTCTATGAAACCTTTTTAAAAATAACACAGAAAACTGTCTCCAAATTTCTACTACACTTTAGATATGCTTAGTTGAGCAGAAAATATTCCCTTTTGTCTCTTATGGTTTTATAATACTATTGTCTTTATAGAAATAGCAGGCTGAGATATACAATCGTCTTTCCAGGTTGAGCACTCAGTGTTGAGTATGTATTCCTTAATTTGCTTAAGTACGCATTCTTTATTGTTGAGAATCAGTGCTATCTAGAATAAAAAGGAGGCCATGTGTTTATCAGAAGGCATTAGAAGGCATTAATGCAGGCAGCTGTGAGACTGAGATGAGAAAGAAAACCCTAAGGATTACATATTAGCTTCTGAATAATCTCATAATCTGGGACTTTGATCAACCTTTATAATTCTAGGAAGGCTCTGTTTTTCCTGTGAATATGAAGACCAAACCAAAAGGGAATGAAAGCAGGAGAACAAGTAGATAAGGAAAATTGGAATTACAGTTGAGAGACAGCTACTCGCCTCTCTCTGTTTCATTTCATGGTATGAACAGAGAGTTGGGAGCCACACAAATACAAGTTTGAATCTCATAATCTAGCATCTATCACTGCATGTAACTCTATGGTATCAGGTAGTTTATTTCGCATCTGAATATCACTCAGTTTCTTTATTTATGAATTGTAGAAACTACTACTTACCTGGCAGAATTGTTGGGAAGATAAATGATAGGCAAGTATGGAGCCTGGAAATAGAACCACAAAGAACAGCAGTTATTAATGATTCTGACCACCACTTCTTCATACGTTCAGCTTTCAAAACATATTTATTGATCACTTCTCTGTGGCAGAAATAGAGTGAAGGTCCAGAAACAGTGAAAAAAGAGAAAAAAAAAATCTCTGTCTCAAGAGGTCTATGCAACATCCTTTGAAAACCACAGTAAATAAAATCCATCCCCCACTGCTCCATCAAAACTCCTTCAGCAAAGTCACCACTGCCCTGTCAATCAAATATGATGGATTCTTTTGTTATTAGATGAACTTCCTCCTGTTCCATCTAATAACATTGTGCAATTACTTTCTGATGTCTAGAGTTCTGTTCTATGATGATTTTATTCTACTTTCTGATGAAAATTTTCTACCTCTGTCACTAGTTTTTTCTTCTGCTAACCCTTTGATATTTCCTAGAGTTCTAATTTTTGCCATCTTCCTTTCAGATGCTTCACAAGTGGCCCTTGATCTTTTCATAGACATGGACTCCTTTAAGAATCTAAAGAAACTATGCACCTTCTCCCTAGGGCGGGGAAATGGATCTTCTTATAAATTATACAAAAATGTACATACATTTTTTGGAGTTTCATAAACTTTCTTCTAACTTCCCAAAGCCTATTCCCAAAAGCCTAGTTCTCCAACTCAAGGGGTTCCTGTGCCTTAACATGTCAATGAGCCTGTAATCTCTATTTCCTACATAATCCACTTTCCTTAGCAATAGTTAGGCTTTCAAACAACTAACTGGACAATTCCACATGAATGTCCTTCAGTCATCTTAAAATATCCCACATGAAAAATTGTGCTGTATATGTGTACTATGAATTACAATGCATTCTGCTGCTATGTATAATAAAATTAGAATAAATAAGTAAATTTTTAAAAATATCCCACACCAATCTCATTATCTTTCCCCTTAAAACTATTCTTCTCCTAGGAGGCAATATTCTATGAGAAAGGGAACGTTAACTTAAAACCAAACAGACCTAGATTTAAATGTAACCGTGGAAACTTGAGTAAGATACTTAACCTCTTTGGGCTTTGATGTTTTTATTTATAGCAGGAGAATAATATTATCTCCATTTTCTGCATTGTTTGTAGAAATAAAGTAGCTAGAGAAAAATACCCATCCAAGTGCCTGCCTCAAAGCTTATATTCCACAAATATTAATATTACTGATTTTCAGTCTCAATAAAAGCACTTCCAAGTCAGGCATAATGGTGCACACCTGTAATCCAGGCTACCTTAGGATGTAGCTCAGCAAGATATGATAGGTTGCCTAGCATGTGCAAGACCCTGGTCAATACACAGTTAATATAAAACCGAACAGAACACAAACGAAAAACTCCATTCATCAAGTGTCTCACACCAAAAATTTAGGGATAATCTTCAACTTGTCCCCTTTTCCTCTTTTATAACCAAATGGATGGCTATGCTGTGTTGATTTCCCACCTTTCCCCAGCCCTTAGTTGGGACTCTTGTGTTCTTTCTCATGGAGACCACAATTTCTCCTGCCCCATTGGTCCAATTCAGTCCCACACCTTCCCAAATCTGTGCTCTGTACTGCAGCCAGATGATCTTCCCAAGACACAAATCTGATAATTTCATGACTCTGCTTAAATCTACCCACTGCTTCTCAGTGCTTCCAGTATTACATGTACCTTACAATGGCATTGAAAGCTGATAATGATTTCCCCAAATCTACCTTTCAATTCAATTTCTCAAACTAGTTTTGCATTTCCCAGACACCCATAGTGTTTTGGATTCTGTACTTCTATTCCTGCTGCCTCTGTTGCCTGAAATGTCCTCAATTCTACGTCTCTCCTTGACACTTAGGCAAACACCTATTCGTTGTCAAAGCACAAATATTACCTCTACTGTGAAGTTATTCCTGACAGTGATCCCCCTGCTGTATTGTTGATCACTGCCTCTTTTTTTCTCTTACTTCTCTGTGACAGATGATTTTCTATCACGGCAAAGATGAATAATATGTGGTTCCTGGTCTCAAAAAGCTTACAAACATCATTCAACCAGAAATCTTATTATGTAACGACAAATAGGAAAAGGAATTATGAAGCACAAAATCATGAGTTGTAAATAACTGCAACATTGAGCTCAGTGGTCCCTTCTCTAAAGGCTTCTATGCTGTATTCTACTGCAGTGTGTGTGTGTGTGTGTGTGTGTGTGTGTGTGTGTTCCTGTTGTTATTACATAAGCATAGCTACAAAACTCATTTCACAAAAACTCTGATATAGACACAATTATTATGCTGTTCATAAATGAGAAAATTAAAGCATGAAGGGTCTAAGTAATTTGCCCATATGACTCCACTAAAAATACCAGATTCAAGACTCCTCCCCAGCCTGTTTTGTTTCACTTTTACCTACATATCTAGGGTGCTGCCCTTCTAGAATAGCATCAGTGGAGGTGGTAGAGGTATTCGTATTAAAAATATAATCCAGAATTCTCTCCTTAAGTCTAGAATGTCTACTTTAAAATTTAATTTCATGTCACTATACTTACAGTGTAAAGATCCCAAATTGCCAACTTCTTTGGAGCTTTTCTGCACTCTCCATCCCTGAGGGACTTGACATCCAGATTGTAACTGGAGACCAGAAGCCCCAATAAAGAGAGCTCTCACCTCTTTCTTATTTTTCTTGCTTACATCTGGCATTTTCTCTGAGAAATATGCCATTCTCCTTCAACATCAAATCTCATCTTGAATCTGATGAATTCAGCCATTAGCCCAATTTTAGAGACACAAATTTCTAATATTAAAAAGTAACAATTGGGGCTAGGGTTGTGGCTCACTGGCGGCGTACTTGCCTGACACATGTGAAGCACTAGGTTCGATGCTCAGCACCACATAAAAAATAAAATAAAATAAAGTTCTAAAAAGTAAAAAGCAACAATTAAAAAATACAATTCAAAATGAGGAATTTTTATTTTCCATCTCAATACTGACCAGCTGTCTTGCACTATGGACAGCAAAAAGAAAATAAATATTCAGCTTGAGGAGTCTGGGTCAAGGACAATCTCCTAGTAGTCAGTGGTTTTGAGATGTCAGATGATGTTTCCCAGGGAAGTCATGGAATCTCCTTCCATGGATATCCTTAGCTAAGATATTTTAAGACATTTTGCTTCGTCTTGGATTGAGTATTCATTGATCTGAACAGCTGCAGGGTGTCAGATGGCATGCAATTTGTGAAGACCATTAATTGGGACACTAATTGTAGTAATTGGACAAAAGTAGAAAAAGTTTGCTCCATGTTTCCAAAAGAGAAGAGTACTTGTTAAATTAATTATACTTATGATTGTGGGGAAAATGCTCAAATTACCTAATAGAACTCTTTTCAAATATCTTATAAAAATATAATTGCCAATGATTGTTTTCCTAGGTATTACCCAACTGATTTAGGAACATGTCCACAGAAAAACCCTGCACACAAATCCTTTAAAGCAGATTACTCGTAATCATCAAAAATTGGAAGAAAGCAAAGTATTCAGTTTGTACATTAAAATACTATTCAGAGGTTAAAAAATACAGGAATGAGCTATCAAATCACATACACAAGAATGAAGGCTAAAAAGAAATCAGTCTGAAAATGGTACTTATTATATAGTGCCATTTCTATGACATTCTGGAAAAGTTGAAACCATAGAGATGGTAAACAGATCAGTGGTTGTTAGGCATTTGAAGAGGTGAGAGGGTTTAGTACATGAAGCATAATGGACTTTTTTTTTTTTTCAGAGTGGAAAAAACATTCCATAAGTATATGGAATGAAGTATACATGACAATATGTCATTTACATATGAATAATGTTATGTACATATACACACAACACGATATATGCATTTGTCAAAACTCCTAGAATTTTACAGCACAAAGAGAACTTTAATAGATGAAGATTTTTAAAGAAATCATAGGAGCTCAAAGAATCCCAGGATAGAATGCAGACTAATATAAAGCAAAACAGTTTATATTACAAATGTATAAAATAACCTCATTGAAAAAGGTGGGATTGCTGACCTGAATAAATATGGAAATGAGTGGAGTCTGTTAAGACAAAAGGCAAAAAAAGTATACATAAGTATTGGACTCTAGCTGTTAAATCTGTTTCCCATAGGCATACCTGGTAACAATTCTGAACCCACTATACGTGTACATGGAGAGTTAACAGTTCTGAACTCACTATACATGTAAACAGGAATTGAACAATTAATTAAATAGATGACAGACAATGAGAGCCGAGTTTCTCACACTGGAGTGCAAAGTTACAGATGAGCAGAGGGAGGAGACGAGCATGATCCATGTGGTGCTGGATTAAAGCTGGAGACATCAGCATGAACTCTTGTTTAGCTGACAAAGAAACAGATGGATACATATATAAATTATTTATAGATACCTGCATTTACTCAGGTTAATTTACATACATATATCTCCTTGCTCTGCAACTGAAAAGGCCTAGAAGCAACAATATTCAAAATGTCCAACTCTTGATTTCTAATGTCATTTTCCATTAAAAGGCCCATGGCTCCTTGGGAAAGTGATGATTCTAGGATTAGATCAGGGGAACATACTAGATGATCCTGGAGCATCTTGTAGTGCCAGAAACTAAGGAAGTGTTCATGGAAAACAAAACACAAAAAAACTTCAAGCGTATGTCAAAAAGGCAGAGGTGTCAACTAAAAGAAATTCCAATGATCAAAACAGGAAAAACAACAAAATACTATTGGATCACAACCCCAAATGTAAAACATCCATAACTACATTCTAATATGAATGGCTGAATACACAAACAAATGGGGCAGAACAGAAGATCTCCCATGCAGAAGAACTGCAAATAATTTATGAAGATAGTTTACTATTAAAGAGATGAAGCACAACTTCTCACTCCTACAATTTGAGCTGCACATAGTGACATCCTTCCAAAGGAAAAGAATAACTTCACAGTTGAAAAATCTGGCAAACACTACCTTAGCAAGGTGATAAAGATTAGCATCAATAGTGAAAAATCATATGTACTCTTGATGTGATGTGTTAAGGAGGGTACTTTACCTCTTTATCCCCCAAGTCCTATAACTCCAATCAATACATAAGAAAAAACATCAGGCAAACTCCAACTGTGGGATATTCAACAAAATGTCTTATGGAGAATGAAGGGAAGGGAGGGAGGATGAGAAAAGGAAAGACAGTGGATATAACTTTCCTATGTACATATACCACAGTGAATCTCACAATCGGGTACACCCATAAGAAATTAATTTTAAAAAATAACTATGGGTAAATGGCAGAAAGATCAATCAAGGGAAAGGAGCAGAGGGTGGGGAGTAGAAAGGAAAAGGAGAGGTGCTGGATTAAGAATTAGAACAAGATATTTTCCATGCTTGTACAAGTATGTCAAAATGGATTCTACTATCATGTATTATATAAAAAAAATAGTGCTTTGTTAGTATGCCTCAAAACTATCAAGGTTACAAAAGCAAACCAACTCTGTGAAACTGTCACTGCCTGGAAGAGTCTGAGGAGACACGGTGACTAAATGTGATGTGGTACTCAGAATTCTGATACACAAACAGACAATAAGTCAAAAATTAAGAAATATGAAAAAAAAATTGTGCTTTAGTTACTATTTTTTAAAAAATGCATTAACATAAATTAAAAGGATATGTTATTTATAAATAAATCATTGGATACGTATTTACCGAGCCTGTAGTGAAAGTGGCACTGTAGTAGAAGTGGGGACATAAAAAGAAAAAGTGTCCTGTGCTCAAAAGAAAAATATTCGTGAAAAATACATAATTATACAAAGAACAGAAGACTGTATATTCTGGAGTCAGTAAGAAAAGCTAAGAGTGGGAGGAATCTATCAAATAAAACAAAAATCAATGAACTAAGGGAAAACTCCCGCCTAACACTGCCTGGAGCCCTCCTTGCTAACTCCCAGCTGACACCTCCCGGCTTTGGTCCACCCTTGTTGTCAGCCCAGGCTCAGCCAATCGAAGGTCGGCTCTGGTAGGCCTACGTGACACGCGTGCGCATCATCGGTTCGACGATCCTTTGCATCGATGCACTTGGAAGCAACTTCGTTGGCCTGGTCGTGACCAAAGTAGCTGCTACCCTCATTGCCTTCGCCGCAGCCATTTTGACGGTGCGAAGAGTCAGAATCTGGGACCGCTGGAGGCGGGTGGTGATTGGTACGGATGGTTTCCGCCCGCCTTAGCCCCTCCAAACTCGCCAATCTTGGGCCCAGACTTCTCGGTATTGCCCTGATTACGGAGATCCCCTGTCGTCCTATCACCGCCCCTTCCTCTTCCGCGCAGCCCGAGCCTCCTTTCGGAGCTGTTGCCAAACAGCCCTTATCCGTGTTAAAACATCTGCGTGGACCCCGGCGCTCTGAAGGCTGGCCGTCCCACCTCCCCGGGTCGGGTGGGTTTTCCGCCGGCACACGTGTGCCCGGGGACACTCGGAGCCGCGACCTCCTGGGGTCGGCGGGGGGAGTCTGGCCTCGGGGGTGAGGGGCAGCTCGGAGGTCATCCTGCCGAGGGGGAGGGACTCAGCACGCAATTGTGGACGTTTCGGAGCGGTCCCTCAGAGTTCTGTCTGTCGTTAGCCTGTTTTGTTTTGTCCTTTCCCAGGAATACTTTGCGAAGGAGAAGATTTTGTGTCTTTCTTCTCCACTGGAAATGGCCAATGTGAGTAGTCTTAAAAGTCAGTTGAACTTGTTAGGAATCAGACGGATTTCATTATGAGGGCTTTGACGTCATGATGTTAGTGTATCAAAAATGTCAGGAGAAGCAAGGGGCTGTGAAATTATGTTGTGATCCTTTTAAGGTAGTTTGAACACAAATATTCTTTTAATATGCATGTACTTATCTCTCCAATTTTATTTTTCTAGACAGAAAATTTTAAAACCCAATATTTTAAAGACATTATTTCAGTAAGTATTTAGAATTTATATAAAGCCCCTTTTTATTTCTGGTTAGCAAAACTGAAGGATTTGTAGCCATTGCAATATAGGAAGTGGCCTTCCAGATTCTACAAAATGAAATCAAAAGGTATTCATTCACATCAGCATTGACTCTTAAGTACCCTGTGATTAATTATACACATCCAAGGATGAGGGTGTATTTCAGTGAGGGAGTGCTTGCCTAGTCTGTGAAAAAAGAAAAAGAAAAAAAGTTATACACATCCTACTTTACCTTAGAGAATTCATATAATATGGACATAAGACATATGAAAACAGCTACAATAAAAGTAGTACATAATCTTTTTTTAAAACTTTGAAAAGGTACAATGCACATTCAGAGTTTTGTGCAGAAGGAAAAGTAGGGTTTGGAGACTACTGTGAAAAGCATTTGAGATTTGAAAACTGAATAAAATCTGATAATTAAGATATGGGTGGGAAGAACAGAAGTTGTTCAAAGAACACTACTCATTGCTCCTTTCAAAAATTAAATCATTTCCACCTGCTGATCACTAGAAGGTAAGGTTGAATTCTGAGGTTGGGACCAAATAATAGGGAACCCTGAATGAAGCCATATTCCGTAAATTGTGGTGACCTAATCAGACCTGAATGTTAGAAAGATGGATGGGCAACAGCAGAGATATTATTCTTGCAATTAGTAAGTGCAAATGTGTGGCTACACAGTCAAATCATAAGAGTAGTCTAACAATTTGGGCTTAATTTTAACATGAATTTTTGCCTACCCATAATCTGTACAGAACAGAACGTTGTAAAAGGTGTATATGGTACTTTGAAAAGAGGGAAATTAATGTAAGTATAATATTAATATCTGACCTTTATTTTGGCTTACATGAATATAAATTAGTTCATTAGGGCAAATAGTTTAGGTTATTTTTTAGAATGAAATTTATACTAAAAAATTTTAGTATTTAAATTGTTTAAAATTTTTGTATTAATTTATATGCATTGTAAACTCTGAATGGATGTTAGTAATGAAATATGCATGTCTTTGACAGTTTAGTTAACATTCCAATTGAGAGTTATATCAATGCTTCAGAGTCTAGCAAACTGATATTATAACTCTTTTTAAAATATACCTTTTGTGATGTTATGCTTTTTATCTAAAAAATTACAGATTTTATTAAAATTTCATATATGGTAGGATACTTGTTGAAGAAATACATACCTGCTTTTCATAAAAATACAGCAGTCCTGAATTCACGTAGCCCAATGGCATTAGTTAGCAACAAATTGCTATAGCTACCAGAAGGCTGCTTCTTTATATCAGAAAGGCATATTTCAAGTTTGTCTAGTTTCTGAAGCATGGACATTTTGACTCTTAATATGTATGCTAACTGATTTCCATTAAACTAAGAATTTTTAGTGATGGGTTTTTTACTATTAAAGAGCCAAATCATATATATTTTAAGTTTTGTGGGCCGTATACTCTTGGTTACAGCTACTTCACTCTGCCATTATGGTGCAAAAGCAGTTAGACACAATGAATAAGTGAATGGGTATGTATGTATTAAAATAAAACTTTGTTTACCAAAGCAATAGGCTGTACTTGTGAATAATTTGCCAACTCTTGCATTAATTCATTGTGACTCAAATATTTTTGCTAAAAGTGTATGCATAGAAGATATTTATATATTCACCCATTATATCTGATTTCAATGTCTAGGAAATGAATATAAGATCAGAAAATGTACCGCAAAGATTTATGCTAAAATGAAGGAAATTGGACATTGCCATCCAATCAAAAGAGACTGGCTTGGGCAATAATTACCACTATTTATTTATTTATTTACTTACTTACTTACTTACTTATTTATATATTTTGGTACCTAGGTTTGAACCCAGGGGCACTTAACCAATGAGCACCTCCTCAGCCCTTTTTCATTTTTTATTTTGAGATGGGGCCTTGCTAAGTTGCTAGCTTTGAACTTGCAGTCCTTCTGCCTCAGCCTCCCAAGCCGTTGGGATTACAGGTGTGTGCTGCTGTGCCTGACAATTACCACAATTTATAAAATAAGAATACTATTAGAAAGGAAACAGATTTTGGTCCAAGGAGAGGTTTGGAAATTTCTGTATCTTAAGGATATAAGAATCTTACTTTTGCTACCTTTGTAGTGTTGTCTTTAAATGAAGTATCTTTTATGAGTTTCCTTTCTTTCATGACACAATTGAATTCTGGCCTTTATTGGAAAAGACATATACTTTTCTTTGAATTATTACTTGTTTTTTTTTTGTCTTAATATTTGTATTGTCAACCTAAAATGAATGGGATATACAAAGGCTTTCCAAAGAAAAATAGTTTATTTTATTTGGGAGTAAGAAAGTGATTGAAATCCAGAACACACATACCTTGACAGACAGTGGGAATACACAGAAAGACAAGGGTTTTTAAAAGTAAAATGAGGAAGGTTCCATAGTTATTTTCAAATAATTATCCTTGGTCACAAGGATCAGTAACAGAGGTACTAAGTCCAAGTTTGAATGGGTGGGCAGTTGTTGAGTAGACAATATTATAAAGTTTTTTATATACAAGCTATGGTAGCCTTGTGTCGATTGTGGTTTGGGCAATCTTTTGTGATGGTTTCTGTTATCAGGCATACATGTGTGAAGATGCCCTCCCCTCCCCAACCAGGGTTTTTCTGTCTTCATTTTATTAGAGTTCAACATAAATGACAGCTTTGATTCTGACAACTGACAGTATTTTATTTTTTAAATTATATATGTATTTTAATGCTTGTTTCATAGTAGGTTTCAACAGAAGTGGAATAAATTTTGGCTTTAAAAGATGTATTGCAGTATGAAAACTTGGCAGAAATTATAACATTTATATCTAGAATAAATAGTCCTATTTTTCCTGCCATCTTAGGTGCTCTGTAACAGAGCCAGACTGGTTTCCTATCTCCCAGGATTTTGCTCTTTAGTTAAAAGAGTTGTCAATCCAAAAGCCTTTTCAACTGCAGGATCGTCAGGTTCAGATGAATCTCATGTGGCCACTGCCCCTCCAGATATATGTAAGTAGATGTTATTTTTGCTTCACTTATAATCATTTCAAAATATTTGAGTTGCATTTCCTCTAATATTTCTTCTTCTGATTTAGGAAGCTGTGTTTATTCCATTTAAAATAAGTCAGAGCTCTGGCTAAATATTTATTATCCAGAAAGATACAATATTAAAGAATGAATATAGATGCTCCTTATCTTATGGTGCGATTAAATCCCAGTTAACCCTGCAAAAATTGAAGACATGAGAGGTCAAAAATGCATTTAATATACCTTTTAGAATACAGAGTGTTGTAGGGTATGGGATATTTGCAGTGATCACGTGGGCTTAACTAGAAACTGTGTCTCACTGTCCAGCATTGAGAGAGATTATGGTAAAGCATGTTTCTAGGAAAAAGTTTGGTGCATATTCAGCAAAGGAAACAAATTAGAAATGTGAAGCGAGAACCTACAGAATGGCAGAAAATCTTTGCTAACTACTCTTCTGATAAAGGATTAATATGTTTAATATATAAAGAACTCAAAAAAGTAACACCAGAAAATCAAATATTTCAATAAATAAATGGGCAAATGAATTAAACAGATACTTGACAAAAGAAGAAATACAGATGACCACCAGATATGTGAAAAAATGTTCAATACCATTAGCAGTTAGGGAAATGCAAACCAAAACTACACTGAGATATCCTCTCACACCAGTCGGATTCTTTTAATATAGCTGACTTCTTGTAAAGTGTATATTCAATCAGTAATTTATGCTGTCTACAAAGTCTGCTGCTTCTATTTTGCACACCACTAAAATATTTTAATCATGTTGCTCTCATGATAAGCCATGATTAACTCTTATTACTCTCAGTTAGAGTTCCCAGACTGTAAGAGTTCAAGTTTTTTTGAAAAAAGTGTTCTGTTATTAAGTAAGTTTGAGAAAAATGCCATATACATGCCTTATTTGTGTTTTGAAAGTTTATAATGCACACTTAACCTATTGTGTGCTGAAAGTATTATTCATGGAATTCTTCTTTTCTTGAAACATGTGGTGAGTGTAATGTAATTTAAGTTCATTTGGGTCTTCAAAGCCTTCCATCCTGCATTGCTTTTCCTTTGTAACTTCATCTTTGACTATTACCCAGTTTATATTACTGGAAAACTTAACTGTGTGTGTATTACAAATGAAATATTTGTCATTCAGATTATATAAGCGGCTGGTATCCTGAAAAATTTTCCCCTAGATTAATAGAAAAAAATACAACCCAGTAGAAGAAACAAAAATAAAACAGGATAATCAAAACAGGCCTTTCTCAGAAGAGAAATCCTAAGTGATCAGTAAACATTAAAATATGCTCAAATCCTATTAATATAGAACATTTATTTTTTCTAAAGAGAATTTGACACTGGTAGACCTGATTGTTCTTTAAAACCAATCACATTCAAAACTTTATCTTAGGAACTAACCAGTCAATTACTAGTGGCTATCTACAGCCTTCTTTCTTACAAGTAATTAGAAACCATACAAGTATCTGTTATTGCAGTATTTGTAGTCTGTATTAATTCAGGTAGCTGATAAACAGAATTATGTCACATAATGCTCAATTTTTTTGCCCCAGTCCATTAGTGTTTTGTGCCACTTAGTAATGGCAGCTGAATGCCCCTTCCTAAGGAAGACCATTTTTAAGTTTGGTGTCCTTCCTTTTAGGTCTTTTTCTCATTGTTTAAAAATAGGAATATAAGGAAGTCAAATAAATACTGTTATTAATGCTATCCTTTGACTTAGCTTTTCTTTTAAAGATATATGTCCTGGACATCATTCTGTGTTGGTACATGAAAGTTTACTTGTATTCTTTTTAATGACTATCAAATATCTCATGTATTAATTAGAGTACTTTATTGAATTTTTCCCCTAATAATGGAGTTGCCTGTGAGCCGTCAGCTAGTTACTTTAATTAGTATAAACCACATGAAACTAATTTATGTTCATACAAGAAAGCAGATTTCAGATATCTATTTGTAGGCAAAAAAATACAATAGTAAGAACATTCTTTCAGTATGCAAATGTTCTTGACTGCTAAGAAGGAAATTATGTGTTTTGTTTCTCCTCTTCAGGCTCTAGAACAGTGTGGCCTGATGAAACTATGGGACCATTTGGACCTCAGGATCAGAGATTCCAGCTTCCTGGGAACATAGGTTTTGATTGTCACCTCAATGGGACTGCATCACAGAAGAAAAACCAGGTTCATAAAACTTTGCCTGATGTTCTGGCAGAACCTTTATCAACTGAAAGACATGAATTTGTGATGGCACAGTATGTGAATGAATTTCAGGTAAATTGCTAATATCATTGTTTTTCCAATTATTAATGCAATACTTTTTCTTAATCTGAGCATGTCACTTTTACATTGAAAAGTATTTTTAAAAAAACTTGATCCTAGGATCCTAGTATATATAATAACAACATAAACAGTCCTTAAAAAAAAAGCAAAAAAAAAAAAAAAACTTGACATTGTCCAAGGTATACAGTGTTTGCAGTATAATTTTTTTATATAATTTTAGGTTACAATCTGTTGTAGGTAATTAAGTCTTCAAAAATATGCTTTTTAATAACTATTTCCAATATAGATGATTTAATTATGTCTTTGTCACTGAAAATTTAGGTTACCTGTTTTTCACTTTTTAAAAATGGCAATTATAATCTGAGTATGCACTTAATTCTAACCAACTTAATACTTCACTAGCCACTCTTAAAAGCTGAAGAAAATTTTGAGGTCTCTGAAATCGTTTACAGTATGTTAAAAAGAAAGGATTCTATGTTTGTGTGTGTGTGTGTGTGTGTGTGTTTTAAATGATTTCTGAGGGTTTTTGAGTTTGTTGTTGTTTTTAGTTTTGTTGAAATACTTTAAACTGACATTGCATCATTGCTCATTCAAGGAAAAGTAACATGCAGTTCAGAATTTTGGTCAAGCCCCTAACACTTTATCTTTTTTCACATTTCTGCATCATTTCAGGCAGAGTGCTTGACCAAATCTGTATTATCAGGAACAGCCTTCCCTGTCATATGTTATTATAAGTTATATATCAGATGACCTGACATTGGGACACAGTTGACCTCCCCTACCCTTGTATCTCAGATAATTCCTTCTCAGTCTTCTTGGTTCTTCTTTCCTCCTCTGCCTACCAATTAAGTGATTTTTTTTCCTACATAGTTGCTTCATCCTCATTTAAATTATTCCTTGTTCACATAATCCCTTGGCTTTCTCCACAGGCTAGGTTTTTATAATCCCTAACTCACGATTTCTATTTCTCACATTTCTGGCTCTACATTTTCATTTATCTACCAAACATCCCAGATTTTGCATGGTGAATGAGAAAGGCATATTTTATTTTAAATGAAAGTATATCGTGGTTGACATACAGAGAAAGAGGAAGTAGTGGGAAATAAGAAGGAAAAGGTAAGATATCAAAATTGTAAAAGGTCATTCAAGCTACATTAAGAAATGAAGAAGTCCACCAATACTATTAATAGTATAACCATATTTCCTTTGTATCAAGATAAAAATCACAGCACTAAACTTGACTCCCCTTCTCAGTCATATCTCCACAGTGTCAAAATCACTTCTTTCTGTGAAGTTGTTCTTTCCAGTTTTCTGCTCAGAGCCTGTCTTGCCTCTAAAAATCTAGATTAGATAAATCTGGGTTTATAAGTTGACTTTACCACTTAATTTTTTGACATTGAGAAAGTTACTTAATCTCTCTGAGCCTTTGGTTCTTTATGTGGAAAAAAAGGGAGGGACAATAATAATCTTCAGTCCACAAGGTTGCAGTGAGAATTAAATTTGAAAATGTACTTAAAGCACAAAAATCCACTAAGGGATCAGTGAATGTTGATTGTTAACTGATCTTTTACCTGTTCCTCATTACCATACATTTTCCACATTAATACTAGTTTTTTATATTTGATATTACTACTACTTGTTGCATATAGACAAAAGTCAAAATTTCTTAATGTAGCGTAAAAGACCTTTCACAATTTTGATTTCTTTCCCATCTTATTTCCCACTACTTCTCTCTTTTTTTTTTTTTTTTAACATATCATTGCCTTTCACCATTGTATACTGTTATATATAATTATCTCTGCTGGACTGTTTTTCCTTCTAATTTTCTAACCTATGCTCTACCTGTTCCTTACTTACTAAACACACAGTAGTTAATATGTACCTCAAAAATGACAATTTCAATCTTTATCTGATTTCTCTTTCTCTTACTAGGTTTGATATGTCAAAGAAGACTGGATTTATTTTATTTTTTTTTTAATAACCTTTATAGTGCCTGCTCCTGTTAAAGTGTTAGACATATTCAGTTTAATAAAGACCTCTAAGCCCTACCTGTGGGAGGGGCTGTATTATTTAATCATGTTACTTTTAAGTTAGTGTTCTTATCCCAATTTTGTAGATTATTGAACAAAATAATATATAATTAGATATAATCACAAAATACCAGAATACATAACATTTTAAGGTATAAACATGGCATTTTAGTTTTTCATCCAAATTCTCTTCATATCATATCCTAGAATATCAGCAGCATATTTTTGTTGTATTTTATTCAGAATTTCAAAGGTTCAGATCATCGATTCATCTTGGAGAAAAGTTTTTTGAGTATATAAGAAATTATTACCAGTTAAGTGTGGTAGCCCAGCCTGTCATCCCAACTATAGGGAAGGTTGAGGCAAGAGGATAACTTAGTTTGAGGCCAGGCTGGGCAGCTTAGCAAGACCCTGTCTTACCGTAGGTGGTAGAAGGCCCACCCCTAGGTTCTATCTGTATTATCCTCCCACCCCCAAAAAATACCTTCTAATAAGAATTATTTTAAAAAATTTTCTAACCAGATGAGTTCTTAACAGATATATTATTGTATTTGAACTTCAGATTTTACTTATAATCCTTGGTCCCCATAGGGTAATGATGGACCGGTTGAACAAGAAATTAACAGTGCAGAAACTTATTTTGAAAGTGCCAGAGTGGAGTGTGCAATCCAGACATGTCCAGAATTGCTTCAAAGAGGTATGTCACACCTCATATATTGAAACACTAACACGTTTAAGGTAATATTACTGATTTTGTAATGCATTGAGTAATGTACTCCAAAGGAACTATAATGCTCTGTGTCTTAATATTAGTGTGTCTGACTGGAAATGATTGCATGTCTAAGATAAAGGCTTTCAAATGTCCTCCAAAATCAGATCTCATGCTTTTTACCTAAAACTTGTCATTTATACTCCTGCATGATTATTAGATCTATAATTTCATGAACTAATATATAATGGAGACAAATCTAAATAACAAATTTATTTGAAAATTTTTATTAACAGCAATAGCATGTAATTCTACTTATCCTCCAGAATTGTTGCCAGTAATGTTTCAACTCATCCAACAAAAATAGAAGTGAACTAAGATAAGTTCACTTTATTCTTTTAAAAAATAAAGTGTATTTGTAATAACAGTAAAAATAATTTAACTTAAGCATAATTTTTCTAAGGAAGTGTTATTTCTATGAACTACATCTTTTTTTAAAGCAAATTATTTTCTTCTTGGATTTTTATTCTTATTTATAGATTTTGAGTCACTATTTCCAGAAGTAGCTAATAGCAAACTAATGATTCTGACTGTAACGCAGAAAACTAAGAATGATATGACTGTTTGGAGTGAAGAGGTAGAACTTGAAAGAGAAATGCTCTTAGAAAAGGTAATTTTCTTAATTACTAACAATTTAATTTCATGGTCCAACTTAAATACCATTAAAATGGTGTATTAAAATGTCTTTTCCAGTCTTTGTTCATTCTCTGAAACATTTCAATACTAAACATCTTTTTCTAAGAACTAAAAAGCTGCAATTTTTTTGTCATTAGTATTTTTAAAAAACTTAGATTCTGTTCAATACTTTCCTTAATTTTTCTAAAATTTAAATCTGTTTTAGGAAATTTGGAAAAAGTAGTGCAAAACAACTTTTTTGAAACTCTTTATATACTCTTTCTCTTTTTGCCCCTTCCTTCCGTCTGCTCCCATTCTCCACTGTAAGGCATGTCAAGTAAATAGTGAAAATTACCCCAACAATCTCCAAGAATAGTAGCAATAAACAGTAAAATAGCACAATAAATACTGTATACAAATACAACATTTTTTTTTCACCTTAGCTTTTAACCTAATAACTTCCCATACCATTATATGTAGATATAGCTCATTTTTGGTAGAATCTTTATAGTATTTCATTATACAAGTAAACCATAAGTTTTTTAAAATTATTCTAAAATTTCCTGTGTGATTTAGATGAAAATCAAACTTTTGCTATTACCAGCAACACACCAGTGAAAAATCTATTACATATATTTTAATGAATCTAATATCCATAAATTTCTAAATAGATGATTCCTGAATTAAGAGGCATTTACATTTTAAATTTTGGTAAATAATGTCAATTTGCCCACCAAAACCATTGTCCTAGTTTATATGCTGTCACTCTAGCTTAACCTGGACCGTAGCATTTTTTTTTATCAGTCCAGGAGGTGATGAATTATAACTTCAAGTCTAGTAATTTAAAACTGTACAGTTATTTGTCTTAAGAGTTTGATATTGAATTTTATCATTTCTTCTACAAGATAGATAAGAATATTCCTCTGCTTGTATGACAAGTTAAGAATAACTCACTTGCTCACTTTAGCTAATGAGTTTAAAAATCTTTACCAACTCCCATGCTTGATGTCAGGAATTATTTTTTCTTTAGGGTTGGATGTATGGCTCTTTTCATTTATAATAATATATTACCATTTACATATTCAACAGTATTTTATGATAATAACTATATACTTAAATGTCCCACATGGAACCTTCTAATAAATTTCATTTAATCTTTAACAATTTTGAATATACTAATCATGTATTAATTAACAAAGGAGGTTATAGGAGAGGCACAAGGCATTGCCTCTGATTTTAAGAAGATGTGAATTTAGATGGAGTTTAAAAGGCAATAACTAGCAATAATATTTATTTACATATTAAGATAATGCTTCGTAAATATATACTTATCATCGCTGTTACTGAGCTGTTAGAGATCTCTTACAAGTGCATTGCATTAGTAGTCCCAATTCTGGAACAGTTAAAAGTTGTAGACCTAATTTGATACTGACTCCAGTATAGTTCTAAATTGGTTTTCTATAATAAATTGCAGGGCTTTGAAATGACAACCTGCTTCATCTTGAAATTTAAATTTATGACTGAAAACCATCTCGTTTTCTACGAAAGAAACAGATAATTTTGATTGATATATGTTAGTGACTATTTTGGAACCACACCTTGCTTACTCTCCAAGTAGATATTTTATGGTTTAAACTTGTTCTTATTTTTTCCAGAAGATATCACTGTTTGCTGTTGATGAACAGAAATGTTAAGAGAAAAACTGATTCTTTTGATAATGTGGAATTCTCTTTTTAATCTTTGTAAATATTTGATTGCATTGTTTTACTCAACCTTTGTAGTTTTTAGTCATGGCACATTCATTAAATTGAAATGTATTCTAATGACTTTTTAAGAATTTTGAAGGTTAATGGACTGTATCAATAAATTTAAGTATGGAAAATAATCTAGAGAATATAATGTTACTTTAATGTTTGTCATTATTTTACAAGTAGGTATTGGTGGGAAAATAAGTGATATACCTCTATAGTAGAGGGCAACAAAATTTGGGGTTGTCAAAAAACAAAATTATAACTAACTTAGTTTTCTAAAAAAGAAAAACTTTTGACATAAATTTAACAGTTAACTTAAGCAAAGAAGATGTAGGAATAGTGCAGCCCTCTGAATTAGAAGTTCAGAAAACTTCACTCTGCCATGCAAGCAAGGTGTATTTATAGACAGAAAATAGAAGTGAGATCCAAATACAGCTTATGACAGCTCTGAATCGTATTTGAACATGATTGGCAACCTGCGATTGGCTGATACTCAGCTGTTTGTTACCAAGTAAACTTCTAACTTGGTAGTTCAGTTTATTTTTGTACCAAATTGATTTTAGGACGTTAATTGGAACTTAAGGCATGGAGACAGCCTCAACCAAATTTAACAGTTTAAAGATCTAATTGGCTTTCTTATTCTATAAAATAGAACAAGGCTTCCAATGACCTGAGCAGAGAAGGTTGGCTCTGTCAACAGAAAAGGACTAAGAATGAGAGAAGCAGCTTGGTCCTTTCATAGTTATTTTCCCCGTAGGGTTAAGACAGGGGACTGTCTTATGCTGGCTCGTATAAATGAGGTCTCTTAAGATTGGTGGTTGTGTAGCTCCTGGCTTATTTTTTGTTTGTTTGTTTTGAAAACTAGCCTGTCTGAAAGTTAGTTTAATAACATGTGGCCCCTGGCCTGAATAACTCCATTCTGGTTTGGTCTGATCTGGTGTAGTACCAAAGCAACTTTTTTTTTAAAAAAGTTTCTGTTTGACATATTCTAATTCTAAGCATCACTATTCTTGCACTTTGGGGACATGTTTAAGTAAAGTAACAGTTACTTGTATACGATCACTTGTGATACCTTGTGATATCAAGACAGGTATTCAGTTAATAACACGCAGGTAGTATACACAGTGTCTATGCTGGACCAAAAAGGATGATTCCCATCCCAGACATGATGGAAATTTTACTACACTACTAAGAATGTCAGGCAATTTAAAACTTAATGTTTCTAGAATTCTTTCATTGAATGTTTTTGGAAGGTGCTTGACTGCAGGTAACTGAAACAATAGAAAGTAAATCCTCATATGGGGAGTCTTCTGTTTTGTAGGCATTGTCAGTCACTGAGTCTCAACTACTCAGTTCTGCCTTAATGTTTAAGCAGCCTTAAGCAACAATATATAAATGAATAGATGTGGCTGTGTTCCCATAGAACTTTTTATCAAAACAGGTATCAGGTAGGATTTGGCTATGGGGCTTTAGCTTGCTAGTGTCTAATTTAGGATATACCTACATTCCTAAGTCTTAGACTTTTGAGTATTTTAGCTGAAGACCAGATGTGCTCAGAGGGGTCTCTTCATTCTTGGTGATCAAGAAATCCAGGTTTCTTATGTGTATTCATATTCATGCATGACCCTAGGTATCACATCAGTTCTGAACCCTGCAACTAACAGCCTCTGCCATGCCTCAAAGAATCTTGCCTTCTCTTTACACAGCTCAGCCCTTTGCTAAGGAACTGGGATGAATTGCTTTGTAGGCTGCTCAGGAACCTTCTTTGTGTATCGCATCATCTCTACTATTCTCCCTTAAAAATTTCAGGTGTTTCAGTAGTCAGTCCAGAACTCTTACTTTGCACCTACTTAGCTGAGTGACACCAGTAATTAAATACATTTTGAATGCCATGGTCTCTATTTCTTTTTCCCTTCTTTTGGCCAAAAAAAAAAAGTCCCTAGACAGAAGGTTAGAGCAATTTTGGAAATTACTTAATTTGTTTTGCTCCTTTCAACAACTACAATTTTATCTATTATTCAGGGTCTAAAAATCGTTGCTTTGTGTAGTTTTTAGCACTATTTGGTACTTGTTACTCTGTTGTAGCTAAAAATGGAATTATGCCATTGCTTTTGAACATTTATGATTTTTCTTCAACATGTGATCTAGACTAAATATTCATTATCATATTTCACTGCTTACATTTTTTATAAAGTTAATATAGACATTATAGAAATTAGGATGATAAGGCCAAAATTTTGATACAAAAGTTTAATATACAAAACACATACAGTTAATATACAAAAGATACACAGGGTGTATAATGAAGAGAAAGTATCCCAGTTACCCTTCTTCCCCGTCTATCAAGTTCAGTTACTTTTCTGTATCTTTTCAGAAATATTTCAGAACTTTTTAGATGGAGGTATATGTTGAAGAACACACAAACAAGTAATGTTTTAAAATAACTTACTCAAACTAATGAATGGTTTAGATTTTTTCATTATATTTTATTTTCCTTTTCATTCCTATTTCTAGTCTCCTTATTGATACAAGATGGCAACTTCATAATTTATCACAAATTTAGGAATTAATAGTGCAGACTGATTAGTCATATTTCAAAAAGTAGGAAATAAGATAGAAGAAAAAAATACAGAATTTAAGCTTCAAAAGAAATAAAACTATTGTATTGACCATTGATCTTTTGAAATGGTGAAAATATTATGACTTTATAATTTAATTATCATTTTATTCTTATTGAGCCCTTTATCCAAAGCAGAAGATACTCCTTTAAGAAGTTGTTAAAAAATAAAATGATCTTTGGTGAAGACTATATTGAAAATATTCTTTGTATGTTTCTCTATGCAGTTCATTAATGGTGCTAAGGAAATCTGCTATGCTCTTCGAGCTGAAGGCTATTGGGCTGACTTTATCGACCCATCATCTGGTTTGGCAGTGAGTAATTAAATACATTTTGAATGCCATATCATGTGAAGTAAGATGATTTTTATTACAAAATTATTAAAAATGAAGACAGTTATTAATTTTTACCTTTATTAGCATAAAATTTGGTTTATATTAGTATATTTACTGTTTATAAACTGAAAATTAGAAATTAATATTGTCTGATTTCTTTAAGGAAGAAATGATTATTTTTAGAAGCGAAGAAAATATTTTTAACTATCCAGAGAAGTAACTTTTTGGAAATTGGTATTTAGAGTTATGCTTTGAAGACAATACTGACCCAAAATTGTGGTCTCATTTTAAATTCTGAATATTTCTTTCATTTACAAGTGGTGATAAAATCAGTTTTTTAATCTTAGGATATGTAGTGCTGTTTCTCAAAGTCAAAGATGTAATATAGACTAGAAATAGAAGTTTGATCTGGGCTTTAATTTTCTTATCTTGACAATGATGAAAGTGAATCAGCTGATTCTCAAAAGTTTATTTTTAAAGTTTGTATCTGATTCTAAGTAACATGAAATTTACTAAAAACATTCATATTTTCAGAATACACAGGTATTAGAGAAGCAGGTGTTAGGACAGTTTAGGTATCGCATATGACCTTTTTATTTTTTATTTGATTTTGTAAATATGTGGGGTATTAAAATGAATGTGTTCATATTTTCATAAAAAAATTATTGCTATAATTTATTTCTTCTTAATGAAAATATGATTTCATTTTTTATTTCCTCTAGTTTTTTGGACCATATACAAACAGCACTCTTTTTGAAACAGATGAACGTTACAGATATTTAGGATTTACTGTTGATGATCTTGGCTGCTGTAAAGTCATCCGTCATAGTCTCTGGGGTACCCATGTGGTTGTAGGAAGTATCTTCACTAATGCAACACCAGATAGCCATATTATGAAGAAACTAAGTGGAAACTAGCAATAATGTCATTTTATTTGCTGCTTTATTTGTTTGTTATTGATTGAACAATATAAACTGTCAAAGACTACAATTTTGGAAATATACTTATTTCCAGGTATTTATTTCAATGTTTATGGATTTACAACACTGGCAAGTGATTTGGGATTTTAAGATTACAAATGTTAATTATTCATATTGTCATTGAGTATATGTGGAGCACTTCCACATTGTACAAATGTGGTAGTTAACACACGATCAGGGTATGATTGGTCTCTTATTATTAGTTCTCCCCTTTATTGAAAAAGCCTTAGTTTTAATTATTTTTTTCAAAAAAATCATATATTTGGTTATTATGTCATGTGTTCTTTTATTGCAATATTTTAAAACTTAGTTCTTAAAAGATTTTAAAGTAGCTACAGTTTAATTTTCAAGTTGTTTTTAATAATACAAATGAGAATTCTACATCCATTGTAGACTTTTCTAATTTTCTTTCTTCTTTATTTGTTAAGCATTCTCAAACTCATCTAAATATTACTTTGAAATAACATGGGGAGGAAAAAGAATAAAGATAATACATCTTGATGTATAAAAAAAACAAAAAGCATATGAATCTCATTCTTATACACACTTTAAAAAAAAAAAAATTCTTAACTCCTGAGTTGGGCCAGATAAATACATTGTATTTTCAGATAAAACTATGCCTCTGCTGCTGAATCACATTTCTTCAGCCTCATTACTTTAGTGCCTTTGTGACAGAACTTGTTTTTACAGCATTATAAACTTTAAAGGAATCATCTTTAATTTGTAAGGCTTTGCCAATAGAAATAGACAAATCTCAGGGAAAAAACAATTTCTACCAACTGAAATAATTGAAATAAACTATATTTTTCTTTGTCTTTTGTTTTTGTAATTAAATTTTTGTTTTTAAAAGGAGTACATGGAGACCACCAACTTTGATTTAAAACTCTTTGCTTAGTTAACTTGTAGCTTGATATAATAACTATTGCCTGCAATTGAAACAGTAAAAGTTACAAAGTTTGTATTCATTATGCGAAAAATGTGGTGGTTTCCATAACATTTTGAAAACAATTTATTAATGTGTGTATGTATATATACATGTATACATGCATATACACATGTATATGATAAGCTTTCATCTGTAACTAGCACCCAGTTAAAAACACCAAACATCAAGTGCTCCAGAGGATTATCCTGCTGCCTTCCAGGCATTTTACTTCTCCCAAAGATAACCTCTATTGCATAAATTGATTTTTATATCTGAACCCATATGTTTCCTTTTGTGTCTGGCTTCTTTTATTCAGACATCTGCTACATTGCACATTCTTTGTGCCATGGGTTGAAACTTGTTTTAACCATTCTAAAGTGCCATCTACTGGTTGAAATGATACTTACTCCTAGGTGGCCATAGCTATGTACTGTATTGTATGGGGAAGAGACTGACTACATGGTGCTGAGACTCTCTTTATTACCTTGACTTTCTAACAAGATTTCCAGAAACAAATAGCATGGTAAGCAGTAACTGCCAGTAATTTTTTTTTTTTCCTTGAAGTGTTATGGCAGGATTCAGGAAGGTAGAACTCTTGCTAGTGGTAATAATAGAAAGTGCTTAATTATTATGTACTCTGTAAGAAAAACACCTCAAGTATCAGGTTTTTTTATGATAATTTGATCAGGACTGTATAACAAAGAATTTGTAAATTATCCACTTAAACATTAATTCTCTACCTTTTAAAATAAGATTTAGACATTGAAATCGATATTAAACCTGTCAATGAAAAAAAATTAGAGGATTGTAAAATTTATTTTTATAGGAACTTGGGAATTTTGGTATGACAGTTAAATGTTGAAAAGGGGTCTTTCAGATAATCTGATCCACATCACTTAGATTTTAAAGAACAAAATTGGAAAACAATGTACAAAGGTCACATCTAGTGTTGAAACCCTACACCAGAACTGGGCTGTAATTCCATTATTTACATATATTTCCTTTCTATATTTGTTCTTCATGGTTATCAAGAATCTAGTAAGTATCCAATTAAAAATATCAAAGAGGCAGAATATAAGCTGAAAAAACTTCAGTGTTAACTAATACTGGCTGCTCTATATCTTTCACTTAGAAATTTATTTCATTGAACCCTGTTTGCTCTGAATTTCTTTGAAAATTTCTGAAACATTTATTTAAAAATTCAGTTATAGGACTGGGGATATAGCTCAGTTGGTAGAGTGCTTGCTTCGCATGCACAAGACCATGGGTTCAATCCCCAGCACCACAAAAAAAAAAAAAATTCAATTATAGAATGTTACACTTCAAACAGAAGTTCTCTGGCTTCATATTTAAAAATGTCTTTCTTGATTTCCATCACTTATATTTGAACAAAATTCTGCTTGTAGTTCCAGTTCTGTTCTCTCTTCTCATGACTGGTTTCTTATTCCAAAGCAGGGTTTGTCCACCTCTGCACTATGTACATTCTGAGTCAGATAATTCTTTATTGTGAGGGTTTTATACATTGTAGTCTATTAAACAGAATTGTCTGAACTCTGCCCACTAGATACCAGTAGCAATACCTGATCATGACAAAAAATTTTCTGAAGTCAAGTTTAACCAGTTGTTCTGTATTTTATCTGACAACCCTACTCCCAATTGAGAAACACTGATTTAAGGCACCTTCTAACTCGGTGGTCTTCAACCTACATTTGTATATTAGGATCATCCAAGAAAGCATTTGATAATACTGATGATTCGGCCCCACTACCACAGATTGATTTCATTAGGTCCCTGAGGTCCGGGCATCAGCATTTTTAAAAGAATTTCCAAGTGCTTTATTATGCCATTAGGGTACTCTAAAACTCAGTGGAATAAAAAGGCATTAAAGAAATAAGAACAGGATATCAATATGAATTTTAAGGATTAAGGAAATATTTTTAGTAGGAGTGTCCTAATCAGACCCAAATCAATTAAAGAAAGGATTTGTTTGAGTCCCACTTCATGAACCCTTTTCTGCTACTGCACCCTCATCAGTCCTCCCTTATATTGAATAGTACTTTGTTGTATACTAGTATACAATTGTTTGGGGTTTTGATTTGGGTTTTTCTTAAATTTTGTCTCCCATACTTAGAAATTAGGAATCCCAATTCCCTACTGAAGAACAGCACTGAACATGAAACAGTAACTTTTATTCTCATCCTCTGATTACTAACCTGGGTATTTTAAACTTACATAGATTTTTGTCTGCCCTCCATTCTTTTTGTCAATAGGATATATGTAGACTGTTACTTCATTATCCAGTGGACTTAGATAAAGGCTTTGAGTGTTTGACTTCCAATTATACTGAAAATTACTATAATCACTTAAAAACGTGTTACTGCTATAGAAAGCAGATAAATGATTGCTTGACTGATAACAAAGGTGACGTTGCAGTGCAGTGAGAAAAGGGTGATCTTTTTTAAATATCCTCCTGGGTCATTGAATATACATACAAGAAAAGAATATTTTTACTCTTACCTTGCACCATACACAAAAATTACTTCCAAATGGATGGCTTAATGTAGATGTGAAAAGTTTAAAGCAATTAAGTAAAAAAACTTAGTGACCTTGGAGTAGACAAAACTTTTCTAATAACCAAATGAAGGGAAGGTTTTGATGAATTACAGTAAAATTAAGCTTTTAATGCATCAAAGACTCATGAAGGTGAAGGCAACTAACAATTGGATATATAAACACATCCATCAACCCAGCAATATAAAATATCCAACAAAAACTCATTCAAGATATATCAAGAAGTCATAAAATTGGTGTTACAGTTTGGATGAGATGTCCCCCAAAAGCTCCTATTAATGCAAGAGTATCCACAGGTAAGATGATTAGATTATGAGAGTGGTGACCTGATTGGTTCCTCCTAGTTTGGATCCAGTGGATGTAACTGTTGGCATGTGGGACAAGGCTGGAGGAAGTGGGTCACTTGGGATGTGCCCTGAAACCGGGGGAGGGCGGGATTTTGTTCTTCCTGTGCCCCCTCTGCCTGACCATGCATTGAGAAGCTTTCCTCCATTGTCATCTATCATGATGTGCTGCCTTACTTTGGGCCCAGAACAGTGGAATTGGTAGTCTATGAACTGAGACCTCTGAAGTCATGAGCCCCAAGTAAACTTTTCTAAGTTGTTCTTATTGCATATTTTAACATATTGACACAAAAGCTGACTAAAACAATTAAAAAAATAAAGCTTTATATATAAACATTGGCAAAAAATAACCCAAATAGCCAATGAATATTGGGTCATTGAATATACATACAGGGGAAGAATATACATGGGGTATATTCATTGGGTAAAAAATATACACTGCAGATACACACACACACACACACACACACATTGGGTTTATATACCCAAGTAGGTTCTCTACTTAAATCAGGTTGCAACTATGTACATCCACACAATATCATATCATACCATACCACTGCATGTTTCCCCCTACAGTGGGTGAAATGAAGAAGATAACAAGTGTTGGCAGAGATATGGAACATTTGCTATTATTGGGAGGATAGAATAGTAAAAACACTGGAAAACTGGAAGTTTTAAATCTTAATATATCATAGGGCTTAGCAATTCCACAGAGACAGAGACCCAGGAGAAATGGGTACAGAGGTTCCACCCAAAGGCATGTGTTCCTATAAACATCTATACCAGCACAATGTTAATAGCTGAAGTAGGAAACTACTCAAATGCCCATTGAAATTAAAATGAACATATCAATTGTGGCATGTTCACATAGTGGAATGCTACATAATACTGAAAATAAGTGCTTTATGACTACAACAAAATGGTAGAAGCTATTTAATATACAATAATGTGTTAAAGAAGCCAACGCAAGAGTACATACTATACAATCCCGTTAATGTCAATCACAAAAATGAAAGTTCTGCTAGAAGTTTAGGATGGCATTTACCCTTGGGAGGGGAAAGATTTGGTTCTGGAATGTCTCCCAAAGGCCTGTGGTTAAAGGCTTGATCACCAACCTATGGCACTATTTGAAAGGGGTATAACCTTTAGAAGGTGGTGTAGTGGAAGGAAATCAGGTCATTGGGGGTGTGTCCTTAAAGTGGGTACTGGAATCCCAGCCCCTTGTTTCTTTGCTTCCTGGTTCCTTCCATAGGTAGACAGGTTTTCTCTGCTGCCCCCTCCTACCACCATACCACCATATGTCCAAAGCAATGGAGACAACTGATGGCAGATCGAAACCTCTGAAACTGAGCCAAAATAAACTACTTCCTTTTAAGTTGATTATTGCAGATATTTTTCACCTCAACAGAAAGATAATTAACACACTGGCTGGAAAGTAGTACTAACTTTTCCTTCTTGGAACAAAAATAGGCCAAGCAGGCAAGGTTGCAGTGCTATAATCTGCTTTGATCTTGTTCTCTATAAAACTTGAGGCTCTAATTGCTTCAATTTTGTGTTATATAGATTATATTTAAGTTACAAATTATATATTCTAGTATGAAGATCTTGTGTCATTAAATTGTCACTTAAATGGATGCTAATTTAATAATACAAAAACAGGAACAATTTTTTAAAACTAGTTTGTACTCATTGCCTATGTTGCAACTGTATATGCCACTTTGCTACAAATTGAATTTTTAGGTTTTTAGTAATAAAAAGCTATCCCTGTCACAGATATCTTGAGGAAGTGCCTGCCAAAACGTGCAGTTTTGTTGCTAGAGTACTTGAGCACGATTCTTGTCACATAGATGATCAGTGATAGATGTTGTGAAATGCACACTGAGTGACTTAATGATGCTTCAAAACAGTTAATTCAGATTTACTGGGATCCACTGGGGCTTCGCCTTGGTACCCACTGAGATCCAACAACCTGGTGTAAGGAGATCTCTAGTTTCAGATTAGTTCAACATGTTTTATAATCATAGCATTATTTCATCAGCACAATTGGAACAGTATGAAATATGCTGCCTGTCTCCCAAATATTATGTGGTACATACTTACACTAAAAAAATTAGTTTTACCTGAAATACAAAATCATCTTACTCTATTTTATTTGCTAAATCTGTTGACCCTATGTGAATGACATTTGCTGCCAAAAAGTAGTTGTGGTTTTTTTGCACATAAGTATTATTTTTATTATTTTTTTGCAAATACCAATGAATTCCCTATTAATAGAGCTCTGTGCTACTTCCAGTCTTTGCTAGTATAAACAATGCCACATTGTACTATCTGTGTTTGTGACATTTCTTGGCTTCACCAATGTGTCTTGAGGATATATTTCTTTACTATTATTATTATTATTATTATTATTATTATTATTATTTACTTATATATGACAGCAGAATGCATTACAATTCTTATACATATAGAGCACAATTTTTCGTATCTCTGCTTGTATATAAAGTATATTCACACCAGTTCGTGTCTTCATACATGTACTTTGGATAATAATGTCCATCACATTCCACCATCATTAATAACCCATGCCCCCTCCCTTTCCCTCCAACCCCTTTGCCCTATCTAGAGTTCGTCTATTCCTCCATACCCCACTATGAATCAGCCTACTTCTATCAGAGAAAATATTTGGCATTTGATTTTGGGGGATTGGCTAACTTCATTTAGCATTATCTTCTCTAACTCCATCCATCTACCTGCAAATGCCATGATTTTATTCTCTTTTACTGCTGAGTAATATTCCATTGTGTATATATGCCACATTTTTTTATCCATTCATCTATTGAAGGGCATCTAGATTGGTTCCATAGTTTAGCTATTGTAAATTGTGCTGCTATACACATTGATGTGGCTGTGTCCCTGTAGTATGCTGTTTTTTAAGTTCTTTGGGTGTAGACCAAGGAGAGGGATAGCTGGGTCAAATGGTGGTTTCATTCCCAATTTTCCAAGAAATCTCCATACTGCTTTCCATATTGGCTGCACCAATTTGCAGCCCTACCAGCAATTTATGAGTGTATCATTTTCCCCACATCCTCACCAACACTTATTGTTGTTTGTCTTCATAATAGCTGCCATTCTGACTGGAGTGAGATGAAATCTTAGAGTAGTTTTGATTTGCATTTCTCTAATTGCTAGTGATGATGAACATTTTTTAATATATTTGTTGATTGATTGTATATCATCTTCTGAGATGTGTCTGTTCAGATCCTTGGCCCATTTATTGGTTGTTTTTTGTTTGTTTGTTTGTGTGTGTGTGTGTGTGCTTAGCTTTTTGAGTTTTTTGTATACCCTACAGATTAGTGCTGTATCTGATGTGTGAGGGGTAAAGATTTGCTCCTAAGATGCCAAGATGTAGGCTCTCTATTCACCTCACAGATTGTTTCTTTTGCTGAGAAGAAACTTTTTGGTTTGAGTTCATGCCATTTATTGATTCTTGATTTTAATTATTATGCCAAAAGAGTCTTATTAAGGAAGTTGGGGCCTAACCCCACATGATGGAGATTAGGGCCTACTTTTTCTTCTGTTATACACAGGGTCTCTGGTTTTATTCCTAGGTCCTTGATCCATTTTGAGTTGAGTTTTGTGCATGGTGAGAGATAGGAGCTTAATTTCATTTTACTGCATATGGATTTCCAGTTTTCCCAGCACCATTGTTGAAGAGGCTATCTTTTCTCCAATGCATGTTTTTGGCACCTTTGTCTAATATAAGTTAATTGTAATTTTGTGAGTTAGTCTCTGTGTCCCCTATTCTGAACTATTGGTCTACCAGTCTGTTTTGGTGCCAATACCACGCTGTTTTTGTTACTGTTGCTCTGTAGTATAGTTTAAGGTCTTGTATAGTGATGTCACCTGCTTCACTCTTCCTGCTAAGAATTGCTTTAGTTATTCTGGATCTGTTATTTTTTAAGATGAATTTCATGATTGTTTTTTTTCTATTTCTATGAGGAATGCCATTGGGATTTTGGTATGGTAGTATGGTCATTTTAATAATATTAATTCTGCCTCTCCAAGAGCAAGGTAGATCTTTCCATCTTCTAAGTTCAGTAGTTGTTTTTAATGGTAAGAAACTTACAGGACCAAACTAAAAAAAAAATTAAAGACCAGTACCTACTGAAGTTATAAAGGGTACACACTTTGAATACTCTGGAAAATCAACACATTCAGGATTAAACAATACCTCCATGGCTTATCAGCTGTTTATAATTTCAATTTTTCCCTTTGATTGTTCATGATCACTGTTTATTTATCACTATTTTATCTCTCATGTTTGTTTTTAAAATGTGACTTAGATCTTCAATATTAAAATTGACAATACTTTTGAAGACTTTAATTTTCCATATTTCTATTAGATTACACAAGGACATGAAATTCATTTCTCGTTTGCTTACATAGCATGTGGCTTCATTTACCCTTGTTTAAATTTATTTTAAGTAATACAAACTCCATCTCCAATGTCACACAATCTTAATTGTCAATTTTAAGGTTTGTTGCCATCCGAACTGAATTAAGTGACTGTTAGGGTCAAAAGGAAGACATAGTTCTGGCACAGTAAACAAGCTTGGAAAGAGAAAGGGAAAGTATGTTTATTACAGTGTAACTAAGTTATAGTAATAAGATTTGTCCTATATTAAGCCCGGGTGAGTTAAAATACCTTCTCAGAGTCAAGTGGTCACTCATGGGAAATAAATTAATTCTCCTGAGACCCTGGAGCATGAATTAGTGATCTGGAAGAGGGAATTAATCTCAAATGGATGAGCACTTGGCTTTGAAATTGCTCTCTATTTATAGTTCTCTTAGAATCAAATTTAGATGGAACCCACAGCATAGTTTTATGCAGATAAACCAAACTCCACATTGATTCAAAACAATAATGTCTACAAGTGGTAAAAATAATTTTAGCCTATTGAAAAAAAAACTTTTGTGTGTATGTGTGTGTGACAATGAACACACCAAGTCCCCCCCAGAAAATTAGAGGTGAGGCTGAAAAGTGAAGAAGCAGCAAGTATTATTTATTGCTTTCAAAACTATTGATCCACTTCTGAAATTAATCCTATTTTTCGTTTTTAAACTTTTATTTTCACAGGCAACTTAAAGATTCGTAAAAGCCTAATTAGATAGTTAATTTTCTCACATTGTATTATGAAGGATAACTGAAAAAAAGATTAACTCCATAAATTACATGTAAGTATCAATCCCATTTCCTTTTCCATCATTTAGATAAAAGACACTCAGAATTGTAAGTTTTGGTTGGTTATAAACCAACTAACTAGCAGAAGGAGCTGTGGCAAGTTCGGGATTACCTTTGGCTGTTGGACTTCCCGCTACATTCCTCCATTTCATAGAGGAAAATAATCTAATTCTAACAATGAGTGTCCTTTTAATGAATATACATATGAATATATATATATATATATATATATATATATATATATACACACTCACACATGCACATACTTCTTGTGAACAAAACTTCTAACTGCAAAATAGCTATATATGTGAATCATGTTACCTGATTTAAATATTAAAGTTTATAAAATATGAATATTTCAAATGGAAAAGAACCTCTAATTTTTTTTATTAGAGCTTTATGGTTGTACAAAGTAATTGGGTTCATGCATGGATCTTTCAGTTCATAATTTCCCTTTTCCTTCCTGTCCTCCCCGCTTTCTTCTTCCTCTACTAGACTTCCTTTTGCTGATCTATTAATTTATATGTGATCAGTTTCTTATGTAATCTTATCCTTACCTCCATTTTATTTTATTCTAGCTTCTGTATATGAGAGAAAACATTCAACCTTTGAGTTTTTGAGTTTGAGTAATTTCACATAGCATGATATTCTCCATTTTCACACCTTTTACTGGCAAATGCCATAATTTCATTCTTTTTAATGGCTGAGTAGCACTCCATTGAATGTATATACAACAATTTCTTAATTCATTCCAAGGCATCTCGGTTGATTCCATAATTTAGCTATTGTGAATTGTACTGCTATAAACATTGATGTGACTGTGTTGCTGTAGTATGACGATTTTAGATCTTTGGGGAAAATACCAAGGAGTGGGAGAGCTGGATCAAATGGTGGTTCCATCCCTAGTTTTTTTGAGGAATCTCCAAACTGCGTTCCAGAGTGGTTGTACTAAGTCTGCAGTTAGAACATCTAATTTTGAACTGAGGACTTTTTGTAACTTTTTTAATGGTCATTGATATTTAAAAACATAGTTTGCAATGATACTTTTGACCAATAGGTGTCACCATCTAATTACCTAGAAATTCCTCAAATTTGGGACTTCTAGTTTTGCAAAGACTTGGAGCCTTCTGATTTTGTAAAGAATAACCTATCTTATCTATTCTGCATGTCTAAAATTTGAATTATTCTATTTAAAAAGAGAAATCCTTATACATTGCTAATGACTTCTTTGTTTTCTCCTCATGCTATTAATCATTATTATTAGATGCCACTATCTGGGCTGTGAAACTATATTATGTTTTAAATAGAAAATGAATTTGCAGTAACTAGACTGTCTAACAGTTACACATCATTTTTTCCCATTTTTTAAATCACAACATCCTGGGAAAGAATGTCACAGTGCAGTCTAGTATCTTGAGAGAAAGATTCCTAATGTAAGGCAAGTGGCAGCAGAAAACATACGGTGAGGTCAAATTTTTCTTCACCAGCAAAGAAGTCAGAAATCTTAGCCAGAAAGCACTGTGTTTAGTCTAATATGGTTTCATTTTGTTTCTATTGTCAAGCAATTATTTAGTGCTTATTGTCCCATAAAAAAAGAAACCATGTCTCTGAAATATGAAAGCCAACAGTCAATAAGAGTTAGCTGTTGAGCTTTAGACGTGTTTGTAATGTATTGTGGCTTCACAGAAGAATTAAAAACATGTAATATGTGAACTATAGAAAAATGCATCAAAAAATGAACCAGTTAAGGTCTAGGGTTGTAGCTCAGTGGCAGAGCACTTGCCTAGCTTGTGTGAGGCACTGGATTTGATCCTTAGCACCACATAAAAATAAATGAATGAAATAAAGGCATTCTGTCCATCTACAACTACAAAAAAAATTTTCTTAACTGAACCAGTTAAATTTTTTCATGTTACTGTGCAGCATTTAGAACAGGACATGGCAAAATTCAAAGTGGCTTCTGAATCATAAAGGAAAATTCAAAATTTATAATTATTTTAATATTGTTCTGATTGGAAAAATAAGCCTCAGAGTAATATACACATTAATTGAACTTTAAGGACAAGTTAAATAAGCAACAGAACTTATACAAACAGTTTGTAGCTTTGTAGGCACGAAAGAAAAAGGTATTAAACTATAGCTGCTTTTTAGTCCTCCCCTTTAGTTTTTAAATGAAAAAATTCAAAAGCATGAGTTAATGCCCTGGAGAGACTTTAAGAGGTCTGTCCAAGGTTGCGTTAGAATCCAGGTTCCTGGGTCTTTGTGAACTACTTCTCTTTTAATTAGCAATTTCTGATAATTCAGCTAGGCTTTGAAATTAATATTTTATTTTCTACTAAAAAAAGAATTTTCAAGTACAGTGTAGGCTTTTATAATATTACCAATTTGCATTACATGATCACTATTTTTAATGCAATCTTAATTAGAAACCGCAGCTCTACTTCATTCAGTGCATCAGTGACAACAGAAATGTCAAGAAGTTCTGTCTGATGATGGTATAAGGATTAATAGAGAAAGAAAGGCCAATACCTTTGATGTGATAAAATATTTGATGTGCTCAGTAATATTTAGAGATACTATAACTTACCCCATACTGTTTTTGTGAATATTAAATTAGATATTTATGTAAATTTCAACAGATAATGTGTGTGCAAAAAACTGTTAATTTTGAATCTCCTACTGATTTATAAATAGAGTCATCATGGTAGACATGAACAACAATTGGACCTTTATAAAGACCTAGGAAAATCTCCATAGAGGGAACCATTTTGCACTAGGTAGGACTTATATATAAAATATAAATATTTTATAGTTATACACATTTATGGTTTTAAGAAGGCGCCTTTGTTGTTGAATTTCCTTCCGAAACAGTAATGTTATAGATCTGAAACTCCTATTTTTTTTTTTTTTTTTTTTTGTGGCTCCTGCAAGATTTCTCAGGAATGCAACTATCACATTATGCCAAAATAAACAATTGAGATTATGGGACTATTAATTTGATCTTGGGGAACTATTTCAAGCATTCTGTTGTTCACAGCGCACTCTATTTACCAACATAGGTAAAAGCAAGCCCTTTGCTATTTATTTCAGTCATTGCTTGCTTACACTATATGATATGGTTTGAATATGGTGTCTCTCTAAAATTAATACTTTAGAACTTAACCCCCAAGGCAGTAGGTATTCAGAGGGAGGGCATTTGGGGAAGTGATAGCTTTAATTCTCCTATGAAAGAGATTTCAGAGAGATCTCTCCCATTCCCTTTATCTTTTCTGCCCAACGAGGACATATCCTACCCACTTCCAGCAATCCAAACAACAGACTGTCATTTTCACAAGTGGGAAAACAAGCAGAAGAAGTTAGGTGAGATGGTAACGTCACACAGATAATGAGAGGCAGAGCCAGGATTAGAACAGGAGCAATTGAGCCCACAGTCTAACGTAATGCCTCTCCTGATGCCAGTTTGTAAGGAACAGCCTTCTTCAGTTCAGATGTATTGAAACTGAAGAGGAATATAGGCATGGGAATATGTACCAGGTAGTAGGGACAGGAATCTAAAATTCAGAGAATTGTCAAGATCAGGATCTAGAATTGAATGCCTCATAAACCTCACTCGGTTAACTTAATATTAAGTTATAACTTAATAACTTAATATTCACAACACTTCATTACTGAATCTGAGATTCAGATTTAACCCATTGATTTTACACAACTCAGGAAGTATATGGGAGCAGCAATCAAAATTATACAGATTTTCAGACTCCTTGAAAAGAATGTTGAGACACTTTGTCACCAAACCTCTCATAGTTGTTGAATTCTGCTTATCTTTCGCTTTCTTATGTATTCCAATAATTTGCTTGTGGGCTGTATTGATTTCCATTTGGTTTAGTAAATCAGGAGGCTTGTTAAAGTTCCAACCTTTACCAAGTGTTTTATGATTCTAAAATTCTCAATATTGCAACATGCCAAGGAAATATTATGATGAGTTCAGATATCCATACACACCACAGGAAATTAAAGAGCTGAATAGCATTGTCATTAAGAGAATGAGCTTTGAAAAAATGACTGGGTTTAGATCTCAACTCTGACATTTTTAAGTTTTCTGACTGTGAGCATGTTATTTTCTGCCTCTAATGACACTCCTCATGGGAAGTTTTAAGATTTAGGAGGGATGACACATGCATGTCACTTCTCACTATTCCTATCGAAGAAGTCAGTAAATCTTGGATTTATTATCTCCTCTCTGAATGCTTACAAATTTTGTGAACCTCTATACTGGCAAAAATTACCAAAAAAATGCATTTCCCTAAAATTATTTAATACAAATATCTTCAAGAGATGTGTTTGACAGAACACTTTAATATTTAATTAATGACAACCTTGGAGAAGGAAAATATAATACTAGCACAAACAATTCATCACATCCAAAACAAATACAAGGCAAACTCCTACTAGGTGTTTATACATACATAATGTGTTGAGTTAGGTAATCACGAACTCACTGCTTTAGATTTAATCAGCCACTACATCAAGAGATAATTGTTGGAAAGTTTTGATTGGCATTTTAAATGGTTTCCCTTTGGTAAGGTGGGCAGTATATTAAAACCCAGCAGATAAACATTGGATTGAATAGAATTCTACCTCATAACTTTAGAAATGTACATATATAACTATGAAAGAAATAGAGCTTTTAAAAGTGCCAATCTTTATAGTGACAGATGCTATGTGTTTGTATAGCCAAGTTTTAAAAGTCCTACCTAGTGCAAAATGGTTCCCTCTATGGAGATTTTCCTAGGTCTTTATAAAGGTCCAATTGTTGTTCATGTCTACCATGATGACTCTATTTATAAATCAGTAGGAGATTCAAAATTAACAGTTTTTTGCACACACATTATCTGTTGAAATTTACATAAATATCTAATTTAATATTCACAAAAACAGTATGGGGTAAGTTATAGTATCTCCAGATCCCGAGGAGGAAATCAAAACTTAGAAAGAAATTACTTAGTGTCACAAGGCTTTTAAGCGATGAACTAGGAATACAAACTCAAATCTTTTTTGATCTTAAAGCCCTTGTCTTTCAGATCATAGTGCCTCATGAAAACCATTGATCAAGCTTCTCACTTGAGGAAACAGCTTTTGGATATTTTATTGGAGGAAGACACTGCTGATTATAGGGATATTATTTAAACATGATTTAAACTGATTTTGATAAATTATTTTTTAGGTTCCTGGAAGGCATAAGTAATAAGACTCCTTAGTAAAGTGTTTATGTGGTAGGTGGCTCAGAGTGTGTGCTGCTGCTTTGGAATCTAAAAGTTCAAGAAGGCTTTGAAGCTTGATTTTACAGAAAGAACACTATTCTTAGACTAATTACTGGAATTTGGATAAAATTAAAATTCTGCGCTGGAGGTGTAGCTCAGTGGTGGAGCACTTGCCTGGCATATGAATAAAAACTAGGCCCAGCACACTCAGAATATCCTCCAAATGACTCATAAATAATGTGGAAATCAACATGGGTTGGTGAATATCAGAGTATTGTAAATGGCTTAACCTGAATTTTGACATTTGTATAGTAATCATATAAATGAATTAGAAAGAAACATACTAAAAGAAGTTTTAGTAGGAATAAATGGAAGTGTTTGCCCTCAATTAAAAAGAATATAGACATTCATGTGCATAAATTTAAATGTGCAAATATCCAGAGGTTTGTTTTATTCCTGATCTTATTCTACCATATTACTTATTACAAATTATTTATTATTTTTATAATACCAAGAATATCAGGAGTTTTTTTTAACTGCTATAATTTTGCCCATCTTAGTACCAAACTAGAAATATAAAATTTGAAGGCAGCAGCCCTGTTATTTTAAATTAGGTATTCCTTTTGCTGTTAAACATTCTTTAATGTGGAGTACCTGTTTTCAGAATAATGTGTTTAAATGCATAAAATATATGTGATTATTTTAATTTTTTGAAATACATTTATCAAAATATTTTTAAAATTTGTGACATGTGTTTTTATTAATGCTTTAAACCAAAAGATCAGCAGCAGTCTAATAGCTACTATAGTTTTGAATTAATGATGAGGATAAATGGTCTTCTGAGATATCTGTAACATCTAAATGTGATAGCAAGAGATCTGTGTTTTCCATTGGTGACAAGTCAGAGGAACCATTAATAACCCTGAACTTGTTGTCTATGTTCTTAATGGAAATAAATACTAAATTTCAGCTGAATGTTAGTGAAAATAAAGATGCAGTTTTCTCCCAAACAAATTTATTCTACACACGGACCCTCACATTTAGAAAACCTGTACGTAGTCTGTTTTTCTGAAAGCGTATATCAGCAATGGCTACTTTATTGCATGCTTTGGGGTTTCTATTATGGTCGTCCTTGTAATATTTGTAGTCTAAAGGAACTGACAAATAAAGCTGGCATATACATGGTGTTCCCAGTCACCAAACACTAATGCCTAAGGTGATTCAGGGATGCAGACTCCTCCTGTCTGTGGCTGCACCAGATCCCAGGGTCTTGCTGGGGTCTACATCCTACAGATGGAGGGGTAAAGACAAGCTGAAGGAAGCACTGCAGCCTCTTAAAAGGCTTGGGCCTACAGGTAACACACATCACCACCACCCATGCACATTTCTTTGGCAAGAATTAGTCACATGGTCTCATTTGGGCACTACTTCATAGCAACAACTCCATATAGTGCCACCAGCAACACAAGATTTTGATGGACCATTAACTAGCTCTACCATAGCATATCCTCTCTTATTGCTTTTATAAGATAAATTTGGCAAAAGTTTTCTGAAAAGTTTTCACATTACCAAGATGAATCCTACTTGGTTTTTGGTGGATGGTTGTCTTTCTAAATTGTCAAGCTAGAGGGCGATATAGAGCACCTAGTGGCCTTTGCCCTGCAAATGGAGCACCTGAGCTACAAATCCAGCAATCATCTTTGAAGTGCCTTCTCTTTCACTCCTTGGAGGTGATCTGTCAGTGCTGCTCCCTGTTTATTTTACATCCTAAATACCACTTAAATCAGGACTGCCCTGGCAACTGCCTTTCTTCAGATCCTCATAAATTCTCTCCTGGGCCACTTGTAAAATAGCCTGCTGGCGGCTCTCCACCTTCAGTGTCGTCCTCCCTCCTGAAACCATTTCTCCACCAACATTTGAACTTTTAAAACTTTGCACCTCTATGAGTGAAAAAAAAATGAATACCTTCATGCATGCACTCTGATATATTTATAAGCTGTGTATGATTACTCTCTCACTATTTTATATGTGTATCATAAAATGTTCATAAAATTAAAGCATTTTAAATGGAGAGATTAAAACATAAATAGACATAGATGTTCTAAAATGAGCTTCCTCATCCAGTGCATTATTTGATTCCTGCCTCACACTCTGGGGACTGTGGGGTGAGGGATGCTACAAGTACTAGAGCACTCTCGCTGGAACTCCAGTCTATCCCATCACAGGGAGAGCTGGGAAGTGGCCTTCTGTCGGAAGGGGTGGGAGAGGATGGGAGAAACTGCACCCACTTCAGTTTGGAGTGGAAAACCTGGAGTTTACAGGGACTTCGGAGATGTAATGGGGGAGGGTGGTGAAGTGACAGCTGCTGCAGGAATCTCCGGAAAGTGCTGTGAGGGAAACCCCTGGGACGCTCCATGACCTTCTGAGTATAATGGTTTTTGCTTCATTTCAGCCTCCTCAATATCACCAAGCTCTTCTTGTGGAAAAAATGCTAATGCATAAGGAAGGCAGTTTTGGAAAATTCATTTCCCAGACTCAGAAGGTACTGGAGGTTGGGGCATCAGCAGACAATAACCAGTCACAGACAACATACCTGGAAGGAAGCACAGCCACTTCAGGCTGACTACTAATAGTCTACTCAGGATTCAGAGCCATTTTCCCAAAAGGCACCCGATTTCCTCTTACTTCTAATCTTTGCATAGCTTCCTTTAGCCTCCACTGGCTGCTGATCCCTACGGCCTTGAACGCTTTGGTTCATATACTAAGTAGAAGCATAAACAAGTGAAACACATTCTTACATTAAGCTTTGATTGAACAGTGGGAGTGCTGAAAGCCTGTCCTGTTACATAGTCCTGCATGGTCCCGTCTTAGCAGGGAGCCTTCCAGAGCTCCACGGAACCTGTTTAGTCAATGTTTAGGACGTCCAAAGTAATTAATGCAGCATTCGAGGCCCCTCAGCACCTACCTCCTGCTCACCTTTTCAGTTTCATCTCCTAACAGCCTTCAGGCCACCCTGCGTGCTGGTGTTCCCGATTTAATTACTCTTACCTCAAAGATTTTCCGTGGCACATCTGCTCTTCTTGCTTGGAATGTTCCTACCTCATCCAGGTGATTTTTCACAAATCATCACTTCCTCCAGATAATTTTTCCTAGTCCTAACAACTCCCCTTCTATGAGGACAGCACTTGATCCAAAACAGGGTTCCACAAGCATTGATTCCATGAACTGAGGAGGCAGGAAAATATGCAGTATCTGTTATCCCCACTCCTTGTTTCTCAATTCTACAGGCACTTAGAAAAAAATCTATGCAGTATATAGTTTCACTTTGGGTATTCTTTTAATAATGCTTTGTTTTGTGTTTCTGTGTATATATAATTCTGCCAAACTGAGTGTTTCTGAAATTTCCCAATGAAAGTAAGATATTTTGTTTTGTTAAAAAAAAATGGAAATGATTCAAAATGGCAAAACAAGTATTCCTGGAATCTGGTGTTCACAAATTCAATCTGCAGCACTCAGAACTCTCTACTAACTGTCCTGTTCTCTCCCTTCAACTTTGTCATCCACAGTTCCCCTACATGAAGGCTGGGCAGTCTTACTGTATTCACCAATGTTAGGTTTCATCCGCAAGCCTCTTCTTATACTATTTTATCTCTTGGATTATCCTGTTCTCCCTTTCTGCATTTCTTGCCTATGTTCTTTCCAACAAGAAAGACCTAGTTCATAAACTATTACCATTAAACAGTCCATATTGATCTCTTCTGCCCTGAACTTCATTACCAACATTTGACTGCTTCATTTAATTTAGCAATCAATCCACTTTTTCTTGCCTTAGTACGTAGATCTTTAAAGCATCTTTGGCTTCTCTACTCTCCAAAAGTCATGAGTCCTGAATTATCAAAGATATAACACTTTATATTTATTCACATCACCTTAATGAGCCCAATGGGATGTATATAACAGGTGCTGACAAATACCTATTTTAAGGCTGCATGTCTCTGAGTGTGTTCAAGACCTAGGAAATTTTTCAGGTTTGTTTTGATTGATGGAGTCAGTCATTCATCAACAAAAAATAAGTTGTGAAATCTATTTGCATGAATAAATGAACATTACTTGAAATAATGGACAACATACATGAAAACAAGATTTGAGTGACAAACATAAAAATAGAATTATACTGAGTCAGTACATATTCACAGACATCTTTTGAGTAATGTATTGCAAGAACACTGGATTGAAAGAACACATAGGTTTCAGTCCTGGATACTTCCCAGGTCTTGGGCGGGGGGGGAGGAATTGTGTTATCTCACTGATCTTGAGTCTGTACATTTCTAAAAGAATGTTGAACTTAGTCATTTTTGTCATTTATTTCAGCCAAAAAGGGAAAAAAAATAATCTACACTTGGGGGAAGGCAAGGGCATAAGAAAAACACAGGAACTGTAAGAGAGACTAATAGAAGTCTTTCCTTCTTCTGTAGTAGACAGAATAATAGCCCCACCAAAGCACCCATACCTCAGCCCAGAAACTGTGAACATCTTATTTTACATGAGAAGAGGTATTTATGATTGCAAAAGGAATTACGGGCTGGGTGCAGTGGTGCACACCTGCAATCCCAGCAGATAGGGGGGCTGAATGTTATGAATTAGATGTGGTGTCCCCCCAAAGCAATGTAAGAAATTTCAGAGGAGAAATGATTGGGTTATAGCCTTAAAGGAATCAGTGGATTGATCCCTGATGGGATTAACTGAGTGGCAACTGGAAGTGAGTGGGGTATGGCTGGAGAAGGGGTTCAGTGGAGATGTGGCTATGGGGTATATATTTTGTATTTGGATATTGGAGTGTCTCTCTCTCTCTCTCTCTCTCTCTCTCTCTCTCTCTCTCTCTCTCTTTCCTGATCATCTTCCTGATCATCATGTGAGCTGCTTCTCTCTGCCACACTCTTCTGCCATGATGTTCAGCCTCACCTTGAGCCCAGAAGTGTGGAGTCAGCCTTCTATGGACTAAGCCTCTGAAACCCTGAACCCTCAGATATACTTTTCCTCCTTCACAATTGTTCTGGTCGGGTCTTTTAGTTGCAGCAGCGAAAAAGCTGACTAAAACACTGAGGCAGGAGGATTGAGATTCCAAAGCCAGCCTCAGCAATTCAGTGAAACCCTGTCTCTAAATAAAAAATAATATAAAAAAGTGCTGGGGTTGTGGCTCAGTGCTTAAGCACCCCTGGGTTCAATCCCTGGTACCAAAAAAAAAAAAAAAAAAACAGAATTAGGGTTGACAACCAACTGGCTTAAACAGAGGAGATCATCCAGGTGGGCCCATTAAGGCCTTAGGGGCCTTATATATGGAAAGGGACAAGAATAGTTATGCCAGATGATGCAGGGCCAAAAGGACTCACCCTCCTATTTTTGGCCCTGAACCTGGAAAGGACCCTGCACTGGGAATGCAGTCAGTCTTCAGAAAATGGAAAAGACAAAGAAGGGGTGGATTCCAAAGTCCCCATAAGGAATAGACTGTCCAACTCCTCAGGATCAGTCCATGTTGGATTTCTGACCTCTAACCTGAGAGATAATAAATTGGGTTGTTTCAAGCCACCAGGTGTGCCATAATTTGTTACATCAGCAATAGGAAATGAACATACCTCCCACTCAACAAAAAAAGATGAAAGAAAAGAAACTAAAAACTTTTTCTAGTAAAGTAACGTGAAGAAAATAAACCAGCATGACATGTATGAACTAGCAGCAATCACTTTAGGGACTGTGAAATCTTCATTTATTAAAAAGAAACTAGAATAATTCAGCCATTTGTACACTTTATGAAGCAGCCACTTTCATCTTCCTGGTCTCAGAAGATGTATCTGTTTGAGCATAATAAATAGCATCAAATAGCATCAGCAACATGGTTTTTTTTTTAATTGTCTGGAAGTTTTAAAAATTATTCCCACAAATAAGCCAGCCTGGCTATAGAGACAAGTGACGTCAGGGACTTAGAAGATACTTAAAGTGAACGTTTATGATGATTTAGTCTATTCCCTTCATCTTAGGGGAAAGTGATTGAACTCCAGAGGTGAAGAGACTTGTCCGAAGTTACTCGGGTTTTAGGAGCAGAATAAGAAGTAAAATACAATTCCCTCTTGGTACTCCAGGTCAAGGTCACTACCAGATGGTGAAAAGGGGGAGAATCAGAGGAGATGAGAACCTAAAGAGGAAAGGGACCATATACTCATAGGAGTCTGAATTTAATCTAAGTGATAGGAAGCCAGAAACACACTGTACAATATTAAGTGCATAAATTTAATATAAATGTAATAATATGAAGATACTAATTTAATCTTGTAGAGGTAAAGAATGAAAGTAAAGAGACCAGTTGCAAGAATATTATAGTAGTGGAAGTGAGAGGTGATGGCAGCTTGGACCAGGGTGGTAGACAAGGTGATAACGGAAGGTGAACAGGTTCCGCTCTACCCTGGACTTCACCAGCAGTAGAAACTTATTGATAGACTGGAAGTGTGGGTCAGGAGAGTAGAGGAATTAAATAGTATCCCCAGATTGTGACTTTATGGTGCCACATACTGACATAGGCAAAAGCAAGAAGGCAAAAACAGGAGTTCAGCTGTATCTTATAAGTTCAAAACATCATTAATACACTGTTTCCTGATTCAGTGGTATTGGATAAGAGGAGCTGGAAGGCAACCGTGAGGGAAGGCAGGATAAGATTTGCCATGAGACAGCTGCTAATTGAGTGCTACACAGTCATTAGTGAGACTGTTTCTGACTGGATTAGGAGAAGAAAGGCACATAGAGCAAATCTTATTTAAAATGGGTCATTTAAAAGAGATAAAGAGAGATGGCATTCCAGGTAGAGGAAACTGTTCTTAAAAGCAAGGTGGAGGGGAAGTTCAGGGCATTCCCAAAAAACTGATGTAGCTTGTTTTTGATCAATTCATCCATTCCATTCATTCAACATGTATTTATTGAACACTTAGTATACACCAGGAACTAATGAGCATTCAAAAATGCTGGAGACACAGCCCTGTCCCCCAGGAGCTTTACTGACTGACAGTGATATTGAATGAGTTCAGTGAACATACGGGAAAGAGGTGAAAAAGAAAATATGCATTCCTATATTGGTCATTAATGCACCAGATATTTGCTGAACACCTACCATGTGCATCATTCTAGAACTTGCACATTGTTCCAAGACTTATGCTCTAATACAGTGGATGTGCTTATGGAAGTACTAGCAAAAGATTTGTAAAGCTCATCTGATTTTACCTGGGGATGTGATTGTGATTATTCAAAAAGGTTTTGTAAATAGGTCAACCATTATATTAGAATAGTTGGAGTTAACCAAAATTTTAGAAATAACCATACTATGGATAGTCACTAAGGCCGGTCCAGGGAGTTTGGCTTAATTCAGTAGGCACTGGGAAGTCAATGAGAGATATTTAACCATTTGAATGAAAAAATTAAAGCCATGATTTGACTCTTTTTAATTTGATGTAGGCAGAGTTAAAAGAAACAGAAACAGAAAGAAGAAAGAGAAGTTTTGGAGACTTTCAGTTTCCCAGAGGAAAGTAGTGGTGGCGACAGTAGAGGTGGAGACAAGAGGCAGACTCAAGAGCCATTGCAGAGAATAAATGAAGTGGGGTAGTGAATTAGCCATCCCTTCTTTGTTTCTACATCCAGGCTGACCACAGTTTCAATAGTGAGAGACTTTATCAGTGAACATGTAGAAATTGAAACCCTCATAGAAGTAGGAGTATAAAATGGAGTATCCATTACCATCATTTGTGAAACAGATAGAAAGTTTGTTTGGCAGTATTTTAGTCAGCTTTGCATTAACATGATCAAAATACCTAACAAGAACATTTGAGAAGAGGAAAATTTATTTGGGGCTCATGCTTCAGAGGTTCAGTCTGTGATTGGCTAACTCCATAGCTCTAGGCCCAAGGAGATGCAGGACATCATGGCAGAAGGGTGTGGCAGAGAAACACAGCTCAAGATGTGTCATCCAGGAAGTAGAGAGAGAGAGAGAGAGCTTCACTCACTGAGAACAAAATATAAACCCAAAGACACACCCCCAGTGACCTACTTCCTACAGCCATAACCTACCAGCCTGCAGTTACTTTCCAGTTAATCCACATCAGTTAATGAATCCACTGAGCAGGTTATACCTCTCATAATCTACTCATTTCACCTCTGAAAATTCTTGCATTGTTTCCCATGTGGCTTTTGGGGGACTCCTCATATCTAAATTATAACAGGCAGTTTCTCAAAATCTTAAAGACAGAGTTATCATAAGACCCAGAAATTCCACCCTTAGGGGTACTCAAGAGAGAACTGAAAATGCATGCCCTCACAAAAACCAGCATACAAATACTTATAGCAGCGCCATTCCCAAATACCTCAAAGAGGAAACAGTGCAACTGTCCATCAACTGATTATTGGATATTTAAAAATGTACTGTACCCATGCAACCAGTTCTAAAAATGAATGAAGCACTAATTCATGCTACAGGGATGAAATTCTTGCCAAGTGCAAGAAGTCAGACACCAAAAGTAGCGTATTATATAACTCTATTTGGTGTCTATAATAGGCAAATCCAAAGAGACAGAAAGTAGATTAATGACTTCCAGAGGATTGGGGGAGACAAGACAGTGAATAACTGCTAATGGGCCCATGGTTTCCTTTGAGGGTGATGAAAATGTAAAATTAGATAGTGGTGCTAGTTACACAACTCTGAATATACCAAAACCCTCTGAATTATATACTAGAAAAGAGTACATTTTATGTTGTATAAATTATATCTCAATGAAGATATTATTTTTAAAAAGCAAATGACATTCAGACTACATGGAGTATTACGAGGACTTAGTAACAACAAGGAGGAACAGATTTAGGAGGAAGGTGAGTTTGAGGCATACTAAAAGGAAGACATTTATGAAACATTTAGGTAGAAATATCTGGAAACGTTCGCCTGAAGCTTTAAGAGAGGAAGACTTGAGTATTGTCTATGAGAAAGGACTAGAACCATGGGTGTGGAGAAAACTCAGTGAGAAAGTGAAAAGAGAAGAGGGCAAGTTCAAGATGAAACCTGGAGAAATGTTAAAAGAAAACATCAAAGGAAAGAACAGAATACCAGAAAGAAAAGCTATTTGAAGAAAACCCTGGAAAGTATAAAGAACTGAAATCTAAAGCTAGCATGGCAGTGCCCAGAGGTAGGTCAGGAAGAGATGAACCAGGGTGAGTCCCCACAGATGAGTTCACCATAAACACTGAAGGAAGGGTTGAGGATGTTTGGTTTATACAGAAGAACAATGGGAAGCCATTAAACAGGGAGAGTCATAATTAAATTTGCATTTTTAAATGATCACTGTAGCTATAGTATGGAGGCTGATTTGGAGGGGTTTCACCAAAACCAATCCTGATACGAGATATTAACTTGGAGTAGGATGGTGATGGTGTAGTTGAAGAGATCTGAGAAGGATTTCAAAGATTACCCAGGAACTTGGTGAGGATCGAATATGGATGGTGGAGGAGAGGCATGGGTCAAGGGATGTCTCATTTTCTGCCTTATTTTTACATGGATACTGGGACCTTTGGGATAGAAAATGAATCCATTATCGGGGAAGGGGTGGGAGATGGTGACTACAAGATCCAAGCAGAGCTATTGAGAACAGACTTGTACATAAAGACTGCTGCCTGGCAGAGAGCCCTGAGCTGAAGGTGATGATGTAGAAGTTGTCATCATTCAGTTGATCACTGGAATCGTGGAATGAATGAGGTTGATTAGGGAGAGAGAACAGAGTGAGAAGTAAACAAGACACATGTCAGACCACAAGATTAATGATCACAATGAACATGTAGAACACCAAAATGGAACTGTCATGTTGAGGAAAGTGAGCCCTGAAAGAGAGAGGAAGAGTTGGTCAGACCAATAAAAGAACATCAGAACAATCTGGTGTCATGGAAACCAAGCAACTAGTGTAAAAGAAAAGGAGCAAGCAGCAGGGATGTGTGGCTTAGATGATGCTGGGAGATTAATAAGGGTAAAGACTGAAAATGTCAGTTGTGAAAATTCGGTATCACTACATGGCATTACCACAAATAGACTCAATTACAAAACTTAAATATGGACACAAACTTTTCAGGAGGATGTGTGAATGCGGATAATTTTTTGGCTGAACGTGGTTCGTGAGTGTTAAAAGCATCCTCTGGTGATGGGGAACTGAAACTTGGTTGCCTTCCAAGAAGCTTCAGGATGAAGCTCTGAATCAACCACATGCAGGGTGTTCCAGAGATGAAATGTACAAACCCACAGTCCCTGGCTCCTCCGTTCCTACAATCTCCACCCATAGAAGGCCAGGAATGTAGAAATGACCTGGGAATTCCTATAATTTCTAGCAGTTGCTAAAAACAGAGAAGGTAAACACACACATGTGGCTCACCAATTCTTTTGGTAGCATAAAAAATGTATGTATTTCTTAAATAATAACCCATCTCTCCCTCTTTCACATACCCCATTTCCACCTCTGGCAGCCTAAAAGTTCATGCTCCAGTTCCTCTTTGCTAAAGATAGAGTTGAAGGGTTGAAGTATGACAATGTCAGTTGTAGCAGCATCCAACCATTTTTTGCAAAATTGTCATAATCCAATAGTGACTTCAGCGTTGATGGTTATCAGTGAGGTAGTATGGTGATTTTCTGTTATTTAAGGTAATTCCATCCAAGCAGAACATAAACATTATGAAAATTTATATTTTCAGCTAGATCTATTTTACATGCTTTTGAAAGCTAGCTGTAATTAATCACTTTTTATTACATAAACTAATGATGTGGATAATGTTGTTGACTTTTTATTCATTTCTTAATGGGTAGTTTCAGAGCTAAAAGGCATACGTGTCCTCCTACAGTGCTGCTAAAGGATATGATCAAAGTCATATAGGAAGATGACAAATCATTCATCAAGAACCTCGACCCTAACTTTCAGGGAAGATAAAATGGAGCTGAGAGTATTTCTAGGATCTCTTGCAATTGCTCAAGAAATATTAACGTTATCTTTCTGTTTCATTGCTTATAACTTAAAGATATACTATGGGTAAAAGCTAGGCTGCCTTACTATACTTCTTTTTTTCCAGGTGTAATTAGCAACATTTGACTTTCTGAGTGTGTGTTCTTGTCAATCAATGGCCCATTAGCGAGCCCTTGGAAAGGCCATAGCTTGGTAGGCCTCTCCATTTGGGGGTCGTAGAATCCCTCCACTTCTTTTTTTCTTCTCTTCTTTGCTGCCTATTTTCAAGATATGTCATCCCTTGTTAGTATGTTCACTTGGCAAGGGAGCAGAGAAAGGAGCTGGAACTTAATTCTGTTCATTTTCCCTCTTGCTAGCAGCAATGGAAGAAGATTTATTACAGGAAGAAGTTGAAAGTATTGGCTGAAATGAAGTTCAGGGAATATAGCACATTTCAATTACTTGTGCTCTCACTCTGTTCTTCAGCCAAATAATCCCATCCTGGGCATGCAGTCAGTTGTTCAAGTCTAATTATCTCCAGTGTGGGGTATCCACACATGCTGCTTCCCCTTTCCTTGCTGCTCTGTCTCCCCAACTTTGCCAGCAGTCCTGTGCATTGTGAACTCTACCTAAGACAGGAGCACAGAGGAAGTCGAGGTTCCTATCAAGTATGCAGCACTCTAGGAAAAAAACAAGAAATTACTGCATCCAAGATCTAGGCCTCAGATGTGGCCTAGAATTGATTTGACATCTGGTTAAAATGCAGATTCTGACTCAGGAGGCCTGGGGTATGCCTGGGGTAGGCCTGAGATTCTGCACTTGCAGCAAACTCCCATGTGATACTATTGTATTGTTGTTGGACTATGGATCCACCTGGTGGGAGTAGAAAAGGCTTAGAAAAACCTATTGAGAACATTGAGAAGCCATAGATAAGAGCTAATTTTACTTTTTAAAATGACATTCAGAGTATAGTAACACAACAAAGATCCTCCAAGGCACACTTTTTTTCAAACACAGAAAGATGTGCATTTTGCTATACTTCAGGGAGTTTCAAACAAATTTTATTAAAAGCAGAATTCCATGGGCTGGGGATGTAGCTCAGTGACTGAGCACTTGCCTACTATGCACAAGGTCACAGGTTCAATTCCCAGTACTGAAATAAATAAATAGATAAAAAGTAGAATTATTTTATGAAAAAGGATATTTTACTAAACTTCAATATATAAGAAAGAAAAGTGGATGTATGAAGGAAAGATCCTCTAACCTTTACCCATTTGACTTCTGTCCCATCTTTCCACATGCTGAAGTACCTGAATAAAACTTTTCCAGAGGACACAGATAAACAACAATAACACATTGTTTCAGGCTGCAGTTTATGTCTCCTGGTCAGTTCTACCAGGTAGAATGCATTCATTCAGCACACATATATTGAGTGCCTACTGTCTGCCAAGAGTATAGGGAAGCTTATATTCTAGAAGAACGGACCATAGTAAATAATATACAGAATGAATAAATAAATTACATAATACCTTAGAAAGAAATAACAACTAGAAGAAAGTGGAGACAGCTGGGCATGGTGGCACATGCCTATAATACCAGTAAATTGGGAGGCTGAGGCAGGAGAATCATAAGTTCAAAGCCATCCTCAGCAACTTAACAAGGCCTTAAGCAACTTAACAAGAACCTTTCTCAACATAAAGAATGAAAAAACACCAGGGCCTGGGAGGTGACTAAGCGGTTAAGTGCCCCTGGGTTCAATCCTCAGTACCAGAAAAAAGGAGGAGGAGGAGGAGAAAATAGAGACAGAGTAAGAGAAATAAGGAGTGGGGCATGTAGAATTGTAAATAGGTGATCAAAGAAGGCCCCAGTGAGGAGGGATACAAGGAAAAACTTGCAGGTGACCTCATGCTGCCATAATGGTGCCTGCACTCATGGGAAAAGGTTGCTGCTGAGATGCCCTATGTGAGGCTGTCTCAGGGGCCATTTGAAGACAATCCATGATGGTAGTTGATCTTGCATACTCCCTTACCAGGCCCACACCTCTCAGATCTTTGTGCTTTCACAAGAAGGAGTGAAGTCATCCCCCTGGTTGGTAGATCTTACAGGGATCAATCAAGATCTTGGAATCAGCATCAGTTGTTCATTCATTCCTTCATCCATCAGTCCTGGGTTTATTGTCCACCATGTTGGGACAGGTTTCTGGGTTGCAGCAGTCAATTAACTGAAGTCCTTCTTTCTCAAGAAGTTTGCAACCAAGTTCAAGGTGCATGTAAGTAAAATAACAGTCCCCCAAACAAAGAGCTACCTGAAAGATAAAGTTATGCACCCAGATAATAAGAATCCAGAGGACATCAACCCAAGCCTGGGGTCACTGAGTGCTACCTGACATAAAGGATGAGCAGCAATGCTGTCAATGATGGCAGTCTGCCCTCCATCCTAAAAAAGTCACTGCTTTTTGTCCTTCATAAGTCTGAAACCCTTTATAATAGCAGGCACTGACTTGTGGATTTGTGTTTGTTTTTTTTTTTTTTCCCAAACAATTGTTAATTGAATAAATTATTACCTTCAGATACTCCTGGACTCTGCATTAGCAAAATGTTTTTCTTCGTTTATAGAGTAATTTATTTTGCTATACGTTCATTGTGTGTGACACTTCATCATGCTGAAATGCATTTTCTTGATTGTCTGTGGAGTTACCCTGGGGTAAAAAATGTGTTGCTGTATCTTGTAGACTGAAAAATAGGTTGGGTGGGAGAGCAATGGAGAGAGGGAGGGCACCAGGGAAGGAGGGAAAAAGACACAGGTGTGCAGACGGAAAGGCAGAAAGCAAACAAAAATAAGCCCTAGAGGAGAGAGGAAAAAAATACATTTTGTCCCAACAATATGGCATCCATGTAATGCTGATATCCAAATGACACAGCATTGCTCCTGCTAGGAAGGCCAGAAGTCAGCCTGTAGATAGTCATGTCTGACATCTTTGTCCTAAAACGAGTTGCTCAGAAGAGGACCTGGATAAATTGCAAGATATCTCAGAACAAAGGACTTGTGTTTCATAGGGACCAGACTTTTCAACTGAGAGATCAAAGAGGAAATCGCAGAACGGAAACCAGATTTCAAAGGATGTCACCAGAGCCATGCACATTAGGCCTGGGTGACTCCTTTATTCTCACATCCCACCCTGGCTCTTCCAGGATGCCAGGCAGACTTCCTCTGGCTGTGATCCTCCAGCACTGGGGTGTTGCTCCTGGGCGGGGCTCATTGGTCTCTTCTGTTTGTAAGAAATGGTAACACTTTACCCATAGCACAAAAGCTTAGTGGACTGAAGGTGGCTCCAGTGGCCCCTGTCACTCTTGTCTGTCCACCTCCTGCTTCCTTGACCACTCAGCCCTCTACTCCAGACAGAAGTTACAGCCTCAAATAGTTGGGAATCTTTTGATCTTTCTGAACATTAATTAATCACCACCCTCATCCCTTCAGACCAAAGAAACTCCATCTTGATCATTCCTGGGACTGGGTCATGTGATGAAGATGGGCAAGAGGCCAATTCCTAAGTGACCCTACCCCACCATTATCATAGATGTCTATCCAGATGGATGGTCATCAATCACGGCCACCCTCAGCCTCTCCAAGCAAGCAGGCTCAGCCTAGGACAAACACCTGTTTCCTTGCCTGGCTTTACTTTAAAGGCTTGCTCTTCTAAAAGAACATCCTTGCCAAACACACCAATTGCTTATCCCATTATCCTCTTTCTGACAGTGACATTGAGGGACAATTTGTAGAAAGACACAGTGTGGAGCACTTTCCCCAAGTTACATTGCATTTTAGTAATGATCTCAAAAGATATCCCTCAAATATCCCTTACTCCCCTTAATAATCCATTAGTGATGTGTTGTCTATAAATTTATTTATATACAATCTCAGTCCTACTAATTTCTTTCATGTTCTGCCTCTTAAGGAACACGTACCTTAAGCTAACTATTATTTAAAGTACTCCTTTCTTTTTTATGAGTGTGCTAAATTTATCTCTTTAATCCCAACTTCCTGCATTTGGTGAATAATATATGTTCTTTACGCAATGTAAAATTTTGATTGATTTATGCGTTTATTTAATAAACATTTATAAGCATTTCCTCCTTTTGAATAAAATGTTTAACCTTTAGTACTTTTCTCTTTTTTAAATGTTTTTGTTAGTGCATTATAGTTTTACATGTTGTGGGGTTTGTTTTGATATGTCATAAAGCATATAATATAATTTGTTCCATTTCAATCCACAGTACTACCTCTTTGGTTTCCTCTTCCCTACCCAGATCCCCTTCCTCTATTGATCTTCCTTCTATTAATTTATTTTTTAACTGGTGCGTTTCTTTCCATTTTTTTGTTGGTTCATGTTAGTTATATATAATATTAAAATTCATTTTGACATAGTTATAAATGCATGGAATATAATTTGCTCTAATAAGTCCCCAGTACTTCCCCTTACACTACCCTCCTCCCTCGCCACCCCCACCCCCCAGTTCCCTTTCCTTTACTCAACTGATATTTCTGATATTTGCTTAACTTTTTTAAATTAATTCTTTGTTTCATTTTGTTTTTTAAGATAAAGAGAAGAGAGAGAGAGAGAATTTTTTAACATTTATCTTTCAGTTTTCGGTGGACACAACATCTTTATTTTTATGTGGTGCTGAGGATCGAACCCAGAGCCCCGCGCATGCCAGGCGAGCACATCACAGCTTGAGCCACATCCCCAGCCCCTAAATTAATGTTTTGAGGATATACATGATGGTGAGATTCACTATGGTATATTCATATATGTACCTAGAAAGTTAGGTCGAATTCATTCCACTGTTGGTGTAATGTACTTTCAGAGCTGTTTTTCCCACCTAGCTTATACCCTGGACCTTAATGCTCTGTGCTATTTCACATAGCATTATCTTTCCTAATGATTGGCAGCCAGGAATTCCCACAGTACCCTATCAGTTTTGATGCCAAGAAAGGATAATACTCTTTTGCTCCCAATATCACTTCTAATGATGACCTTCTTTTTGTTGTAACAATCCCTCTTTACTATGCATTTTCTGTAGCTATTATTAGAATTGTTATTAGCATTGTCCCCAAAATAATGCCTGATATTTACAGTTAATACCCCTTTGGGGTACCTTTACCTGGTGCTATTACTTTTCCCTTGCTTATATAAAAATGCATTTGGCATTTTCAAATCCCTTTGCAAAACCTAGAAAGATCTCATTGTTTAGCCTCTTATCATCTGAAATATTTCATCCTGTTCTCCCTCAGTTAAGATCAGCTTGTAAGAAGCTATTGCTAATAGTTCTTGGTCTGCCTGTTAGGATTGTGTCAAATAAAAATTTTACTGTATCAATGATTTTTTCAACCCCTATCAATTACCTATGACCACAGAGAACAAAGAGAGTTTTGTTACTATTACCATACAGTCCAGGAGCTTCAGATATGAGGAAGTTTTACATACTTCTTAGTAGTGAGTCTCCTGGGGGATTTTTCCTTGTGTCCAATTCATGGATTTTTTTTTCTCCCCAGTATGTTTCTCTCATGGTTGCTATAACCTATACAGTTTCTGCTGAAGGAGAAACATCCAGAGAGTTAAAGCTACTATTCTTTGAGTTTTCACAAATGAATAGTGCCATGTAATCATTATCACAATAAAGAATATTTTTGTCACCCCCAATATTTCCCTCAGGCCCTTTATAGACAATCAATCGCATCCATTGATGCTTTGTATAGAATATGGTATAAATGAAATCACAGAGTTTGCATGTAGTCTTTGAGCATGCTTTTTTTCTTCGATAACTTAGAGCACTAAGCTTTACCCTTGCTGAGTGTATTGGGATTTTTCTCCTTCTTTATAAGCTAAGTTGTATTACATTATATTGGTATATCACTGTTTGGTTATGCATTACACAGAAGTGGGTCACTTAGATTGCTTTTTAGATTTTGGTTATTTTGAAATAAAAACACATTCTTGCATACTTTTAAATTTTTTTATTTGTTTTTATTAGTTATAAATGACAGTAGAATGCATTTATGCACTTTTCTATATCATACATAAATGAGGTATAATTTGTCATTTTTATGATTGTACATGTTGTAGAATCACACTGGTCATGCAGTCATATACGTACACAAGGTAATAATGTCTGTTTCATTCTACTATCCTTCCTATTCCCATATCCCCTCCCCTCCATTCTCTCCACTCTAAGTGAGACTGCAAATTGATGTGATCGATATGGTGAGAAGTATGGAGATTCCTCAGAAAACTTGGAATGGAAGCACCCTTTGACCCAGCTATCCCACTCCTCGGTTTATACCCAAAGGACTTAAAGTCAGCATACCACAGTGGTGCTACCACATCAATGTTTATAGCAGCTCAATTCACAATAGCTAAACTATGGAACCGACCTACGTGCCCTTCAACAGATGAATAGAAAAAGAAAATGTGGTATATATATATATATATTCAATGGAATATTACTCAGCTTTAAAGAAAGTGAAATTATGGCACTTGCCAGTACCTGTATGGAGCTGGAGAATATCACACTAAGTGAAATAAGCCAATCCCCAAAAAGCAAAGCCAAATGTTTTCTCTGATATGCAGATACTAATTCATAATAAGGTGCGGGGGAGGGGGGTGCAAAGTGAAAAATAGAGTCCTGTATAATTTTTTTATGTGAAAATAGGTTTTATTTCACTTGGGTAACAGGTGAGATAAAATAACAAATAGGATTGCTGGGTTGTGTACTGGATGTGTATTTAATATTGACTATTTTCCAAAATGCCTAATCCAGTTTGCATTCCCACCAGAGTACCAGATTTATTTTTTGATAATTTATTCAATCTAATAGAACCAGAGATTAATTTTTCCTTTTTTTTGAAATCGTTGTGTTTTCTTTTGCTTACCATAATATATATATATATATATATATATATATATATATATATATATATATATATATATGTAAGTCATGCCTGTTATTACATGCACTGGTAGTTCACTCTTTTTCACTGAGTGGTATTCCACTGTATAAATCAAATTGCTTTTGTTTATGCAGTCGTCTGTCTACAGATTTAGGGGTTGGAAGAAACAGCAGGTAAATATGCTCAGTAGTTTCTTGTCTTTTTCTGGTAGTCTTGGTGAATCAAGAGTTTGTACAATGCAAGTGGTTCCAAAAAAAAAGTAAGTACTATGTAAAATTGGCAGATGGTCATTTTTCCTACTAACAGCAGGGGAAATTTTTCTGACAGAACAGAGGATTTGAGTCAGAATCACTCTCTAAAGTGCAAAATTATAGTCCACAATCTCAAATAACTAAAATCCCGGCAGTTTGGAGGAAATTATGATTAAAGCTGCTATGAATGTTTTCGTAGTCTTTTTGTGAACATCTGCTAAACTTCTCTTGTGTATAGACCTAGAAGTAAAATTTCTAGGTGACAGAGTAGGTGTGTGTTTAACTTTATTAGAAACTCCTGTCCCCAATTTGTTATTTTTTTTTTTTTCTTATAAAGGACCCTTAAAATTATGTGAGCTTTCCGTCTCACAAAGCTGAGTAGTCTCTGCAAACGAGATTTCAATAGAGGCTAAAGTCGCAGAAAAATGTCTAGTGAGTTAAGTCAGAACACAAGTGGCAATTGCAAGAGTTCTCAATCTTTCTTCCCTGGAGTGCAGCATCCTGCTGGTGGAGACAGCACACTCTCCAGCCAGCACTGCCAGCCAGGACTGGATGGACAGCTAGATCACATGCCCTGCAGTCAGGGCAACTGTACAACTGAGAGCAGAGACAGTTGCCCAGGTGACTCAGGACCTAACCCCTCCAGGCTAACATTTAATTAGATAGTGCCATCAATAGACCTTTGGGGCCTTGATACATCTGAATCATGGCATCTGCTCTCATCCTCACTTGATGCATGAGCTGAGGTGTAGGACCCTGTGAAGGCAGGACCCTGTTGGCAGGCCTTTCCTGCCACCACTGGGTAAAGACTAGCCAACAACTGTGTCTCGGCTTAAGGCTGTCTGCACTTACCAGAAAGCTAAATACTTCCCCTTCCCTGGCCCTGGTCTAACCCATGGGTCAGCTTGTTTCCCAGCTTTTCTGGGTCACTTGGCCCATGGTTCATTCAGAAAATGACCCAGTGATGAAAGACATGAAGTTCGCCTATGGTTATTGCTACCCACTCTGCACAGAGAGAATGCTCGCCCTCTCCTGTTCTCCAAAGAACACACTTCTCATGCATGGGAATCTTATTACAACGGTCTGATTAACCCACCAGGGGCTCAGACTGGTCTTAGTCAGTGCAAATTTACCTGGCCCTAGTCTTTCACTTAATCCGATCAAAGGTTGTAGGCAGGAGGGGCGGGGATGAGATTACAAATCCAAACATATTTGCACAGATGTCTTTTTTTTAAGCCCTGCCACACAGCTGGGATTGCATTTACATCTTGTAACAAAATCACAATTATCATGGACCCACTGTGTTAGAAATTTGAGACCAGGATATTGAGCGGAAAAAAAAAGTCTGGGAGTGAGATGGGGTAGAAAAAAATGGATAGAGCTTCAGGCGGGAAGAAAAAGCTCCTGGGGAAAGGCTTCCAGCAGCAATCAGCTGAGAACAGCAGCTCTGTGTTCAGCCTACGTGGTTATTTTCGGTCGTCTGTCTAATCAGATTTTCTGCTCCTCTGCTATCCATCTTATTAGGCCCTTTCTGTGTGTGTGGCTGAGGCTTCCCTCACTGTCACAAGATAATTCAAAGTAATGGCCAACCAAGCTACTTTCCATGGGATAATATTTATTGGGTTTATTCTAAGTCAGAACTTTCTGACCCTGAATAAGAAAGAGGACACGTTTATCTAAGTCTCATGGGAAGTCTCGTTTTCATACAAATCTAATAACGAAAATAATTTCGTGAATAAATTGTTTTTTGATTAGTCGGGAAAGCTCCTCAGGGTAGAACCTGATCTAATATAGGACTCCTTCCACATAAATAAATACTTCTGAAAGCCTACTGTGTGCCAGGCCCAGGGCCAGCCAGTGAGTATAAAATGATGGGTGGCGCATTTATAGTGCATGTCTGTGTTCATAGTCTCAGCCACAGAAAAGAAACCGTTTCTCTTTCACTGAACAGAACTTGGGTGAAAGAGAGAGGGAAGTAATCTTTTGTATTGTTCTTGCTCTGCCAGAGGCAAAATGACCTTAGGAAAAAACATTTTTTCCCCCTAAGAGCCAAGTGGTTTATGGTGATTTCTGCCTATAGAATGCAGTATTTATATAAACTGTTTTTAAAGACAAATAAAATCACTCCAGATTTTCACAGAGTCTTCCTGTACTTTTAAGCTTGACTATTTGCAGCCAGAGGAATGAATGAAACAATCTGTAAAAATAGTATTTTAAAGAAAATACATGGAAGTCTAAGACAACCACCTCACACAGTTGTACATGGGTAATCTCACTTCAGACTCCATGACAAGCAAAATATAGCTATTTAGCAGAGAAGGAAAATCTTACGCTATGGCTGTAAAAAAAAAAAAAAAAGATTGAAGTCCAAATGCAATGTGAGAAGAAAATTCAACTTTTCTTTAAATGCCATCTGTAGATGGCTTCTAGCAAGGCCTTCCGCTATTTTGCAAAGTCACACACCGCACAAGGAGTTTTTGAATATCACATACATGTTAAATTGCTTAGAAATTCTTCTAAGGGAGATCTCCTTTCAAATATCCTCTACTTGCTACTAGATGCAGCCATTACTCAGACAAAATTTCTCATGATTTGAAGAGGGAATAAAAAAAAAATCCTGCTTACTTATGAGTCCTTGTTTCAAAACCTTTGCTTTAGAAATAGACATTTGCCTTAAGTTCGGCATTGGATGGTGAGGTCCATGTCGGTTACAATGGCAAAGGGAATTACTGAGGTGCTCTAGGAAATCAACTGTCAGGAATGGCCAGTTCACACATTGAGCCTGTCTTCTTTCAATCAAATGATACTGATTAAAGTCACTATGTAATAAGCCCTAGAGCATAAAAACAATAAGTCCATTCTTAATTTGTAATACAAAGGTTCAATGACTCTTAAACCATGTGCTTTACCTCGGCCACTCCTGTGAAGGGAGGGAGCACTTCCTCCATCTCCTCTTTGCTCTAGAGTCTTAAATCTTTTCTAAGTTATTTCCAGAATACCAACCACTCACAGGATTTGTTCTAGATTGGGTTCCCCAAATGAGAGATTAGAAAAGCAAATATGAACCCTGTATGAGAAGGAGAGAGACCTATGAAATCAGATCTCTTGGGTTTCCGTTCAAGTACTTACATGGGACAAGAGTTCAGGTCACCCTGCATGCTGGCCAAATGGAGTACTATGTGTGAAAACTGAGGGTGAGACAGGGAGAGCGGGGAAGAGGGGCGGGGAAGAGGGCCAGGAAAGCATTACTTCAATTCTGCTTCTCATCATTTTTTTCTCTTCGTTGCCTGCATGATGCCCAGACTGATCTTCCAATCCCTGCTTTCTCCACCCTCATTGTCTATGGTTGCTGTTCTAGTCCCAAGTGTTCTGATCATCTGCTCCAGGATTCTTGGACTTTTCAATTCAAACTTCACCCCCATTCACAGCCTCCCATCATCCCTCTAGTTGCTTCCTGTGTATTTATTTTTTTATTTTTATTCTGTCACCAACAACCTCCTGGGCTATCAGACTTTTCTGCATAAATATCTATCACTAATATTTACCTTTATCTTTATCCTTCCTAACTGTAGAGAACCTCTTCAGCAGTATCACTCTCTCCACTCCTCCCATGATGTACCCCATCACCAAGTCCTGAACCAGAGTCAGCAAGTTACAGTCACCTCTAGGTTATTGTCCCGTTGCCTCCCATCCACACTAAAGGAACTTCCCTCATTGGATTCTGCCATCTAACTAGAGCATTCTCTCACTAGCCTTTCCCCTAATTCCCCAGGTCCCCACCATGCTTAATGATGTCACTCTAGGAATTAGAAATGTCAAATTCAAACTCCTCAACCCTTGGACTCCTACTCCAAACTCCAATAGGTGATAGGAAACACACTATAGCAGGATCTACGCTTTCCATTTTCAAACAATTCTAGCTTTGAGAAAATTCTTTAATAATCTAAAGTCCGTATTTTCTTGTTAATGTTACTTTCACAGTCCTGCTTTTTGAAGTTCCATAAAAGAAATTAAATTGTTCTTTTCATATGATAACCCTTGGATCATTTGGAAACTTTTATCATATTTCTTTTAATACTTCTCTAGTCTAGGATAACAAACTCCAGGGCCTTTAAATTTCCTCAGTATAACACAGATTGGGGTTTCTTCACCTGTGTCATTACTCTCCCTGTGAGCATCCTTCAGGTTGTGCATGTGGCACACACAGCAGTACCCACCAATCTCAATGTCATGTGATTGGTGGAACCGCTTCCTCCTTCCAGAGATAGTCTTTCCATGGACACAGATTAAGAGCTGAGATGGCCTTGGTGGTGATGGAGTGGTGTGCTGTGGTGGCGGAAGTAATGGTAGTGGTGGTAATGAGGGTAGTGTTGATAGTGTGGCATGGTGGTGGTAGTGGTGGTGGTGGTTGTTATGTGCAGGACAGGCTGAATAAGTTGTCTGCAGGGCTTGCCAAACAAAGTTAGCTGCAGGATGACCTGGCCACTCAAACCTTCTGTCTGGTTCTTTATCACCTGTTTGCTTCAAGCCCAAACATCCAAGCCCTCACTCAAAGCTGAACACTCAACCCCCCTTGTGCCAACAAGGCAGCTTGCAAACCCAGAGACTCTGTTAGATTTAGGCAGCACAGCAGAAGGGCTATAAAAGCCTTCCCCTGCTGCCCCCACCCCAGCTTCTCTTTCTCTCTTTTCTCCTCTGTTGCACTGTTGCAATAAAGATCTCTTGGTCTCTCCGAGTGTTGTGGTCACTTTCCTTTCAGTGGTAATAGTAGTGGTGGTGATAGTTATGGTGGTAGTAGAGGTGGTGATAATTTTACTGATCCTATAATATTCTTATCACAATCAACTAATTAAAACTTAAAGTTGTTTTTTTTTTTTTTACTGTTCCTGAGTCACATCTCCATCATCTTGTGCAGGCACTGCTGACTTGACCAATATTAGGATGCTTGAGCTTTATCTTGGGAGATTGGAGCCATCATTTCAACATGGCAAAGATTCTTTTAGATTTTGATTTTGCCCATGTTTGTTTGCTATTCTTCTAGCTCCAGTTCAACTGAGGATTAATGAACACGTCTTCTACATCTGTATTCAAGTTTCTGATTAAATATGAATCAAGCAGTATAAAAGTTAGAGGACTATGAAAGGATACTAAGGAGTGTCCTTCAGGGTACCATCTATCTATTAATCAGCATCCTTTGAATGCAATTGTTCAATTCATCAATTTCAATGTGCCTCATTTTTTTCTGTTTTGTCCCCAAGGCTATCCTGAAATTTGGCTGCTTTATATATATTGCATTTCTCATTTGTACCAATTTAATAGCCACCATGACCACCTCCAAAAAAAAGATTAATTTGGTATGACTTTACCTTAGACCATTTTGTGCTCCTACGACAGAATGCCACAGCCTGGGTAATTAATTTATTAGAAAAAAAATAAATTAATTTAATTGTTTGTTTTTTCACAATTCTGGTGACAGGAAGGTCCAAGAATAAAATGTCAGTACCTTGAGCACTCAGTCCTCTGGAGAGAAGGGGCATTGTGTCCTTACATGGCAGAAGGTGGAAGGGCAAAAAGAGGAAATTCCCTCCATGAGCCCTTTAATAAGGGCATCTCCTAATCTCATTCTTGGGGATGGATCCCACAGGTCTCAATCATGGCCTTCCCAAAGACTATGTCTCCTAAGACTGTTGAATTGGGGATTTAGTTTCGACATGAGTTTTGAGGGAATAAAACATTCAAACCATTACAAAATTCCTCAGTGTTTAGTGATCACTGGATTACTTTCATATATAAGCTCTCCCCACCACCTTATTAATAATTAATCCTAGAATCTTACTTAGAGTCTATGAAATCCCCACTGATTTTTACTGAGGAGGACACCTCATCTTCATTTTGAGAATGAGAATTACATTTGCCCACCTTGTCTTTTTTTGAATATTTATTTTGAGTTGTAGTTGGACACCAATGCTTTTATTTTATTTATTTTTATGTGGTGCTTAGGATCAAACCCAGAGCTCCGCATGTGCCAGGCGAGTGCTCTACCACTGAGTCACAACCCCAGCCTCCACCTTGTCTTTTAATACCTCTCCTCTCCACAATTCCCTCTCTGGGAAAATAGCTCATTCCTCTATTTCCGAACTCATTGAAACTTCATGAAATAAACCTTATTCTTCTTGCCTTTTATTAGGGAAATTTGTACAGACATCATGTTCCCTCTACCTCCAACCCATAAGGTATTCACATTTGATTATAAACTCCTTAGCAACAAAGGCTGTTGCTGATTTTTCTTGCAATCCTCTGCAATGCTTTGCATCACACATTTGAAGGGTTACACTGAATTGAATTTCACAAAGGAAGAAAATTAGTTTGATCTATACAGTCTCAAAATCATTTTTGGTCAAATTGGATTCTTTTCATCTATCTTAATATCTAATTTGTGCACAGTTGAATCAGTCTTGCAGTTAATCTAATGTGGTCGTTAAGACTACCAAAGACAGTAAATTCATTTTCCTGATCTGGTGATTTTTAATCATGTAGTCACTGCCACTCACACAGAAAAATAAAACAGCAGATTAAATAGAAAACTAATAGCAGAATGATGAATGGAATTATCCTTGGACCCAAAGGCTATTACAGATAATCTACAGTTTCTGCCAAATACATTCATTCAGCTTTGATCCAACACCCTTTGGTTAAGTGATAATAATGGTAAACAGAAACTGAGTGCTTCCTGTGGGTTAAGCACTTCACTGAGAATAACATGGTGGCTACGACTATGGGGCTTATCTTGTCTCCTGGCTATCCCAAGGTTTTAGTGAGGTTTTGTCTCTATGGCAAAAAAGAGCTAACAAGAACAATTTAAGGGAGGAAAAGTTTGTTTGGGGCTCATGGTTTCAGAAGTCTAAGTCCATAGATGGTTGACTCCATATCTCTAGGCCCAAGGTGAGAGAGAATATCATGACAGAAGGGTGTGATGGAGGAAAGCATCTCAGAACACAGTCACCAGGAAGCTGAGAGCTCTGCTCACCAGGATTAAATATAAACACCAAAGTCATGCCCCCAGTGACCTACCTCCTTCAGCCACCCCCTACTTTCCTACATTTACCACCCAGTTAATCCATATCAGTGGATTAATCCACTGCTTAGGTTATAACTATCATAATCTAATCATTTCACTTGTGAAAATTCTTGCATTGTCTCACATATGAGCTTTGGGGGAAATTAATATTTAAACCATAACAACCAATTACTATTTTTGTGACCTGAAGTCAATTACTTCACTTACAAAACAAGGCATAATAAACACATTAGGTAGATCTTTCTTATTTAAATGTATTGTTTCATTGAATTGGGCACAAAAACCCCAGGAGCCATTATTTTTCTCCTTCTTAACAAATTTGCCATATGCTAGGTTCTGGGTGCTAGAGGAATCATAGAAATGACTTTTCACAATCAGACCTGATCCTGCCTTAAAGTCCTTAAAATGAAGTAAAAAGGACTGAATTTTACATAATTAACTAGAACCAAAACCGGAATAATATTTTTCATAGAGATATGAGTACAAAATACAGAAGAGCAGAGAGGATTCAATAGACGGCTTTATCTAAAAGGTAGAGTTGTAATTGAAACTGAAGGGATAAAAAAAGATTTTCAGAATTGTAGCAGCAGAGTTTAAGAGCAATCCATAGTAAGGGAGCCCCAGAGCAAAAATGGCAATGTAAAAAAAATGCATTAGAGGTACCCCACTGACCAGAGAGTGCTTCTCAACCTTTTGGTTGTAAAAGTCATGTTAGTGTGGCCCAAATAAAATTATTCTCATATATAGAATATATCAGCTAGAAAATATTAGAGTACTTTGCACATGGAAAATTAATATTTATTTTGAAACATTTTTTCAATAGTATGCACAGATAAGGAATTACAATATAAAATGCATTTCTCATTATAGGTCATTGTCTAAAAAGTTTGGAAGACCCCTGTCTAAAGAGGCAGTCAGGGATAGAGCTGGAATGTGGGGATATGACTGATATTCAAAGAAAATGGAGCAGCCAGGGGATGATGGATTGGTGTTTGAGGTGAGGGATGAGAGAAGGGAGGCAAATTAGGAGAAGTCATAATGGCATATTCCAACCTGGTATCCAATGCACCTGCTCTGGGAGGTATTAGCAGGTGTGAGGCAGAAAAAGTCTTCCCAAGAGCAAGCACAATCATTTAACGTGGAGGTAGGAGGGTGTTTGCTATGGTGCTAATGAAGCTAAAAGTTTAGGCATCCTGGTTTCCACTGATCCCTTCCAAGTCTCTGTTCTGAATTTTACGGGCATAATCTTGTTCTTTTACTTAAAGAGGGCCTTCAATTTCTGAAAACTTTGGTATCCATCAAACGTGAATCAGATCCTGCTTATATTTAATTTCCAATAGATGTCTTTTTCACAAAATAGGGCTTCTCCAAGAGTTTGAGATACTGATATGCATTTTGAAATCCTTTGAGATGATAACTTTATACCTTTTCATCTTGACTCAAATTACTCTTCTTAACCCTCCCTCTGAACTGGAACTCAATCCTCATTTCATGGGCAAAATGGAAGCCACTTGGTGCAACCTGTTCACACCAACAGACCTGCCCTGCTGCTGTCAAAATTCATACTGCAGCCCAAGTTTGGGAAAATGGTCATTCTTTTTTCCTTTTCTGGTAATTGACTTCATCTTTCTCTGGTGGTCCCATTTCAATGGAGAAAATGAAAACAAGCTTAATAAAAGTAACTTGTGGGACTGGGGTGGCGGCTCAGTGGTAGAGTGCTTACCTAGCAATGTGAGGTACTGGGTTCAAGCCTTAGCACTACATATAAATAAACAAACAAAGGCATTGTGTCCATCTACAACTAAAACAATTTTTTAAGTAATTTAGTTTCTTTCAACTTGAAAGAAGCTGGAGACTAAATATTCTCTGCAGAGTATGCACTCAATCTTTCCATGTGTTTTCCACTCCCTGGTGTCTTCCCCTTTTCCTTGAGTGGCATCTGGACACAGGGCAAGCTCCTGGGTGTTTACAGCAGCCAGAGAAAGACTGATGACCCACTTGCTGTACTTTGACCCTTCAGAGTCCTGCTAGGGAATGACTCATTCTAGTTGGCTCCTACCTGTCCTTCAGTGGTCACAGAGGGTGCTCTGGACTCAGGCCACATTACAGATTCCTCGCCCTATTCTCAGGTTTAGTCTGCACCTCTGATCTTCCCAGCATTCCCTAGGGGACCAGCTGCTCTTCCCACCTGTGGGAATGGGTTGATGCTAGTGAGAAAAATCCCTGAGGAAGCTCTAGAGCTTCTCTTTCAGCTTTGATTTTCTCCTATTCTGGTGCTTTGCTGGATGTAAAGCCAAATCAAATGTCAGGATGATTTGAGAGAATTTCTGCCACCCCAGGCTATCCCCCAAGAAAGTAAGCGCCAGCCATTTAGATTGTGTTTCTTACAAATCTATCTGGAACATTCCAACATAACATACTCTCAGGTTAGACCTCAAGAGTATTCACGTGGCTATTTCTTTCTTTTAAACTTCCTCTCCTCTCCGTCTCTCTTGTCTTCCTCCTTCCCTTGTCTGTCAGGAACTCCCTTTGTGCCACTTTTTTTCTCTTCTGTTCTCAGGCTTTGTATGAGGCAGTATCCTCCATTTCTTTCCTGGGGCAATAATATTTGTGATTGAGCCTTCCAATAAAAAAGGTGATAGAAAAAATATATATTAGGACTTGTCAAATGTTATCTGTTCATCCAGAATATTTTTCCTTTCTCATTACCTTTGAGGTCAGTGACATTAAAAGTCAATGTTCAACTCCCCTGTGACCAGAGTCACCAGTACCCTCAAAAATTACTCTTCCTTGTCAGACTCTTCTTCTGAGATTACTGCCCTCAGCATATTGATCCCAATAGCATCCATTTTTAAATTCCTCATTTTTTACACCAGTTGCTCCTCCAACTATAACACAGTCTCCTCCATCATTCTGAGCAGACCTGTCAAAAGAAAGTGTCTCACACTCCATTGCATTCCCTTATATCTCTTTAACTATTGGGTCCACTGCAGTCAGCTTTCTTCCAGGCCATCCCACTGGATTTAATATTGTCGAGATATCCAGTGATTTCTGATTATATGCAGGGACTCAGATCAAATAAGTAAATACGCCCAGCGTAATTCCAGTGGCTTGGGAGGCTGAGGCAGGAGGATGGTGAGTTTAAAGCCATCCTCAGCAACTTAGTGAGGCCCTAAAAAACAATAAGACACTGTCTCAGAATAAATATACAAAAGGCTGGGAATGTATCTCAGTGGTTAACTGCCCCTTGGTTCAATCCCCATTATCAAGAATAAATAAATAAAGGCAATGGAAATCAGTTTTCTCATTGAGGGAGAAGGCCAGGGGTAGAAATATGGAAAATATGCAATTCCAATGGTGTTGCATTGAGTTGGAGATAGCAGTGTGAAGTCATGGTTTCCAATATGTACTGATAGACATAAAAGTAAATATAGATGTAAATATGAATAAATATATACTCATAGACATACACATCATCTTGCTCTGTCCACTGAGAAAGTATTGGAACAATGATACTCTCAATGGCAATAAGCACAGATCTGGGGTGTTAAATACCATTCATCACTAAAAGGCTTCTGGACTCCATAGGGAAAAGGAATCCCAAGACTAGGGTGCAGAAGCACCAGATGATCCTGGAACATGTTTTATGTCAGAAAGTCAGAAAATAATGGGAACATTACACACACACACACACACACACACACACACTCGCACACACACACACACAGAAGTCAGTTTGAAGGGTTTCCCACTGCTTAAATCTGGAATTATTTTCACACTAAAATACATAGTGATGATAATATGCATTAAATTATGCATTAAATAAATTAAAATTTACCAGTCCATACAGACATAACTCAATAAATGAGTAAATATTGTCTGGGGAATGGATTATTTGCATAGTTTTAAAGTGTATCTCTACAAAATACTTATTAATTACAGTGGGGGTGGGGAGAATAATTTTATAGTGGAGAAACATGGCTGATATTCCCTGAATTAGGGAATCAAAATTAAAATCATCAGCAATTCATGGGTTGCAATTATAACTTGATATGATATAATGTATCATTTCTATGATATTTCTAAAAAAATCAGCCAATTTGGAAAGCAATATGGAGATTTCTTGGAAAGCTGGGAATGGAGCCACCATTTGACCCAGCTATTCCCCTTCTCGGTCTATTCCCTAAAGACCTAAAAAGAGCATGCTACAGGGACACTGCTACATCGATGTTCATAGCAGCACAATTCACAATAGCTAGACTGTGGAACCAACCTAGATGCCCTTCAATGGATGAATGGATAAAAAAAATGTGGCATTTATACACAATGGAGTATTACTCTGCATTAAAAAATGACAAAATCATAGAATTTACAGGGAAATGGATGGCATTAGAGCAGATTATGCTAAGTGAAGCTAGCCAATCCCTAAAAAACAAATCCCAAATGTCTTCTTTGATATAAGGAGAGTAACTAAGATCAGAGTAGGGACGAAGAGCAGGAGAAGAAGATTAACATTTAACAGGGATGAGAGGTGGGAGGGAAAGGGAGAGAGAAGGGAAAATGCATGGAAATGGAAGGAGACCCTCAGAGGTATACAAAAGTACATACAAGAGGAAGTGAGGGGAAGGGGAAAAATAATACAAGGGGGACAAACGAATGTCAGTAAAGGGGGCAGAGAGAGAAGAGGGGAGGGGAGGGGAGGGGAGGGGAGGGGGGATAGTAGAGGATAGGAAAGACAGCAGAATACAACAGACACTAGTATGGCAAGATGTAAATCAATGGATGTGTAACTGACGTGATTCTGCAATCTGTATATGGGGTAAAAAGGGGAGCTCATAACCCACTTGAATCAAATTGTGAAATATGATATATCAAGAACTATGTAATGTTTTGAACAGCCAACAATAAAAAATTAAAAAAAAAAAAAAAATCATCAAGTAACATCAGAAAAATCCAAATGGAGAGACTGTCTACAAAGTAACTGCCTACAGTCTTCAAAATGTGAAGGTGAGCTGAGAAACTATAGGTGATTGGAGGAAAGTAAACTAAAGACAAAAGTCTGAACTGTATCCTCTTCCTATAAAGTGAGATGTTTTTATGACAGTTGGCAAAACTTAGATAGGGTCTGAGGGTTATTTAATAGTAAGGTAATGATTTAATTTCTAATCTTTGTGATTTTATTCTATTTTATTTTATCCCAGATACTTTTATTTGTGATTTTATTCTATTTTATTTTATCTCAGATACTTTTATTTTTATCCCAGATACTTTCTGATTTTATTCTATCCCAGATTTTATTTCTATTTTATTTTATCCCAGATACTTCCTTGCTGGGAAGTATCTGGGATGATGAGTCATGTGGCAGGGGTGTCATCCCTACTTGTTGATATTCATATAACCCCTGCCCTCCCACTGAGGGTGAGCTACACCTAGTGGCTCACTTCTAATTAACAGAATGCAGCAAGTGATAGAATATTGCTTAGGAAAGATGGTGGCTTCCTTCTTGGCCCTCTCTGTGGCCTTTAGCTGTCATGCTGTGAGCTGCCCTATGGAGAGAACAAGGCAAGGGCTGAGGGCAGGCACCAGCTGTATTCCTGTGGCAACAGAATCCTTAGCAGAGAACTAAAGGCTGTGGGTTAGTAGTCTTTAACTTAGTCCTGCACACAACCACTTGAGTGAGCTTAGAAGTCCAGCATTCAGTGGGACCACAGCCCTAGCCAACACCAGTTTGCCACCTTCTGAGAGTATAAGTCAAAAGACCCAGCTATTTTTAGTTAATTCTTTTTAGTTATACATGGCAGTAGAGTCTGTTTTGATATATAAGCATGAAATATATCTTATTCTAAATAGGATACTAGTCTTGTGGGTGTACATGATGGTGAGATTCACTGTGGTATAATCATGTATGTACATAGGAAAGTTATATCAGATTCATTTCACTGTCTTTCCTATTCCTATCTCCCTCCTTTCCCTTTATTCCCCTTTGTCTGATCCACAGAACTTGTATTTTCCTCCTTATTGTGGATTAGAATCCACATATCAGGAAAGACATTTGACCTTTGGTATTTGGGGTTTGGCTTATTTCACTTAGCATGATTGTCTCCAGATCCATCCATTTTCTGGCAAATGTCATAAAGTCATTTTTCTTTATGACTGAATAATATTCAATTGTATGTATGTACCACAATGTCTTTATGCATTCATCTATTGATGGACATGTATGTTGGTTCCATAGCTTAGCTATTATGAATTGTGCTGTTATAAACATTGATGTGGCTGTGTATGATGATTTTAAATCCTTTGGATATATACCAAGGAGTGGGATAACTGGGTCAAATGGTGGTTCCATTTCTAGTTTTTGGAGGAATCTCCATACTGCTATCCAGAGTGGTTGCCAGCATTTTACAATGCCCCAGCAATGTATGAGTGTACTTTTCCCCCCACATCCTCGCCAGCATTTTTTGTTACTTGTATTCTTGATAATTCCCATTCTGGTTGGCATGAAATTAAATCTCAGTGTAGTTTTAATTATAATTTTTATATTGCTAGAGATGTTGAACATTTTTTTCATATATTGTTGACTGTTCATATTTTTTCTTTTTTAAAAAATTTTTTTAGTTGTCAATGGACCTTTATTTATTTATATGTGGTGTTGAGAATTGAACTCAGTGCCTCACACATGCTAGGCAAGCACTCTATTACTGAGCTACAACTCCAGCCCTGTATTTCTTCTTTTGAGAACTGTCTGTTCAGTTCCTTTGCCCATTTTTTGATTGTATTATTTGTTTTTTTGGTGTTAAGATTTTTGATTTCTTTGTATATCCTGGCTTTTGACTCACAAAAATTCTGAGATAACAAATGTTGTCTTGTGCTACTAAATTTGGGGGCAATTACAGCACAAATTGTAACTAATGTAGGGCTTATACTGAATCTTATTATCATATGGTTCTGGGGGGAAAACTACTTGCAGTTTGAGATTGTTGCTTTTTTATATATAAAGGTGTGTGCGTGTGTGTGTGTGTGTCTGTGTGTGTGTGTGTGTGTGTGTGTGTGTTTTGTATTACATCCTTCTCTACATAAAACTCTTTATTGGCGTTCTAACACACTTAGAATAAAATCCCAACACCCTCACCAACTCTGCCTGTTCTGCCTCTGAACAGTCCCAGCCCCTCTTCCCCCTCTTGTCCTTCCTGGCTTCTGCCACCTTGCTTTCTTTCAGTTCCTTGAACACATCTTGTCCTTTTCCTTTGCAGGGCCTCTTCTACCCAGAGACCCTTCCCCATGCTCATAGGACCACTTCTTCTCATTCTCTGAATCTCTCCTTCACATCCTCTTTTGAAGTCTCTCTTTTGTTTTCTCCATCCATTTGTCAGATGTTGTGTTCTTGTTTATATAGTCAACCCCTAATAAAGATAAGCCCCACGGACTCTCGGACTCTCGCTTCTCCTCCATACTGTTGTAGCCACAGGACTTAACACATAGAAAATGCTTTTAAATATTTGCTGAATGGATTGATTAACATAATGCTTTGATCACCTAGGTAGAATTTTTTAAAAAAATTCCTGAAAAGAAAATTTAAAGCTACCCAGAGAGAGTTCAATTTTATTAATATAGGCAATCAGGCTTGATCATAATAGATTATCTTCCAAGATTAAAACTGATTGCATACATTGGACTGAATAAGCAGTTCATTGCGTCCTTTTTCTATATTGCTTTCTTGTTATCTTGGTTATCACATTTACCTGTGGTCTCAAAGCTTCAGTTTGATTTTTATTTCCTCCATTCTTCTTAGTCCCCATTTTGCAGATATTCCAACATTGTTTTATTTTATATAGTAAAATTCCACATGCAGGGAACAGCGTCACCTTTCAAGAATCCAAGGAACCGCATGTGGATTCAGTGGGCCTTGGAGCCCAGCTTTGAGGCTAGCTGTGACCATGGCACTCAGGCCCTCTTCTGACAGCCACATGCCTCCCTCCCTCCTCAACAGTTCTGCACCATCAGGAAGAGAGAAAAAGGAAAAGAGCCTAAAATCTTCCAGCTTGTTTCTGTCAGAACACATCAGTTCCAGGTCATGTTTCTGTAGCACACACGTCATGGTGCGAGAAGGAGCTGTCAATATGGAGAACAGAGAAGCTCCTTTGACAGATCCTGTGTCTACATTTGAGACCCAGTACAGTAGGAGAACTCGTTGTTCCCCTTGAATAAGCTGCCTCTCCCTCGGCTAGGTCCCCCAGCTGCAGCACGGAGCCCTGAAAGAGGCCATGTCTCTGCTTGTCATATATATTTACAGGGGCAAGCTGCCACAGTCACAGTAGAGGGTAGGAGTGAAGAGGGATACACAGGCAGAAACCCCTCCTCGGTCCCAAGAGCTGCCACCTGCTTTTCCCATTCTCACCATGTAAGTATGTTCAGTTCAAACCCAGAGTCTAAGAAAATGAACTATAGAATTAAATTCTTTTTAGTGAGACCCTCATACTTCTGAAAGTAGCATTTGAGAAATGAAAAAAGCAGAACCTTTAATAAAAATTATAAACTCTGCCTAATGATTCATTACCTTGGATTCTCATTTCTGGATATGAGGGGTTGGGGCCAGAGGCAAATTCTTTCATCGGTTGGCTGGGGCAACATTGGGGAGAATGTAGTTTGAAGATACTGACTTTCTGCTAAAACTCCAGGAAATTTAGAAAGAAATGTCAGTTTGTAACACCAGACAAGACAAGTACTGATAATCAAGATGTTGCCCCAATTCAGGAGGAATTTCCATGAACTACAAGGATAGTGAATTAGATCTAGAAGCCTATTCTGTGACCTTCTAATTCTTCACTTCTAAGGAGACAGCTAATTTGGCAGGTCTTCCCCATCCATACTAGTTGTCACTGGTCCGGCAGATGAGACAGACTGGGGAGCTGTCTCTGAACCACACGGGTGGTGAGAGGGACAGGGCCATTGTTGACCAATGGTGTTGAAGGGCAGGATGAGAATGAATGGCGCCAGGAAAAGCCCCAGCACCGTCCTCCACTGGGGTGGTAACACTGCATCTATGCCACAGGCATCACACATCAGAGCCCTTGGCACAGTCCTCCAGAGCCCCATGATAGAAGCCCATGAGGTACAAAGAAGTGGTCTTGGAGCTGTGCTTAAAATCCTTTCTACTTTCAAGTACACAATCATCCATTCATTCAGCCAGTATTTACTAAGGGGCTACTTATATGTCAGATGCTACTTTGGGTAAACAATTTTCTTTCAAGAAACTTACCTTCATGTGTAATTTTTTTTTAAATGTTGCTGTTTAGATGTAGTCATACTCAAGATATGACCCGAAGGCAATCTTGGGAAAACAGTTCGGAAGGTAGACATCCAGATTTTGTTTTAGATGTGAGTAATCTGAGCTATCCTTTAGGCATCCAATTTAAGGGGAGTGTGTATGTGTGTTGCTCAGGGGAGAGATTTGGACAGAAGATATGAATTTGGGAGTCATCAGTATAAAGCTGAAATTTAAAGCCATCTGACTGGATGGAATCATCTGGGGAACAAAGGGTAGATCTAGAAGAGAAGACAGAAGAGAGCCAGGTTCTGGATGTCCAAGCATTTAGTCAAGGAGAGAAACCATAACAGCCATGAGGTATGGGAGGAACCCAGAAGGAGGAGATAGGTTAAGAAGGGGTTTCAAAGGGCACTCAGAGGAATTAGCCTTTGGAGTTGGCATGATGGAGGCTGCTAACCTTGAAAATAATAGCTTCATGCGAGAGGACCCAAAACTGACTGAAATAGGTTCAAAGGAGAAAGGGAGAGGAGAAATGGATATGGCAAGTACAGACCACCCTTTTAGGAAATTTTATTTTAAAGGGAAGTAGAGAAACTGAGGCACTAGCTAGAGAGGTCCCAGGTCTAAATATATATACATTTTCTTTTTACAACAGAAGTAGATAAACCCAGTTCTCCTTACTCCTATTACATGCACTTTCCATCTTGCCACATAGATTCCCGCTTCATTTGAGCTCGGATGAGAAATCATGACTGACTTCCTAGTTGAAGTAGTGTTTATTAAGATGGGTGGCATTACAGCATACTTACATATGGATGGGGGAAAAGCTAGTAAAGCTGGAGAAATGACTGATGATATAGGACAAGGACTGACAAACTATTACTGCAAACCAAATCCACACTTCTGCTCACTTAAAAAGATTTTTTCTTCTTTTCTTTTTTCTTTCTTTCTTTCTTTCTTTCCCTCCTCCTCCTCCTCCTCCTCCTCCTCCTCCTCCTCCTCCTCCTCTTCTTCTTCTTCTTCTTCTTCTTCTTCTTCTTCTAATGAGGACATAGAGACTGATATCATAAGGCTCTTATTATCTGGCTGTTTACCAGAAAAAGTGTGCTGCCCTAATGAAAGACACAGGGAGGAAGGTGGAGGGATAATAGGCTTCGAGAGATGAAGAGAGGTGGGATTTATGTTACAAGAGGAAGAACTGCCCTTAAATTGGAGCAAGAACCTTTATCCATAACTAGAGAGAAGATAGGCAACACTGATAAGTCCAAAGGTGGTTTATCATATCATTTTATTCTGATTTTTTAATATTTTTTCCACGAAATAAGAAGTGAAGTCATCCATTGAGAGTATATGAGAAGAAAGGATCACGGGATCTGAAGATAAGAGAAAGGAATCAATACCACCAAGGGAAGAGGGAATGAGGAGGGATATATCCAGGTATTAGAGAAAGACTACATCCAACTTTCCTATGCTCAGACATGAATACACAACCAGTGTAGTTCCACATCACGTTCATCCACAAGAATGGGATTCTGATTAGAGTAAATTATACTCCATGCATGTATAATATGTCAAAATACACTCTATTGTCATGTATATTTAAAAAGAACAACTAAAGCTTTTTTTTTTTTTTAAAAAAAAAAAGAGAAGTATCATTTACAATAATAAAAAAAGGCTACATCTCATAGACCTTCACTCATGGGAGAATTGCAAATTAAAATGAATTAACACAGGACGGCAAACAGTGAAGATCAAGAGAAAAGAAACACCTTCACCAAGACTTCAAGGAAAAAAAATTAATGGGAACAAATAATTTATTATGAAATAGTAATGTTGAGTGAAACTTAAAATGTGATTTCTGGATGACCAGCCATCACATTTTCAGGTAATGCCCTAACCAAACATGAAAACATAAGTAAGTAGATAAATAACTCCATGCCAAGACTTTTACTGCAGTCTTCCTGGTGAGAACAAAAAGTGGACAATAATCCATATGTTAATAGCAGCGATACAGCCAAATTAATCTTGGAGTATTCATATGATGAATAATACTGAAAAACATTCACTTTACAAAATATTATGTACAGGGGATTATTTACATAAAATTTGCATACATAAAACAATGTTATTTATTAATACATTTTGATAAACATAAAAATAAGAACTAGTTACAAAATTCATAATAGCAGTTAACTCCAAGGAGAGAAGAATGAAGAGAAATGTGACCAGGAAAAAGTTATTAGAAAACTCCAAATTTATTGGTAGTCGTGTATTTCTAAAAGATTAAATAAAATGACATAACAATAATGTTTGTTAATCCTGAGTTGTAGGTACATGCGTATTTTGTTCTTTTTGGTATTTAAAATATTTTAGCAAAACAAAAATTAGATTACAAGTTTATAAATATTTTGAAAAAACACAAAAACTAGAAAGGTGAGAGGCTCTATCATAGAAAGCTGAGTGTTCCAGGCTTCGGTGAGTGAATCACAGGGCCCTGCCCCTTTTGCCTCCTTCTGAGAATCTACAATCGAGCCCCACAAAAAATTTCCAGGATTCCTTTCCCTTGGATGATGTCACTTCATTCTTCACTTCTCAGTTTACAGGTCATTCTCTCTAGAACATCTTCCCCATTCTGTAAGAGTGAGTTACACTTCCCTCCTTTGTAATTAAAAAGTTCTGTCACTCTTGTATAATCTCCTGTTTACTTGTGTCTGCCTTCTGTGACTACTACCTCTTGAGGGGAGGGGCTGTGCAGAACTCATCCTTGTAAGTCCCCCTGGCAAAGTTCCTAGCCCCAAGTTTCTGTACCTTGCATTTTTGCTGAGTAGATTCCTGGCTCAAACAAGGTACTGTGGGAAGAATCTTTGCTGGTAGAGGGCCTGAGGGTGCTATCCAGAAACAGTCTAAACAATCCCTTGAAAACCTTTTGCTGGAGCAGAACTTGTATTTCAGATTCATTATCATCTGAAACTGATTTTCATGAACAACCACTACCAAAAAAAAAGTAGAATTCATTTTTTTAAAAAAACTGCCAATCTACCAGCTGGCCTTTCCTCCTGTTTTATCTAAACACAAAAGAAAGGAAAATTGACTTAGCAATTGTTCAAAGTTGGATTTTTCTTTTACAGCCGCAACTCAAAATACCCTTTTCAACAATTTTTCCATATTAAAAAAGACAAAGTATTAGCCTTTTAGGAAAATAGCCTATGGGCATTTTCTGGTTGTCTAGTTTTGGAAGACACAGGAACCACATCAAACTTACCTACAGTAGAACTGAGGAAAGGATGTGGGATGATGGGGGTTGCACAGAGTAAAAACCACACCCCTGTTAAACTTGACCTTAATCCATCTTTAATTTTAAAATCATAACCTAACATTGGTGCCCTTGACCTGAGAGCAACAAGTTAGCACAGTCCAGAAGGCATGAGCCTGATGATTTTTGAAGAACACTGTTTCTGGGTTCATTCAGATGGGTCGAAGTCCCAGAGGTAGGTTGTGTAATTGTTCCTGAATGGTCACGGTCCTTCCCACTGGGTTTGTCCTGGCCAGGTGGTTTGCAGAGCCCCCTGACGGCGGAGGCGTGTATTGCATTACCCTGCCCTGCTGACAGTAGCGTGGCCACATGACTTCCTTTGGCCAATGAAATGCGAAAGAATGTGAACCTGTGCAGTTCCTGGTGGAAAGCTTCCATAGCATTGTGGTTTTCCATCAGTGACCTGATTCCCCATAGTCTTTTCCAAAAGAATGAATATTCCAGAGGTCAGTTCTGCTTTAAGCCTTAATCCCAGAAGAAGATTCATGGAGCCAACTTGCAGATGATAATGAATTTTAAAATAATAATAAATTTTATTTTATTATTTTTTTAAATTTTTATTGTTGGTTGTTCAAAACATTACATAGTTCTTGACATATCATATTTCACACTTTGATTCAAGTGGGTTATGAACTCCCAATATGTCACACAGTAGGCACCAGAGTGCTGCTCCATCACTTCTCTATGGCCGCCAGCAGGTGCTCCTTATAGTAGGTGCACCAGGAACTTTGCCCTAGGGGATCTTTCTTTCTGCAAGTCCAAGTGTGATGAATATTCTGCTTCTACCACACAAGCTGACAAGCAGCCTCTGCCCTGCTTCTCAAAAGAGCCAGAATTTTTTTAGTTCAGGACAAGCTCCAGTGTCCCACCCAATTTCCAAAGGGAAACTTCCAAAATTTCTCACTGATGTCTCCTGAGCTTGCTAGCTATCTTTTCTGTATCACGGTTGGAAGTACTAGAATTTCCCAAATTAAAGTTATTTTTTCCTATTGATTTTGCTATTAGTGACAACAGCAGCTTCTCGGAGAAGATAAAAGACTTTTGGTCAAATATTCCTTCAATGTGGGTGTAGCCCAGAATCTGTCTGTGCCTATCCTGTTTTAACAGGACCAAGATGAGATCTTTACAGTTACAGGGGATTTTTTATTTAATTAATTAATTTATTTTTTAATCTAGAGTTTCACAGACCGTGGTGCTGGGCAGGAATGTTGTTCTAGAGGGAACAGAAATCACACAAGGAAGGTAATAACAATAGTCTATTAAAAAAAAAAAAACTGGAAATATAGAATCAACTGGATCTTGTATCCATTTAAGTGGATTCCATACTTCATTTTATTCAGCATGCATGGGAGCGTTCTATATATTAAAATAGTATTCTTTCAACACCAAACATCTGTATGCTGTTAAAGTTTCAACATGTATTTCTTATTTGGTATTATTGTAGGTTATATAGGTGCCACCGACATACTGTATGACTTGGGATGAGTTACACAACCTCTCTGCTTTCATGTCCTCATTCATAAAATGAACTGAGGATATTTGGTTTAATTATTTCTAAGTTCATTGAAGCTTTTCAATAGTAGGGATTGTCTTGCTTCTGTATGTATCAACTGGTCATTTGAATCTACTATAGTTGTCTTAAGCCAGTTTACCAGTTCTTCATTATTATCATTATTGATATTTTGGCTTTGACAATAGGTATTTTTCCTTATCCAGAAGATATATATATATCTCCAGAAGACGTGCAGATTTGCAAAGAACCAGGAGCAAGAGTTATGATGAAGGAGGATTTTCTTCTGCCTGAAGATGGCAAGTAAGTTAAGAGGACAATCCCAAAGCTACTCAACATAATTTCAACATCTGTTCATGTTGAATTCTACTGGGCTCCCAGAGTCCTTTCTTCATCAGCAAGTCTTATACAACAAAAGGTTGTGTTATTATAACTACCTTTCAGTTGGTAGAATAAAGGGAAGGAGGTAACATCAGTCATACCAGAGGCATCATAGCCCATGTTGGAGAGAGCTAACAGGATCCAGGCTTGTTGTTTGTCTTTTGATTCATGATCTGACACACAGTGGGTACTTAAAGACTTCAGAAAAAAACTTGTGTTCTGCAGGTAGAGACAATGGCCAATGTCAAATCTCTCCTGGAAGGTATAATGACTTTTCCTTTGAGGAGCTCTTTGCCCAAATAATTCCAGAAAGGGCTAGGAGGGCAACCTCCCTTATTGATATTTTCCTCCTCTGAGTTGATGTCAGTATTCTTGTTAATATTTCCAAATGAGAAAATAAGAGATCAAATATAAAATATTGATGGAATAGTAACTTTTGGGGAGGGTGTATGGATATAGAGTCATATGCTGTTGGTATTAGCCTAAATTGGCACACTAGAGAGTCACTTGGCAACATAGAACAAAACTTTTTAAATACATAAAACCATTCCACTTTTATTAGTTATTCTAGCATAAGCTCCACAGGGTGCACAGGCATCATTGCATAATTGTTTATGATAGCAAAATCTAGAACGACTTTTAGAGTGTGCTGAATTTGGATCAGTAGGAGATGGTTTGAATAAATTATGGTCTATCCATGAAATAAAATTCATAGAGCTGCTTAGAGAATGAAGTAGATCCACTTGTGCTAACAATAAAGATGTCCCCTTTTAATTTTAAAAGGCATACTGCAGAACTTGCTATCTATATGTATATATGAACTCATTCACATAATTATAAGAATATATTCACAATAGAACATACATAAAAGCATACTCAAGAGTAGTTACTGCTGCAGAATGGGAAGAGGTGAGAGTAGAAAAGGAGGTTTTACCTTTCTGATTGCAAGTTCTCTACTTAACTACTTAATATTTCAATGTTCATACATTACCTCTATATAACTTTTTTCAAAATATAAAACTAGAAATTCCTTTTTTAAAAAAGGAGGAGGAAATGGTGAATTAAATTATGGTACAACCATAAAATGTAATACTAACCAACCATTAAAAATTAGCTCCTACAACTCTACTTGCTGACAGAAAAATGTGGGTGATGTATTGCTAAATTTAAAAAGCAGTTAACAAAACAAAACAGAAAGAAGCAGGAGTGTGAGCATGAGAACCATTGCAGTCACTTATGGATGACCTCCAGGCTGTTCTCTTTATTACGTTGGGGCCAGCACAGTGCCCAGCAAGCTGTCCAGAAGGTGCCATTTATTAGGTGCCCACCCCAAGCCAGCACTGTGCTGCAGGCTCACGTAGCTTATGGCCCATCCTCTCCACAAGCTCATTTATCCCCATTTTATAAGCAAGAGTTTGAAGATTAGGGAGGGCATTTAGCTAGTGAAGCTTTGATTCAAACCCAGGTTTGTCTTCGAAAATAAAATATTTGTAGAGTAAATTAATCAACAAATCAAAAAATTTCAAACCACTGATTGATGAAATGACTTGTAGAAAGATCTCAGGGCCACACCAGATTGAATTAGTAGAAGAGTGTATATGAAATCCTTACCCTATCACAACACCCTAGCAGTGAGGGGGATTATTATCTAGACCAGGCATTGAGTCCCAATTTCCTGTCTTTAGGAATATAATAGGAAATGAACACTGGAAGGGTGGTTAGTGATCAAAATTCATCAATTTCAAACTAAATTTGTAACCCATAGCTGGTCATGAAACTAATGTAGTGTATCAAAATAAATATTTTTTTTTCAAAAAAAATTGTTAACTGGAGGGCTGGGATATAACTCAGTGGTAGAGTACCTGCCTAGCATGCAGAAGGCCTTGGGTTCAATTCCTAGCACTAGAAAAAAAAACTGGAATAAAATTGAATATAGGCAATATTAACACATTATAAAATAATGTATATTGTGATGCTTCATAAATTTTTTAAAAAATATTTTTTAGTTGTTGATTGACCCTTATTTTATTTATTTGTATGTGGTGCTAAGAATCAAACCCAGTGCCTCATGCATGCTAGGCAAGTGCGCTACCACTGAGCCACAACCTCAGCCGGGTTCATACATTTTTGTGCAACATTTCAGTTATATTTTTGTATACAAAGAAATGTGTGCAGTGAATTACTCTGCAAAATATTAGTATGCAGGGCAACAACAAAACCACTTTTCAAATCACTGATTGAATCTCTGTTCCTTCATCAAATGATGCCCCCAAGGTCTAGTGGAATTAGGTGATTTCATTAAGACCATATGTTGTTGCCTACAGAATTTTCTGGTACTTTTCCCCCACTTACATTTTTGTGTTTTTATATTCCCACCTTTTTCAGGCAGGGCTAACGTTAATGAGTTTTGTGGGGGTTTTTTTGTTTTGTTTTGGTACTGAGGATTGAACTCAGGGGTACTTTATCACTGAATCACATCCCCAGCCCCTCCCCACTTTTGTTTGATACCGGGTTTCACTAAGTTGTTTAGGGCCTCGCTAAATTGCTGATGCTAGTCTTGAATTTGCGATCCTCCAGTCTCAGTGTCCCAAATCACTGAGATATAGGTGTGCCACCATGCCCACCTATGAGCTCACCTTTGTGACAAGGTCAACAATACTATCTTAAAGTACTTTGAAAAGATTATGTATAAACATGGAAGCCACACCCCTTAACACTTGCCATGCTGCTGATACAGGATGAGCTGCTGGGCTCTGCCAGAATCTGAGGTCGCTGCCTCAGTCAGCATCAGATGAACAGAACAGTTTTTACGACATAGGACATGACATTTTCACATCCATTTGTACCGACAGCTTATTAGAATAGTTCCAATTCATTGGTGACCCACAGGTAAAAGCAATAGCATGCAGCAGGAATGCAACACCACAATGAGTATTTATGTAGCATTCAATGTCACTGTCCTCCAAACACCTGAGAGCTATGCTCTGTCGACTCCAATGTTTGCTTGAACTGCACACATTTAACCTCAACAAGTATATTAAAATAATAAAAACATTGTCCTCATCACTCAATTGAATGCTTTTTCCAATGAATTACTCAATTTTGTCCTGAGTAAAAACAGTTGCTTTACTTCAGTCTACCAATGCATCATTTCATTACAAAATTTTAAAAAGTGATTTCTCCTCAGGAGCTTAAGGAATGTCTTTCTCTTCTCCAGCTTAAGGTGCAAACATTTCTTTCTTCCTTGGCGTTTAGCTTTGATCACTTGTACCTTGATACCTTTTGATTTGTGCTGATGGGTCAGTGGGAGACTGGTTATGAACTCTTCCTGCAGATCTGACACCAGGCACGCCATATGCAAAATCCAATGTCTCAGGATAGGATGTCTTCATGCAAAACCAGAGCAAGGCTGAGAAGCTAACGGGATTTTGCTGTATTGTTGAGTTTCCAATCTGGATATCGGTAGAGCTGCTACACACATCCTTTGAGAATATAGAGAAATAATAATGATCCCAATGTAGTACTTTTATTTAATTTATGAATTTTTCACCTAAACTTCTCATTTGCTCATTATAACCCACTTTGTTCTTTTCCTACCAGGACCATTTCTTAATCCAAGTTCCCATTATTGGTCACTGCCTATCCCTCTGCTTTAAGATCAACCTGACAACTTTGGCCCATTGATTTCTAAGGAAAGCTTTGCTCTGTCAACCACATCCTGGGCGTGTGCTATGCAGTAGCTCTGAACCTATTGGAGATCTGCATCTGTATCTGATTTTTCACTGCCATTTGTGCTCTCTCCACGGGATCCAGGATTTCTTCTCTCTGTACCTACAAAAGTTATTTGAGATTTCTGCTTGTTTGTGATCTGAAAATGGATTTCCCATTGGACATAAACTCTGGCATAATGACATTTCTTATGTGTTATTAAATATATCCCAGCTCTATCCTCAAGCTGCAATCTACCAATGCTGCCACAAGATCACTTATTTTGCAATAAATTGCAGGTTAGGGACAATTAGTCCACACTAAAAAGGTCAGGTTGGGTCCCTATCTAGTCTAATGGGAATAGTGAATAGTCTTATGAATTTCAAACCTAAATCAGATGACACTACTATAAATTTATACAAGTCGATGAAAATTTCCTCAGCAGTCACTATGTGCCAGATGCAGGAGGTTCAAAAATGATGCTCCTTGTTCAAGAGGCTGATTAGGAGAGAGACCAACGCACATTTTTCATCACCTCAGTGTATGCGAGGTTCAGCCCTAAGAGATTTCCCATGGTCCCCTTTGAGCATCAAAACAATGTGAAGAAATTTGACTGAGGTCACTTAGCTTTTTGGTGACCAAGCTATGACCGAATCTAAGCCTGTTAATCAAAACTGATGCTCATTCCATTTCACCTTTTCATTGCAGCATACACTGTTTATTTCCGGATTTTCAGTACTGATATTTTGATATATATGTACATTGTTGAGTGGCTAAATCAAGGTAATTCATATATCACCTCATATGCTTATAAATTTCTTGTGGTTGGGAACATTTAAAATGAAAATAGCAAATATTTACCCCCACAATTACATTCTTTTCATGGCCAGAGTTTGAGTCTAAATCTTCCTCCTATTAATGAATATATGGAGCCATTCTTGATCTGGTATACAAGCTTGAGAGAAGGAAGAGGTCCTGAAGTAGAGAGGGGAGGGAGGAACCCACTAATGCTCAATGGGAACCTTGGATCCCCCATCCTTCTTGGCACAACATGCCCACATATTTGACCAACATAGGGTGGAGAGTGGGAAGCAGAAAGGAAAAGAATGCTTTGTTCAACACCTAACATCCTCCAGGGAAATATACAGCTCACAGCTCCTGGAGCTAAGCAGACATGCCGAGACAGAGGATCCCTAGTCAAAGCTCTCTTATCATAGAGCCCTGCACCTGAATGCCTGAATGCAGAATGCTGGACAAAAGCAGCTCTGACATCCTGCCCAGGGGCTGGTGTATCCCCTGGGTCTATAGATACCACTTTTTGTTTCACTCAGCCATGAAGGAGTGATCGCAACAGGCTCAGGCTTAACAAACCTCAGCTTGGCTCCCATCCAGTCAGAGCAATAAACTTTAAAATTCTGTGGCTGTAGGTTCCTGGCTGTGGCTGCCATCAGGGCTGGGAGAAGCAGGCTTTCCACATGCTCTCTGCTCACTTAGAGCCCCAGTCTGCCAGGGCTTTTCTTAAGAACTCTTGGATGGGAGATCCAAGGTTCCCATTGAGCATTTGATCCCTGGATCCGTGGCCTGATGTGATTTCCTGTGGACAGGAATGACACTGGTCTTCTACCAGTTTCTGTATCATGGACCATCTTATGTCCTATAAAGGAGAGGGGGAAATGTCCTAGGACAGTTCATACAGGCCTAAGGAACCCCAGAAAGGAGCCAAGTATTGGAGCAATTTCAGCTCTACTCCAAACCAGCAGGGTCTTAGGTGGCAAGCAACAGAAATCAACCCCAGCTAACATGAGGACTTCACTGGAATAAAGGGGCCCTGGTTATAAGAACAAAGGGAAGCTCACAGAATTGGAAGGAGGCTGAAAAAAACAGATAAAGAAGGAAAGGACTTGCTTCTGGGGTAAGGGCTGGTTCCTGCCCTAGTGTAGCTCTTGGCTTTTATAGGCAGAGTAGTAATTAGAAGGCAGACCTTTTCCCCACAAGAACTACTTTCTTTGTCAAATGCTTTTTTTAGAATCCGAATATGGATTGTCAATTATTGTCTCAATGTTAAATTTTTTGATTTTGATAACTTCATTCTGGTTATGTTAGTGAATGTCTTTGTTCTTAGGAAATGCTAAGATTTCCTAAGGGGTGATTTAGTTTGTTTTCTTTTATAATAACATTATAGAACATGAGGATATGTAGTGTCTAAAGAAAGGAGGTTTATTTAGCTCAAACTTTCAGAGGCTGAAAGTCTAAGACTGGGTAGCCATGTCTGTTTGGCCTCCGGGGAAGGCTTCATAATGGATGGCTTCACTACAGGGGAGAACAAGCAGAAGAGGTCACAAGGTAACACAGGAAGCCACAAAGTACAAGGGACAGGCGTGCTCTTTTTATAACCACCTGCTCTCTCAGGAGCCCATGGGGTCCCACCAGAGCTACATTAATCCCTTCCAAGGGCAGCACTCCCTTAATGACCTACTCACCTTCCACTGGGACTGCCTTCTTGAAGATTCCACCATCTCAAACACAGCCACCCTGGGGACAGTCTCCAGCATATGAACCTTCGGCTTATGTCATCTCCAAATGGCAGTGAGGGATAAAGGGCATGATGTTTGAAAACTTTTAAAAAATGGCTCAGAAGATAAGTAACAATTATTATATGATGAAAGAGAAGGCAAATGATAACTCAAATGTGGCAAAATTAAAAAAATAATGGATCTTCTTAGACCTGTCTGTAAGTTTGAAATTATTTTAAAATAAATAGTTTTATTAAAAAGGAATCTTTTTAAAACATAATATTCAGATTTCTCATCCAAGAGCAGCATAATCTGAATCTCTAGGGCTGGGGTCCAGGTTTTGAAGGCTCCCTGGGGACTGCTGTGAGCAGCCAGCACTGAGAACCAGGCTCTAGGTGTTGAAGGGCTATCCTAGGTTAACAACTACACAGAGGAGCAGCCTGCAAAGTAATCACGACCATTAACTTAACATGTATAGTCTTAACTGTTTATTATATTTATGCTTTTCATTACAAAAGTAATATAACCACATTGCATAGAAATTGGAAAATATTCTTTAAAAAGGGAAAATAAAAAGTTATCATCATTACATAAACAACAAAAGCATTTTGGTTTGTTTTCTCCAAATATACATGTTTGCTTCCTAGGTGGTATGACACATTGAACATATGACATTAGTGCTGCTTCTATTTTCATTTGACATTGAAAACGTCTTCAGGGCAATCCTTTTTGATGATACTACACTGAGGGGAAGTGCAGTTATTGACTTAGCTATTCCTCTACTCCTGCACATTTAAATTGTCCTGATTTTTTTTTTGAATTACAAATAATGCTGCAAGGAACAAATTTCTTCATAGCAGTGTTTCTGTATTTCAGACCCATTAATAGAAATAAGATTATTGGGTCAGGATATGTCCATTCTCATAGCCCTCAACACATTCAGCCTAATTGCTTTGCAAAAGAGCTCTAACAATTCATGCTGTAACCAGCAAGAGATGCTAGTTTTGCAGCATTTGACATTATAAATGTTTTGGTGCAAATTTAATATATGAAAATGTGTCAGATGGAGGCCAGAACTAGCAGAAAGGCAATCTTGGTTTTATCTCTTGTTCGGTCACTAATGAGCGGTGATGCTTGGAGATGGTGCTTTAATCTTTTCCATCATTTCATGTATTTATTCAACAAAATATTATGATGTGCCTTCTGTGTTCAGGCACCATTCTTTCCTGGTGGACATGAATATAACTTGAAAGTTGAATGGCCATGAAACAGTCATGGTTAATTTTTCTAGACTCTTCTTCACTAAGGCTACTTTTGTAATCATGATTGTTCATCCCTGATAGTTGTTTAGACCTTCAGGTCTGTTGGTTAATAGCTGTCCAATAGAATCACTAGGGGTGGGTGGAGCTTTAAAACTGTTTGAGGTTTAAAGCATCCCAGAAGAATTCATTTAGAATTGCTAGATGTGGGGTCTGGTCCTTATTATTTTTTGAAAGCTCAGGTGTTTCTGTTGTGTAGCTGGCTTTGGGATTCACTGCTGTAGTATTCCAGGGGACCTGGGTACATTGGGGTTTAGTCTCAGCATATCAAAGCTCAAGCTTCAGAGTGAAGGTGCAGAATTAGAAGAGGGACATTTGCTTCCTTCCCCTCCAGCCTCCTGTAGATAGCACCATCAGATGATCCTTCTACCACCTCATCTGAGACCTACCCCTTATCCACATGTGGGATTGAACAGGCTCTTGCCCTTTCTTGGTGTGAACTTGGTGCTAACCTTGGTAATTCTGACTTTATATCCTTACACAATTCACTTCTGGCAACTCCCAGGGTCCATCCTGCCATGCTTTTCCTCCTTGCAGAGGCCCTGCTGACTGCTCTCCATCAGGAGCAGCCTGTCCTCAGCCCTGTCATTGTCTCTCTTGATGTGCTTCACCTTGCTCTCCAAATTGGAAGATGGTTGTTATCCACTATAATCTACAATATTTCATGCAAGTTGCTCTCTGAGACCTTCCAAAGGTTGCTCTGTTCTGTCAATTCTATCATTCCCTTTGTGCAGGTACCAAGAATAATGATCTCTGGGTACCAGGCATCTGGCAAATCTTAAAGTGAAAGTAAGTATCCAGGAAATTCTTTCAAAAGAAGCCTTTCCTAAACTAAGTGAAATATTCACCTCAGTGGACCAGAGGGCGAGTTCCCTGTCTTCTGACAATTTGGGGCCATTCAAGAGAGGATCTAGGGATCCTAGTACCAATTAGATTCCCAGAAGGCCACTTCATACCCTGCTGTTATTGAAGTGAACACACAGAGAGACCCTCACTGTCCCACTTCGTGTAACATGAAGGTGATTGATTTGGTCTGGGGAACTAATCAATTTGGTCTAGGGAGCTTTAAAACATCAGGTAGTTTTAAAGTTCTCTTTACTGCTGGTGATTTTAATGGGCAGCCAATAGCTAACAGACATGACATGCAAAACAACCATCAGGGATGACAATAGTAAACACAGATGCGGCTTTATTAAAGATCAGTCTAGAAAAAATAAAATTTGGACTGTGTTATGGTTTGGATATGAGGTGTCCCCTGACAGGCTTATGTGTTATGTAATACAGGAATGTCGGAGGTGAAATGATTGGATTATGAGAGCTGTGACCTCATCAGTGCATTCATTCATTCAATGGATTAGTAATTTGAATGGATTACTAGGTAGTAGCTGATGGCAGATGAGTCACAGCTAAAGGAAGAAGGTACTAGGGCCATGCCCTAAAGGGTTAATTTCTCTCTCTCTCTCTCTCTCTCTCTCTCTCTCTCTCTCTCTCTCTCCCTCCCTCCCTCTCCCTCTCCCTCTCTCTCCTCTGCTTCCCAGATGCCATGAGCTGAGTAGATTCCCTCCACCATGTTCTTCTTCTACACTGTTCTGCCTCACCTTGGACCCAGAGCAACAGAGTTGGTCATCTATGGACTGAACCTATGAAACTGTAAGCCTCAAATAAAATTATCCTCCTCTGAGTTGTTCTTATCAGGTGTCTTTGTTATAGGCATGAAAAGTTGAGTAACACAGACTTCTTCATTTTCCAGTTATATTTATCCACAGTTAATTACCATCTTCTCTTAAGATTGATTGACCTTTTAGCTTTCCTAAAATCCAATGTCCAGGACCTTTTGATGTCTGTCCTACAAGTTAAATATTTTCATTTTTTGTGTCTTGGATTAAATACCATATTTCCTGAGTCTTCTATCACCTCTAAAATGAAGCCAGTATCTATTCTGGCTCTTTTCAACATCTTCAACTGCAGTATAATCTAAACACATCATCTATGCTCATGTCCCAAACATTGTACTCCAAACAGACTTTTCAGAGCTTCTGTCTTAGAAGAGAGTTCATGGGAGTTCTGATTGCACAATTCACATTGGTCTTGGGCTGTCACACATCAAGAAGAGTGTATCTCTACTTACTACACTTGGTTGGTATTTAGATTCTATGCAAAACATACAGGGTCATTAGTTAAACATATTCAAGTCAGGGGTGGGCCCAATTCTATCAGTATTTAAAGGTAGGGATAAGCCCAGAGTTGGTATGTGCCAGTCAAGCCAGGCTGAATCATGAATGAGTCCAAATATGTCCTCTCTCACTGCTGAAGTCTGCCCAGCACCTCACCCCAACACCTCAATGTGATGTGACTCAAGCATGATCTCACTTCTCAGACAACTTGTCTTCTCAGCCAGTTTATGACGGGGGTGCCATGTTGCTCATGGTCCTATTGGGAGAGGCTGGGGTGGGAGCAAAGCCAGAGGCACCTGTGTGGTTGGACCAACAACTATCACCCAGTGAACCCCAGGAAGAAGACAGATGGTGTGTTCAGACTCTGGTGCAGACTCCGTGGGACACAACAGTCACGCTCCTCTGTAGATAGAGTAAGGGTCACATGGTGTCTTGATTTTGAAATCTTCTCAAAGATTAATGAACTTATTGAGGGTGTGACTTATTTTTAGCCTTCCTTTTGCAACATGACTGCATTCTTGTGGTCTTTTGGTTCATTTTCAGACACACTTTCCCTGCTTTGACAACATGCTCCCTATGACCTCCACAGGGGGACTTCTGTGGATGCATAAACTCCAGGTTTGATTCTGGATGTGCAATAGCCCCTTGAGAAAACTGTTTATGAATAACACTCTCTAACTTCAACAAACTATTCTGCTTTTTTTGGACATGATTTTGATGGTGATTATTTTGAAGAATATTTTGTTTTCCAGTTAGAATGAACAATCTTTTCCCATCAGGCTAGCTTGCATTTTTGGCAAAAGTTTGCCCTTTCTAGTTATTTTTCTCTATCCTTCCCCACCATGATAGTCCTCATGTACTTCTGATGCTGCAGGGTAAGTAAAGAAAGAGAATACCTTTAGGCTGTTTCCCATTACCCAGATCATAATTGCTTTGAGTATCAAATAAAGGACATTTTGATGAGTTCTATCCTTTCTTTAACACAGTAATATGGTACTCTCAGAGACAAATTATCAGAGTTCTCTGGGGTTCTTTTCTCTCCTGTATAAAATTAAAAAGTGGACAAGATGTTTTGTGACCTGAGAAATTGTTTTTTCATAAAATGCCAAAGAAGGGTGAGGCCATCATGTATATCATCCTGAAACAAAGCTGTGGATCAGGAATCAAAGTTTTTGTAGTATAAACCAACAGTGGGGCCTCCTTAACCACTGCAATGCTTTAGCTATCAAAACTGAAATGAGGTCATGTTGATCAACTGAAGAAATGTATATGAAAGTGCTTTGAAAATAAAATCATGTAAAACAATCATGCTTGCTATTAGGAGAAAAGAAAAGAGAATCATTGAGGAGTCATTTCTTAGCCTCTGGATTTTAAGTTTCTACTTAGTTTAAAATACCATACATAGAATTTTTCTACCCATCTTATTAATTCCAGCAACTGCAATGAAGTTCAATTTTGCAAAGGGTAATACTAAGATAATAGCAATTTGCTAATGGGAGAAGCCGTGGTTTTAAGAGTCAGCTATGAGAGTGATGAGAATAAAGCCTACTTTGAATGGCATGTTGGAAATCTGCATTGGTTTTATGGCACCAAAATAGGTCAGAAACTTTTATATTTAAAAAATTCATAGATGTGTTTCACAGTAGATCCCAGAGGAGAGGACTCTAAACTGAAGCCATAATGCTTCATATTTATGGCTCAGTGTTGCCCCAAGTTTCCGTGCAATCATAGAAAAATGTCTGACTCTCTAAGGTCAAGTTCTCCCAGTTACAGTAAGGATTAATAACACATGCTCAAAGCATTTTCAAATATTTCACTCCTACTCTGTAAGTTAAGGAAAATTTATTAAGAACATTTGTGAATCTTCTTTAAGCATTTCAGTTAAATTAAACTATAATGTAGACAAAGCATCACCTCTGACTTCACATACTGATATGACCTAAATTTTGTAAATAAAGTCTTACAAATATGTTAGGAATGCATTTATAAAGTGAAAGATCTTTTTAAACATGTAAGTTTGTGTTTTCAAAATCATATTTTCTAAAAACATTGTCCACCTGCAGTGCTGTTTATGTTACATACACGGAGCTGCTCATGGAGGTCAATGCTAGAACTACCTTTATGTAATTGCAACATTTTAAGAAACAGCAATTACATCACCGATAAAAAACCTAATAGAAAACCTCTAACTTTGGGGAAAAGGCATATTTTTCCTAGAAATTTAAAAGTATAGAACATTAAATAATAACCTGGAGTCACAAACAAGCTGAAGCTTTTCAAGTTTGCTTTCAATCTATTGTTTTAATAAGAGAAATAAAATAAATGCATTGTATAGATAAAAATGAGTATGTTTCTTGTTGAAGGAGAAATCATCAAGAGTTGATATTTTCTATTGTTCATCATTAAAATAATTCACCCTAAGAATAGAATAATATTTAAAATTTGTTGGGGATATATCTCAAAGGTAGAGCACTTGCTAGCATGCATGTGGCCCTGTATTTGATCCCCAGCACTACAAAAGAATAAATAAATATAAGTAAAACAAAAATAAATAAAAGTTATTGGATGATCTATTTGTACAATACACACACATAATACCTTTATATTTCCTGATGTAACAAAGAAATGTTCAAGGGGAAGTGTAGATGTGATTGAAGCTTGATAATCTTTCTTTAATTTTTTATAATACTTATAGTCCATATGAATCATTTGGGATGGGTAAATTGCCTTGAATCTTTTCAAGCATGTATGTCTTATCTGTACAACTGGAAAGGGAGCTTCTGAAGGGAAGTATTCTGTGGTGCTAAGCCCAGAGCATTGTACATAACCTGGGTGCATTAATCTTTGATTGACATGCACATTTGCAGAAAGGAGTCTGTTGAGATAACACTTAAAATCTTTATTCATTGATTTACAAAATGTACAATATTTACAACATCTAGAAATTAATTTCATATTGACATGAATGAAGAGAATCTAAAAATAAATATGTGGCACATAGGTTAATATACACATCATGGCTCTTTGCACTCCAAGCCATCACCAATGGTGAGGATTTAATGGAAAATTTAATGTGGTAGAAAAGTCAGATGGCTGACCAGTCCTGGACCTTCAACATGAATGGCCCTTCCTTGGTTCCTTGAGGCTGGGGATGGTGAACAAACTGCTTTCTTTCAAGAGAATTAAACAAAAACCATTTTAACAGGTGTAGGGGGTGCATGCAGCACATCTGTGCGGTCTGCAATAACTCCCCGGGGGGTGGAGGAATCTGTACCACTGTGGACCGGATCCCTCTACACCAGCCAGGGAAGCTCTGATGTGGTCACTTTCTTATTTCTTGTTCAAATCACATGCAGTACTTGGAAAATGTGAGTGGAGTGTGACCATGCACAAAAATGTAGATATGTACAACATTACATTTTCATTGTCTTATAGCATATTTCTTTATTCACTTATTTGTGGTACTGGGGAGAGAACCCAGGTTAAAGCATCTTTAGATGCAAGATCAACCATCTCCTCTTTCAGCAAGAGAGACAAATGAGGAAGCCATACCCTTACTTTCTAGAGGAAAAACAAAAAATCACCTGGGGACACATGCAAAGGCATCCTGCACAAAATAAATTCCACATGATAAGATGGACAAATTTCTATGAAGTCAAGCCTGGAAGTTTTCCTAGGAGAATAATTCCACTTTCCTTTCCTCTTAAATCCTGCTTCATCACATATAATCTAAATCTAAAGAAAAGGCTTCATGTTATTGAGGGGGGTTTTTTTTGTGCCTCAGTACCTTCATTTCTAAAGTCTAAATACCAGTAATATTCCTCACTGAGCTTTCGCTGGGATTATATGACCTAAATTACGTAAAGTGCTTAGCATAGTTCCTGGCACACAGGAGTTGCTTAATGAGTGTCTTGCTTACTTTCCCTCTACTATCCCAGCCCCAATTATAAGCAACAAGTTGATAAGCCTACCAAACTCTGAATTAAGGCGATATAATACAATTTAGATTATTTTGTATCAAGGTTACTGCTGTCAGTTCATATTAGGTCCCTGAGGGAGTCTCATTTTATGAGCCAGAGAGTTTCCTATGCTGGACAGATGGATCCTCACAATACTGTCATGGCTCCTCCAAGTTCCATGCAAACATGTCCCATAACCCTGCAGAAAAGTTCAGACCAGCATATTTTTGGGACAATACCACTAAGGAAACCATGAGCAAGAACCTTGAGACAAACACATTACTCCTGCTCATGACATATTAACTTTCCTCAATACCAGTGGAAGTATTATAGATAACTTTCAACAAACATATATTACAAGCTCTACCATGGTTGAAAAATAAGTAATTCTAATTTGATCATTTTGTTCAGAATAAAGAATTTTTGTAGAATATATTTTAGTTTCCAGTTATGCCATACAAAAATAAATATTGTTTAAAGGATTTACAAGGGAGAACAAAAAAATACAACTTTGGGTGCCGAAAATGTAGGAAAGATGGCAAAAATTTTATCCTCTACCTCAAAAGTAAGATCTAGAAGAAACCAAAAAACTTCCCATGGAGTCTCTTTACTAATCTCAAAATCTACCTTTTTCTCATTCTAGTATATTATACTATTAATATAGAGACAATTTAATGCAGAACCTTCTCCCTAAGTCTCTGGGAATTTGGAAGGAGAAGGTTCTTTGGTAGTAAGAACTGTAGATAGAGAAAGCAGCTGGCTGAGTCACTGGGCCCTCAAAATGAATTACGACTAACACCCACACATCTTCCTTTCATTCTAAAGCCTCCCTGTCTAGATTAGCTACGCAAGAATATAGAAACCAACACCTAAAGAAAATGACCCCCATCCTGCTTTGGGACTCTGTGGACACCACTGGCCCAAGTGGAATCCAGGATCTCCTGGAGCATAACTAGGCTCAAAGTCAAGGCCAGTCTCTCCAGTTCCATGAAGGGCTTGATGGGTATCAGTTCCACTAAGTTTGGGGAAATTCTTTTCTAGCCGCCCTTACAAATACACCAAATTTTACATCTTCCTTTTTATCCTCCCATGCAGCTGAGGGAATATGACTGAGAGAAAAAGGCTGGGAAAATTAAATTAAGCAAATTGCTTGCTGCTCTTTCAGGAACTCAGTCAGAATCTCAAAGGAAATAGTCCAATCGTTTTGGATTCAAAGTTTTAAAATTCTAAAGCTATAACTGGATTCATGATTGTAATTAAAGCAGTGGTCCATTGCCTTTCTCCTGAAAAACAAATGTGTATACATGTCCACATAACATATTCCTGACATCTCAGAGGGTTCCAGGTCCTCTTCCGGCTCATGCATGTATTCCAAATCAATAATCTAGGTTACAATAAATGCAGAACTATTTCCTGGAGTCAAAAAAAAGGTTTGTGGTATGGAATTCAGGGTCCATACGGGGGGCAAGCTGGCTTTGATGGGGGGGTCTTGGTTAGATGCCAAATGGCAATACTGAAGCAAGGCTTGTTTCTCGTAGGAAGTGGGAATGCCTGGCCACGATGACATCTGTGATTGGTGCAGTCTCACATGGGTGACTATTGTCAGGCCAATGATTCATGCATGACTATGGACAGTGAGATCCCACGGATCCCTAGTAAACACGGTACTGTTGAGCTGCTATAATGTGAGTCCTAACCACACCCACAGGCAGGACACTATCACCGACATGCAGTGCGGGTGCCCATTTGTCTGATTTATAGGTGATGTTGTGGCAAACGTGGCATCAGTTTCATTTCGGGGGAGTGGCAAGTTACAGATATTTCCTTCACAGCAGGAGGTGCAGACCTGAAAAAAGGGAAGAGGAAAAGGGGGTGGTGAGAAGCCAGCTGGTCCCAGTAGGAGACAGGTATCTTTATAGGAACTGTCTCCCTAGGGCAAAACTCAAATGAAAATGCTCTATTCCACAAAGGAAATGCCAACCAACATTTAGGGAGGTTGGGGATAATATTCCAGCTAGAAGCAACATGGTCAGAATGAAACCCCCCAGCCTTAACTCCAAGGCACTGGGGTTCTGTTTTTGACATTCAGCCACGTGGTTCCTCAAGAAGTTTCATAACCTTTGGGCTCCAGCTCTTCCACCTGTGAAATGGGATTTTGAAAACTGCTCTTCCATTTCAAAGATGCTCTTTTTGACTACTTGAGGCAGCTGTCAGGAGGGTACACCTTCCTCTGCCAAGTTTTCACAGTGAAAATGAAGTGGCAACAGCCCCCATAATTTAAACTTGAATATTTACTTTCATTATCGCTATCTGCATAATTATCTCCATTCTCGTGGGTGAGTTAACGTTTGAAGGGTTTTCATTTATGCAATTACTGCTGCTTTATACTGCTTTACTCCTGAATTATATGAAAGAAATAAACCCAAAGGGTTACTGACAGCAATTATTTTAGGCCATCGCTACACAAAGTACGGACCAGCAGCTTCAACATCAGCTGGGAGCTTGTTAGAAATGCAGAATCTCAAAACCTTGCTTCAGATTTAGAGAATTAGAATCTGCATTTTAATGAGATCCCAGATGATTCATATTCATAGGATGGTTAATATCCTACACTATCATCCTGCTGAGATTTGAGTCTCTGGTCATAATTGACATGGGGAGAGAGTAAAATGTTGAGAACGGAGATGTCAGAAATGAGTTTGAATCCTGTTTCTGTTGCTTGCTGGCTGTGTGACCTGAACATAGGACATAAGTTCTCTGATCCTTCATGTTCTCCTTGGTACAGACACCACGGCAACCCTTGAGCCTGGCCCTGCTGGCTGGAGGGGTCAGGTTATGACCTTGGTTTTGTGTTTCATATTTCAAACCAGGAACAAGTAGGCTTTCGTTCTTAATAAGAATTTAATTCTTAGTGTATTTGAGAAGTCACTTATTAGGCGTCTGTCACTGACAGTACTGTTTCAGAGTATGAGAAAGAAAACTGCCTAAATCCCCAGGAAAGCAACCTGACAGAAGTAGGAGATGTCACAAAGGACATTTGTTAAGAGCACACTCACAGCCAGCAGGAGAGGCTGGGGCATCGCTCATTCTGACCACGAGTCAGACTGCCTCTCTCTGATTCTTTATATCCTCCTTCATGGCTGGCCCCTGAACTTCATTTTACACAGAAGCACTTCTGTATACAGGCACTGACAAAGTTTAAGAGGAACAGATCCACAGGAAGATGGTTCTCTTGTCACTTATCAAATGATTCAGGAGCCAGTGGAGACTTCCACAAACTAGCATCCCTCACTTTGCAGAAAGTTATCAAAGCTAAATTGCCTGGGGCCCCCTCGGGTGGATGGATTGTTTTTCCATCTGGGATGTAACAATGTTTGCTAAGGTGGCACAAGTGGTCCTCACTCCTCTCCCTTCCAGAAGCTTTATGACTCTCCTGAGTGAACCAAGGACTTAAGATCATCCTCCACATCCTTCTGGTGTGGGCTTGCACAATTTATACCTGTCCTCCTGTGCCCTGGTGTTCATTCATACTCTTTTAGAGCAGACAGAAAAGGATGGATTCTTTCCACAGTGCTCTAAGACAGGGCAGCCTACAAGTGGGGAATGGAGATAGCCCTCCGAAGTAGGGGGACTACTTGACTATGCCATGCCATCATGAGCTGTGTTGCCAAACCTTGTGGCCTTCATGCTCCGAGTCTCTGCAGCCAGTGGACAAGCACTCTTCCAGTGGGACGCAGCGTTTGGTGACAGAGATGCTGTTTCCTGTGACTTCCATCGTGTGCTGAGTGTAGCAGTATCTGGTCTCTGTTAACAGAGAAAATATGCTTTAATTGAGATGGGAAGTGTGAGCCCAGTCTACCTAAAAAGGAACCCCACAGGAGGGCGAACACTCCTGCTACTGAAAAGGTCTAATAGTACATAGGATATATACCACCCCTAGTATATGTCCACTCCCAAAGATCTCCCCAGAGAGATCCATCTTGCCATGGTAGGACACAGCCTTCCAGAGAACGCAGGTCTCTGTATCCATGGTGAGCCCCATAAATGGAGACCTCAATAGATCCCTCTTTGCCTTTCTAAAAATTTTGAATTGTCCTTATCTTTAGAAGATGAGTGGTTGGGGAGTTGATTTAGGAGGCAAGGGCGGCAATTTTCAGAAAGATAAAGGGTTAAAAGTTTCAAAGTATATAGGGCTAAAAAAAAAGAAGTTAAGCAGGTACAATGGTATTGCAGAGGATGAAAGACACAGCAGAGGCTGGTGTGTGTGTGTGTGTGTGTGTGTGTGTGTGTGGAGAGAGAGAGAGAGAGAGAGAGAGAGAGGTATTCCCATGTAAGGGCAGAACTATTAGAAAGAGACACATTTTATTTTGAGAAAATGACTCCCTTCAAGAGAATGTCTTGCCACCGAGCATAGCTGGATCTAGGATGTATTAGGAAGAAAGATTAACCCAACAACTCAGGCGATCCAAGAAGCTTCATTTCTCCCAGTATGATTCCAGTGTCTTTCTGGGACAGAAGATGTTGACCGTGATGGGAGCTCATAGAAGTTCCTCTAGACTCCTGAGTCTGAAAGCTCGAGGTTTATTTCAAAATTCTTTTTAGAGAATTATTTTATTGGTAATTTAAAAACTAAAGAAAAATGGCTTTGTCAACGTAATTCTTCAGAGCCTCCAGGCAGCGTTCAGCTCTCTAAGCCTGGGATTTAAGAGAATGTTCCCGTTCTACTTTCACATTAAAAAAGAAAATGAATAATTCTTAAGAAATGTCACTGCGCTGTTTTTCATCCATATCTTAGACCCAAGTTTGCATGCTTTATACATTTTGGATATTTAGTGGCTAATATGGAATTATGATCTTCTATGATGTTATTTATTAGGCCATAAAAATTTCCCCCACCAGATTTTGTCATGATTTTGGCAGCTTTTAACCAAAGCGCTAATGTTCAAAGAAGAAAGCTTAAGAATTTTAGCTCCCCAGAATGAACTAATGTAGACTGCATTGAGTCAAGAAAACTCTGTTTTTATTTATTTATTTTTTTTATTTTTGGTAGCAGAGATTGAACTCAGGGGCACTTTACCACTAAGCTGCATCCCCAGCATCCCCAATCTCTGGGACCCCCCCACCCTCTTTTTTTTGAGACTGGGTCTCACTGTGTTGTGTAGAGGCCTTGCTAAATTGCTAAGGCTGATCTTAAACTTGCAATCCTCCTACCTCAGTCTCCAGGGTGGCAGGAATTAGAGGTGTGGGTCACAATGCCCAGTGAAAATTGAGGGTTTTGAAAGTCTTCTCAAACATCCCACCTAACAGGAATCCCAAATGGCTTCTTATTGACCGGGTCAACATCCTCCCCCAGATGCTGTCCCCACACTGCACCCTGGCTTAGATGTTGGAATTTTTTTTTTTTTTTTTTTAAGAATCAGGTTGAGGCTGTCTCAAACTTGCTCAGAATTCTATGGAGCAGTTTGGAGGACAGTGGCTTCAGATACTTACCACACCTTCCAAAGAGGCCGGGTTTACTTCTCAGGTATCAGACTCAGTGGACATTTATGGCTACAATAGGTGCACCTTCCCATCCCCACCCCAAGTTCAAATGTTCTGGAAAGCAATAAAAACTGGAATGTTCTTATCTCCTGTCTCCTCTTCATGCAGACAACTAGGAGCAGCTGCCAGAGGTTTTATAGCTCCAAATGTAAATCTGAGCAGATAAGATCATACACTTATGGAATAAGTAAATCACTACGTGGTTTCAGTTTGGGAAATTAGGTTTGTCCCCCAAGTAATGAATTATCTTGCTTTAAGAATCAAGCCTTAAAATAACAACTGGTGAACTTGATAGATCAATTCTGTTTATACTTTCCTGTCCACAACAAACCCCCTTATTTATTAATGAAGCACTCGTTCCATTGAATGAAAGTAGTAGCAACAATTGATAAGAAAAAATTTTTTCAGGAATATATGGAAAACCCTTGCACCTAATAAGCCAAATCTCGCCTTTCTAGAGGGAGAAGATAGATCAGTGAAGATGCTGGGTTTTCTTATACTTCACCAAGTCCAGTTGATAAAACAAAGGTACACTGAGAGCACTGCCTTCATGTCCAGCAATAGAGACCTCAATTCTAAAGCATTGATCCCTCAAATTATCTATTCCATTTCTCATCTTACAACATTCCTAGGTGAGTTATGAAATATTAATGTGGAAAAGGGTTCTGCAGTTTGGGAAATGCTCAAAAAAACTGAACTGGTTTCTTTGGTGTGTATTTTATGAGAGTCTCCCACACGCTCTGAGGTCTGTGGATTCCAAAGGTATTTTGGAGAAAGCAGACAGAATTTCCCAAGCAAAACCAGGTGGACCACATGGGGCTTATCACTGGTGTGTAGTAGTAATAAAAAACAAGTTTCAGCCACAGAGCATTGCCCTCTATGCATTTTGAATAATCTTCGGGTTAGTAATGAGGTTATATGAGAATCAAGCCTGCTGATAACTTCACACTAAAAGGATTTCAAAGACTTTTATCTAAAAGATAAAAGATGGATTTGAATTTCTACCAGGTTAGTTTTAGCCTCTAAAACCTCAAACTCTGCTACTGACTGATACTTCCAGAAGTTGTGAAATAAACTCTTTGACTCTCAGTAAAATCAGAAATGGAAAAGAGAGCTTAATCAACAATTGGAAAGCTCAAAATATAATTTTCATAAAATTCTCTCTCTCTCTTTCACACACACACACACACACACACACACTCCATAATGTATCTCTGAAATCTAAAACTAATTCAAAGCTAAAATGAAAACTTTTATTTACTCACCAATATTCCATTTCCAATAAAAGAAACTGTATTTAAGCAAACTGTATTTAAGGTGTATGATGATTTAAATTAAAACGAGACATTACACATGTTTACCTCTCAGATAAAAGACTTTCTTATCACTCAATTATCTCAATTATTCTCTGGGGCTCTGTTAGTTTTTTTTTTTTTAAATAAAGATATATAATGTTTAAAGTGATGCTATAGGACAATTCCCTAGGTACAAGAAAATGAATGGGAAGAAAATAACTTAAAGAATAATATTACAGATTATAGTGGAAAAAATAAAACGCTAGTGCCATCTGTCCACACACTCCCTACCCAATCCCTCACATCTGCCATGGACTGTCAGACAATGACCTATAATATAATAGTATAATAAATGACATTAATATAAATATTATGTTTATGTAATAAACACAGTATCTATTATATAATAAAATAATATAAAACAAATAATATATCATATATTAATTAATATTATCTAATATATATAAATTTATATGATTAAATATAATATATAAAATAATATAATTATGTTATATATTTACATTACACATGATTATATGTAATGTATAAAATACTAATATATAAAATATAATCATATAAAATAATAATATAATAATAATTACATAAATATATTAATATAATGGCCTTTAGTAGAGTAGGTGTCATAAGTGATGCTCCTTTTTCACGTCTGCCTCTGCAGGATTTTTTTGTAGCTCTGGACTCTATGATGTATAATCTCCTCTGTGGGATTCCCCATCCAGACTTTAGAGGTGTTGTCATTTTTATTTTCTACATCTCTGGTCTCTTCTCTTCCATCACTTTTAGAAACCTGAAAGTTGATACTCTCCCAAGTTCTATCCTTGAAACAATTTTCACTCAAATGACCTCATCAATCTTCTGATGCCAACTCTCGGTCTGCTTCTTTCTCCTGAGCTACAGAATGAAAATTTCCAACTATCTCCTGGACACAGCCAGTATCACCGCACAAGTCACATGTCTCTAACCAAACCTCATTTCCCTCCTGAAATCTGTTTATCTTCATGTGGCCCTATCTCAGGAAGAGACCTCCTGAGAGGGCCATCTTCATTTTTGCAGGGAGTGAAGACTAAACTTTGGAATCAGCTTACATTTCTTTCCCTAATCGGAGGTGTTGTCATTTTTATTTTCTACATCTCTGGTCTCCTCTTCCAGCACTTTTACTAACCTATTTCCATATTAATACCACCTACTTGCTAAGGAGTGCTGGCTGCTGCAGTGCTAGGTGTATTTGGTTTACCCAAGTAGCAGGTATGAAGGCTGCTGCCTCTCCCTGCTCCTGAGGCTGGAACCAGAGTAGAAGAGTAGCTGTGCTCCCCACAGTGCCATCAGTTAGATCTGCCATTCAGAGCTTCACATTTGAAACTCAGCACTTACTACTCCGGGTTCTCCTTGATCAAGGCCCCAAAGGAGCTCATGGTTGTCTCCTTAAGATGCTGTACCACAACTTTGTTCTTCACAGGAAGACATTTTATGCATCTTCAGCTTGGTCTAAAATCCATTTTTCTACCTTCTATTTTTGGAAACCTGATGTTCTGTAAGACTCAATACAAACTGACAAATTCTGTGAAACCTTCCCTGATTTTTCTCTCAAATAGGTCGATGTTAATTTTTTGCTTCCATGTTGCCTTTCTTTTTATTTTTTTCCCAGTGCTGGGGATGGCACCCAGGGCACTGAGCATGCTAGGTTGGGCAAGTACCCTATCCCTTAACTTCCTAATTTGGTTAAATCTGGCTTTCCTTATAGATTAGGATTTCTCAAACTTGGCAAGATTGACTTTCATTTTTAAAATGGTTAATTTTAAAAAATTAAATATTTTAAGACAATTATAGATTCACATCGGTAAGAAATAAGAGAAATCCCATGTGCCTTTTGCCCAGTTTCCCCACAAGGTCATACATTATAAAACTATTGTACATTACTATCACAATCAGGATGATGACATCATTACAGTTGAGATAAGAACATTTCTGTCACCCAAGGATCCCTCCTGTAGACCTTTTATAGTCACATCCTCTCCCCATTCCTCTCACCCCTTCTGACCCTTGGAGACCATTAATTTCATTTCTATAATTGTATCCATTTGAGAGTGTTTAAAAGGAATTGTACAGTATGCAACATTTTGGGATTGAGAATTTTCACTCAGTATACATTACTGGAAATTCACCTGGGTAATCATGTGTATCAACAGCTTGGTAATTTTTATTACTGAGTAGTAGTCTGTGATATGGGTATACCAAAGTTGATTCAACAAATCAACCACTGAAAGAAGATTTAGGTTGTTTCAGTTGGGGATAGTATTAATAAAGCTGGTACAAACATGCAAAATTTCCATGAAAATGTAAGTTCTTACTTCTCTGGGGCCCACATTCAGAAGTGTAATTGCTGGGTTGGATGGTAGTTGTGTGTTTAATTGTTATAGAATCCCCAAACTATTTTTCAGAGTGCCAATACCATTTTATATTCCCACAAATGACATATGCGTGATCTCATTTCTTCTTATCTTTACTAGCCTTTGGTATTGCCCCTATTTTTATTTTGGCCATTCTCATAGATATGTAGCTTTATATCAGTTTCACCAAGAGGCTGCATATTGCTATGCAATTAAAGAGGTTACGTGGTATTCAGGACTCAGTTCTTGGTTATGGAAAAGGCCAAGGTCAGTATGACTCTGAAAAATGTATAAGAGTACACAATTTTAATTTCCTTTTAAGTAATGAATGCTTATGCTCAAAGTCTCAGGCATTGACTTGATTTTCCTACAAAACAACAAAAATGGTCATCATGAAGATTGTATAGATTAACTTTAACACAGCCACCTGAAAGCATGATATTCTTGCACATTGTTGAAAAAAAAATCAATAAAATTTGGGAGGAAATCTTATAAAATAAAGCCTCCCTCAAAAATCTAATATTGTGCGAGTGGAATTGTTCCCATTGATGGTGCAAAACAGTGTGTATGGATGTGTCCTCAGACAAGCAACCCAAGCACAAAACTAGAAAAGGCTGAAACACACATTGCAAATTTCTGGGCTGTTCTTCTGGCATATCTTTTGTTATAGTCTCACAGATCCCTTGGGCTTTGTTCTTTTTTTATTTTTTATTTTTCAATTCTATTCTCTTTCTCTCTCTCTCACTATTGTTTCTGGTACTGGAAATTAAACCCAAGCACACATTACCACTGAGCTACATATATCCCCAGTTCTTTTTATTTTTTATTGTGACACAGAGTCTTGCTAAGTTGCTGAGGATGACCTTGAACTTGTGATTCTCCCACCTTAGCCTCCGGAATTGCTGGGATTACTGGCATGTACCACCATGTCCAGGCCAATTGTTGATGCTTGTGACATTCTCAGGGTGTTGACTTCTTCAGTTCCAGGTCTAGAATTCATGAGGCAGAAAGGACACCTGCTGCCCTCACCATTGTGTTGTTCTTTGGGTCCTGAAGTCAATAGCTAGTCTGTCATTTTCTCTCTTTCCACCTTTCAGATTGAGTAATTTCTATTCTTCTGTCCTTCAGTTGACTGATTCTTTCCTCTGTTTCTTCCATTCTGCCTCTGGGTCTACTCATTGTTGAATTGTTTAAATTTCAGATACGGTATTTTTACAGTTCTCAAATTTCATTTGATTCTTCTTCAAATTTTCTCTTTCTTTGATGAGATCTTTCATTGGTTTCAACTAAGTAATTACTCATTGAAGCATTTTTATTGTGGCTGTTTTAAAATCCTTTTCAGACAATTGTAGCATCTCTGTTTATCTCAGTTTAGTAAGAATTTGCTAGTTTGCAAGCATCTTAAGTATTTTCCAGAGGCCCATGTGTTCAAAGACATGTTTTCCAGTTGATGGCACTATTTGGAGGTGGAGGAATCTTTAAGAGGTGGGGCCAATTTGCAGGGAAATGGATGGCATTAGAGCAGATTATGCTAAGTGAAGTTAGCCAATCCCTAAAAAACAAATGCCAAATGTCTTCTCTGATTTAAGGGGGGGGGGGTGACTCAAAATGGGGTAGGGAGGAAGAGCATGAGAAGAAGACTACCACTAAATAGGGAAGAGAGGTGGGAGGGGATGGGAGGGAGAAGGAGAATTGCACGGAAGATGGAAGGAGACCCTCATCATTATACAAAATACATGTATGATGAAGTGAGGGGAAAAAAAAGAAGTGTGTCACATTAGATTGGATAGAGAGAAGTGATGGGAGGGGAGGGGAGGGGAGGGGTAGGGGGGATACGAAGGGCAGCAGAATAAAATAGACACTAGTATTGCTGTATGTATATACGTGTCTGTATAACCAATGTGATTCTGCAACCTATACACTTGGAAAAATGAGAAATTATACCCCATTTGATTCAAATGTATGATATATCAAGACCATTGTATTGTCATGCACAACTAATAATAAAAAAAAAGAGGTGGGGCCAACATAGGAAGTTAGATCACTGGGAGCATGACCTTTAAGGGGATTGAGGAATGCTGCTCTCTTACTCTCTCTCTTTTTGCTTCTTAACCATCATAAGGTGAGCAGATTGCTTCTCCCATGTGCTCTACCCATGATGAACTGCCTTGCCACAGACCCCAAAACAGTGGGGCCAGCTGGCCATGAACTGAACCTTCAAAAACTGAAAGCCAAAATAGAGTGTTCTTGTTTTTAAGTTAATTATCTTAGGTATTTGCTGTAATAGAAAGTAGACTAATACACTATTGTCATTTTTCATTCAATTTGAAATATTTCTTGTGGCACAAGGTTTTTTATTTTTATTGAAATAGGAACATATTGGCATTATGATACTCTGGATCTTTTGACTCTTCTCTTCTTGAGAGTGGTAGGAATGCCTCATTAATGCTTCACACTGGCTTCTATTAATGCTCTGGGAGAGGACGGCCTTATTACAAATGGTGGTGGTGATTTCCTGTCTCTCCACTAAGTCACTTCTGACTCAACCCCAGGGAGATGTAGAGGCATCTCAGTGATGCTGGTAGACTTGAAGACCAGCCCATGTAGTCTCCACTGATACTGAGGAGACCTCATGACTGCTCAGAGGGGGATGAGATTCCCCTTAATTGTCCTCTCATACCATCCCAGCAGGGAGGTCAGGGTGCCTCAGCTCAGCTGACATGTCCTGTTGTGGATGGATGTCAAGGCTCTTCATTTTTCAGCCTTTGCTGGTGTGGGTGGGGCTACATTCTTTTTTCCTGTGGGTGTTTGGCTAGAACATAGTTATTATCTAAGTTTTCTTTCTAGGTGATATTTTTCTTGTCCTTTGGCTAGAGAGAGTACATTTCTGTTAGGGCTCCTTTTGTTGATGCTTATGACATTCTCAGGGTGTTGACTTCTTCAGCTCCAGGTCTAGAATTCATGAGGCAGAAAGGACACCTGCTGCCCTCACCTTGTGTTGTTCTTTGGGTCCTGAAGTCAATAGCTAGTCTGTCATTTTCTCTCTTTCCACCTTTCAGAGTCTTTTGCTGTTTTGGGTTTATTGGTTTTCATGTTTGTTTATCTACAATGCTCAGAATTTTAGTTGTAGTTGGCAGAAGGAATGGAAATGTACATCTGCTTCATATTTCCAGAAGTGGAAGTCATCAGTCCTCTGACACTTTAGGCTAGACAATTCCACTTGGGGGAAGGTTCTGTACATCACGGGGTATTTAGCAAATTCATGAATTCCTCTAACTGGATGCCAATATCACCAAATGTCTTCAAATATCAACCAATTTCCCCCAGAGTCAGGGGAATCATTCCTAGTTGAGATCAACACCTCTATATTATAATCAAAACCTTGAGAAGAAGGTCAATTCTTATTGAATCTGCACTCTCCACTCACAATGAACACAGATAGAATGGCACTAAGCTCTTCTAATCAAAGTTGAACCAAATTAAAATCATTTAGCTCTATGGTGCCTATAACATCTCTTCCATGTCTGTATTTTGAATGGTCTCATCCAATTTGAAAATAAAATACTATACTTAAAAAAAATTTTTGTAGTTGTAGATGGACAGAATGCCTTTATTTTATTTGTTTATTTTTACATGGTGCTGAGGATCGAACCCAGTGCCTCACACTTAGTAGGCAAGTGCTCTGCCACTGAGCTATAGCTCCAGCCCAAATAATATACTTTTACTGGAAATATAATTTTCATCTAGTATAACTATTTTGGAAAATTATTTGCCTGGATCACATAAGAATAAACATATTCATATTATATGAACCAGAAATTCTGCCCCTAGGCTTTTTATAGAAGAACTACCTAAACAAATGAAAACTAGAAACTATAAAAATGCCATTAATAGTAGAGTAAATTATGGCACGTATTCATATAATAATGACAGCTAGCTAACAAAATGAATTTTGAGTGAAAGAAGTTAGATACAAAAAGGTATTCCAATTTCTGAAAAGAACTCAATACTAGTTTATTGTCAGATTGAATGTAGAGTTGCTTTATCACTGAGCTACATCCCTAGTTCTTTTAATTTTTTATTCTGACAGAGGGTTTTGTTAAAAAGCTGAGGCAGGCTTCAAACTTTTGATCCTCCTGCCTCAGCCTCCCAAATCTCCAGGATTATAGTCCTACACCACTGCATGTGGCTTCCAGGAGCTATATTTGTTTTCTAAGGCTGACATAAGAAAACTACCACAGAGTAATTGACTTTGACAAAAGTTTTCTCACAGTTTTGGAGAAGTTTGAAGTCAAGATGTTGACAGAACGGGTTTCTCCTTGGCCTGTAGATGGCTATCTTCTCCCAGTGTCTTCACATCATCATCCCTATGTGTCTGTGTTCTAATTTTTTCTTATGAGGATACCAGTTGTATTGGATTAAGGATCTGCCCAATGACTTCATCTAGTTTTAATTACCATTTCATAGACCCTATCTCCAAACACAGTCACATCCTAAGGTACTAGGGATCAGAACCACAGTATATAAATTTTGGGGCAGGACACAACTCAGTCCACAACAGAGACATTTGGTAGAGAAAAGAATGAAAGAAAGAAAGAAAAGAAGGAAGGAAGAAAGGAAGGAAGGAAGGAAGGAAGAAAGGGCAGGAGGGAACTTTTGAGCTCCTGGAAATAGTGATTTTATCATCTGGGTGCTTCTTGCATGGTGAGTTCAATATGTGAAAAATAAAACCACGACACTGTTCAATATTCCATGTGTATGCTATACCTTAATTCAAAGTTCAGTGAAATTGAAAGTGAAAGAAGAAAGAACTCAAGATGAAAGAAAATGGAGTTATGAAGAGGAAGAACTGCAAACTGAGCACAGAGAGGCTGAATTATTTAAAGCTTGCCCTAATTAGGAATTATTACACAGCCTCTGGCACATAGGCACCAGATTATTCTCTTGGTTTTCCTGCTTGTATCAATGACTCTCCACAGATCCCTGAAAAAGATGTGTTTCCTTCTCTTGTCTCACGTAAGAAATTCCTCCAGGCAGAAATTTAATCTAAACAATTGCTCATCAATCAAACTCAGTCATGACCAAGGTCTTTCTCCTGCGGTCAGTATCCTTTGCAGAAACTGCCAGACAGACAAGACACCTCCCCGTCTTTCCAAAAACATCATCCACACTTCTTAAGGATAGGTGACACACTCATTTGAGGAAACTTTCTTTTTAAAAAAAATTTTCTGAAATTCCGGAAGCAGTGTGCTTGTTACCAGGTAAAGGTTCAAAGATGCAGTTGGAAAGGTAGGATAAGGTATAGGGGCTAGGCCAGACTTGACAGTGACAGTGGGAAAACAAAAGAGGACAAAAGCATCCAGGGGATGATTCCATCGGAGGCTACTTGGTAACAGAAAATATCGGGACAGGGCCAGGGATGTGGCTCAGGGTTGAGCACTTGCCTGATGTGTGAGGCCCTGAGTTCAATCCCAGCACTGAAAAAAAAAAAAAAAGAACAGAAAATATCTGAATAGAAACACTGTGAATGAACCAGGTTAGATGCTCTCAGTGTGGAGAAAAATAAAACTTTCTGAAAATAGAATGGTAGCACTTTGGGCTTCCAAGTTGCTGGAAAAATTCTAATTAAATAAGTTTGAGAAATAGGCTGAGATGCCAGCTTATATCATCTTACCGAGAAACACAATAAAGTTAAAGTAGCAGGATAAAACTAAAATAACAAAAATCTGTATGAAAACACAGGAGCTCTACCAGGATGGGTAGAATTTGAAGAGCAAGGTAACAGAGGAAAGAAAAGTGTTTTTTTTTAAGTTCACCCTGACATTCTGTACCTGTTCTCCCCTCCAGGCATTTGCTGATGCAAAAACTGCACAGGTGGAGAGGCTGAGAAGCCAAGCAGAAAGCCCTGCCAAGGGGCAGAGAAGTAGGGCAGAGCCTTTGTTGTTCTCCAGGGGCCTGGGATGCACAAACATGAGTTCAGAGCTGGCAGCAGAGCCAAGAGAGAGAGAGAGGTGAGACTGACAGGCTTGGGCTAAAATTCAAGGTTGGCAGTTTTTCACTTTTAGCACTTTAAAAAAATGCCATTAACTGCTGGCTTCTATTGTCTCTGTCAATACTAAGTGTTGGCAAGGTTGGGCAGCAACTGGCACTTGTGTTCATGGCTAGTGAGCGTGTAATCAGTACAGGCAATTTTAAAAAACTAATAGGTGATACTTGATAAAGACAACACTCACATGCCTCATGCTTGGCAATAATGTGTCTGGGATAGACTGAGCAGAAATCCAAGCATATGTGTACCAAAGGACAGGTATAAGAATGTCCATGGTTTTCAAATACTGGACCCAATGCAAATGTCCATCAACAGTAGAATAGATGAATTTTGGTATATTCATATAATGATCGACTATACATCTTTGAGAAACAATGGCTTCATTGCTTACAAAACATGGATAAATTTCACACTTACAATGTGTGAAAGCAAGGAGAATATACATTCCCTACAGCTCCACTAATAGGAAGCTCAAAGGCAGTGCTCACAGTAATGTTACCTTTATGGAGTGGGGCATAATGACTAAGAGACTCTGGGGTCTACTGCTTTACATGGGTGGTAGACCCTGAATGCTAACCTTGTAAAAATTCACAAGTTATACACTATGATCCGTTCCCTTTCCAGTATGTATTCTAACATTTAATTAAAATTTTCCTTAAAAAGGAAGAAGTCTAAGACTTCTATTTAGCAATTAATAATAATAAAAGAGAATCTTGAAAACATCTCATTACTTAGCAGTCAGAAGTGGTGGATAAGATATAACCAACATATTTATAGATGCACAAATGCTCTCTCCAAAGAGACACATTCCATGGACCTGCCCTGAATAAGGTATTGATTTCACTATCTTGGAGAAGAGGCCATATTAAAGATAATCAGTAAGAAATTGTCTTGGGTCTTGACGGGATTTAGAAACACCTAGGTATAAAGGATAGAAATCCTGAAGGGCCAGATTCTAAGTATAAAATTGAGTAGAAGAAAGAAAAAAACCCACCCTTCAGTTATGTGTTAGAATAAAAGGTTATCTATTTCAGCCATGCCTCTGTCTGTCAATGAAGAAGTCTTTCCTGGACATTTGCAACCTTCAATGAGCTGGGAATCCCATTTCTATTTCCTGCTTGTACCAGGAACCATCAGACAACTGGTCTAGAAAGAGGTATCAAGGAACATCTTAGTTCATTCATTTTCAGAGAAAACCAGTGAGCAGCACAGAGGTTGGAGTCAAAAGAATATGTGTCCACTATCTCAAAATTTTTCTTCTGATTTCCTATCAGCAATAAATTCACATGAAGATCGTGCCTTAGAGGGAGGCAACTGTACTTCCTAATTAAGAAGGAACATACTATCCTTGGCTTAGGTGTCCGCTGCAGAACAGGTCTTTTTTAAAAACTGTAATGTTTTTGACTTGACATTTAATTCCACAGACACTTACTAAACATTTATACAGTTCCTCTCTCAAGGAACTTTTAATCTTGCAGCACAGAGAAAAGTCATGGGCGAAATGACATGGATCCGAGTACGTGACACTCAGCTTTTCTTATACCACATCAGTTCCTTCGATTGGTCCCTTATAACAAGGTTTTAAGATCTTTTCTCATTCTGGTTCACAAAACCAAGAAAGTTGAACAGATTTGTCAGGTGCAGTTCCTGAAATTACACATATGGCAATAGGAGCCATTTATGGAGGACATCTTCAATTCTCGTTGCTAGGGAGTGAATATGGTACCAGGAATCTGGAAGCACAGAGGTAAAAGCAATGGAAGTACTTAAGCAATGCACATTCCCAAAGTAAGAGTGACAGGGAACCTCTGTCAGCTAGCAGTGTGGCTGGCTGACTCCTCCACAGCTGGAGGAGTGATTCTAGTCAGGGCCAGACTTTTTCCAAACATGTTGGACCCAATGATGATTCACAACAAACCTATCAACTCCAGAAGCATGAGCCATTAGGACACACTGGGTCTCCATGTTCATCCACTAACTGAATTGAGCTTTCAAAAATTCTCAGAATAAAGTCATTTCCCAAAAAATTAGGTGTCGGTGCTAATTCCATATAGATAAAATTAAATGCTTATGTGAAACGACTTTTTTTTCATCTCCAATAATTGAAACCTAGTTCAATATGTCACAAAACAAGCAACAAAATCCCAGAAATGTCACAGAAAGCCAGGAAGCCTTTCCATGGCAGCTTCTGAGCTCCACTTACTAAGCCTGTTGGTATTCTTAGACCTGCTCCAGGCATGATAAGCCAGAAAACAAACACAGGGTTGGTTAGTAAAGACATTTTACATTTTAACCTAATAATGCAATCGTGCTATTTTTACTTGATTAAAAAATATGGAGGAAACATGGATTAAACAGCAGCAGACCCGTGGGAAGAAGGCTGATCAAGCAGGAGGCTGAGTGTGCAACAAGATGAGGGTTAGGGTTAGGGTTACACCTTTTCCCAGGTTAGGGCTTGAGTGCCCACTCCTTCACCTGATGCTCAAGGCTCCACACAAACAACCTGATTCCACTATTTTGCTCCTATTATTCTTTCATACTAACTGGTTGCTACTCCCAGGTGAGGTCTCTCCTCATCCACGGAGCACACTTGGAAAATCCTGTCTCTCCATGGTTCTGAAGGACTTCCAGGAAGACTTGCCTTCTCCAGGGTTCTGAACCCATTTCCCAGGTGTTGAACGGCCTGTTACAGGGTTCCCAGCACATGATGCTTTCACTGGCAAACTCAGCCCCCAGATGCTCTTCTTCCCTTAAACTCCCACGGCACTCAATGCCATGTTTCATTTGGCACTTAATTTTGCCCTGCTATTTTTGACATTTGATATATTCAGATCTTATCTCCCAGGCTAAACTACCTGCTCCTAGAAAGAAGAAACCAGATTCCAATCTCTCACTGCTTAATCGCCCCAGGGGCTTGGCTGGTCATTTTCTGCCATGAACCTCAGTGCAAGACTTTCCATTTATCCCTATAAATTTAAAGACAAAAAAAAAAAAAAAAAGATAAAAATGTGTAGGGGAGAAAAGGATAAATTGTTTAAAGATCACTCTGTGGTACTTTTAGGTATCTGTACTTTGAAAGGATAGATTCTAATCTTAGAAGAAAACATCCAGATGGAGCGTTCTCTTTCCCTGAGAAGCATTCCCACAGTGATTCTGGTCACCTGCTCTTTTTGTTTGTTTGTTTTTCTCTGAGACAGGGATGTACTTGTATATAATCAAGTCTGCAGAGAAGACCAGCTCACATACCTTCCTTTTCCTCTGCACAACATCTGCTAAGATACCTCAGAGCTGAGTCAATCCTAAGACAAGCACAGCCTCACTTTGCCGTGGCCTATATGTGTCCCCCACAATTCATGTTGAAACTTAATTGTCAATGTGATGATATTGAAAGGTGAAGTCTTTAAGAAGTGATTAAGTCATGAGAATAGATACCTCATGGGGAGATTGGGATCCTTACAAAAGGCTCCAGGGATTAGGTGTGTTCCCTTCCATCCCTTCTGCCTTTTTATATATGAGGACACAACACTCTTCCCCTCCAAGGGATACAACAAGATGCTATCTTGCAGGCATGGGAATGAGGCCCTCACTAGACACTGGACCTGCTAACATGACACCTCCATCTTAGACTCCCAGCACCCAAAACTATGAGAAATAAATGTCTGTTGTTTATAAATTACTGTGTCTGAGATATTATGTTAGAGCAGCACAGAATAAGATACACTTCCTATGTACTATCTCTGACCAGTAGCCACAGTTTCAGAAGACAATTGGCTAGCTTTCTCCCAGCAGGAACCAACCCAGAAGTTACTGGATACACAGCAAATCATCCTGTTTTTGTCCAGAGTCACTGTTTACAATTGTCAAATTTTGCTGCATATTAGTGACCCAGGGAACTTCTGAAAATCCTTATTCCCAGCCATACCCATGTGCCAGTTAATTAGGAATTCTGGGAATGGACCCAGACATCAGTGTTTTCAAAGCTTTACTAGGTGGTTTCAATGTACAGCCACGTTTGAGAAGCAGTGGTTCAATCAGGTCCATTAGTACCTTGCCCAGTTGTTTATCCTGCAAGGTTAAAGTCAGAAAATACTGACTGATCGAGAAATGAGCAGTGGCAGCAGAAGACACTAGGGAAAGGACTTACCATTGGTTACCCAGGTGACTGGACATCTAATTTGTGATTAAGGCAGTCTTTAGTGTCTCCATTTTTTTTCTCTTCCCTGTAATCTTTTGGGACCCCACTGACATCTCTACCTAACAATAAACAGAAGAATCTAGAAATTACAACACATTTCCTGATCAGCAGGTAGATGAGGCCCCAGTGGTTCTTGCCCTTGACTGCTCATTAAAATCACCTGGGATATTTAAAAGTACTAGTGCAGGACGCTAATCTTGGATATGCTCATTTAATTTGTATAAAGTTGTGGTTCTTAAGAAGTGGTCTTCAGACCAGAAGCATCTGCATCACTGGGGGGTTCTTTAGACATGCAAAATTTGAAGCCATCTCAGACCTAATGAAGCAAATATTCAGGTGGAGAGGGCAAGTGGGCGGTAGCAGAAGTCTGTGTTTTAATATGCTCTCCATGAGTGACTGCACTGAAGTTTGGAGCCATTGGTCTAGGCAGGACACAGGCTTTAGGGATATCTGTAAGGTCATACAGGTATTTCTACTGTACAGCCTACGTAGAGGCTCCTGGGTTCAACAGCACTGGCTCAGTAGCTGACATTTGTCTTTTAATGGCATTTTCTGGGCTCTCACACTTTCCACTTTACCTTGAGAAGCAGAGGGCCATTCACTGGATTCAGCATGAGAGCTCCTGCATTATGTTGAAAAATAATGCATTTGGTGTGTCCAGTCACTTTAATAACTGAATTGGATTAGCAGTGAAGTGTGCTAACTACTCACTCAAACATTTGCCAATAAAATACCTCTCCCTCATCATCCTCCTCACTCTAAACAAATCCACTCTCCTGCAAAATATAGCAGTCAACCAACAATGATTCCAGAGCCACAAAGAAAAATCTTGTTTACTTGACAGGATAAAAGAGATCTGACTATGACTTGCCTTCATTATGAAATGGGGATTTGGGTTAAAATTTCAATCTTCAAATGGACACCATTTAAACATTAAGTTTAATATTTAAAAGAGCTCAGGATTTTTTATTTGGGGCAATGATGACATTTAGAATTCTAGCTTTCATGCAGTCTCAGTAAAGAAGTCTCTGGTAAGATATGTAATAAATGGAATCTTTATATGAGCATCAATGCCTACTTTACATGAAAGAAATTACTATGCAATGACTAATGCTTCAAAGAGGGTCAGACAAACTGGCGGTTATCTTCCTATTCTGCATTTAGCTGACCTGTCTGGGGAAGTCTCTTTTAAGTCCTCTGGAGCTCCACAGATGCTTCATGAAAAAGGGGGAAATATTATGGATCGCTTTATATTTCTGAGAGTCTTTGAGGAAAAGTTATTGGTGCAGCTTAAAAGATATACTAAACCTAAGACTAGAGGAGCCATTGAGATTGCAGGCATGCACCAGGTCTATAGGGCTACTCACTCATGAACAGCTTCGGGGACCCCAATCTGTCTATTGACATTTTACCTCGAGGACAGTAGATGTCTGGAGCCCATCGGTTGCATTCATAATTGTCTGCTGCCTTTTCGCAGGTGAAACATTTAAATCCACCAGGATATGGTGTGGCTACAAAAAATCAAAAGAAAAGATTGATTTTTAGACTGAGCACAGAATCCTGTGAAGTTAGACATATTCATTTTTTTTAAAAAAAAGGTTTCTCTAGACATATTGGCAGTGTCTTAAAAAACCAAACATTTAACTAACATATGACCCAACAATTTCACTGTTAAAAATATATTCCTGAGAAATACATTTATGTCCACACACAAAAAAATCTGTAAATAAATGTCGACAGCATTTGTATAGGTTGCACATTCTTAATCTAAGAATCTGAAATCTAACATGCTCCAAAATATGAAGTTTTTTGAGCACTCTCATGATACTCCCCAAATTCCACACCTGGCCGTATGTGACAGGTCATAATCAAATTGTAGGAGCACCAAAATTATTGTATAAAATAATCTGTAGGTCATATACATAAGGTATGTGTGTGTGTGTGTGTGTGTGTATAAATATATATATAATGTATAATATATAAGGTATGTATAAAACATGAATTTTATGATTAGACATGGGTCCCATCCCTAAGGTAACCCATTATATATGAAAATATTTTTAAAAATCCCAAATCTGAACGCTTTCTGGTCTCAAGATATTCAATCTGCAATAACCCCAAACTGGAAACAACCCCCATGTTCTTCAATGGGTGAACAGTTAAACAAAAATGTGGTACATTCATACTATGGAATACTAGACAGCATAAAAGAAATTAACTATTAATATAGCTAACAATTTGGATAAATTTCCAGAGAATCTTTCTTAATGGGGGGAAAAAAAAACAACTCCAAAAGGTTACATATGGTTTCATTCATGTGACATTTTAAAATTGATAAAATTTTGAAAATGAAGTACAGGTAAGTTAGTACCAGGTTTGGGGATGGTAGCATGTGCTATATTCGAAAAGAGATACGAGATATTCAATTCCAACAAGCTCCTCCCATCGATTCTGACCTCTTCCTGTGTTCTGAAGAGGTTATCCTCCAGGTACCTATGTTCTTTGCCCCACCTTTTAGCTCAGGTGGGAGGTCTCACATGGAAAGTCATGCTCTGGAGAATGTCCAGCACACCAGTGCTTTCGTTAGCAAAAGAATGAGGATCAACAAGGAATGTCTGTCCTTTTCCTCAATGTGCTTTCAATTACTTCTTAATTGTAATCATTTGCTTGCTTTGCTATTTAGAGTCCTGCCTTTCATAAACAAAACTTGTGCATTTCTTTTTAATGTGTAAAATTACCTGGCCTATTTGAAAGCTGCAGACACTCAAACACTTCATCTGCAGGAGCCAACTGTTCTCCCTCACAGATGGCTGAGCCTGCGTATCCCACTGGCGGAAATAATCATCTCAGGGTAAATTGCTTTGCCCACATGGAACCAATTAAGTATGTTATCAAAAATAAATGAAGGAGGAGGCAGCAGCTTAAGGCCAGAATTATGGGCCAGATATAACTTTGATTTTCACCTTGCCCATCCATGTACTCGCCTGCAATATTTCACAGAGCTGACTGTGACAATATCCAATACCCTAACATGGTCAAAAGTCATAAACTTAGTCTAAAAAGACAAGTAACTGGACCTTTCCATGGCACATTCGAGTTTTATGTTCCTCCAAGTAGTTAGTGACTCAATTCAAAACCAGAATGACAGCAGGGGTATGGATCATCTCACAAGGTGAGGGAAAGCAGGTTGGAGGCAGCCGTCTCCCACCTCACTCCCGTGAGGCAGTTTCACCAGGAGGAAAATGCTCTTGCAGCCCATAATTATGACAAAGCACAAGAAAGTATTTTGTGAAACTACACACACATGTTTTTTATATATCCATGTTCTACCACCTAGCAAAATGAGTTACATTTGAATTCAGATTCTGTTTTGGTAAGCACATGCCTAAAGAATTTCAAACAAATTACATTTCAAATTCCCAAGCCATTCAATAATCTTACAAGAATTTTTATTATCTTTTTTTTTAATAAAAAGTCATTATGAGAAAAACCATATATAATATTTTGGGAAATCCTCTTGATTGGACACTCTAAAAAATAGTTTCACTATTAACTTAAAGAATGAATCTACATATAACTTTGAAAAATAAAACTTTAAAATACAGCTCAGTTACTAATATGGCATTATGTAAAAATGTGGATGTGTAACCGATATGATTCTGCAATCTGTATTTGGGGTAAAAATGGGAGTTCATAACCCACTTGAATCTAATGTATGAAATATGATATGTCAAGAGTTTTGTAATGTTTTGAACAACCAATAAAAAAAATTAAAGTTAAAAAAGCAAAAGAGTAAAAACTAAAATACAGCTTATAAAATCTGAAGCAGAATGATCAAAGTAGGATTTTCACACCAAAAAAAATCATTGAAAGGGTTTGACAAAAACCAGTGTTTCTCAAAAAAATGATCATCATATTCTCCGAGGTTTGTGACTGCAAGCTAGCCGTACCACATCAGTTTCATGATTAATTTGCTAGAGCATCCAGTTTTATCTGTATGTCACTGCAGCCAAAAAATTTTTGGCTGAAATGTTGGATTAGTTATTCCTGGAAACTTTCCCATCAAAGAGATAAATTAAGAAGTTTGAATGAAGATTGATGATCCAACTGCTCCGAGAACAAAGTTATTGAGAACAAAACACTAATAAGTGGTAGTGTTCCCAAATTTGGATTCCTTAAAAGACTTTTCAAAAAGATACAAGAGTAGTAACAAATTAAATCCTGTCATTTCTTACATAAGTCAGCTTCAACTCTGAAATTGACCCAGAGGATATAGAAATTTAAACAGAAGTACAAGCTAAAGTACATCAGCAGCAAAATGAAGCTTTGCCCTGAATGACTTCATCAGCATCTATCATTGGCAATTAACCAAATGAGCTCTTTTTGGGCTAGTTTTATTTTAAAATCTACAACTTCTGTCTGTGTCCATTCTCCATAACTGCAGCATAATATTTGCTCATGGAAACTTTTATTGACATCTTGGAAGGTAATACCATTCAGTGAATAACTGCTGATTTGTGACAAATCTCTGTAAACATACTCAGCTTTAAGTGGCTAATTATGGTACAATCCCAAGAAAATGGATGAATTTTTCCCTCTGGAAATATTTAGCCCAAAATAAGATCTACAGATAAACAACTATCTCCACTAACTTGCTAATTGATACTGCATCTGATAAAGAGATTTTCTTTTCTTTTAAAGGACAGAAAGAGGTTCCTGAGAGATGTGCTATTTTCTTCTCTGTTACTTCAAAGCATTAAAGAGCAAGCAGAGTTTCAGATTGTTGTGGCCCCAGCTGTGAATGAATCTAATTTGGCTCTTGATCACAGAGTTAATAAGCTTAGTACTCTGTATTTCAGGGCATAAGTCCTTGGTCCCTCAAGAAAAGGTGATTGTAAAGAAAAAAAGAAACACCAAAGTGCCCAGTTACTTCCTGTAAAATAATCTGTCCATTAACTCTCATGGTCAGCCCTAGTTCAACCTACCATAATTCATTTGTAAGGCATCGGAAAAGATTTAGTCTTTGTTTCCATCTCTTGGAACTTTTGCCTGGACAAAGGCCTTCAGTTACCCAAAGTGTGGTGAGAACAGACGTTTTGAAATGTATGCTGATGTGTAATGCATCCAGACTTCTATTCTCGCCAAATTAATTTCCATTGTCTTTGGAAACTGGGTATCATTTTTAAAATTCTAGAAGTCTAATAAATGCATCTTCCTTCTCAGTCCACCTGTCAACAAAATATTGTCAGTATGATTTTGATAGGAACAGATTTCTGATAGAAATGCATTTCCTGGTACCGATCTAGAAAGTCTCCTCGCTCTTACCTGGGTAGCACAGGATTGTGAATAAATTTGGCTGGCTCCCGACCTGGGCATAAACAAACCCCCTTCAGGAATATCATTCTTTGACTCACATGACTAAGGAAAGGTTCAAAACATGCATCCAGAGGAAAACTGGATATTTTTAGAAAAGGTCTCTATTCTATGAGAATAAATGGAAGCCAAGAACAGGTTGCAGTCATTTAGTACACTACATTCTGCTATCATGTGGGGTGTGACAACCAAATATCTCCATTGCTCTTAATATCAACTCTTGTTTTGAAAGTTTTTTATTAGATGTTGGTGTTTTAATCATAGATGGAGAAGAAAGCATCATTATTCATATAAAAAGGGAAGAAAAGGACATAGAAAGTATAGAACAGAATGTTATTGAGGACAGTGCCTCAACATTGAGAGCCTTATATAAAATTTCTTTCTTTTAAAGGCTTAGAAACTTCAAAGATTAAGGAACACAGAAAGCAAAGGAGATTAGCTATGGGAGGCTGAATTTTCTCTGCCTGGGTTCCAGCCTCATGCAGGTATCATCAGGATGGCTGACCCAGGCCCCTGAGTTTCTGTGTCTTCCCACACCTCCTGCATCACTGCATTTCTCCTGTGGCAGGTGCCCAGCTTTTCTACCTAACATTAGTGGAATCTGGCTCACTCAGTGACCCACAGAAAGCTCTTGGTGCCTCCACCCACAAATCAAGGCGATTATATAAATTATGCAAAATCACACTAATCTCACACTTCCCTCATATATTTTTTATGCCCTAAATTACAACAGAAACCTGCTTATTGGCAGAGAGATCACTCCATATAAAAGTGATCTAGGGCTCAAGGGCAGGGGACCATAGCTGTTTAAAAAATCAAAACTGAAAACAAACGCACACCACAAACTCCTGAAATAGTTAGGAGAAATGTCAAGTTAACTCTGATTTGAAGTGGGCAGAATAAAGTTCCAACTGAGTGGAAGCCATTCATGGTAACTTCAATCCAATAAGGATTTTGTTGCCAGTGACCCCTTATAGAGACTCTCTTCTATAAAAAAAACTCACATCCAGACTTGCTGGTAAACCATCTACTTTATAATCTAAGGTAGGAGTCACTTTTATCTTCCATGATTCAAAATCATATCAGAAAACACCATCAATTCATTATATGTGGTAAGTTCCTTCTAATCAGGTCATAGCTTTAATTAACATAGGTCATAGAGCAGAACTTTTCCATTAACTTCTAAAGAGCAGAAGTGATTCCCCCCCTGTGCCCTGGCAGAGCTCATCCTTCAAAAAGCATTCTGAACTCGACTTTCCAAATAGGGGTGCAGTTGTTCTGGGCATTGGCCCACAACCTGTTAAAGTGGGAATGGTATGTTTGCTTTGTTCTTATTTGCTTAAACCCATTCACTTTGATTTTCCCTTTTATCCTTCATTTACAATCACAGTCTCAGAAGAGGCCAGAGGCCAGTTCTGCATCCCACTTACTACTGAGTTTGTCACTAGAGCTGACAGAGAACTTCATAGGAGCCGCAAACCCTGGTAGTCAACCAAAAGAGACTGACATCTGGGTTTCTGCCTCAAAATGTGTAATTAAATTAAAAAGCACAGCTGTTTGAAGAAAAGAATAAAACTCATTCTAGAAAACAGAGCAAGTATCAATATATCTTCTTTTCATGGATATTATTAAAATGAAGTAAAAGTCCCACCAAAATAAGCAGCCAGAAAAGTTTTTCATGCAATTAAGCAGTAGGCACCAGACTGCCCTGCTGAGAGGTACAGAGTAAAGTCTGAAGAAATCTCTTGCTGCTTAGCTAAAGTATATTTGCAGCTATACAAAATAAGAGTGGTGAATTCTCAGCACCCTTCCTTTGTTGTCTAAGGCAATGATAACAACATAAACAACCATCATTCAATTGCCTATTATGTATGGGCCTAGTGTTGTACAGATACTATTTCTGATCCATACAGGGTACGTACTGTTTTAGAAATGAAGAGATAAACACTTACACATTTTCCAACATCGATTGAACGTCTACTACAGCTTTTATTCTGTGCTAAGTTATTCATATGCATTATGCCATTTAATCTTCACAAAGTTAGGGGATTTGTTCCAAGTCAGGAGCTAAGAAAGCAGCTGACAGATCCAAGGTCCAGTAGCTCCAAGCCCCTGTGCATTCCACCTACCACCTCTTAGCTAACCCAAAACATGCAGACATGGAACATTCTAGCCCTGTGGGGTAGAAGGAGTCCAGGTGGCTGCCTCTGCTTTGGGTCTACACAGTCTTCAAAAGTAAGGGCGATGTCTTGTTTGCCTGTGTACCTTTCATGCCCATCACAACGCTCCACCACACAGTGGATATGGGAACAATATTTGTTGAGCAGAAAATTTTAAAAGAACAGTGTACCTTGAGGCCAAAGGTAAAGCCCCCACAACCAAAAAAAAAAAAAAAAAAAAACCAACAGAACCCATACAATATAGCCAGTTCTCACAACCACATGGGAAATTCAGAAGAGGACCAAAGGAAAAAAAATAAATACAGAGATGGAGACCAAAGGAGAAAGTAGAACTGTTGTGCTTCCCAACGTAAGATCCTCAGGATACCTGCAACAGGAGGATCTGAAATTTTTGCTGAAAGCATGAATCCACAAGTACAATACCAGATATATGCAAATCAGGGCAGGGATCTGGGCAGTTTCACTTTTATGCACTTTTCAGAGAATTCTTAAACACAGGAAAACAAAAAGGCAGAGGGAATAGGAAGTTGGAGTCACTGGTGCTGAAACTGAAATTTAGATGCCCAGAAAGGAAGACCTGCTATTATCTTTCCTAGAGAGGACTGATCTTTTACAAACAATCTGCCTCCTGGGACACAGCAGTTCACTTTGATAACTGATTGAGGATCGGTATAGTAAAAGGGAAGGGTATTTAGAATCTGAGTGATTGCGCAGGGAACAGAGAAAACAAGTCTAGTGATTTGACTTAAAAACCAAACATCCTGTGAGAAGATGGGGGTAAAACATAAAGCATCTTTTGTTAACTAAATGCACCTCTCAATTAAATCACTGGATTGTTTCCCTTGCATTAAAGGCTGCCTTCCCCTGGCCACTTCTTATTTGAAATAGTGACATTTCTGCAGCAAAGAGAACAAACAGTCTTACTTGAAGGGTGGAGGTAGATAATGTCTTTCACTGTGAAGTCTCGGGACTGAGCAGCTTTCAGACAATCAGCCAGCAGGCTCAGGAGCAGGAGCCAGGCCAGAGCAGGGCCAGGTTCCATGGCAGGCCACGTGTCACTCATACAGAGGGCCCCAGAGTGGGGACTTCAGACGATGGGAGAGAACTTGCACCTGAAATATGAAGAAAGACGCATCTCAGTGTCCAGCTGGAGAATGCCACAGGAGCCTTGGCTGGGCTCCCACCTGGCTGAGACAGTCTGGGGAGGGACTGGGAGCCCAGTGCACGGGAAAGTGAGGAGCCATGGGGAGAAACGTTCTAAATGGTAATTGTAGAGCACTTGGAACATTCCAGCCCAAATCTATTCTTAATCAGGTTGCTAAAGCTCCACTGGTAGCAATCCCTTCTAATATCCAGCAGAGATGGTATCAAGAGAGAGCGAATTTTAATGAAATCCAGCTATTTTTGCCAGGAGGCCAGGGGATGGCTGCCAGAGAGCAACAATAAATAAGTCAGGTACAAAAGCTCAGAAGCATTTCCTTGATAACGGTGTGGACCAGGCAGGAAGGTGCAGCCTTACTGGGTCATGGCCATGCAGAACTGTATGGGGTACACTTTCAGAATCAGAAAAGAAAATAAATGTAAACTTTGACTTCTGCCAAGCCAAAAAATGTCTCAAGAACACAAATCTTCTCAATATAACTAACGTTTGTTGGTCAGATGCCATTGAAGTCCTTTACAAATATCAATTGATTTTCCTAATAGCCCTATAAAGAAGGCATTCTCATTATCTATGATTATCCCATTTTGAGTCAACTGAAATCCAGCAAATAAGTAGAGGAGCTGCATGAAATCCAGGCAGTATGGATTTCAAGCCTGAGTTTTTAACTCTAGGCCACATTGTGTGCTTCCTAAAACTGACTCAAGGTACATAAACAAAACTGATGACATAAGATCAAGTTATTGTTTAACACTAAGTAATCATCTACTGCTTGTCCTTTATTCTGATTTTATGCTTTTCACTCAAATTGAGGGCAGTAAAAATTTGCACTAGGGTCAAACCATCCAGCTTACTTCAAATGCAGAGCTATGTCCTAATTTGCACCTGCTTGCTATTTGCCTGCTACCTTCTTAGCTTCCCACACAGCTTGTCCCTCATGTTCTACTATTGTCCAAGTACTGTCATCTCTATGTCTCATGCAAGGGTCAAGGTTTCGCTATTCATTTTATTTTCACCTGGTTTAAAAAACATAATGTAGACATTCTGTTTACAAATTTAATATGAATGTTTAATAAGATTTTTTTAAATAGCCATAAACTTTTAAATTACTTTGTAAAAACAAACAGTGACTAAAAATATTATGAAACAGACACTCAGCACAGAAAATCCATATGACCCAATCTGATATTAAAAGGTACTACAAAACAATATTAATCAAAACGAACAGAACGATAAAAAGTGTGACAATAAGTTTGGAAAATGGAGAACTTTAAGGAGCCCCATAAATGACCCCAACTATATATCCTGCAAGAAATTTTACAAAGTTACATAACAGGGAAATATAAAATGAATCGTATTATAACAACTTGATTAAAATTGTAAAAAAAAATTAACTAAAACCAAACAATGCACAATACACTAAAATTGTCTCCAGATGCATTAGTGTGTTCATTATTTTTTTTAAATACTGGTAAGTAATTAGAAAATATAGCAGAGTCCTGCTTTAGTCAGCTTTTTCACTGCTGTGACTAAAAGACCTATTCAGAATAATTTTAGAAGACGAAAAATTAATTTGGAGGCTCATGGTTTCAGGGGTCTCTGTCCATAGACAGCAAGGTCCATTCCTCAGGAACCTAGGTGAAGCAAATATCATGAGAAAAGAATGTGGTGGAGGGAAGTGACTCATATGATGATCAATAATCAGAGAGAAACTAATCAAATACAAAATATATATCCCAAAGTTACACCCCCAATGACCCACCTCCTCCAACCACACCCTACTAGCCTTCAGTTACCACTCAGCTCATCCCTATCAGGGGGTTAACTCACTGATTGGGTTAAGGCTCTCATAACCCAATCATTTTACCCCTGAGCCTTCCTACATTGTCCTACACATGAGCTTTTGGGGGATACTTCACAATCAAACCACAACAAGCCCTTATCACCCCATCACCGCAGAACAATGCCAACCTTGCCAATTCCATGCTCACTCTACCATCTTCCATTTATGATTTGGTTCTCTCAGAAAACTTGCATTCATTGCTCTTGGTCACTTGATAAATATGACTTTCTCCTTGGCTTGGAGATGGACACCTTCTAGCTCTGTACTCTCATGGCCTTTTTCCAGATGTCTCTTCCTCTTCTTCAAAGGACACCAGTCCGTACTGAATTAAGGCCCCATTTTTATGATGTCATTGAATTTTGTTCATGTTTGTTATGGACCTTTCTCCAATAATAGTCACATTCAGAGCTCCTAGAGATTAGGGCTTCAACATATAAATTTGGGGTGACCACATTTCATTCCACAGCACAGTATTTTTTTCCCAAACATTTTCTGTTACACGGTATGTCCCAGGGAGATTGTTAATAATTTTACAGTGGTGTAAATGAACTGAGGTATCACAAGAGGTGTAGTCTGCTCCCCAGGTGGTGGGGCCATCAGCACCCACAGGCTAGAGCTTGCTATGACTATCTTTACTTCCCCTGTAAAATGTGGAGGGTTGGGGCATTTGCCTCAGACTTTTCTAACATCCCAAGGATGGTCTCCTGCCCTCTGCTTATTGCCTTTGCCGGCTCATCCTGTGTTTTTTCATAAGAGATGAAGGATAAAAACATCATCAAATCTACTAAAAAGAAAAATAAGATCCAGATCCATGCTACAGAATAATACTTCATTTGAAGTCATATATATCCTATTTCTATTTTATGATCCAAAATATATATGATCTGTTAGGGTGTGGAAAGTATCATGAGGTAACATTTTAAAATCTGCAATATCAAGAAGATGGAAGTTTATCTTTATAGCAAAGTAAATTAAATAGTAATGTAAACTCCTGGTAGAATTTAAAGTTAAGTGGATGAGGATTGAGTATGGTGAAATTTTTGTTCCAGTTACTTGGGGGGAAGGGAAGAACTTGAATAATGATGTGGTATCACTTTAACTTTTAATTTACTATTTCACTATAATCTTTTGCAAAATTTTCCATTTTCACTTCATAAAAAATATTGTATTGAAATTGTCTGATATGCCTCTCCTCCCCACCACATCACTTATCTATCATCTAATCAGTGTTTATAAATATTTAAGTGCAGAACTGAGAGACAGTATGGTACTCTATAGCGCCTCATCTGTGGTGGGACAAACAGCCTGCGTTTGAAGGTGTTAAATACTTATCCCAAAAATAGTGGAGCTAAAGAGTTCAGTTACACAACTGAGGTTCAGCTCCTCCTAGAAGTTTCTTTTGGTAGTCTCTGCCTACCTGCTAAGATTTGCTTCTTCCCAGAATACTTAAAAAATGCACATCCACTTGAAATTTTTCTAGTCTCTTCTGCACTAAAAATGTAAGTAGAAGAATTTTAATAGGGAATTATCTGAGTTTTGAAAATAAACAGAATAGGAAGGTGATCATTATGGTCGACTGAATGATACACCCTCTGGGACATAGAGATCGCAATCCCCAGCACACTGGGAGCGGAGAAGGGAAGATGTAGATGTGATTAAGTTAGGATCCTGAGATGGGCAGATCAGGCTGGTGTCCAGGTAGGCCCAGTGTCATTACAGAAGTGCCGTGAGTCGGGCAAGAGGGTCAGAGTCAGCAGGAAGAGGTACAAGCAAAAGGTTGGAAAGATATGAGGGTGGGGCCACAAGCCAAGGAATGCTGCAGAGTCTAGAAACAGAGAGGAAGGGGAGCCCCTTCAGAACCCCCAAAGGGGCCAGCCCTGCCCACACCTTAACTAGTCCAACAAGACTGAGTTTAGACATCTAACTTCCAGAACTGAAAGGTAATCAATTTGTGCTGTTTTAAACCACTAAATTTGTAGTAATTTATTACATCAGCTCCAGGAAATGAATACACCATTTTAAAATCACATTTTGTACCACAGTATATTTATGAATAGAAAGTAAAAGTAAAACTACATTTGCATTTTTATAGAGTTCTTTAAAATTTTCTTTCTGGATTTTGAGTCACTCATAGAAGTATCTGGTTACTTATTCACAGCTTCATATGGATCAATCTACAACTTTCACTAACTAATGATACTGACTATAGCAAAAAAATGATAATAATAATTTAAAGCTCAACTTCCATTGGAGCAGTAGACATATTACTATGTGAAAACATAAATGTCTACACACAGTTAATTCCATTTGCTTGTTTATGCATTCAATCTATACAAAAGTCCATTTGAAGCCTCAATATCATCTACAGGATGGATCAAACTCTGATTTGGTTTCTGCATACACAGACCTACCTTGCTCTTCACAAGCACTGAATGCCAGTGTGGACTCACAAATTCTCACTCCCCATTTAGCAAGCTCAGTAACTTCTCAGAACAGACTGCAAATTCTCCACCATTGCCACCAGGTATTAAGTGCAGGTTTTATGTCTAGCAGTGTATATGTGTGTGTGATACACATACACACTGTGGGTTATCATTCTGTCTTACAGATGAGAAAGCTGAGCTCAGATAAGGGAATGACTTGCTCAAGATCACAAAAGGTCCCTAATCGGAGATCTGAAGCTAGTTCCTTCAGCATTTGTAGCTAAACACACACTGATCAAAACTTTGACATTGATTTCTTTCATGTGCTGGATGGTGAGGAAAGCTATCTGGTTTTATTTTGATATAATTTCACATTAAATATCAACCAGTTGCCAACCTAAGTTCTTTTCTCTAATGTGTAACTCAAAGTCAACATCAGTGCTTCACATATATCAAGCTCTTCAAGTGACATGTTTTTATTAAAGCATTTCTCATCCACAATATTCCTTCCACTTAATGATTTAAAGGTCTCTCTGCATAGTACTTGCATCAAACATTATGCATCTGAATGCCATTTGCATTTAACTCTATTGCAACCACTATAGCATGACCACCCAACCTCAGATCTTCATTTTATAGCCTGTATTGAATACGTGTGACTAACATGCAGAGATTAAATGTTAGATTGACTAGGTTTGAAACCAAGCAGCTGTGCAGCCTTGAACCAAGTTACTTAATCACTCTGTTCCTCAGGTTCTTTATCTGCAAAATAAGGATACTACCTGCCTCAAAAGTTTATTTTGAAGATTAAATAAGATAACACATGTAAAGCCCTCAGAACAGTGTCTGACCCACAGTTAATGACAGTTGGTAGTTCCTAATATGTTTACTATTGTTTTGCCTAAAATCAGTGTAGCTTCCTAAGTAAACATGGTAAAATTAATTTTGTTCAATGTACAATTCACTTTCCTTAGGTTAGAAAAATGTAATAATTCCTTTAAACTACTAAGTATGATGAGTCAGGATCTACATGTCTCTTCCACCTTGACCTCTGCCCCAGAGTCACCAAGGCAAGGACCAAGCCAGCAGCAGGGGTGGGGTGGTTAGGAGGTGGGGCAGTGGGGGATGGAGAGGGAGGTCCCTCTTGCCTTCCAACCAACATTTAATGTGGCTGAAGCTCATTGTAGACCCAGGTGACTTTCCACCAGCCCTCATCAATGAGGCAAATGGGAGGGTGCTGCCTTTAAACCCCCCCCCCCCTTATATTGCTGTAGGTTAGACCTCAAGGCAGGTTATACCCCCATGCTTTATGCTTTCACATGTACTTTAACTAGATTCTACTTATATAAAAGATATTGATGAAGGTCAGAAGCTCCCACCTTATATCCCTTTCAAGGTACACGTCCTGTGTGTGCATGCACACACAGCCCTCCTAATGATGGATTATAATGGGTAAAGTTAAACCAACTATTTCATTCATTACAAGAGATGAGTGTTAGTCAGCTTGCCATTATTATAACAAAATATCTGAAATAAACAACCCTAAGGAAGAAAAGTTTATTTTGGCTCACAACTTCCAGAGAGTTGAGTCTATGGTTGGATGGATCTTATGCTTTGGGGCCTATAGTGCGGCAGAGCCTATGGCAGGAGGCACATGGTGAAGTGAAGTTTCTCACCTCATGGTGCCCAGGAAGCAAGGAAAAAGAGGAGAGGCCAGGTCCTCAAGTCTCCTTCAGGGGCACATAATACCCAATGTCCTACTCCTTCTACTAGGTCCTACCTCCGAATGGTTCCACCATCTCCCAATAGCACCACAGGCCGGCAACCAGCCCTTTAACAAATGAGCCTTTGGGAACACATTTCCAAACTATACCAGGATCCAGCTCCACTATCCATAGGAAAGAGAAGCTGAATTCTTTATGCCTGATTAGGTTAGTATGGGTTTCCAAACTTGGAGGCCTTAATTTTTTTAACCATGAATTTTATGCGTTTAATGGGGGGGAATTTCTAAATTCTTAAAGTAGTTGAATCTCAATTCTCCCAAAAGTTTACCCATAAAAATCTTTCCTTCTTTGGAAAGAAGGAAAACTAGGTCTTTTCTGGGCTTAGATATGATTAGTAAAAGGGCTCAAATGATAGATATCAAAATGATGTATAATTTTAGAAACTTTTAATATCAATTTGCATGCTCAAAATTTTTTAATGAACATGCATTTTTTTATATAGAGGAATTTAAAAAAATAAATTTGAGGGCTGGGATTGTGGTTTAGTGGTAGAGAGCTCGCCAGCACGTGTGAGGCCCTGGTTTCCATCCTCAGCACCACATAAAAATAAAATAAAGATATTGTGTCCAACTACAACTAAAAAATAAATATTTAAAATAAATAAAAAAATAAATTTGACAGAATTTTACTTTTTATGCACAAACTGTTTTTTTTTTTACTGAGGTAAAATTAACATAATATAAAAGTCACCATTTTATAATCAGTGATATTTGCTATATTCCTATTATTGCACAACCATCAGCATTATCTAGTCTAGAACTTTACTATCACCCCATAAAGGAATTCTGTACCCATTAACAGTCACTCCTAATCCTTCCTCTCCCATGCCCTAATGACCACTACTGGATTCATACAATACATGGACTTTTTTGGTCTGGTTTCTTTAGCTTAGCATGTTTTCAAGGTTCATCCATATTGAAATTAATCAGTATAATATTGCATGAATATACTATATATTTGCTTAATTATCAGATGATGGACATTGGAGTAGTTTCTACTTCTTGGCTATTGTGAATAGTGCTATTATTAACATTCCTGTACCCTTTTCGGGGAGTGACCATATGTTTCTGTTTTCTTGGGTATACACCCAGGAGTGTAATTGTTTATTTCCTGTGTGGTTAACTTTTTGAGGAACTGCTAGACAGGGTTCCACTGCAGCTTTCCATCAGCAAAGTACAAGTGTTCCAATATCCTCATCAACACTTTCTTTTTTAAAAAAAAAAATTATAGCCAATCTATGGAATGTGAAGTGTACCTCACTACAGTTTGATATGCATTGTTCACGTGACTAATGAGGTTGAACAGCCTTTCATATGCTTGTGTGCCCACTTCATTGGAGTAATGTGTGTTTAATTCTTTGCCCATCTGTTAATTGGGTCATTGTCTTTTTATTGTTGAGTTCTTTCTATATTCTGGACTCTAGCACATTCAGATAAAATATATGAGTTGCAAATATTTTCTCCCATTCTCTCTGTTGTCTTTTCACATTTCCAATGACGTCCTTTGACACACAAAAGATTTAATATTGAGGAAGTCTACACATTGCTTTTTTATAAATATAAGTTTTGCTCCCTTGCAAAAGTCAAGTTCAACACAGCACTAAAAAGAAACACCTGCATACAGTGCACAATAAAATAACTTATCTACTTTGTAGTGGCCAAGGCTATATTTTCCATCTTTTTTTTTTCCATGAGAGAAATAGGATGGGCAGGACCATTTATTAGTATCACCAAAGCTTACATTCCGACAGTCAATCACGAAGCACCACTCACTCTATTAGTATTTTCCAGGAACTGAAAAATGAAAGGTGAATGGCATGCATTCACAATTAGTCTAACAGTGATTGAAATATGGGCTCTGCTGAGGGGGATGCAGCCTTCTCTATAGATTCTTGGGAGCAGATGGAGCTTTAATCCTCAAGCTTCACAAATACGATGCTGGACATGTGCTGATGACACAAAGGGTCTTTTCTTGGATTTCAGTGATTTTTTTTTACCTGCAGTCCACTGTGCCTTTGGACTGTTCTAGACATTTAGAAAATATGCTGTGTTTCCATTTTATGATGCTGCTGTTTGAATATGCACTGTGGATCCCATCCCTGAACACAGTTCTCTTTATGAAGAAGTACACTCTCATTTTCACAGCTCTGTGACCTTTCATTTGTTATTTATGAGCTTTTTGCAAATCTAATACCACTCTGACAGATTTAATTTGTGCTCTAAATTACCTTTGCATGAGTTACTCAACTGCTGATTTTATTCCAATGGATTATTTGCTACATTCAGAAATAGAAAAAAAATATTTTGAGATCTATTGGACTTCTTCACTGGAGAGAAAGTTGAGAAGAGCTGCATTCTGAATTTTTACTCTGGGAATGGTAGTGGGTAATATAAAGAAGAATTTCTACACTAGCTCTAGAGGTAAAGTGATAGAACTGTAACCTAGGTCAAGTTTTATAATCTATACATTATTTTATATTGTTATAGTTTAGATATGAAATGCCCCCCAAAGACTCATGTGTTGAAGGCTTGGTCTCCATTGCAACCATGTTCAGAGGTGGGGCTTTTGGGTTGTGATTGGATTATGATGGGGTTGACTGGCTATAGCAGGTGGGACCCAGATAGAAGAAGTAGGTCACTACGGGCATGGCTCTGAATGGTATACGTTGTCCCTGATCCCTTCCTCTCTTGCACTCTCTTTCTCTCTGTTTCCTGGCTGCCATGAGGTAAACAGTTCTGCTTTGCCACACCCTCTCAATCATGATGCTCTGCCTCAAATCAGGCCCATAACTATGGAGCCAGAGGACCATGAACTCAGACCTCTGAAACCTCTGAAATAATGAGCTAAAATAAATCTTTGCTCCTTTAAATTGATTTTCTCAGATTATTCTGTCACAGTGACAAAAAGGTAACTAACACCCGTGTAGAGTCCTTAAAGTAAACACTTCCACTCCTTAAACTGGTCACCAGAAGAAATTTAAGCACTTATGAAAGCCTCAATGACTTAAGAACCATGTATTATAAAACAAAACCTCTGTGCTCAGTCAATGTAAAAGCAATTATGAAGTATAGATAATGAAAATCTAAATATGTTCTATGCTATTCAAATTGAAATTTGAAATGGCTAATATAAAAGCATAGTGGAATTCTAAGGTTTAAGAGATCATGGCAAATCTTGATTTAATTTTGACTATGTATAGATAAATTGGTGGTGATCTAATGACCAAAAGAGTTAATTCAACCCCTCAAAGTATAAACTAAAGTCATGTCTTCACGAAGTTAAATCTACTTAAATCTGACCAGAGGTACACCTCTTACAATTTGAGAGTTGCTCAAAATATGTGGTAGTTTAAAAACATCTAAAAAATTCTTTGACATACTTCCATTGAGAAATGGAGACTACATCCTCTGCTCAAGTCTGCCCAAACTTTATCAATCAGTTGACCAAAGTGTTGTAGAAATGACACTATGTAACCTCTAAGGCCAGGTCATAGAAGATGGTGAAACTTAAACTGAATAAGAAAGGGAGAGTAAGCACTCATGCCGAAACCCTAGATGCTATATAATCAGTCTCAGCACCTTGAGGCTGCCATGATATAAGGAAGCTCAAGTAGTCCACACAGAGCAACAGAGGTTACCTAAAGACATGGAGATGCCCAGCCAGACCCTAGCTTCTCCTGTCTTCTCTCCACCCTACTATTCCGGTTCTAACCCCAGCCTGATTGCAACTAAACAGAGACTCTCAGAACAGGCTACACAAGCCCTTTCCACATTCCTGACTCACAAAAACATGAGCAATAATAAAATACTAGTTACTGCCTCCAGCCACTAAGTTTTGAGGTGATTTGTTAAGCAGCAATCCTGGAACATAAGGAAATAGAGCCAAAAAGCAAAATAGGAACTTTAATTCAGCTCATAAAGATAATTGCATTTTTCAGGGCACATTGGTTGTAAAGTTCAGAAATCTAGATCAAACAGGCTGTAACCAAAGCTGGGACTGAGAGAAAAAGGGACAATTTATAATGTCTCCTTACCTATCCAGACACAGCCAGACTTTTAACCCTGTTCACAGAATTCATACCTCAACTTCACGTTGTCCTCCCCCCTTTTGCCCTTATTCTACCTCAGATTCTCCCAAACTATGGCTATTATTAATAAGAGAGTTGTACTTGATAATAGAAAATTTTTGGTTTTGCATCTAAACCAATTCACTTTATAGAAGCATTCAAAGGAGTCTCTTTCTCAGCTGTTTCTGAGATGGGGATCTTGGATCTATCACTGGCCAAGATCATTTGACATTCCAATTGGCCAACTGACCTCTGTTACTGGACAAGGGTTTATTGTCAACTTCATTGGAATTACATAGTTTGAGAGTGGGGAGGTACTGGTTTCCAAAGGAAAATCCAGGTGCTGTCATTTGAAGAAAGCAGCCTGGATAATGGAACAGGAAAATCACACAGATGTCCACTGCTATAAACAATACAGTATTTGAAATAACTGATTAGCCTGGAAGTGCAAAATAAAGTTAAAGGTAGCTCAAATGAATGTTTCTGCAAATGCCGGAAGATGGGAATGTTACCTAGCAACATGATTTTCTTCTCTTAAAAATGGAATATCACTCCATTACAACTTTTCAAATCAAAACACAAGGTTGAAATAATGAAAATCCAGTTATAGTGTGTGTTTGGAATCAGTTCTGTCCTCCACTCTCTCTTTCTTATGGAAATGGGTCCTCCCCTGATCCCCATCACACATTGCTATAGGGGAGCTCTGGGACTGATCACTATTGTTTGGTCCAGGGTTGGATATTTGATCCAACCAGGGAAATCAGAGTTTTTCCTGGATATTTTTCCAACTGCAATCAAACAAAGACAATAAACCCTCTCTGGTGCTAGAGTCAAAATAGGAAGCTTGGGTATATGTGTATGCCATGTTCCTTCCCATGTATAAAAGAATAAGAAAAAGAAGCTTACTGCCTGAGATATAGAAGAGCCCCAACTATGTTCAAATCCTTGCCTTGTGGTTAATTTTTAAGTCTTCCCCTAATTATTATAGTAGCCTCAGTATTCATACAGCAAATACTGCTTTTGCCCAAACCAGTCCAAGTTAGTTCTATCCTTTGCAAACAGGAGTTTCGAACAATTTGAAAGATTTTCAAAAAGGTCCAGCCACCAGCTTAAATTTCCCTACATAATGAATGCCCTTTACACTAATTCCTCCTTCAGACTTATCAGCTAAAAGGTTAGAGTTGGCTTTTACAATGTCAGTAATGGTGAACTGGCCAGAGAGGACCCCTTTTGGATTTCTTAAATACTTAATGCTTTATTTCCACATCTGCAGGGAGACAGATGTTCAGACATTTCTCGTCTCAATTGAAGATTTATTTTCATAAAAATCAGTGCTTTAAAAAAAACGTTCATTTCTTTTTCTGGAGCCCATCGGCAAGGCTAGACTTAGAGGGAAAAGCTGCCTTTCTGTCTTGTCCCAATCTGATTGAACAGTCAATTGCATCAAAAAAGCTTCAATTCCCCAAGGATAAACAATGTCTGGACAAGGATGCCCAGCAATACATTCACATTTCAAAGGATGCTGTATTTACTCCAGGAGCTTCTGCTTGTTGGTCTCTTCAACTCGAAGGTTCTTGAGAACCAAAGAAAAGGCATTTTCAAGTTCAAATAACAGGAAGAGAATGGAGCCAAGGAGTACCCCACGCAGGAATCAACCTTGATTGCTACAGCCTGCCAGTTTTCATTTACTCACGAGAAGGGTGACAGTTTGAAGAAATTCTTGTTTTGGCATCTTTTATTTAACTTCTCTGTTTAAGAATGCCATATTTTCATTTTACTTTTTTCTAGGAATTTTTATTCTAGAGACCTTCCCAAAATGTGGAAGTATAAAATATACACAGAAACAATATGAGAGTTATAAGTAGATTTAAATCAAAACCAGATTTGCTCTTATGTTCAAAATAACCCAGTTCTAAATCCAGCGTTTTGATTATGAGGCCATATGCCTTCTGTCTCTTGATCAAAGAATGGTTACCATAGCATTATACAGAGGGAATCTTCTCTTTATTTGGAGTGTGGCATTCATCTTTCTTCCACTAATTTTAAGTGTTTCCAAAACTTTAGAAACATGAAAAAAAATGTTAGTAATAATTACAAAGCAGACACTGCCTGCTATCAGTCTATGGAGATATTCTACACAATTGGAACCAAGTTTTATTGGCAGGGACCACTGCATAGTGTTCTGGGCTACTCTGTTTTGGTTTCAGGGAGCTGGCTCCTGGGTTCTGTTCAAGGCTTGAGGCCTGTCTATTCCTACACATCACCCACACTGCTGTTTCTGCTATGCTCACTGGCGTTCAGTGCTCCTGCCCCTCCTGATACCCTTACCGTGTTGTCCAAAAGCTATATGCAAATAAGCAACCCCTTCTTTTTTAACCTCTTAATGAAATATTCTTCCCATCACTTTGTGTTGTAGTTCAGTTCACAGTGAACATCCAGCTTTTTTGGGGGCTATTTGCAATGGAGAGAGCTCATCCGCCCAAGCTCCATGGCTCCAGTGCATAAGAGGAGCCCAGAATTATTTTCCTTCTCACTCCAGCTTACAAATTATGTCTCTTTCTCTTCAGCCTGTTTCTTCTCCTCATCTCAAAAGCCAAACCATTTGTACTTTCAGCTAGCTATCAAAGAGGGGATAGAGAACACGAAGATCATGCCTCACCTTCAAACATTAAAAATCACATAACCTGGTCTTAACTGTCACCCAGGATGGAGAAGAAGCAACTCATGCTGAATCTTTGGTCCTGTCTTGCATGGAGCAGGGTGTTACCCATGGTTCCAAGTTCCTTTTTGCTTCTGTGATTTTTCATTCACACATCCACTCATCACCCTCCATGAGGCAGGCATAGATAATATCTATTGTATATTACTGTTAATATTTCCAGCTTACAAGGTAACAGAGTCAGTCTGTGCTCTCTTCTTGTAGGATTTTTTTTAAATCAAACAGCCAACATCAAAACAAGAGCCTGCAGAAAAACCTATGGCCAAACCACTATTTTCAAATTACTGGGTTCCTTAGGAGCTAATTTCTAAATTTTAAAAACTGTTTCTCCTTTGATAAAGAATATGTTTTTATAGCAAATCTGTCCATGTACTTGTCCCCCAAACCTCTGATTCCTTGAGCTATATAAAATATGTCTCCTAAGGGCTCAAAGACCAACAGCGTTTCAGAAAAGGAGCTAGGATTCGGATAGGCTAAAACACTCTAAATTATAACTTGACTTTTCAGGCATGCTTAACTATTTTGCACAACTATTTAGAGTTAGGAAGGATTTCTTCATTCTGAGTTTGAAGACAATGGAATGCACCCAATGAATCCCAGCTCTATCACTGAGGTGTGCATTCTTCCTTGATAACACACTATCTTAATTTACAAGTCTCCATAAATAATCATTATTAAGGAGCCTATTATTGTAGCAAAATAGAATACAATAAGATTTTACATAGTATTCACTCAGGCAGAAAAGGCTATAGGAGTTATTAATAAGAGAGTTGTACTTGATAATAGAAAATTTTTGGTTTTGCATCTAAACCAATTCACTTTATAGAAGCAGGGGAAAAAACTGAGTAGCCTCTTATGAATAAGGGAATGAAGCATCTAAACTGACTCTGCCCCCTGATTGCCAGTACTGAAGGAGCCAAGTGATATTCCTATTTTGATTCCTCTGTTGTCTTCCTCATTTGGTAATTTCAATTCATTCATTCATCCATCCATCCACCCATCCATCCATCCATCCATCATTCTCCATGAGGCAGGCATAGGTAGTGTTATCTGTTACCTGCTATTGTTAATATTTCCAACTTAATACACAACTTCTTAAGTGCTACAGGGAAAATCATTAATGTTGTTCTTAAAAGTCCCCAGGAAGGGTGCTGAGCACACAGAAGGAAATGTTGACTTGCAAGTATATAGGGAAGAGATGAGTTTGAGCTATTTAGTCAAGAGTGGACATGTTTGAGGTTGGTTGTGAGGATGGGTAAACTATAAGATACCAGGAAGAGAAACCAGGTAACACAACCTCATGAACCCTATATGGGCCTCTGGGGTTGGAGAAAACAGAAAGTGGAACCCAACAAGACATCCATAGTCTTTTCACATTCAACCAGGGCAGCTTGTCTGTAGGAAGAAGGAAAGGAAGAAATAAGAGAGACAGGGATGGCACACAACGTAGGGGACAAGTGCTAGTTGTGGATTCCTTCTGATTCAAAATGATCCATTGGTGCTTACCAGATTGATAACTGGAACCCAATTCTGGCTTCAGGAAAATCCTAAGACTCCAATATTGTCTCTGAGTATGGACCTTGGGGAGGAGGGGAAGGTAGGTGCTCCAATGGCAATGAGAGGCATCAGAGCTGAGGAGAGAGGGAATCTTCAAGGCTTCCCGTGACCTGCCCCCTGCCTCTCCTCCCTTAACATGACATGCTCAAATGACAGAACCACAAGGCTTGGGTTTCTAAGGCACCACATGCTTCTCATTCCATGCCTTGGCTGCTGATGTTCCCCTTGGTGAACTTCCGCTCTACTTAACGCTCAATTTGCAAGCCACATCCTTTTGAAAGCCTTGCCCCCCTATCTTCTACCTTCCCACAAAATCAATTACAATCCACTTTCTCTGTTCCTGGTGTATCCTTTCTGTGGTATTGAGAGGTCTTGCTTTACAGCTTTATATTTTGATAGATTTGAATTCAAGTCCTAGCTCTGCCACTTGTTAGGACTGTGATCTTGCATACATCTCAAAATGGGACTTTTAATATTATCCTGTATGATATAAAATAATATAGCATATGCAATTTTCATTAATTACTATTATTAGTAACTTGCACTATGATTATTAAGGTGACTGCTTCTCCTACTAGATTATGAGCTCCTTAAAGGCATGAATTTTATAGACATCATCTGATTTATGTTTAGGTTCTCAGCACCTAGTACACAGGAGGCATGTTATAGCCAGTGTGCTAAATAAACTAATTGTAAATATAAATAATCACAATATAATAATTGTTTTCTAAAATAGAGATATTTATCATGTATTTTATACACACTGACACACATATGTATGCTTGCTACAGGAATTCAGACAAAGGAAGAATTAGGGGGTTATTGAGGGGAACATAAGAAGTTATCTTGAAAGGGTGACATCTTTTAAAGATTCTTGGTGTCTAGCCTCAGGGAACTGACTTGTTTTAACTTGAATTCCTAGAATCCAAGGCAACAATTAAGAAAAGTCTTTAGGAACTAAGCAGACACTGAAGAGGTAGCTGTGTGATCTTTTTCTCACAGAAAAACTGTCGTTAGCCCGGCACAGTGGTACATGGCTGTAATCCCAGCGGCTCATGAGGCTAAGGCAGGAGAATCATGAGTTCAAAGCCAGTCTCAGCAAAAACAAGGTGCTATGCAACTCAGTGAGACTGTTCTCTAAATAAAATACAAATATAGAGCTGGGATGTGACTCAGTGGTTGAGTGCCCCTGAGTTCAATCCCTAGTACCCCCACTCAAAAAAAAAAAAAAAGATTCTAAGAAAGAAAGAAAGAAAAACTGGCATTATGACTTTTCCCGGGAATCTTTGGTAGATCATAGCACAGTCTAACAAAAGGATAGATCAATCCAGAGTATAGTGAAGCATCTCCATGTCCCTATAGACAGCAGGCAAAACTAAGTGGCTAATCTTCTTGTGTCTTCAAGTAATAGACTCTTAGGGCTGGCCTGGATCAGCAAATGGTTGTGGTCTATGTTTCCCAAATCAAGCTTATTCAGAGGCATCCATGGGAAATGCTGAGCATTCATAGACATCTTTTGGTGAATAACAATGCACACCAGCACATTCAAAACTCTGAAAAGTACTGCAGTGAAGCAACCTCTGTGGTTTTGCTTAACCCAGCACTTTTTACTTACTTGGGTGGATATACACCCTTCCCAAAGAACTTTATTTAAAAAAAAAAATCAATTAACTAGTTTACTTTTCTGGGGAAAAACAGATCATTGGGAAACTCAGTATCAATTCAAATCATGCCATTTTATGCATGAATAAATTGAGGCACAGAGTACTTACGGTATCTGTCCCCAGCCAAAATGTTGGCAAACCAATAGAGTCTCAAATGTAGCCTTGTGTCCCAACCACCCCATCTAGGATATTTTCTACCCTGGCCTGCTATGCCATAGAGGAAATATTCTCAGTTCTAAGCCTTGCTTAAGTTCAATAAAGAGGGTAGGCAGTACTCTCAGTTTGTGATATAAAGAATGATAAAAACAAACAACAACAATAACAACAAAAACTACCCCAAATCTACATCCCATCTATCAAACTTCTCCCCACCCAGAGTAATATCATCACCAAGTAGAAATGTATTCAGGTTCATACCTGTTTACTTTTAAAACCATAATATAGTAGCACCCCCTTGTCCACAGTTTTACTTCCTACACTTTTGGTTCTCTATAGTCAACAACAGTCCAAAAATATTAAATGGAAAATTCTGGAAACAATTCACAATTTTCAATTTCACATTGTTCTCAGTAGTGTGATAAAATCTCTGGTACCACCCTGCCCCTTCCCACGTGGAACATGAACCATCCTTTTGTCCAGTATATCCACACTGTATATGTAACCCACCTAAACAAACAAGTGCTCAAGAGGAGTTGAGCTTCCTGTGCCTGTGAGTTTCCTACTCTCCCACTTGCCACTTTTTGTTCCCCTAGCCCATTGGATAATGCTGATCACATCCAAGTTGGACCTTCCTTCCCCATTTAGCCTGATGACTGACAAGCCGGTCATCTCTGGAAATACCCTCACAGACATACCTGGAAACATGCTTTACCAACCTTCTAGGAGTCTTTCAATCCAGTTCAAAATGACAACCAAGATTAACCATCACAGTAGCCAGCTCAGTTATCAGATTGATTGTCCAGGTATCACAGTGTTTATGTTCAAGTAACCCTTATTTTACTTAATGATAGACCCAAAGTGCAAGATAGTGATGCTGGTAATTCAGATAAACCAAAGAGAAGTTGTAAAGTACTTTCTTAAAGTGAAAAGTTCTCAACTTAATAGGGAAAGAAAAAAAATGACATGCTGAGGTTGCTAAGATCTACAGTAAAAACAAATCTTCAATCAGTGAAATTGTGAAGAAGGCAAAGAAATCAGTGCTCATTTTGCTGTTGCACCTCAAACTATAAATGCTATGGCCACAGTGGGTGATAAATGCTTACTGAAGATGGAAAAAAGCATTAGATTATAGGGTTCAATACTATCACGGTTTCAGGGACCTGCTGGGAGTCTCAGAATGCATCCTCTGTAAGTAAGGAAGAAGGACTACCCCTGGAAGGTTGTTGAAGATCACTTCCTCTGTGGGAGGCTTGGGTCAACGTGATTCCCTGACCTCCACATCCCACAGAGATGCAACTTCCCATGATGCTAAAGAGAGGAGGGAGAGAGGCTGGGAACTGGTGGGACCATCCAGCTGCTCCTTCAGCTGCTTGTGACATACCCTTTACCTGGTTTCCCCTTGGAGACAGTTGGTTATCTGTGCTGCCATTCACTGTCAAAACAACCTAGGATCCCTTACATCCTGTAGATCCCGATAAGCTTCTAGGTTCCTTTCAGTGATTGAATAAGCCCACGCTGGAAATGAGATGTTAAAATTCAGTTGTGACAATATGAGTGAACCTGGAGGACCCTGTGGGAAGAGAAATAAGCCAGGCACAGAAACGCCAATACCACATGGTCTCGTTCTATGTGGAATCTAAAAAATCTGAACTCTACAGCAGAGAGGAGAATGGTAGATGCTGAGCTCTTGGCAGATGAGGGTGGGGTGGATGGAGAGATGCTGGTCAAGGGGTACAAAGTTAAATCAGAAAGGAAGAGTAAGTTCTGCATATCTGTTGTTTAGCATGGTAACTCTGGTTAACGCTACTATATTGTATACTTAAAAACTGCTCAGATAGGGCTGGGGTTGTGGCTAAGTGGTAGAGCACTCACCTAGCATGTGTGAGGCACTGGGTTCAATCCTCAGCACCACATAAAAAAATAATTAAATAAAAACATTGAGGTATTGTGTCCATCTACAAATAAGGACAATATTTAATATAATGCTCTGATAATAGAGTTTAAATATTCTCAACCCCCCGAAATGATAATTATGTGAGGTAATAAATATGGTCCTTAGCTTGATCAAATAACTTCACAATGTATATATACCTGGAAACATCACATTGTACACTATAAGCACATACAATTTTAAATAAATGAATAAATATTAAATATACAAATAATAGGGGAAAATTCAAAAGTGCCATTGCCAGAGGTACATGTATCACTGTTAGTGAAGCATAACCCTCAGAGTACCTGACTGCACAAGCCCTGCTCCTAATTATTTGATTGCAGTTTTCTAGTCTTTTCCTTGAGGAGGGCTGTACTCTAAAAACCTGGATCAGTCAGTCAACCCTGGCCAGAATAATGCAAGAGTAATTTTTATGATTAGCAATAATATACTTGCTTTTCTCTGAGAAGAGTTAGGTTAATAAACAAAAACACAAGCTGCTACTCTACTTTCATAGAAAAAAAAAAAGAGGGAAAGATGGCATACTACCTAAGGTTGAGTGTGGAATTGGAGCTGGAGAAAGCAAGCACCCTCCTCCTCCCCAACCTCCTCCAGCACAGCTGTGGGCAAATCACCAGAACCACTCAGAGGAGAAGAGTGAGGGGCCCTGGGTCAAGCAAGGTCAAGAGAGAGACCTTAGATTTAGATAACATGTTTTCCAGCTATTTCTATTATCTGAGAAAGCTCAGATAAATGGCTTCATCTTATCACCTTTGCCATGTAGAGCCTGGAAGACCAGGAAGCCCTCTAAGGGCAATAATGCAGTCACATCCAACAGCCAGAGCAGGACTGACCAGGAACAATGAGGAGCCCCACAGGGCTCCAGAGCATACAGACCCCATACTCCTCTACTCACCTCCTGGGATTATTGTGAGGACACAAGGGACAGTGCATGGACAGTGGTATGGTGCAGGTCTGAGAGTACGGGCTCTACAGTTAACATGCCAGGCTACAATCTTGACCCTGATACTAGCTTTCTTAACATCTCTGTGCCTTTCATATGCTCATCTGCAAAATGGGGAAATCATTACTAGCTCATACTGCTCTTATGAGGATTAATGGAGACAGCCACATAAATCACTGGGGAAAATGCCTACCACATACTTGAGAGGTAATATAATTCTCCAAGTTGGCTGGAGGTGGTCTAGCAAAACATCTGGTTATTCATGTGGGTCAAGACACTGCCTGGGAACCTCTTGCTTCCCAGTCCATAAAGGTCTTTTAAAAAGTGCCACAAAGTACCAAGATCTATGAAGAGAAATCAAAAGCTGGAGATGTATTTCTGTCAGGTTTTCTAGCTGATCCCAAGCTAAGATCTGCATCCTGGGCTTAGGATAAAAACACAGTGGGTGTATTAAGTGAGGAAGTTTAGGGAGGATCTAGGGAGAATTTCTCACATTTGAAAAAATGTTTTCTCCCTAAAAGGGGGAAAAATAAAATCTTGCAGACCGAAACTCTCCCATCCTCAGTATTAACGATTAATTCCAATTAAGAAAGTACTTACATATGCACAGACAGATGCCAGAAGAGTCCTTATGCATAAAGCTGATGTATAGTTTTCAAATTCAATAAGAATTGCCAAATATAAATATATTACATTAAAATCTTATACATTAATTAAATAAAGTGGAAAATTGCAGCAATGACACTAACATTTATTGAGTACTTACTATAGAATTGGATGACATGAAATAGCCACTATTTCATTGTTTTTGATCTATAAATATGGTAATTTCATTTGGCTCAACCCAGTAAGTACAAGAGGAGTGCAGTCTTCAATCTCCACTACATCCTGATACAGTAGGGTAATTATCATCCCACTTTACAGATGAGGGAACACCAACAAATAAAAACACACATTTTCAAACATCCTACAGAACTGGCAAATGGCAGAGGACTCACTTGGCTGAGAGTGAGTGTCATGGCTTTGGGAAACTTTGATCTAGAAGGAATATGTCTCAGGGATGGGGAGGTACAGGAAGGGCCAGACCCAGGTAAGAGTTCACGGCAGTCAGTAGGTACCAGAAGGATACAGAGACCTGGGCACTGCCTCCTACTGGAGGGAGGGGACCATTGAACTTCACTTTGACCTGGTTTCCTATTTTTCTTGTTAGAGCTGGGCAGAAAGGGGGCTTTGCTGGCACTTCCTAGAAAGAAAGTGGGGAACAAGAGTTAATGTGTGAAAGCTGGCTAGGGGGAGAGCCAGGGCAAAGGATGAGGAAGGGAGATGGGGAGATGAGGAAGAGAAGAGTATTCAAAAATAAAACAGAGAGGTTTCCAAACTTGCTGCATGTTGGACTGTTGGACTTGACTGGGGATCTCTAAAACACTGACATTTGCTTTCACCCTTTACAATTTTATTAGTATGGGGTTGACCCTGGTACCGGGATTTTAAAATACTTCCAGGTGATTCTAAATTTGCAGCAAAGCTTTGGAAACTGTATAACATTTTTTCAAGTTGTTGGTGGAATGAAAGAACCCAAAATGCAACCCCTTTCTGCTCCATTAAGGGACTACTGAGCAGTCCAACACAGAGTCATTTATGCCTCTGAGTTTCCTCCATCTCTTCTTCCTCTGACTCTCTCCAGTCACTGGGGAGAGGAGTAGGCAGGCCCTTATCTGCAAAACTACCACCACAGCCTTCCTGCTTTCTACAAGCTCAGGCCCTATATGTGTCAGGATTCTCCTCTCTTCTTTGATAATCAGTCCCCTAAAGTGGTTCTCACCCTCTGAATGAAGCCCTGGTCCCATATTGCCCTTGAAATGCTCCAGGGTGAAGTACACTCCACCTTTCCCACCTAACACACTTATTTTTATGACAACAAAAGAGAAAATGCCTAGAGGCCTCTTCGGGGGCAATGCATTTTACTCAAAGCCATTTCTCAGAGGGATGGGTGAATTTTTGAGAAAGGAAGCAGGCCAGTGCTTTGAGAGTGTGGGAAAGAGACAGACTTTGCAGACTGCAGACTTGAGCCTGAACTCAAGCTCTGCTATAAACAGCCACAGGCACTTGAGGAACTCAACTTCCCTGGAGTTCAGTCCCCTCATGTGCAGGGACACCAAAATGCCTTCCACTCACATGGACCCCACACTGACCCCATGGAGAAACAATGACTCTGAAACCTAAGCCTTGATTGTGACTCCCCTGATGCCCCTCTTTAATGGTGGCAAATTTTCCATCTTGTCTTTCTTTCAAGTCACTTGCTCTGATGTTATTCACAGAAGGAAAAAAGGCAGGGCTAAGAGTAAGGCAAAGAGAACAAACACAAGTAATATAGTCAGGAATACAAAGGAAAGGTAATGATACATTCATCTTGATTTCTCTCTGTAAAGTCAGGATAAATTAGTTCTCATACCAGCATCATGCAGTTTATGCAGTTACACTGTATGCTGCAAAGTCTTTCTCCTGCTCCTGAATGCATGTGGTAGAGAATTGCCTTTTCAAGAGGCAAAAGGACCTGGATCAAAGGTTTTGAAAGACTGGGATTTGATATGAGATGACTGGTTGCTAAAATGCCTGCTTTTATGCTTACAGGGCCCAGAAGTTTCCAGCCAGTCTGTCTCTGCAGGTGCATAGTAGGGATGGATGATAAGTGTTCCATTGAGTTGTGTCCACAAGGGCAGCAGAATCCAGGGTCTAAGTCAGCACTGCCCAATAGGTCTTCCTGCAGAGACAGACACATTCTATGTCAGCACTCTCCATGTCAGCACACATGGCTGAAGAGCAACTGAAATGTGTGACTGAAGAACTAAATTTAATTGTACTTAATTGTAATTTAAGTTGAACAGTCGCATGTGGCCAGTGGCTACAGTATCAGATAGTGCAGTCCTGAATAAATGATAAATGAATAAGGAAGCCACTTAAGAGTTGTGACTTCAGAATCAATTAGGACTAGAGTGAAGTAGATTGGTCATTACCCAGGGGAATACCAACATGTCGTGTTAATTAAATCAGAAAATATGACAGGACTACTTCTATGGGAAATGCTCCAGGCTTGATCAGAGCTGCTGGGTCAAAGGATCTGAAAAGGAAGGGAACGGAGCTAGGTGTCAGAGTTTAAGGACCGCCACCGAGACCCCCTCTAGCCTCACCTTTAGCTTTAGTTGATGACTGAAAATGTTATTATATAAAAAGAATCATTCTAAACATTTTACATTTGATTCTATCAATTTCCTAGGAGAAAGTTTATTATTTTTAATCTCTAGTTTTACAGATGAGCAAACCAAGGAAGAGGAAGGACAGGTCAGTTGACATGCAGGTGGTGTGGCGGATGGAGTGGAAGCCCGAATTGAGGCAATCAGATTTATACACCATGCCGTCAAGTCTTGGGTCATTTAGAAACTAGGGTGAATAAAAGAGCTGCCTCTTGGAGGAGGACACCTGGCTCCCTGCCCCTACCCAGGCCTTCCATGATCTTTCAGTCCCTTTCAGGGCCATTGAAGTCAAGGGGAAGATGGTGCACAGGGATGTGAGACAGGGTGTGATTCTTGAGAGAAGCATTTCTGTTTACATGTGGGAAGCTGTTCTCTGTCTAATCCAGTTTGTCTTGACCACAAGAAGCAGGTAGTTCAAAAGTCCATGCCTCCTTATTCCAAACCAGGTTATGGCCCATTTCAGATGGATCCAGCTTTTTGTGTTGTAGATAATGTTGCGAGAAGCATCCTTGTTACCACACCGTGGAGTCTATTCCCCATTGTTTTCTTAGGGAAAAAAAAAAAAAAAAAAACCTCCTAAAATGGCAGAATGGGGAATAACAATAGGATCTTGCTTTGCACTGGCTAGACAATTCCCTTCCTTGGAATTGTGTCACAGAGTGATGAGAATATTTTGTTTCTTCCTGCTTATAATCAAGAGGTAAGGAAGAGGACCTCAGGAAACACCCAAGTTGCCTGTAAACTGAATACAGCCAGCCAGTCTCCACTTACCCAAAGGCTTGTGAAGAAGGCACTTCTCCTCCAATGTTTATTACTCTGCAGGTTCAACATCTCCCAGTGGTAACTCGATGCTCATGGCCAAAATACATCACAAACTCAAGATTAATTGTAGGTTTAGTTGGGAGAGTTCATTCATTAAATAAATATTTACTTTGTCTATTAGGTATTGAGTTCTGTTCTAGTTTCTAGGTTTACAGATGAGAACAATATTTAATATTGTGGTTCAATATATTTCTGATTTATCCTAGCTCAGTAATTTTGGAAGAAAAATTGATTCAATATAAATTAATATTAGGGCTCAGTTCAAGATCCAGTTGATTAAATATAGCTTATTAATATTTTTGACTCAGCACATTTCAAATTTCTTTTAGTGGTATGATCCTTGGGAACTCTTTACTATAAAATGCAACTGCAAAAACATAACAAGTAAGTTCCTTTCCAAACCCAGCAGATCCCCAAGTCCCAGAACTGGACAGCTTCTCCCAGCTAACATATAAGTGCTCCTGTTCTACTGATCTTACCTTCTAAATACTTTTTAAATCAGTCCTTTATTTTTCATCATGTGGCCAGAACTTCAGTTCCCATCCTTAATTTTTGCTTGGACTATTGCAATTGATTCTCAACTGTCCTCACTACCTACAGTTTCTTTTCTTTAGAATTTTTCTGTATTATAGTTTTAGAAAATAGAGATCTAATAATGTAGCTCTACAGTTAGAAATCTCCAATGGTTCCTACTGCCCACAGGAAATAGCTTAAATTTTTTACCATTACCATTACTACTACAATGCAATGGGAAAATCCCAAAGTAGGCTCCTAGGATTCTGGAGCAAGGTCATGCCAATTGTAGTAGAGAAGAATCCCCATTTGAAAAACAGCTCTTAGCATATTACTGAGTCCTGCAAAAGAGAGAATGTTCATGTGGTAACAATGGCTTGACATGTTATTAAGCCTGGGCATGTTACTTGCTATCACATGAGCAAGCATTCTGACTTTAGCAGGGCTCAGTAACATGGCAAGGCATTCATATGCAGTAGGGCCTCAGCCAGCACCATCTGGGGGTTTCTGGAATGCCTGAACCATAATCATGGAATCCTGTACACCATACCAAGCATCTGCCTAGGACCCACTTCACTAAAAAGAGGGGCAGGATTAGGCCCAACACTGTGGGATCCAGTGTTGTACCAAAAACTGTGCCACCCAGAAGCAGATGGCCTCACAGAATGCTAGAACAGCCTTCTAAATGTCAGCCAAAACTCTTGTTCAGGAGCAATCTTCTGAAAGAATGAGGTGCTACCCTTCAGGAAGCCATGTGTGCACAATATCCGAATCCTCCTATGATGCTCTGTCCCACCCAGGAAGAATATGTGAGCCCCAAGTCCAAAGCATATAAGCAAGAATAGATTCTCCTGTCACTTCTGATGGCCCACCAGGGGATGGTGTACTTTCTGTATATAAAACTTTGGGTTCTGTAAAGTTGAAAGGCCTGGTCCCCAGGGACTCTACTCCTGCCAAAGTTCACTGCAAGGGTCTTATTGAGCTTCAAACTACAGCTGCCACCAGGGTACCATGGACTCTTTATGCCTAGGGAACAACAGAATGAAATATTGCAGGAATTACTGACCCCAATTAGTAGGATAAGTTGGGAATGCTTTTACACACTGAAGACAAAGATGGGAAGACATAGGAATCCTGGGCAATTAACTCAGGTGCCTCCACTACCACTGCCAACAGATATACACCAAATTCTAGCCTGAGAAGGGCATGGCCACAAGGTTTAGGCCCCTGGGGAAAAAGTATTTGGGTCATACTACTGGAAAGGTCATCAAGACTTATGAAGGTACCGGGAGTGGTGGTGCATGCCTGTTATCCCAGCGGCTCTGGAGGCTGAGGCAGGAGGATTACAAGTTCAAAGCCAGCCTTAGCAAAAGCAAGGTGCTAAGCAACTCAGTGAGACCCTGTCTTTAAATAAAATACAAAATAGGACTGGGGATGTGCCTCAGTGGTCAAGTGCTTCTGAGGCACAAGGGATAAGTTGCAGCAGCCTGAATCAGCTTTTCAGAATTCCAACTGTGGGGAGCATGATTAGCCCATGGCCCTAGCCACTGTGCTCTAAAATCCATCACCACATTCACACGGATGCCACACTACCTGCAGACTGCTCCAAGACAGTGACTGAGTATGGCAGGGATACTAAAGCAGGTTTATTTGGGGGTGACATGGGGCTCTTTTGACAGGCAACTTTGGTTTAAGGTTAGCTGTGTCTTTGAATTTTCAGGGTAGACCTTTCTATCCAGCCATCTCCCTTCTCTCTCCCTTCCTTCCCTCCTTCACATTGTCAAGGCCTACACTACAGTCTGACAGCTCCCCTTGCTCCCCCAGCTCCAGCTCTTATCCCTCCAAAATGTTTCCCCTAATAGGTCAAATATGCAGCTATTCCATCTGTATCTGCTGCACCCTCCGTCTCATCGGCCTCTACCTGTTTCCTCCTAGCACCCCACTGCTGACGGTTCACTTGCAGACACCACACTCCTGTGCTGTAAGCACCTGTGTCGAGAATGTTCATCCCCCGTCTGCTTTCTCTCCTGGGACCGAGGTCTGGACTGGCCCAGTTTTCCCCCATTTCTGTTTTCACACGGCTAGTTCAAGGGATCTGCTGGGCTACAGAGCATAGATTCCTCCACATCTTACACAAAACTGTGGGATTCTATACATTTGTCCCACCCAGCTTGATCTCACAAGGTCAATGTCCACAAGACAGCGATGAGATCCGATCTAGAATGTGTGTCCAGATACAAGTGGCAGTCACTACTCAGCAGTGATGCCATGCTCTGTGGCATGAACACTGCCAGGAGGGGTAGGTAGGTAGGTCTGTTGAGTTTTTAACAGACCTCAGAAATTTAGATTTCTTTTTTAATTGTGAGATTATTGTGTTTAAATTTTTTCATTATGGGATTGTTGTGTTTTAGGTGCTATAAACCAATTCAAAATGAAAAGGAAACCCAACAGGAAGGCAAGCAAAGTACACCCACTGTTTGGCTCATGCCTACTTGCTGGGGTCCACCACTCTGATGGGATTCCATAGCCTCATGGGGACCCCTGTGGCATGTACTCCAACAGGCTGGGCTGTGCATGTCAAGTCATCACTGTTCTGATTTTCTCCTTTCAGTTCACTGGGTATTTCATAACCCCGTGCTCCTGCAGACTGCATTAGCCCCACCGAGGAGGCAACATATTCACTGTCTTTTTCAGCAAATATTTTCTGAGAATCCAACATGGCCCAATCTGAATGGAAGTTCAGATTGGAATAAGAATCAGCCCTTACTCTCCACAGAAATCAGAATTTAATAAGAAAGACAGAAATGTAAAAAGTATGATTGCATTATGTGAGGAGTAAGGTTTCATTAATACATTTATTCTCTACTAAAGGCAAACATTGATTTCTCAAAAAAAATAGTAACATCTTTAAAACAAACAAAAATATAACACAAATAAACAAAAACTACTATTATTGAAAATTTAACTTTAAACTATAATTGGGCTATTTCTAAAGAAGGATTTTAATGGATGAGTATTGTTATCACAAAATTATAGAAAGTAAATAAGAATGCAAGAAAAATGTGAATAATGAGAATTTTTAAAATATTAATAAACTTTTAATAAATGTTTCAGTAAATGCTTCAATAAATCACTTCAAAATTGTAGATTATTCCCATAGTTTGAAATTTCTTTTTCTGAATAGTGACATAAAACACAAATTAATTCGAGGGAAGAAAACCAAAAGTACATTGCAATTTTCCTAACTGAACATCTGCCTTATCAAAATTCCATTACTTACTTGTAAATATTTTTACTGATATAAATTTATAAAGATGCACAAATACAATAGCAACTAGGTTCTAGGGAGACTTGGCCCTGGACTGTGGTATTGCAGAAGACCCACGTATATGTTGTAAAGATGCGACTGAATGGCCATTTCTTGGCCCCATCCTAACTTATGCACTTCTGCAGTAACCAGCAGAGGTTGCATGGTGTGTTCTCAGCAAGCTGTGGAATGCAGCAGGTAGATTGGACCGGAAATGAGAGCGGACTTGGCAATGTTCCAAATCTCTCCCAAACCAGCAGTCACACAGCAAATCCATGGCCAGGTACCGTCCTGGTTCCACAAAGTAGATGTGAACTTCACCTTCCTAATGACCCTGGATAACACTTTAAAATACACAAATTGAAACTGCTTTGTGTCAGGGAGTACTGGGAGAATTTTAACAACTGAATTAAAAGGCCAATCAATTGGTAAATCCCCAAGGGAAGTGCTAATGCCAGGGAATAGATTAACTGTTAACTGATTTCAAGAACAAATGGAAAGTGCAAATCTCAGAGAAATGAGGTGGGAGATGAGCAACTGAAAGAATTAGAGCCATAAAAACTGGTGTGATAAATCAATGACAGTAGAAAGATGAAATTCTTTTCCTAATTCCTTTTCTCCCCCACCCTGCCCCCATCCCCGCACTGCACCCCCGACACCAGTTTTCTTTTTTGTTTTTCCCCCTGCTCATGAGAAAATTTAGGCTGATTTATTCTGTTCATTTATTTTCCTGTATAATATTGTGCTAAATCAGAGCATACAGATGTGCCCAGTACTGAGGTACTGGAAAGAGGAGGTTGAGTTTATGAGTACATTTCAAGTCTTTCCATGCTATTTGCATTTTCTTATAATGTACAAGTACCCAAGGGCAAGTGTAGTGTTTTCTGCAGGATATGTTTAATTCCAGGCCACTTTCTCCTACTATCTAGCACATTTCTTAGTCAAACACTTCTACTGTCAATCACTTCCTGAGTGAGTCAATTTATTTCAAATTATATCCCACCCTACACTGCCAATCCACTTACTAGCAAAATGGATTTGAGAAAGCCTATAATAAAAGATTCATAGTAAGGCTGTTAAATAAAACAAGCAAATAAAATTCATGGAAAGAAAGGGGAAATAAAAAACCAAGGCAAATGTATTGACTGTGATTGAGCAATAAGCACAGCTCCAAGTTTCCTGAAAGAAAAGGCAGAAATGGAAACATAATGGGTGATGTCATTCTTGTTATGTGGAAAAAGATTTCATGCCTGCTTATCAGAGTAGACATTCATACTAGGTGCTGAAGTCTAAGAGCCCTTATGCAAGACACTTTGAGAAAACCTTCACTGCCACTGGTTCTCAGATTTGAACCTGCATAATATTAAGACACAGATTGCCTGGGCTCACTCTCAGAGTTTATGATTCAGTTGATCTGAGGTGGGACCTGAGACTTTACATTTCTTTTTTATTTTTAATATTTTTTATTCTAATTTGTTATACATGACAGCAGAATGCATTACAATTCATATTAAACATATAGAGCACAATTTTCATATCTCTGGTTGTATACAAAGTATACATACATGTACTTAGGGTGATGATGTCTATCTCATTCCACCAACTTTTTCTACCCCCATGCCCCTCCTTTCCCTCCTACCTCTTTAGAGTTATCTAACCCTATCTAGAGTTCCTCTAATCCTTCCATGCTCCCCATCCCAACCCCACTATGAATCAGCCTCCTTATATCAGAGAAAACATTCAGCATTTGTTTTTTGGGATCGGGTAACTTCACTTAGCATTATATTCTCCAACTCCATCCATTTACCTGCAATTGCCAAGATTTCATTCTCTTTTATTGCTGAGTAATATTCCATTGTGTGCATATACCACATTTTCTTTATCCATTCACCTACTAAAGGGCATCTAGGTTGGTTCCACAGTTTAGCTATTGTGAATTGTACTGCAATAAACATTGATGTGGCTGTGTCCCTGTAGTATGCTGTTTTTAAGTCCTTTGGGTATAGACTGAGGAGTGCGATAGCTGGGCCAAAAGGTGGTTCCGTCCCAGTTTTCCAAGGAATCTCCATGCTGCTTTCCTTATTGAATGCACCAATTTGCAGTCCCACCAGCAATGTATGAGTGTGCCTTTTTCCCCACATTCTTGCCAACACTTATTGTTGTTTGTCTTTATAATAGCTGCCATTCTGACTGGAGTGACATGATATCTTAGAGTAGTTTTGATTTGCATTTCTCTAAATGCTAGAGATGCTGAATATTTTTTCATATATTTGTTCATATAGCACCTTCTGAGCAGTCTCTGTTCAGTTCCATGGCCCATTTATTGATTGGGTTATTTTTTTGTTGTTGTTCAGCCTTTTGAGTTCTTTATATACACACTAGAGACTAGTGCTCTATCTGATGTGCAAGTGGTAAAAATTTGCTTCCAAGCTGTAGGCTCTCTATTCATCTCACTGATTGTTTCTATCGATAATAAGAAGCTTTTTAGTTTGAATCCATCCCATTTATTAATTCTTGCAATATAGGAATCTTATTAAGAAAGTAGGGGCCTAATTTGATATGATGGAAATTTGGGCCTATTTTTTCTTCTATTAGACACAGGGTCTCTGGTTTAATTCCTAGGTCCTTAATCCACTTTTGAGTTGAGTTTTGTTCATGGTGAGAAATAGGGGTTTAATTTCCAATTTTCCTAGCACCATTTGTCGAAGAGGTTATCTTTCCACCAGTGTATGTTTTTGGTGCCTTTATTTAATATAAGATAATTTTAAATATGTGGGGTAGTTTCTGTGTCCTGTATTCTGTACTATGTCTACCAGTCTGTTTTGGTGCCAATACCATGCTGTTTTTGTTACTTTTGCTCTCTAGTATAGTTTAAAATACAGTATAGTGATGCCACCTGCTTCACTCTTCTTGCTAAGGATTGCTTTAGCTATTCTGTGTCTCTTATTTTTACAGATGAATTTCATGACTGCCTTTTCTATTTCTATGAGGAACATCACTGGGATTTTGATTGGAATTCCATTAAATCTGTATAGTGCTTTCGGTAGTATGGTCATTTTGACAATATTAATTTTGCCTATCCAAGAGCAAGGTAGATCTTTCCATATTCTAAGGTCTTCTTTAATTTCTTTCTTTAGCATTCTGTAGTTTTCACTGTAGAGGTTTTTCACCTCTTTTGTTAGGTTGTTTCCCAAGTATTTTATTTTTTTGAGGCTATTGTAAATGGGGTAGTTTTCCTCATTTCCCTTTCTGAGGATTTGTCATTGATATACAGAAATGCCTTTGATTAAAGGGTGTTGATTTTGTATCCTGCTATTTTGCTGAATTCACTTGCTAGTTCTAGAAGTTTTCTGGTGGAATTTTTTGGGTCTTCTAGGTATAGAATCACATATCATTGGCAAATAATGCTGATTTGAGTTCTTTTTTTCCTATCTGTATCCCTTTGATTTCTTTCGTCTCTCTAATTGCTCTGGCCAGTGTTTCAAAACTATGTTAAACAGAAGTGGTGAAGAAGGGCATCCCTATCTTGTTCCAGTTTTTACAGAGAATGCTTTCAATTTTTCTCTATTTAGAATGATGTTGGCCTGGGGCTTAGTATGGATATCTTTTATGATGTTGAGATATGTTCCTGTTATACCTAGTTTTTCTAGTGTTTTGAACATGAAGGGGTACATTTTGTCAAATACTTTTTCTGCATCTATTGAGATGATCATATGGTTCTTATCTTTAAGTCTATTGATCTGATGAATTATATTTATTGATTTCCGTATGTTGAACCAATCTTGCATTCTTGGGATGAATCCCACTTGATCATGGTGCATTATCTTTTTGATATGTTTTTGTATTTGTTTTGCCAGAATTTTATTGAGAATTTTTGCATCTATATGTTCATTGGAAATACTGATCTGAAATTTTCTTTCTTTAATGTGTCTGTCTGGTTTTGGAATCAGGGTGATATTGGCCTTATAGAGTGAGTTTGGAAGTGCTCCCTCTTTTTCTATTTCTTGAAATAAGTTAAAGAGTATTAGTATTAATTCTTCTTTAAAGGTCTTATAGAACTTATGTATATATCCATCCAATCCTGGGATTTTCTTGGTTGGTAGGCTTCTGATGACATCTTCTATTTCATCACTTGAAATTGAGGTGTTTAAATTGTGTATATCATCCTGATTCAATTTGGGCAAATCATATGACTCTAGAAATTTGTCAATGCCTTCAATATTTTTTATTTTATTGGAGTACAAGTTTTCAAAATAATTTCTAATTATCTTCTATATTTCTGTAATGTTACAATATTTCCTTTTTCATCATGTATGTTAGTGATTTGGGTTTTCTCTCTCCTTCTCTTCATTAGCATGGCTAAGGGTCTGTCAATTTTATTTATTTTTTCAAAGAATCAACTTTTTGTTTTGTCAATTTTTTCAATTGTTTCTTTTGTTTCAATTTCATTGATTTCAGTTCTGATTTTAATTATTTCCCTCGCTTTTAGTGTTGATTTATTCTTCTTTTCCTAGGACTTTGAGGTGTTATGTTAAGTCATTTGTTGACTTTTACTTCTTTTAAGGAATGAACTCCATGCAATGAACTTTCCTCTAAGTACTGCCTCCACAGTGTCCCAGAGATTTCAATATATTGTATCTGTTCTCATTCACCTCTAAGAATTTTTTAATCTCCTCCTTGATGCCTTTTGCAACCCATTGTTCATTCAGTAGCATATTATTTAGTCTCCAGATGTTGAAGTAGCTTTTATTTTTTTATGTTATCATTGGTTTCTAATTTCATTCCATTATGATATGATAGAATGCAGAGTAATATCTATACTTTTTTTATATTTGCCAAGGCTTTCTTGTGGCATAATATATGGTCTGTTTTAAAGATGGATCCATGTTGTTGAGAAGAAAGTGTATTCACTTGTTGAAGGATGAAACATTTTATATATTTCAGTTAAGTCGAACTTATTTGTACTAGTGAGTACAATCTATAGTTTCTTTGTTCAGCTTTTGTTTGGGAGATCTATCCAGTGGTGAAAGAGGTTTGTTAAATTCACCCAGAATTATTGTTTGGTGGTCTACTTGACTCTGGAACTTGAGAAGAGTTTGTTTGAGGAACGTAGATGCTCCCTTGTTTGGGGCATATAAATTTATTATTGTTATGTCTTGTTGATGAATGATTTCCTTAAGCAGTATGAAATATCCTCTTTATCCCTTTTGATTAACTTTGGCTTGAAGTCTAATTTATTTGATATGAGGATGAAAACCCCTGCTTGCTTCTGCAGCCCATGTGAGTGGTATGATTTTTCCCAACCCTTCACCTTCAGTCTGTGGATGTCTTTTCCTATGAGATGAGTCTCTTGGAGGCAGCATATTGTTGGATCTTTTTTTAAATCCAATCAGCCAGTCTATGTCTTATGATTGGTGAATTTAGGCCATTAACATTAAGGGTTACTATTGAGACATGGTTTGTATCCCCAGCTATTTTTGTTTATTTTTGGTATTTAACTTGACTTGGTTTCTCCTTTGATTAGTTTTTCCTTTAGTTTAATACCTCCGTTTGCTAATTTTCATTGTTGTTTTTCAATTCTTCTTCAGGGAATATTTTGCTGAGGATATTCTGTAGTGCAGGCTTTCGAGTTATATATTCTTTTAACTTTTGTTTATCATGGAAGGTTTTAATTTCACCATCAAATCTATAGGTTAATTTGGTGGATATAATATTCTTTCAGAGCTGTTGTTCCAGGATATTCTAACTTTCAAGGTCTGAGTTGAAAAATCTGCACATAATCTAATTGGGTTCCCCCGATATGTAATCTGATTTCTTTCTCTTTTGGCTTTTAATATTCTGTCCTTATTTTATATATTAGGCATTTTCATTATAATGTGCCTTCGTGTGAATCTGTTGTGATTTTGTACATTCGGTCTCCTGCAAGAGTGTTGAATGTGGTTTTCCAATTTATTCTTCATGTTTGGAAATTTTTTTTATATTATTTCATTGACCTTTGGTTTGGAACTCTATGCCTTCCTCTATCCCAATAACTCTTAAATTTAGACTTTTTATGCTATCCCATATTTCTTGAATGTTCTGTTCATGGTTTCTTACAATTTTCACTGTGTGGTCTACATTTTTTTCAGAATTTTATATTTTTTCTTTATTTTCTGAGGTCCTGTTTTCTAAGTGGTCTCATCTTTTGGTGATGCTTTCAATTGAACTAAATTTGGTTTATTGTTTCTTTCATTTCAAGGATTTCTGGGGTTTTTATTTTTTATTTTTTTTTAAGAATCTCTATCTCCCTACTGAAGTAATCTTTTGCTTCCTATATTTGTTTATGTAGCTCTTTGCCAAAATGATCTTTTGCTGCCTGTATTTGCTCTCTTATATCATCCTGTAATTCACAGAACATTTTAATTATGTACATCCTGAACTTCTTTTCTAAATTCTTCTGCTGTGCTGGCCATGGATTCTAATAATGTGGTATCTTGATTTGTTTTGAGGCACTTTCTTCCCTTGTCTTTTCATATTGCTTGTGTGTCTTCCCTACTAGCACTGTGGATCCTAGGCATTGCCATTTTTACCCTATAGGTGTATAGTGCCCCTGTATGGTTCCAATACCTCTCCTTTGAGGTGAAGAGCAATGTTAACAGATCCCAATATAAACAATATACCACCTAAAAACAAATATTTGTTATTAGACATTTACAGTTTGGTCACAATGTACAGAAATGGTGAATTCAATTATTATGTACAATATATTCTGTAGGTTTGTAAAAGGGTTTACAGTTTCTGGTGGTGGACAAAGAACCAAGGGTGAGGAGTAGGATGATATGCTGAAGAGTTTGGAGGTGAGGATACAGAGTTATTACATCTTAGGAAGTGTGAAAGAGAAATCTAAAGAGGAAGATTAGAAGCAGGGGAGAGAGAGGAAGTAATTTTGTGTAGACAAGTAAGTGGGAAGACAGTCGAGTACATAAAACAAACACCCCTAGATATTAAGAAAAATAAAAAATGTTAAAATAGTAAAAATTGGTGGGAAAAAAATATACAACACAACTGTAATACACTATTCAGACATCCCAGTCCTCAAAATCCTAATTCATGAAAAGTACTTATTTTCACATATGTTGGGGGTGTGAGGGTGGGAGAATAGAGAGGGAGAAGAGAAAAAAAAAAAACCTTGAAGAAACAGAGATTGTTTTGGTTGGAGAACAGTATCTTTCCTGCTTCCCCTCTCATCCAATAGGTGGGGTCGTCTGTAATTAGCTGGAATCTCTGCCCTCCGGATGGTGAAGGTTACCAGGGTGGGAGGGTTGGTCCTGGTTGGTGGGCACCCAGAAGTGAGGTGTGGGACCCGCTGATCCCCGAAGGGATACTACATCTCAAGGATCTCTTTTTGGCCCGACTCATGTGATGTGAGCACTTGGTCTTTCTCTTTATCTTGCCTGAAGACCTCCCAGTTTCTGGTCTTTGTGTTTGTCTCTAAACTGTATCACACTCACCTTCTCCCTTACTACTTACTAATGAGGGACATTTCTCTCCAGGGCTCTTGAGCATGGGGCTTTTGGCACACTGTGCACCTGCCCCCCTGAGAGCTGTTTTGGGTTGGGCACTCACTATTCTGGGTTAACGGCTGCTGGGGAGAGGGTGCAGTTAGAAACTGGGTACCTGGCCAGCTGGAGTTCCAAACTGGGAGTTGCCCCCACTAAGGATGGTGAGGAAGGTGACCCAAGATGGTGGTGGTTGCTTTCAGTGGTGGGGTGTCGGGTCAGGTGGGGGGAGCTGGGTGATGGTGTTGGATGATGAGTTCAGAGTGTGTGTGAGTGCAGGCAGGCTACTGTGCATAGGGAACTATCTCTGCTACTTCAGAGTTCCAAGGTGGAGGTGACCAGGGGAGCCCTACTTTGGTAGATGGGGGTCCACCTGGAAGTGGCGGCCAGAGTTCCTGCTCATATGAAGCTGTCGGGTGTCCTGCATGGGGGCAGTGTCTGTGATTTCTGCTCGAATGGGTGGCTGAAAGTTCTGTGCAGGTGCTGCTGCCATGGATGGTCTTGCTAGGGCACTTGATAGTCCTGCGTGGGCAAGTAGTTGGGAGACCTACTCTGACCGCTAAGGCCTGGAGCCCTGCATGGGCATGGTGGCCATGATTCTTGCATGGGAGCAGGAATATCGCTCACAGAGAAGCAGTATTCTCACTACTTGAGTCCTAGGTCATGGAGCGACACAGGATGCTGCCTCCCTCTGGACCACCATCTTGGATCCCCAGAGACTTTGCATTTCTTACAGTTTCCTGGTAATGCTGACGCTACTTGTCCGGGACCACACTGTGAGCCACAAGGCCTTCAGACCAATCATTCCCCTCTACTTATCAGTAGTTCTGCTGAAGACCTGGAGATGTGCCTCATATAAACATAAACCGGTAAAAGCATTTCTAAAGCTAATGAGGCCAAATACACACCTTTCTTATGACCTAATCTGAAAATAAAGATAAAATTTGAGGACAGCCATAGATATATAAATGTTTTGTAATACCTTGACCTTTCTTAACACAAATGTATTATACATCATCTGCCCTAATAGGGTGTAGATGGGACCTGATAATGCAAATTCACGAAATACTGACTTGCCTTAAACAATGGCCTTGCTTTACCCCACCAAAAACTGGTTTCCTGCCAACATTCAAAATACAGTATAATTCAATTCCAACATCAAGAATCAATGACCTTTAGACAATCTGCACTCCCCCCCCCCCCCCCATCTGTTGACTTGGGGAATGGAGAATTTACTGCACCAGGAATTAATATAGGGCCCTTCTCTGGAGAAGAAAGAGTTACTTTTCAAGTAAACAATCTCATTTATCATCCAACATCCCTGGGCGTTAAGCTGCACCTTAGTCACAGCACTAGAACACTGTGTCTGAGACCACCATGTTTAATTCCTACTTAATTCATGGTTGTCAAAAGCACTTTGTGCCACAGAAAATAACTAATACATTGAACAAATGCACCCAGACACAAATCACAGAAAGCAAGTACACATATACACATGTGCACTCACACAAATATTCACACATGCTGGTGCCAACAACAGCATTTTTCAGAGGATTAAAAATATCTAAAATTATATCCAACAGAGGCACTTGTCAATGTATATGTTATACCTCAAGAAAATGGTTAAAATTTTAAACTAAAAGTGCTCTGAGATCTTTGTGTTTTAGTAAGTTTAACTGGGTGTCAATTCAGTTTAACAAACTTTAAGCATCTACTATGGGCCAAGCATGTGTTAGGAGCTCAGAATACTTTACATAGACCCTACTCTAAGGTGTTTACCAATGTAATGTAGTAGCACTTATACTAAGCAGGGATTTCCATATGACACAGATAAGTTAGATGGGATATTGGATGTATAGATAAAGAACTTCATGGATTCTCAAGAACTGAAAATTATTTCCTCCTGGGGCTCCCAGGGGCTTTGTGGGAGACATGACTAGACGAATACCTTACAGGTGAGCCAAAGTCAGCTGGAACAACAGGGGCATGGTGGAGATCCTGTGCCAGGCATCACTGGTTGCCTATCCCAAATCCAACCAACCCTCCTTCACTACAAGCAAAACCCTTTAATTTAAGGTGGCAACCTGCCAGACCTAACATACACTTCCCAGAATTCCCTAAGAGGCAATTTCGACACACTCCTATCCAATGAGATTGGTGGGAGCTACTGATTGGAGTGCTGAGAAATTATCAGATTTGGCCTATGTATTCCCTTCTTAGCCTTTTTACCCTTTCTATTGTCTAAAACACAGACAATAAGCCAAAATGTGTGGCTGTCATTTTGAGGAGCATAAAGTATGTAAAGATGGAATGAGACTGGTCTCTGAGAGCTCTCACATCTACCTGGGACCTACTTTCCTTATTATTGAGAAAAATAAATCCCTATTTAGTTAAGTCCCTAGAGTGAGGATGTAAACAGAAATCTATCTCATAAACATCCAGTGCGATTTCAGAATTATTACTTATTTTATTTTCATGTGCTGTGAAGGTCCCAAATTTTAGCGCAAACACTAACATCCAAAAGCAAACTATCTGCACTCTTCACTCTTTCCAAAACATGAAAACCTGCCCTGACCCTTTTGTAAAATGCTCTCATAATCAAGTAGCAAACACCATAAACAATTCTGTTACCAGAGAGTTTGAATATATTTAATCATAAATATAACACAATTACTAACAGAATAACACCATTACTAAAATAAAATAACACAATTACAATAGTGCCATTTGTAGTTTTCTCCCAAAATTATGAATACATAATCCCAGAGCTTAAAGATTTGTTTACACATTTGCTCCTCTCTTATCCTCCTGAAAGAAACTGAGCAATGTACACACCAACGTGTGTGCCTATGCATGGTCACGGGTGCACACACACACACACACACACCTGACTCCCTCCTCTTGTTATCTCCTTATATATAATCACGAGTCTCAAACACTGATGTTGCTCTCTCTGTTTGCTACATAAACAGGCATCTGACAGTCAGACCTATCAATCACTAGGGTGTTCAAATCCATTTCTTTCTTATCCTCAGTAAGAATGTGAAGAGCCAGGCGAGGGTGGAGGCAGGAGCAAGAAGTGCTCAGAGGACATGCTACTGCTGTTACCAGTCTGCCATCCCCCCATCCCCCACACAGCACCAAGGACACAGCAGGCCTTATGCTGGGACTTCCCACACCTCCACCACAGGGAGTCTTCAGCTAGGCTGTGCCTGGAGGGCCTGAACACTTGCAGGACACCTGCCCAGCCAGCTTCCTCCATGACAGCCCACTGGCCTCTCCACCTGTATGGTAAGGGCTTGCCTGGAGTCCAAGGTGCCTAGACTGTGTGTTCCTGCACCTGTAGACTAAACTTGAAGTCAAACAGTGATCCAGCAAAGCTTTGTCCATGCAGTGTTTTTCTCTAAAGAACACACAAATAAAGAAAAATAAAATAAAATAAAAAGGCAAAAGCCAAATAATATCTCCAGCTACTGTTCATTACGCTTTCAGCATGAAGAAGTCTATTCTTTCCATTTGGAAATTTTGGACTGTCCTTCATATCTCTTAACATCCCTCTAGTGAATTATTTATTTACCTTTATTATAATATATAAATATTCATAATTTTATATTTATAGTTTTTGATTTATAATTAACATTATACAATTTTTGCTCTGTTTTTAGTTGTTTATATATATAATATATATATATATATATATATACATACATATTTATATTTTTTTCCTCTGTATTTTATTTTTGTACTGGGAATTGAACCCAGAGACACTTAACTACTGAGCCACATCCTCAGTCCTATTTTGTATTTTATTTAGAGACAAGGTCTCACTGAGTTGCTTAGTGCCTTGCTTTTATTGAGGCTGGCTTTGAACTGTGATCCTCCTGCCTCAGCCTCTAGAGCCGCTGGGATTATAGGGGTGCACCTTGCTTGTATTTTGAAATGTTTTTTCACTTGATCTTCTGGGCTGGCAGTTCACCCCACACTCCCTACATCCCATACGTGTTTGACCTTTTGCAGGGCATGGATCCCTTTGGCAGTTTGAAGAAAGCTATGGACCCTTTCCCAATACAGCATTTTTTAAGTGCATAAAGTAAAATTCATAGTTCATAGAATTACCAGGAAAATCAATTATGTTTAAATATCAGTGTTGATATAGTATAATACACAAACTGTAACATAATAACACCTATGTTTCTTTGGTATAATATTAAGTATCAAGCTCTAGGAGTGGTTCTCAGAACAATTATAATTACAAGCAGTGGCAGATTTTCAACAGTATCCCAGATGTATGCAACACTATAATATTACATGAAAATGCTTTTTATTTTTATTCATTTTTTTTTATCTTATGACAAAATCACAGTTACTACTAACATTATTTTGGTTTCATTAGATAATAAGAAAAATAAAGGAATACTTCATAAAGAGAAAATTTCCATCCATCAAAATTGCCACTTCTTGATTTTTAAATGCCCTATTCAACTCTCCACTCAAACTCATAACTGCATACATATGTGATAGCCATTTTGAAAGTGCAAATGTCAATCAAAAGGAAGTCATTAGGGCTGGGGTTGTGGCTCAGTCCTACAGCATGCCTGCATGTATGATGCACTGGGTTCAATCCTCAGCACCACATAAAAATAAATAAATAAAATAGATGTATTGTGTCCATCTACAACTATATATATGGAGTCATCTTCTCACCCTGGTCCCCCAGCCACACCACTGTCCCTCTCTGGAAGCAGTCACAGTTAGCAATTTTGGGGGTGTTGTTTTCATATACTAAAAGGTTTGTTTTTTTAAGTTCTTTGTTTAATTTCTAGAAAAGCTTTTTGATTGCAATATGCTTACTCTATACTCCTCCCTCCCCTCCCCCCCCCCTCATTATCATGTTCTCTCTCCATTCAGTTTAACTAGTACCACTTGTCTTCTGCTTGTTACTCTCTGGTACCTCAGTCCCTCCTTTTGGTGTGGCTCACTCACTACCTTCTTCACCCTCAGAATCAGGACAAGCCAATGGAACAACTCCAAGAGAGCAGGCTGGGGCTGGCGTGGACAAAGCCTGCTATCTGTCTTCCATCAAGGTTCCTGGGAAAGCTCCTCTGACCTAAGCCTCCTCAGCAGCAAAGGTGACTTCTGACAAAAGGAGAGCAGTACCCCCTGAATATCCACCTGGAGCACTTTTAAGGCCGCCACAGCGGGGTGGAAAAAAGAAAGAAAGAAAAGAAAAGAAAAGAAAAAAACAAGACACACAGAGCCATCCTCTGTGCCCCATCATACTGCATAATAAAGAGTGACCTTCCAAGATTAAACAAGGAAATATTAAACTTCAAAATGAAAGGTCAAATTTTCCCAGGAAAAGACAATGGCTATATCATTGTTGTACAAATAAAAGGAACATGGAAATTATAGAGAATAAGGAAGTAGATGAAAGAGACAATGACTAAAGAAACAAGAGAAGAAAATGTCTCTACTTTGCAAGAATGAAAATGAAATAGCTCTCCCAGTTGCAGGCTAAGATTGAATATAAATCTGGGTGTGGTGGCAGCATATACCTGTGATCCCAGCTACATGGGAGGCTGAGGTAAGAGGATCACAAATTCAAGGCCAGCCTGGGTAAGATAGCCAACCCCATTCCCCCCCCCCCCCACAAAATGGGGAGTAGTTATGGCACTTGGTAGAAAAAAAAGAAAAGCTATTTTTTTTTATGTTTATCATCTTACTATATTCCCTCTTTCATTCAAGTTACTTTTTTCTTTCTTTCTTAGTGGAGTCTTTGGATCAGCACAAAGACAAAATTTTTTCTACTTTTCCAATACTGACTTTTTAATTTTCTTTTCTTATATTTTATAAAACCTCCAAAAGTCTGTTAATAAGTGACAACAGCAATCATCTTAGTTCTGATTTTAATGAAAAATCTGGAATGCTGCTAGATAAAAACGATAAGATACCTACAATGGAAGAGAAATCAGACTGGCATCCACTTCGTTTGTACACTGCTGAGAGAAAAGAATTGCATTCCTGGATTCCTGCCCCCATACAAGATATCATTCAATTCTCAGAGTAAAAGGAAATATTGAAGGTAACTTAACATCTCCAGTAATATAACTGAGTTAATACTTAGATAACAATTTTTTTTCAGTGTCAGCTTCTATTCTTAGTACTTCATTTATTATGACAGTTTGTCTACAAAGGAAGCAACCACTGATTCCCTCTCCCCCTCTCCCCTCCTGCCACTCCTCCAACTCAAGAGAGTCAAAGAGAAAGAGGGGAAAGGAGAACAAAGACAGTCGTGAGAAGTGAACCTTCCAAATATATTATGAAATCTAAATGGATAATGATACTGTGACTGAGAACATGTGAATTAAATGTTAAAGATTCCTAAAGTAAGAGATAAACTGCCAGGGTGTACTGTCAGTCAAAGAAAATGTAGGTGTTGTATGAAAGCAGGAGGGGGGGCGAGAGAAGCAAAATCACTCTGAAATCCTTAGTATGAATTTGTACAGATACATACTAGCATAAATGACTCAACAAGTGGGAAACTGAACAGACTGATTAGTATAGGAGCAATGGGGAAAATGAGTAAGTTTCTGCCATTAAAAAAGAAGGCAGAAATAGATGTTTCACGAGTTGCATATAACTTATAAACAATAGAAATATATTATTTTAATTATGCAATACTATAGAATCATAGGGGAAAACCCCTAAGTCCATTCTATGAAAATGGTTTAACTCTAAAATCAAAACTGAGAAAAGTATTATAATACTTACAAATATTTGCAAAAATTCTAAATAAAAACCTACCAAATAAAACCCCAAAGTATATTAAATGAGCACTGCCAAAAACCACATGGAGTTTCCACGTCAGCAAATGAATTAGCAACATTCATGATGGCAAAAAAATATGTAAAATAAAAGCAGTTGGTTGCATCAATAGGTTCTAGAAAGCATTTGGTGAAAGGTAACAGCCATCTTAATAAAAGTTAAATTATGAAAAAAATCAACCTCCTGAAATGTGAAAATACCTAACCACAGAAGATCAATTGCAAAGCATCTCTCCATACAAACGTCAGGAATAAGATGGGATAATTGCTATTATCACAATTCAACAGGAAAAGAAGTAGTCAACATAAATAAAGTAACTGAGAAGACAACCTTTTCCATACTTTCTAATGATATGTTTATACTGCCAAAAATCCCAGCTTGTTTTAAAATAAATACTAGAGTCAATGAATGAATTTGATCGGGTGACTGGAAAAGTTAAGAGCTTTTCTCTATAACAAACATTGGAAAAATAATCATAGTATAGTAACATTAAAAATAAAATAAAAAGAGACAAGTATATAAATTCAAAATTCACATATATTTAATTAGAAAAACTCAAAATTGATGTGTATTTATTTACAACACTTTAAAAAGTGAGGATAACATATTTTTTAGGTAAAATTAGATACCAAAAAAAAAAAAAAACGCAAGAATTTTTTTTTTACAAAATTTTCTTTACATTAAGAAAAAGAAGAATTCCAGATTTAAATTCATTAGAATCAAAATATGGCATGGTAATAAATAACAACAGATTGATGATCCCAGAAATAAATTCCAGTGCCAATAGAAGCACTATGGTCTGAATGTTGTTATTCCCCCGCCCAAAAAATTCATATGTTGGAGATCAATCCTCAATATGTTGATATTAGAAAGTGAGCTTTTGGAAAGTAGTTAGGACGTAAGGGCTCCACTCTCATGAACAGAGTTATGAATCATAAAAGAAACCTCAGAGAGACACTCTCAGATCTTCTACAATTAAAGGCATGGCTTGTAGGCACTATATCTCAGGAGGTGGGCCCTTACCAGACACTGAAGCTGCTACCACCTTGACTTTGGTTTTTCCAGCTTTCAGAACTATAAAAAATTAGCTGCCGCTGTTTATAAGTTACTCAGTCTATAGTATTTTGTTACAGTTTCTAGAACTAACAAAAATACAGAGCTTCAATATGACAAAGTGAGTATTGTGATCCACTATGGCTCACATACTGCTGACTATACATAGAAAAACAAAATAGAGCTGGCTTCTACTCACAACCTGTTTAAGGCCACTAGAGTAAATTGGCCCTATACCATCCCAAGAAGGGAAGTCCATAAGGTAGTGCTGAATAAGAAAAGTAATGCACAAGGAATACACATTGCAATAACCCCACTATCTTTAGGATGTCTTATCTCCCATTCAGTGGATCATGGATCCTAAGCACACAGCTAAGACTGTTTTGAATGGTGCCTTTTTATACAAAACAAATATACACATGTGTAGATGGGCACCTAAACATGGGAGAAGTATAGAGTACATAAACTAGGTTGTTCAATACTGGTTAGTGGTGATAGGGAGTGGGGAAAGATGTTAAGGGAAGAAATAATCTGTTTTGTTTTGTTTTAGGAATTGGAGAAAGAACCCAGAGGCGCTTTACCATTGAGCTACATCCAAGCCCTTTTTTACTTCGAGACAGGATCTCCCTAAATTGCTTAGGGCCTCACTAAGTTTCCAAAGCTGTCCTCAAATTTGGGATCCTCCTGCCTTAGCTTCCCCAGCTACTGAGATTACAGGCATGCACCACTGTGCCCAGCAACAATGTGATTTTTAAAAGATATCTATGACAAATATAAAAATGTACAACATGACCTAAGTAGTAAAACAATTCTTTATATAACATACACCAAAGAAAAATATAGAAAAGGATGTGCATCCAAATGTTATTCACAATCATCACAGACAAATGGAAATCAGATGATTTTATTTTACATAATCAAAAAAGACAAATTTTATTACCAAGAGTATTCAAAATTATGAAATATAAAAATTAGTTTTAAAATATATTTAGAATAGATGTCAAGTTAAGGGAAGGGTCCTTCATATTGTTTTGTGTGAGGTTTAATTAAAGCAGAGAATGAAAGCCCATAACATGACCACTATGTTACTAATCTTTACAGAATTTTAGTGGTCATCTGTTGTCAACTAGTGCCAATCTACTAAAACTGAAACCAGAGCCAATGGTAGAGCATAAGAAACCAAGGGCTCTCAACCTAGATGTCCTTCAGTGGATGAATGGATAAACAAAAAAATGTGGCATTTATATACAATGGAATATTACTCAGCACTAAAAAAGAACAAAATCATGGCATCTGCAGGTAAATGGATGGTGTTAGAGAAGATAATGCCAAGTGAAGTTAGCCAATCCCAAAAAACAAATGCCGAGTATTATCTCTGATAGAAGGGGGGTGATTCAAAAATGGGGTAGGGAGGCAGAGCATGGGAGGAAGATTATTTCTAGATGGGGAGGATGGGTGGGAGGGAAAGAGACAGGGAAGAGGGTTGGCAAGGATGGTGGAATGTGATGGTCGTCATTATACAAGATACATGTATGAAGATTTGAATTGGGTGTCAGCATACCTTATATGCAAACAGAGATATGAAAAATTGTGGTATATATGTGTATTAAGAATTGTAATGCAAAAAAAGAGTACAAATGTAATGGCATAATTTGGTGTGGACATACTTTATATACAGAGTTACGAAAAATTGTGCTGTATATTTGTAATAAGGAGTGTAATGCATTCCACTATTGTTGTGTATTTAAAAAATAAATAAATAAATTTAAAAAGAAACCAAGGGCTCTGAAATCACCTCCATCCATAGAAAACCAGAACATTGGCTGATTTCCTCCACAAACTGGACAGTGAGAGAAGATGACATCACTGTGAGGTAGAAGCTGGAGAGAAAACATTTGCTTCCCACTTTGCAAACAGAGGTGTTCAGTGCTAGAAACCTGACAGTGGAAGCTGATTCTGGCATTTCTATTTTACACTGTCAAGCCATCCAATTTGCAAGCCAGCTTTGTGTAGCGTCTCCCTCCCTCCATCAGGTCTGGAGCAGCCCTGCCAGTCTAACTTGGCACCAGGGTTTTCAAAGTCCACCAAAAAGGAGAGCACATGTTACACCCATACCCTTAGTTGTCAGTGTGTTAAACCCCAGGTGCTAACAGCTGGAATAGATTCCAGCAGAACTGGTTAAAATGCTTTTTTAAAATGTATCCATGCTTGCTAGCTGGGGAAAGCTAATCTCATCTTCTCTCACAGTACAGAGCAACCCAGATCTCTTAATCTTCCTCAGAGTTGTGCATAATACCCTTTGAAGTTCAAGTAATGCCATGTCCAAAAAGGCAGCTCTTGAGCACAGCCAGACCTGCAGCCTGCCACTGTCTGCAGTGGGCAGGACAACATGGCTTCTCTGCCCATCCACTCTCCCTCCATTCCTTCTGTCCACGAACTCAGTGGGCCTTAAGACTTGATAAATTGGCTATTTAGCCCCTTCTAATACCCACAGAGAGCAACACTGAGGCTATTTATTTTCAAAATGTATGCTTCTGTAGTTGTGAGATGAAAATAACACTGTAATCTTCACACAGTAAAAAGCTCTGAATGAACACGCTCACCCATCGTCATTTTCGACCAGACTGACTTCCTGAGCCTTGCTGCTGAAAATGCTGGAAACACGAGAATGGGTTTTAAATGGAAGCTCTACAAGCCAAATCAGCCCTCAAAATACTTCTGATGGCATCTATTTACGTGGGAAACTGAAAAGCTATAGATGCATAAATGTATTCAGATGTCTGATTATAATTACCACGAAAACAGGCTTTTATAGTTGCCACTGAATCATTTTAACTTCAGAAGTAAAGAAGGGCTTCGGCGGGACTCTCCACATTCAGGTGGGCATTTTGAAAGAACACAAGACCCCCATGTGCACTTTTCAGCATGCACCTGGGCCAAGGTGTGAGCACTATTATTTTCCAGTGGGGTCACACAGAAAGCAATGTCCTCTCAAAAGACAAGGAAGTTTCCCAGGGGATCAAAATTGGAACAAAGGAATTTCAAAAGAATAGATAGCCGGTACCTTCCAATAGCCTCAAAAATAAATAAATGACATAAAATAACATGACACCTCCATACTGGAGCATCCTGCTTATGGGAATGGCAATAACACCCAATATAAGGCGATTGCCACTTGTTTGCCTGGGGGGGTGGTACGTGAATTTCCATAGAGCTGAGAGAAAAGTGAAGGTATGCCAAGCACTCACAAATTCCACCATCCTCTTACAGTTCACATGACCACCCAGAGAGGGTTTTCTACAACCACAGTAACTGTGCCTCTCATCACCACGTTCATATGTCCATACTCAACCGCTCTAGCATGAGATCTCCTTCTAACATCTGAATCCTCATCGTCACACCTGCTACTATAGACTCAATTATTTCTTCACAATGTTGAAGCCCTAACCCCCAGCATGACAAGGGGAGGCATTAGGTTTAGATGCCCTCAGGAAGGTAGGGCCCTCAGAACAGGATCAGTGTCTTTGTAGAAGAGACACCAGAGAATGATCTTCCTCCCCACGACCTTCCCCGACCACATGAAGATACGGCAAGAGGACAGACATCTGCAAACAGAGCAGGATCCAAAATGACTGGCACCTTGCTACTGCCTTTAGAACTATGAGAAAATGTCTGTTATTCAAGCCAATCAGTCTGCTGCATTCTGTCATGGCAGCCTGAGCTGATCAAGACATCTGCCTTCCCCAGCTTCCACGGCTACTTCATTTCTTGGTCATGGTCAGCCAAACGTGGTCAGCTGAGGGCATCTTGCTTGTTCTCTACTTGGGATACATATAAACACATTTTTTTTCTATTCAGCACACCTCTCTGCTTTCAGAAAGCTTCACTCGGCCAGCCACACATTCTTGAGTGGCCTCAGAGTCACTGCTATAATACAGGGATTGAATATCTTCCAAATAATGTACATGGAAAGCATTTTATAGGTTGTAAGGAGCCATGTAAGTGTGAAATATAATTATGCTATTTTATCTCCTTTTGTGGAATCTGACCTGGATACAAAAAGGACACAGTTCTTTTATTTTATTTTAAGCCCCGCAAACATTTAAAAAAAAAAAATCTATAATGGTCTATGCTATCCTCTAAAGTGAGTTACTTCAGGACAAGATGTTTTCTCCATAAGCAGGGAAAAAACGGTGAAGGATTGGAATGAGACAAAGCTCAAGTGTGGTTTTATGAACTTTTTACACCAGGAAAGACAGTGCTGTTGAACCAGTGGTTCCCTCATTCAACTGCGAGACGCTCTGGGTAAGCACCAAGTCCTACCTTTGCAACTCCAGGCTCCATCTCGGCACCTGGCAAAGAGCAAGAGTCCATCATTCCATGAACAAAGATGATCTGCATTCAAGAGAATGCTGTGTTTTCTCCTGCTGATGGCAGGTTAATAATTATAACCTCCAAGATTCTTCTCTGAGAATCCACAGCTGCGTAGCATAGCTTTGGCTTTGAAGTCAGATGTACCTCTCTAATGACAGTGATTCTGCCTCTGGCAAGTGTTTCCCTTCCTTCCTCTGTAAATGGGATACTAATTCTCACCATCCAGGTTTGTCAGGAATGTTAGAGATACATAAAAAGCACTTAGAATATTATCCATTGTAGAGTAGGAGCTCAATAAGGTTTTTTCATTATTTACGTTCTTCAAAGAAAAATCTACACATGAGCCCAGTCATACCCACTGAATATGTTTTAACCTGTTCATCATCCATAAATTATATCTAGCAACATTTCCATTCAATTAACTGTCTACACTATTCTGTGACTTAATAGATTGTAATATTAAGAAAATAGATTTCGCTAGCCTAGAACTTCATATCCTAAGGTTTCAAATGTAAGGTAGGAAAAATGGGATCCTAATTAGAGGTTACGCTCCATGTATGTATGTCAAAATATCCTCTACTGTCATATATATATATATATATATATATATATATATATATATATATATACCAATTAAAAAACAATGCATACATAACAATTAAAAAAAGATAAAATGTAAGCTAGCATGTCTTGGAACAAGCAAGCAATAGGGACATAGCCTGTGTGACTGAAGGAGTGGACTCTGCTGCAGCAATAACAAGTGGCATGGTCCCATGATATTTTTCAGAAAGTCAGAAAGTCACCTATCTTTAAGTAGCACCCCTAAGCAAAGTTAGAATCACCCACATGCAAACCTGCAATGAAATGAAACCACAGGGAGCACTGGAAAAGTGGGAGGTAGGGAAACAGTGCAAGCCAGGGCCCCCAAATTTTCCAAAGCAGGAGAACCCACAAGCCCTCAGTGTCTCAGCTGCGGCATGTGTGCAGGTCTCTCCTGGGGAACAAGAGCATCCACTACTCCTTTTCCAACAAATGGACAAGAGATCATTCAAAGCAGAGAAGAGGTAGAATATGGAGGATACGAGGCAAGAGAGCCAAACCGAAAGACATGGCTGAAGGATCAACCACTGGAAAGCCAAAGAGTTTCAACACTGGCTAAGGATTCTTTCAAGGTCGATAGACAACACTTTGAAATCACTCAGGATCCAAATTGTGAGTGAAATACCTGGAAAGAATGTCTACTGGCAGGTAATTGAATACAAAGTCATTATAGTCACATCTGAGGGAATCCCCTGTACTGCAGCTCCAAGACAGAGAGGTCTTGGGCTCCTTGTCTGGGCAGTACCCATTAGAAACATGATGCCATCCACCTCCACTCAAGGGCTGGCCAAGCTGCACAAAGGACCTTGCAGAACAAAAATAAAATAAGATAAAGAGACCAAACCTAAGTGCCATTGCAGTGACAGGTCAAAACTCTTAATCCTGGTGACCTTTGCTTCTATTCAAATATAGCCATTATCATGAAAATGTCTGTGGTTTCAGTCTGTAAGCCAAGAAGCAGACAATCACAGTTATTCCCTCAGGCCCTTCATTAAGGAATGGGGTCATTTTGGCTTCTGTTTATCATCTTCATATTTTTCTAATTTGGTTCTCATCCTCTAAATGCTTAAGTAGGCCATTCTCCCTAAAGCCAGTTCCAGACTTAGCTATAACTATAGCATTTTTATGTCACAACAAATTTAATTTCTTCAGGTGTTTTGATTTCAGTAAACTTGGAGAAGCATTATCACATCAACTGGATGAAACAGGGTACCCTCCAAACCTCCTCACCCTGTATGACTGGCCTGACCTTCTCAGGAAAATTCAGGAAAGTATTTCTGCCATGAATGAGCTTCCCAAGAAAAGGTTAAGGAGATTGTTATCCAAGTAGAAATTAAGAAGAGTGCTTCCTCAAAAATCACAAAGGGACTACTATTTCATGTCTTTAAAAGGTTTAGGTTTTTCTTCTCTCTTTTTTTTTTTAACCTCCTAGTCACTCTCCCTTCCTCTAAAACCATGACATAATTGATCTGTAAATCCTGCGTTATAACTTTATCTGAAAATGCCCCCATAAAATTCAACAAAGTGTGCAGTACAGTACTAACTAACTCATTCGGTTGGGCAAGAACTTTCCTTATCCTCCCAGGGAAGGAATGAGATAATGTGCCCAGCATTAAAAAAGGGTGAATTTGACCAGAATGTTGAGAATTTCTAATCTTTCTTGTAATGTAAATCATAGTACCATTAACTTGAATGTAACTAAAATCAGGCTTACTTGACCAGATCATAAAATACCAACAGAAAGCTGAGGAAAGGTATTGAACTCCAGTGAAGCTTAGGGTATGTAAAGAACAGGTTTGTAAAGTAGCTGATCATCTTGTAAAAAGAATCCAAGCACTTAAACAGAATTATATGACCCCCCTCCAGGCTCCCAGCACTCTCCACCTACCCACCCCCAGCCTCACTGTTGAGGTGTGAAAGTTTCACAGCATTAACTAATTCCTAGATAATCTCCTCTTGGCACATATTTTTGTATAAAGACATCACTGTGAGGCTTTGCTTAATGATGGATTCCAGTGCTTCCAGGTCTTCTTCCTCTTCTTCTCTTAACTATCCACAAATGCAGAGGAGGGTAAACGCCTACCCAAGAGGGCTAGAGACTCAGCCCGAAGTAAAAGCAGAAGTTTCCTTGATGCGGAAGTTTCCTTGACGCCTTCTGTTTGTGTGTTTGCTTTTAAAATGTGTTAATTGAATTCTATTCCATAACATATCCATCTGTCTTCATACAAAAGCAGTATGTTTTTTAATTCAAGTGAATGGTTCAGAATGCTGTGCCCTTGTGTATCTGTGGTACACTGCAACTATCAATTTACATTATCTTCTATTTCTGTAGAAATTCACTTAACGCTCTCTGTCCTTGAAGATCAGCTTCAAGGGGGGGGAAGCAAAGGAAAGGTAGCTAAACATATTTAACTATATAAATGAAAGGTAAGCCATTATTTAGAAATTTTAGAAGAAATAAAATATTTAACTTTTACTCCTCCCTCCCCTCAATCCCACCCACTGCAGTGGAATATAGTAACCATAATTTTTGAGTTTTCCCAGTGCCTTTCTTTGCAGCTGTTAGAACACTGTGCCAAGTGGGTGGCGTCTGGCCCAGACCTAGATGGAACCTCCAGCTCCTTAGATACAAAGATATTGGTTCAGGAATGAGCATGTGGTCAACCAAAGCCAACCAGAGAATCCCCCTAGCATTTCTGTCCTGCAGATGGTGAGAAAGATCCTCTTTCCTTCTGTTGTATAGGAAATAACTGAGGAAGTCAGTGGCCATCTTTATCACTGAGGAAGCACACCTAAGAGTTAGGCCAATTCACAGAAAACAGATGCTGAGGGAGAATCAGAGGGGAAGAAAGACTTAGAAACTTGTGGAAAGAAAGGCCTAGACAGACACATAGAAATCAAGTTCTGATGACACCATTGTAACCCCTAGGTCCTACTCCACCTGAGCCAGAACACCTCTAAATGTTTCCATTTATGTGAGGGGGAAAAAAGTCCCCTTTTGACATTAGATGATCTAAGATAGAGTCAGTCATTTACAACAGAGTCACAATATACTTTCCAAAATGAAAATACGGGGATATGTGATTCTCAAGTTCAAGTCCTTCAATACTCCCTATCAAATATTTAGAAGGAACAGAAACTGCTTAGTGTACCATCAAGGTAATTCATAAACCTTCCATGGGTCTAAAGTGACCATTTACTGAACCTTGGTTTGGGGCATTACATGCAAAGGCCATCAGGAAGATGCTCCAAGTCTTGATAAAGCACATCTTGCCATTTTTCTCAGTTTATTTCACCATTCACAGTTCTAGCTCCCTATACAATTTCTCACATACTCACTATTGTCTGACCTGGTGTTCCCCTTGCTAGGAGTATCTCAAGTGCATTGTCTGCCTAATGGACATTCATTCTTCAGTCTCAGTGCAAATGATCCCCCATTTAGAACTCTTCCCCAGTTCTTTCCCACTGAGTCTGCTCACTTCTTGGTTTCATTAACACCTCTCTCAGAGCACCTTCACTCCCTCAAAATTGTTCACCCACTGCTCGCCACCTGACCAGTCAGGCAACTGGCAACCTGTCCTATTCGCCTTCACATCTCCAGCACCTAAGCCAGTGTCTCCCATGCAGTAAACCTTATGTGCATATTTACTACATAAATAAAAGAATGAATCAGTGAAATTACCTCATACTAGTCAGTGCTACTTTAATAAAGGGCAGGGTGAGAAAGGGAATGGAATTAAATGCCAGCTAGCTTCCTTCTACCTGGAACCCAGCCAAGGACCTCTGTTATTCAAAATGATCTGGCCTGACACAGAAGCATCAAGAGGACTAAATTCAAAAAACTGGAATTATTAAAACATTGTCTTCACCATCCGACTATCCATATGCGATTCCAATATCAACTCCATCCTTATGCTATTCACTTGAAATATTTTATTCAGAGGTTTATATGGGAACCAAGAATTAATACAAAATTGAGAACCTCAGTCTAAGGAAGGGGTTTTGGAAAAGCATACCACCATGTTGGTGGAGAGCCTGCACCTGGTCTCATCCACAGAACCACAGCCCCTGGCCTTTCCAGGTGAAATGCAATCCTGCCGTGAGGATGGGATGAGGGCAGAACATTATGTTTTCATTACTAGGAAGCAGAAAGGCTGGAGGGTGAGCCCTGACTTATGCACTCCCTGCAAAGGTGATTGGAGGACACTCCAAGTCTTGATGAAACCCATCTTCCCATGTTCTCAATTTATTTTATTGTTTATACTCAAAAAATAGTATATATGAAGATTGCATGCAGCCATTTGCTGCTTGGCTACAGGCTGACACCTAGAAAGGGGGCATTCGTGGGGTCTTCCAGAGCCTCCTATTCAGTGTTGACTACAATATACCTTATATCAATTCTCTCCCTTTTCAAAAATCCCATTAACCTTCATGTTTGTTCTAATATGTCTATTTTCTAAGTCATCGCTCTTTGCTAAAGAAGAGGGCGTAGTTCTTCACTGCCAATATCACCCTTGCTCACTGCTGCTTCCAGCAGCTGGGATGTGTCTATAAGCAGTGCTCTCACATCTCCATCTGGGAAGCAGGTAACAGGTCCACATTTCTGAGTCTGATAATCCAGGACCCATTTTCCCCCACTGCTGAAAGCTGTGCATTGCAATCAGGCTTCTTTCAGTAAGTTTCCAGCAGCAGAAGGCAAGAGGACAAGATCAGTAAGAAGCAAAAAACCAGGACCTTCCGTGTTGATAACAGTATTAAAATTTAAAGCATGCAGTGGATGAGAAGTTTGAAAATCATCTCACAAAGACAGGAAAATGCTCAGGCAGCTGTGTGTGGCGGAAACAGAAATACTCTCAGTCGAAGTGCTATAGAAGGCAAAAACTTATATCCTACCATTACTTCTCCAGATTCTCCTTTCCTTATAACTAAGTTCAGGTTAGTCTTCCTTCTAAAAGAAGGGTTACTTGTCCTCCTACTGTTCATTGTTTTACAGATGGTTCAAAAAGTTAAAGTATATGACTTAAAGACATATTCATTTTGGAAAACATAGGCAATTATATTGGTATTTATAGGTTTGTTGGGGGGCGGCAGAATTGCTGATCTTTTGCCAAGATGCACCTATGAAGAATAGTGGCCACCTTCTAGATCCAAGCACTCCTTAACTGTCAACTCCTGGAAAGGATGCCCCAGCCCCACCCCATTCTTCAAAACAAGCAGACAAGTGTGTGTGTGTGTGTGTGTGTGTGTGTGTGTGTGTGTGTGTGTGTTTTCCCCAGAGCCAGAGAAAAGTCAACAGAACAGAGGTTCTGTTCTCAAAAGGGCACAAACAAACAAGGCTTGATTTTTCTGCTAATCATGGGAAAGGAAAATTTCAGGATCTGTACAAAACCAGTCTAATTGCTTTCAGTGAATTCACTGGTCAATTCAGTTCAAGAAAATAAATCTTCCCAACTGCCTGCCTTAGGAGACCAGTTAAATCCCTGAATTCTTAACAAAAAAGTCACCAAGGTAGCCTTATGCAGACAAGATTAATATCAGGAGTTGGTTGCTAGTTTTCCAAATTGCTGATTTCTTCAGCATACCATGACTTGTTTCTGGCTAATAGTGTTAAATTCAGATAAATTTGGTATGTCCTTGCTGTGTTTTTCCTCTTAGGGCCTAGTGGAAATAATATGCCTTTTGAACGCTTTTCTGCGTACTGCATGCTACATGGAGGGACGCAGGAAAAGAGGGTCTGTGAGATAGGCTGGGTTTGTGCACAGTAATCAAATCAGGCACTTCTAGAAAGGGGGCATTCGTGGGGTCTTCCAGAGCCTCCATCCTTAATCATTTGAACTCCACCACCTAGAACTTCATGGATTTTCCTTCAGGGTGAAGGTGAAATCAAAAGGGAAACCAAGGGAAGAGAGAGAAAATGAAAGAATGGGTCTCATGAAACCTCTTGAAAGTAGAAGGATATTATATTTGCACATGAACACAGCCTGGTGAGGAGCAATGGAGTGCCCATATTGGCTAGTCCAGAGATCCATGGTGACACCTTGAGACAAGCTGGTCTCTGTGCTATCTTCTCTGTGGTGCCAGCTGTAGTGCCAAGACCAGCACCAGTGGACAAAAACCAACCCAAGTGGGATGTTTCCCTAGACAATGCCCATGTCTGCACCAATAGGGGATCTCTGCAAAGGAAGAAAGCAGGTGGAGGACATTCCACATTCTAATACAGAGGATTTGGAGGACACATGTGCCCTAGTAGTGTGTCCTCAATTCCTAAGACAAACAAACACAGACATACAGGAACTTCTAGTGGGAGTGCCACCTTGAGTTTCATTAGGTCACTGGCAAATGCCTAGGAGTTCATGATCAGAATACTTTGCCTTCAGATAATGTCACAAATGGAAGCGTCTGCTACCTCAACACATAAACTCAGACTCCATGTGCCTTTGTTGATTGTCTTAGTAAATAAAATATGAACATCTTATAATTGAGACACTGTTGAAAAATGAAAACTCCAGTGTGAGTGCTTAGATGTATGAATTCATTCATTTGGCCATTCATTCATTCAACAAATATTAAATGGGCTTTCATTGTGTGTTAGGAACTATACTGGAAATACAAGCAGCAATAAGACATAGCCCTTACCCTTTGAAAGGCTTATAAGTGTAGGAAAAAAGGAGAATTTAATGTGACAATTACTATAATCTGGAATCTTGTAAAGTATTATTTGACCATAAAGGAACATTCAATGGCCATCTATGGGAGTTGGGGAAGGATTCATAAAAGAAACTACATCTAATCTAGATCCTTAGGGATGAATATGAATTTTATAGAAGAAAAAGAGGTGTAGATTATCATATGCACCTCACATCTGGGGAAACTCCATTGTATTATTTACTGATATATCATCAGTTACTAGGAATCATCACCACGGTTATCTAAAAGCAAATGTGCCAATTCTTTAAACTGAAAAGCTATTCATTTACTGGAAGTATACTCAGTTCATTGGACTTTACCAAACTGGTTCCTCTCTATGATTCTTACATAGTTCATAGAAGGCTTTGACCCATAATGACTTGGTAAGAGAAAGTTCCTCTCATTCTAGTTCATGTGCTGTTTCCTTTAGTCACTGTTATTTGGAGTCTCTTTCAACTGAGCCGACTTTAATCTTTGGACCGTACATGTGGCAACACACATGATCATCAACTCTCTTTGATCTGGAACTAACAAATGTCCAGTTTAATTTTGTGGTACTTTGATAAATGGATTACAAGAAGGCTCGTGAAAGCAATCACCTTACTGAGAAAACAGATTTTAATAATAATCAATGAGTCAAAAGATGTGGTTGAGGTCAGCCTCATAAGAAATGAGAATATTGCAAATTGAACCCTCATTTTGGATTGCTTGTGACCTGAAACCCATTTACTGACCTATTAAAACCCAATGCATTAGTCAAGTTGAGTCAACTGGTACAGTAAACTTTTAATATTTTCATATCATTTAAAAAGCACTTATTGGGCTTAGGATAATGACTGGTTTTGAAAATAGAGGTGATAGCTAACAACATCATGAACTTAATTAATGCCGATGAAATACATACTTTAAAATGGTTAAAATGGTAAGTTTTATGTTATATATATTTTACCATAAAAATACCTTATTGGAATATTTTCTTATTTAAAAAAGTACTTGTGGGAATATTTTCTTTATAAGCCAGATAGTAACATTCAAAGTTGTTATTCTTACCATTCTTCTTGTAGACTATTAAAAGGATCATCAAAGATCCTAGTTCAAACCTCTTCCCTTACATCCTATGTAGTAACACTATAAGAAAACCTAGTCTATCTTAAAGAATTCTAGAGGAGGGCTGTCCACAATATCTTCATAAATTTCTGTTAAATTAATGAGCTAACATAATCAGAATAGGCTAGCTATCAATTTGAATATTCACTCCTTTTATAGACATTCTAAAGTTATTGCAATGCCTATAGTTTTCATGCATGAGTGAAATCTGTGCTCGGTTGTTGTAGCACTAAATCTAACTAAATCTTACACAAGATTTGAATCAAGCTGTTGAAAGATTTAGAAACTCCAGTGATTTATTGTATAGACAGTAATACCAAACTGGATGCTGACTGCTGTCAATGCGAGCTTCACAGCGTGATTTAAGACACAGAATCAGGTCTCAAAGAGGGTGAATAAAAATGAGCAAATATTCTGAGGGTAGAATTTGTCAAAGAGTTCATTTTAAGAATTAGCATTTTGAGGAGGAGATGTAGCAGCTGAAATTGATTAAACCACTTCTAATACAATAGGGAAATAATCAATCCTACCTCAGAAATTCTAATCATACCTAAGGGAAAATGAGAGATAATTTAACCCCATATTTTATGCATATGCACAATTAGCATAGTATGAGATGTACTGCAAAGTAAGAAGAAAAATTTCATATACCTCATTCCTATTTATAATAATACTTTGCACTTAAGAAAATTATAACTTCTCATGTTAACTAAAGTGTTTCTAAAAATGTATTTATGGTCTGGAAAGCAACCAGAAGTTCCATTAATAAGGCTATGTTTTTCCTATTAAGCAGGTTTCATTTTTAAGCTCTGCAAGGATTTTCTCACCATTAAATTTGCTATATACTGCCCTATAACTAAAAATGATGAAACTGAACTCTTAATAGTAATGGACAAAGAATACTTAATCTGATCTTTTCTCTCTAGGACTATTCAGAGCAATAAAACACAGAAGGGAAATAGAAATCTGTGAGTACTTTCATACCTGAAAATCATCAGTAATTAGGAGTCATTTAGAAAGAGATTATTAATAGAAGGAAAGACTTTTATACTGCAACTCAGAAGAACAGGTTTTGAGACCAACACAGGGATTTCAAACAATGTGCTTTTAGAATGTCCTACTCTCTCTGTGACCTCATAGGGCTGTTGAGGCTATCAACACAGGAGAAGGCACTTGGTAAAGGGAAAAGCATTGACAAATGTTAATACAAACCCCACCATTAGGAATAGGAATGTCTGCAGAGTCAAACAGTAGTCCATTCACACTCCTATTTCTGAATAGTGATGCTACATCTTTCTTTTCTTTTTCCCCCAAACTACTACTCTACTCAAACACCACTCTCTCAAGTCAGCTCTGATTTCACTGAGAAATATGAAGAAATAGAAAAGAACTTCCATTCCCTCTCACCACCACATCTCTGCTTAGCTGCCAGAACCTAGCCCACACACGCAACCTCCTTTCCGGTATGGAGGATGAAACTCCATTTCCTAAAATCAGGTCCCATTCCCTCTCACCTGTGTAACAGAGCACCATAGCAATTCTCCTCTTAACATCATTAATTCTTTACTCTTTACTAGATCACTACCAGCAGCAAACCAAAATACTGTCATTTTGCCCATATAAAAAGCAAAAACTAGGGCTGGGGATGTGGTTCGGAGGTAGAGCATTTGTCTGGCATGCAGGAGGCCCTGAGTTCAATCCCTAATACTACAAACAAACAAAAAGCAACAATAATAAATCAGGCTTTTTGCTAAAGTTCCCCTACATGTACCATTCTGTTTTTTCTTCCTTTTGCAGAAAACCTTTTCAAAATTTTTTTTCATATCTTCAGTTCCTTTCCTTTCATTACAAGTTAAACTCCCTTCAAAAAAGCACTTGCCCTACCACTGCACTCAAACAGTGCTCATCTAGACCACCAATGTTCTCCAGGATGCTGAGTCAAGGCCAGTTCTCCTTTGTTATCTCAATTGATCCATTCACAGCATCTGATACAACTGATCACATCGCTTTTCAATGTTTTTCTTATTTGGCTTCTGGGACACCTCTTTATTCTGACTGTCCTTTTTCAAGATTTGCTGTTTTTTTTTTTTCTTTTGTTATTTCCTCCTTATATCCCAGACTGTTGAGAGCCACAGCCGAAGAGGCCCCAGCAAACTTCCAGCTGATTGGTTCCTCTGCAGTGACACTCATTGGGCTGTTTCCCCCACCCTTTCAGACCACGGAGCTGCTCATTGGGGGACTCTTTTGGCTCCGCCCACACGACCCAGCCAATGGGCCTCAAGAGCAGGAGGAGTGGGGGAGGTTGAGAGGCTTGTGGGAAGCCGCTTGTGGCAGTTGGGTTCTGAGGGTTTTTCCTGAGGAGCTGTTTTGTTCTGTGTGTGGTTCAAAAAATAAAGTTCGTTTCTTTTGACAAGTGGCTCCTGAATTGTGCCCAGCCAGACTGCGGCACAGACTATAATATTGAGGACCAAAAGATCAGTTATTGAACTTCTTCTGCTGTGGTTTGAATGTGGTTTGAGTGCCCTGGGAGATGTGAGAAGTGGAGGTATTTTTATGAAGTGGAGCCTAGTGGAGGCCCTGGAGACACTGCCCTCAGAAGAGACTAAGATAGTTCTTGTGGGACCCTGAGATAGTTTTTGCCAGAGTGAGTTGTTATCAAAGAGCAAGATTGTCCCTCCACAATCTTGGGCTTCCTGCCTGGCCATGCGATATCTCTTTCTTAATGTACTTCTGCCATAATGCCATCCCCCATGATGTGATACAGTCAAGGAGGTGCGCAACAAAACTAGCTTCATGCTATTTGGACTTTCAGCCTCCAAAATTATGAGCTAAATAAACCTCTTTTTTTGTATATGTTATCAGCCTCCTGTATTTTGTTTTAGCATGGAAAACTGACTACTATACCTTCTTTCTCACTCACACCTTGGTGATATCATCCAGGCCATTGTCTTTAAATACTATCTATATGCTCATGACTCTCAAGTACATTGTATATTTTCCTCCCAGATCTCTTCATTAAGTTGCATATTTCTATATCCAACTGTTACTCAATATTTCTTCCTGGAGATCTGATGCACATGGAAACGTAAAATGCCCAACATGAAAGGACTTATCCATCTCTAAGTGTCTGTCATATTCACAGGGTATCCTTCCTGAGTTAACAGCAACTCCATCCCTCCAGTTGTTCAGACCAAAACATTGGGAGTATTCTTTACTCCACTCTGTCTCATACGCACACCTTCTCCATCTGCAAATTTTCAAACTACATCCAGAATCTGAGCACTTTTCACCACTTTTCTGCCAGCAGCAATTCTTATCCGGAACATTGCAACAGTCTCCCACCTGGGCTCCCATTCCCATCCTTTGCCTCTCTACAATCTCTTCTCAGCATTTCAAGTAGAGTAATTCTTCTTAAAAAACATATCATGTCATGTCCTCCCTTCACTTAGAACCCTCCTGTGTCCCTCTTTCTCAGAGTAAAATCAAGAGGTACTACAAAGGCCTGCAAGACACTACCTCATCAAGCCCCCATTACCTTTCTGACCACATCTCTTACCCTCTCACAGGATGACTCCACTGCTTGCTATTTCTGAAATGTGCCACTAAGCTCCTTTCTGGGGGTATTTGCACTTGCTCTTTCCTCTGCCAGGAATGTTCTCTCCCCAGAGATCTGTGGGGTTTGCATCCTCACCTCCATCATGTGTTCACTCAGAGTCACCCTCTCAGTGAAGCCTCCCCTGAACTCCTTATGTCAAAGTGTGAGTCTCCGCCTCGCCTGCTCTAGGTCTATGGAGTTCTCCACAGCACTTCTCACTCTCTCAAATCCAATATCACTTACCAATTTATTTTGCTTACTGTGTATGCACTCCCACGCACACCAGGCAGATGTGAGCCTCTCAAGGGCAGAGTCTGTTTGTTCACTGTCCTATACCTAGTGCTTAGAACAACACCTGGCACTTAGTAGGTTATACTGGATAAATATTTGTTGAACAAATAAATAAATCAGAATCACAGCTACTAGCTATTAAGGACTTTGTTTATCAATTGCCTTACCATGAGATATGTAAAAAGGCAGCTTTTCTAAAAGAAATAACAAATCCCAAGAGGCTACAGCACATCTGAAAGAGCACAGGTGACATGGAACAGAGCTGACCCCAGAGCAAGGTTCCTTCCAGCCCAAGGCCTCTCATGAAACAGTCACAGATGGAAAGAACAAATAAGTTCAATTATGATCATGAAAATAAATTCTCCTGCTGCTGATTTAGGTTGAATTTAAAGTAAGCTAATCTAGAGGGATTTTTTTTTTTCAAATATAATTTTAAAACAAAAGTCCATTCTACCCCAGGTATCAGGCATCCCTTTGTAAGCTTTAAAAAAATAATCTCAAAATTAAACTGTTCAACATTAGTTCACCAGTTTGATACATAAAGACCTAAGGAGGCAGGGGCTGATGTAGAGTCTTTGTGTGCTGTGAACATCTCAGCTTCATCCACCTTCCCCTTCTCTCTGGTCTGAGTCCTCCATGCCCTCAATTTATAACTGCTCTTATGAATAAAAACCTAGCCTTATTCTGAATGACATTTCTTCTGCTCTGGAGTTAAAGGAGACCTTATATGACAGATGTAATGCCCTCCTGTCTGCTTGGGCCGACACAAACTTTGGTTTATAAAGCACCTAAGAATCCCTTAGAGAACGGTTTTAGTCCATTCAGAGAATGAGCATCTTTAAATAGCCCAGATGATCATTAAATGCTTGCTAATTCTTGGCATCCTCAAACAGAATCACTCCCAGTCAAATATCAGTTAATCACATAACCAGTACCTGTTGTGTATCTATATTCTGGTCAAGACACTTTCTAAACACTGTAGAGAAAACGGAATTACAGACAGACTATTCCTGGGATGGGGCAGTGAGACATGACAAGACAAACAAACAATGCAAAGGTAGGTGAAAGTACCTGGAAATTGAGGAAGAAAAGGCTTGAGGGGTGCAGACCCTGCAGGGCTAGTCAAAGGTGGTCTTGTGTGACAACTATAGGGTGGGTGAGCAGAGGACCTGTGTCACAGGAGGAGCATAAACAAGGCAGTTGGTTCATTTACTACCAGGCGAGTTGCTGAGCACAGACTCCCCTTTCAACTTCTGCAAACTCTCACTGAAAAGATCCGTGCAAATGAAAATAATCACTCATCAAGAATGTGGATTACATCATGCCTTGCTGATAACAGGCATTCCAAATGCATTTATTAATAAATTAAGGAATATTAGAATAAGATAAAATAGTGCTGCTAAATTAACCACTTAAAAACAAGAGAATCAAAGTGAAATGGTGGGACAAGCTCTACTGTTAAAAATTTGATCGTACATGCTTCCTTGATCCTTACTATGAATGAGAGCTAGGAGAGTCATTTCCAGCTGTGAACATCTCAGCTTCATCCACCTTCCCCTTCTCTGGGCATTTCCAGCTTTAGGGGATGCATAAGAAAAAGAAGCAACAAAAATGTGGATGTGAACTGTGTTTGTCTCATGATTCCATCCCATGCCTGGAACATGGGACACCTTTAATGTGTGTGTGTGTGTGTGTGTGTGTGTGTGTGTGTGTGTGATAAATAAATGAGGCCAAAGGGGCTCAAGAGCAAGAATCAAAGCCAAGCCAGTAAAAAGCAATGATAGTAGGCAGATTGGAGAGATCAGAGAGCCCTAGCACAGCTTCTTTGCTCTGCTTTTCTACTCTTATTCTTCCTGGGCCTGTGCCTTCCAGATTAGAGCCCACTTCTGGGAGAAGTACTCTTGTGTCCTACAGTGCCACTTCAGGCCTGATAAGCATCTCTTGTGCATGGTGCCCACTTCAACTTCACAATTCACTCAGCAATTGTGATTTTTCTCAAGTCATTAAGCATAGAAGGCAGGTCCCTGAATAGTCTCCTTGCACCAAAACCTGCCAAAGGGCCTGAGAAAGCACAGTATTCAGCACATTTGCTTTAAAAAAAAAAAAAAAAAAAGGACAAAAGGGCAGGGGGGAAAAAGGTAAGGGAAGAGAAGGAATAGAGAATCTACTTCACCACAGGAAAAAACACTTGCCTAATTCAAAGTAGAATGGACTCTTCATCTTTCTTGTTAGACGAAGTTCTAAACCAGCAGTCATCAATTTTCTCAGCAGCAGTGGACTAAAACTCTGTCAAGACAGTGGAATCCTGTAGTGAGATGCTCATATATGCATAACCATGTTCAGGAAAGTCTGATTTAATGCCATCTCCTAGAACCAGGGAGAAAAACGAAGACGGGAAGGCACAGTGTTTGGGGATGGCACTGTGGACAGTTGTATGAAACCAGGAGAGCGCACACATGCTTAGACTGCTCTGTATTTAATTAAATGAATTTAGTCAGTACTGCTACTGCCAAATAACAAATTCTAAAATAAGAGCCAGGAGCAATGGTTACACATGAACCCTGCTGTCAGTTCTAAGGATCTCGAATCTCAGTTCCACTGATTATATACTGGGTGATCTTGGATTAAGTTGCTTATCCCAAATAAGATGCTGCTTATAAAGCCAGCAGTGGGTAGGACATCGTGAGCATCCAGTAATATATTATTAGACTGTTTATACAGGTATAACATCTAATAATAATAATGCATCTTACATTACATTAATACAATTAATTGCATTTAATTCTTATAACAACAGTACAAAGGAGTTATTTTTAGTAGCATCTTACAGGTGAGGGTTTAAGATTATCTGACTCACACCTTTGATCTTGAATCCCTCCTCTAGAATACCCAACCAGTGTGGTTTTTCCAGACCAGAAAAGCCTCACCTGCTGAGAGAAGAACTCAGTAGGCCATGGTGCAAAAAGGGCTGGGCCCGGGTAGAGTGAGGGACCACTGTCTATTTATTTTTAATAGTATTTGGAAGAAATACAGGGCATACAGATAGAATGTGCTGTGTGATTCAACATTGCCACATTAGAGTTGTTTCTTTTGTGCCAGTTTTAGATTGCAAATGTGGAGAATGTATTGTCGGCTGTTTTCCCAAGGCCTCCAAAACAGACCCCGGGGCAAACCACACACCCCAGGCTGACTCTGCTCAGCTTCAGCTTCTATTGTTTCAGCTCTGAGCAGTTTCCATGCCAGCATGCAGCCCTTTTGTATTTTTGCAGTTCCCACCCGGCCACGTTTGTTTAGGTGTGTTCACTATCTCTAGTTCAGCTGCCTCCTCTCAGGCTAAAATAACACTCGGCTGAAGTACTAAGAAAAAAATTGCTGCTCTTGGAATTTTGCAATGGTAGCGCTTTTTTGGGAACTAGACTTCCAATTCTGAGTGCTTTGTGTATTTATGACACTGTTCTTATTAGTCACATCCTATGTAACTCTCCCTGTATCTCAGGCCCTAGACTTCCCTTCAATCCAGCCATACTCTCTTGTTGGAGGCCCCCCTTCCACTTCTCAAACTGGGTTCCTTGTCTCTCTACAGTGATATCAATAATAATAACAACAATAACAACAGACAGACAGCAATAACAATCGCAACACAGTCCCTTTACACCTCTTGGAAGGGAATTCCAAATGTCTTGGAATCAGTTATAGCCATGGCCCACAAGAAAGCAAAGAGCCAATAGCCGGGAAACCAGAGTATACAACATGGCAGAAGAACTTCAAGTATTTTCCTCATTCTATTTTTAAAAAGATACTTTCTAAATTTTGTTTTAAGCCATTGGGAATCCCAGGGTCAAAGAACACACGAATTTTCTGAGCTTTATTTTTATCACGCCAACACAGAGAGCAGAACCACATTTTCTGCACAATTGATCAATATATAGTAGGTACCGTTATTATCATCAACTAATCTTGGGAGGAAAATAAATCTCGTGTTCCTGTTTCTCCCCACATCTACCTCTAACAGCTCTAGGACTTAGCCTCCCCAAGACCCGGATCAATGTGGTTTGATACCATCTGTACGTCAAAAGTCACAGGGCCACCCATGTGGGCACACACAACGGCACTTACTTGAAAGGTTCTATTCAGGCTGATGAAAAATCCTCAAGAAACCAAGGTAATTCCTGGTTTGACCACTTCCAACATAAATCCAGTTAAGACTCCCACCCTGCATCTAAGAAAGATGTGCAAAATCCCTGGGATTCTAACCCAGAGTAAAACATGAGGTCTGATAGGTCATGGACACTCCCCCAAGTCTCTTAGATCCTTGAAGACTCGAGTTCACCTGGACCAAACTGGACGTCCCGTCTCCCTTGAAACCCTGACTTACTGCCAAGACCATGTAAACGGCAAACCATGGGAATGAGATATTTTCCTAAACTACTTTCTCTCCTGGTCATCCCAACATATTTCCTTACATTAAAAAAATAATAATAATAAAAATTTTAAAACGCTATTTTTCCTATTAGTCTATTACAATATAATATTTTGTAATTATCACTATGCTGAAAATAAAATTCCATCCTTTTCCTTCTAACATTATTCAACATTTAATGTCACCTGGGTACCCACAACTTGCTGGGCTCTATCTGGGTAACACTCAAATCAATGGCATCATTCCCAGGATCATGGAGGTACTTGGAAACTAGGGTTAGATGCCACTGCAACTCAGAATGTAAGAAAGTCACACATCTACTCTGTAACTCGGCACAGACATTGAATACTTACTGGCTAAAGCTATAAGGTGTGTTATATTTACAAAACAACTTTTAGACTGAAGACCTGAGGAAATTTGGAGACATTATTATTTTTTATTTCTCTTTCTTTTTTTCTCAATCTGTATATGGAAGTCACCAACACAGTGTTTTTGACTTCTGTAATAATGTGATATGAGCACTCTTACCCTGGTTTCTTTCCATGATCAGGATTTCTATAATAAGTTCAAGAAAAGATGCTGGTCATTAAGTCTAGGGGGACACTTGGCCTCAATATCAGCTAGAGAAATTCTAGAAATTTTCCAAGAAGTTCACTGTTCTTACTTCACTCTTTAAAGCCACATTGACCAAGTATCATGCAGTCCATTTCTGCATAGGGGCATGAATGGCCCATGAAAGGAGCTTTTCAAATATCCTACCGAGTAAATATGGACTCAAAAACCAATTTCTCATAGCATTTCTAAATTCACTTTCTCTCACTAAAACAGCTACAGAATTAAGGACCCCAATTAATTCCTTTTATTATACTGTACCATAGACTTAAATTTCAATTTAAATGAGAATTAAATGTAACATAAAGAATCAATGCTAAAGCAATAAAAATCCCATGAGGTGGTGTCAGGGAGAGGTATGTCTTTGCCTTATTCCATATGGTTTTTCCACTACCCCGCCACAAAACCCAGTCTCACTGTCATGACCAATGGCCTCCATACTATTACATACCACTGTGGATTTCAGTTCTCAACTTACCTGGCTCGGTGGCACTTACCACAGTTGACCATTTCTGCTTCTTACAATACTCTTCCCTTGGATGCCTGGACCGAGAAGTCTCTGTCACTCTACTTCTCTTGCACTCTTTTTAAGACTCCTGTTCCAGCTCCTCCCCTGTCTGACATCTAAATGTGGCAATTCTTCAGGGTACAGTACAGATCCCTTTCCTTCTGACCCTACACTCTCCTCCAAAGTGATCTCATGCATTCTCGTGGCTTCAAACACCAAGCTGGAAACTCCCAGTTTTATAAGCTCAGCCCATACCTATTTTCTCAGTCTAGACTCACCTATTTAATTACCTACCTGCCATCTCTAGGATGGCTTACAGGCATTGAAACTTAAGTCTCCAGCTGAATTCTGGATCCCCAGTCAATGGCCTTCCATCTATACTATTGCGGCTGTGGGACTCCTGGGAGTCACCTTCAACATGGCCTCCTCCCATGCCCATTCCTCCATCTGTGTTCTTCCTCCCCGCTCTAATACAAGGCCTGCTGTCTCTTTATGTTGGACATCAGCCTCGCAGCTATTCCCATCCTTTCTCCTCCAACAACGAGAGAGACCTCCTCAAAGCACAAATCTGATAGTGCAACTTCATCCGTGACCTTAAAACTCTCCAAAGCTTTACACCGAGGATCCATAACAAAGCTCATAATCTTTGAAAGCGATGGTATAAACTCCTAGATTGTGATATTGCTGTTTTTCTTTAATATAAAACTCCATTTTACATTTGTATGTTCCTTGCTATAGTTTGAACATTTGACCCCACCCAAATTCATGTTGAAATTTAATTGCTATCATAACAGCATTACAAGTTGAGACCTTTAAGAGGTGATTTGGCCATGACAGTGCAGCCCTCGTCAATGGATTAACGTAGTTACTGTGGGAGAAGTTTCACTGTCACCTGAGTGGGTTCCTTATAAAAGGAAAAGTCAAGCCCCCTTTGTCTCTCCCTCCTACTCTCTTTGCCCATCCTCCATGAGAGGACAAAAGAAGAGGCTCTCACCAGATGCCAATCCCTTGACCTTGAATTTCCCAGGCTCCAGAACTATGAACCAATAAGTTTCTTTTCCTTCTATATTGGCCAAGCTGTGATATTCTGTTATAGAAGCACAAAGTTATCCATCTAACCCAGAGTTATCCATCTACATCTCCAGCATTCCAGAAAGTTCATTCCATTGCCCCTTCTCTACCTTCTTCAGAGGAAACTACTTCTGTGGTTCATTACAATGAATTAATCTTATCTGTTCTTGACACCACACTCATTGGCTCATAGAGATGGATAATATTCTTAACTAAACCAAATCCTTCAAATGTTCCCACAAGTTAATTATTAGACCAGTTTCCAATAATTAAGGATATCCTAGAGTCACCTGCAGTCAGGAGTCCAATTCTAGTGTCTCAATTCCCCAGAGAGTTTGTTAATTAACAAGTGAGAATGAAGTACACACAGCACTCCAGATTAAGCTGTCCCCATGAATTGTCCCCTCAGTGTTTAAGATGACACAGGAACTATTACTTCAACTCATGGGTTTTGAATCAATCTGGATAACTAATCTTCTAGGGAAATTTAGTGAAACAGAATGATTCAAACAGAGACTTCAAAGTGACAAAATGTGACAGCATGAGCAAAGTATAGGATTACAGACTCAACACAGAAAAGGGCCTTTATCAGGTTTAATGTCTTATCAGGAAAGATGCATTAACATATTTGGAATTAACGAGGACAGGCTGTGGTGGGCAGCTCATGCCTGCTAAAGCCTCAACATGGAAACTTTACCTTGGGGGGAGGTGATCAAATCCATTTTCAAGGCACAGCCCCGGAATTTGTCCCCCTACCTAGAACAAGAGCCTACTTCAATAAACAACCCAAGAAAGCCAAGTCCTTGAAATGCTCAGCCCCTCTGAGAGCTTATTCTGTCTCATGAAGCCCAAGGACACTTCTCCCCAGGATGTGGAATTCCTGAAGCCTCTGTGGAGGGGCAGGAACTTGTTTCAGCTTCCTAGATGATCTAACATTCCTCTTTGGGATTGAGAAGAGAAATTCTAGACCTAAAATTAGGATCTACTAGTATTTTGAACACTATAGCAAATTCTGGCAGAGCAGACAAAACTACTCTCACAGAGCCCTCTGCTACAAGAAGGTCTTGCCTTCAGCACCCTGTGGCAACACAGTTAGACAACGGCTAATTGGATCAGCTGACCCATGCCTCCTGACACCTTCTAAGTGCCAGACACGGTTTGGAATGCATGATTCTTGACACATATAAGGCACTCCAAAAACACTGGTGAGTGTTTGAAGAAATTCCCACCCATCATAGTTTTTGCTTCCTAAACATAAAAAAGAAAAATAACTGTTTATTGTTTAGTTTGAAGTGTGAGGAGGATGGGAGAAGGCAGAGCATAAAAATTTAATTTCAATAAACTTAATATCATTCCAACCTCTTTTTGATGAACTAAGTGAGGAGATTTCCTGGACATATTTTTTTAAGAATATTTAATGCAATTTAAGTCTATTTTCTTTTTTTAGTATACCTGAATTTCCCTTGAACCCTATCCTGGTAAGTCTCAGTTAGCCTGGCTAAAGATGAAAGGGAGAAAACCTTCCAGATTCTCTGATGGGTGAGAGGGTAAGTCTACCTAAGGCTGTACATCCTCACCTATTTTTCTTTACCAATGACCCTTTAAGACAAGTCACCAGCCCTGCACTATTCTTATGTTACCAAGAGTCAGTCTCCTTGAAAAGGTAACTATGATGAGGAGACAGGAGAAAGACAAACCAAGTCTTCTGACATGTCAGTTGCCACCAGGCCTGCCCCCACCCATGTTTTCATTAGGTGCACTCCCATGTTCATGTTTGCTCCTCACAGGATGCTCAGGGCTTGCTTAGGAAGGGTCTTAGTGCTGCTGTCCCACAATACTATTGTTCCCTCTACACACACACATTGGTTATTTATAAACAACAGGAATTTATTGCTCACATTTCAGGGCCTAGAAAGTTCAAGATCAAGACACCAGCTAGTGAGGGCTGCTCTCTGCTTCCAAGATGGCACTCCACTGCATTCTCACATGGCGGGAGGCAGGGAAGAGCAAGAGACAAAGGCAAAAAGGGCAAGCCTCCCCTGCACTGCTTTTGTAAGGTCACTGATTCTCTCAACCTCATCACCTCCTAAAGGCCCCAGTCCAGAATACTATCACATCAAGCTCCAAGATATAAATTTAGGGAGAACACATTGAGACCACATTGGAAAGACATTTACATTAGACAAGGACTCTGGAGACCCAAATGACTGAAACCCAACTGATGGTCTCCTTGCCAATTCCACGACTTTTGTTGGAAAAGATACTCAAGTTGCTCCTCTAAGCACTTATTCAATATATTTAAAGAGCAAGAGAAGAATCTGGGGTTTTGTAAATAGTGATAATTCCTGGTACCAGAACCTGGACTTCATTTCTCGGCAATCTACCCTCTTCCCTCAATGCCCAAATTAGAACCATCTATGCCGTTTCCCTCCAGTCTCAGTGACAGCATTGGCCACCTTCCTTTCTGCCGAAGATCTCTCCACTTCCTCAAGAATCTTACCCATCAGTTATGCTCTCTTTTCGCTACATTTTCTACAATTCCAGTTTAATGGCTTTCCCTCCTCTTCCTACACACACACACACACACACACACACACACAGTGCATAGTTATGCCTTACCCATCTAAGTAGAAGCAACAGACAATTTCCCTCTTGTTCTCACAGTCTTAGCTATTCAAAGTCATGGATTCACAGTCCTCCTCCTCTTACAAGTTGACCCTTCTGTGGGGTCGGTAGCATCTGACATCGTGGCCCACTTCCTCTCTTTGAAACTCTCCCTGTCTGGCTTTCTGGCATCCCCCACTCCCAGCTGCCTTCCTGTCTTTTTGGCAGCTCGCAGTAGACATGATCTCACTACACCCCTCTTCCTCCAAGTGCTGGCTCCCGTCAGAGTGGCTCCTTTTCAGCAATCTTGATACAGTATGGCCCCAGGGGCACCTTCCCAAGATGAAAAAAAAAACTAGACTAACTCTCCCAGAAAACTTAAATTGGGTTGAGGGGCAGCCAGTCAGACTACTGACATCCTCCATAGGGGAGCATCCTGTGGCAACACAGTTAGACATTGGCTAATTGGATCAGCTGACCTGTGCTCAGGATCTGTGAGTTGGTCACTGCGCACAGTGGCAGTGGAAGATGAAGTTTAGATAGACAAAGCAGCTCTGTGGAAGTCTGAGGACTTCTAGAGACTTCCAGGTTCCTAGTTCCAAGATGCTGGGTGTCTTGGTTTGGGACATCTTTCAAAGTATCTTTTAGCTTGCACTAAGTTGTTTTGGCCTCCATGGCCTGCAACCCCAGGACCCCTGATGACCCCATCATTCCTTCACCTAATCTCCTATAATCCCCTCTTTCTCTAATTACAAGGATCAAGAGAACCCCTCCTGGACTCTTTCTCTCTTTAGGATCTACGTACTTTCCCTTGGCGACCTCCACCATGTGCACAACTTTAACCACCACCTGAGGGTGGACAACACCATAAGTCACCAGGCCAGACCTCTCTTCCAGGCTCCCAGCCTGTGTACCCTGGAATACTGCTCACCTCTACTGAGATGTCCCCCAAGGCCCTGACAAGGAATGATTCCAAAACTGAACTCAGAGCCAGGAGTTCACCAGTGGTTTGCATGTTGATAATCACCCCACTACCCACCCAGCCACCTACGTCAAAAATTCGCATGGAGCCCCACTCTCCCCCCATGTCCCCCTCCTCAGCAGTGCAATCACTGCATCTCAACAAGTCTCCACCTAGCTTTGCCATATTTGAGACTTCCCATCCCTTCCTCTGCATGCTCTCTGGCCTCTTATCTCCCAACACTTCAATCCTTTACTTCTAAAACACAAGACTGGTTGGATTATCCCTATTTCTTTCAAGATAAAGTTCAAACTTCTTGAAATAACAATCATCTGATAATGATTTCTCTCCTCTCTATCTTGCTAGCCTCGTCTTTTACCACTTCCCCAAAGGGCCCTTAAACTCTATCCATACCAACACCTTGCAGTTTCCTGAGGTCCCAAACTTTCCTCCACCTCTGAGCCTTCACATCAGATGACCCACCACTCCCTGCAAAGTCTGCTCTATTTCTTCCAATGCTAACTCCCACTAATTGAGCCCAGCCTCCCCTCTTCCAGGAAACCCTCCTTGAATGTTATCTAATACTCACCCACCTGAAATCTGGGCTCTGAATTATAGCCTCTGAGTTCATGTGTGTGTGTGCTGGTGTGTATGTCTCTGTGTGCAGGCGTGTGTTTTGGTAATACTGGGGATTGAACCCAGGGCCTTTTACATGCAGGCAAGAGCTCTACCACAGTGCTGCAAACATATCCTACCACAACCCCAAATATCTTCTGTGAAACTGTTTCCCAGGTCTTTTGCTACACTTGGTAATTCTATCTTGTATCTCTTCCACAAGACCATAAGTTCCCTGAAAGAAGAGATGGTGTCTTTCTTATACAAACACAACTTAATGACACGGATGCATTCTAAGAAATGCATCATTAGCTGATTTGTTGTTGTGAGAATATCATTGTGTGCATTTACACAAACTAAGACAGTTACAGTGTCACTAGGCAATATCACTTTATGGGACCACACTGCCATGTATGCCATCTGTCATTGACTGAAATGTCGTTGTGCAGTCAGGGCTGTATTTGTATTCAGAATGCCTGCTATTCAAAAAAAAAAGGTTTTTTGGATATCTTGTACTGAAGTGCCCAGCAGGGAATTAATGACAGGGAAAAAAAAAAACCTGAAAATCTCCAGAATCAGAATGTATTTCTTTTCTTCTGATACAGCTTTGAAAATGAGAAGAGAAAGATGAAGGTGTTTTTTGGTTTGGGTTTTTTTTTTCCCATTGATTTGCAAGAGCTCTGGGGTATTTTCTTTCTCTTGCATAAGATTCTTTGAAGAAGTTGTTCTCTGCATGCATGTATTTACAGAGTGGTCTTCCCCTGCACAATGCTGACCCAGGACTGCAGAATCTGGGTTAGCAGAAAATGCTGGCCACCAGCTGAAATTATTCTAACTCAGAACAAAACAAAACAAGGTTTCTTCTCTCAGAGAATCTAAGACTAAGATCCTAAAGGCTTGGTAGCATGGGTCAGACATATCTTTGGCATAAATTTCTAAAGTGCTTCCCAATCTGGTCTTAACACTTCTTATAACCTCCTGCCCACTTACAAAGGTGACTCTGAGACTTTCTAATCAATAGAAAATTCTGCAGACCATATCTCCTGCTGGTTTTGACCAAGCAAATTGCAAGACTGGTGAAGCCCATGTAACAAGGATCTGAGTGTCCCTTCTAAAGCAACTAGGAACTGAGAACTTCAATCCAAAAACCTCAAGATACTGCCCGTGTAACAAGTGATCATGCATCATGAGAGCTTGTAAGCAGATCTTTCCCCAGTTAAACCTTCTGTAAAGATCCCAGCCCTGGTAACAACTGATTATAGCTCTAAGAGATCCTGAAGCAGAGGACCCATCTAAGCCACAGGCCACAGAAAATGAGAAAACAAACATTTGTTTTATTTGTAGCAATTTGTTTTGCAACAATAACTAATACGATTTACTTTCTTCCTATTGAAAGTCTAGTACCTGGGGCGGAAAAAAAAAAATTAGAAACTTTCCTTCTTCAGTAGGGTACACAAAAAGCCACCATTCACTGAATGTTTAAAAATCAAATATTCTGTTAAGAGCCAGGCTTTTAAATCATTTTAGAATTCTAAAAGCTAAGGCTAAAAGAATCCACACAACACATTGTATAAAACAAAGAGGAAAAAAAGGAAACAAAGTTAAACTTATAAGGGCCCTTGGAGAAAATCTGCAGGCTCCATTGGTTTATTTAACTTTTAAATCTTATTAATTTGCTAGATGCATGTTAGCATTCATGGTTCATTTACTTTTATTCTGACTTTCTATAAATAAGCACTGTATGAGTCCTGATAAATGACTTAAAATCTCGCTTGACTTCAATACAGAAATTATCATGTTATTCTTGAAAATTCTCCCCACAGTAAAGAATGAAACCACTGTGTTGCGCCAGGCCAGCCTGTCCTTCCCCAGCACCACCCCCAGTGCCTGCGCCCCTCCCTGCCATCTTTCTCTTTGGTTCTGAGTTTTTAAAGTCTGGCATTCTCTCAAATCACTTAGATCTGGCTCCCTTGTAAAAACAAACAGAAGCTACCTGGGGCTCTTTATTCTTGCTCATTTACATTCTTTCCTTGCCAAGGGTCAGGGGATGTCAGAGTTGGTGGCAGATTGTCAAGTCCAGCATAGGATGGCCCTTATCTACCAATGCAGTGGCTTCCTGCCTCTGAGCATGCCAGCATTTATTTCTCTAAAATTATACATGGAAACATATGTAACCGCCACAAATCTGAAACTAATATATCAAAAAGTTCAGTCCAGAGCTGGGAGCACAAATAGACATGAGCCCATACAAGCTCATAGAGAGGCAGGCAGTGGATCATCAGAAGTTATCATCTCAGAGAACAAAGGCAAATTTGATATTCCATGTGGTTCAATCATGCAGAACGCATATTTATTTTCTGTTTCAAAAAAAATTGTTGTTTTTAAATATTCATGGCAGTAGGGTGTATTTCTACATATTATACATACATGGGGTGCAACCTTTTACAATTTGATCCCATTCTTATGGCTGACCATGATGTGGAGTTACACTGGTAGTGAATTCATATATGAACACAGGAAAGTTATATCCAATTCATTCCATTGTCTTTCCTATTCCCATCCAATCTCCCTTCCCTTTGTTCCCCTTTGTCTAATCCAGTGAATTTCTATACTTCACCTCCCTACTCTCCCACATTATGAGTTAGTATCCACATATCAGAGACAGCATTCGACATTTGGGTTTTTGGGGGACTGGCTTATCCGAATGCATATTTAAATACTTAGGAATTCACACTGAAACATAGCTCCTTTGGAAGTAGTTTGTAGCTAACGGCATCCAGCTAAAGAATAATGCCAGTTTCATATATATATATAAACACACACACACACACACACACACACACACACACACATACATACACACACACCAGTTCTATTAATCAGAAATCTCTCCTCTACCCTGATAGCCAGAATAAGGGTCATCTAAATTGGTGTGTCCACTAACAGCATATTTGAGTCCCCAAGAAGTTTAAAATTGGCTGTTGTTAGGGGTGTTATGGTTTTAACAGGGTTCATATCCCAAGGGCTCATGTGCTGCAGATTTGGTCCTCAATGTGATGATGTGAGAAGTAGTGAGAACTTTAAGAGATGGGGCCTAGTGTAAAGTAACTGCTATCCTCAAAAGAAATTAAGGTAGTCACCATGGGATCCTTAGCTTTTGTGAGAGGGTTGTGATTTAAAAAAAAAAAAAAGCAAACTGTCTGGTGATTTTAATCTCTTCCTCTTGCCAACATTCCTGCCACTGTGATGTCATCTGTCATGAGGACTTTACCAGAGCAGAGCAGAGCCAATGCTAATGCTGTGTCCTTTTACCAGAACTGTGAGCTAAATCAAACTTTTTTCTTAATAAAATCATTAAACCTCAGGTATTTTGTTACAGTAATAGAAACTGACTAATATAGAGGACAAAGAAAAAATACTTACACAATACAATAGTTTGTGGTCTTCTAAATCTCAATCCTTCCCCAAAAGATTTTATTTCTTAGTATTACATTAGGAAGAATGTAAATTCAATCTTTCTTCTGGTAGAGAAGGGCAAAAAAAAAAAAATTAAAAAGTTGAGAAATACTCTTCTAGAAGTTTAGAATTCTGGATGAGTACATAGAAAAGAAAATGAACACCAGAAGGGTACAGTGAAACCCCATAGACACTAAAAAAATAACCCTAATAACAATCTAATAACTGGATCCATTTGTGCATTAAAATAAGAGAAGTACTAGAGAGATCCCAAAGGTAGGTTATGACACAGCATTAGAAACTCAGAACTTGAAGGCAGAGACTAGTCTTGAGACAGCTCTTAACACATATTATTAGCTGTGCAACCCTAGAGAAAAGCTACTTGTTATTTGAATTTCTTTCCCTTTCTTTATAAAAAGAGAATTAGGTCATTGCAATAGTTAAATAAGATAATATTACTGAGGCCTTTGCCAATAAGAAAATGCTTTCCAGCTGGAAGGCCAAAGCACCTGCAGAACAGGGAGGATACTGGGCAGCACCAAGCCCAGGGTTGGCACCACTGTGAACTACTGGGGCTGAGTCTTCGGTCTTCAAGATGGTGTGTGAAGGGGCTGCTCATTAAGAATAGCAGGTCCCATAAAGAAAAAAATAGGCATGACCCAATGAGACTCATCCATTTTAAGAAGCTCACCAGACATATTCAGATCATAGAGATGGACTGAGAAAAAGAAAAGAAAAAAAAAACTTTGTTATCTTTTTCTTTCTCCTATTAATTTAAGCCTACACTTAGAAGTATCTGGGGTGTTTCTGAAACCTTTTGAAAAATGTATGGACTGGACCTGGAAGACCGTGGGAATTCCACAAATGCTTACAGAACACGTGAGCATTGACAGAGCTGCAGCAATACCTGCATCCTGATATGATACTGGTGGAAGTGAAAATTAGTTTAGCTTTAGAGAAAAACCATCTGTTAATATCAACCAAGTGTTTTCTTGTTCCGTTCTGTTTAAATCTTCCAGGTACATGCTTTTTGTTCAGGAATTCTATGTCTATGAACCCATCCCAAGGAAACAGAGAGAGGAACAAAAAAGGGTACACAGGGATACCTATGACAGTTTTACTTCTGGATGTCTCACCATTTGAGTTAGTGTGGCTCACTTTGGACACACATGAGACACTTGGGCTCTGTGGACCCCTGTTAGGGGCCAGAATCTCTGGCAGGTAAAGAAAAGAAATGATAAATCAAAATAAGATGCTATAAAAAGTCAGGTGTCATCTCAACCAAGACTCATTAATTTTCAAAAAGTTGAGAACTCACCAAGTGATTGAGGTCAGGCCAGGTCAGGCCTTAGCCTTCTATCATTCTGGTGACTTCAATTAATCTCAAAATCAAAGGCCAGAGAATTAGCAATCAAAGCATCTTAAAGGAAAAGTGACATTACAGACTAATGCAGGACAGGCAGAAAGACAACAGTATTGACTTCACTGAGGTTTTCTTTTTAAACTCCCTGTTGTCTTGAGTCAGGAATCTCTGGGACTGCAACTCATCAATGACCTAAGATTTTCCACCACAAATAACTGGCATTCACAGGATATTAATTGTTCACTGAAAACCTGTTGAAGTCATTGCAAGTCTTCTATATGTCCTACCTCCTGTGGGCTATAAGATAAAAGAAAAAGTGCTCATTTTAAAGGAATAGGGATGAAGTTCCATGCAAAAAGCTAAATTGTAGACTCTCTGGTTTTTGTATCAATGATCCACAGTGTAAGAATAATAAACAAGAGGACAAAAGAACATGTCTATTAAATGCATGTATCAAGTACTACTAAGCCTCTACTCACCAAATGAGTCAGACTTCATAGCTAATCAGCCAAGTCTGGAGAATCTGTGGAAGATATACAAGCAACCAATATCTAATAATAAACAGCACACATATAGTGCCTGACATTTCTCAAAAATATTCACATATGATTTATCATTAGATCCTCATTCTAACCCCATTCAGTAAGCAGAAAAAGAAAGATTTAACAAAGACAGGCACAGAGCTCTAGGCCAGCTGACTGTCCACATTTACAGAGCTAATTCACTATGGAAAGCATCAATATTCAAATCCAGCTCTTGCCATTTTCTGCATGCCTTATCATGCTGGGATGGCGCGCACCAGTTCTATATGTGTGATGTGCGCCCATGACGAGTCAGGATGGAGTGCTGTTGGCACAGAACCGGGAGCTAGGCTGCTCGCTTCCAAGTCCCAGGGCATCACCATCGCCTCCTGGGTGGTGTGATTTGAGGTGAATTATTAAATCGCTCTGTGCATCAGTTTCCTCATCTGCCAAGTAGTCCTAGCCATGACATGATTCCGAGGATCACATAAAGTGCTGACCACAGTGACTGACCCAAAGCAAGAGATTCGATTAAGGTAAGCTATGGTCATGATGAGGGACACTGATTGTCAGAGTAATCAGGACAATTCTCTGAGTATTCCATATAAGATGCAAATATAAACCTGAGACCAAATGTGTCCAGTGTGGGTTAGAAGCGGCTGGCGAGGCTCAGAACATACTAACTCAAAATATGGCACCTTAGCACAACAAGTATTTTAAACCAAAGGAATCTGGGAAAATGACGAAAGCAAAACAGTGTCTCTGACCATCCCTCATCCTTCTCTGAAGCAGGACATAAGACCCAGGAAGGATTTTCCAACCTTCCCCTGAAGTAAGCCGTAAGACCCTCATGTGACAGCTGCCTTCCAATACTGAGAAGAAAGGAACATCCTTCTCTCTGCAGACACAGGGACACACGGAGAAGAATCCGGTCCTACAGGCCACCCTTGTTTCCCCAGTAGATTGCCATTGGATCACACCCTTTTGTCCAATCATATTTCTCCATGGCCGTCCACTCTTCATCAAGCTTAGCATAAAAATACTCAAGCGTAGTCATTTCTTTGAGTCTTCATTTCATTAAGAAGATCCCCCCCATGTCATGTGAAATTTATCAAATAAGCTTGTACGTTTTCTCTAACTAATCCATCTTTAGTGACGAGGGCCTCAGCCATGACGAACCAGAGATGGCCAGGAGAAAGGATGTTTTTCTTCTCCTACATTATATCAGTGTCCTGCTGCTGCTGTAGCAAAATTACTACAATTCAGTGGCTTAAAATGACACAAATTTATCGTTCCATTGTTCTGAAGATGGGAAGTCTGAAGTGGGGAAGTCGGCAGGCTGTGCACCTTCTGGGGGCTCAAGAAAGAGGCCATTTCCTGGCTTTTTCTAGCTTCTCTCTGCACTTCTTGGCTCATGGCTCCTTCTGCCATCTTTGGAGCATAGCATGCCAACCTCTACCTCTGCTCAGTACCTCCTTCTTCCCCTGTTTCTCTTCTCACGTCACATTCTCTGTCCCTGACTCTCCTGGCTCTCTTAAAAACACCTGAGTGATTACAATGGGCGCATCAGGATAATCAGGAAAATGGCCTCATCTCAAGATCCTTAACTTCAACACGTCTATGAAACTCCTTTTTTAAATTTTTTTTTTAATTGTGTATAGACTTCATGCTCTTATTTGTTTTTTATGTGATGCTAGGATCGAACCCAGTGCCTCACACTTATGAGGCAAGTGTTCTACCATTAAGCTACAACTCTAGCCCTGAAACTCCTTTTGTTGGTAACATAATCAGACATTCCAGGATTGAGACATGGACACTTTTGGGAGATTGTTATTCGGTTTATCATAGGTTCCAAGGACCCAAAAATGAAACAGATGCAACTCAAGGAGTTAACAAAGTGAAATGATGAGTACTTGAGGTGACAGATATGCTGATTACCCTGGCTTAATCACTGTACCTTGTATATGTGTCAAAATCACACTGCACCCCATCCACATGTAGCATTATTATGTCAATTGGAAATTCAAAAAATATTCAAATTCTACAAATGAGAATTTTTTTTTTAATAAGACAGCCAGGTTTTAAACCTAAGTAATTGTAATGCACATCAGACTACATCACTGAAGGCTAAGGGGAAGTACACACCAAGTGCTATGAGGGTAACAGAGGGTGGTTGTTTATCTCAACCAAGAAAGGAAGAGAATCCTCGGGAAGACAGCGGTGCATGTCTAACGTGCCAGCATTCGCCACCCAATAACAGGAGTGGGGAGACGACCAGAGTACTTCATCCCAAAGCTTGCCTCTTGGGCATAAAGGTCATTTTGAAAAACTGCAGATACAGAAGCTCCGAAAATATCAGAAGTTACCTTTTGTAAGAGAAATTTACATCTATTAAGGAAGTCTCTCAAAGGGATCTCAGAAAAGACACAAGGAGCAGAAATCAAAGATGTGAAACCACAAATAACAGCTTCCATTCTCTGTTCCATCTTTTATTCCTCCTGGAACCAGGAAGAAAAGGTTGGCTCTAAAACACTAGAGCTTATGAAAGGAGAAGGTGCTGACTTACACCTGCCTAACCAATCTTACCCTGGGTATCGGGCACCCCACCCCCACATGTGGCACCCCTAAGGCCCTTCTTCTTGTGCTTCAGTTGCAGATATTATTTGACTGGATTTGCTCATTTCTGTGGTTATTTACCATGTGCGTTAGCTTTTTGTTGCTAAATCAAAATACCTGACAAGAACAACCTTAGAGGAGAAAGAATTTACTGTGGCCTATCAGAGGATTCAGTCCATGGGTGTCTGGCTCCATTACTTTAAGCCTGAGAAGAGGTGGAATGTCATGGTGGAAGAGTATGGCAGAGGAAGGCTGCTCAGCTTCCAGCAGCTGGGAAGTAAAGAGAGAACTGGGTGTGGGGGCAGGAAGGGGCTGGGAAGAAGAATCCTCCCAGGGCACAGCCCCAGTGACCTACTTCCTCCAATTAAGCCCCACCTCCCACTAGTCCCTCCAGCTATCCATGGATGAATCCAGTAAGGAAGTCAAAGCTCTCATGACCCAATCATTGCCTGAAGTTCCACCTCTGAACCTTGCTGCATTGAGGACCACACTAACAACACATAAGCTTTTAGGGTCGTTACAGATCCAAACCATAGCATCATGTATACATGAGGTACACTCTTTTTTTTATTGGTTGTTCAAAACATTACAAAACTCTTGACATATAATATTTCATACATTAGATTCAAGTGGGTTATGAACTCCCTTAACAAACACCTGCTTGCTTTTCACTTATTAATCTCTTTTGTTACAGGGGTCCATCCCAATTAAGAATCATGAAGGATAGATGCAAACTTATCTTTTCCTTCCCCACAACATGCATAGTCCTGGGCATTGATATGTGCTTAATGATGTAGGGCATACCGGGAAACCGCATGAAAAAGATAGAAATGTTGAATGGGCTGCTGGGATTAGAGACTGGTTAAAAAAGGGCGGGGGGATAAAATATATAAGTAAAATATAAAAGAGGGACAATAAGAACATATTGTGAAGGGCCAAGCAAAGCAGAGGATTTAACAGAATTAAAAGCCATTGAAGGCTGTTGGACCTATCATTCAGATTTATGTGCTACAAAGAAAATTCCAGTAGCGCTGCTAAGAATGGATTGCAGATGGGAGATCTCAATTTAAAAACTACTTCAATTGTCCATAGTTAAAAAAAAAAGATTAAAAAGGAGGAAAGATTAAATTAAGAATGAAAATAAAAGCAAAGACACTTTCAAAGTAAAATCGACAATACCAAACAGCAAATTGAATTTAAGAGAGAAACAAAAGCAACATTGAAATGACTCGCTCAGGAATCAGTGGATGCTGATATCACTAGTTAATTCAAAAATCAGACAGAGGGGACAGTTTATGGAGGCATATTTTCAAATGTGCTTATTAGAAATTTTGGTACTAACTATGGGAAAAAGAAAAAAAAAAACTGCAAAAACATCATCTACATGTCTGCAAGACTAGAATGTTAAAGGACCTGAATTTGGTTCTTTTCTGACATTACGTTTGTGATTTCAAGTCCCTTAACCTCTCAGGGCCTGTTTCCCTATCCGTGAAGTGGGAGATCTGGGGCATTAGGTAATCATTAAATTCCCATCTCATTCTAACATTAAGTGGATCTAACATCTGAATAATTACTTTCTTGGGGTTTTCACTATTTTTTTTTTTTACATTAGCCACTGGCAGAAAATCTGATGGGTTCTGATTTCAATAACAAAGCTACAGTTTAAAGGGGAAGGACAGGGCACTGCCATGTTCGCATATGGTGTAAGCATGTGCCCCTGAAAACCCATGCATTGGAAGCATAGTCCCCAGTGTGGTGATATTAAGGAAGGGTGGAAACTTAAGATGTGGAGCCTAGAGAATGTCGGGGAAGAGGTACATTCATGAATTTTGGGTGGGACTGCAAATTAGCACAACCACTTTGGAAAGCAGTATGGAGATTTCTCAAAAGACTAGGAATGGAACCACTATATGACTCAGTCATCCCACTCCTTGGTATTTATCCAAAAGAACTAAAATCAGCATCCTATAGTGATTCAGGCATACCAATGTTAATAGCAGTACAATTCACAATAGTCAAGTTATGGAACTAACCCAGGTACCTGTCAGTCAACAAATGAATGGACAAAGAAAATGTGAGACTACACATACACACACACACACACACACACGCACGCTCCAGAAAGAAAATGAAATTTAGCATTTGATGTTAAATGGATACAACTGGCGAACATCATGCAAAGTGAAATAAGCCAAACTCAGAAAGTCAAGGGTCAAATGTTTTCTGTCATATATAGAGCTAGAATAAAATAAGGGAAAAGGGATGGAGGGTGATACCAATGAAAATAGAGGGGAAATCAGTGGAGCACAGGAAGGGAATTGAAGGAGAGGAAGGAGAGACATGAAAAGGGAGGAACTGCAGAATGAAATTGATAAAATTATGCTATGTATATGTATATGAATATACTATGGTGAATTCCGTATATATATATATATGTGTGTGTGTGTGTGTGTGTGTGTGTGTGTGTGTGTGTATAAAGCACCAATTTAAAAAGAAATAAATAAATGGTAGACCACCAGGAAAGGGGTTGGGGGAGGGAGGAGAAAGGGAAAGAAGAAACATGGGACCAAAATAAAGATAATTATATTCCACACATGTATGATTATGTCAAAATGAACCCCACTATTAAGTAAAACTACAATGCACTCATAAAAACGTTAAAGAAAAAAAAAAGAAGTAGGGCCTAGTGGGAAGTCATTAGGTCAATGGGGGCATCTAGAACGGATTAATGTAGTTTTCATGAGAATTCAATAGGGTTCTAGCTTCCTATTTCACCATTCAATTCCTTCTTGCATATACCCCTACCATGGTGATGTATCTGCCATGAGGTACTTACCAGAAATGAGCTGATGGCAGCTCTATATCCTTGACCCTCCAGAATTGTGAGCTAAAAAAAGCCTCTTTTCTATATAAAGAATCCAGTCTTGGGTATTTCGTTATAATAATAAAAAACTAACTAATACAGATAACAACAATCATATGTTCATATTATGTGTCAGGTACTATACCTGACATATTTTCATACAATTGCTTCTCTGACTTGGCCTGGAAATGCCCACAACAGCCCCAGAAAAAAAATCTAAGTCATGCAATGAAGATATGAAACTACAAATAATAGCTTCAACTTTCTATTCTGTTTTCTGTTTTATTTCCTCAAATACTTCTTTCCTATTAGTGGTTAAAATGCGTTCTTACCAACAGTGTAACAAATGGATTTTCTTACTTAATACTGAAAAATTTATATGAGAATCATGGGAGCCTAGAGATAGAGGAGGCAAGTAACAAAGTTTTTAAATTACTGCACTTAAAGAATAATGAATCAGGATAGTACTCTAATGAGGTCACTGATATTAAAGATAATATCAGCTCCCACTTTTAAAAAACTCTTCAGTGGCTTCTACTGCCTAGAAGAAGTAATTCTCAGTGCGGTAGATGTAGGGACTTAACACAACCACTTTGAAAATTTTAAATTGTTAATATAGCCTTTTTCTCCCCCTAAAGATTCTGATACTTCCCCATGTTAACAATCACAGGAGTACTCACGGCCCCCTGAAATTTGAGGACACATAACAAAATGGCAACAACAACCACAACAACAAAGGAAAATACTCAAGATCTAGAATAAAATGCATAGTCTAGCCCAATACATCAATTCCTCTCTGATTAGGTTTGGTCTTAGCTCTTTTATGCCTCCCATGTCCTGACAGCCTGAGCCCTAATCTCATTCAAATGACCCACTAACCATGCAGCTTTAGGCCTCCTTCTGTCTTGGTCCACAGCCTTCCTCTGCCCTCTTGCCTTCTCTGCACACATGCATTCAGTAAAGATGGCCCACTTCAACTACCACATAGTTAAAGCCATCCCTGAACCAAATTGGCCAGGCCTCAGTTCCATGTCCCACTGTACCTTGTCATGATGCCTATAACTCTATATTGTTGCTTTGTAACATGTGTGCATCTCCTAAGTCTTAAATTTCCACAGATAGAATAATTGATGTTTGTTGGTTGAATGAATGAATATTATAATATAGCAGGAGGAGATAGGAAGTATAATATATGGTCTCTCTAATGCAAGGATATAATCAAAATCCATTTATAGGTCCAGAAACCCTATTTTATATATTTGCTACCAAGAACTAAAGTTAAGAACTTCTAAAGGTGGCATAGTTTTTGAAATGTAACACATTACATGATTTAGAGGGCAAAAAATAAGCCATGTGAAAATACAATCAGTAAAAATTGATTAATTTTTTTTGTTTTATTCTTCAAATTAGAAAAAAAAGAGTAGAAATTGAATTATTGCTACCTTAAATTTCATACAGTAGCGTGATTTCAATTTGTAATACTACAACAGTAGGACATTTATTTTATTCCATCTGTGCTGAAATAGGTACAGTTTTAGCCTTCAGGGATATATTTATGGCCATATCAGTCAACAAGCCTAGAGAAACAGCTCCCAGGGAATATGATCCCTACTGATGGGAAAAATAAAGTAAGCATGTTAACATATGCCAGGTGAGATTGTTACTGATATGCCCGGTCTATTAAATGGAAACCTGAAAAAGAATGTCAGGTAACTGCATGTTGAAATCCTCCTTCCATCCTAACATGCAATACCTTTTCCTGCAAGAAAAGTGCTTACTCAGCGTCAATCATAATGTAAGCACATCAGACACAGACAAAAGCACTTGAAGTTCAAGATCATAAAGCTCTCTTTAATAGGAAAAAATCTAATTCAATGGTTAAATGCCAATCAGGGTGAGAAAAATAGGCAGGAGCTGAAAGTACAATTTGTTTAGAAATCTACTACAACTCCTTCAGGGGTGCATTACTACTGAAGGGCTGTCAGAAGCAGAATATAAGCAACTTAGCATCGTTAACTCGGAGGTGAGGAGAATGAATCCTATTTAAGTGAACACATATAGAATACCACAAAAGTTTGTAAGAGTTGCATGTTAAATGGGTTTTGGAAAACTTTCCCAGTCTAAAAGTACATGCAAATGAATTTGGATAATGAAAACAAATCAGGAAGCAGAATAATCAGAAGCGCATTTTCTCCAACAATTACAAGTCACACACACAAAAATGATCAAATATCTCCTATACAAGTCATGAAATTTTGGACTCATGACTGATCCATTCATCCTGAGAAAACATTTAGCCTTTAGTAAAGGGCATCATCTCCTGGGCCAAAAGCAGATGGTGAGCTTTACCATTTGACCTTTTCATCTGCCTTCTTCTGAGCCACCACTTCCCTCTGCATTACAAAAAAGAGAAAAGATCAGAGATCCGCTCTCATTCACCAAGTCAGGAATTCTCCTCCTATCTACAATATGTCTTGCCCCAAACTTTTTTCCAAACAAGGAGAGAAAAAAAAAAAAAAAAAAAAAAAAAATATATATATATATATATATATATATATATATATACACACACACATACATATACACACACATACATATATTTATGTATATACATATATATACAATGTTATATATATCACCCAAGGTAGAGGTAATGGGGAAAAAGAAGATAATCTGGAAAAGACTAGTCATGCTTGGGAAGAGAGAAGGGATATGCCTCCATTTAAGGGGAAGGAAAACATCTCATGTTTCATATTTCTCCAGCCCACAATGGTTCTTCTTCTGTAGTACATAAGAAAAGGGGCCATCAAAGACAGGCTCATACAATGTGGTCCTACCAGCAGACACAGATTGAACCAGGTTGATATCTGTGCCCAGCTGGATCAATGAGCTCTCTCCCCTAGGACTATTGAATCTGGGACTGGAGAAAGCACAAATCAGTCCTTGGTAGTGGCCTAAACTATGAGATGTAGACAAGCTAGGAGCATTGGAGCCCATCATTCCCACCTCGTTTGCACCTGATCTTCACTAAGCAAGAATAAAACCAGCAAGCTGAGAGGCAAAAAAAGAGATGGGTAATTTAATGTTGGTATCTGCTGTTCAGCCTTAGTCCTATTTATCAGTGTCTCCCTTCAATTATTCTACAGCTAATAACCTAAGGCAGAGGTGGCACAGTCTCTTATCTCAAAAAAATTCCCCTTTGCTAATCACACAGAATGCAAAGATCAATCCTTAGAGTCCATGGAGAGTAAGGTAAGGGCAAGAAAGACACATTCTACCCCATGCATGAAATAATCCTTTAAATAAATTTTCCTAAGCTAATTTGAGTTGGATGTAGGCTGCTTATAAACAAGAATCTAAATACTTGATAAGAAAAATAAAGTTTATGCCTTGGTACCTTCAAATGTAATCGGACTTAGAGGGACAACTGGTTTGACAAGGAGTGACCTTGGTAACATTTGGCCATCTGAGTAAATGCAACCCCTTTGTCTTGCTGGTGGTGGTGTTCTTTCAGAACTGATTAATCATATGTGTGACACACACACGTCTGCACACATGTAGGCTTTCATCTTAACACCAGAGGGTCAATTAGCGTCTCCTCTCCCTAAGTCAATGCAGACTTGAGATAATGAGATTATTGAGAGTAACAAGCTCAGAGATAGTTTAAAAGCTTATAATTTTCTAAAACTATATAAAATATTTTGATAAGGCATATAAAATACTAATGTTTATGTGACAAGAATAGTCAGAAGACCAGATCTTGTCAATTAGAATTAACACTTGAAGACAGATTTAATTCCTATCATATCAGTATAACTATCTACTTTAGTGTAAGGTAATGTCACCAAACAATGGATGATGATACTAACCAATCTAAGTGTTTAGAGAGAGAATGCTGAGATCATGAGAGTTTCCTTGGTCATATCTTGGTAGATGAGAATCTTCTAATAGCCTGCCATATTAGAAATGCTCTGAAGCATTCAATATAACTTTGAAAAGATTACGCCATTTAACAAAAACAAGTTTTGTTACACAGAAATTAAGTTAATTATGTATGTTTTAATTAAATAAATTCTAGTTTTCTTGATAACTGTGGTTCAATGGCTATGCCATAACACCCCAAGTATCCTAGACTTCTGAGTCCTTGGTTCCTCAAATCTCCTATGTGCCCTAATTTTCAGGGTTCAAGAACTGCCAAGGCAAAAACATGTGCCCATCATGAGTGTGCACAGAATTTTCAGCTAGCCCTGCCATTATATAAGCCAATACTGTCAAGGTTAGCTTCTTCTCCAGATTTTCTGGGTCATTAATATTCTTGAACTTCTATTCAAGCTTAAAGCTAATTAGCATTTTCAAAAAGTAAAAAGGTCAACCGTACTCCCAAACCCCTTATACCACAAAGTAGCGAGAAAAGGTGAGCTCAGGGAGCTGAGGGATTCACCTTGTGGTTTTCCAACAACAGGTGTGTTCTGTAACACAAAGTGGATAAAGCTACCATAAAAAGCTGCTGTAGCCCTGCCTCGTGGCTTGTTCCACCAGGTGTTGATGCTCTGGGCCTCTATCTTAAATGCTTTTGCCTTTCTCTCTTACAATGCTAAGAAAATGGCCTATGAAAGTGACCTGAGCTACCAGGGACAACCTCTACAGCCACCTTGCTCATCGTGCCATCTCTTACCCTCCTTGTCCACCAGAATTCTGCCACAGAATTCTGCGCAAGATGCAGGCAAAGGTATATCTGGGAGAAGAGATAGGCAGGACCTTTTGTTTGCATCTTTCTAACAGAGCCCTCATCCCTAGTTACATCATTCACATCACACTTCAGCACAGAACTCTCTTAAAATACAGTAAAATACTCCACAAAATTCAAATGTGGTTTTCTAAGGGGAATTTAAGCCCTCAGCTCAGAAGGCCAAACCCCCCTATGAGGCTCCTCATAAAGCAACAATCTTCATCACAAGCCCCTCCACTTTCATCATCATCTGTGGAGTGCTGCAAAATTATGATTTACAAGCAGAAGATCCAGAGACAAGAGCCTTAAAAAGGTTTCAAGGTGGAAAAAAATTTTTAATGAACATATTTAGGTTGTTATGAGCCAAGTTCAAAATTCAAGTCACATATGAACGATTTTTTCAGGGGGAGGAGTAACCTGATGTTCGAATTCATTTGCTTCTCATTTTGAAGTAATTCATCTTTAAAGTTTCTGTGAAAATTCTACGGAGTTGCCCAGAAAATGGCACCGACCATCTGTAAGTAAAAACAAAAGCTCTCCATAGTATATATCACAGGTTCAAAGCACTTTGGCATCGGCAGATTGAACACGTTATTAAAAGAATTTAACTGCAAGAAGAGCTACCATAATTACACAGCAGCTGGTCTAATGTTGACAAAACAACTTTTAAAGGCTTTCAGAAGCCTTAAAGGCTAATCAATTAAAAAGGCATGAATAGTAATGTGGCTCCTATCCTCAGCACTGCAAGTGACGTCTCCTCCAAGTACAGCGAGGTTTCCATTTTGGAACAATCATTTCTTACATCCTACAATTAAGGCGAACACGTGAATAAATTCCAAGTTGTGTCTAGGTGAGATGGTTATACTTAAAATAAAATAACTCCATAAAACTCAATTATAAACGTTGAACTTAATGAGCATTTCCACACTAGCAAAGTTATTATTGAAATGCCAACAGCTCATGCCAGAATTGGGGCTTACTTTACCAAGAGCAGGCAAAGAAACATTTTGGATTAATGTCTACATTAGCCAACAATATACTGGAGGCACACCGAATGAACGAATGAGTGTGGGATGAGCCTGTGAATGCATTCCAGGAACAGTGACAATCCTCCTGAGAATTAGGATTGCCCAAGTGGTCTCCTGTGGAATGGCCTCCTTGGCCAGACTAGCACACATTTCCTTCAAGCTCCAGCCAAAAGTCCCTTCTCCTACATGAAGCTTTCTCCAGACTTCCCACAAGGCTTTAGTCTTATTTTCTTTCTGAATCCCTTACAATCAAAGAATCAGAAAGAACTTTACATGTCACTGTATCCAGTTCCCTTAGGACCTGACAAACTTTTTCTAGAAATGCTAGATAATAATATTTTGAGCTTTGTGGTTCATGCAATGTCCATCACAAACACTCACCTGCACCATCGTGGGGCCAAAGCAGCGGTATACAATATTTAAACAAATGGGCATGGCCGTGTCCTAATAAAATTTTATTCACAAAAGTTGGTGGCCAGCAGATTTGGGATGACCCCTGCTCTCAAGCATGAGTCCCCCTCTTTCCTAGTCAGTATGCAGAGTCTCTTTGAATACCTCCTCACAGCAGCCTATTTTCTGAAGCTTTCCCTTCTATTGACTGAAAGGAACCTCCTCTAATATGCAGCGAGTCACATCTTCATATCCTACACTCTGTCCTCTCCTAAATCATTCTCCCTCCCCAGAGTATCCTGCATAAATAGGTCATCAAAAACAACTTCTCTAATTAAAGAAAAATACTTCCAGTTTTGCCTTTGGGAGCCCCAGAGAGAAGTCTTCCACCTCTTCCACCTAACAACCCTTTATGCATCTGAAGACAACTACCAGATATGGCATTTACTGTCTGCTGTGTTCATTGGGGATCCATCTCGTCGCATGTCTTATTGTTGGTTTTCTTCTTCATTGTACACACTTTTTTCCTCCCCATTTGGATGGCAAGTGAAGCATAGTCCCTGGCACATAAGCTTCATTTAGTTTGATGAGTAAGAGTGGCAGAATGACCACATAAATATCAATCAACACTTCTTTTTAAACACCTTCCTCAAGGAATGCTATTGGGATGGCTGGATACAGGAGGTAGACAGCTCATCACAGTAGTGGCATGACTGTCCCCTCAGACCTACACCTGATTAAGAGGCAGAGACCTCCTTTCTCTATCTTCTTCCATCCACCATGACCCTGGAGTATATAGTTTTGTTGGTACATTCATTGTTCTATTTGGGAATTCTGAGATGGGATCCACTGTGTGTCCTAGTCACATGCCCAACCCTTCACTGGCTCACAGTGACCCTATCTAGTCATGTTAACATCCTGTGCTATTTATCGCTCTCCTTAATAATCCCCATCCTACAGCAAGGCTACACCTTCTGTATCTCTGTGAAGGCACCTGGTCAGCCGTCAGTCATCCATCCTAAGTTTTAAAAAACAATAAACAACTGAAATAATAAGTGTGCCTTGTGAACAGGCAATCCTCCTCAAGGAACGAAATAAGGTCCTTTGTCAAGAAACAAGTAAAATGAGTATCTCTCAATGTTACCTCTAAAATTTACTCCCCAGAATTATTCTCTTTCTAAGTCAGTATATTTTAAAAAAAAAAAGACCACTTTTTAATATCTCTGTGAGAAAGGGGTCTTTAAGACCATAACAATGACCTCATCTCTTTTAACATCAGGCTACCTTTTTTATATTCCTTCTCCCCACATTCCAACTTCACACCAAATTCTCCATCCCAGGTAACACCTATGGGACTCCACAGTTGCTGATGAAGGATTTTACCAAACCCTATATGATATCCAGTTGCTGGAAATAACCAAGGGCACCACATCCTGACAGGAAAGATCTGCTTATGGGTGCTCAGGGTAGCAGAGAGGAAGCAGCAGGGGCAGTGTGGGTATCTGCTAACCTGGTACACAGGACCATCAAAGGTACGCTGTCATTTTAGGTTGTGCTGTCTCTAACGGATAGGGGATACCTCCACTACTTAAATTTAAATTAAAATGAAGTTTTAAATCCAGTTCCTCAAATGCAATAGCTACATTTCAAGTATTCAGTAGCAAAGGTGGCTAGTGCTTACTATATTGGTCATTGCAATATATAGACTATATCTGTCCCAAAGAATAGAATAGAAAGTTCTACAGGATGGTGCAAGAGGGTCCACAGGTTCTTTCTCTATCCCTATGCCATTCACTGATTGTAGCTCTCTGACCAGCACCTATAAGAGTCAACTGATAGGAGATCAACTGTCAAATCCTGCTGGAGTTTACTCTGTACCTCCTTGAAACCCTAAAGAAATATGGGGATGTGGAATCTTATATCTGGTCATTCCAAACAATGACCCTCCACATTGCTTTATTTATTTTTTGCTTTGTTTTGTTTGAGTTCCTTAAGGAAAGTGAGCAAAGAAACACCTAAGTTGCCCTTACCACCCCCAGGGAGGTTCACCAAAGTCCTTAGCTTTTGCTTTCTGAGAAATTGTTACACAGCACAGAAAAAGACTTGGTTCTCATGTAGATTTAGTAAAAAGTAGAGAAAACAAGAAGTAAAGTTTCTCTATTTTTTCTGAAGTCAGTATCCTTTGTATTATTTTGTGGCACTAATTTTTTTTCTTTATCACTTTGCATCCAAAAAAAAGAATGTAGAATTTTTTTTTCTGTTTTTAAAAATTTGACTCCAAAATTTCAAGCAAAGTGTTAAAATATTTATGTGCCTTATATTTGTCACCAGGCAAGTAGAGTTATTCAATAATCTGCCTCTAGGTAACATACCATATATTTTTTTTCAGGTTTACTAAAATTGCCATCTCTCTAAAATCTAAGAACAAGAGAAAGTTGCTAATAAATTTAAAATTTTCCACATACTTGCTTTGGAGAACATGAAATTATGAGAGGAACTACATTCAAATTCCAGGCTGCTTTGTGAAAGATGAGATGACCTCCTGATAGTCTATAAAGCCTGTGAAACATCTGTTTTGATAACACATGTACTTAAAATTCCCCACATGTCAGTTTCAAGTTTCTACAAAATATAAGGCAGAACCAGCTGCAAAAATAAGAAGGAAAGGCTGTTAGCAAAGTGTTGGGAAATGTTAAGGATTTTAATAGGACCCAAGTTTCTTTACTATTTGCATATCAGGAGCCTAGGAAATTGGCCCAGCAGAGACTCCATTTCATACCCCTTCCACTCGTGATAAAAGTCTACCATGACATTGGTATGTTTTCCCTTCCTACCTTCCTACCAAGGGGCTGCAGTGTGTTTAATTCTAGTACCTCATCACCAAAATGTCTTCTCATTCTGTCTGTCCCTCCAAATCCTAACCATCTGCAAGGACCAGTTCTAGTCCCCCATTTTCCTTGAAGGTCTTCATCTCTTCTAGTCTACAAATTCCTACTTCCTTCTGTGCTCTAATGAGGAACCATATTCAATTGTTCTCATCTCTTTCTGACATAAAGATCTGACCTCACTCTTGTTGATTTACCCATTGCATGGCTTTTACAGAGATTAACTGAGCTCCCAAAACTGCACCTTCAGCCCAGCTCTGCCTCCTAAACTCATATTCATAGTTCCCAACTGCCTAATCCATATCTCCATCTGAAAACCTAATAGGCACCCCAAAGTTATGAAATCCAAAGCTTGTCTGATCCTCCTCCAAATCTGCTCCTCTTTAGTCACTGCATCTCAGTACATAAATAGCAGCTTCACCTTGAGTGATCAGACCCCTAAACCTTGGAATCATGGTTGACACTGTTTTCTTATTCATCCTACATCCTGTACTTCAGAAAACTGTATCTTCTCTACACTTTCCAAACATTCAAAGAATATCTTTTACACCAACTCGATTGCAGCCACCTAGACTTAAGCCAACATCATCTGAATTGTTGCAATAGTAGCCTCCCTACTTCCAACCTTACCCACCTAATATTTATTTTCATACTAGCTAGTGATCTTTTAAATCATGCATTTAATCAGGGCATTCCTCAGTGCTAAGTCTTCCAAAGCTCCTGAACTCACTCAAAGAAACAGAGAGAGAGAGAAGCACTGCAGGATGGACAGACCTTCCACTGCTCTCCCTCTGGTTTACTCTGCTCCTGCCAGTGGTCTCCTTGGCATGATGCTACCATAGCACCTTTGCATATCTGCCCAGAAGTTTCTTTCCACAGAAATGGCCAGAACTCTCTCCCTCACTGGGTTCAGGTATTCATCCTGTGTCACCTTCATAAGGCAGTTTTCTATCGTCACCATATTTAAAGGTACCAGCTGACTCCCACCCATCCCTAATACTTCCTCTCCTGCTTATCATTTTAGTGTCTCCCTAGCACCTATTACCATTTGACATGCTGTATATTTTCAATTTGTTTCTTTATTCTCTGCCTCTACCCTTCTAGATATCATTCTGTCATTTCCCATCCTCTTTATGAAGACAAGGATTTTTGTAAGTTTCGTCCTCTGATTTCTCCCCATGGATTTTTGCTTATTTTATTTCTACCTGGAATGATGATTGGTATAAGTTGGCCCTCAAATACTTAGAGATACAAGGAGAGAAGTCAATTACAAGTTCCTTGATGGATGGAAAGCATGTCTTACACATCCTCTTTGTATCCCTGGGTAAGGCCCAGAAAAAAGTGCTTGTTGCTTGATTATTGCTATTTGCATTGCAGAATACAAAACAGTGGTCATTTACATTGATGGAAAGGTTAAATACAGACTGTGTTGATGCAATATTCAAAGATGTAGATTTTTTTTTAATTTTAAACCTACTCAAACTTATAATCTGGGTTCATGTGTGAAGAATCTCAAAATCACCTATGAGTCAGTTTCTTAAATGCTGCCAGAAAAATTACACAAATACCTGCTCAAAAGAAATATGGGAAAGAATATCTCAGTATTGTTAATTTTAAAATAAAATTAAAGCAAATGAGGTGAATTTCAATGCCATGTCAAGTTCCAAAACAAGAAATTTAAATTCTTTTGCCATTAGATTATTAAAATAGGCAGGTGATTTTACAAATCAACTCCACTTTGCCAAGAATTGATGATGATGACGACTTAGTTAAATGGTAAGGAAACTGGGGAAATCAGGGGAATGCAACAGAGAGACAAGGAACATGTCCTTTCCCCTATCCCAAAGGAGAAAGGTGTTATCTGTGATATTGACTGAATGTCACCCCCGACCATTCATATATTCAAACTCTAAATCCCAATGTGATAGTATTTGGAGATGGGGCCTTAGGTAAGTAATTAGGGCCTGAGGGTGGGGTCCTCATGAATGGAATTAGTGCCCTTAGAAGAAGAGACATAAAAAAAAAAAAAAAAAAAAAACTTGCTTCTCTCTTTTTCTCTGCCTTGTGAGTATACCATAAGTACATGGCCCTTTGCAACCCAAGAAGAGGCCCTTGCTGACACCAGACCTGCCAGCACCTTCATCTCAGACTCTCCAGCCTCCAGAACTATGAGCAATAAATATCATTATTTGAGGCACCTGTCTACGGTGATTTGTTATATACCAGCCTAAACTAACTAAGACACTCTGTCATCGCCTAAACAACTAGTCTTCAACAATAGAGGCTTACTGGTCACTAAGCTTGACAAATGGCTGGGGAAACCTCAATCTTTCTATACATCCTGAGTGTTGCCTATAAAACATCAGTGATTAAGTACAACCAAACGCAAACTAAATTCTTTTCCACATAAGATGGCTTGAAGGTTATGCAGAAGGCCTTACGGAAATCTTTCATCCATGAAATGATTGAACATTCCAGAGTGCAAATGCTGTAACATGTGGAAACAAACCCTACCAAGTGGGTTTGCAAAGGGCCATGTACTTATGGTACGGCACTTATGTTCCTTCCCATAAAGAGCATCCTCGTCCCATGTGAGAGGCCTCAGGTCTCTTCCAAAGCTCATGGAGCTGCTGCTGTTCAAAAATCGATCACATGCATCTGTATGAGGTTGTGAAATCTATACCAAAGTTTCCGTGTATAATTCCTTTAACTTTGTGCATCTTTAAAAATAAGAAAATAAACGTTAGACGCTAATTAGCATTAGCTTGTGAGTTAACAAGAATTTTACTTTTAACGTAGCCAGGTAATGGTCACATTATTGGCATGAAAGTGAGGATAATTATAAAAAGCACTGCTCATTAACTAATTTCTTCTTTTACTCAGCAAACACTGATTGAATAGGAAGAGCCTGCTCATCAAATATCTACCAAGCATCTACCCTGTCCCAGAGCCTGTGATGGGTGTTCAAATAAAGCATCATTTATATGTTTAAGGAATAGAAAAAGTAGCTTCTGAAAATAGAGGCATAAATTCAAAAACTGGCACATAGTGCAACATGGAATCTTCTCCAAGACAACCCAAGGAAGCTAAGGAACCATGAGGTCTCAGAATCAAGTCAATATTATAACATCTTTTATCACTTGAGAAAAACATAGTTATCAATTATTCATCAAATTTCACAATGCAACTTGGAATTTTAAAGTATATTTAATTAAATGGATACAACTAATTCCCAGTTTTTTGACTGCTTTAAATAGTATATTAATTTAGCTTTGTTTTTATAGAATTTGTTTTTATTAGCATTTATTAATTATACATGGGATTTGGTGTGATTTTTCCATACATGCACACAGTATACACTGATCCAATTCAATCTCCCTTTCTCCAACCCACTCCTTACACACACACACCCTTCCCAATCTCTAGTCATCATTATTCTCCTTTCAGATCAGCTGTTTTAGCTTCTACATGAGAGAATATGTGGTATTTGCTTTCTGTAGGGGACTTATGTAACTTAACCCAATGTTCCATCCATTCAGTTGCAAAGGACCGGATTTCCTTCTCTTTTATGACTGAATAATACTCCATTTGTTTATATAACACATTATTTATATCCATTCATCTGCTGACAGACACCTAGGCTGATTCCATGTCTTAGATATTGTGAATAATGCTACATTAAACATAGGTGCGTAGGTCTCGCTTTGGTTTCATTTTCTTTGAACATATACCCAGAAGTGGGATAACTAGACCATATGGGAGATCTATTTTTATTTTTTAAAAATAAGGTCAGAAAAAACAAACAGGAATATTAACATTCATCAAAGGTAAGACTGATTCATATTCAAATTGCAACAAAGATCCTTAAAAATTTTAAATAAGGGAAGAGGATAGATAACCAGTATTTGAGAAAATGCAACATGTAAACTTAATTATAAAAAGGAAATCAATAACAGATTTTAGCTTTTGTGTGCTAACATTATCTAACAAATTATTCCTTTAAAAACATTTAAAGGAAACCTCACAGCCTACATACCTATTAGAATACACCTGCTCTGGGTTACCTGTAGATTAACTGTTGAGATTTAGATCACTCTAATTCCAGAGAATTCACAAAATGTAATGATAAAATATGAAAGAGTCAGTGTGAATCCTTCTGCCCAGTGGATTACAGATGAACCACCCACAGTCACCCGCCCCAACACTCCTGAAAGACGAGCTATTTCAGTTGATGGAGGCATCATCTAGAACTAGGCCCAATCTGCCTTGGACATCCATATCTGCCTCCCTTCTCCCATCCACACCTGCAAAACACCCCAGCTTTCACCTGCTGCTCACCAAGGCATGGGTGGATCTGGAACAAGTCACAGGAAATGTCCAAGATTTGCATTGGTGTGACACACATTTGTATATATTCAGTATTCATCTTTAGGTTGCAGCTCTGTGATTGTCGCACTACTTTCCTCAGAAAAGCCTCTGTCAGATTAAAATTTGCATCTTTTATAAATTGTTATTTTCTAGAATATTATCTTCTCTATTAATATAAATATTTCAGTAATTTAGTTTAGGGTGTTTGTGTATGTGCATGTGTGTATATGTGTGTGCACACCTGCACTTGGGAAATTCATTACTTGTATTTTGACTGCCCGTGACTTAATCTAGTCTAAAATGTAAAAGTATACAGGAAATGCATAGTTTGCAGCTTTGCACTCTCATCCTACATTTCTCTTAAAGTAGAAGCAGGGGTTTTCTGACAGTACATTTTTGATCAAAAGGTTCACACACAACACAACACAAACTCTTCTAGGTAAGAGGCTAAGAAGCTAGTTAGGGAAAAAAAAAAACAGAAAGAGAGACAAACTCTGTAACTGTAGTTTCATGGACTTTAAAACCAGAAGGACCGAGGGGCTGAGGTTGTGGCTCAGTGGTAGAGTGCTTGCCTAGCATGTGTGAGGCACTGGATTTGATTCTCAGCACCACATATAAAAAAAATGAATAAAATAAAGGTCCATCAACATCTAAAAAAATATTAAAAGCAGAAGGACCTCAGACATCAGCAAGTCCAGGGTGTTATGTTGAGCCCTCATAATGAGCATCAGTGTAGGATAGGTTTGGAATTCACTGATTATATTTCTTTCAGACATACGGAGTGGACATTAATTTACTAAAAGTTCTGGAAAGTCCTGCAGTTTAAAAAATGCAAACACTATTTAACCCATTGCTTCCCAAGCATACTTATCTTTTTGTTTATTTGTTTTAAATGAGATTTGTTGAAAGATAATTCACACTCAATAAAAATCACACTTTTAAAGTATACAATTCAATGGTTTTTAGTATATTCACAGAGAAGTACCACAATCTAATTTTGGAACATTTTTATCACCCAAAACAGAAGCTCCATACCTACCATTGTACATTTCCTCTCCCTGGCACCAGCAACTGGATCTCTCCTTCAAATCCTGCTCAGGCAGTGCTGAACTTGTACAGTCATTTTGCAAATGAGAAAACTGAAGTTCAAAGAAATTAACTGGCTTAGCCAAAAATCCTACAACTAATTGGCAAATAGGGTTATATGAGTTTAGATAAAAGTGAGAAATAAGCAAAAATACCAGAATCTTTCCTTTCTCCCCACATCTCACCAGGTAGAAGTTGCTATCTCTGTGTCTCCGTCTCAGTGCTTTTGCTTGGACTCACATTCCCTCAACTTTTTCTTGCTTACTTAATCCGTATATTATTCAGCTTGAATTCATTTATTAATGAGCATGCTGTTTCCTCCAGGAAGACTTGACACTAATCTCCTCCACTGGAGTTGAGACAATGACTTGCCAGGAGAATGGCTTTAATGGTGGAAGTAGCAGGAACTGGATTCCCTTGATAGGAGTGGAATCAGTCAAGAGCAGGAAGTTTTCTTAAATTGATAATAAAGTAGATGATGCCTTCCCTATTCTAAGTCCTTCAGCTCCTTCTTTTTTTTTTTTTTTTTTTTTTAGCAGTGCCACCAGGCAGAGCCCCTGGCTCCTTGCCCCTTACACATGGTGCCTTTCTGCTACTCATCTGCAGTGAGGCTTTTTTTTATTGATTTTTTAAAAAAATAAATGACAGCAGAATGTATTACAATTCTGATTATACATAGACAGCACAATTTTTCATTCTCTGGTTGTATATAAAATATGTTGACACCAATTTATGTCTTCATACATGTACTTTGGATAAAGATGTTTATCACATTCCACCATCTTTGCTAATCCCCTGCCCCCTCCTTTTCCCTCCCACCCCTCTGCCCTATCTAGAATTCATCTCTTCCTCCCATGCTCCCCCTCCCTATCCCAATATGAGTCAGCCTCCTTATATCAGAGAAAACATCCGGCATTTGCTTTTTTGGGATTGGCTAACTTCACTTAGCATTATCTTCTCCAAAGCCATCCGTTTACCTGCAAATGCCATGATTTTGTTCTCTTTTAATGCTGAGTAAAATTCCATTGTGTATATATGCCACATTTTTTTAATCCATTCATCCACTGAAGGGCATCTAGGTTGGTTCCATAGTTTAGCTATTGTGAATTGTGCCACTATAAACATAGATGTGGCTGTGGCTCCTTCTTCTCCGCACCCTTTCCCCTTCCATTTTCCATGTTCAATCAGTACACTGCTCTCAAATCCACAAGAAAATGTCTGCACTGCCCAGGAGTTAGAGAAAATAAGTTTGCACGCTTGCCTGAAATGTCTTGTAGATGTTCTAGCACGCTACATTCCTTTAATTTACATGGCCTAGCTGAAAACTGCCCCTTCTAGCTAGGGTCTCTCCTATGTCACTCCCAAACTAAGAAGAAAGTACCATTACAGACAGTACATTTCTTTAAAATGTCATTCCATACCATTAAATGAAATGCACTTCACTTAAAATTTGAGCCTCTGAATAGCCTTTGTGGTAAAATCTGTCATACCATGTTGGTTTTCATTTGCCTGGTTTGCTTATACCAAAATCATTACAACAACAACAATAATAAAATAACAACACTAGCAACAGGAGGAGTTGAACCTTGTATCATTCCTCAGAACTCGGTGGAGTTGATGCCCATCTAACAACATCTCACCTAGTGCTCCCTAAATCAACACTTTGAGTCAGTTGGATGGGATTCCAACCCATGGCAATGGACAGGAAGAACATTGGTCATTAGAAATTAAACAAATCTAACCTAGTCTGGTCCTCTGTTTAAAAAGTACCAGCCCTTTGGGCATTTTTCCCATCTATTAATAGGAAGCCATATGGGAGATGGTTCATGAAAAGTTTTGCAATAGCATAGAAGGACCATGTGCATCTTTATCTACATATAGCAAGTTTAATATATTTCCCTCTATTTTATTCTATTAAAATAAGGATCCAACACAATACATTCTATATGCATAACTCAGCAGCCATCACGTGACCTAGGGAAAGTACAGCAGTAAGAAAGTTGTAAAGAAATGATACAGGAATAATTAAATCTAAATGATGGAAAGGGGAATGATTATTTTCTTCCTTGAACTTTTAATATAAATTGCCTATGCACTTATAGAAGCACTGTCCTGCTTAGTATAAAGATGTGAGGCTGCCAGATTTTTATTTCTACCTGTGAAGATGTCTATGTCATTGGCCACTCAGGACTTAGTATCTGCTTCATACCACCCTCAATACCTAGGAGGAATTCCTAGGGCACAAAGGCAGAGAAGGTCCCAAGGAGGACCTTCACAACTTGTGGTGTTTATTTGTTCTTCAAGGATATCCAGAGACCAAAATTAGGTGTCAATGGTCACACAGTACAAAACCTACCCTTTCCATCTAAACCAGTCCTTTGTGATTGCCCCTGGATCTTTATAGTTTTTCTCTATGAACACTGTCATGCTATGCAATGTATTTATTGAGAGTTCACACTGTGTTAGATAACAAGCTCATGCCCAACATCCCAGAGAAATAAGTCATTATATAAATAAGAAGCAAGAATGCATAAAAAGAATATGTCAGTACAAAATACATGTATAAGTAAAAGAGTAAAATTTACTCTGATGGGGAAATTGGGAGAAAGGCTTCTTTGAGGAGATTGCATTGAATGATGCCTTGAAGGATAAAAAGGTTTGTAACCTGGGAAATAATGGATGGAAGGCCACTCCTGACTGAGGACACAGCTGACTGTGAGAGAGTCAGGACTGCGGCAGAAGTTTCTGTGAACTCACTCAGTTGGGTGATTGGGAATCTGAATTAAAAGAATTTGATAAAAGAAAAATTTTCTATGAAGTTATACATAAAAGAAAATCCATGTATTTCTAATACCATTCCTTTGATCTTCTATGGAAAGCTACTACATAAATGCAAAATATTACTTCTATTAAAGTCAGTATTTTTAAGTGGCAACATTTTTAGAACACTTGAAAGTGGATTTTTTTTTCTCTCCAAGATAGAAAAATTCTAAGAAATTAAGTAAATTCCACATGAATAATCAAGTCAAAGAACAGTGAATGTCTCTATATAATGAGAAAAGAACAAATTCCAGGGAAATGCTAGATCTCTTAAATTATTTAGTACAGATTTTATGCTCCTTAGAAGCCAAGAATTCTTGTATGTTTAACTTTGTTTGGTCTATATATCCAAATTATGCTACATTTTCAGTTAATCAAAACCATTTTATTAGATCAGCAGTAATGGCAATTTTAAATGTCAAAAAATATATGTTGGTTCCTACTCATCTGGGGATTGAAAGTTTAATTAGTGCAGCCCCTTGATTTTATAGTAAAGGCAAATGATGCCCAACCAGTGGGTGAGCAACTGGCTAAAGGTCAGCCGACCACTTAAACTGGAGGAAACTAAATAACTTGCCCAAGATCACACAGGTTGCAATTGGTAGAGTCAGAATTACAACAGAGGAGATCCTAGACCCCCTCACCTTTACTGCCTACCTGCCATGGAAAATTAACACAATCTCCCATAAGCAGGTAGAATGCTATAGATGAAAAGCCATGCAAATTAAAAGTGGAGGATAATAAATGCTATGATTATAAGTGTAAACAAGTGTATACATTGCCTAAATTGCTTCAATGGCATAAAGGAACAAGTATTTCTAAATGTCTAGGGTGGAAATCTAAATAATGTGCACACTTGCTAATTTATTATATTATTTGCTACTGAAAAAGACAAAAAAATGAAATGAGAAAAATGCAGTCTTCATTTCTTTTGCTTTTTCAGGGCATTAAGATATCCAGTATATTTTTTTAAAAATTCACCTCAAACTTACTACTCAAACACATTAATTGCATTGTTATTCAATAATTTGGAATAATTAAAGATACTTCTTTTGATAAGTAGCAATCATGACTTCAAAGCAGGGGGGCAGAAATAGTTGAACAGTCTTAGATATAAGAATTCTTGACAGGTATGCTGGTGCACATCTGTCATCCCAGCAGCTCAGGAGGCTGAGGCAGGAGGTTCACAAGTTCAAAGCCACTCTCAACAACTTAGCAAGACCCTAAGCAAATTAGTGAGACCTTGTCTCAAAATAAAAAGATAAAAGGGCCAGGGATGTGGCTCAGTGGTTAAGCATCCCTGGGTTCATTCCCCAGTACCAAAAAAGAATTCTTATATCCATAGCTTCTAAAAGTTCTATCAAAGATAAAGATTTTACACCCAATATCCATTTTGCCTAACAACCCATCACACTGTAATTATCCATACATACAAATAAACTTTTTTCAAGCTCTTGAATTTCACTCTGCATCCTCTTAGCAAAAGAAAGCCAGGACGAGCGGGTGGGACTGCAGGACACAAGATGGTGAAATTACATAGTCCCTGAGCTAAACACTTTCTAACTAATATCCCTTGTTTTCAAATAACAATAATTGTATTCTAGTTATAGTTATTGTTGTGTTTTTTTTTTTTTAATTTCCATGATAAACAGCCCAAATTCACTCTATTTGTAACTGTGTACATTAGAATTTGACTTCTGGTATCTAAGTCTTTTGTTGTAGCAACCTGATAAGGGTAAAATGTCAATGTGATGGAGATTAAATGTCCTAGAAACCAGTTACTACTATGATCCCTAATTGGCAGACTAAGAGAAAAACTAAAATTACCTGATGGGACACCATGTTTGGTGCTTCTCTGAGGAATGATTCTCGAAACTGGGCACCTCCCTTTGGTGAGCCCTGGAAGCTTTACCTATGAAGTTGTTATAAGATACTTTGGCACCTGCTGGCATGAGTCTTCTAAGCTAGATGCCCCCACCTCTGTCCAGTGTGGATCTATTCCTCACTCCTGAACTGTGCTATGTGAACCATTCAAGGCCTCTCTCCAAGAGGAACAACTGCTCCATAACCTTTTGGTTTAGTTAGCCTTTGGGTTGGTCCAATGTAGTCTTAGAATCAGGTTAACTGAACTTAAAAAGATCCTCTCTAGGTAGTAGGATCCTGTCCCTTAAGCCTTTGTGTTTCCAAGCTAGAGTTCTTATCTTTACATTCTGTCATCAGATAACAACTACTTCCCCCAGGTCCTCACTCACAACCTTGACACTAACTTGATCATTGGAGTGTTCTTATCCGATTCCTTCATGTCTGTCTTTCTGGAGAAATGACACAAGAGTTTAATGATAGAGAATACACACCAGATATTATATAAGAACAAGATAAGCACTTTGTTCTTCTGCTAAGATTCTTTCTGACAAGACCAGGTAAATTATTTTGATCATAGCTCCTTATCAATTTGGTGTCATAGAAAAATATACAAGGATCCTAGATCCCTTGTGGGGATCAAGTGTTAATATCTGTCTTAATCTCTTCAGGCTACCCTACAAAATACTTTAGACTGGGTCATTCACAAACAACAGAAATTTATTGCTTACAGTTCTGGAGGCCAGGAAGTCCAAGAACACGGTGCCAACAGACTTGTGTGGGGTGGGGGCTCTTACTCTCTGCCTCTTAGATGGAGCCTTGTTGCTTCATCCTCACATGGCAGAGGGGGCATGAAGCTTCCTTCAACCTCCTTTATAAGGGCACTAATTCCACTCATGAGGGTTGTGCCCGAAAGGTCACATTTCTCTACACTATCACATTAGGTATTAACTTTAACATATGAATGGGAGGGCACCAATACTCAGATTGTAGAAATGTTTAATTATTAATTTTTAATAGTTTTGGATATAAAATGCTCCCTTGCAAAGACTCCAGTTCACCAAACCTAACTGGGATCACCCACAGTGAGGAAAAAAGATGAACCCAAGCCAAGGACTCAGAGGTAAAATCCAGAGTCAAGGAAAATACTAACACCAAAACACAGAAACAAAATGAAGTTAAGAGAGGGATGCGAGTGACAGGAACTGGAACAAAAGTTGGGAATAAGCTGGTAGATCCTAGATGACCACCATAAACGAGTTTAATGGCCCAGGGTAATATGACACAGGAATGTCAGGAAAACCTACAGGAACAAGGATAAACTGAGTGAATCTTAGGACCTCAGAGGGTACAATGAGCCAGAAGCACTCTTCTTATTTCAAATTTTTGTGCATCTATGAGAGTTTTCAGTCCTTTCATTCAATTCAGAACATTCAACAGTGTTTACTGGTAGACTTCACTGTACCAGGCACCAAGGTACTGTTGACAGTGCCCCGTCCTCAAGACACCTCAGTTCTAGATAGGAATCAGCGATGCTTCCATAACTCGGTTCTTCACAGCTTAATAGTTATGGCAAAAAAAAAAAAAAAAAATGGAATCCCTTTAGATTTCCCAGTTCTCACTATCTACAAAAGCAATGGTGTTCACACTTCTCCATAATTCCAAATATTTAAAAAAAAAAAAAACACTTCAATATACTGCCTTCTAGAGAAAGAAAATTCAAGGGGAAAAATAACAGGCAAAAATTTTAACTACAGATTTTCAGGAGACAGAAATGATCATCATCAAATAAGCTTTTCTTTATGGTAAGATCACACTACATCTTGAGTTAGAAAAATAAACCTATATTTCATAACATTTTTTATCATAAAAGCAATACATATGCAATATATTAGAAAATCTGGATAATACTGAAGTAAAAAAAAAGACAACAAAATTACCTGCAATACATAATAGCCAGAGATATTCACTGTTAGTATTTTGATGTATTTCTCTCCATACAGACAAATGAACAGAAACAGTGGATTTATATAAACTTAACTATATATTTTTATGTATCACATAAATACAGAGTTGTATACCCTACTCTTAACATTGACTTGAATGTGGTGGGCAATTTTTTTTTTTAAAGAACTGAGATACTAGCCAGTTATGTTAGCCACTGATGGGAACAGAATTTAAAACCACCTCCTGGAAGTGTGCTTGGGGATTGCTTTTTCCAAGTCCACTTATCTTCAATCTTCCACTTTGACTTTAATCTTCTATTATTTTTCTTTCCATTTAGGTGGTCTTTCAAGTTATTCTCTTAGTTCAACTTTAGCAGCTTGGTTTTTACTTACCATAAGAACTGCCTATTGTTGTGTGAGCGGATCAATATAATCAATAAGTCATACATAGGTTATAGATTATAGGAATAAGGTAAGATAACAAGGATAAGCAACAGTAGGACATAAGTTCATAGATAAGTTCATCAGGAATGTAACTGTGAGACATAGGATATGGAACAGTGAAAGGTGATAAGTCAGTATGCCAATATAGTTATAGATAAATATAGGCTGATAGGTTATTATAGATATAGACAAGGTTAAATCAAACATAGTTGTGAACAATTGTATTAGCTTGATCAGTAGTAAAATGATAAGTAAATGAGATAACTGCAAGGATCAAATAAGTCCCTAGTACTAGGACAGCAGGAACAGAGTCACTGTGGCTATATGAGCATGGCCGTAGGGACTCCATCTTAGTTGTTCTAGACTCTATCCCAGTTTTTCTGCTACTGCTCCTGTGAAGAGGGAACTGCATGACCCATTTCTGAGAAAGAGAAACAAAAGCTGTCTTCTCTTTAAAAATTGTTTTTCTATACTTTGTATCCCACAGAATGTACCCAACTCAGGATATAGTGGTGGTCCTAGTGAGCTACATCCTGGGTCTTAGTACATTTATGGGTCTATATGACTTTAAAATAGATTATCTTCCCTGCTAAGCTGAAACTCAGGATATGGTTGTCTGACACTTGTTCGGACCTAGATGCGATTAAGCTAACTGCTTTTTTTTAGCCACTGTAACTTGCTTGCTTGCATGACGCTGAGAAAAGTCCCTGAGTTGATGTTGTCAAGACACAGGCCAGGAAAGGGCTGGTCTCTACAGGGGGGAGACAGCCCCTGGCCAGGTAAATAAAGCTCTCTTTTGTTTGAATTCAGATTTAGAATGTTTCTGAGGCAGCTCGCCATAACACCTATTATCTATAAACATTTGTACAAGTGTTAAATAAGATGATCTCCAAACTACCTCCTGGAAGAGCCTATTTGTCCACCCAGAAGCACCTATTGATCTACACTTTTGTTCCTTGGCCAGCTTCCCATTCATAACAAAAGACTGTGAATACAGGGGGAACTGGGACTCAGTTACTTCATTAGGCTTCCTGAAAGATTAAAAAATTACATGTTCTACAACACTTAACAACAAACGCACGTTCCTCCATTAGCTCTAATACATTATTCTTCCTTTCTCTAATATAAATCATTATTTGTTACTATCCATTTGCTTTGAATACTAATCTCCCAATCATGTGGATCTGGTTCGATGGTCCCAGGGTCTTTCCTGAAACCCTTTCCTTGACAGGTACCCCATAGGACATCAGCCAATGTTCCATAAATGCCCCCTAAAACTGTCACACACCAAGTTTCCTCAACATACTTGGACAAAGGCCATACAGTCTTGGTGATTTATTTGTATCTAGTGTGCTGATTAGGTCTGGAGTACCCTAAGCACTTCTTGATATATTATCTCCAGTGTGTGTACTGCTTGAGAAAGCCTTACTACAGGAATATTACTCAGCAAAAATAGAAGCAAAGAATTCATTTATACTCTATTTTATCACTTCTTATCTCTGAGTGTGTGTTAGGTGTGATGAAAGCCAACTGCTTCCACAATCCTGATTTCCCAGTATTTGTCTTTCACTATTGTTTTAGAAATATATTGTAAAGATTCATCTTTGGCTACTTCATGTCTAGTGTGCACAGGATCTATCACCTTTTATGGGCTCAATTTAGTAACATAACCCTTCAAATATTTTTCTTTCCTGTATTTTTCCCCCTATTTAATGTTTTAAAGAACTTGAGTACAAGGCCTTCATTTTTCTTATCATAGGTGGTTTCCCATAAGAGAATTTATATAATCCCAATTTCTAATGAGCAATTCGGCTTTTTAAGTATTTCTTTCCAGCCCTCTTCCCTGCTCCAAGTGTCAGCACTGAATTCCCTTTTAGGGAATGATTAGGCACTTGATGTCTTTCTTTGGAGTCCTCTCTATCCATTAGAACACTGAACTAAATTAAATTGAAATGTATATCATTCAACACTATATGCTCCAATCTGTGTTATATCTGTTATGTACTCAGTGAATACTTCATGAATGAATGTGATATCAACAACTAAAAATCATGGTCCACTTATAAGGTGTTATGTCCCATGCTAAGCACGCATTACATCATCAGATCTCGAGTGTATGTAAACTCGTGTAACCCCAGCATATAGAACAGAGCAGTACAAACTAGGAAATCACTAAATATTTGTTGCATAAGTAAACTGAACAATTGCATAAGGTAGGTGCATTATTCGTGTGCTACACGTAAGAAACTGAAAACACAGAGGTTCATTTTCTGAAGTTCCATAGCATGTTTTAAGCCATAACTTGAAACCAAAGCCCAAATACTTAACCAAGACATTACTAGTAAATTCAACACCTACCCACATTAATGCAAACAAAATTAACACCATTCATCTTAATAAATATTATGCAATGCCACAAATAAATAATGTGAGCAATAATTTTCCAAGAAAAGATTCGCAATTTCTGGGCTTTTATAAATAATCAGATAGGCAGATATCTCTAAGTTTCTAATTGCTACCTATGCAAGTGAAAATATGATTTCTCTTTAACCAATGTCTTCTCCTACATTTGTATACTAGTTAAGGATTCCAGGACTTTTTCTTTAGAGGTTTAAGTCATCTGTTTTGTCAATTCTTTTTCAAATAAAAATAGCCCTAATGAAATAATCATTTAAGACTTCATTGTTAATTGTCTATAGAATTTATGAGGAATTTCTGCTTATAAAGTAGAAAATTTACATATTTCTGGAACATTCTTGCCACGATTGGTCACTTGATTTTCCTGAAACCCTACCACTAGGACATCCTACTTCAGAGTTATGATGACTTGTATCTTTAACAACTTACTAATAAAAATAATAAAATGAAAGGGTGGTTCCTTAAAATCATTATTAACTCTCTCTTTAAATCTTTATCAGCCCACAACTTAGTGGGAGCTAAGTGATATTTAGCAGACAGCAGAGCCTTTCAGGGGTGGTACATTATGGTCCCTGAAGCTGTGGATTGAATAGTAAAATGAGATGTAGAATTAGAAGTGGGCAAACACCAAAGATGTCACCCAGCATTAAGGAAAAAAAAGGAGGGAAGGGGAGAAGGAATAAGGAAGACGGGAGGGAAGGATTTAGGGGCAACTTGGATTTGAACTCTGCCATTCACCTTGGAAAACTCAACCTCTGAGAACCTCAGTTGTTCCATCTGTAAAATGGGGGTGATGTAAACTGTACAGTATAATACAATACATGGTATGGTGTTTTACTTGGCATTACTTGCCTAGAATCAGTCCAATTTATGCATTCTCTGCTATAAACATTCACCTTACAAAGACAATCGACAAATTCAAAAAATAGCCCCATGAACTGTGTCTACCTTTTTTGGTCTGGAAGCATTTCTGATATTTTTAACCCAAGAAACCAATGTTCAATTTTCAGCAGGTTTTATGTATCTATGAGCTCAAAAAGCTTACTGTTTGCTCTCAAGACTAGAGTGCAGTAAACCTCTGTTTCAACAAGGAAGGCTCTTTTAAGTCTTGTTTCATTCTGGTGGCTTTGGTTGAGGTGGAAACTAAAATTGAAAACAGATAGATGTTTTACATTTAAATGGGTTTAACATAAATGTGCATTAAGCCATTTCATGGACGATTGCACAAATATCTTTTGCAAACTTGGTACACGTGAGCACATATACAGTAACCATTCATGTCTTCCAGAGAAATAAGGTGCAGATGTGAAATTTTAAACAGCTACTTGGAGTTCCTTTCACTGGAAAGAAAATGTAATGGCTTTAAGGGAATTGCTCTAATAATATCATGGCATCTGCAATGGCTGGCCAGAGCAGAGCAGAACAGAGTGTATGTCACTGCAAGTCAATTTAACAAGAAATAAGCTTCCCCCTAGAGAATCTAAACTCCCTTGCCTCCCACAAAGAAAATTGAATTTTGGAGGTCACACCTTGGGTAGGTTACCAAAGGGAGAAGCTTAACATTGTTTTTGTCATGTGCTCTGGGAGGTCAATGCTGTTCCACCAACAAGTCACTATCAAAGATCTATTTCCACCTCCCCAATGCCCTGAAATTAAAACAAGTCTCTGGAGTACATTAGGATGGCAAGTGATTGTGACACTAAACATACCTGGGACCACGCAAGATACAATCGTGTCCAAATATCAAGTTTGAATCACGCAGTAAAGAGTAGGTGCTATGGGGGTTAAGGGTCTGGAGGGGTTGCTGGCAGAAGTGGTGAGACTGCAGTGGGGGGTCAGAATGAGTTAGATGGAAAATAGAGAGTTTTATGTTGAAATTGATGGCTTGGTCAAATATGAATCAACCGAACTGCTGTTACCAAGAGAAAACCGATCACCAAGTGAAGCCCAGACGAAGTCCCTACTTTAGGTGGACAGTCTCCGCCCAGGATCCTAGGAGTGGGTTGTCCAAGGGCCTAGCACCCTTTCACAGCAACTGGGAGGTGGCCCAGCACAGTGCACCTCCTCGCAGCCGGCTTCTCTCCAACCCACTAACACCACCCCCCCGCAGCAACATGTGGGGTGCTGCCACTCCGCTAGCTACCGGGGAACTCTCTCCAGCTGGAGTTCCTGGTGTATGCACGCTTGGCCCCGAGAAGGTACTGAATTACTCCTGGAGAAGATTCCTCCAGCCTTGAACTTGGCAGCTCCTGACGTTTCTATCCCACCCCACCGCGCTCCAGCACAAAACACAGGCACACAGCGCTTTCTGCCCACTCCGAAGGAAAGCATGAGAGCTGGGTGTAGAGGCCGTCACCACAGCTCCGCTGGCCTTGGGGCGGGGGTGAAGGCTGTCCTAGCGCTAGGTAGTTCCAGCGACTGAGCCCACTCCCAGGCTTGGCCCAGGCCAGGCATCAGCTGGGGACCCGCTACCACCAAAAGCGTATCCTTTTGTGCTCCTCGGGGAAGCCCGTCTCTACTCACCCGGGCTGCGCGCGGATTCCGGGCGCCAGCGGCAGCCAGCTGCCCCATCCCACGAACACTGCGGCGCCCCCAGAGAGTGCAATGCGGAGCCCCGCCAGCGCGCGGCCGGAGCCCGGGAGCGCAGGGAGGGAGCGAGGGAGGGAGGGAGGGAGGGAGGAGGGAAGGAGAGATCGCGGCGGGGAGGGACAGGGGGCGGGGGCCGACGGGGGGCGCGCGTGCCACTCCCACTCGCGCCCTGCACTCGCGGGCGCCCGCTGCTGCGGCCGGCCAGCCCGGCCTCTCGGGTCGTGGAGCCAATCAGTGCGCGCAGGAGGAGCCGAGCCCTCCGCGGTGCGCGCTCATTGGTCTGGCGCGCGCGACCCAACTCTGGGAGTCAGCCTAAGCGCCAAGTCTGTAAACTCCCCGCCAGCAGGAGACCTTGGTCCCGCGCAGGTGGGGCGCCCCGGCGCCGCTCTCTGGCAGACTGGGTGAACGGAAAAGGTGGGGGATTTGGGACCTGCCCGGGAAGCCTGTTCACAGTGAGCGTCCAGAGCAAGCAGTGTTTGCTCAGGTTGCAGATTCCTTCCTGTGCGCGACACCCGCTCCCCAGTGCCTCTCTCTGAGCCGCCCAACTCACCCTGCCCAGCAGCTGCGGGTCGGGAAGCCTGGCAAAACCGAAGGGACCAAGCCAAATCTCACGCTCTACCCTTCCCCTTCGACACACCCGCTGAACTTGAGCTGGAACTGTAGAGCAAGTGGAGTTCCAAACGCCAGGGCGTGCAGAAGCTGCTTGACATTTACAATTGAGGACCCAGACTGAGGGACAGTGGATACAGGGATGGGGAGGCAGATGTTTGTTTGAAAATGGGAATTTAATTATGGTTTTTGGTGGGAATCGCCCAGGGAATAATTCTCCTGCGTTCTGCCAAACCCTTTCCCCAAGTAACGCCCCCAACCCAGCCCACCCTTCTCAGGATACTGATTTTTCTCTTCCTTGTAAATCATGTTTGATGCTCTTGGAGTTTTCAGTTGGGAGCCTTGAAGTGCAAGCAGAATTCATCTCTGTCTTCGTCCATCTGAGCTAAGCCAGAAGCTGATGGGGAGCTGGGGTGACAAGGGAGGGTCTCCCAGGAAATCTGAAGGAAGGACTCCGCGGGGGAGCTCGGGACTAGCCGCCCACACCCCTTAGCCTGGTAACTGCCTTGCTAGGCTACCTTAGCTATGCCCGCCATAATGGCTACGTGGGTCTTAGAGGTCTCCCCCCAACCCCCACCCCTCTTCGCCAGGCCTCTTTGAATCTCCCTGCCTCTCCTCTTCAATCTATTATAATCTATTTCAACATCAAAACATCCTTTATTTCCCCCCCCCTAAAGCATCCTTTTATTTGGAAGGGGTTAGGATAAGGTATTTTGAATCAACAGCTCCTCCCAGTTAGTTTATGCGCACAAATTTACACAAGCTCAGGGTTCAAGTGAACAAAAATAATTAAAATAATTAGCACTCCTTTAGGACCTTTGGACAAACAAGATGGAGATGCTCCGGTGTTTGTCTTCCTACAGGGCTCAGCACTTTTAATAGATTAAATATGAATTAATCAAACTGACCCTGGCTGTGTCCCCCAGTAACTGGGTAGATAACCTCTGCAGGTTAGTATCTGTTACTAATGAGGGCATGTCCAGGGTGTCATGGCTGCCACTCATTTAGCTTCCTTTCCAGGGAAGAAATTGCCTTCTTCAGTTCTCCACCACGAACCTACTTCATTTGATTTTTTTTTTAAAAAAGAATGATTTCGTGCATAGTTTAGTTAAAACTTAATATTTGAATTCAAAATGAAGTTCAGCATATTAAGGCAGTTCACAAGACCATAGTGCCGGGTAGAAATGGAATCCTTAGATATGCATATCAACAGTGGTTACTCTGTGTGTTGGGATAATGAGTAGCATCCTGTTTTCTTCCTTATATTTTGTTGAATTTTCTAAAGAACATGTAATACCATAAACAATGTTAACTACCATAGAGTATTCCTCAGGCATCATCAGTAAAGCAAAGGTGTTAAGTCATCCTTCTACTTTACCCTTCATACCTTATCAATCACTAAGTCCCATAATTCTATCTTCTGGAATAGCTTTCAGGTCTATCCCTCAACATCTCTGTTGCCTTATCCTGTGTTATCAGAGCTGTAGCAACAGCTACATTCTTCTCTCCATACTGCCATCTCTATTTGAGAATTGCTAATGTGATCACATCATTAAAATCTGTCAGTCCCCCAAATAATGAAGTTGAAACCAAAGGCCTTTCCTTCCTGGTCTGAGTTCAGCCTTCCCTGTGGGACTCATCCTGCCCCTATCCTCATAGGCAACTTTTGCCAGGGAAGTGGACCTTCACAGTCTGTGTCTAAGACCTCCCAGTGCTGGAATGTTGTCTTCTCTTCCCCCTCAACTCTCCCCTCCCCTCAATGGCAAGTTCCTACTTCAGCTTCAAGATTCACTTCAAATGTCACCATTATAATGAAGTCTTCAAAACTGCCAGGGGTCGAATTATCAGTTCCTGGGGCTGTACTTCAATAGCAGGCACTATATCTATTCAATGACTGTTAATCCAGCTTCTTCTGTGTGCCAGGCACAATGATGAAAACATACATTGTATTTGTTCTCCTGGAGTGCACCATGAGAGAGACAGACATTAAATCAAGTAGTCATGCAAAGAAAAAAAATTTCAAACTGAGATAAGTGTCATAGAACTATTATATGTACAAAAAGAAGCAGAGTTTACTTTGAACATATGTCAATCATAATTCTTACTGAATTGTTATGATCTTTTGATTTATTTATTGAAAGTTTTGTCTCCCATCATATTCATCTATGTATTCTCATATAGAACATAGTACTAGGCTCATAGTAGGCACTCTGTAAAAATTTTATAGTAAATACATGGGTGAATAAATGAATGGGTATTTCAAACCCCCACAAAGCATAAGGGTTTCATGTGTTTACATGTTTCTATTGAACAAGAACCAAAAAAAATTATTTCTCTGTTGTAAAAGTTATAATCATTACATATTTGTTTCATTGTTCTTAACTCTATTTTGGTTCTTCCTGCAAAAATTATCTAATATCTTTCTACTTGATTTCACATTTAGGAGATAAAGCTAATGTACTATGTGTAGATAATCTGTTATTGGTAGGAGGAATTTATTGTTTTTTTAAAGCAACTTTTAACATTTAAAATTCCAGGACTGATAATTTTAATACACAAAGTAAAAATCACAACCTGCAAGAAAAAATAAATAAAATTAGGCTTCGTCAAAATTAAACTATTTTCTCTGCAAATAACAGTGGTAAGAAAAAGAAAAGACAGGCACAGACTGGGAGAGAATATTTGTAAATCATATATCTGGCATAGGACTTGTAGCTAATATATTCAGAGAACTCTCTTATTGTTAAGGCAATAAGAAAACAACAAAAAATTTTAAGTGGGCAAAAGAATTGAACAGACACTTCTCCATAAAAGATACAGAGGTGATAAATAGCACACAAAATGATGATGCTCAGTATCTTTAGTCATTAGTGAAATGCTAATTAAAACTACCATGAGACACTACTATACAATTGTTACTATAGGAAAAAATAATAATAAATAAAAATAATAATAAAACAACAGTGATATCAAGTGCTATTGAGGATAAAGAGCAACTAAAATTTTTTTACATTGCTGGTAGGGACACAAAATGGTATGGCCATGATAAAAATTGTTTTGTAGCTTTTATAAAGTTCAATATACACCTAATCATATAATGTATTAATCTCACTCCTAGATATTTACCCAAGTGAAATGAAAAGCTTATGTTCACACAGAAAGCTATAAACAAATTCTTATAACAATTTTACCAAAGGCTTGAAACAACCTGAAACTTCCTTAGCTGGGGAATAAACAAAGTGTAGTGCATCCATAGAATGGAATACTGTTCAATAATAAAAAGGGTACACTGTCGATCCAAACAACAGTCTACATCTCAACACATTATAACAAGTGAAAGAAAGAGATTCAAAAGCTTAAATATATACAAAGATTAAGAATGGCAGAGCAAAAAGACAAAGAACTTGAAGTTTTTCATGATAATCGAGTCATTCTTTCAGGTCTGAAAGATCTCTATTTCCATGAGACAATTGTTAAACCTTGTTATTTCAAGTTTTCTGGCACACAGGGCTAAACCTCATTTTACCTAACATATGAATGCATAAGTTAATTAATGAAAATTCCACTCAGTGTAGGCTTGTCTTATTCACTGAAATATCACCAGTGCTCCTCCTATGATGCTGGTACACAGAGTGGATACTCAATAAATATCAGTTAAATGCATGAACAGATAAGAATGAAGATAAAGTTAGGATTTTGCAGGAATGTAACAAAATTTTATATTCGGATCAGTGTGTTCCCCTTCAAAGTAGTGACTTCGGCACATTACATTTTTCATTCCAATAACATTGCTTCCATCTCATAATGTATTCCCTCTCCCCCTTCTGCTTATTAAAATATTATCCTTTCTTTAGGTAAAATGGCTTCTTTTAAATAAATTATTTGCTTGCTTGCTCTCCCTCAATGATCAAACAATAAATTTAACATGTCTTAACATTTTACTCATTTTTCAATATTTTAAGTAGCATCTAATTTATCTTCTTTATCTCTAATAAATACAAGAAGTTTATATAACATACACAGAGTAAAAACAAAAATTCAGATTTTATGCAAAGCTTGAGAGATTTGGGCTCAAAAAAAATCATATTTCCAGATGTATCACTTAAAGTAATTTTCATTTATTGGACACTGATGGTTGACATTAGCTCTTGAAATATCATTAAAATATTTCTGCTCTAACCAGTTTGCACAGTCAAGTGACTTTTAAAAAATCATTTACGGCTAAGCTGCTGTTATGGAATTCATTATAAGAACTCAATTTTCTCTACCAGTTTTTCTTCTAGAAAACAGTACCCCTGACTGCCAGCAAAGACCCCTCAGTTGCCTTAAGATGTCAGTTTTATACCTTGTTTCTAATGGGGAGCACGCTTTGCATAAACACAGATACCATAAGTTTGTCATAGTAACTCTTCCAATAAATGAGTTTGTCTCCTAATGATCACTGACAATAAAAATATTGGGGCTTAAGGAGAAGAAAATTGAAGAAGATGAGCAGAAATATGTAAACTAAATAGGACATAAGGAATGGCTCCCAGGAGGTCCTAGAGTCTTACTGTCTTAATTTTTCCCAGTTTCTGTCACTGTATATGAAATAATCAAGTGCTGGATGGATTTTCCCTATAATTTTATTTCTGTACTCAGGGCCAAGAAAGTTGGGATGGAAGTCCATTACAAGACCCTGGATTTCCATCATTTCATCATTTCTCTCTTCGTCCCCACTGCTGATGCTGATAATTCCACCATCAGAATAAATTTCCTCAGTCAGATGGCAAAGGAGGTGCTATGGTTGGAATGTGTCCCCAAAAGCTTGCGTTGAAAACGTCATCCCTAGTGTAGCAAAATTAAAAGAATCAATATCTTTAAGAGGTAAAGAGGCACTGCCCACATGAACAGATTAATGCCATTCTGTTGGAAGATGGTTTGTTATAATGGGGGAGTCTAGCTTCCTTCCTCGTTCTCTCTCTCTCTCTCTCTCTCTCTCTCTCTCTCTCTCTCTCTCTCTCTTTCCCTTCTGCCTCTTGTCATGGGATGACATAACATGAATGCTCTCACCAAATGTCAGTCCCTTGATCTGAAACTTCCTGGTTTCTCAAACAGTAAGAAATTTCTGTTTTGTAAATTACTCAGTCTCAGGTGTTCTGTTATAGCACCAAAAACAGACTAAGACATAGGGTTTATTCTGAATCTTGGAAAGGGTTGCCTGGGACACAGTGCTGACAAGGAACATGAGGCCAATCTGAATAATTGTTTAATTAATCTTTGGTGAAGCAGGGTAATTGTAATTTCAATTTTAGACAAGTGCAGATTGAGGCTGTTGGATGTTCAGTCAAGATTACTCAGGCTACAGTTGGTTATACAGGTCCAAAGTGCCACAGAAATACAAAATTTTTGTGTCTCGTAAAAATTTAAATTTAAGTATAAAATTTAAATTCTCACTGTTGTCTGCTGTGTCCATAATAAACACTGTAAACCAATCATGGGATCATGGGCTTGTTTCTTTTGAACCTAACTTGACTACTACCCCTCCTCAATGACTGATCTTCATAACCATCAACAACAATAGTTGAGAGAGACAAGAAACAAAAAAATGACTTTTATCACAAATCATACAATAAATTCAGGCTTAGCACTTTGAGTTAGTACAAAAAGATGGTAGCTAGTAAAGTTGTTTGTGATAATGAGAGCATTATTCAAATGACTGATCATGTTGTCTAGGTTGGATTAAAAAAAGAAAAAAATCAAGATAGATTAGAAAGGAACTTTTTTTCTTCTTATCAGTTCCAAGATTTGTGACATCTAGGTGCTGTAATCTCTCACCTGGTTCACTTAGTTTCTGTGAAGGTAATTCTTTGTATTTAAATTAATGTCTCTGGGTGGGGAATGAGCTTTGGAGAATCCTATCCTACCAACCATCTTGTTGACATCCACTCCAATCTGATGAGTTAAAACCAACATAATCCCCTGTCCTTGTATTATCAATTCTGGGACTAGGCATACTTTTTCCTCTTCTTATGTTAAGTAAGACTGAAACCAAGAGACTAGGGTTTCTTTTGCTCCACGAAGTACCTGCTCTTGAAAATAAAACTGTGCACCCATTAACTCCTTGCATTTAAGGCTAGCAACTCCTAAAGTGAGACTTCAAGGTTCTTGTCTTGCAGTGCCTTCCAATCTAAAAGTAGTAGGTCATCAACTGCCCAAACAGCCCCTGCTTTGTAACACCTGCCTGAAATCACCTGTCCTGGATCTAAAAACTTTATTATAAATACTTATGGAAATAAATGTAAACAACCCAGACAAAAAGAGGTTGTTCATTCACAGTTTTCAATTCAGGATAAGGATGTCAGCCACCATCTCTGACATTTGGCAGAAACTAAAGGCTGGCAGGGAGTGGTAAAGATGGACAGTGTTTTGTTTTTGTTTTTGGTTTTGTTTTTGTTTTAAGTGAGGCTGGGGGACTTTAAATATGTTCTGGTTGGAAGTTGTTGGCATGGGGAGTGAAAGTAACCAACTAGACTAACTAAAAGGACTGGTCTAACTAGAAGGAAGACATATATGTGATTGAGTTTGGGAACTTATTTGATTTTCTTTGTTTGGTCCTGGGTTAGAAGTGGAGGAAATGGGGGAGTTAGCAGCCATTGACTAAGTCCTGGATATTTTGGATCAATTGCTATAGAAATTGTGGCTTGGCCTCAGAGTCTGCTTGCTAAGGAAGTTGTGGGTCATATTAGGTCACCTATGATCTGGCCAGTGCTTGTTGTATGTTCAGTCTTTGTATCCTTCCTTAATTTTTTCAATTTTGAGATGGTGAGACTATGCTGTTTTTCATATTGCAGTAGACCTAACAGGTTTAGCTTTGCTTGATCCATTGGTGTCTCTGGTGGTCTTTTGAGGACTTAAATAATCCTTACCTTATACCACACACTGGGTTTAATCATAACTACATTTCCTTCCCATTTTTCTCAATGAGAGATTATGTCAAAGAAAAAAAAACACCCTGATTTCTCTTAAGATTGTACAGTTATCTAGCAATACATCTCTTCTTGGTGCCTTCTCTGCAGAGTCTGGCTTCCCTATCTTGAGAAGTCCATGAATATCACAGGCCTCTAGGGTCCAGCTTCCAGGATCCCAGCAGTCAATCCTTTCTCTGGCCAGAGGGCATAAGGCACAGTCTGGCCAATCCCATACAAAAGTGCCTCTTTGCTGACATTTCGCCTAACTGGTAGATCAGGCAAATGTAGGACAGCCCTAGACTGATACTGGGAAAGTACATAGAATAATCAAATCTGGAAGTGTTGAAGTTCCCAGGAATTCTATGTTAACAGAATAGCGGTGAGTTTTGCCAACAGCACAAATTCATCTTTTATATAATATCTATTGAACAAATAGTACATACTACAAGCTGGAAAGACAATGGCAAGGAAAGCAAAGACATAGTCGATGCCATATCTCACTGAGATATCAGTGCAGTGAGAGGAAAAAAAATCATTAATTAAATAATCTAACGAATAAGTATGAAATAGAGAAGTGTTAACAGGGGAATTTGAGAGGTTTCAGAAGGTATGCTTGAGGGACTAAACATTAAAATTACTTTATTACATAATATGCTCATGTAAAAGATACTCATAACAACACATTAAATAATTCATCAAAATAGCATTAGTAGATCTCTGCCTCCAGCTAAGATGGAGTAGCTGAGACTGAATTTACCCTCTGAACTGAAGCATCCCCAACCTGGACAATATCTGTATAAGACAGATACAACGTCGGACTACAAAAGACACAATCCTGAGAGACAGGAAACATTAAACAACATATGCTAACTTATTGGCTAGATTTTTCATCTGGGGGGAGGGGACTTACAAATATGAAAATGAGGGAAGAGGGGATCAGACTCCGAGTGCATCAATTGGAATTTGAGGTGTCAACATAAATTCAATCCCTGGTCCCACATATGGAGGTACTTTAAGACTGAGCTCTTAAAATGATGGTGATAACCTCTATGGATGTCTTCTTTATCTTTCTTCTTAAAACTACTCTTCCCCTGAAGTTCCCTTAGAAGGAAAATGTTTATTTTATCAAATACTTGCTGTACTCAGCAAACTTGTAGGCTCGGCCTTCCAATGATAGTTCATTGATCTTTCTTGGATTTGATTATTGCAGGTTCTTGCTAAAGTATAATTCTCAAAGGGCTGAAAATCACGACCCTTATGCAAATGTAAAATGAAATTGTGTCAAAGATCTTATTTAATTCATTGCCTCCTAAGAAAACAATATAAAAATACATTTAAAAAATTTAAAAATAAAACAAAAATAACCCCAAGAGTAGTGGGAGTGTGTATATATATACAATTTAATGAAGAAATACCAAGATAAGAATGCTGGGTACAAAACTGATTCATAAATTATGAACCATATAGTTAAGAGTTATCATTTCTAGTGAACATAAGTTATTCCCAGCTCTACCTGACGAGAATCTACTGGTTAACATGGGAACTTTAATCAATAATACTAAATGAAACCAATTACAATTCCCAGGATAACCCTCCTGTGGTTTTGCTCCTGTATGGCACTACAGTGATACGCTGTCCAGTTTTTTCCCTTATTGACAGGTTTTAGATAATATTTGTGATACTTCTGGGGGAAGGAGATGTGTACCAATCCCATGAGAAAGGGGGTATTTTGACACCATCTATTCTTCCCACCACAGAATCGCGAGGCTTCCTCAGGAGCAGTCAGCTTCTCTCAGAAAGGGCACATTCTTAAAACTCAAGTTTAGACAAAACTTTACTTAATCTGAGGGGCAGATAGGAGCCAAGAAATCTGTGGTTGAACATGTTTTAAAAATCATAATTTGGAAATAATATAGAAACAGGCAAAGTACTTATTTCATTAGTTTGCTTAAGTCACAAAATACAAAGCAAATATTTTTACAAACCCAAAGGAAATCCCCAGTGGTTTTGAAATAAAGCAATATAAGGAGAAAAAAATAATAGTTCACATTCTGGGGAGATATAAAAAATACTAAAATGGCAGATGGATTTTAAAAAATGAGACCTAGAAAAATTCAGAAATTTAAACATCAATTCTTAGAAAAATTACAAGTTGACCATTAACCTCAAAGTTCTTCAAATAAGTCTCCATACAGGGACCCAATATTAAACACAAAGGCTAAAGGGACAAAGTAGCAGATTCTGCTAGGCTTTCTATAGGACCTATTCATTCTATTTTTTGGAACAGGTAGAAACCTTTCACGGTGTCTCCTGTTCCTCTCTTTTCCCCAATTTTGCACTTTTTTTCCATTGGAATCTATGCAAAATAATCTGATACCAGAGAAAGGTTAAGGGATGAAAGCATGTCTCTGCTCCTCTTGGCATTAGTTGGGGTATCTGGAAAGAGGACTAGGGGCTGGAATCCTCTGAAGGCCTGCTTGTTCCCATTCACTCAGCGATGCTGGATGTCTGCTGCCACCTCAGTGGGGAATACAGCCAGAACACCTCACCTGCTCTTTCCATGTGGCTATGTGGCTCTAAATGACATAGGAAGGCCTCAGAGGCAGCCTCAGAACAAAGGTCTCTCTGCCCTCCCTCTTCCCTCCTGTCTCTCACCCCTCATTTTCCTCCAAACTGAGTCTTAGAATCCATAATTCCTCTTCCCAAAGCAGATCATAGAAACTAGAATCTCTTTTCCCCAAAGCAAGCCATAAAGCCTAAAATAATTACTCTATCTTTCCCCTGCCTCTCTGTGCAATGGCTGGCCATTAAGATATTCTCTGTCCTACCTTACATGATAGGTCAAATGTTAGGGAATAGACAGATGAGGATAGCAGGAACATAAGGCTAAGAAAATAATGCCGGATGTTTTCTCTGATATAAGAAGGCTGATTCATAGTGGGGTAGGGAGGGGGAGCATGGGAGGAATAGAAGAACTCTAGATAGGGCAGAGGGGTGGGAGGAGAAGGGAGGGGGCATGGGGTTAGAAATGATGGTGTAATGAGATGGACATCATTATTCAAAGTACATGTATGAAGACACGAATTGGTGCGAATATACTTTGCATACAACCAGAGATAGGAAAAATTGTGCTCTATATGTATAATATGAATTGTAATGTATTCTGCTGTCATATATAAATTTTAAAAATTAATTTAAAAAAAAGAAAAAAATTCTGTATAATAGGCCCTCTCTGCTGACCCCCACATACTTTCTTTTCCAAAAAGCAATTTACCTGCAGCCCTGCTTGGCCTCAGTGGACAGGATACGTCACATTCCTCAGGAAATTACCTGTTAACTGCAGGAGAAATATAGGCCTAAATGATGTGGATGGGAGGAACCCAGGAGACTTTTATGACCAGATCCTGAAACTCTGAAAGATAAGGAAAGTTCCTTCTAACCATAAAATCTATAAGAATATATGGTTTAGAATCCAATTAGAACCAGCATGGGCCAAGGTAACCTAGAATTGCCAATGAGAGACAATGGAGACTTGAAAGTCTGATGTCACCCTGCTGTCAGTCAAATGGACCTGGACAGGACTCTCTAGAAATTTCTCTGGGATTCCCAATAAAACTGGAGTGCAGGAAAGGTACATTGTCCCTCTCCTCTCTGAGAGGACCCACTCTCTCCCTTGAGAGTATCCTCACTCCCTTTCCTATCTTTTCAATAAACTCATTCCTGTTACTCTGAGTACTTGTCTGAAATCTTTCTGACTTGACCAAAAGACTCAGGGTTTGAATAGGGGGTCTTCATGCTTCTTCAGTTTCTTGAAAGGCACTGGCTCCATAACAATAAGACCCTCATTCCAGAAAGGTTCTGACTCCATTACCAGGAGGAAGGAATGATACATAGAAAAACCAAGAAGAATCTGTGTTTCCCTCCTCAGCCTACCCTTTTTGTTCAATCAGTTCCACATAGCTATCAATTCTTTTCTTTTTAAATATATTTTTTATTTGTTCTAATTATGTATACATGACAGTAGAATGCATTTTGGCACATTATACATAAATGTAGTATAACATCTCATTCGGCTGATTATACATGATATAGAGTTACACAGGTCATATGATCATGTATGCAAATAGGGCAATAATGTCCAATTAATTCTACTATCATCCCATGCCCCCTCCCCTCCACTCACTTCCCTCTGTTTAGTCCAAAATACCTCTATCCCCCCTGCCTCCACTTTATTATGAATTAGCATCTGTGTATCAGAGAAAATATTTGACCTTTGGTTCTTTGGGATTGGTTTATTTTGCTTAGCATAATATTCTCCAGTTCCATCCATTTACTGACAAATGCCATTCTTCTTTAAGGCTGAGTAATATCCCATTTTCTTTATCCATTCATCTGTTAAAGGGCACCTAGGTTGGTTCCATAGTTTAACTATTGTGAATTGAGCTGCTATAAATATTGATATGCCCGTGTCACTGTAGTATGCCGATTTTAAATCCTTTGGGTATAAACCTAGGAGTGGAATGACTGGGTCAAATTGAGGTTCCATTCCAAGTTTTCTTAGGAATCTCCATACTGCTTTCCAGAGTGGTTATACCAATTTGCAGTCCCACCAGCAATGTATGAGTGTACCCTTTTACCCACATTCTTGCCAACATTTATTGTTGCTTGTATTCTTGATGATTGTCATTCTAACTGGAATGAGATGAAATCATAGTGTAGTTTTGACTTGCATTTCTCTAATTGCTAGAGATGTTGAACATTATTTTCATATATTTGTTGACCATTTATGTTTCATCTTCTGCGAAGTGTTTGTTCAGTTCCTTTGCCCATTTATTGATGGAGGAGCTGTTCATTCTTAATTTGAATCTAAGCATAAAACAGACAGCTTGCCCTGGGTCTTTGGGTCATGTCACATAGAACTGTGACAAGATAAATTTGTTATGATTATTTCTTGGTTGACCTCCCTTTATTGTAGGATTTGTTAGAAATGACCCTTAGAATGGGTAAGAGAAGAAATCACCTCCTTCCTCTCTTATAGCTTCCTCAGCATAATGGATGGCTACCAGGGTGAGCAGAGGAAAACACGCAAAGTAGAAGACATCTGTGACATATTACCTTTTGTGACCTAGCTTTAGGAGTCATGTATTATCATTTTTGCTAAAACTTACACATTCAAGGGAAATTATGAGATTCCTCCTTTTGATAGAATTGTCAAAGAATCAAGAACATATTTTAAAAACATCATCATAATGATGCTTTGTTATTCATCTTTTTCCACTCCTTGAACTCTGTCTTGTGGCAATGGGGAGGTTCTCAGTGTGGAAATCCATTTTCTTTAATTTGGTTATTTATTTAATTTTTTCCTATCATCTATATTCTGTTTTCTTCCTTTATGGTTTGCCAACTGAACTTTTGAAACTAATTTTCTTTCTTTTTTTTGTGAAACTAATTTTCTTATCTTTTCTGTCCTGTCTTCTTTCATCCCTCTTTTCCTTCAGCACCCTCCTTTAGTCACCAATCTCAATGAGCTTCTCTCATATTGATTTGATTGTGTCCACTAGAGAAGCTGGAACTTCTCTCTTCATATTAATTTCCAGGAAACTCCTTCCACTCAATCTTCTAATCATTACAAGGATTTAAAAAATTACTGCCAACCTATTTTTCATTCCCAAGAGCTCTTTGGAGTCCTCTGATTTTCTAACAGGCTGTTCTTATTGCATGAATACAATGATTCTCATTTCTCTAAAGATATTTACACATTTAGCTTTACATCTTAAAAATTCAGAATATGCAAACTTAGAATAATATGAGGGCCACCCATTCCATGTACTCATCACCTGGCTTCTCTAAAAAAATAAAAGGTAGGTGAAGGCTGCCAGGCAGAATAATAAGAGGATATGTAAATATCATTCCAAAGCTGAGATCTCAGTTCTTATTCCTTGCTCAGCTATCAGAAACCAAGTACACAGTTACCTGTGTATTGTGTCCTAGGGATGGCCACAAATTTGGGAGCTTAAGACAGCAGAAATTTATTATTTCTCATTTTGGAGGACAGAAGTCAGAAATCAAGGTGTCATGTGATCTCTGAGGAGGGTCCATTCCTTACCCCTCCCATAGTTCCAGACTCCAGGTGCCCACAATCCTGTTGCTCTCAGCTTACAAATGTATCACTCCTATCTCTGCCTCATTGTCCAATAGGATTCTCCTTGTGTCTTTCGTCTCCTCCTATTTTCTCCTCTTATAAGGACAATTATCATTTGATTAGGGCCCACCCTGATTTCATATGACCTCATCATAATTGAACACAAATACCTTATCTTCAAATAACCACCCCGTCTCACATTCAGGAGTACCAGGGTTTGGGACTTCAACATACCTTTGGAGGGGGGAAATGTAATTCAGACTCTATTATATCTCCTTCTCTCTGCTCCCCACCATAGGAGACCCGATGACAGTTTTTGCTAAACTCTTCCAAGCCCCCTTTTTCCCCAAGTCAGGCCCCACACTAGTACCTCTACCTTTCAGGATGTCCCTTTTTTTAGAATATAATCCTTTTGGCAAACAAATTTGACAATATTGACTACTCTTGTTAATAGATTCTACCTTTGAGTACTCACTTAAGAAGAAAAAAACATTAAAAGCATTTTCCTAGTGTTCGACGCCTGACTCAGACATGTTTTTAAAATCTGCCGATTAGTTTTAAGTCCATTTCTCAGGGATTTAGGAATGCGGTTGCTATCTAGTTTGTCTTTGTAAGCCTCAATCTAAAACTTGAAAGGAAAACCAAAGTATAGGGATAACCTTTCAATCGTTTAGCAAATTACATTTTTGTTAAGTCTCCCTCATTTTCTACACAGATCCATGGGCACACATTTCTTACCGTGGGTTCCTTTTATTTCAGCCTTGGCCACTCCAAGCCAGGAATTGCACATGTAAGTGTGAGTGCATGGGGGCAGTGATGACCTCACACAGATTTCGCTTCCCCATTCTCATCTCCTAATTAAAATGCTGGTGCCATTGGGTAGGGAGAGTTCTGAGTAAACTGCCTTGCAGGCATGAGTCAGATACCTACCATTGTGTTGTGGGTGAGCCTGCCTTCTGTTGGGCATTACTGGGTGGCGAAAGTGCTTGCCTATATTTCTTCTGCAGATGTCACACCTTGTCATCAGCTATCCCCACCACAGACATCTGTTCCCTTTGAGTAAATGCCACCCTCCAAAGGGTTTTATCCTTTCTACAGGATAAAACATGCTTTGCACAAAGTCCATTCCTGATTCAATGAGGGGCACAAAGAACATTCTTCTCTGGAGAGAACAGATGATCTAAAATGTAGAGGTTACAAAGTTTTGCATTTTTCCCACTGGTTGCATCTTATCAAAGGAAAGATTCCAATTGCCAAATCATGAACAACTGATGGTGTGCATTAGTTAATTTACCAGAGTGAAAAGAAGAAAAAAAAAGGAGAACTAATAAGTGTTTTGGTTGACAGACACAGGAGCCTTTCCATACAACAGAGCAAAAGAGCTGGAAAGAGATGTATTTCTCTGTATTTCTTTACTCTTTGCCTGGGGGCAGTGCAGCCCCTGTCTTTGAACGAGGTCAGGTGCATTGTGCATGCCCACAATTTAAAGAGCATTGAAAGATTCCTGGAGGGGGTGTATCTTCAGCAACAAATGGCTTTGTGGGGGAGAAGAGGGGACCCCACACAGCCTGCCTCTTTATTTCCCAAAGGTAGGGGCCCTGCAGGCTCTTAACAAACTGGGGTGGGTTAACACCTGCTCCCAGGAAGAATGTACTCATGCTCTCTGGTCACAGGGAGCTGATTTCCTGATGGGCAGGCTGGAGGCCCTATTCAGGGGAATATTTGTGTCTCCATATCAACAAGAAACGGACAGTAGACAAGTGTACCATGTTTTCCAAGTTGAAAGGTCAATTGGCACTAACTCTCAAAGCACGTACAAGGAAAACAATAACCCCTGAAAATGTCAAATATGTACATATTTGTATGTTGTGTATAGCTGTTCACTCTTGTATTTCAACATTACCTTTGAATATATAAATATTTTTATTAAGTATTATCATGCACTTGAGTAATTAAGGAAATTTCAGGTACACTGAGCAAATCAGTCAGATAATTGATACTTCTATTGAGGTTTATTGTGTGTGGCTACCAGAGAATATATGATTTGAGGAATATTTTAATGACAAGTCATTGTTCCTGCAGTAGTTAGCAGATTATTTGGAGTACTGGACATGTACACATATAGCATTTCTAACAAATCAATAAGTATAAACTTGTATAACATACTACAAGTATTAGTAGATGATATCAATGCTTAGGATCTGTCAAGTGGAAGAATAAATAAGAGTCAACTACAAGTGTTTTTTAGAAGAATTTCTTATATTATTATAGGGGATGTGAATCCTACCCTGGAGACTTGGGCCTGGAAAAAATGTCACTTTTTTACCATTTTCAAATGAATTAATTAATTCAGACTTTTCTAATAACCCAAAGGTGGTGTGTTTACCTCTCTGCTCTGAACACATAGAAATGACAGATGAGATATTAAAAGCAGAAAAGCAGGAAGATCTAATCAGGCTCCAGTACAAGAGAAATATCTCTGTGGACCAGAAACAAAGGAAAATATAAACAGTAGGTTTTCTGGGCTCTGAAAGTAGGCAGTGGTGACTGAGAGCTTGTTCCCTGTGGGACAAGGAATTCTAGAAGTATTGAGCCATAGAGTAAAGCCAAGCCCCTGTTTGATGCCAGAGGCCAACAGGGCCTTCCACTTTACTGGGATTACGACTTCAGAGGAAGCTGGGAGCCTGGGGAGACAAGAACAAAGATTTCCAGGAACTGAGCCAACTGTGTGTAGACACCACAATGGATCTGTTATACCCTTCAGTGTCTCCTAGGGGCAGTAAGTCCCAAGTCCAGTTGTAAACCTGGTCTGGGGTTAGGAGTAGGAGAGCTGACCAGGTAGAGACACCATCAAACTCTTAGGGAGGGAAATCTTTGAAGGGAATGCTCAAAATGTACTTGCAAACTGAAATTTTAAAACACTTCAAGAAGTCTAATTTCTACAAGGAGAGGATAGGCCTAAAACAGAAGACTTTGGAAGAGTTCTTATTTTCAAACGAAATTTATTTTAGAGAATAGTCTGAAAAGACATCAGAATAAATTTGTTGGGGGTGGTTCAAAGACATAAATAAAGCCACTTACACATTAAAGAAATAAATTATGGAACAGAAATAGGCAGCAATGAAATGCAAATGAGACAAATTAAATCACATCTTCATTTCCCACAGTTCTGGAAGGGCTGCACACCAACCTTCAGGTCACAGTCAGACTCCTTCACCTACCCAGGAAGGGATGATAAATCTGTGAGTGTAAATTGCTCTATAAGGGGAATGCAAGATTGCTATCATTAATCCATCCTCATCATTGCTATTGCTACTATCCCTAGGCCCTGTGCGGCTCCAGTGACAGGGGTGCAGGGATTATTGTGAAGCTGAGAGCCTTTCCACCCAGGACTGAGACTTCCCACTTGCATCCTCTCAGTACTTATTTCAATGAACAGGATGTTTCCAGGAAGGACACTGGTACTACCTCTCTTAGGACATTTCCATCACTTTTGTGTTTAAATAGACAAGTTCTCAGGCTCTACCCATAAATTTTGATTCTCTTGATCTGGGGCAGAGCTTGGAAATTTAGTATTTCTGAGAAGCTCCCCTTGTGATTTTTTAAAAATATTTTTAGTTGTAAATGGACATAATAATTCTATTTTTATTTATTTTGTGTGTGTGGTGCTGAGGACTCAACCCAGTGCCTCACACATGCTAGGCCAGTGCTGTACCACTGAGTCATAACCCCTTTCGATTCATATGCAGTAATCCTAGCAATTATTTCTTATAATCATCTGTCAAGGCAAGACCAGAGAAAACAGCCCTTGCCCAGGTCACACAGCTAATTGTTGACTAAATAAAGTCCAACCCTTTCTTCTGCATATATATCAGTTTTAATTCCTCTCTTTTTTTAAAAAAAAATATTTTTTAGTTGTTGATAGACCTTTATTTTATTTACTTATATGTGGTGCTGAGAATCGAACCCAGTGCCTCATACATGCCAGGCAAGTGTGCTACCGCTGAGCCACAGCCCCTCCCTAATTCTCTCTTTTTTAAATTTCACTTTTTATAGTTTCTTTTTTTTTTTTTTTTTTTTTTAATTTTTTATTGTTGGCTGTTCAAAACATTACATAGTTCTTGATGCAAGCTAAAGTCATTGGTTTGACAGAAGGGTTTGGTGCTTTAGTGGAATCCCCAAAATTTTAATACCTGTGTTTTCATTTTTATTCAATTCAAATTACTCTTTCAATTTCCTTTTTACATTCTGCTTTGACCCTTGGCTAATGCATAGGTGTTAATTTCCAAATATTTGAAGATTGTATTTTGTCTTTAATTCTTTGTAACCAGAGAAAAATATCATGTGTGATTTTTTTTTTAATTTATTGAGACTTGTTTCATGGCCCAGAATATGGTTTATCTTAGCAAATGTTCTATATACCCTTGGGAAGAATATGTATTCTGCTGTAGATGGTAGAATGTTCTGTAAATGTTGATTGGGTCAAGTAGTTTAAGGGTGGTGTTCAAATTTTCTTGCTGATTTTCTACCTGCTTGACCTATCATTATTGAAAGAAGGATGGTGAAATATCCATATTGTGAGTTTGTCTATTTTTCTTTGTAGTTCCATCAATTTGGGTTTCATAACTTTGAAGCTCTGTTACTTCCTTGTATGAATGTTTAAGATTGATATGCAGTCATGCATCACTTATTATGTTCTGTGATATGTATGAATGTACATTCAAATGTATTGAATGCCTACGGAAATGTAGGCAATTTTGTCATTTTGCAAACACCAAAGTGTATTTACATACAGTAAGATGGCTTCAATGCACTAGCTGATATGATCATATGGGACCATCATCCTATATACACTCTATCACTAACCAAAACTTTCTGTTATCATATATTGTAACTCTATTTGTATTAAAAATCTCATACAACATTAATTTTGTTTAGTCAGATATTTATTAAACCTATTTAAATATTAAAAATTATATCCCTCTCTATGTAATTACCATGTCTTGTGCTTTTAATTACTTTGTGTAGATCCACATTTGTGTCTGACATCTTTTCCTTCTATCTAAGAGACATCCTTTAATATGTTTTGTAGTGTGTGAGGCTACTAGTGATGAATTCTTTCCACCTTTGGAAAAAAAGTTCTTTATAATGCCCTTGTTTTTAAAAGATAGTTTTGTCATGTATAGAATTCTAAGTAGGCAGTCTTTCTTTTAGTATTTAAAGGATTTTTCTCCACTGTCTTCTCACTTGCACTACTTTCTATGAGAAATCTATAGTCATCCTTATCCTGGTTCCTCTGTATGTAGTGTGTTTTAATTCCCTGACTTTTCAGACGATTTTACTTTATCACTGGTTTTGAACATTTTGACTAATATGTATCTTGGTGTAATTTCACCTTCTTTGGATTCTTTGGGCTCCTTGCATGTGTGGCTTTATAGTTTTCATATAATTTGGACACATTTCAGCCATTGTTCTTTGAAATATTTTTTTGGCTCCTTTCCTGCCCCTTTGAAGACTACGTGTTACGTGTTTCTTAGACTGCCTGAAGTTTCCCCACAATTCACTGAAGATTTGTTGATTATTTTAATTCTTATTTTTGTTCTATGTGCTTCATTTTGGATAGTTTCTATTTCTCTGTCTTCGGACTCATTTACCATTTCTTTGGTAGTGTCTAATCTGACAATGATAATATCCAATGTGCTTTCACCTCAAACTTTGCAGTTTTTAATCTCTCAGATTTTATTTGCATCTTTTCATCTTGCATTTCTCTACTAACAATCTTTATTCTTTCCTCTGGAATTGTGAATATCTATAATAGGATTATAACAACTGATTTAATGCCCTTTGTGACAAATTCTATAATTTGTGTCAGTTCTAGGTAAGTTTTAGTTGATTCATTTTTCTCCTCATGCTTCTGGTATGTCCTGATTAGGTACCAGAAAGTCAGATTTTACTTTGTTGGGTGGTGGATATTTTGAGAGTCAAATAAATATTCTTGAGCTATCTTCCTGGATGCAGTTAAATTTCTTGGAAACAGTTTAATCCTGCTGGGTGTTACCTTCAAGCTAGAACTTTTGTTAGGTGAGATGAGAGCAGAATTTAGTCAAAGGCTAAATTCTGCCCTACTGTGGAGGCAAAACCCTTCTCTATATCTGGTGCTCTATATATTGTGAGATCTGGCTGGTCGGAATAGTCACTATTCCCATTCCTTTGTGATCTCTAATATTTTTAGATGGTTCTTTCCTTATCCTTAAATAGTATATTCTGTCATTTTCTATTACTATAACAAAATACCTGGAAATAGATAATTTATAAAGAAGTTTATTTATTATGCAGTTCTATTGTTTAGAAAGTCCAAGCATCTGCTTGGCACCTAGTTCTTTCTGCATGATGACATGGCATAAGAAATCACCTGCTGAGTCAGAGCAAGTATCCTAGCTTGGCTCTCATTTCTTTTTATAAAGCCATGAATGTCATCATGGGTGCCCATTCTCATGGCCTCCCTTAATTCTAATTATCTCTTAAATGCCTCATCTTCAAATATCCACCTATAAATTTGGGGATTAAGTCACTAAGACACAACCTTTTTTGGCAGGGGTCGAGGGATACATTCAAACCATACCAAGGAATTTCCTTCAGTGCATACACTGACCAATACTCAGCTGAAAGTCCTCTTCAGGTCTCTAGAGTTTTTTCACTGTTTATCTGTTTCCTCTCCAGAACTTTGGACTATCCTGACTCCAAGTTTCATTTTCTCAACTCAGGGAGGTTGCCAAGCTTTGCTGGAGTTACCTCTCCCTAGGCCACACATGGAAACTATTTCTAGACAATAAACTAGAGAAACTGTAGGGTTCACCTCATTTGATTTTGTTGTTGTTGTTGTTGTTTTTCTCTTTCAGGTATTCACTAACCTTCATATCTGGTGTCCAAGGTCTTAAAAACTCTTACTTCCTATATTTTGTTCATGGTTTCAGTCCTTTCCATTTGAAGAGTTAATCTGTTCCCTGTTATTCCATTTTGATCAGAAGCAGAATCCCCTTCAGTTTATTTATGAAGTAAAGAATTTAATTCTGTGGAGCCAACCTAGGTGCCCTTCAATGGATGAATGGATAAAAAAAAATGTGGCATATATACACAATGGAATATTACTCAGCACTAAAAAAATAATAAGATCATGGCATTTGCAGGGAAATGGATGGCATTTGAGCAGATTATGCTAAGTGAAGTTAGCCAATCCCCAAAAAACAAATGCTGGATGTCTTCTCTGATATAAGGGGGTGACTCAAAATGGGGAAGAGAGGAAGAGCATGGGAAGAAGATTACCTCTACATAGGGCAGAGGGGTGGAAAGGAAAGGGAGGGAGAAAGGGAATTGCATGGATGGTGGAAGGAGACCCTCATTGTTATACAAAATACATGTGTGAAGATGTGAGAAAAAAAACGAATAGTGTTACCCTAGATTAGGTAGAGAGAAGTGATGGGAGGGGAGGGGAGGGGTTGGGGAGATAGGAAGGATAGTAGAATGAAACAGACATTATTATTACTGTGTGTATATATGTGACTGCATGACCATTATGATTCTGCAACCTGTATACTCAGAAAAATGAGAAGTTAAATCCCATCTTATTCAAATGTATGATATGTCAAGGTCATTGTACTGTCATGTGAAACTAATTAAAACAAAAAATAATGCATAAAAAGAATTTAATTTATGTAAAGGAAAATATTACTATTGTCCTGGCCTAATGTCATGTGAATATAGCAAAAATCACAGAAGTGCTTTTAAAAGACAAAATTGAAAGAAGTATCTATCTTCTCCAAATCATTCATATACAACCAAAATAGAAGACTTAGATGGGGAAAGAGATGCAATGACACACAATTTCTTAGTGAGAAGAATAAAACAAGTTCATTTTTCTTTCAGTGTGATCAGTATTCTTACTGTCTTTCACTGTTTTAAACTACCTTAAACTTTCCAATTAAAAAGGAGAGATTTCATACTCTTATAAAATATGCCTGGTCAAATAATAATGCATTTACATTTAAAAGCCATAAATAACCAGCCACTGGTTTGACTTAATATGTGCCAGGATAAAAACATTTTTTCAATCTCCTTATGAACACGTTAGAGTCAAAATCATCCACATTCCTCCCACTGAAATAGAATAAATTTTCAGTTTATCTGGAAATGAAAGGGTTGTTTAATGTTGAGTTATGGAATTTAACACCGGTTTAAGGTCACCTCACCTTATAAACTCTGCTATTTTTATAAAAAGCAGGAGGATGACTAGCTCTCCATTTGGATAGGTACTTTAATCCACTAGGTACCATAAGTATGATCACCTGAGGTCTTCAAGATTTCCAAGGGCCTGTTAAAATGTTCGAAATATGCAAAAAGAAATTGTTTCCAAATATTTTTTTAAATCATAAAATTAGAACTTGACTTTGTTTCTAAATATAAAACATGGTACCTGTAATTACAACTCAACTCTTCTATTTCTATATTTATTTGATTATTCAATTATTGAAATGGGTTGTCAGTTCATTCTAAGATGCTTGACATAATATGAGCGCATTGACTACAAGTAAAAGAGCTCAGGGCCACTTAAAGACTTGTAAATGCCCATATTCAGTGACTGAAATTTCAGAGAGTAATCAGAATGTTGCTGGTTGCTTTTATTTAGAAATAATGATTGATTTCAATAAATACCTGTTTAGTTAAGATACTTCTTTTTTTTCCAATTTACCAAATGGAAATGTTGCTTACATAATACCTCGTTTGCATTTTTATCTCTTGAATTTTCTTTGCCAGTAAAGCCAGTACTCAAATACGATCAGAGATATCCACATCCAAATTGAAATAGGTCTGTCTCTCAGTCATCTTCTTTTGGAATTTTAAGAGGTGTAATTGTCCTGGGGCTTCTGGAATACAATGCCACTTGTATTTTTCAGTTTTTCTAAATCAAATAAATCTTTCAACACCAGTCCACCAAGGTTGATGAAAAGTTTGGTTATCAGAGCTTCATCAATGCTCTTAGAAGATCCCCAGGTTGATATTGACAAGAAAAATGGTAGTTAAACCTAGCAGGGATGGTTTTCTTTCCTTCTTTCACAGGCCTTTAAGGATATATAAAACAACTGGTACCAAAGAAAGTCCCTTAAAACTATCCTCCATATCCCACCACACTTAGTTAGGGGGCTTTTGCCAAGACCCTCAAGCCTATGTTTAGCTCCCAATTTCAGAGTTATTTCTATCTGAGATTCTGTCATCTAAAGCCCAATGACATAATTAAAAATATATATTTGCTTTCTGCTCTAGGATCCTGACACAGCATTCTTATAATCCTTGTTATAGTAGTGAGAGAGATGCTAGGAGCATCTTTTGTGTTAATATTCGGTCTTTGACCCTGGTAACAAACACAGAGATTTAAACTCCTTGGAATTTTTTGTTCCAAGGCCATTTTTTGTTCTATTTGGGGAATTTTGAATGGGCTTCTTGGTAGCTTCAGGTTGGGGACTTACAACCAGAAAGATTAAAAAACTATGATTAGAAACTCCTAACTTTGAGTTTCCACCCCAATTCTCCATGAAGGAGAGAACAGCTGGAGACTCAGGTAATATTGGCCAGGCCTTGTGATGAAGCCTGCATAAAAACTCCTAACATGTGGGGTTCAAAGAGCTTCCATGTTAATGAACAAATCCATGTGTTGGGAAGGTAATATACTCCAACTCAACAGGGATAGAAGCTCCTGTGCTCAGAACCCTTCTGTTCATATGATTGTTCATTTGTATCGCTTTATAATAAACCAGCAAACATAAGTGTATGCTTCCCTGAATTTTGTGAGTTGCTATAGCAAATTATTAAGCTTCAGGAGATGGTCATGGAAACCCTCAATTTTTTTTCATGCCAATTCATGTCTTTATACATGTATTTTATTTTTTTTGTTTTGTTTTTTGCATTACAATTCTTATTACACATATATACCCCAATTTTTCATATCTCTGTTTGTATATAAAGTAGGTAGTCACCCAATTCATCCAAGTAGGAAAGAATTAAAGGTAACCTGAGGTTACCAATATACAATTGACATATGAGGTGGTACTAAGCACTTGACCTGTGAAGTATACACTAACTTCAGGTAGATAGAGTCATAATTGAATTGTAGGGCACAAATTTTGACTGGAGAACTCATTGAAGTGGGTCTGCTTCCCCTCCAAAAACAAAACTCTGGTGTCATAAATGTTGTGAGAATAGAGGAAATTTGTCTGATTTTCCTATTTAGGTTCATTCTCTCTTCTTCCCACATAGGAATAAGTCTCATTTTTTTTCAGACAATGCAGCCATTCCCTCAATGAATCTAAAGCAGGGTTACCATCACATGGTTCAAAAAATGCTGATGTTCCATGGACGTCCATCAAATAATCTGTATATTTTAAAGTTTCCAAGGAATAAAACCATATAAGCTATAGAAACCCAAATGGATAAAATTTTTAAAAAGAAGCTGCCCAAGACACATCATTACCAATATGCCTAACATAAAAAATAATAAACTATTAAAAACTGAAAGAGAAACATGTCAGGTCACATTTAAAATTAAACCAATAAGGCTCACTTCTGACTTTTCAAATCACACTCTAAAATCAAGGAGGGCTGGGAATGAGATATTCCAAGTCTGAAAGAATACAATTGCCAGCTAAGATTGCTATATCTAGAAAAGCTATCTTTCAAAATTGAAGAAATAAAAAACTTTCTATTATGAAGATAAACCAAAAGAATTCATGATCACTAAGCCAGCACTATAAAAAATACTTAAAAATATACTGCACACAGAGGAACCTAAAACAAACCATAAAGCTCTCAGATGAATAAAAGTTCTCTGGAAAGGCAAGTCAAGTAAATGATAATTAAGGTCAAATTAAATATAGGAAACAAACTAAACTGGCAAAAAATAAATAAAATAACATTTATCTATGCTGGATATAAATGGTCTCAACTGTTCAATTAAAAAGCACAGGTCATCAGAATGAATTTTAGAAACAAGATCCAACTATATGCTGTTTGCAAGAGACCCATCTTACATGCAGAACATGCACAGGCTGAAAGTAAAAAGACAGAAAAGGATATTCCATGCAAATGAAGTCCAAAAACAAGCAGTAATAGTTATTTCAAGCAAAAATTTTTTTAAAAAAAGATCATTTCATACTGGTAAAAGAAAACAATCCAACAAGAAGATATAATGATAGTAAATATTTATGCCCCAAATATTGGTGTAGCTTATTACACAAAAATGAACACTTTTTCACATTAAATCATAGATAGAGCCTAATACAGTAATAGTGGGTTATTTTAACATACCTCTCTCACCAATAGGCAGGTAATTCAGACATAAAATCAGTAAAGATACTTTAAACCTAAATAATGCTATAAATCAAATGGACCTAATATTTAATCCAAAAACAACTAAATTTACTTTCTTCTCATCAGCTCACGGGAAATGTTCCAGAACAGACCATATTATAGGCTATAAAGTAAGTTTTTAGCAAATATTAAAAAATATATATTCCTGTGCATCTTATAATGGAATGAAATTAGAAATCAATAGCAAGAAAAATTATAGAAACCATAAAACACATGGCAATTGAAAAATACTCTTTTGAATGAGGAATGGATTATAGAATAAAGAGATGAGAAACTTAAAAATTTCCTAGAATCAAACAAGAATAGTGATATAACATTTCAAAATCTCTGAGACACAATGAAGACAGTTCTGAGCAGAACGTCAATTGCATTAAGTGCCTATATTTTAAAAAAACAGGAAGATCACAAATAAATAACCCAATGCAGTATCTCAAGGCCCTAGAAAAGCAGGAACAGACTAATCCCCAAATCAGCAGAAAACAGGAAATAATTAAGATCAGAGCCAAAATTCATGAAATTAAGAATTTAAAAAAAGACCCAAATCAACAAAATTAGAGATGAAAAAGGAGTTATCACCAGAGGCATTGATCAAGTCTAGAAGGTCAAAAAGGATGATTTTGAAGACTTATATTACAATAAATTGAAAAGTCTAGGCAATATTGACAATGTTTAGACAATTATGACCTACTCAAATGGAACCAGGATAATACAGAAAACCTAAACAGACTTATATCAAGCAATGAGATTAAAATAGTAATAAAAAACATTCCAACAAAGAAACGCTCAGAACCAAATGGATTATCAGCATAGTATTGGCATAAAAATAGATGTGAAGACCAAAGGAACAGATTAGAATATGTGGAGAGAAATCCACATAAATACTGTGAACTCATCCTTGACAAAGTTGCCAAAAGCATGAGTTGGAGTAAAAATAACTTCTTTAACAAATGGTTCTGGGAAATCTGGGTAGCCATATGTAGAAGAAAGAAACTAAAGCTTTACCACTCATCTTACACAAAAATCAACTCAAAGTGGATCCAAGACCTAGGAATTAGACCAGAAACACTGAAACTGCTAGAAGAAAATGTAAAGGCAACGTTCCAACATATTGGGACAAACTCTAACTTCTTTAATAAGACTCCTGAGGCTCAAAAAAATAAAATCAAAAATCAATAAGTAGAATAGCATTATATTAAAAATCTCCTGCACAGCAAAACAAATAATTAAGAATGTGAAGATTGAGCCTACAGAATGGGAGAAAGTCTTTCCTTGCTACTCCTCAGTCAAGAGATTGACCAGAATATATAAAGATCCCAAAACACTTCACACCAAAAACCCCTAATAATCCACTTAATAAATAGGTAAAATATCTAAAGAGATATTTCTCAAAGCAAGAAATACAAGTGCTCAACAAAGGCATGAAAAACTGTTCGACTATGTTATTTGCATTTATGAATATGTCAAGATGAACCCCACCATTATGTATCACTACAATGCACTAAATTTTTGTAATTAATGAAAAGTATGCAAGCATCTGTTTCTAATCAGTTTACAAATTGGTAATGAAATATTAACTATGACTTTTACAGAAACCCCATTGGATGCTTCAGAGAATTTCTCCCATCTAGAAAAGTGTGAGTGTGAGATAAGTCCTTGGTGGCTGTGTGGGTGGGTTAGGCATTTACTAATGTGAATTCTGCTAGGAAGTCCAAAAACAGCTGTTCACACAATGCCACTCACAGTGCTGTCTTTGTTTTCTTTAGCTTCCCCATTAAACAGAAGGCCAAAAAGACCCAAACAGGGTTCTCACTACTCACAAGGAAATGTTAACACCCCTCAGGGCTTTGGAGTGTGTGAGACGGAGAGCTCAGCTTCATGCCACATACAGTAGGAATATGGTGAACGGTAAGTGAAATCATAGAATGAAGTCTAAACTCTAAAATCCTTCTGTCATTATTCCTTATGAACCTTGTTAGAGATTTTAGGAAAAGCTAGGAAACATTTTTTAAAAGAAAAGAATGAGTTCAGTCAGCAGGGTAAATATTGCCTGGTAAAAGCCTAAATTAGAACGTCTCTTCCTGTGGGTAAACCTGAAATCAAGCCCAACACAGTACAGCAGCACTCTGTGGGTATTTTTCTCCCCAGACACTAGAGTAACCAGTAGATCTGATGTCAACCATCATAAATGAATCCCAGAGCAGTGCAATACAACCAAGAACAAGATTTTTAAATGTTGCCTAAGAGCTGCCTCCTCAGTCATTATCAACAAAGTTGTACCATAATCATCTGTAAGTGCTTCTGCCTTTCTAATTATACCATGCAATTAACACCTCATTCTACCCTACTCTCTTCTCTGAAACTGACTCTTTAGCACTTTGTTTTGTCACCATAAAATATAGTTAATTATCACATTGTCTTCTCACTAATTGCCATTTGAGATTATATTGTTTCCTCAACTAAGTTTTAAACTTCTTGTGAAGAAAAAATATTGAAACTCTTTGGCATATCAAAATAACTAAAATAGGCCCAAGCACTAATGGATACACAACTCCATGATCAGTAATTGACTAACTTTTAGGTTGAAACCACACATCAAAAATAAAACAGTACTGGGGGCTGGGGCTGTGGCTCAGTGGTACAGCATGGGTGAGACACTGGGTTCGATCTTCTACAACTAAAGCATATTTTAAAAAAATAAATAAAATAAAACAACTGGATTATGTCTTAGTTCCCCCCCCCCCAAATTAGATGTTGCTTCACAGATTATTTGAAATTTAAAAAAAAAATTTTTTAAAGTCCCTTTTAGAAACCCAGTATGGTTTGGAATGGTTTGAGTGTGTATCTCAAGGGTTCATGGGTTGAAATTTCATCCCTATTGTGAGGTACTAAGAGGGTGGAAACTTGTCCCAACTGTGGTATTTTTGGGAGGTGAATTACCTGAGGTCATGGGGCAGAGCCCCCATGACTGAATACTAGTAGCTTTATAAGGAGAGGAAAAGAGACCGGAAGAGACACACATGTTCACCTTGTCTCTTGTCATGTGCTATGGTTTGGGCATGATTGGAGTGTCCCCCAGGTATCCATTAGCATTAGAGGTGTGGTCTGAGTGGGAAGTGCTATGGTAACTTGAAGAGGTGGACTCCAGTGGTCAGTCCTTAAGTCCTTGGAGGTAGTTCTACTGTGACCCTTTGAGTTCTCAAGAGAGGGTTGCGATAGAAAATCAAAACTGACCCCTCCCATTCTCTTGGCTTCCTGGACAGGATATGAAGAAACTACACACACACTGCACCATCCACCATTTACCATGAGGCTCTTGCCAGAGCCAGAGTCTGCATCTCTTTGGACTTTCAGCCTCCAAAAGTGTGAGCTAAGTAAACCTCTTCTCTTATAAAGTCACTTGCCTCAGATATTTTGTTGTAGGACAATAAAACTGATGAATACACTGTGCCTCTGGTCTTCATTTGCCTCAGGACTCTGCTAGTACAAAGCCCATCACCAAATGTGGGGGAACTTCCAGAACTGTGAGCAAAATAAATATATATATATATATATATATATATATATATATATATATATATATATATATTTTTTTTTTTTTTTTTTTTTTTTACAAAGCTCCTAGCCTCAGGTATTGTGTTATAAGAACTTAAAACAGACTAACATGCAGTCCAGTTAGAAAAGTGCAATACCTCAGAATTACGGTGACCTCATAGGAGAGTGAAGTTAATATGGAATTTCTCTTACAAATGGAATTATTTTATTCTAATTTGAGTCTTAAGTTGGCTTGATTAGATTAAGAAGGGTAGAAACATTCTTCAAGCCTGTTTGGAAGGGTTAAATTTAGGGCAGGTGGAAGGCTGAAGATATAAAGAACAAAAACCCCATGCCAAAGATCTTCCCGAGGGAGAGGCTTTGTGGCTATCTGATGAAATTCCCAGTGTCTATCACAACCTTCAAAGCACAGGATAATGCACAGCCCAGAGCAGGCTGCTGGTTCTATCTGCCCAAGATTAGAGACAAGATCACTGAATTGCAGGCTGATGACCCCCATCGCTGACTGAAGCTGTCGGGCTTGCTTTTCATCATCCTAGTATCCTCTTGTGAATGACCAGAGTTTCTCCCTCCCTTTCCTGTCTGCTTTACATCACTGACAAATTCCACTTTTCCTCTCTCAAGATATTCCTCTCCAGCCCTGACCATTTGGAAGAGCACATTCCATCTCAAGATGAGCTGGGGTATAGCCTCCATCGTAAAACAATGGTCAGTGATTGAGATGAAGCACCTAGCCAAGTATCTGGAAGTACAAAAAGGCAAAAATAAATGTGTGCCCTCTTATGGAGCAATGCTCTCCATCCACCAACTAAAAAGGAAAATGTAAGACGAGGCTTCAAGTTTTCATTAAAATGGAATAGAGTGTCAGGAAGTCGGATTTGGAGCAACAACAATAAGATCTTCTTTTAACAGTTGCTTTCCTCTGGACGGCCTAGCAGTGGGCTTCAAAGTTCTCTTTCTGGCCAAATTCAGTGAAGTTGCTTTTTCCACCTCTCTCTGATTGAACCGGAGCTTTGGGAAGGGCAGTGAAGTAAGCCGAAATGAAATTGCCAAAGTTATGGTTCTCAAGTAAATGAGATTTTTCTCTAATGCTTACCAACTGTCACCAGGTCAGATGGATTTTTCTGCTTGAAGTCCCTTGATGCATTCATTTCTCCGCTGTCTTATGGTATCCCTCTGAAAGTAACCTCAGCAGCCATAAAAACATAAAAAGAAAATGCATAGCATAACTGGTGCACAAAGGGACAGTAGGAAATAAAAAGTAGGGAGAGGAACAGAAGAAAGGTCTCTAGACAGCATGTAGATTGCTTGGTTTTCAGCTCAGAGGGCAATTCACACGTCACACCCCCCAGACCTGCTGGGGAAGGACAGCATATGATGGGTCTGGCTCCCCCGAACTAGACAGTAAGTGCGTATTGCTTTCTTGATTCGTCTGGTACAGTGATTTTTAAAAAAATGTTCAAAGTGACACTGTGACATAAAAAGCAGCTGGAAGTGGAGGTAACTGGCTGAGTTAAGGGTCTCAGCAGTGGGGTCTCCTCTTCCCACAACTTCTGCCCCCATTTGCTCTAATTCTTGAGGTCAAAATTAGTCTCATATATAATAGAAACCATCATTTACCGTCTTACTCTGCTCATCTTCCTTCTTTCAAAAAACAGTTCAACAGATGTTTATTGCATGCCCCATATGTTCAAGGCACTGTCTGGTCATGGAGAGAGATAAGTAAGTTTGATAATGGTAACAACAGTTGTAATAGCAACAATAATAGTAAACACATACATAGCATTTAGTAAATGCCAGATACTGTTCAAAGTTTCTTGATTCTATTTTTTTTTAATTTTTAAACTTTATTTATTTATTTATTTGTTTGTTTATTTATTTATTTATTTATTTTTATGTGGTGCTGAGGATTGAATCCAGGGCCTTGCACGTGCGAGGCGAGCACTCTACCGCAGAGCCATAACCCCAGCCCCTCTTGGTTGTATTAAATCATGCAATCACCTAAATGACACCCTTGAAAAGATATGATTATCATTTCCAATTTAGAGATAAACATACAGAAGAGTAAGTAATTTGCTCAAAATTGTACATGCAGCAGGAGAAAGGGCTGAGATTTGAATCTGGATGGTGTAGCTCCCGAACCTGTGCTTACAGCACGTTTGCTTTATGTGCATTTTCTTCGGGAGTCATCAGTATGCGTTTATTCATCTTATCTTGCCGCAAAAGAGAAGTTTCTACTTCACAGGCCTTTTAAGTCCTTCCTCCCGTCATTAAGGATTGTGGACAATGTGTACATGGGAAATGCTGCTGACTGCGTATTTCCCCTCCCAAATCGTTCATTGGATACCTGTTATTTATTGAGTATTTTCTGTCATCAGTATAATTAATTAAACATGAATATTTCCAGGTAGAGATTATTTTTTAATTAATGAAAAAACTGAGGATTTGAGGACTTCATTCATTTACCCATAGACCTATAACTAAGAAGTATCCATGCTGGATTCTGACTCACCCTTCTCACTACCAAGCCCACCTCCTTAGCACCTCCCCTATGTTGTCAATCTTGGCTAAGACTGAGAGGTGGTCAATGTTGCTCATTAATGCCTCTATTAAGGCCCCAATGTTTTTTTTCTTTTGCTGTTTATGTCCTCGCATAATCATTACACTGTGTCTGTATTTTGCAAAGCCTCGCCTTTCCCTTATTGACCACCAGTCATCCTAAGCCAGAAATATGGAACAAGGGCAGATGCTGCTCCCCATTCCATGTCATGGAAATGAAACGTGGTGAGGTTTGGGACTTGGCCACTCCATGTCCTGTGGTTTCTACTGCTTCATGCTGAACCCTGAACCCTGTCTTTTTCAGAAGCATCCAAATATCTGAATATTTATGATCTCTTTCATATTGATAACGCACCCCAGAGCTTAGGGAACCTTATGGAAGTTAATTGGAACTGACAAAGTCAAGTCAGACCAGAAAGGTTGAGCTGGTTTTGAAGAGGGGCAAAAAAAGACAAATCTGTCTCAGTTTAACTTGGTTTTCATTTCCATTTCCTTTCAAACCAGCAAACAAGCATTGTGAATAACATTCATGAGATTAAAGAGCAAAATGAGAGATTGTCATTCTCTGGTTCCTTTCACAATATTCAGTGGTCTGCTGGAGGGAGGCCTCAGCCACATTGGAGGCCCTAGACCCACAGGCTTATCAGCTATTACACAGGAGTGCCCTGGGATGGGTCAGGGACACAGGCAAATGCAGTGAGATTACCATATAAGGAATTGCTGGCAGCACTAGACCCACTTCTGAGTCCCATCAACTTGCTGCATCACTGCATCTACAGCAGCCTGGCAATGGCCTAGTGTGCTGACAAATAAAATCACTAACCTTACATGTGTAGGATTAAAATGTGCTATCCCTGCCAGAGGTCACTGGGTATCTTGTCTGGACTGGGTGTGAGACTGGTCCAGTCCAGTGTGAGGTTAAACAACACCACTTTGTAAAAGTGTTTTGGATTTTCTAAGCAGAAAGCCTCCTGTTCTAGAGAGTCAATGAGCCTGTTCATTATCCTAGGGTATTCAAAGATATTTAAAAATAGATGACCACTAATTTCCCTTGGTTTCTACGGAACATTGTAGACCTACGTCAAAGAACTTGAGTCCTCTGTACGATGTGGCTTCAGACATTACCAACCCTGTGGATGGACTAGATATCACAAAAAGAAGAAAGAACCAATCAGAAATGAAACCTGAACCTTGGAGAAAAATAACCATGAAGGAAAAAACCCTGTCAGGTGTGGCCAACTGAGCAATTGAGGCTGACACTTTAGTTCTGGGTGGGGATTCAGAGCAGATACAGCCATCATGACCCCAGAATGCCCGGGAGTTTTGCAAAGGAGAAGGATGAGGAACTTACTCCTTGGGGGTTCCAAAACTCTGACATGGGAAGCCCTTCTGAAGGGATGGTCAGGCAAAGCTGAAAACACTTCTCTAGAGAGTTCCATCATTTGCTGCAGAGTGCCCGGGGAGCAATGATAACTGGTGGGTTAGAAGTCAGCAGCTGTGTGAACAGCAACCTGGAGACAGATGCAGGCCAGTGGTCTCTAGGGCAGGCTGAGAATGGCCAGCAGTATAGCAGCAGGATGAAGCTTGATCAGCTTCTTGCAGTGCTGCAGGTATAGTCAGTCTAGAGGAAAATGGGCAGCAGCAAGGGCAGTATCCAGTGGGTGGCCAAGGGACAAAAGAAAGATCAAAACAGTAGAGGAGGCAGGAGCAGAGGTCCAGCCGAGCTGTGTCATCTACAAGGCAGTATCCCAACCTGGGACTTCTAGGGTGGGATGGTGACTCCATTTTGGACCCTTGAAGCCTAGAGAAGGAGTAAGGAGGAACTGGGAACATTCAGAGTATACCTGTAGGCACACCTGGAGAGTCTCTACTATCAGAGGAGAGAGGGTCATAGAAGGAGATCAGTTAGCTAGCCAGGGATCTTGGAGTATTGAGATTTGAGCTGTTACTGCAACTATGGCACATGTCACAGTGTGAAGCCTGGGATTTACAAATTACATGCATGATGTTTGAATTGTAGTCTAAACAAATGTGAAATCTGTTCTTTGGAAAGCAGTGCTAACAGTGAAGTTTTAATTGGGGTAAGCCTCTTTCATGGAAGTACTCTTCCAACTTTCCTAATTCAGCAAACTTCTATTAAATATCTATTAAACCAGATAATAGGCCAGGGGTTGAAAAGACAAAAATGAATACTCAAAACTGAATAATGGCCGGTTACAGTGGTGCATGCCTGTAATCCCAGTGGCTCGGGAGGCTGAGGCAGGAGGATGGAGAGTTCAAAGCCAGCCTTAGCAAAAGCAAGGCACTAAGCAACTCAATGAGATGCTGTCTCAAAATAAAATATAAAATAGGGCTGGGGATGTGGCTCAGTGCTAGAGTGCCCCTGAGTTTAATCCCTGGTACCACCCCCTCCCCCCAAAAAAAAAAATAATGGTGTCATCTCTGACCTCAACAATCTTACAACTTAGTGGGACTCCGACCTATTAAGTAATGAACATCATGTTAAGTGGTAAGTGTGCAGCAATGTGGCCAAGTGTAAGCAGATATGAAAGAGGGCTTGAAGACTACTGAAGAAGGGAGCCTTGTGAACAAACTCCACGGGTTTTATAGGTGAAGCAAGTTTGCATAGCCAACAACTGGGAGGCAGGCATTTGGATCTGGAGGTGTTCTGCTACAATACCTAGCATAATCTCTTCTCTGCTCTGTGTCCTGAGAGTTTAGTTTTCATGGATTATATCCTCCCTATTCTCTGGCTTTTTCTCTGTTCTCCTCTCCAAGACTGTGATTCCCTCCCCAACTTCCAGCAGGAGCAGAAAATTTATCGGAAGGTTCAGTAGCTTCCTGCTGTTTCTGGCCCCAAGGTAGTTACTTCCCATTTTGGCTTCCTCACTCCTGCCCACAGCTCTATGAGGAGTCCCTTCATTCAGCTGTCTTGTATCACCTTCCTGGGTGCACTGTCTGTTTGTTGTTGGAGGACCCTGCATGATGTAGCATCCAAGCATAATAGTGTATGCAGAGGAGATACTGTGTCACAGTGAAGTGACACACTTCATTTCAGGAACTGCTGGAGGCAGAGCTCAGGAAGCAGAGGTGCAGCAAGGGAGGCTGTCAGGGCCCAGTTTGCAAGGAGCCTCATGTTCTACCTGTAAGAGAATTTAGACCAAAAGCCTGCTAATACCATGGGGTTTGTATATTGGACTTTTCTGGTGATTTCCTTAGAATCTTATATTATTCATGACTTTGGTTTAAGGGCATTTGTCTGCCTCTGAATTACAGAATAGAGCTTTGAAGTAGCCTAGTCAAGCTGTAATAGAACTTCCTCTGTCTTCTGCTGAACCCCCCCCCCCCATGAAGTACTCTTGGGGATGAAAACACAGAACTTAGCTGAAGGAAGTGGTTTCCCCTCTCAATATGGATGCACTTTAAACTAATTGTCCATCCATAGATAATCCAGAGTTGACTACTCTCCTAGAATTAAACATAGTTATTTCTCTGCAGTTTATCTTTCCCCCAAACAACCACTAGATTAACCTGGGAGCATGAGCCAGGTGAAAGTCATATTAGCTAAGGGACTAGAGTTCTCAGTATATTCCACATGCCTTCTCAAACGCAGGCCTTCATGCTAGCAGAGGGTGGGAGAACTACTGGAAGAGAAGACAGTTCTTTGTGATTAAGCACATACATTTATTATAAGAGCATGCTGTTGGTGAACTGATTGCTCTAAAACACAGATTCTTAAACTCTTTGGTCAGCTCTGAGTAAAATGGATATTACAGGGGGGCCGACTCATACTTGCCCCTTTCTCCCACCCTCTTTCTCCTTTGTCCTTCGCTATCATTAAGAATGGAAAAAAATTAATATTCATTTCACCTACCTCCATAACAGAATGGACAGGTGATGAAATTCTGGCCAATGAAATGTAAATGTAAGTCTGCTAGTGATTTCTGGGAAAGCTTTTGCATTTATGATAAAAAAGGACAATCATGGTTAGCAACATTCCTTTTATCTTCTGCTCTTACTTGAATGTAAAAGGGCTATCTGGAGCAGCAGCAGCCATATTATAAACAGGAGGCAATAAGTCTGAGGACAAGAAAGGATGCAAAGAGATTAGGCCCAAGATGGCATTGTTAATAGTTAAGGCTAGGGCTGGGGATGTGGCTCAAGCGCTCACCTGGCATGCACAGGGCGCTGGGTTCGATCCTCAGCACCACATAAAAATAAAAAATAAAGATGTTGTGTCCACCGAAAACTGAAAAATAAATATTAAAAAAATTCCCTCTCTCTTCTCTCTCTCTTTAAAAAAAAACAACAGTTAAGGCTATTTGGGCTACTCTTCGTTGAGTAACCTGTTCTTATAGCTAAATATATTCTTGACTAATACACCCACGTGTATTAACAGAAATACTACAGCCATTCTACACCTCTCATTTTTTTTAATTAGGTGAGTGTTTTCTGAAGATAATAGCATGATATAATGAACCAGGTTTTTTTTTTTTTTTCAAAAAAATGACCTTGATATGCCTCCACAAAGAAATTAACTTTCCTATCTCAACTGACACATTTTTGGCAAGAACAATAAATTCACTTCCACTCTTGTCCATCTTAGATTCCATTGTCACATTACAATAAGTTTTTAAAAGACCTTCCCTTCTTTAATCCCTTGCTGCCTCTGTCAATGCACAATTGGCAGAACTTCAACAATAGAGAAATCCAACCATCTTTTTACTTTCTGAAGGCACCCAAACTGCTAAACATTGTAGACTGATTTCACACTAAGTCATATTTGTGAACCTCAAATGAGTTCTCAACTCTGTTCACAAATCTAACTGTTTCTTTAGGGATCACTTATCCATGCTCTGAGATGGCTTTCATGTTTTTCTCTTCTCTCTTCCTCCTTCCTCCCTCTCCTAGTTTACTAAGAAACTAGAAATTATGAGCTAGCTACATCTCCCTGCTTCTGCGGCTGCCCATCTTTGGCTTCCTCCTCTTGTAAATGGAGAATTGCCATTTCTTCAGTTAGAGCAATATTCATTTGCTCTATCCTTGCAACTCAACATGGTCCATGGATCAGCCAGCAGCAGCATCAACTCAGAAACTATAGAACTTCCAGAACTACAGTGTTTGGAAGTTCATTTCACAAGCTTTCCAGGGCTTATAGGCATGTGCACATGAACACTGAAAAACACGACCCTTGAGTCTATTCTTTCTTCTGAACTTAGAGCCTTTGGTTGTCCTCATGCTCCTGATTCATCATCTTCCTTTTCCCTACTGATACAACAGTTAATTTCCATCAGTAAATAAATATTGCCTAGTACTTCCTATCTGAGAAAACCAGAAACTCCAGGGTCCATATTCCTTCCTAGTGGCTACTGTTTTACCCCACTTTCCATGACCAAGTCCCTGAAACAGTTCTTCATGTATGCTATCTCCACTCCCTCCTCTCTCATCCACTCAGAGCCCAATCTAATAGCCAACCCCTCTATTCCACCAAAAGGACTCCTTTCAAGATAATCAATCCCCTCCATGCAGCTGACAGAACTCAGAACAAGATACTCCAAAATATGGCATTTTGGAAAGCTGAAGGATCCTGAGAAATCCATAGAATCAGAGAGATGACCTTTTGACCTTCTCCTACTCTTCTCCCTAAAGTAGGTCACACAGTCTTTGTTAACATCTGTATCTCTGAAGACACAGGGACAGAGATTTTGCTAAGTTCCCTCCAGTTTATTAACATTAGATCACATCCTGTTTGTCCATACTTCTGCATGACTTCCCACTCTTCATCCAACCCAGTATTATATGTGGCTTTCCTGTTTCTTTGGGTATTTATTTCTGAAGGTTCCCATGTCATGGAAAACTTATACAAATCTGTATGTTTTCCTCTTATTAATCCATCTTTTGTTATAGGGGTCTCAGCAATGAACTTAGTAGTGATTAAGGAAAAGCTATTACTTCTCTCCTATGTAGCAGTCCTAAACTTCTCTGGTTTACTTCTAGGTCTCTCAGAGGGGAGCCCTCCTCCTGTAGATATGCCCTCCCTGGCCTTACTGAACCCACGTTTCCCAAGTTTTTTCTCCCTCCCCTTTGTTGGCTCCTTCACAATCTTTTGCCAGTTCTCTTCTCTTCCCTCTTCATTGATTATTGTATTTCCCAAGCTTGATCCCAGGCCTCTTCTCTACCTCGTAGTTCATCTCATCTAGCTGCATGGCTTCAAATACAACCCATATGTTGGTTGTATATCTTCAGGCTCTGAATTCCTTCCTGATACATTCACTTGCTTCTGTGTTATCTCTGTGTAGAAATCCTCTTAGCATCACAAAGTTGTCATGTTGAAAACTAAATGCTTGATTTCCACCCTACTTACTTAAAATCACTTCCTCCCCATCTTCTCAGTAGATGGTATCATCACTCACCCAGTGGCATAGGCCAGAGACTTAGGCATCATTCATGACCTCCTTCCCTCACTCTCTGAGCATATCAATTAATAAGAATTGTCTGTTTTCACTCCTATGTTTCTCAGATTGGTCCACATTTTACCACTCCATTCAAGTCACCATCATATTTTACTTGAACCAAAAACGTCTTATAAAATCCTCTTGCCTGGCCTCCTTTACAATTTTGACTCCTGAAATCTATTCTCCATGCAGAATCCAGAGTACTCTTTTTAAAACATTACACTGATGAAGTATCTGAACTGTGAAAAATTCTTCAATGGCTTCTAAATGGATTTAGAAAAAAAAAATAATTCAGTCATCCGAGAGTGTATGATTTGACTCCTGACTACCTCCCTGCCACTTTGACTGTCTCTCCATAAGCAGTTTACCTTCACCTCCTTGAAAGTGCTGAATCTTTTCCACATCTGGGAACATGCTGTATTTTTTTCCCAGCTCCTTTTACTCCTTCAGGGACCAAGTTAAATGTGTCTTCCTTAAAGAACTTTTCCTTGTCTACCATATTAAATACCCCACCCCAGCATTCCCTGGGATTCTCTGTCACTTCACAGCAATTCATATGTACATACTTATTTACTTGACACTTGCCTGCCAGCTAGACCATGAGCTTCACAAGTGCACTGATAGTGCTTCCTTTATTTCCCATATAAACTGTAAACCCACTTCACAAAGTGCAGAATCAGTGAGTAATAAACAGGCTCTCCCTGAAAACTATCTCCATCCTTCCAACATAAAATAACTGTTTGCCATTATGTTTCCATTCCAATAATTATTTAAATTTAATGGAATAGAGTACCTTAGGAAAGACTTTCGAATCCGGGATGGATAGAAGTTTGAGAAATGCCTTAAAAATTGCAAGAAGCAATCTGTTTCTCAAGTGGTAGAAGGTTGTTTTAGTCTTTAAAGAAGGTTGTTTTCTTGTTTTTAGAAGGATCCCTTACTCTCAGAAAATAAAGCAAGTTCCTACCAAATTTTTCTTGGGTAAACTTTGAAGTCCTCATTGAACTAAACACAGATATTTTAGCCTGGATGCTAAATACTCCAGGCAATATAAACCCCTGAGTATAATTACAAGTCTTTGCAAACACTAGTGTTCTCCCCCTTTTACGGGTTAAGAGACGTGTTCCCGGGAAGACTGTCTATTGCACTTTGCCTGCAATTGTCTCTTATTTTTTGAAAGGTCTGGATCCATTCTTTGGTAAGAAAAAGCTTACTGAAGTGATAATCAAGCCAACAGCAGAGGCTGCCATTACCAGGAACCTGCAAGTTAGGTATTGGGCTAACAACCTGACATTTGGTGCCTTGGTCCATCTTTGGGCATGTCTTTGAGGAGAGCGCTACTATCCTTTTTACCATTTTAGATTTGAAGAAAACACGTCTTCAAGTGGTTAAGCTACTTTTGAAAAGTGATACGCTTCTTTAGCAGCAGAGCCAGGACTGAAAGAGAATTCTAGGCAATGTTAATGGGTATGTGCTAACTAGGCAGACTCAAGTTTAAGTGGTAAACTTCTCTTGCTGGAAGAGAGGCACAAACAAAACCAGTGCAACAGGACTGGACCAGCTCTATCCTACACGAGGTGTTGTTGAAGGCTGACCGAGTTGCTGGCAATGTATGCTGTCATTATTCCATTGGGGCTAGCAAGCAGCACCATATTCTTGTGAGCGAATTGTGCTTTCCTCACATGGAGAAGGCATCTTCACCATTCACTAGCTTGAAAACAGGTTAGTTCTGGAATAGAAGATAATGTGAGCCTTAGACTGAAGGAACGAGAAATTGCATCTCTTCGCTTGGCCCCTGATACAAGGACATGCTTGGAGAGGTCAAGCTTCGTCTCCCCCTGTGGTCAGGCTGGGGGCCAAGCAGGGAGGGTCTGAGCTTGTGGACTATGAGAATAGCCGACTAAGCTCAGTTAGTTAAGTTAGGCTCTACTATCTGTAGTGGTGTTCAAACTTGGAGAAGGATTTTTTTTTAGGTTTTGGAAGAAATATAAAGGAAAGAACAGCCTGTCTTGCTCTGCCAGATTGGTGGTGATAAAGAGGTCTGAAGGGGGCAGTCCCAGAGCTTTAGAAAAAGTGGTGAGGTAACATGACCAAAAACGAGGAATGCGAGGGACCTCTTTGAAGGAGACACCATGAGACATGATACAACCGGGGCCAGACATAATATAACTGAGGCCAGTTTGTTTCTTTTCCTCACTTTCCAGATGATCAGAATCTAGCCTCTCTCATTCATAGTTCATTAATTGATTCTTTTTATTGATTTAAAAAAAATAAATGACAGCAGAATGCATTACAATTCTTATTACACATATACACCACAATTTTTCATATCTCTGTTTGTATATAAAGAAGTATTTTGACACCCAATTTGTGTCCTCAATACATGTACTTTGGATAATGATGTCTATCACATTTTGGACATTATATTTTCCAGTCATAATCTGGTAAGACCTTCTCTTATTGAAGGTGACATTCTTGACTTACAAATGGCATTTTGGGTTGGTATTTTAGTTTGATAACTTTCAGATCCTGTGAACAAAACTCAAACTGACTTAGGAAATATTTTGGCCCACATATCTGAAAAAGCTAGAAGCCTGGTGCAAAAACCTCAAGGACTCAAGGACTCAACGTAACACAAGCACATGTCTACTCTTGTGCTCTCTCTCCTGGCTCTACTTTTATCTGTGCTGGCTTCATTCTTAGGAAACACCCCCATGTAATGGCAAAGATAGCCCTTGTCAATCCCAAGTTTTTTCCTGTTTACACCAAAAAATCCCAGAAGAAGTCTAAAAGAGCCACTTTCCCGAAAGTCCCCACAAAAATCCCCAAAAGGATTTATGATTGGCGTGGCTTTGTTCACATGCCCTCATCTGAACCAACAGGGATTCCAACTATATTGCTGGGAGCTGGGTACCAAGGATAAGAGATAATGGGATTAGACAGCTCTACCAGGCAGGTGGCAACTGAAGTGAAGAGATGCTGAACTCACAAAAAGTAACTGATATCCCTTTTAATGAACTGCAAATAGTCAGTTGACAACTTGACAAAAGGCCATTAACAGTGGGCAATGGAGATGATATGTGTATGTGCAAACGCAGAGGAATGACTTGGAAGCAAGAATAAATCCTGTGGATTAAAAAGAAAAATGAGGACAAGAAGCAGATAAATGATAAATATGTGTAGATTTCAAAATAACTGAGAAGCCAGCTCACAATCAAAAATATATCAGACAATAGGAGTACATATAGTTTCTGGAAGGTAGAGAAATGATCCCTAGAGTGAAGATCCGAGGATATACAACCCAATATGATGTCATCCCCTCAGTCTCAATAAATAAAGAAGGGAAAGGTATCCAGACTCAGTGACATAAACTTGCAATCCTAGTCATTCAGGAGGCTGAGGCAGAAGGAAGACAAGTTTGAGGCCAGCCTGGGCAATTTAGTCTCAAAATTTAAAAAATAATGAAAAGTGCTAAAGATGTGGCATAGTGGCAGAGAGTCTCTGGGTTTGATCCAAAGTACTGGGGCAGAGGGAGGGAAGCGGATAGGGGAAGGTGTCCATGAAGAATTATGGATTTTGTCTTCCATTATTCCCTGTAAATTAAATATTTATGATGGGGATCCATATTTTAAAATAGTCACAAGAGTTCTGAGCCAACAGTAACCACTTTCCCTGAAGCAAATTACCAGGGGAACCATACATGACTAAACCAATATAAGCCTTTCATGAATACCTACAGTGGCCAAAGAGAGAAAAAAAGAAACTCCATGCTGGTGATGATCTTGAAATGCAACCCGACTCCAAACTGTTTAATCAGACCCAACTGACATCTCTGCCAAGTGGTCTCTGGAACAATAGCCTGACTGTTAAAGATGAATATCCAGAATTCAGGCAGATTTCATAGACCATAAACCACCTCGTATCAAGCATTTAAATATCTTCACTTTGGAATTCCTTAAAAATAAGAAAGGTCGGGCTAGGGATGTGGCTCAAGCAGTAGCGTGCTCGCCTGACATACGTGCGGCCCGGGTTCGATCCTCAGCACCACAAACAAAGATGTTGTGTCCGCCGAAAACTAAAAAATGAATATTAAAATTTTATCTCTCTCTCTTAAAAAAAATAAGAAAGGACATATAAAGAGAGAGTTACACTGAAATAAAGAATGAGAGAAAGATTTTAAAATATGTTACAACTGGTACCTTACTTCTACAGAGACACTTGCATAATTTAAGAGAGTAACATGTATTGCATTTCACAAAGCACACAGTAACCACGAGACCTCTGGCACATGGTGATCACGTCTCAAAGGGTAATCCCCATGGCTTTAGCCAGAGGACCAACAGAGAGATGAATCTTGTTCTGGACTTTTCCAGTGGTCATCTCTCTATACTCTCCCAGCTCCTTATCCACAGTCATTTTCACCAGGTTGGGACTGATCAGCTCCTCTTTCAGTAGACCTCTAACAATGTGAACAAGAGCAAAAAGTCTAGAATAGGTGAGGAGCATGTATGGGACTCTGTAAGTGATAGATAAAGAAAAAAGGAGAGTATAAATGTTTATCTCTCAGTTGGGGCATGAATCATTATCTTACTGAAACTTAAACACCATCTGTCCTCCCTGTTATGTCATTTTCTAGGTGCCACTCCTCTTTTAACCTGAAAACTAGCACACTCTCTCCCTTGGCTCTGAAATAAATACCACACTTTTCAGAGTCACTTTAATTAACCCCATCTTAAAATAACTGTTTACTAATTTTGCATAATATAATTAAATGCCCAAACACTATAGTTAAGAAACATTAAAGATATGACTTACCCTGATGGAAGTGGGGAAATTCCAAGTTTAGCATGTCTACAATCTCTGGTGTTGTAAGAATAAGATTCTCCAAAAGAAAAGCAAATTGGAATGAGGATTGGAGAATACGGTCTCCCCTCAATTAAATACTATGATACAAGAGGACTGAAAAAGGCAAGAGCTTCCGACAGCATAAAATCTGGTTCAACGTTTTTGTCCCTTAGCAAATCCAGTCCACAAAAACTCCATTTCAGAAGCTCTAATCTGCAATGGTTTACCAAAAAAGGAAAAGAGATATGGTGGGAGATGATCATTTCTTCCATCTTCCCGATTAGCCATTCCTTCTTTCTTTGGATGTCTTCCCACTCATCTATCACCAGGAAGGAAACCTTGAGATCACCCTTGATTTATCCCTCTTCCCTCTGCATATTCTTGACATTTTTGTGTCTAAGCATTCCTCCCTGTCCCACATGGCCTTCATCCTGGTGGGGCCATGTCATATTGTACCTTATCTGGCTTATTGCAGGGATTTCTCAACTGGTCTTTGACCTTATAAAGTCTTTGCACTCCAGTCTTTGCTAGTCAGGCTTTCAAATCAACTTCTAAGATCTTGTATTTCTCATTCCCACTATTCAAATCCCACCAATATATTTTGAACTCTTATTTCTAGATTTAATTTTTCTGGGCTTTGTTTCTAATATGTTCTGAATGTTCCTCTTCTCAAATGCTTCTGCCTCATTCAAAGTAATCTTCTACTTCTCGCTTTATAAAGTAGGCAAATAACCCATCAAACCCCTGGCAAACATAAGAAATAAGAAGGATGAATTATCCTGCTTGGAATAAAATAAAGCTATTATACCTCTAGATCCTTGCTTACAACATTCCCCCTTTCTAATGCCTGCCCTTCTCTTTGTCCTTGCCAAAATCTAATCTTTCAAGAGATTTCTCTACCTCTTCCATCAATAATTCTTTATCTAGCCGTGGTGGCTATTTGCTTTCTATACTTCTGCAGCAATGGTCTGTCTACAACAATACCTGGTTCCCTCCAAAGGAGAGGAATCTGGAGGCATTTATCCACTCACTCCCATCCATCTCTAGTTAAGAGTTGCTTCCAGGACCATTGGCTTTCTGGCATTTTGACTTGCCCCAAGCTGGACCAAGAATGCTTTCAGCCAGGGCAGCCCTCATAAGGTAACAGATCTTGCAGTATAAAGCTGCAACATTGGTAGGGCATGCCCAAAGTATGGAAGAGGCATCCTTTCAAGATGTTTCAGTGTAGGGAAACACTAAGAGCTTCCCCAGGGAAACTTTCATGCTTCTGATACTCACCACCCTGTATTGGATCTGTCAGTGTCAGCAAGTAATTCGAGTAAGCACTTTCTCTATCTGATATGAGGACCCAAAATAATGAGGCTGAAGTGAATTTGTGTGATGTTCTGTGCAATATCAAGATAACTAAAATCCTATGGATTATAGTTTGCCAAACAGCAATTAACATAGCCCTTGGGCAAGACTCTGATTGAATACAACTACTCATCCCCAGTGAATGTAAATTAGTTTTGACCCTACTTTCCAATGCAGCCTGAAGGGCATATGAACCAAATAAATAATCATATAACTGGTACCCAAGTACAAGTGGCTATGTTGATGTGTTCTAGTAAAGACATTGCTGTGACTGAAGATATTAGTCCACCATGATTTTCCATGATCTACTTAGCTTTCTCATTAACTCCTTTGGTGTATCAAATGCAGAAACCAGTATAGGAAACTCAAAGTACCCTTGATTTATACTCTGCCTGAAGCTTGTCTAATGAATTTTTGAATTCTTAATAGAGATACTAGAAATAAAAGCAAATCTTCTTTCAACTGGCAAGAGTTGGAGACTTGGAGACTTTCATGGTTTACTCTGTGAAAACCATCAGAATTGACCATTGATTCATGCAAATAAAGGGTTTTGAGATTCTGTGACTATTCATTGCTAAACAGTTCAAAAGCTACCTATGTTAAAAAGTAGACAACACTGAAGAGATAATGGGACTGGACCTCAAAGTGTGATTTGAGAATGGTGTGAGCCTAGATCCAAGCTCATTCTGAAGGAGGGACGCCTGGAAGAATGGCCACCTACAGACCAGGCTGCATACTGCCAAACCTTGATCGTTGGTTTCCTACAGACTGCATAACTCAAGACACCGGGGAATGTCTTGTGTGTTCTAATATCATTTTTCTGGAGGAGATGAAAAGCCGGGGCTGGGCTTTCCCAGAAAGATTAGTTGTTTCCACTCTCAGTCATCCAGAGAAAAGTTAGCTCATAAGACAAGATGAAAGATCAGAGACAAGCTTTCAAGGAACTGATACTGTGAGGAGACGGTCACCTAAACAAATGATTACTGAAATAAATAATTATTAAAAGGAACAGAAGAACTAGTTTATCATTATTTTTATTTTAAGTTTACCTGTTGAAACAGGTTTAGCCTGAAATCCTAAGAACCAATTCCCCTTGTTATGACCTCTTACTGCTCATGGTGTTCACTGCAGACCTCCACAAACACACTGGATTTTTTTTTTAATTTCATCATTAAAGTGGGAAGTTTTCTCTCAATGCATCTTAGGGAATTTTATTTTGTAACATTTTTTTATTTGCTCTGTCCCATCTCCATTGATTTCCAAGGCAAATAAACTTACAAAAGCTAGTTAGAAAACCACCCATCTGTGCAGTACATCATCATCCCTACTTACAGGGCATATGCTTCTAGGTAATATTAGGTATTATTCTACCAGCACTGAACAGATCCTAAATTTTGCCATAATAAAAAGTAAATATGTTAATCTGAACTTTATATCACAGAAGGATGCTAAACATTCCATCTGGGTATTGATACTTTCTTTTCACAAATGCATCTCTCTTTGCCTTTGTTCACAGTGCCGCCTAATGCTATCCTTCAGTCTGATGATAATGGATAGTGCCTCTACTTCCTCTGCTCTCCACAGCTGCGGCCATCATCTAAATGAAGGCATGAATTGCATTAACGTACAATGAGTGCCCACCATGTCCTAAACTGTATTAAAATGAGGATTGATGGCCCTGAGGAATAAGTTTGCATTTTCTTTGGAGCTAAAAATCTGTGTGAGGAATAAATTAAAACTATCTTGTATATAGTTCAACTCCCAACTGAGAGCTAGAAAGATGGATAACTTTTAAGAGCACTTGACATTGGTTCTGGGGTTTATTTTTGCACTAACTGGCATAGATGTTGATGGAATTCAGGAAATTCATACAACTTCAATCAATAACGAAATCACCACGGTGTGAGGTTTTGACTCTACCAGGAAGGGGCTCCATTTCATCTTGCACATTCCAGACTGGGGAAGCCAACAATGAAGTAGTCAGAGGGCTCACAGAAAACAGAAGGCATGTTTCTGGCAAAGTTAAAGGACTCTGCAGAGACTTGGTTTTGATCAAAGAAACCTACAGGCAAAGTTGAGGATCCCAGGGACAGTACCAGGTAAAGTCATTACCACCCTGAGACCTGACAGGAGAAGGGAAGGTACATGTTGTTGGAACCTGGGAGAGCTGAAAAAGTGGAAGGGTGCTCACAGTGGGGGAACAATCATCCTGGAAGGATGCATTCGCTTCTAGATCACTCTAAATGTCGAAACAAAGACAGTGGGGAAGACATACTCTGACTGTATGATCTCGTACACTGCCATTTTATCAAAATCCAACCAGAGGGTGGTGGGGCCCAGATGATATAGCCTATAGAGGAATAAAGGAATATATGGATTTGGGGAAAGGCAAAGAGTAAATGATTTGCACAATCACCATCCACAACAAGATAAAAATCCCAACCTCTAATGAGCTGTCTTTTCTTGTTCTAAGATAGAATTTCCCAAAATGTATTCCACATGGAGGCTCAGAATGGGTGGGGGGAGTTTCTTGTACATAAACTCATTTAGGAAGCATTATGTTAACACATTAAACAGGTATAATTACTCCAGAAACTTTCAAAGCTACAATGTATTCATAATGATTTTTTTCTTCAACAGATAATTGTTGATAGCTATGATAAACCAAGCCCTTGGCCAGGCGCTAGGGATACCATGGTGAATTGGCCAGACACCTGCGCTCGCAGCAGTTACAAACAAGTGGAGGGCAAACAATAATCAGGAAAGAGAAAACTAACAGGAAAATAATTAAGTACTTCATAAAGTGTTTGTAATGAAGCTTGCAGCATATTCCAGATATAAAGTTCCTTAGGCACAGCGACGCACGCTTGTAATCCCAGTAGTTGGGGAGGCTGAGGCAGGAAGATGGTAAATTCAAAGCCAGCCTCAGTAACTTAGAAACTGTCTCAAAATAAGAAATAAAGGGGTGGGGGTTGTGGTTTAGTGGTTAAGCTCCCTTAGTGGTTAAATCCCAGTACAAGAGAGAGAGGGAGAGGGAGAGGGAGAGGGAAAGAAAGAGAGAAAGAAAGAAAAACGGTTACTTAGTTTGGGAAGTCTTTGTTTCTGGAGAATCTTTAAGGTGGGAAGAACTCTCTTTAAGAAAGTGCGCTTTAAGTTTTGTTTGGTTTTTGATTTTTGACTATTGGTGATGTATTTGAGTCCACAGTGGTTTGACAAAAATGATACAAAGAAGAGAGATTAGCTTTCAGGGATTATGTGTTCATCATACATATTTGCCTGTCTTGGTTAGCCAGAAAGCTTTTCATGAAAAAAATGTGTAGCCAGTTGTCATAGACACTGTCTGGTGTCCCCTTGATTCTCTTTCTTGGGCCACCACTCATTGCCCGTGCACTCTGCTCTAGCTGTCTGGGTGTTGCCTGCCAAGAGCTGGCACCTCCCACCCCTCCACCAGGGGGAAGTGCTCTTGAGTGGTGGCCTCACGCCAGTGGCTACTGTGGATGCACCCAGGCCACATACTACTGACCCTTTCCCCCTTCATTCTTTCCTTTCCTCAGGAATTATTCTTAAAAAGCCCTTCCATAGTTGTGTTCTCCTGTCTTCATGAAGTTTCACAGGAAACTGAGAATCAGAAGGAATTTAGAAAAAAATCAGGACAAGAAAGACATCTTTAGCCTCTTTAATACTCTGTCCACTGGTCTTTCCACTGTGCCTTGCTGAGATATGGCAACTTTAGTTCATGTAATAGTTTTCCATTTCAATTCATCTTCAAAAAGAATCTGTGTGTAGAAAAGCTTACCATATTAACCCATTGTTAGCCACATCTATGAGAAGCCAAGCTACTTAGATCACAAGTCACCATTACCCTTCTGTTGACTATTGATCCACATTATAGGCACAGATAACTATGAAGAAAAACTTAAATGTTTACTTCTAAGACCAACACTTTAGTGAGCTCTTTAAATGAGAGCAAAGGTTAAAATCCTTAAAGAACTTTTATCACTTTATATTAAACATCGTTAGAATAACATTTGCATTGAACATTATGGTTTATAATACACTATCATAAATATTTCAGTTATCTTCACAATAACCCTGGACCTGAGTAAAATATTGGGATATTTATTTTATAAATGGAGAAACTGAAGTTCATGGATATTAAAGGACTTGCTCAATGTCTAGTGGTTATTAAGTTGCACAGTAAAGATTTGACAAGAGTTTTTTTATTAGTAAATTTAGACCCTTTCTATTTTATTGCCTATTTTATGCACTCTATCATGTTTTGTTATTTCCTAAATTATTAGACTTTATAACATCAATTTATGGTTTAGTCATTATAAAACTCCACTGTGCTATTTGTATTCAAGAATGCAGGACCTTTTAAGATTTCTATGAAGTAACAAAGTAGGTTACATAATTAAATATTTACCCTATATCTATGAAGTTGATGTATGAAGATTTTTATTTCTCTCCACTTGTTATAAATTTAACTTGTGGTTCTGTAAAATTAATTTCCATTGATTTCTTGGAAAACTGTGCATTCCCTACCCAGAGTTTGGTTTTTAGAAGAACCAAACAGTACATCATTATTGATCATGTATTGCCTTTCTTTAAGTGCTGTTGAGAATGTGAATACTCTTCAGAATGGGTATTCCCATATAACACTTTATTTAATTCATTTCCAAAATTCAGCCTGTCTTTTAGCAAACTACAGCATAGTTTACTTTAGAAATATCAATATGTTTTTTCAGCCAAAAAAATGTCAAACAATAAAATATTGCCTCAAGCATTAGCTTTTATATACAGAGAAAATACAGTTTCATCTTAGTGGGAGAGAATAGAAACTATTTCCTCTCTGTGACTTAAAAGAATATACTCTCCTTCTCCAGTTCCTTTGATTTTGTGCAGTTAAGTGACAATGGGAATATTGATGAGCCAGAGGGAACACAGGGGTATTGAGGGGCACTGGCATATCTTGGAAATTATCATTCCAAATGCCTTATGCACTTATTTCTAACTCCAAGCATGCATGAAAGAGCCAAGCAAATCTCATGTAATTGCCATACTTTCAGGGTTCCAGAGGGAAATTACCAATCACAATTATTTACTTAAACACAAATGGGAAACTCAAGTAACCTCAGGGTCGCACAGAAACAGCTCTGGACTTAGGTTACAGCTTCCAAATTAATGGGAAAGAGCAGGCAGTAAGCCATTGGGGGGGCATTGAGCTGCCTTGCCATAATTAAGGACCCACAGGATGCCAAATGACATTATCCATTGCTTTGAGAGGGGAGAAGATTTGCCCATTCCCACAAATCTCTGAACACCAGGTGGTTGCAAGTTTTTGCCACACAATTCTATGGCTTAAAGAAGGCAAGCTTCCTTTGGTGTTTGTTGATGAACTGATTGTCATGGGCAGTCGTTTTAATTACTTTTTAATCTTCAGTAATCATGTTATCAAAGGATTTATTTAAACACCACCCCATGCCTGGCATGGGGCTTCAGGCACCACACACAGAAGATATCTGTGTACAATTAATTCTAATAAGCATAGAGAGCTTAACTCTGTGAGCTTCAGACAAACATAACTTGCAAGTCGATCAAATCCCTCAGAGCCAGAGATCTAACTGTTCGATTCTGGGAAGGTATGCCTGACTCACTTGGGAAGGTGATTATACCAAGGCTTGGAGTGAAGCAAGAGACTCATGCAAAGCTTGTGCCAGAAAATTTTTACTATTACATTCTGCCAACTGGACACATTCAAATAATAGGTTAATCCTATGCATGGACCGAGATCACTGTAGTCATTGGCCTATTTCTTGATAGCTCAGTTTGGGTAACTGTGTTGGTTTCTTCAGAGAGGAGTTTTCATATAAGGAAATAAATAGCTCTGCTCTGTGGCTTCCAAAAATGTCTACAATGGCCACTAGCCCTTAAGGTTGGAGCTGCCAAAGAGTTTATTTTCATGGAAGTGTGGATGTGAGTTAGGCAGACAAGTGAAGTAATACAACAATAATGGAGGAAAAAACATATTTATAACAGTTTCTTTTCACTCTACCTGATGAAATTAGCTAGAAGACAATAAAGGTTTTTGTTTTGTTTTGTCTGAAGTGAGGGGTTTATTTTATTTCATTTTACTTTACTTAGCTCTATCTACATAGTTTTTTCCTCTTTCATCTGACTGATCTTAATGACGACAGAACAGATATCCAGGCCTCTTTGTAGGGTCCAGAGGGATCTCAGTAGAACCCAGGTTGATGCAACAGCAGCTGGCTTGACCATGACCAAGGCCACACATTCCCTTGACTATTCTGGCTTAGAAAAAGCTACAACAGCACCTTGGAGAGTCATTTTCACTGTACTCTCCCACATGACATTTGAAAGTCGTAACTGCTCTGAGAGGTTGGACAATGGGAAACTGAATCTGAGTTAAAGAATTATTTGCCCAGAAAAACTGATAGACCCATCCATCCCCTAGGTGCAGTGGAACTCCTTGTCAGTAGAAGGGTTTGAGATTAGCCACCCACAAAGACGTTCACTGTGTTCTTCAAAGGGATTCTCAGCAAACACCTGAAAATAAAGGCCACTGTTTGTGAGTTTCTGTGATTCACTAATGTCTTCCATTATCATGGGTTTCTACCTCATTTCTACAACATAGCTTTTTTTTTTGGGGGGGGGGAACTAGATATTGAACCCAGGGGCACTTAACCACTGAGCCACATCTCTAGCCCTTTTTTGAGATAGGCCTTTTTATTTTTTGAGTTTCTTAGAGCCTCACTAAGTAGCTGAGGCTGGCCTTGAACTTGTCATGCTCCTGTCCTGAGCTGCTAGGACTATTTATATGGGATCAAATTTATTACAAATGCTTTCAGAATTCTGGATGTAATATATGCAAGATTCAAATTTTCAAAGTTTCCCAATTTTAAATCTTAATGTAACTCTATCTTCCCAGTGTAACTCAGTCAGACTAATAGGTAAAAATAGGATCCAAATGCTCACAATACTGACAGACTTCAGAAAAATTTGCCTCCTGATAAAACAAAATATTTTAAATTCTTGCTTTGTAATTATCAGGCATTTCAAATTAATAAAAGAGAAATATTTAAATCTGAGTGCATTATTAAACATACAACGCTAGTATACTTACTGATGAAGAGACAAATGATTTTAACCCACTACTCAGCCTATTAATCCATGTTTGCTTGACACAGACAGCTCATGACATATATTCCTGCTACATTGCCCCAAGGACAGGGTGTCTAACTACCTCCCTAGACAGTAGGATCAAAAGTCTCTAATTTCTTCCAAAATCTTATGTGGCTCTTTAAATGAAAGCTTTAAAGAATACAAATTTAACTACATGAGGAGAGACTCATTTGATGGAAAGAAGTTGAGGATCTACCCTAATATTATTCCACCATCCTTTTTGTTTCTTCTTTTTTGATTTAAATTTATTTTTGTAACCTAGCCCACCATTCACATTCTAAGAAAATCCACCATATCCTTTTATATTAAAAAAATAAAATTACTTATTTCAGAAAAGTAAAGTTAGATTATTGGTATTTGTCTCCATGTTTTCAGTGACTGAGAGCGAGGGCTTTCTTTCTTATTTTTTAAATGAATGTCCTTTTAGTTTTTTGAAATGAATTTCATCTCTTCTAAATGTACCTCTTTATTTTCAATTAATCTGAGACCTGAGAGCCTTAATTACCCCACCAGCAAGACAAACTTAAACACTGATTACAGACATTTAAACTTTGACCCCCAAGAAGAAGTTACTATTCAACATGATTCATTTTGGTTTTTTCCCTCCAGAGGTCTCATCTTTCAACCCTTTCCAGACAACCTATAATTCTGCTCCTTTGCCCTCTCTGAAATTACCCAAATGCTATCTGCCTTCAAGGAAGAGTTACTGCTCTGACGGCAGAAACAGCGAAGGTCAGCCCTGAGCTTTGGGTCTGTCTGCCTGGGGACAGGGGATTCCTAAATAATTTCAGCAGTCCCTGGAAATAATGATTGGTTTCAGTAACCTGATGACAGGCAAACTACTACCCCACATAGCAAGGATGTTTGTTTCTCCACTGGGAAGAATTCACTTGCTGCGTTCCTGCGTATAATGGCCATAACTAACTGTGGGGCCGAGTAAACATGACTGGCCATGTGACATCACAAACAAGCCATTAAACGACAACAGCATCTCCTGGAGTTGTGGGGTAGTTGTCCACATTCCCCTTTAAGTGAACACAGTGTTTGTTCTCATACTAAATCTTTCCCTTGCCTTCCTCAGGACCTGTAGTGCAGAACCCTGTGTTTTATCATCCATCATGAAACCTCTTCAGATCTGGCTTCCTAACTTTTCTAAAAAGATGAATGCGATGACCCAGCCAAGTTCTCTTGAGGGTTTGTTCTCAAACTAGGTTAACATCCATCAACTTTGAGAGCTAGAAATCGCCTCTGAGTTTTCAAGTCAACTCTCCATTCCTGAGAGGGATTTACCTGTAGCTCTGTACTGGTTCCCACCTGCCCACAGGTAGCAAGTTTCAGGGGTCATTCCATCCAACATCAGAAGGAGGGTAGGAAGACCATGAAGGGACAAAGGGTTCATGTATGCAGCTGTGGCTCCAGGTCTTTCCCAGGCATGACCAACGCAAGTATTAATAGCCATTCACCAGTTAATCATAAGTTCATTTATGATTAACTGCTTGGTTTCTTCCAGATTTTGCCCCTACTAATTGCACATTTAAATTATAGAAATAAACTATCACAGATGTGACACTAAATTTGCAGACAGATCCACAAGTGTTTGTCTACTCAGGGGTGTACTCTTAATCAATCGGCCATTGCAAGGTGGACAAAAAGTTGAATAAGAAACATACACAAATGAATGACAGTAGAGGGGGTAGAGAGAGAAGAGGGGAGGGGAGGGGAGGGGAGGGTAGGGGGGATAGTAGAGGATAGGAAAGGCAGCAGAATACAACAGACACTAGTATGGCAATATGTAAATCAATGGATGTGAAACTGATGTGATTCTGCAATCTGTATACGGGGTAAAAATGGGAGTTCATAACCCACTTGAATCAAAGTGTGAAATATGATATATCAAGAACTATGTAATGTTTTGAACAACCAACAATAAAAAAAAAATAAATTAAAAAAAAAAAGAAACATACTCGTAGCATGAGACAAGGATCTGAATATCAAAGAGCGAAGTTCCCAAGACTTGGCTTCATTTTGTAGTTGGCATTATAGCAAGCATTATTCTAATTACAGAAAACCAGAATTTCTTCTATTCCATACCATCTCATTTTAGTTTCAGTTTCTGAAATTAGAACTATTTTCAAAAGCATTAGGTGTGCACCCCAGGCACAGACAGATCCATATCAAAGAGATGTGATCTCTGCTCTCAAGGAACACACGACTGCACTGTTTCCCGTAAAATCTGCACAAATCACTCTCTTCTGTTCCCTGACCTTCATCTGCCATTCTTGGAGGGTGATATTGACTTTCTCCCCTGATCTGTATGAAGTCAGGGACTCAGTTTTAAAACATCTGCAAAGAATTGTTTCTTCTTAAATCTCTTCCAGGTCTTCCTGCTCCTCTTAAGTTCTGGTTCCTTAGTTTGCTAAAAACTTCCCATAGTCATTTAGTGCTTTAGTCTTTCTTCTCAAACTGGATTCATGAACAAATCAAATGACACAATTTATACATATATGCATGAGCTATTTGGCTTATTTTTGTCCTTGCTTTAAAGGTAAAACTCATTCTGTTTTAACAATGAATTGTTTCATATCATTGTGCTGGTATGTATATATATCCAGAGTGCACACACAAGAAAAGTTATTGGTTTACTAAATACGAGGCCATTACCTCACTAATTGCTATTCTTGTTTGGAGCTACTTACGCAGGCTTGAAGGTCATAATTTAGCCTGGTTTCCTTAAATAAGGTTCTGCCTCATTTTTCTTCCTTTATTCAAACTTATTTTGTCCCTTTTGCATCCTTCAGTTTGATTATTAATCACTTGCCCTTGTTTTCCCACCAAACTTAGATTAAATTTCTTAATAAAACCCTCCCAAACACTAAATCAGCATTTCTTATGCAGCAAAAGACACAATCATTCACATTGTGCTCTGGATTTGCCATACCCACAACACCACCCGCTTCCCAGAACAAAATTAGATATATGACTTTTGTTGGTTTTTGTGTTTTAGTTTTTGGCTTATTCAGAAGCTCCAGATTTATTGTCCCATTACTATGATTTGGTTCCTTCTTCATCTTCATATTGTTGACCCTTCCATCTATTCCCTGATACAATTACTTTCCTTCCAAAATGGAAATAAATCTGCCTAAACTTGGGACGGAATCATAACTTCTTCCTTCAGTGACTTCCTTGATGAGTTCTTCATTTTTCTTTAAGAGTAGAAAAATGACTTTCCATAGCCTCTTTTGGTCCTTGTTTATCTGTTAGTCAAATCTATATCCTAATTTTGTAAGAATCAGGTAGCACTGGTTATACGCATATGTGTTCTGATATCCGATAAATTCTGCACTAGTTCCCCAAGGTTTAATCAAGATAACCTTTCTAGTACCTGACTAGGCAGGTATACCTTTCTGAAGGTTTTTTAAGGAATGGAGCTGGCATTTACTGACTGCATTTCACATATCTGCCATTATGCCACACTAACTCATTTAATAATTGCAAACAGCCTCATGAATTATGTACTATTATCTCTATTTTGCAAATAAAAAATTGACTGGCTCACAGGTGAAGTAACTATGCACATTACATAGCTGCTCGGGAGCAGAGATGAAATTAGTGCCGAGGTCAGCCTGACTTCAAAATAGCTGTTTCATCTCTAATGTACTCGATCATTCTGTCTCCAAACAAATTCCACTCTTTCAAGAAACAGAACCAACACTTAACAACCCACCATCTCTCCAAACCAGAATAATAAATTAATAAAATCCACATTCTTTGCTAATAGCCCACCATATATTATTCCCAGGCAAGCTGGTGCTAGCAAGCCATTTCTTAAATGTTCCTGCTAGAACGACTTTTTAAATAAAACTATTTACTACCTTTAATTCCTAAAGGTTTATTTAGATCTCCATCCAAACAATCTTAACAATTATCACCACTAAATAGTTCCCAAATCTAGCAAATTTTATTAGCTTTTTTCTTGAACATTGTTGACTCCAAGTGTACATAAGCATGTTTGTATCTGTAAAATAGCCATCACCCATTAGAAAACAAAAAAAAAATTTAAAAAATGTAAATGTGTGGCTCATCTAACCTTAAAGACTTGAATGTGTATTTGAGAACATTTGGATTTTCAACTACACGACTCCATTTTCTCCCAGCTCTTAAGCATATAAATTGGGTCTGCATTCATCTTTTATTTGTTTTCCCTTTAAAGATTCGCTTGGTTTCTCCTCTTTTGGTCCATTCTCATAAGCCTTGTCCATGGATTTTTATTTCTTTGTTGCTGCAAAACCTTGCTAAATGCAGCCTCTCTGCCTCCAATTCATCTGACATACCATAGTAGGCAGACTAATCTTTTTAAAGCTTTGCTTTCATCCTTTCACCCTCTTGTATGAGCATTTCCAATGGTTCTGCTTATTTCATCAAATATAAAATTCCTCTGACTGCTGAGCTCTCTGAAATAAAGCCTTGTCCCCACCAGACTCCTTTCTCACTTTCCCCAGCACAACACCATCATGCTGATCAGGCGCTTTCTCTCCAGCTTCTACTGAGTCTGCTCACCTCTGCGGATGGTTGTGTGACTGCCTTCATCTGGAAACTTCTGCACATGAACATCCACTCTGGATGGAATAAGCTGCAGGTGATAGTCAGACTCTCAAGACCAATCCAACATTAGTGACCTGAAGAAAGCCCCAAAAAGGCAGTGGATGTGTGTTGTCATGGGAACCGAGTTTCAGCAATGGACCTGGGAGACAGGAGGAGGGAAAGACAGGGAAAGAAGGAAAGAAGCTGACGGGGAAGGTTTAAAGCAGGCTACCCTTCCTGGAATTATGGTATCTGGGAAACAAAGGATAAGCTTATTTCTGGAACTTTGGAAAGACATTGGAGATCATCAGAATTCAATGAACTAACTGAAGAGGATTCTATTCTCATAGTAAGGATTTACAGATTCTAAAGATAGGCTTACCCATCTGCATGGGCAAACTCTCTCTGACATCAAAGATCAGGAAATTATACTACCGGGTACCACAAAGAGCATCGCAGCACTGAAACTTCCAGGGTTGGTTCAATTCTCAAGAGCACCAGAAATGAGACTAACTCTGTCACGTGAGGCGTTTTGGCTCAGTCTTACAATGCACTTAACTCCAGGAACTCTTTTTTAGGCATATATGCGACTGATTTCTGCTCATGTGGATGTGTGGTGGAGACCAGTGGCTGCTCTTCATCATAAATCCTTAAATGACACAGCTAGGTTAGGATCACATATTTGAGATTTCTTCCCCTCTCTTTTGAAACTCATGTTTCTTTTCATTCAACAGCATGTGAGTCTGAAAACCCATGGGTAGAAATTAATTGGCTCCAGAGTGCCAAGAGGAAATCCCTTTTGGAGAAGTAGGGTGGTAACATAGTAATCCTGAAGCTGCTATTCCTATTATTACTCAACATGTTTTCTAGTAGTGGGAATCTGGGGTTAGAAGCTTGTCAGCAAATACTAAATCTCTAACAATAGCCCTAACCAATCTAGATCTGATAACATTATAACTTGGACAGAAGTTTTCAAGAGTTCCTCTATTGTGCAATCAGCCTTGGAAATTCAGCAAAAGGTTTATTTTTCAAGATGATGATCCTGAGAAAATGTATATTTGAAGCTGATGATCTCTGTCAAATCACTTAACCTACTGAAGTCTTGAATCCATCAACTCAAAAATGTACAGATAGTACCACAGTCTATCTTATATTATTGTGAAGATTAAATAAGACCATGTATGCAAAGTCCTAGGCACATTGTGTGGTGTATAGCAGGGGTTCTAGTATGAAGAACTACATAACTTTACTAAAAATGTAATAATACCCGCCTTGTTGGCAGCATTGCTTGGAAAACCGGGTATGTTGCAAGTAACTATTACCTAAAACTTTTAATTTTTGCTAGTTGAGAATATTTCTAAAATGTATTCCATATATTATCTTAAATATATAAAGTGAGACAAGGCCTTTTCTAAGAACAGAGTACAGAAAGCAATAGAGAAGATATGTTGTATAATCACTTTAATCTCTGGATTTTTCAATTGCTATATGTTTTCAAAAATTAGACCCCAAAGTGACACTAACCCTCATCTAAGACCAAATTTATTTTACTTTTCATATTTATTTCTATATGCTGCAAATGTCTTTCCAGCCCTTAAGGATAAGAATTAACTTTTTTATTAATAAATATCGATTGGGTATCTGCTGTATGCCAGAAATTATTCTAAATGATGAATGACTGACAAGACACAAAACAGACAAAAATCCCAATTTTCATGGAACTTTCATCTTGGTAGAAACATAGATGCTAAACCCAAAACAAGTTGGGCAAAACCTCAGAAGTAATGTATATTTGAGTGTTGTCTTAAAATGATGTGAAATGATTGCTATTTAATCGTTCATTTCTAGACCTAACATAAGTTGTGAACCACTGTTATATCCTGTCACCTGTGGCCTAAGAGAAAATTCCTCTCTAGGTATGATTATTTGTAACATAGCACATTTATTCCTCATCTCACAAGTCCAAAGCCCAGCACACCCACAGCTGCTGGAAGACATAAAAAAAAAATAATAATCAACACAGAGTTAAAAAAAAAAAGAATTCCCCCTTCACACTGTTTTCTTTGAGCTAACCAATCCACAACCCCTGAGGGAAACCTCATGGGATGACACCCATGGAAAGCACCATGCACAGGTCCTCTCCCTTTCTCTCTCCCACCATGGGTGGAACTCCCTTCCACTTTCCTTTGGACTCCAGTCAGCCTCCTGTCCACATGGCTAACCTTCCCAGAGCTGCGATGATAACTTTCATCTGTTTCATGCATTTTGGTTTCACCTCATATTTCTTCACCTGACACACCCACACCTAACCCCGCTGCGCTGGACTCCTAGAGAGTGGCCATCTTGGCTAGTGTTCACTCTGAAGAAAGAGACCTCCAGACCAAATTAGAAAAACAACAACAGTTACAAACCTGCAGGAAATGAGAGAAGGAAGAATGTAGAATTCACAGCGTTCCAGGCAGAGAGAACAGCAGATGTGAAGACTCTGAGGTGGGCCCTTGCCTGCTATGGAAGAACAGCAACAGGGCAGGGGGATACTGATGAGTCAGAGGGGAAGGAGATGAGGCCTGAAAGGGTTTGCAGGATATGAAGGTCATTTTCAGGACCAAGGATTTTCCTTTGAACAGAGGGACAGAGCTGCAGTGGCTTGAGCAGAGGAATGATTTGACTTAAGTTGTTAAAAATTCTTGAAACTCTGGCTGTTGAACATAGTCTGTAGGGGCAAAGATAGAGACAAAAATCAGGGTAGTCATCCAGGAGAGATGATGGTGGGTAGAGGAGCAGTCAGATCCTAGATATATTTTAAGGGTAGATTTGCTGATAGAATCGGTGCTATAAGAGGAGTGACTCCATGATTTTTTACCTAAATGATTGGGAGAACAGAATTATATGGAGAAGACTACATGTAGATGCAAATTGATGGAAATTCCATGTGGGGCATGTTGTGTTTGAAATGTCTATTAGATGTCCAAGTGACAATGTCGAACAAGACATCTAGATATTTTGAGTCTGTAGTTCTAGAGAAAGATCCAGAAATGATCCCTCACAATAACCAATTTTCACAATGGCACCAGGATAATATAATAGACATATAAAAATCTTTTCCACAAGTGTTGTTCATATCTCTCACACTATACCTCTACAGTAATCTGAGATGAATCATGTCAATTGTAAACTTTTAAAAATTTTTCTAAAAGGAAAAATATCTGTGCCACCTTGAATAAGGTAAAAGTTCTTATACTGGACCAGAAAAAAAAAAAGCACTTACTGTAGGGGGAAATAAATAACTTAAATTTCATCAAAATTTAGAAGTTCAATTCCTAAAATAATTTATAAAATTAAAAACAAGTCTCAAAACAGAGGAAAATATTTGCAATTCATGAGGTCAATGATGCACCTCAAATATATAAAGGTCTCTTTAAAAATTACATAATAAAATATAACTCATTTTTTTAACAGGGCAAAAAGTCTTGAATGGTCATTTCATAAAAGAATATATAAGAATAAATGATAAGCACCTGAAAATGTGCTCAACATCATTAGTTATCAGGGAAGTGCAATTATAACACCCAGGAGATACTACTTGAACTTATTACTTCCAAAAGTATACAGCTTAGAGAAGGGAAGGGGAAGAGGGAGATATTGATCAAAGGGTTCAGAGTTTCCATTAGACTGGAGGAATGAGTTTCCGTGATCTAGTGAGCTACATGGTGACCACAGTTAATATAATATATCGTATATTTCAAAATTGCTGAAAGAATAGATTAATAATGTTCTCATCACAGAAATAAGCTGGTGAGGTGATGATTATATGAATTAGCTTCATTTAATCTTGCTACAGTATATACAAATATCAAAACATCATATTATACCCAATAAATATATATAACTATTACCTGTCAACTAAAAATAAAATGGAAAACAAAATAAAAACATAGCTTGACAGTACCAAATGTTGGAAGGATGTGGAACAATTGGGACTCACACATTCTAGAACATTAAGGTGGCACAATCGTGATAGGAAATCATGACAGTTGTTCATCAAATTAAACACATAATTGCCCTTTGATAGCAATTCCACTCTCAGATATTTACACAAAAACATATGTCCAGAAAAGTCATGTGTAATAATGTTCATAGCAGCAAATCTAGAACCAAATGTTAACCAACATTTTAATATATAAAACATCTGCAGCATATTCATATGAAAAAATACTACTGAGAAATAAAAAGAAATAATACAGTGACATATACAAAAACATTGACGCATATTAACATTTTTCTGGGGCTGGTGTGTAGATCACTGGTAGAGCACTTGCTCAATATTTTACAAGGCCCTGGTTTGATCCCCAACACTACCAAAAGCAAACCAACCAAAAAACAATTTCACTGACCGAAGGAAGCTGGACCCCCAAAAGTATATGCAATAATATGATTCCAATTTTATGAATTTTCAAAATAGGGAAAACTAATCTATGACTTTAGAAAATCAGAGGCGTGGCTACCTCTCTAGTGGGGAAGACTTGATCAGATATGATATGAGGGAATTCTCCAAGGTGACAGAAATTTTGACTTGGGTATTAGTTACATCCCACATTTATTAAAACTCAACAAACTGTTTGTTTAAGTGAAAACTATCTTTCAAATTTAAAACATTAACTAGACATCTGGTTGTGGTTGGTCTCCTCTTTTTTGGGAGGTGGCAGGTATTGAACCCAGGGCCACTTAACCACCAAGCCACAGCCACAGCCCTTTTTATTTTTCATTTTGAGACAGGGTCTTGCTAGGTTAGCCAGGGGTTTGCTAAGTTGATGAGCCTGGCTTTGAACTGAAGACCCTCCTGCCTCAGCCTCTGGAGTCACCAGGATTACAGGCATGCACCATTGCACCTGGCTGCTCCTCTTCTATATGAGCAGTTGGTGCTGTTCTCCCAGTGCCATCTCCTAGGTGCAATCAGATGAGCACAGACACCGAGCCACCCTCCCAAACCCTATGAGATGCTGTGTCCTTAATCTTGTGATGATGGGGAGCCAGGAAGGAAAAATCTACAGAAAAGGTAAAATCAGTGGTCGTAGACCTCAAAGCTGAGTTATTTCTTCCAGGATTTCTGCTGTTCCAATTGTACCTGAGTTTTGTTTTGTTTCCAACTTTGTAGTCCCATCACAAGTTAGGACATTATTTTTTTTTAAGTTTGTTTTAATTATTCATAATATTAGGGTTCATTCTGACTATTTTGCTCACTTTTTTTTTTTGCTGCTGTGACTAAAAAGACCCAACCAGAACAACTGGAAGGGAGGAAAAGTTTATTCGAGGGCTCACAATTTCAGAGGTCTCGGTCCATAGGAGTCTGGCACCCCCCACCTCTGGGCTCCAGAAGAGGGTGATCATCATAGCAGAAGAGCGAGCACATGATGATCAGAAAGCAGACAAAGAACCCATTTACTAGATACCAAATATATACTCCATGCCCCCAATGCCCCACCTCCAGCCATAGCCCACCTGTCTCCAATTGCCACTCAGTTAATCAGGGTTTTTCACTGATTAGTTTAAGGCTCTCACAACCTAATCATTTCCCCCTCTGAACCCTCTTGCATTGTCTCACACATGAACTTTTGGGGGACACCACATACAAACCATAACACTGACATGATTATACAAGCATGAAATATAATTTGCTCCAATTCAGTTCCTGGTACTCCCCCTTTCCCTCCCCTCTTCCCTCCCTCCATGGATCTTTCTTCTATTTATTTATAATTCTCTTAATTAGTGCATTATGGATATACATAAAGGTGAATCTCACTGTGGTATATACATAGAAAAGTTCGGTCAGATTCATTCCATGGTTGCTTCTTGTCCTCGTCCTTCTCCTCCTCCCTCAATGTCCTTCCTCTATTCCACTGATTTCTTTTCTATTTTCATGGGATTACTCCCCCACATACATCTTTTTATTTTAATTTTTCTCCCTTAGTTTTCTCTAGCTTTGGCATAAGAGAGAAAACATTCAACCTTGACTCTCTGAGTCTGGCTTATTTCACTTAGCTCGATGTTCTCTATTTTCATTCATTTATGAGCAAATCCCATAATTTAATTCTTCTTTATGGCTAGTAAAGCATCATCGTGTGTGTGTGTGTGTGTGTGTATATATATATATATATATAATTTATACATATATATTATTTATATATATATTATATATATATATATATTATATATAATATATATATAATATATATATATTATATATATATCACATTTTCTTTATCCATTCATCTGTTGAAGGGTACCTACACTGATTCCATTGATGGGCTATTGTGAATTGTGCTGCTATAAACATTGATGTGGCTGTGTCACTATAGTATTCTGATTTTAACCCTTTTGGATATATACTAAGGGGTGGTATAGCTGGATCATATGGTGGTTCCATTTCAAGTTTTTTGAGGAATATACATACTGATTTATAGAATAGTTATACATACTAATTTGCAGTGCCATCAACAATGTATGATTGCATCTTCCCCCCCCCCCATCCTCACCAACATTTACTACTATTTGTATTCTTGATAATTTCCAATGTGACTAGGGTAAGATGGAACCTCATTGTAGTTTTGATTTACATTTCCCCTGATTGTCAGAGATTTTGGACATTTTTTTCATATATTTATTGGCCATTTGTATTTTTCTTTTGAGAACTGAGTGTTGAGTTCTTTTGCCCATTTATCAATGGGTTATTTGTACCTAAGTTTAAGATAACCTGTTTAGGTAGCTTTGAGTGCTATAGAACAATTAATTCAAAAATTTAATGTTCCAAAGAGAAAAATATACACTTGTCAAATAATTGGTTCAATAATTAATTAGCTGATTTAAATTGGTATTCTTTCTTATTTCTTCTATCTTTTGCACAGATCACAAATAGGGACTGGAATTTACTGCATAGCATCTTGATGAGTACTAGGTCTGGGCTTTCTCCATCCTTCACCATGATCCAGTTCAGTCAAAGGGATAGGCTCTGATTCTATGAGTATATGCTTATTGATTTATTTATTTGCATTACTGGGGATTGAACCCAGAGCAATTTATTCTATAGTCTTGGTTCATTATGAATATCAACCATTGAGTGAAAGTCTCAGAGATTTTTGAGATCTTTAGAGAGGTTTGACTTTTATTGAGTAATACCAAATAATTATGATTAAGCTTTTAAGACCACTTTGTAGTGTTTTCTCCTTCCACCTTCTAATCAGGCTAATTACAGTCACTTTTTGATATACTCATGCTCCCTTCTGATGGCTTCTTATGCATTGCTAAGGGCCAAGAAACTAAAAACCTTATCTGGTATTGAATGAGCATATGTTATTAAGTGCATATCCAAGGAAATTAAAAGTAGCTGAATATTTCTGGAAATAATTAATTGTATATTTCAAAAGAGCTGGTAGACAGGTGTTTGAATGTTCCTAACACAGAGAAATGATAAGTCTTTGAGGTGATGGATATGCCAATCCAGGAAGAGACCCTCTGCAGAACCTGACCTGCTACTACCCTGATTTCAGACTTCCAGCCTCTAGAACTGTGAGAAGTGAATGTTGGTTGTTGAAAACAAACAGCCAGAACTGGCTGAGACACACAGCCACACACACCAAATACCATCTTCCATCTCTTTGGCACAGGGATAAGATGTGTGATGGTAGATCATGGAAGTGGGCAAGAAAGAGGACCTAGACTATTCTAGAGTCATGGCTTCCTGATCATCATACATTGCATACATGTATTGAAATATCACATTATATCCCATAAATATGTACAATTATTATGTGTCAATTAAAACTTACATATATAATAAAAACTAGTGTAATACTAATACAAACATGATTTAATGAAATGGCCTAAAAATTGCAAAAGAAATTGCATATATAAGGATTTAGAATATTTCAAGTAAATAGAAATTTTTCACTAAATGTGTGCTATTAAAAGACTGATAATGAGCAGGGGATGTATCTCGGTGGTAGAGTACTGTCTAGCATGCACAAGGCCCTAGGTTCAATCCCCAGCACTGTACCTACACACGCACACACAACTAATAACTTATGAGGACGGGTTCCTATTTTGTACCAAATGCCTACTTGATAAAACTGATCAAACTTTTAAATGTACAAAAATAATGCTATAAAGATAATAGAAGAAATATAAGTAAATATCAATATATTTTTGGTGTGGGAGTATATTTTCTATCATACTCAAGGTAGAAATATCCAAGACAGAAAGAAAAGAATTACTGATTTTACTACATAAAACTATAGTAATTTTATGTATAAAGAATGAATGAAATTATAAGACAATCTACGCATAGAAAAATAGCTGTACATTTTTGACAGCCTGGGGATTAATAGGCTTAGTATGTAAAGAGTTCTAATTTAAAAATCACCTGAATGAAAACTACAAATAACATACAAAAGCAATTCATAAAGGAAATGTGTCTGCCAAGTATGAAAGGTGTCTTCCTAAGGTAATTGATTTGGGCTTTGTGACAACCCTCTGAGGAGTTTTATGATCTACCAACCCCACCCCCAACACACACTTTGGTTCCTAAATGGTGACATTTGCCAGTTAAATGTGCAGAAATAGAGAAGAATTATCACTGATGAAGTAATATTTTCTCTGGGTTTCCATTAACCTAACCCTCTTATAAGACAAGAGCCTGGACTATAAACTTGAAATAAAATTATAAAACAATCTACATGTAGAAAAATAGCTGAACATTTATAACAGCCTAGGGATTAATAGGTTTAGTAAAGTTCCTTGGCTCTGCATTCTGGAACCCATGGATTTCTCCTCACTTTCAAATTTTCGTATGTTCTTTGAGATAGATAGTGCTATAGAACCAACGTTTATGTGCTCAAAATTCTTATGTTGAAATTCTAACCCCCAAAGTGATGGTATTAGGAGATGGAGTTTTTGGTGAATTGCTAGGTCATGATGATGGAGCCCTCATGAATAAGATGTGAGCCCTTTTAAAGAGGATCTCAGAGAGCTCTCTCACCTTCTTTCAACCACATGAGGATACAGACAAGACATCTGCAAACCAGGAAGAGACCCTCCGCAGAACCTGACCTTATACCACGTTGATTTCAGACTTTCAACCTCCAGAACTGTGAGAGGTAAATGTTGGTTGTTGAAAACAAACAGCCAGAACTGGCTGAGAAACACAGCCATACACACCAAACACCATCTTCCATCTCTTTGGCACAGGGATAAGATATGTGATGGTAGTTCATGGAAGAGGACCTAGATTATTCTAGAGTCATGGCCTCCTCGATTTGAATCCTGGCTCACAATTTACAACCTGAGTGCTTCAAATCTCTAAATGCTACTTTCCTAAATGTAATACAGGGATAATAATATTACCTGCCTTGTAAAGTTTCCACGAATATTTTTCCTATAAAGCACTTATCATTGTCACTAATACATAGGAGCTGCTCAGTTATTGCCGATTATCTTTATTATATGCGAAGGACCTCAGTTCTCTCCCTTCTGAATAAAAATGTACCAAAACATCAGAAGATGAATTCATTTGCCTCTATGTGGGCATTCCTGTGGTGACTGGGAAAATTATATAGTGCTTGGCATTAGGAGGTCTGATCCTAGGAGGTCTGACCCTGCCTCTAACTAACATTAGAAGTCATATAGCGATGCTGGCCTTGTGACTGTTAAATAAAGTTGTTGAAATGCTTATTACTATATCCCTTTATGTCCAAAGCTCTGCCCTGTACAAAAGAGCAATAAATCAGTCTTTTAAAATAGTTGCATCTACTGAAGGTCATAATTAAGATCTCTGAGCTATTGTAAGTCACAGTTTTTAATGCCTAAAAGAAAGTATGTATTAATTTTCCAAACAGCTGGAGTTATATTAATGTATTATACCACTAATTATGTCACATCAACCAGAGGTTCCAATGGGTAGTTAACTATCTTTGATTAATTTCTAACTAAAAGGAGTTAATTTAGTGTGGGGAAAAAACATGGAGCATTCTTTAGTGGTGAAAAGTTTGAAAACCACTAGCTTGTGTGTTCAGCAGCCATGAGGCTATCCTCGCCACCGCCAATTTCACAGAAAGGTACAGGTTGTTGCCATGACTTCACAGGACATGTGTAATAATAGTAATAAAGAAGATACCCAAAGGCCCATTATCCAAATTTATGTGGATAATCCTTATAACAATTATTTCCCTTCATAAATAAGGAACAGCAAAACTTACTAATGAGAACTATTGTCATCTTAAACTGATGAACTTGTATAACTGCTTGATGAACTTGTTTCAAGAATCAAGGAGAAAAAAAAAAATCAAGGAGTCTACACTCTTTTGAAGATATTTGAAATCATGCCCTTCCTATTTAAGCAAAGCCCTGATAATGTGCAAGATATATGAATGAACTTCTATAAAACTCTCAACTTTAGAGGGTTTAGGAGTTGGTGAAACACATGAATGACATTTTACTGTCTTTTATGACAATTGTGAGTGGATTATTCACTTCAGAATTATCCCTGGAACATTTTTAATGTCTTCTAGTTATTCAGCACCCTCTAGGTTTGTAAATTCACATAATTAGTGTGATAGTACTAAAAAAAAAAAAACCATGAATTTTAGTATTAGTCCAAGAAAATGTAATTAAGGAAGTAAATCTATAGCAGAAAAAAAGACAATCATGTATGCTTTGTAACAACCAAGAAAATGGCTTTTGGATTATCTGGTAATTAGGAAATATTTGCTGATATTCCCTTCTCTTGTACTCATTCATTTACTCATTCACTCCATAATTACAGGAAACCTGCTAAATATACAGGACCATGACCCTGAATTAAGGCAGATCATGGAAAACTGATGATCCGAATTGATGTTGAACAACTGTTATTATCATTAACCTGAGGTCTCCTTCTAAAGGCAGCCTTTGACCTTCAAGTACAGTTGCGAAAGTTACAGAGAAACAGAAAATCAAACATTGGCTGCACTTTGGGCTTTGTCTTTTGGCCATCAGTAGATTTACAGATAAATCTTTTACAGATGTATGCCAATAATACATTTGATTGTCACCCCTCCACACACACATTAGTGCTGTCCTAATCTTCCCGCAAAGACAGAGGTCACTTTGAAAGTGCCTCAAACAAACTCTAAATTACCAGGCTTACTTGCTATTTCTTTGAAAATGACATTCATGTGAAAATGCTTCAGAACCATAAAAGTTAATCACCCCCTATCATTACTTGCATCTAGCAGCAGGGTAAAGAGGAAATTAAATTCTTCTTCATTCTTCCTTACAAAATGAATTAGAGCCTCCCTCAATCTTCTCCATATTATATGTGAAAGTGGAGTGCAACCCAATGCTTCTCTCTCCTCCCCCCCAAAAGTGAAAGGTAAAAAAACACAAATAGAGAATGATCTAGAACTTTCTAAGTTGGCAAGGAGTTTCAGGAAGAGATGTAACTCTATGGAGAGGTACATTGTGAAGGTCTGGAATACAAGTTAAGAGAGGCTAGTTTTTCAGCAAATGAGATGTGGCTTCACATATTCAACACAAACCATTGAAGTCTTCGTAATGAATCTATTACCCTATATATTTTATTGTCAGTGATCAGCAAATCCTATATAATTCAGTTTTAACATGGATGTGTGATCTCCAAATTTTTCTCCTGTTTCAAACTTTTTCATGACTGGCCCAAGTGTGAAATGGAAACCTTATGTTTTACTAACTCCAGGGTGCTCAGCTTGAGTTCTATGAATAAAATATGACTCTGATCATTAAAATGTAATAAAAGCGAGTACTTTGAAGTCTAAACCTAAACAAGTTTGCTCTCTGATCTTGGGGGCAGACTTCAGTTGTTCTCTCAGCAGGGCCTCCTCTGCCAAAAGCCCAGGCCTTGCGGGGACCTCTGCAGCCTCCTGTGCTGTGACATGCACATCTCCACTCACAGGCAGAACCATTCCGCAGCAGGCTCTCTGTACTGTGGCATTTCCAGGCTGCCAGCCTCTTCCTACCCTCCTACCAGAACGACCAATACAATAGGCAGGAGCCTGTTCAGTGGCTACAGAGGTTGAATTCATAGTTGAGTGTCCCTTACTCTTAGTTGAATGTCCCTCACTTTTCTCTGCTCAAGAATCTCCTTGATCGCCATGGCACATGTCTGTAATCCCAGCGGCTTGGGAGGCTGAGGCAGGAGAATCAGGAATTCAAAGCCAGCCTCAGCAAAATCGAGGCACTAAAGCAACTCAGTGAGACCCTGTCTCTAAATCAAAATACAAAATAGGCTGGGATGTGGTTCAGTGGCTGAGTGCTCCTGAGTTCAAACCCTAATAACCACTCCCCCAAACAGAAAAATCTCCTTGCAGAAGAGAACAAGGTGACTTTTCAGTCAGCTTATTCTTTAAGGGAAAGCAAGATTGTTACATGTTCAAGACAATGGGCCAATGGCCCTCAATTAGACAGCATGGTAATAGCACACCTGTGACCATGCTGTGCTCTTGAAATTTCTTTTTACCGGAACAAATGTAACCCACATAACAGTTGGTGGGAATAACCCTAAATTACAACTACTGCATTGTCACTGATGCCAGAATGCCCTAGAAACGATGTTTCATATCCAAAGACAGCTCTCCTAAAGTCTGTGTGTCTATGCTGGGGGTAAAGGCTAAATTCAGCCCACAAGTCAGTATGGAAGACATTGTCTATATTCAACTGGACATGGTTCAAGATTCCCCTGCTCTTGGCACAGAAAGAAAACAGGGCTATCTGACCAGAGGAGAACAAAAAAGAAGCAATAAATAAATAACCAGTAAACCCCAGGTAATCGATAACTACCATCAGATTTCTGTGGTGCTTTTCATAGAAAAGCGAAAACTTCTTGACAAACCTCGTGATTCAAATTGTATAATTAAAATGAATTTGGGGCAACAGTGTAAAAATAGTGACAATTAGCCAGGCACAGTGGCATACGCCTGTAATCCCAGTGGCTCGGGAGGCTGAGATAGGAGGATTGCAAGTTCAAAGCCAGCTTTAGCAGCAGCAAGATGCTAAGCAACTCAGTGAGACCCTGTCTCTAAATAAAATACAAAATAGTGGTTAAGTGCCCCTGAGTTCAATTCCTGGTGCCAATTTAAAAAAAAATGACAATTTACTGAAAAAAGAAATAAAGGTCTGAGAGTCTAGATGCAAAAACTCAAGCATCCAAGTGCTCCAGAGGTGGAATTATATAAAAATGATGAACTGCAGAGAAAAAGGTTACTAGGTAACACACACAGAGACAGACACACATGCACATGCTAAGGGCTTTCTAAATTTGGTAGGGGTTTGTGAAGCATAGAGCCAAACTATGACATAACTCTTCACATATTCTTTTCTCAGGTCTTGAACTCTGTTGAGAAAATTTCTGTTTAAGGAATTTGATGGACAGCTTGAGCCCTTTAAAGAGATCAAACCATCAGATAAGGCCAAGGGTGTTATTTAGACCCTACTACTGCTGAGTTCTATGTTCAACTAAAGTATTCTCTCAGTCTTAGATCCCTAGTAAGCCTGGTGCCCCAGAGGAGCATGTCAATCTAATCCCAAGGTTAGGCTGAAATCTGAGAAATATCTGGACCATTGACTGAGTTTTTCTTCTTAATTTAGGCCAGAATTAGGGACGGCTGTCATTCAAACCACATTTATTCCTTGTTCGAATTTCTTCCAGCTTACTTTAATTCATACAGCTGAAATCCAAAGAACAATCCTTCTGGGCTGAGTGTAGTAATGATGTCATTAACATAGGAGTGGAGAAGCAATATTTGCTGACCATTCCTCATGAGCCTCAGAGCAGGACCTGAAGACTACTGTTTCAGGGATTGACCCTTTGGCTGTGGGGTGGTGAGGAGTGGAGGCCGAAGCTGATTTCAGAAGGACCAAGGCATCAGGGAGGGTGAGTGAGCCTCAGAGCTGAGAGCACTGTTAACTCAATATGTGAATTGCTGCTACCACTACACTAGCTTACTCAGGCTGAAGGTGAGAAGTAAGAAATCCTCAGATTGCAGATCAGTAGAACTAGAGTTGTGAAAACTGAAAATTCATACAAAGTTTTAAGTGCCTAATTGAATGTACTTGACAATTAACTTCAAATAAGCTGCCGTCAAAACTTCTCTGCATCTCATTAATCCCCTTTCTCCTTTCGCTTTACCATATTTCAATTTTCTGTATTATTCACCTTCTATTTAATGCCCAGCTCTCCCATGGCCTCCTCCCTGTTCTTTTAAACAAACTTTTACCTTGCTCTCTCCCTTGGCTCCTCTCCTTGCTCTTTTACTTTTCTCATCTAGTTCTTCTCATTTTTCTCCACCCCCTGTCCTGTAAGTAGTCTTTATTTTTTGTAGTGATTTTGTGTCACTGTGGTTTGCTTTACTTCAGGGCTACATGTAAGGAAATAGACACTTAAGAAAGGAAAATGAAATATTAGTCTTAGTTGCCAGGCATGGTGGCGCCCGCCTGTAATCCAGCAGCTCAGGAGGCTGAGGCAGGAGGATTCCGAGTTCAAAGCCAGCCTCAGCAAAAGCAAGGTGCTAAGCAACTGGGTAAGACCCTGTCTCTAAATAAAATACAAAATTGGGCTGAGGATGTGGCTCAGTGGTTGAGTGCCCCTGAGTTCAATCCATGGTACTCCTCTTCCCCCAAAATAGCCTTAGTGTTCATTATGTACAGAAAAAAAAAAAAAAAAAACTTGTTTAAAAATTACTCGTTTAAAACTTCCTCACCCTGCCCCCCTTGGATAAATATCCTTGGGCACCGTTCTCTACCTTCCCAAAAATCAATGAACCAGACATACTAATTGTATTGTTTAACCAAGGCCATGAGTTTGGCCACAGGGCTGCTCACTTCTCCCTTGTTCTTCCTCTGCTCCATCTACCCTAGTTCCAAGTTGCCACAGCCTTGGAAAAACCTGAGAAGAGTAGATAAAACCCTTCCAACTGAGAGCAGCCTAAGCTATAACATTTAGTCAGCATATCTCAAGTGGCACTGCCAATGAAATGCACAAAAAGAGCAGAGATCCTCCGTGTAAGTTGGGAGAGGGTTGCCAGCATCCCATGGTCCAGATGACTCTAGTGTACCTTGTCATCCGGGCCTGTTTGTCTCAGATTCATTCCCTGCCTTTCCCCTGGTCTTTCTTCCTTGGTCCCCAGGAGAGGGCTCTGGCTGAGTGGCCGATGGAGACACTGGCTGGAATACAGTAGAAACCAGTGTGTTCCTCCCCTTTCTTTTCTGCTTTGGTCTATTTCGCCATTGCTTTTCTGCTTTAGACAGGACTCTGCATTGGTAAGATGTTCCCTACTTGGTTTTTCAGCCTCTTTTCTCTCCTGTGAACCAATTCCCTGAAATAAGTTCTCTCTCTGTATTCAATGCTCATGAAGGTTTCCATTTTCCTGGGATGTTGACTAATCCATCTTCTTAGGTAAAGCCACCTGAAAGGCAGCAGCAGTCCAGCACCCACCCCCATCCCCCACTGCCCTAACACCCACTTCACCCCACCCCCCCACACACATTCAGCCCCTGCCTACACATCTGAACCTTCCTTTCTGCCATCCTAGTTAAATCCCTGTCATTGCAGGAACTGTAGACCTAACTTTCCTCCACTAGAGGAAATCCAAGGGCAGGGTCTGGAATCAAGCAGGTTTGAACCAGAGCTCAGCAGAACAGGAGCTGCCACCAGCACCCAGGGCCTGTGCCAACCCCAGCCAAGTCATCATGAACTGAACAGTCAAACCACAGAAATTTCCCCAGAGCTCCCTGGATAGAGGCCAAGGAACTGGAAACCTCATGAGTAGGTATGTGAGATCATATTTGAATGAGTGTGTGTGTGTGTGTGTGTACATACATAATATGTATATATATATATATATATATATATATATATATATATATAAAATACTATATACACATATTATATATACACATATATGATTATATATAATATATTATATGATATATGTATACACACACACACATATGACTTTCCTTGGGAGATGATCTATGCATTTAATTGATTTCTAAAAAGGAACACAGACTAAGAACTGATGAAGAAGAAAGTGACTACATCAAAATTTAAAACTTCTATACACTGAAGGACACAGTCAACAGAGTGAAAGGCAGTTTATGAAATGGGAATAAAAATCATTTGCAAGTATCTGGTAAGGGGTTAGTATCTACAATACATAAATAACTCTTCTAACTCAACAACAACAACAAAAATCCTGATTGAAAAATAAGCAAAGGACTATTTAAAAAAGAAAGAAAGTGCCAAATGTCAACAAGGGTGTAGAGAGATCGGGGTCTTGCACCCTGTTGTGGGATGTAAAATGGGGCAGTCAATAAGTAAAACAGCATGACAGCTCCTCAAACTAGAGTTTCCACAGAATCCTGTAATTCTACTTTTGGTAAAATACTCAAAAGAATTGGATGTCAAGAAGGTCTTTGCATGTCCTTGTTCATCACAGCACCGTTCATAATAGCTAAAAGATGGAAGCAACCCAAGTGTCCACTGAAACTTGAAGAGATAAAATGTGGTCCATAGACACAATGGAACACTCTTCCACCTTAAAAAGGGAGGCAATTCTGACACATATTGGAGTGGATGAAACTTGAAGACATTATGGCAAGTGAAGTAGGCCAATTGCCAAAAGGCAATACTGTGTGATTCCACATATGTGAGTTACCTAGTTGTTAAACTCATTGAGGCAGAAAATTCAATGGTGGTTGCCAGGGAGGCAGGAAACTAATGGGTGGTTTAGAGGTAAGGAGTTTCAGTTTTGTGAGATGAACAGAGCTCTGACATTGTCTATGCAACACAGTGAATGTGATTAATACTACTAAACTGTATATTTAAAAATGTGTTAAGATGGTAAATTTTATCTTATGTACATTTTACCACAATTTAAATTTCTTTTTAAAGTTTTTAAAAGAAGGTAAGAACTGCCATATACTTGAGAACTGATTTTATAGTCCAAAATGATAGATTAAGAAAGATTAGATTGGGATTACATATGTGTTTCCTTTTAACGATTTGAGTAATCTATTGGATAGAGGTTCCATTGGCATAGTTGGAGGGTGTGTAGCTGGCCAGACTTTCTTAGATGATGGTGGTTTTTGAAGGTGTGGTGTGGAAATGCTGACTTGGCTTCAGATTTTAGTAGACATCACATGGCAAATGGGCTTTCTGCTGTGTAGCTAATGCCAGTAGCTCTGCCCCTCTGGGGAAAAGGAAGCAACACAGTGGCATCAGAGAAACCATAAATCCTTGTGATCTGGCAGGTAAAACAACTTCTCTAAGATTTGGATCCTTCATCTGTAAAATGGTCAGACAATGCCTGTTTCCCCATATCACAACATGTCACAGGGCTCCAGTGAGAAAACGTATGCAGAAATACTTTACAAGCTGTAAACATGATCCAGAAAATGTGTTAAGGTAATTCTCACTTTTGATCCTTGGTTTGTGTTCTCTCTGTTATTTTTACATCACTTTTTCAAGTCAATCTGTTGTCTATTTGTTCTATTAACTTAGCCATCTCTGCACACAATAAAGAACATATAAACAATTGGTTCCAACCTTGTGCAGAGTATCTGCCAATCTTTATTATAGTGCAGGCATCATCTCCTTACTGAGCTTAGCTGTTGCAGACCTCTTCATGTGTGTCTTATCTACCTCCATCATACCTCTTCTCAGGTATTAACATACAACATAAAATAACTGTCACTGCAAACCATCAACATGCTATACTTTACAACATCATTCCTAAATAAGCCCTCACCTTAAAATATCAACCAATAGCCAGAAGGCCTTAGAGGAGAACCTTGGAGCTATATATATGTCCTTGTCCAAAGGGGCCAGACTATAATCTGAAGGGGTTGAGAACAGAGGCAGTGTCCACCCTCTAGGCTGAGAGAATTGTGAGGCAATCACTGAAGGAAGACAGAAATGATGAATGTGGTAGAGGATGGTCTTACAGGAGAGAGACTAAAGGCTGCCAAGTTATTAACCAAGAAGGAAGACTAGATTTATCACAAGTGAAGGACCAAAACAGTTAAGTAGAAAGCAGGGAGAGAGCATACAAAATGGACCACAATTTTAGTAGTAGATAACATGGACTTGAGTTCTGACTGTGCCACCATCCACTTCCTTATCATTAGGACGGACACATCACCTCTATCAATCTTCATTGTCTCATCTATGAGAGAAGATATTAGTAGCATCTATCTCATGGGGTTGCTTGGAATAGAAAATGAGATTATATGCATGAAACATTTAGCAAGTGCTCAAAAATTGAACATACAAAATAAACTTTGGCAGTATGGTTTTATGTCTTAACCACATACAATGAAAATTCTAAATGAGGTCTTTGCAGAATATCCGGGGCATATCAATCTTGTGAGAGTCAGAGATATATCCTAAACTAAGGAGTTGCCAACTCTATCTCTTCTTAAGGATGTCAACTGTTCTATAAAAGCAACATTTTGGTTGCATTCAAACAGCAAAATGATGGCATTCTTATCTCTTGCTCTAAACCATGCCTGTTCTTTGGGTTCGGAATAAAGCACATCTAACTGCCAGTGTCTGATCATCTAGCATCAACAATGCAGTGAAAACAACCTGTCATTCCCACCCACTGCAAGTCTCAGAAACCATCAGGTTGAAATTCATCCTGCATTAGAGAACGATATCTATTGGCAAAGGAAAATATTGAAGTCCACTTCTAGCCATTGCAGATTCCAGATGAATGGGAAACATTTCCAAGCTATTAATGAGAAGTAGGCTTAGCCATGTGTGAAAGCAAATCCTGTGGTCTGAGGAAGGCAAATGGATGAAAGTGGCAGGAGATTCAGTTACTCAGCTCCAAGGGTCTGAAACAGCCCAATACACCCCTCAACCCACATCTTCAGATTTTGTGTTCCTCTTCTCAATATGAATCCAGGAACAATGTTGGCTCTTTGCTTCATTTGGCAGAAGACACTATCCAACCTGTTTAAAGAAAAGAAAAAAAAATCAACCAGCTGACATGGGGAAGAGAATTCATACAATTTTCCTCTTCATTGAAAAATTTGATCAAATTCCTAGAGACAGGAAAGGCCCACCTGGTGCATGTGTCTGACAGGCACTCTAAACCATCAGGAGCAAGATCTCCTCTACCTGGCCTGTGCACCCAAGGACCAGGTGTTGTGCAATTATAGCCCAAAACCTACCCAAATCATTCAAATAGCCAGTCCTAAACTCTTCACCCTGTCCCTGGAGGGACCCCCAAGAAAGTCTCTGACCTGACTCTTCCTCTCTCTCCTGTCTTCTGCCTCCTGACCACCCTGGTGACTCCCATGTGATCCTGCAATAGAATGCTGTGGCTCTCAGACCTGTGGGTATAACAGACTATTCCCTTGAACCTCTCCTCTGTCTCTTTTTGTGATCTTACCAGGATGAATGTCCCTTAAAAGAAGACAGAACATTTACCCAGTTGACTAATTTTTTTAAAAAAAGAGAAATTGCCTTGCTGGATAGCACCAAAGGACAACTCAATCTAATTTTCTTACAATAAAATCAAGAGACATCTCTAGAGTTAACTGTGGCCTCAATTAGGTAAGCTTTCTCCTTTTGTCCAAATAGCTTGTTCTGAAGCTATATTCTAATAATTCATTATTACATACATTTATTTATGTATTTATTTGGTATGAGGGATTGAACCCAAGGGTGCTTAACCACTGAGCCACATTTTTATTTTGAGACAGGATCTCACTAAATTACCCAGGGCCTTGCTAATTGTTGAGTCTGGCTTAGAATTTGCAATCCTCCTGACTTTGCCTCCTGAGCTGCTGGGATTACTGGTGTGTACCACCTTGCCTAGCCTCATTATTACCTGTTTAAAGCTGTACTTCTTCCACTTCTTTGATCTAAAAAGGTCCATCTGTTCATTATTGCTATGAAAAATACTTCCTTTTAAAAAATATGTTACTGGGGCTAGGGTTGTGGCTCAGTGGTAGAGCATTTGCTTAGCATGTGTGAGGCACTGGGTTCAATTCTCAGCACCACATAAAAATAAATGAATAAAAATAAAGGTTCATCGACATTGACAAAATAAAAAAAAAGTTACTAAAACCATCTCTTTTTAGCCTCAGGCTACCCCCACCCATCCTATCAGACCCAAGTTTAATCAACAAATCTATTTTCATATATTTTGTCAAGATGTTTGTTATACTCTCTCCAAGCTTGAATTCCCAGATTCAACAATTCTAACACGTCTGTCTGACCTAATAGAAACTCAAGTTGGTGTTTCTTTTCATCCATGTCCTCCTGGTTTCTGGGGGTTCTAGCTGTCTCTTTTGGACCCGGTCCACACTCATTATATCTCTGCTAAGGTCTCAATGTGAAGTGATCATGCAGGAACTGGATGAGCTCTGCCCTGACAGAGCACCCTCCCCTTCATGCCCAATTTTCATGGCCTTTTGGGCAGCTTTAAGGAAGATAGCAACTGCTGGCCTGGCAGCTCTGGATCAAAGCTGTAGACTCATTTTTCACAGATGTTATAAAAAATGCATTACTTATATTCGCCGCATTGAGGCTTCTCTGCCTCATTTTCAGAACACTCACAGAAACTTAGGTTAGCTTTCTAAAATAAAAGGCTACTAGTGATTTCTAGAATTCCATGGTTCTTTTCACAAAGTGGCAACTTCGATGTTTATTTCCACTTTCAAGACAATTATAAAACATGTAAAACTTGAATGCCCTAGCATCCATTCCTACCTCACCCCACATTTTGCCGTGATGATTCAGAGAAATATTCATACAATTCTTACATTTTACATTTCCTGGCATTTTTCTGGTTTATTCCCCTTGATGACATATTTTCCAAAGTCTATAATAATATATTTTTAAATGATTTTGGCATGAAAACTAATCTGTGACTTTTCAAAACTCCAATACATGTGGCCAATAGTTGTCACTTATCCAAATAATGATTACAATGATAATAGCTAGCATTGGGGACTGCTTAGCATGTACTGAGCAACTTGCTAAGTGATTGTGTGCTTTTATTTCTTTCTATACTTGCAGCTGTCCCCTGAGATAAACATAATTACTATTACAAGTTTAACAACTTGACTGAGGTCACCTGATTCTCCAATGGCAGAGCCTTGATGTGAACTCAGAGGTGCCGGACGATATTCACACTCAACACATCTCTGGCCCCTTTGCAGCTTATTTAACTTCCTCACATAACTGAACGCAATACTCCAGTTTGTGTAAAATATTATGAATCTGCATTGACCCAGGTTAACATGAAAGCACCCAAGTGCATTTCAATGCTGAATTTCAATTATTGTTGGATTGGATTAGGAACATTCCTAAATTATTTGCCACCATTAGCCTTGGTACTCCATGTTTGAATGTCAGTAGAAATGATTAAGAGAGTTGACAAAAATAGGCCAAAATTTTGGAACAAAGAAAGGCCAAGTTTGTTAGACTTTGCTTCTGCGGACAAATGTGAGCTTAATGTACTGGAGACATTGCTGGCAGACAAATATGTATGTTACTTTATTATTTTTTTCCTATTACTCAATTTTAAGAAGTAAGAAGACAATAGGATTAGTGTTCACACCCTTATTTACTGTTAATAATATGACTTTGAAGGACAATGATAGATGCCTAGGTACTGATGAAGCTCAAAAAAATGGTACTTAAAGTTTTAGAGGAAAAGTTAAGGGTCAAGGAATCACTGAGAACATTATACCAGTGCATATAAATACATATAAACTGAGTCCACTCAATTGGAAGCTTTGAACATAATAGAGAAGATAAGTCAGGGTAAGATAGGAAGGGTTCCTCTAAGATTTCTCCTTTAAAACAGGCACAACTGAGGACAAGAAGATTTTAAAAGGCTTAGTTTGAAATGAACTGCAAAAAGAAACCTGATAGTGAAGAACAGCCGGACAGCAGTGAACTGGCATGAATTTCATTTTAGAAGAAGTATTTTTATCCTCAACATCATTAGCTCTGTGACTGAATCAAGAAGAACACTTGAAAATTAATTACACGTCTATTCAAAAATGGAGATTAGCCCATACACACAGGCCAAGAAAAGGCTCGTTAGCTGAGCCTGTCAATGCAAAAGCTCTGAGGTCATGTAATACCAGGGCAGACCTCAGTGGCTGTTGGGAGTTGAGCAATGAAGAAAGAGGGCTGATGGAGCCTGAAAGATATTTATTCATTTCAAATATAAGCCAATTTTGCCAAGGTTGAACTAGCTCCTTGGAAGGGATAATAAAATACTCACTAGGAACAGGCTTTTTCATGAAGAAAAAGAAAACAAAAATAACACTAGATCTCATCTCTGAGTCTGCCTTATCTACCCTAGCAGCAGTTTTAATATCAGGAAAGAGGGAAGGGCAAAAGGAAGGGAGAGAGGGAGGGAGGAGAACTGGGAAAGAAGGAGGAGAAGGAAGACTTATAATAGGACAAATCCTGTTCTTTGTCTAAAGGCAGTATCATGTTCATGGTTATCCTCCTACTCTCATACACTTCTTTTCACAGTGCTTATTAATACCTGAACTTAGCATGTCCCTTTTATCTATTTGCTGGTTCTCACAAACTTTCTCCATTGCAATGTAAACTCCATACAGAGGGGTGATGTCTTGCTGCAGCTGTATTTCCAGCTCCTAGAACAGAGACCAGAACAGTGGCTTCTCAGTACATATCTGAGAAGTGATTGCATAAACTGGTGAATTGATTAGTTAATTAATTAATTAGCTGGGGTATCAGAATATCTTTACTCAAGATGTTGATGTGAAAGTGGCAAGATGTTGATATTACTCCCCCAATCCTCAGCCCAATGTAGGACCACTGTGTTAAGCATATGTGCGTACATATAGGCATGGGTACACACACACACACACACACACACACAATATTTGTTTACGCAAAGAAATTCAAGCTAAAAAGAGAAAATATATTCTAATAGAAATGGAAAGATAGGAATAGGTAATTTTAAAAATAATAGAAATAGCAAGATTACATCCTCTGCAGTAATTAAAGAAATAAAATTAAAGCAGTAATGAGATAATCAGTTTTTACAAGTCTTTGATTTGGAAATAAAAGAAAGCAATATCTGCTTTTGCAAGGAAACAGGGAGATGGGTGCTTTTGTGTGCTGCTAGCAGGACTGTCAAGGGTCAGGCATTCTCTTTATTCCGTTTCATTTCAGTAGGGCTGTCACCATCGTGTCCTTCCTTCTGCCATGGAGATGAGCCCAAGATGGCCATAGGATCCAACAGAAGGAAGACAGGAAGTTGTGCTAGTGAATTTTTCTCTTCTGCAGATCAGTAGAGATGTGTAAAGGAATTGTGTTCATTAAGACAAATCAATGACAAAGACTGACCATCCACCCTTCAATTGACCGCAGGTACAGCCTCTTCCATAGACTTCTGGGGAAGGAGAAAGAAAAAGAACCTTGTCTTCATTAATAGGAAAAGGTACTAGGGATGTGTTATTTAAAGCAAGAAAAGAAAACTAGCCTGTAAGTATCCAGTTGCTCCCAAACCAAAACCCCATAGAACCACATCATCTTTTAACAGCAATGTGAAGAAGAGATTGGGAAAGAAATGCCTCATGGTCTAAATACCAAGCACAGTGCTCCCTGTGTCAGCTTCTCCCTTGAGAGTCAGTGGTTTTGCTTTATGAATTATAATAGACACTTATTATCAATCTATTCATCTGTTATATCTATAGACATATAGATATTTTCGAGAGAGACCTGAACAATTTGGTGTTTGGTATCAAAACTAACACAATTTGGTTTGGGTAAACAGAGGTTAGTGAGATAATGACTCACTCTTTAATCAAAGCCACGTAGAAACGTTGTGTTTCACTATTTTCATCAGCTTTTTGCTACTGAGACTAAAGGACCCAACCAGAACAATTGTAGAAGAGGAAAATTTTATTTGAGATTTATGGTTTCAGAGGTTGTAGTCTATAAGAAGGCTGTTTCCACTTCTCTGGGCTCCAGGTGAGGCAGGATATCATGGAGGACGAGTGTAGCAGAGAAAAGCAGCTCAGCCAAAGATCAGAAAGCAGAGACTCCACCTCCAGATACAAAATATATACCTCATAGCCACGCCCCCAATGAACCATTTCCTCCAGCCACAACTCACCTGCCTCTAGTCACCACCCAGTTAATCCCATCAGGTATTAATTTGCTGATTAGGTTAAGGCTATGACCCAATCATTTCTCCTCCGAACCTTCTTGCATTATCTCACACATGAGCTTTTGGAGGACACCATATCTAAACTTAAACACTTTCACCTGTTTTCCTAAGACAATTTCAAGTAATTAAATGGAAGTATACTTATATGCGTTTTTATATAGCTTCAAGAGAATCAAGAGCAGTTTTCAGAATTTCTCAACAAACACCCTCCTTTGAAATAGCATACAACAAATGTCATAATTATAAACAAAACCTAAATTCTGAACCTAACTACTTTTGGTGATGTAAAAGTCAAAATTTTGAATCCCCAGAGCTTAGCTGGTGATGATAGGGTGATGGTAGCTTTATCATTTGAGGTGCCAAGGTGGATTTTAAATTATTTGGGGTGAGGTTCTGAGTTATACTTAATATTATTTTAAGATTCTAAGTATATTTACTGTTATGTTCTCCATGCTTCCTTTTAGGAATTTGGAAATGGGAATGGTCAAAAACAGAAGAATCAAAGTCTACTGCAGAGTTAAAGATCATGGAAAGGCCTTATTCCTGTTTCTCCTCCATGCCCTTCTCTGAAAATAAGAGAAAAAAATCCCCTAAATGTGTCTTAAATAGGAAAAATGAACTTTCACTTTCATTATTAAATCTGCAGTTGTTGCTGTTCTACAGTTGATTCTAGATCTGCTTCTCTATCACCTCTTTTCTTAATGCTTCATACATTCACGTTATACTGTCAGAGACAGAAAGAAAAGGAGACCAATGATTTTTCTCATATTCATAGGAACATCATATAATTTACCATTTAGACCTGAATGTTTTGAAACTGAAAGAAGGCACTTTTGATAATTATACTAGGACAGTACACATAATCTGGAACTATCTCAGGAAAACTGGGGTATATGATCATCCTACCTATTAGAGGCAAAAGCATTTCCCAGAATCCCTGATACCTTGGAAGTGAGTTTGCATGGAGAACACACCCAGGTAGGCTTCCATGAGCACAGAAGAAGATGGGTTAGATATTGTGTAGGCCACAAATTGTATCTACCATAATCGCAGTCCTCAATCCAGGTCCATGATAATAAAACTGAATTTCCTCTGAAGGTCTGAGAAATAAAGAATGCCTGCTTTTCTGAGAACAAAGCTATAGCAGAAGGATATAGAGCTGCCAGGGTGGCTACCAAACTTAAATCTTCACAAATCCCATGAATAGACACCAAACTCTCTACTGTCCCATTGAGTTAGTATTCCCAAAGTGCATGGAGCAGTATCCTACACCTGGAAAGAGCAGCAGGTGGTTGTTGTTTGGAGAGTGGGCATTCCTGCTCAAAGCATGTGCATGGCATGCAGGTGAGGATGCTCAGGTGGGGAAACACATTCCACCTGATGTCAAGTTGAATGGTGTTTCAATTCTCAAAGTTAAGAATACCAGAATATCTTCAGACTTTCTTCTAGTTTCATTCTCCACGTCATAACAATGAAGTATTGCCTTTTACATAATCTCTAACCATTCCATTTTTTTAAAGAAATTATTTGATGCACCTTTAAACCCCAAATTCTTAAAGTCCTGAAAGGTTATTCAGAAGGTTGGTGAGCAGTCAAACAGATGTGCAGTTAAAAATCTTTGTTATCCTTTTTGGATGGCATCTGAACCACTTGAAAGCATAAAGTCAACATGTTGTTCCAAGACTGCTTCTTAAGGTTCTTATGGTGGGAACACAAATATAACCTGACTTAACAACCAACAGCTGCCCAGTTGTAAAGCCGGGCAGGTCCTGGGTTCAATCCCCAGTGCCACAAACCAAAACAAACAAATCAACAACAACAACAACAACAACAACAACGAAGCCTAACTGCTAGAGAAACTGAGCCAGTTCAAGTTCAAGTTCATTATGCTCACAACCAAGGGGAAAATATTTACTGTTGAATCTCAGCTTCCCATCATATTCATATAGTAGGACAGCAAAGATCAAAAATCAAGGCTTTGACACTCAGAATGAAAAAATACTTTATAATCTTTGTTGTATTTCTATTATAAAATCTTCATTTCTACCTGAAATAATTAACAGTGGAGAGTAGCATAACAAGAACCTTTTTTACAATTACTCAAGTCCAGTGCCTGATCTAAATAGGGAAGGTGGGATTGCAAAGCCCAGACACTGGGGCATGGCCACATGCATTCTGTTCTAGGAAATGTGTGTGCAGGAGCCTATATTGTGGAGATGATGCCAGTGGCTCAGGGAGAACTCACGCTCAACTATAGGAGCTATAGGAGCATCATTTCCCCAAACTGGGAAATTAACCTACATGTCAACTACTGATCCTGTCAGCTTGTGAAATGTAATTGACACTCTGTATCAGCACGATCCGCATCCATGGGTTTAACCAGCTTCAGATTGAAAATATTCAAAACAAAACCTTTATGTCATTGATGATGTGGACTACTTAATTAGTCCTACATCTGTATAGAACATGCACAGACACTTTTCCTTATTGTTATTCCTTAAGTAATGTATTGTATCAACACTTTACATAGCATTAATATTACATTAGGTATTATAAGTAATCTCGAGATGACTTAAAGTATATGGGAGGATATGCCTAGATTATATTCATATAGGATACCATTTTATATAAGGGTCTTGAGCGTCCACAGATTTTGGTATCTACTAAGGCCCTGCAATAAATCCCCAATGGATATTGAAGGATAAATGTACATTGAAAGTCCGTAATTATTAGAAGGCAGTAGAAATAGGACAAGAATCTCATTTTTTACCATAATTATATTCAATATTCTAAAGTGTTGCCTTCTATTTATTTTTAGTGTGTGTTAAGAGAGGCACATCCCTTTCAATAAATATATAACATGTTTCCCCAAAAAGAGAGATCTCACTGTATCTTATACTTTGGCTTCTATAATCATTTACTAAGGAGAATTGGTGAGCTGATAAATGTGCTTCCTAAATAATAGAGTACATTCTCTCCTAATCAGTTTAGTCCATTATTTATTAACCAAAGCATTGATATTTTATCATTATTATTACTTTTAGTCGCATGATATTGGCCAAAACCAACCAAAAATCAACTCCAGCACTTCAAAAATGCTATTTTTTCATGAAATGAACAAAAAGATTGTGCAGCTTTTGTAGTGATTCCCTTTATGGTTCTTTTTTTTTTTTTATGTAACAACAAAAGAATGATGTCATTGGGAAGACATCAAAGCACTTTCCAAGAAAAGCAATTTTCTGGTCATAAATTACAGCCATTGAGGGAGGAAAGGCAGTTTTGTATCTGTCAGACAAAAGGATTTTCATTCAGCATATTGCAAAGTAAATTTGCTACCACCTCCTGCTAAGGTCTCCGATCGAACCTTAATATCACCATATAAAGTCCTCCTTCTACCTTCAAAGATGCTGTTGATTTCTCTGCTTTGCAGTTGCTCATGCAAAGACCACACGTCAACATGTCATCCCAGGCAAAGCACTGAACTAAAATGCAGTCTGAGGATCATGTCCAGGTATATTAGAGTTGACAGAGACACAGGTGAAATTTTTCATCTTCTTCAATAATGGTCTCAAAATGCCACAGGAGCGAGTTGTGCTTGTTTGCTTCTATCATGCTTCATTTATCCAGCCTAAAACTGTCTATGGCTTGGCCAATGGGTAGATAATTTTTGTTCGAGGACAAATCCCATCAGACAAGGGATGATTTGCCCCAAGCTTTCCAGGTAGTAGTAAGCACAATAGTGATTCTCAGGGAAGGTGCACTAAATAAAGAAGTTAGCCAAGGAGAAAAGGATTACAAGGCCAAGCAATTCCAATAACAAGGATTTCTTTCCCAAACTACATGTGCATTCTCAATTAAAAAAAAAAAATCCCTAAGTAAGTAAAAATTGTTCTCAGTACACAAATTTACTCTATTCTCTTATCGAGGTGCCCTTGATGCAGGCACCTTCAAGTCCTAATACACTAGAGTTCTGAACAATTATTGCACCCTGCAATAACATGGGCTTTACCTCTGCTTGGATAATGAGGTGTGGCTCACCAGGTGGGATTGAGTTACACTCACCTGTTCCTTGTAAACCTACCCCTTTGCCCTTTTTGGGATAGAATATTACATGGAACAGCCTCCCCAAATAAAACCCCAGGTTCAAGGCATGCTCTCTCTTTTTCTTGCCTGCCTTGCCTCCTTGGTGGTATCTGGGTCAGAGAAGCCATCACAGAACCCAAAGAAAAAGGTATTTCTCTGTCTCTGTGATTATTTTGTGCCAACCCACTTCACCTGGAGTGACCCTGACTGGTTTAGTTGTGTATTGGGACACCTACCTTTCTTATAGGATTAAAGACTAAACACAGATTGGGCTGCCTGGAGTTAAAACATTAACATTTAATTTAAAACCTTAATAGCTAAGTCACTATATTTCAGTACCTGTTGAAATATAACTTCTCTGCTCCTGTCTGATTCTTCTGTTCTAGAACTTGCAGTCCCCTTTCCCTCCAGCATTGCACAGTGATGTGAAAAGATACTAATTTAAAATAATTAAATGGGAGAAATATGATACATAGAAATAAGACTATAAAATAGCAGTCATTCTTGACTCGTGAAACAATAGGTAGTAGCAATAAATCTTTCAGCTTTTCAAATATTCCCAATAAATGCATGTTGTTTGTGTAAAAAAAAAAATAAATGCACAGAAAACTAATAGTCACAGTAAGTATATTGTTGATATATTCTCTTTCTGAAATAAATCATCTGGATTTTTCTAAATGCAGATCTTATGCAGTTCTCTTCTATAGGTTAATTTCCTATTTTATTTGTTTTTCTTTTTTAGAATTTCTAGATTTCTTTTATTCTTGCATGGAAAAGTCTCTCTTTTTGTCCTCTTTAAAAGAACTTGTAGACATTAGTTGAATACAAATAGATTATATTTATTATGTGTTAATATCTTCCAAGTATTGCTTTTTCACAGAGAAATGTCTTAAAGATGGGGAATTTATTTGTCTATTCATCATGTGCGTCGGTAACAATGGGGGCTTAAAATAATATAGGTCCTCTTCTTTTACCTGAAAGAAAGTTTGACTTTTCTCATTATCTCTTCAAAGATTCCAAAAACAAATCAGCTGAAGCCCCAGAGTCCTGTGTAGAAGCGATGTCCTAGATAGGAAGGATTCAAAGGGCAGAGTTTATCAACTTTCTGCCTTTTCCAAAATATATTGTTCCAGCAGAATTCCTGATTTTTGAGGAACACTGCATACCAATGAGCCTGCCAGGTCAGTTAGCAACAAAATATACTTCCAGGTAAATCACTTAACCCTCCCCTCTGATGTGCCCCGAGCCCCCTTTTGATGTAATTTCCACATTGAGTTGAAAGTGTTCACGTACACCTCCGTCACACTGAACATGTGGGCTCCACGAAGGTAGAATGTTGCCTCTCCCTCCCACCTGGTCCTCATCAGAGCATTTAGTTCACAGCTAATATTGGTTAAATATTTGTTCAATGACTCACTTAACAGTGTATTGATTATGCGAGTCAATGAGTGAACACAGCCATTACCAGGAACCTCTGTTTTAAAAAGGCCTGGTAACAGACACAGATGAGCCAAGGCATGACACTCCCACATCCTTCTCTGCCTAATCCTCCTCCCCTCCTTTCACAGGTATTGATCCCTAATTAACACTGTGCACCCTCAAAGTCTGTTTCAGCATCTGCTTCCAGAGAATCCTACTCATGGAAATAAAATATAAGACAAAGCAGGTTTCAAGGCGAAACAACTTAACGGTGTCTGATCAAATGTCATATCCTCTAAGAGGCCTCCACTGACCTCGCTCTCTAAAACAGGTCCCCTCCATCACTCAGACCCACTCCACTCGCCACCTTCCCCTTTGGTTGCTTTATTTTTCCTCCCAGCAATAGCTCTTCCCGGTTGTCTGTTTGCGTACTAGCTCCCTGTACTAGAAGATAAATTCCATAAAGCAAGGGCTTTGACTTGTTCATTGCCATATGCCCGACACCTGAGAGCACTGTCTAGAATATAGTGGGCAGTCGATAAATATGTATTGAATGAATAAACCATTGGAAGATTTATTATCTTGGAAACATAAAGGTAACACCCAGCAGCCAGGTTCTATATGGTAAAATTTTAATAAGAGTTTCCTATGGTTACACTTTTTAAAAAATTATGAGATGTACCAAGGAGCCTCAGCAGTTAATTGGAGTCAATGGTTTTAACTATAAGCCTTTGTGCAATCATGGAAATAATTACTAATTCATAAATCCCGAACAAATAAAAATGTGAGGCAAACCTAAGAGGGATCCTCATCCACCTCTCTCCATTACTGGTTTTGGTTTGGTTTCCACGTCACCTTTCTCTGTTTTGCTTTGTTGTGTTTTTAGAGGAAACTTCAAAGGTGTTTCAGGAAGATTCTTTCCTCTCATAGGCTAGAGAGGGAAATCCTAACAGAGGAAAATAGCAAAGCCAGGAAGGAAAGGAGATGAAGGTATTCTGTGCAGGCTCAGTCTATTCATTAATTCACTTTTAAAGTATGTATTTTAAAGTAAAGCAACATAAAGATGACTTTTAAAGCTTTGGAAATAGATCAAACCATCCAGGAGAGGGTTTAGAATAGGGCTTTTCAGCCTTGATCGCTCATTCGAGTTTGATTTCTGTCACTTCATGTTTCACCTCTGACACGTCATGCTTCTTACCTTGTTTTCTGCTTCACACGTCCTACGACCCAGTTGTGAATGTGAGACTTTACAGTGGCACCCTTCTTCGGCCTTTCCTGCCATACTCTGAGCCATCATTGCCACAACTTTAACTTCCCTGTTCCTTGTAAACTGCACTGTCAAATGTTGGATCTGTGCTTTTGAATGGTCCAGTGTCTTTGAAGAAAATCAGAAGGGGAAACCATATCCATTTATATTTCTGCATTTGCCCTTTTTTGTGCCTTTCATTTCTTTGTGTAAATCCATGTTTCCATAGAGTTTCATTTCTCTCAGCCTGAAGCTTCTAGCTTCTCTTTTCTTTTTTTTTAACCCCTTCCTTTCTTTTCTTTTTGGTATGTACTTTTTAATTGGCACATAGTAATTGTAAATAGTTATAGGGTAGTGTGACATTTCATTCCATGTCTAAGTGTGTAAAATCAGATCAGGATAACCAGTATATCCATCATCTTAGACATTTATCATTTCTTTGTGCCTTAAACATTCAAAATTCTCTCAGATAGCTATTTTGAAACATACAGTTAATTGGTGTAAAGCATAGTTATCCGACTGTGCAATAGAACAGTAGAAATTGTTCCACCAGCCAGTTGCATCCTGTACCATTTAACCATCCATGCTCTCTCCAGCTCCCTTTCTTCTCAACCTTTCTAAGCCTCTGTAACCACTATTCTACGCTCTCCTGCTATGAGATCAACTTCTCTGGAATCTTTTAGCTTTTCTTATGGTACAGTTTTGTTGGCTACAAATTCTTACCTTTAATTTATATGAAAATATCTTTATTCAACCTACATTTTTTTCACTTTAATACATTCATTTAAAAGCAGCAGCACTGAAACAGATTACTTCTTGCTTTGGAATTGCTTTCCTTTCAGGTTATATGACATAATTCTAATTCTCCAACTATTTTCCTGCCTGCTCCTTTACTCTATGCTTTGCAAATTTCTCCATGTTAGCAAGACTCAAAATGTGATCATTTCTTGCCACACCATTTTTTATAATATATTCACTAGATATAGAATATTCAGCAGAGAATTTTGAGATCTCTCTCTCTCTCTCTCTCTCTCTCTCTCTCTCTCTCCTCTTTCTCCCCACTATCATGATGTCATTTCATTGCCTTTTGGACTCTATTTTTTTATGGTGTCCACCCATTCATATTATTCTCTATGAAATGTCCTAATGTCACAATAGCTGCTTCCAAGATTATCTCTTTGTCCTTGGACTTCAACAGATTGACCCCAATGTGTAGTTTTCTTTTTGTATTTCTGCTTGGAGATCACTGTGTTTCTTGAATGTTTAAATTGATGTGACATTCAAATTTTTTTTTCTGCCACACGCTCTCTCCTCTTTTTGGACTCTATTTTCACACACATTAGACCATTTGGTATTTTACGTAGGTCTCCAAAGCTCTGTTCATTTTCATCTATCTTTATTCCCTGTGTTCTCTCCAGATTGAATACTGTTTAATCAATCTATCTTCAATTTCACTGACTCTCTATTTTGTCATCTCTCATCTACTATTATGTGCACCCAGGGAATTATTCATTTCAGTTAATGTACTTTTTAGTTCTAGAGTCTCAAAACTTTTGTGGTAAGAGAGACAGAAGGTGCAGAAGAGAGGAGAAATGGAATCTAGTAAAAGCAGAGGAGAGATTTAGATTTAGTAAATCTATAATGAAGGGAAATAAAAAAAAGAAGACTGATGCTGATGAAGATCAACATTTGGATTACATTGTGGGAAGATTTTGGAACCCTAATCCATACCATATGATTTCTCTGTGAAATGTGAAGCATATTTTCAACTGAAACTAAGTATGGAAAATAAAGGGAAAGTATAAGGAGACAGAATGTGCTAATGAATTACTATTTTCAAAATAAGACTTTTTTATTAGAGAAATGAACAGGTATTTATTGTTGGATGTGTTTGTATGAAGACTTTTCATGATTTTCTCACATGAAAGAGACATTCATGAAAGGGTGACATGAATGGAGATAACTGGGAGCTTTTGCAGACAGGTATGATGAGGGAGAGAGTGGCAGAGCATTTGAGTGAAATTGATATCCATTACATAATGAACTAAAAGACAGATAGGAAGAAAATTGAAGTCACAAAGGAAGTGATCACTGTGAAGATCACTGACACAAAGGTCCTGATGAGTTTGAAGACTTGTACCAGTGAAGATAGAGTCACCCAGTGAGCCTCGTGTAGAACTGGGAATCACCTAAGGATGTGAAGTAAAAAATGAGAGTTTAATTTGGCATATCTTCTAGTGAATAAATTTAAGATATAAATATGGGAGGATTTGTGGTTGAAATGGTAAAGGAACTGAGATATTAAGGTGTCAGGTGGATAATAGGGCTCACAGAGGTGCAAAAGTCTTTGAGACAAAAGGTAAACTGGATACAGAACAAGGACTTGAGAGGAAAGAGAGAAATTAAAACATGTACCAACCAGTATGTAAAGAGAAATCCAAGTGATTATTAATACCTGGAAAAGAGAGTGAGACTTGTGGAAGAACCTGAAATGAACAATAATGAAACATGATGGAACAAGTTTTGAAGGTCTCCTAGAGGGCGAGAATTCAGTACTAGAGTTATGGACCTGAATATTTAGCTCCTTCCAGCTCAAAGCTTTCTGGCAGGAAAATGATTTGTGAAAACTATGTGCAATTCTTTTGAAGGTCTCTGACATAGGCTTGGGTAGGTGGATGATAAACTCCACCTCAATGGCAATATCTAATCTGCCAAAAGACTTTTTGTGAAATTCGTGTTCTATATCTATTCAGCTTTGAGGTTCTTCAACTGTCCCTAAACCAGACCAACATAATAACTAGAAGAGGGGAGAATTATTTATAAAGGAAAAATTAATCTTTGACCTATTTTTGAAAATCAGCATGCATCTGAATTTGTACATGAGCAAAGAAGAAGTGTGTACCAGATGTCCTTCTGCATTGGATCATCACCTCCAAGTGAGGTTTACAAATGTAGTATGGTAAATTTTCTGTACTAATTTTTGGACCAATGAAGTCATATTGAAAAGGGGCATATACGTTTGTACTTGAAATCAAATATATTCATCAGAGCTTCTTAAAAAGTGTCCCAACCTTGTTAATGATTGCAAGCTACACAAGCAAACTGTAGCATGATTATTAAAGAAAAATATCTTTATTACACAAAGGTAATACAGTAAGATAATTATCTTATATACATTTGCACGAAAGGACCATCTGTATGTGGAGTCAGTAACTCTTATAATATATGGTGGGTTCCCTTTCCATGGACTCTGATTTTTGTTTTAAACAAATAAGTATTTTGATGTCTATATTCTTTTTGGTCTTCCTTGCTGCTCTTAGGGTAGGATATGTGGATACAAAGATCAATAAAACATTGTTTATGCCCTCAGTAACAGATGCTCATGAAGGATGTGCTGAGTGAATTGATGCAGGCAGGTAAAAGAGGACAACCAATGTAGTCTGGCAAGGAAGAGATAGCTGTAACTCCTTGAATCTAGGATCTATGACAGAATTATAGCTCATCTTTTCCATTCTGTTTCTCATAAAAAAGGAAGAGTTAATATAGTGCCACAAGCAATAAAATGGTCAGAGTCTTTAAACTGAGTTTGGAATAGCACTGCCCTAAAAAAGAGTACTAATGGTTCCAGGACGGAGAAAATGAGGTGAACTCATTGACTGTCAGAATAAGCCAAGGAGTTGACTACATCAAAAAATTGTAAAAAGTTCTTGTAGCACTTCAAGAAACAGAGACATTTGGTAGTTGGCCTCTACTGACATTAGCTAAACACAGTATGTCAACATATTGTAGAGATTCCTCAACAGTGACAAATAAAAGAGGGATGTCACAACTGGCACTAGCTGGACCATTGGGAGTTTCTGGTCCAGTGTCCTCCTGGCCCTTATTTTTATGGCTGCATATACTAACAGATCTCCTAGTTACTTCAATAGGGGGAAACAAAGTAAAGTAATGAACTATCTCAGTTCAGGGAGAAGGGGGTAATTGGTATGTTTTTAGTCAGCTTTTTCACTGCTATGACTAAAAGACCTGACAAGAACTATTAGAGGAGAATAAGTTTATTTTGGTGCTCATGGTTTCAGAGGTCTCAGTCCATAGACAGCTGACTCCATTGGTCTGGGCTTAAGATGAGGCAGAACATTATGGCAGAATAATGTGGTGGAGGAAGGCATCTCAGGACATGACAATCAGAAAACAGAGAGCCTTTGCTCATGAGGGACAAAATATATACCCCAAAACTGTGCCCCAATGATCCACCTCCTCCAGCCACACCCTACCTGCCTACAGTTACCACCAAGTTAATCCATTCACGTGGATTAATTCATCAATTAAACCAAGGCTTTTATAACCCAATCATATCACTTCTAAACTTTCTTGCATTGCCTCACACATAAGTTTTGGGAGGATACCTCATATATAAACCATAATAGTATATATATACATATACATATATACATATATAGAGTATATGTATATATATACTATTATGGTTTATATATAGTATATATATATGGTTTAAAAAGAAAAATAGTTCTGAATTGCAATATAATCAATATATATAAATCATTATAACATAAATCTTAAGGGAAAGCATCCATATTTTACTCCAAAATGGTACAGTTGGTTTGCCAAAATAGTAGCAATGATTTAAAAAAAAAAAAAAAAAAAACTCTTTTCTGTGCCCTTTCACAATACCTGAGACAACTGGTCTCTCTGCATGGCTCTCTGCAGCCATAAAACTTTGAACTGCTTTATGCATTGCCTGGATATTAAGACTTTTTTCATGTATATGTGTCCTACTTTTCTCATCCTAGTAAAGATTTACAAAAGGATGTGGTTTCTCCTTTCCTTATTTCTTCCTTCTCTGTTTCTGCCTTCTCTTCTGTCTCTCCAGTTTTTGTTCCACTTTTCCCCTTACTTAGCCTCTCACAGGGTTGTCTCAATTCATGTCTCTATTTACTACCACATCCCCTACCCTGAACCCTGTGGTTGTCTTATAACCTTAGAACTTTACTGATTACAAGGAAGAGTATTCCCTGCACAAGAAGCAGAAAGAACTGCTCTTAGATGGTGGGTGAAGTTGATTTTAGCTTCTTTTTTTTTTTCAGTGAGTCTCTGTGGGACACAGAACCCCGTGGGGAGATGGAAGTGCTGCCATTTACCCAGAGCAGGAACAGAATAGCAGTCCTGGGAACCACAGAGTCAGGGACCACATCTGATCTCAGAGGCTGGAATACAGAGGTAGGAAAAGAGCTCCTTGTAAATGAACTAGGCAGCCAAGATCAGTTCCACCCCCACAGTCATGGATCTACCATGGCAGCAGAGGAAGTCCCTTGGGAAAGGTGTATACTTTAGACCTAAAAGAGCTGTAATCTTTGGGACGTCAGCTCTGGGAAGGCTTTGAATGACTTTAAATGATCATAATAATTGAAGATATAAATATTTACCTCTGACCCAGGACCACTGATATGGTCAGTGGCCCTAGATTGCCAAAACTCCCTTCTTTAGTGGGCATTTATCACCCCACTGCTGCCAGGTTATAGGATGCAGTGCTGTGCACATCCAACATCCCTGCTGAGCTTCTAGCCAAGAGCTGGCATGGCACCCAGTGACCTGGTATCAGTGTTTCTAAACAAAAAGGCAAAAGATATATATATATATATCTTTACATATAATGACTAGATTTCTGTCAATAGAAAATAACCAAATTAGACCTAGATCCTATTATGGAGCAAACACAACCAGAGTTCTTGAAGAAATCCAGGAAGGAGAACATCAGAAAGGGAAGAATGACATTATGTGTGATGGAGTGGGACTGCATGACATTTGATGTGAATATTGAACGTAATGAGCTGTTGCTATATGTCCCAGAGCTGAAGTGATCACTGCCTGGCCTACAGCCCCTGACTAACCCAGAGGTCACACACAGACAAATCCTGTGCTTACTAAGCTTCCAGCGGCTCTCTCTGGAAGGAGCCATAGCAGCATGTTCAGCCAGGTGGCAGGCAGCCCAGAAGGATCAAGAGTGAACTTCTCTGGAGTGGCCCCCAGTCAGTGAAGGTGGGAATTGGTGGATAAGTGCCTCAACTCCCCTGCTCCTTGAGGAGATAATTCTAAGGGTGAGCTTTAGTTTCTCAGAAGGGCCCAGGTGGACAGAGCCTCAGCTGCCCATAGCAAGTAATCTACCATTACTACTTCTCCGTCTTGCTTCCCACTCCCTCTTGCTACTTCCTGGGACTAGACTTCTTCCCCCATAGAAGGAAAAAAAAACTAGCAACTTGAATCAAAATCCTTGATTGGGGGAAATAAAACTAAAACCAACTTGAGGTATGAAAAATATGCATCTGTTTAATCCCTTGCATATCTGGCTTCCCGCTAGACTCAGCCCTTCTTAAAAAGGGTTTCTGTGGTTTTGTTCCCCTCAAATCCTATGCTATCAGTCTTTAAATATCCACTGAATAAGTAAATGAAGTACCTGAAAATGTCCATTTAAGCCCCCATATTTTCCATCTTATAAGCAACATAATTGGGTTATTGGGTAAAAGCAAACTGGTGAGAAATATTAGGGTTAATGAAAAGTGGTACTTACTTTTTCAAGATGTCATTTTGGCTTTTAGCATAATGAGAAGCAAAGGTGACCTCACAGTCTAGGCTTACCAAGAGTTCACTAAGGGATTAGCCTACCCACAACACATGTGCATCTGCATGCAAACACACAACCACACACACACACACACACACACACACACACAGTGACAATGATACTACCCACAAAGTTAAGGAACACCACCCAGCACAGGCAGATTGCCTTTCATTCCACAAAAAAACATACAGCAAAACCCTTAAACACCCTTAGAGAAAAATTTGATTAGCTGCTGTCCAAGTGGAAAAATGCCTGAGACCCAATGTTGAAAGACAGTAACTCCAAACATTTCTATCTCTTATTTCTCCCTCCCTTTTGAATCCTCTATCTTTTTTTTTACCACTCCCCCAAATTAACTACATCTTTAATAAGTCAAAGAATGTTTCAATATCAGTAATTCTAATTAAGTGAATTAGAATTCTAATTCTAATCACTAATTCAGTCTTACATAATACTATTTTTATATAATCATTTTTGAGGTAAAGGCCATAATGTTTCATCAGGGTAGAAGGTGGAGCTCTTGAGTGCTAGAGATATTCCTGTGCAGTCATTCTAAGAGGCAGCTTCTGGGACAAGGCAAAAAGCCTGGGAAAAAGGCTATGAATGAAACAAAGAAAAAAGCTTGTTGTATTCTCTGTGCCAGGTACAGACAGATTCTCAAAGCATTAGGATGCATAGTGGCCTCCTGGTTGTTAGGGGTTTGGGGGTAAAGTAGAGAATGGGTCAAATCAATAGGATAAGTCTGGGTAGCACTGGTGCTGGCACAGGGAGACAGGTCAGGGAGTGACAGGCTCTGTAGAGTGACAATGTACAGCCTCTACAACTATCAGTGGTCACTTCCTCTGTGCTCTATTTCCTCTCCAGGATGACCTAACCCTCAGTGAATTTTCTTTCAAACTTCACAGTATGGTCTTAGCTGGAGGGGATGAACAGACAGGATTAATGTAGGGCAAGTGTTGCCCTGATCTCCAAACCTTGAGTCGTGTTAAGAGGACAAGCAGAAGAGTCTTAATAAGGTGGGGTGGGAACACAAGGGACCAGTTCCTACAGAAAGCAGAACATTGGGAAGATGTTTAGAAATAAAATCCTTCCTCTGGTCATTAATTCCCAGGTCCCCTCATTTTATGGACACTTCATAAAACGCCTCAATTCTATGCAAGGGCAATCTGTTCTATACGATGTTGAGGTATCAGATTCCCTGAAAGGATCCCCTGAAGCAGGCTAGTAAGAACTGACCTCTCTCACCCCTCAGTGTCCATTGCAAATATTGCCCCATCATTTTTCATCTACCAAACTACTTGGCAGGAAGGAACAAATACTGTTTATTGATTATGGTGCTGGCTCATTGTAACGAAGGAGGTTAATGATTTGTTCATTTTAACTACCATGATGTGTTTGCATTCATCCTTATGGTCCAGGAGCAAATTTTAAGGCATTTAAATTTTCAAGCATTTACTTAAATTTCTTCTGGATCTCAGCATGTGAAAACATAAACTCATCAATCCGCAAATTCTTTTCTGCTATTTGGATATCATCTTGTTGGACATTGCCTTTTAAGATAAATCTGTTAGGCTTAATCAGTGTGCGTTAGGTTCTAAGTCTCCTCCACATCCGTTTCTGGAGCCCCCCTCTCCATACCAACCAAAATAGCCTGCACACAGATTATCAACATGCATCGAAAATGGAATATAGAATGACACTGTTCATGAAATTTTGATCTTGGGGCAGTTTTCTGAAAAAGCTCTTGTATACTGATAGTCCAGGTATTGACCTTCAGGGAACCTGAGACACACCCGTGCAGCCAGCCCTTGACCTAATTCAGTTGAGTCCCAGAGCTGACATTATTTATGGAAACGTAAGCGGTTGGTTGGATGAATGCCCAGGGGCCTTGGCATTGTAGGTACTTAAATAAATCAAATGATCCAGAAAACTAGCATTATGTGAGACCTCCACTTGAACTGCCACCTCCCCCATGCCCACTGACAAATCCAAAGGGGAGGGAAGACCCTCATTCATTATAAGGAGGATCAGGGCTAGGGAGAAGGATTGAGCCCAGCCAGGCATGCCTGGTGTTCAGCGACATGGAGACCTTGGAATATCAGGGTAGATGGCAGAAAGAGACAATGCTCCCCAGAATGAAAAATTCTGCTTAGATAATTTCTGGTGCAAACCTAGCTTCTAGAATCCATGCTGCTCCTCAGGACATTGCCCTGAAGCTTTATGAAGCATACTTACATTTTTAATCAGATTTTGATTTTACTGTTTCTGTCATTTTATTAAACAGCTTTGCCCCCGTGGCTTGGTTTTCAAAAATCTGGTTATCCTGCAGTCTCAAACACTTCTCAGAAATTTGCCCTCAGGAAAAATAAATTCTACTTCAACATATTGAAGAAATGCTAACTCTGCCATCTAAAAAAGTTAGGATAAAGACAAAAAGACCTAATTGAATATTGACTAAATTAAAGCTATCTTTTTATTCCTTAATTTAACATTGTTTCTTAGAGCAAGTTTAAGCAGTCTAGCCACTATCTAATGTTCCATTAGATTGCCAGCAAGATCAGCAGAAAATTAGAAATGCTGCATTAGGACATTTGGATCAGAAGTCTCCAAAACTAGAACCAATATTTGTCTGCTGGTTCAATTTGGATGCTTGGAGAGACCAGTGAACATTATTATATCAATTATCACAACAGCTGAAGATGCAGAAAGTTACAACCAAAATACATCAGGATGGACTGCACTTCCTCAAGAGTCAATTATAATATATATATATATATATATATATATATATATATATATATATATATATATATATATTTTTTTTTTTTTTTTTTTTTTTTCTCATTCTTCTAATTCCCTTTCCCAGTCTATAGCCTCTTGATCCACTTCAGGACCAAGCATTGATTTGAAAACTAACACTATGGTGGTCACACAGGAAGAGCAAGCCCTCTGGGCTGCCTCCTCTCTTAACTTTTTTGTGTCTCTGTGGATTCTGTCCTTCTATGAGTGTAGCCCCACTGTGCAGAGCACTGGAACAAAGAATGTTTCCCATAACATTTACTTTCAATGTTTCAAGTCACTGAGAACCTGACAGCTGCGCATTCATGGCCTTGATAGTTGACATTTAAATGCTGATGAAATAAATTTGATGCTAGGGAAGGTTGAGGTATGAAAGTGAGAAGAGAGACCAGGAGAGAAAAATGTCCCCATATGGCCACATTGACCAAACAATCATACTACTCAGCCCATCCATGCCTACTTTTAAGGGAAATTTCCCTGCCTAGCTTCTATGAAAAGAGGGAGCACCTGGGACCCATGTTGCCTTACCCGTGAATCATGCAACCATGATTCCCTAGAGCTGGATAACCAATCTAAAGGCAGCACAGGGGCCTGAGGGAATGGAAATGACTTACAACAAGAAGCTCTGAGCAAATCAAATTGTACAGTAGGAGTAAATGCAGAAATGTTGTAAGATATATAGAAGTGATAGAGCCCAGAGAGGCAGAGTCATGAAGGATTCAAACATCTCAATAAGCAGAAACTACACCAGAGAGAGCGCATCAGGGAGGCAGTTCCCAGGAGGAGGGATAAGATGAGAAGACACACACACAAAAATTGAAAACTCATATCGAAGGTATTGCAAGCTCTCCTACCTTTTTTTTTTTTTTTTTTTTTTTTTTTTTTTTTTTTTTTTTTTTTTTTTTTTATTGTTGGCTGTTCAAAACATTACATAGTTCTTGATATATCATATTTCACAATTTGATTCAAGTGGGTTATGAGCTCCCATTTTTACCCCATATACAGATTGCAGAATCACATCAGTTACACATCCATTGATTTACATATTGCCATACTAGTGTCTGTTGTATTCTGCTGTCTTTCCTATCCTCTACTATCCCCCCTCCCCTCCCCTCCCCTCCCCTCCCCTCCCCTCTTCTCTCTCTGCCCCCTTTACTGACATTCGTTTGTCCCCCTTGTATTATTTTTCCCCTTCCCCTCACTTCCTCTTGTATGTACTTTTGTATACCTCTGAGGGTCTCCTTCCATTTCCGTGCATTTTCCCTTCTCTCTCCCTTTCCCTCCCACCTCTCATCCCTGTTTAATGTTAATCTTCTTCTCATGCTCTTCGACCCTACTCTGTTCTTAGCTACTCTCCTTATATCAAAGAAGACATTTGACATTTGTTTTTTAGGGATTGGCTAGCTTCACTTAGCATAATCTGCTCTAATGCCATCCATTTCCCTGTAAATTCTATGATTTTGTCATTTTTTAATGCAGAGTAATACTCCATTGTGTATAAATGCCACATTTTCTTTATCCATTCATCCATTGAAGGGCATCTAGGTTGGTTCCACAGTCTAGCTATTGTGAATTGTGCTGCTATGAACATCGATGTAGCAGTGTCCCTGTAGCATGCTCTTTTTAGGTCTTTAGGGAATAGACCGAGAAGGGGAATAGCTGGGTCAAATGGTGGCTCCATTCCCAGCTTTCCAAGAAATCTCCATACTGCTTTCCAAATTGGCTGCACCAATTTGCAGTCCCACCAGCAATGTACAAGTGTACCCTTTTCCCCACATCCTCGCCAGCACTTGTTGTTGTTTGACTTCATAATGGCTGCCAATCTAACTGGAGTGAGATGGTATCTTAGGGTGGTTTTGATTTGCATTTCTCTGACTGCTAGAGATGGTGAGCATTTTTTCATGTACTTGTTGATTGACTGTATGTCCTCCTCTGAGAAGTGTCTGTTCAGGTCCTTGGCCCATTTGTTGATTGGGTTGTTTGTTCTCTTATTGTCTAATTTTTTGAGCTCTTTGTATACTCTGGATATTAGGGCTCTATCTGAAGTGTGAGGAGTAAAGATTTGTTCCCAGGATGTAGGCTCTCTATTTACCTCTCTTATTGTATCTTTTGCTGAGAAAAAACTTTTTAGTTTGAGTAAGTCCCATTTGTTGATTCTAGTTATTAACTTTTGTGCTATGGGTGTCCTATTGAGGAATTTGGAGCCCGACCCCACCGACTGTAGATCGTAGCCAACTTTTTCTTCTATCAGACGGCGCGTCTCTGATTTGATATCAAGCTCCTTGATCCATTTTGAATTAACTTTTGTGCATGGCGAGAGAAAGGGATTCAGTTTCATTTTGTTGCATATGGATTTCCAGTTTTCCCAGCACCATTTGTTGAAGATGCTATCCTTCCTCCATTGCATGCTTTTAGACCCTTTATCAAATATAAGATAGTTGTAGTTTTGTGGATTGGTTTCTGTGTCCTCTATTCTGTACCATTGGTCCACCCGCCTGTTTTGGTACCAGTACCATGCTGTTTTTGTTACTATTGCTCTGTAATATAGTTTGAAGTCTGGTATCGCTATACCGCCTGATTCACACTTCCTGCTTAGCATTGTTTTTGCTATTCTGGGTCTTTTATTTTTCCATATGAATTTCATGATTGCTTTCTCTATTTCTACAAGAAATGCCGTTGGGATTTTGATTGGCATTGCATTAAACCTATAGAGAACTTTTGGTAATATCGCCATTTTGATGATGTTAGTTCTGCCTATCCATGAACAGGGTATATTTTTCCATCTTCTAAGATCTTCTTCTATTTCTCTCTTTAGGGTTCTGTAGTTTTCATTGTATAAGTCTTTCACCTCTTTTGTTAGGTTGATTCCCAAGTATTTTATTTTTTTTGAAGATATTGTGAATGGAGTGGTTGTCCTCATTTCCATTTCAGAGGATTTGTCGCTGATATACAGGAATGCCTTTGATTTATGCGTGTTGATTTTATATCCTGCCACTTTGCTGAATTCATTTATTAGCTCTAATAGTTTCTTTGTAGACCCTTTTGGGTCTGCTAGGTATAGAATCATGTCATCTGCAAATAGTGATAATTTAAGTTCTTCTTTTCCTATTTTGATGCCTTTAATTTCTTTCGTCTGTCTAATTGCTCTGGCCAGTGTTTCGAGAACTATGTTGAACAGAAGTGGTGAGAGAGGGCATCCCTGTCTTGTTCCAGATTTTAGAGGGAATGCCTTCAATTTTTCTCCATTCAGAATGATGCTAGCCTGAGGCTTAGCATAGATTGCTTTTACAATATTGAGGTATGTTCCTGTTATCCCTAGTTTTTCTAGAGTTTTGAACATAAAGGGATGCTGTACTTTGTCGAATGCTTTTTCCGCATCTATCGAGATGATCATATGGTTCTTATTTTTAAGTCTATTGATGTGGTGAATAACATTTATTGATTTCCTTATATTGAACCAGCCTTGCATCCCAGGGATGAATCCTACTTGATCATGGTGCACAATTTTTTTGATGTGCCTTTGTATCCGAGTGGCCAGAATTTTATTGAGGATTTTTGCATCTAGGTTCATTAGAGATATTGGTCTGTAGTTTTCTTTCTTTGAAGTGTCTTTGTCTGGTTTAGGTATCAGGGTGATGTTGGCCTCGTAGAATGAATTTGGAAGTTCTCCCTCTTTTTCTATTTCCCGAAGTAGCTTGAAAAGTATTGGTATTAGTTCCTCTTTAAAGGTTTTGTAAAACTCTGCTGTATACCCATCCGGTCCTGGGCTTTTCTTAGTTGGTAGTCCTTTGATGGTTTCTTCTATTTCCTCAATTGATATTGGTCTGTTTAGGTTGTCTATATCCTCCTGACTCAATCTGGGCAGATCATATGACTTAAGAAATTTATCTATGCCTTCACTATCTTCTAATTTATTGGAGTATAAGGATTCAAAATAGTTTTTGATTATCTTTTGTATTTCTGAAGTGTCTGTTGTGATATTGCCTCTTTCATCCCGTATGTTAGTGATTTGAGTTCTCTCTCTTCTTCTCTTCGCTAGCATGGCTAAGGGTCTGTCGATTTTGTTTATTTTTTCAAAGAACCAACTTTTAGTTTTGTCAATTTTTTCAATTGTTTCTTTTGTTTCGATTTCATTGATTTCAGCTCTGATTTTAATTATTTCTTGCCTTCTACTTCTTTTGCTGTTGTTTTGCTCTTCTTTTTCTAGGATTTTGAGATGAAGTATGAGATCATTTATTTGTTGGTTTTTTCTTTTTTTAAGGAATGAACTCCAAGCAATGAATTTTCCTCTTAGAACTGCTTTCAATGTGTCCCATAGATTCCGATATGTTGTGTCTGTGTTTTCATTAATCTCTAAGAATTTTTTAATTTCCTCCTTGATGTCTTCTATAACCCATTGATCATTCAGTAACCTATTGTTCATTCTCCAAGTGATATATTCTTTTTCCTTCCTTCTTTTATCGTTGATTTTCAGTTCCATTCCATTATGATCAGATAGGATGCATGGTATTATCTCTACTCCTTTGTATTGTCTAAGAGTTTCCCTGTGACATAATATATGATCTATTTTTGAGAAGGATCCATGTGCTGCTGAGAAAAAAGTGTAACTGTTTGATGTTGGGTGGTATATTCTATATATGTCAATTAAGTCTAGGTTATTAATTGTGTTATTGAGTTCTATGGTTTCCTTATTCAACTTTTGTTTGGAAGATCTGTCCAGTGGTGAGAGAGGTGTGTTGAAGTCTCCCATGATTATTGTATGGTGGTCTATTAGACTCTTGAACTTGAGAAGAGTTTGTTTGATGAACATAGCTGCACCATTGTTTGGGGCATATATATTTATGATTGTTATGTCTTGTTGGTGTATGGTTCCCTTGAGCAGTATGTAGTGTCCCTCTTTATCCCTTTTGATTAACTTTGGCTTAAAATCTATTTTATTTGATATGAGTATGGATACTCCTGCTTGTTTCCGAAGTCCATATGAGTGATATGATTTTTCCCAACCTTTCACCTTCAGCCTATGTATGTCTTTTCCTATCAAATGCGTCTCCTGTAGGCAGCATATTGTTGGGTCTTGTTTTGTGATCCATTCTACTAGCCTGTGTCTCTTGATTGGTGAGTTTAAGCCATTAACATTTAGGGTTATTATTGAGATATGGGTTGTTCTTCCAGCCATATTTGTTTATTTATGTTACTAAACATGGTTTGTTTTCCACTTTGATTATTTTCCCCCCTTTAGTGTCCTACCTCCCACTGTTGGTTTTCATTGTTATTTTCCATTTCCTCTTCCTGTAATGTTTTGCCAAGGATGTTTTGAAGAGATGGTTTTCTAGCTGCAAATTCTTTTAACTTTTGTTTATCGTGGAAGGTTTTAATTTCATCTTCCATCCTGAAGCTTAATTTCGCTGGAAACACAATTCTTGGTTGGAACCCATTTTCTTTCAGTGTTTGAAATATGTTATTCCAGGATCTTCTAGCTTTCAGAGTCTGTGTTGAAAGATCAGCTGTTATCCTGATTGGCTTACCCCTAAATGTGATCTGCTTCCTTTCTCTTGTAGCTTTTAAAATTCTCTCCTTGTTCTGTATGTTGGGCATCTTCATTATAATGTGTCTAGGTGTGGGTCTCTTATGATTTTGCACATTCGGCGTCCTGTAGGCTTCTAGGATTTGGGGTTCTGTCTCATTCTTCAAGTCTGGGAAGTTTTCTCGAATTATTTCATTGAATAGATTGCTCATTCCTTTGGTTTGAAACTCTGTTCCTTCCTGTATCCCAATGACTCTTAAATTTGGTCTCTTGATGTTATCCCATATTTCTTGGATGTTCTGCTCATGGTTTCTTAACAGTCTTGCTGAGCTGTCTATGTTCTTTTCAAGTTGAAATACTTTATCTTCATTGTCTGATGTTCTGTCTTCTAAGTGTTCTACTCTGCTGGTAGTATTCTCAATTGAGTTTTTAAGTTGGCTTATTGCTTCCTGCATTTCTAGGATTTCTGTTTGTTTGTTTTTTATAACCTCTATTTCCCTGTATAGTTGATCTTTTGCTTCTTGGATTTGTTTATGTAATTCATTGTTGAAGTGATCTTTCATTGTCTGATTTTGCTGTCTGATGTCTTCCTTGAGACTCCAGATCATCTGAAGCATGTATATCCTGAATTCTTTATCTGACATTCCATCAGCTGCAGCTATTACCTCTTCTAAAGTTGAGTTGACCTGCAATGCTTGTGGTCCTTTCTTTCCTTGTCTCTTCATACTGTTCGCGTTCCTTTCTTCTTGGTGAAACTGTTGTGCTATTGAATTTTCCCCCTGTATATTTATATTGGTCTTGTATAGTTGCAAAGTCTCCCTCGCAGGCACGGGCGGCGGCTCTGCCCCTCCGCCAATTGGGGCAATGTGCCTACCACGCCGGCAGGCCGCTGGGCCTGCTCTGCCAGTCGGTAGCAGGTCCGCCGTCCTTGCAGGCGCGGGCGGCGGCTCTGTCCCTCTGCGGGCCGCTAGGCTTGTTCTGTCGGTGGTCGCCGTTCTGCCTACTTTGCAGGCGCAGGCAGCGGCACTGCCCCTCTGCAGGCCTCTGGGGCTGTACTGCCAGTGGGTCGCAGGTCCGCCTACTTTGCAGGCGTGGGGGGGGGGCGGCTCTACCCTTCCTCAGGCCACTGGGCCTGTTCTGTCTCTCCGTTGCAGGTCTGACCTGTTCTGATGGTGGTCTCAGTTCCGACTACCTTGCAGGCGCGGGGGGGAGGGGGCGGCTCTGCCTCTCAGCAGGCCGCTGCTCCTCTTCTGCCGGTGGGTCGCAGGCCCGCCTACCTTGCAGGAGTGATTGGAAGCTCTGTCCCGCCGCGGGCCACTGGGCCTTTTCTGTCGGTGGTCACCCTTCCCCTACCTGGCAGGCGAGGGGGGTGGGGGGCGGCTCTGCCCCTCAGCAGGCCGCTGGGCCCGCTCTGTGTTTGGTCCCAGTTCCCTCTACTATGCTGGCGCAGGGGGAGGGGGCGGCTCAGCCTCTCAGCAGGCGGCTGCTCCTCTTCTGCCAGTGGGTCGCAGGCCCGCCTACCTTGCAGGAGTGATTGGAAGCTCTGTCCCGCCGCGGGCCACTGGGCCTTTTCTGTCGGTGGTCACCCTTCCCCTACCTGGCAGGCGAGGGGGGTGGGGGGCGGCTCTGCCCCTCAGCAGGCCACTGGGCCTGCTCTGTGATTGGACCCAGTTCCGTCTACTATGCCAGCACAGGGGGAGGGGGCGGCTCAGCCTCTCAGCAGGCGACTGCTCCTCTTCTGCCGGTGGGTCGCAGGCCCGCCTACCTTGCAGGAGTGATTGGAAGCTCTGTCCCGCCCTGGGCCACTGGGCCTTTTCTGTCGGTGGTCACCCTTCCCCTACCTGGCAGGCGAGGGGGGTGGGGGGCGGCTCTGCCCCTCAGCAGGCCGCTGGGCCTGCTCTGTGTTTGGTCCCAGTTCCCTCTACTATGCTGGCGCAGGGGGAGGGGGCGGCTCAGCCTCTCAGCAGGCGGCTGCTCCTCTTCTGCCGGTGGGTCGCAGGCCCGCCTACCTTGCAGGAGTGATTGGAAGCTCTGTCCTGCCCTGGGCCACTGGGCCTTTTCTGTCGGTGGTCACCCTTCCCCTACCTGGCAGTCGAGGGGGGTGGGGGGCGGCTCTGCCCCTCAGCAGGCCGCTGGGCCTGCTCTGTGTTTGGTCCCAGTTCCCTCTACTATGCCGGCGCAGGGGGAGGGGGCGGCTCAGCCTCTCAGCAGGCGACTGCTCCTCTTCTGCCGGTGGGTCGCAGGCCCGCCTACCTTGCAGGAGTGATTGGAAGCTCTGTCCCGCCCTGGGCCACTGGGCCTTTTCTGTCGGTGGTCACCCTTCCCCTACCTGGCAGGCGAGGGGGGTGGGGGGCGGCTCTGCCCCTCAGCAGGCCGCTGGGCCTGCTCTGTCTTTGGTCCCAGTTCCCTCTCAAGCTCTCCTACCTTTGAGGGTTCTGAATCCCAGTGGCTTTTTAATTCCAATCTCATAACTGGCTAATCCAGGTTCTATAGGCCTGGCTCCTATTCTGCTGAGAACTCAACTTGTGGCTGAAAAACTTATTTTCTTTTTTTTCCCTTATACAAAACCAAGACTCAGATAAGCTGGGTTAATGCTTTTCTGGTGGGCCTATTACAGTCTCCTTGTGTGACAAGCATCAAGGACGTGTAGGAACACTTGAGATGAATTTACTTTTAACTGTCAAGTGTGATAGAACAGGTACCCATCAGCATCTGAGATTCAGGCAAAAGAAGGATAATTAAACCCAGCCTTTCAAATAAGCGGTGTTGCAAAGGTTACAAAACACTGCAGTGTTGCCAAACTTGGTGAAATCAATTTCCATTTTGTTGCAGTATGTGTCATGCAGAGATTGCTGAAACCAACAAAATGAAAAGCATTAATAATTGGTATTAATAGCTTGTATAAATTAATTTGCTTATTTGCCTAAAAGAAAATTAGCTAAACAATTCATTAAATGGAAGCCCTGTACATTAGATAATATAAAGCAGATCTTATTGTTTAAAAAAAAAATGAGGCATTTGAAGTTAAGCAAATCCTATCAGTTAAGTGAGATTTTCCTGGTTAAGAAAATAAGCCAGTTTAGTGAGGTACAGTAGGGGCATTTTAGTGACTTTAAATAACACAGGGAATATAGAAAGTAGTGCAATAAACATAACTGATTGACTAAAATTAAATGGAGCCAATACAAGTTCAAATTTGTTTGCCTCATTTGCTGACTACCAAAAACTTAAAAGAGTCATTGTGTGATACTCTTGCAAATGCTGAAGAGGCAAAAGAGGAATAAATAGTGAACACAAAGAGGAAATCCCAGAGCAGTGAGGTCAAGTGTTTTGCATAAAGTATTTCATTAATTCAGTTCGACCGGTATTCACTGCTGGCCAAAGCTCTGGTTTTCCTGCTCTTGGTCCCATTACATGGAGGTCAGTGCATAGTGGGAGGTAGAAAAGCCAGAGAGTTAAAGACCCTCTGTGCCCAGTCATGAGTTTATGTCACATGCCCAGGTCATGTTCAGTTCTTCAAAGACTACGTCACAAATTTAAGAACCACTAGACTTTAGGCTGCATCTTCTATTCTCCATCTCCTCTGTTTGGTTTTATTAAGTAGCTGCTCCCTACAAAAGACAAATGTATCAAAAGTCAGCTACAATAATGCAGTCTTACAGATTTTTCATAAAAAAGACAAGACTTTGGTTACATGAGGTCAAAACAGGGAATGAGGAAAACCCGAATGGGATCATATATGAGATTACAAAGCCATTTCCTAGTGCCATTTTATAAATAATTCACCTTCACACTGACCGACTACCACAGAGATCTGCAAATGTTACATTCAGCAGAACCATAAGGAGTAAAGGCAGTTCCCACTCACCAACCTTGTCCCCAGAGCCCACTCTGGGCCAAGTGTCTGGTGTGTTAAGACATAAGTCATTCAAACCCTGGCTTTTATAAACCTTAGGACAAAGCTGTAGCAGCTAAAGCTCACCAAGGTAACCCATTCCACTAAACTTGACTCTCACCCCCCTCCATTTTTAGGGTGCTGCTGAACCAGCAGAGATTCCAAGAGAGCAAGCATTGGGAAGTCCCTTTCAGATGTAGTTTTTTTTAACCACGCTGTGAAGATCTCAGATTATACTTCCCCTCACGGCACAGCAGGCTTCTCTGAGTAAAAGAAGTAAATGCTCATTAAGATTCTGTCGGTGCACCCTGTGAACTGCATCCTATGTACCACGGTTCTGTCCTTGCATCGTTAGCACAAACACTTATCCACATCTGACAAGGGACATCAAACCACTTTAGGTAATTGCATTTCTAGACCGGTGGATAATGAAACAGGGAAGATTTGGCCTTGCCCCTTACTTTGCTCAAAAAGTAGATAAGTAGCATTATTACTTTTTTCCTCCCCAATAATCAGTTCAGAAAGTTTTGTCTCAAAACTATTTTCTCCCTATGAACTCTACGTATTGACCGTGTTCCTTTGTTGGCAGTATGCACTTTGTCATTTATCATGGATTATCTTTCCACTTAATTAAACTTACTTTTAGCTTTTGAAACTTTGCATTAAAAAGAAATATACAGATGTCATGTAGAATTATTCCGCTAATCTATTATATCAGTCAAATGACTGCTCTCCACCCCCAGGTTGTTAAAGATGAGACATTGTCACAAGTATAATAAAATCTTTTTCTTATGTTTCTTCAAATTCCTGAATTTTTAAAGCCAGGTAAGCATAAAAGTACAAGCTCTTGCAAAGAAAAGTACTTCCAAAAGCAATGGTAGACCCTTGGATCTAAATTAATTACAAGAATAGATCCACAGAAAGGATATGGCTTTATCTAAATTGGCAAAATACTGCATTGTTCTTTAGTTTACTTTTCCACTTAGTAATATCTTCATTTTCCTTTTTGGCTAAGATAAGAAAGTACATCCCTTGAGGATCTGTCCAGATACCTAAGATATACTCAGTCCCTTAAATGAATTCTGGTCTAAATTCATTAGTTAAAATGAGAATATATACTTAACAGGACCCATCTCAGACTCCAGATTAATTTCATATTAAATCTAGAATCTGTTATCTAGAGATGACTGTTATCTAGAGATGAACAGATGACTGACTACATCAAAGGATATATGGAAACAAGAAAAAAATGATCTGGAAGAGAGTGCTTTCTTGATTGGCTTATGGTAGAGTCCTAAGAAGTAATGGGCATGTGTTGGATTAAAATAGGGGCACTCAATAGTCAACAAACATAAGAAAAAACAAACGAACAAGGAAAAAGCATTTGAAGCATCAACTCCCCCACTATTTTTTCCCCTTCCTGTAGTTCTGGAGTTAAACCCAGGTCCTCATGACTAGTTCTACTACTGAGTAATCTCCCCAGCCCAAAGCTTTCCCCTTTTAAGGCAGTTTCTACATTTTGTATCTCCATTCAGCTGAGAATGACAGCATGAGGTCTGTGTGGGACAGAGCCTCGGGCTTGGAGCAGTGTTTCTGAAGATTTAAGTTTCATTCATTCAGCATGCATTTATTAAGTACCCTAGGACATGCTGTGTGTTCCAGGAGTCAGTGGATCTGAAATACATTCAATTCTGCAGGTTTTCTCTTCATATCTCTCAACATTTGTAAGGCAGTGTTGGCTACAGGTGTATTCTGTGGAACCCAGATTCTCCATGGAGAGAATGTTCCTTCATGGAATAATTTGGGAGGGGCTGTATACTCTCTCCGTCCCTTGAGGATTTACAGTGCACATTAATCAAAAGATTGCAGGGTGGAATTGCAGGCAGGGGAATGTCCCTATTGGCCTCTGCTTCCAGTTGGCTATGAGCTTAGGGCAAGTCCGTACAGCTCTGGAAGGTTTGGCTCTTTTATCACTCATGATGGCATTGCCTCAGTTACCCGAACACCTGCCTCCTCACCCAGAAATCTGTGGAAATCTGAAACTGACATTTCTGGTTGCCCACCCAGATACATTTTTCCTGCCTCTTTTCTGATTTCCTGTTTTGTTCCAGTCTCTACCCTCCACCATGGACCACACATCCATCAGGGGACATTGAACTACTTTGGGCTGTAGTAAGTCAAAGGTGACCATATCATACTTGTTTGCTATCTGCTGGGAACTGGGTGAAGACCTTCTGTTCTTGGACAGTGCCCAGCAGAAGCTCTTTGTCTATTCCTCTGGACACTAGGTAGGCATTATGGCGTAACTGTGGCCTTCTGGTTATCAAAGGACACAAGGGAGGTGACAGGAAAAAGAACAGAGGAGTTTGAAGCACTGATTAAGGCCACCTTGAAGCCCAGTCTTCCTTCAGACTTCCTGTTGTATTAGCTAAGAAATTCCTTTACACCAATTTGATTGGGATTCTGTTACTTAAGAGTCAAAGTCATCTTTGCACTCAATGAAAGACACCTTCCGTGGCTGGGGACCATCGGAAACCTTATCAGAACCTGCCTCCAGGAACTTCTTGTCCCACATTGCCTAGCCTTTTTTGAAAAATGTTAGCCCTGGCTCTGATTTTGAACCTGTGCTTGGCCTCTGTGGGCTGGCTCACTTGGTCATTTGCTCTGCTTTGCTTCTCACTGACTCTCTCAGCATGACCTCTAGGGACATCAGCCAATACTCAAAACCTCCGATGTCCTACTTGCCTGGAAGAGGCCCCAACTCCCTTCTCAGTGCTCCCATGTGTCTCAGGACTCTCAGGATAATTCCTGACATGACACGCTTGCCAAGCCACAGTATCTTCAAGTCTATTCCCAGCTCCTTAGCTAGGACTGATTTCCACGTACCAAGCAAGTCCTTGTATAGAGGTGAAGGAGATGATGGTATCTGCATAGAACCCATAGTCTATACTGAAGCCCTGGGTTATTGTTTCTAAAAATGATGCCCCAGGCCTGCCAGTATCAGAATCACTGATATCAGAATCAAAGACTTGTTTAAAAAATGCAGGTTCCCAGGCTTGCTACATAGTATCCCTGGCATTGAACTTCGGACTATTTTTCACAGTCCAAACCATGGTTATCTCATACTCTGGATCATCCCAAAGTCAACTCAGCTTTCAACCTCAGCATCTGATGAAACAGAGGCCAAGGCAAAGGAGGAGTTGGGAGGAGTTGGGAAGGAACAAGAATTATGAAGAGGAAGGGAGAAGGGGAGTGTGAGAGAAAGATGCTAGACTGTTGCAGATGGACAGCGGAGGAACTATGCCTAAAGGCAGACTCATTTTATGACAGCCATTTGTTTCCCAGTTCCTTTGACACTCACTTTTGTGTGTCTACTAGCCTTCTTCTTCTAGCATGATTTGTACCCAGACAGTCAGTGTGACAATGTAACCCTCTACAAATCATAGAGTCAACAACAAAGAATGAGAGGGAAAAAAATGCCCAAGATCCAAAGGTCAGAGCAAACTTTTCTTAGCTGGAAATCTACATGCCACAAAAGTGTTGCCTAGGGGTTGATTCATTTCACAAATGTGAAATATGTTTTCTGATTCCACGCTGCGCCTTCCCTCTCAATTCCATGCCACTCCATAATTGCTCATTTCATAATTTTTAAGTTCTTTCCCACCTTCTTCCCGATTCTTATGAAATATATTTATCCAGCAATAGACACGATAGAATGCAGATCAAACGGAAGTAATGCCTGTAATTTCTGACTGCTAACTTCACTCAGAATTGAACTTAGGAAGAGTTTAGGCATTGATGGGGGAAAAATAATTATTAGGTAACATTTTTTTTTTCAAAAAATGATTTATGGATTGGAATTCAAAGCTTATTCCACAATGTAGATCTGTTCAAAATGGATCTTCTACAGGCCATCCTTAGTAATACTCCTCATATTCATATCCATAGCCTCTTTTATAAAAGAAAAATCTACATGTTTCTCTTCTTTCCTGTCGCACTACTCCAACTGTCATTAGACATTTTGACACCAAACTATTTCTCATTTTCTTGCTCGCTAGGGACAAATTTAGTCTGTGTTCTTGGATACTTGGCCATTCCATGTCCCTATGCAGTGAACTTAAAAAAAATCCGTGAAATTGACTCCAATAATTGTATTTATTTTTGGATTTTAGTTTTTAAGTTACATTGCAGAGACCATCAAGTCAATTTAATATGCACATAGCTTTTGAAACTCAAAGATCAGAGATTGGACCCTGGGTCTTCTGGTCACCAACATCACCCCAATCTTTTATTTTTCTGTTTGGTGGCTCCCACAATAACTGTGTATCAGAATCAGCTGAGGAATTTTAAAAATACAGATTTGCTATCTCAACCCAGAAATAAAGAATCTGACTTTCTGGGATTGGGGCCCAGGAGCGATTGAGTGAGTGAGCTTGCTTGCTTGTTAGCTTGCTTTCCTTCCTCTCTCTTTTCTTTGTTTTCCTTTCCTTTCCATCCTTCTCTCTCTCCCTCTCTCTTTTTTCCCATTTCCTTTCTTCCTTTCTTTTTTTTTTCTTTCTATAGGCTCCCCAGGTGATTCTCATGCAGCCTCCAAGTACCCATTCACTGAAGGCATCTGGGAAGCATTTCTCTGGTTTGAACTTGTATGTGCAACAGAAGCACCTGGAGGCCTTAATAGCAGACTGACTGAACCCTCAAAGTTTCTGATCAATGGGTCTAGGATGAAGCTTGTAAATCTTTATTTCTAACAAGTTTCCAGGTGATGCTGATAGCTGGTCTTTCTACCCGGAGGATTATGCCTCTAACCCAGACAGGTTGTGCATAGATTTATTATTCACTAGCATTTCTATTTTGTGGTCAAAGACTGTGCTTCTGAAGAAGGAATATCCTCGGGTCAGAGATAACGCATCTGGCTGAGCAATATAATCACTTGGAACTTTTTTATTTTTTTTATTTAATATTCAATTATTGAGGTTAAGCTTGGGCTTCATCTCAGATCTGCTGAATCAACATTTTCAGATTCCCTGGGAGTTTTGTTTTGTTTTGTTTTGTTTTGAAGTTACCCAGAAGATTCTGATTTATTACAAGGATTTGAAGCCATTTCCTTGGATGAGCCAAACTTGTAAGTTCATGAATAACTTATAAGAAAAAGTTATTTGTTGTTTATCAGAAACTCAAATTTAATGGGGCATCCCATGTTTTTATTTGCAAATGTGGCACTCCCTGCTCACTCAGCTGTCTTTGCCAGGAGTGTCTTTCCTCTCTGTGCTCCCTTCTTTCCTCACATATCCCTGTTTTAAATGCTTAAGGGAATGGAGGTGAGCAAAACTCATACAAATGTGATATGTGGGGCGAAGAAGAGAAAATTAAGATGTTTCCTCAGGAAAGAAAACACACACACACACACACGCGCGCACACACACACAAAAATTCATTAATCTAGACAGCAGAAACAAAATCAGAAAAAAAAATTTACAGTCTGCTAATGGTTTTTTACCAGACAATTCGTCAATTACACAGTCAAAAGAAACCCTGGGGAACAAAAAGACACCAAAGATGCTATTAAAATGTTCCAAGTGAAGCTGTATATAATTAATTTCAAACAAGCATAAGCTATGAAAACACAAATGCTTCAAGGTGCTGAGTGAAAAATGGGATAAATCTACATCAGCCTCAAAATCAGTGCTTCCAGGTGAGTTTAAGTTTAGGCCAGAGACAGAGAGAGACTGTTGTCTGCTCCCTCCCTGTTTTATGGGAAGCTAAAGAGTCTTCAGACGAGACGCTCCCAGAGCACCAAGGACAAGAAGAGACAGATAAAGACCATCCCCTCACATCATCACTAACTACCAGCACACGGAACTGAATAAATGAAACATCAATCAAAACAGAGGAGAAAAATGCACTGATGCAGAAGGCACAGAAAACAAAGGGAGATCTAGTAATTGCCCAGGCTGATTAACCACCTTAGCACCAGGGTCTCCTTAAAGAAAGCATTTTTCTTCTTAATCAGTCTTAACTTCTCATAGGTTAGAGAAGTTAAGACTGATTAAGAGCTAGATGAAAAGAGCTAGATGGTAAGACTTTTAGATTATCTGAACCACGTAGTCTCTGTACATCAATATAATGTAATGGTGCTCTTGTAACATGAAAACAGACACAGATGACACATTAAAAAAATGGGTGTGTTGTGTTCTAATAAAACTTTATTAACAAAAAATAGGTGGTGGAATGGATTTGGCTTATGGGCCACAGTTTGCCAAGTCACAGTGAGTCCATGTGGCAAGGATGATATTATTACTGGGTTCTACAGAGCATCCAGTATTAAAATGGTGCATGTTTAGTGAGGGACCATAAAACATTCCATTAACTCATCACTACACAGACAAGGGAAGAGTGTTTAAAGGCCATCCCAAAGTGTGACAGTAGGAAACCTGAATGCAGAAACAGTAGAAGATGTTATGTGAAATTCTAGGATTGTGTTATAAAAGGGAAAGAAAAGAAAGCAATGAGACCAAACATTTCAGCCCATGTTTAAAGAGGTTCTATTGATGGATCTGACATCCAGAGAAAATGAGGTGACAGGACAGGGGAGAGGGCCCCCCTGCCATTCCCTCTGACTGGGACTCTTTAAGCTACCTCTGCAGAGGATACATCCTGTATGATAATGTTATCCCCCTTGATTAGGGTGTTTTTGTTGACCATCTCAATTCACCAAGTTTGCATCTAGCTTCCACAGAAGAGTCCTTTCTGAAAAAGAAAGAGAAACTGAGCCATTTTGGCATAGAATTTTATTCTCTAGGCCAGCATATGTCACTCATGGTGCACCTCCAAGTCCATCAAGAAACACACAGCATGCATTTACATGGTAAAACTGAACAGCTTTATTCCCCCCTCCCACTTCACAATTGGCAAATGGATTTCATATGATTTCAAATGGAAGTTTTCTTCCTACAGTTGCCTTTCTCATTGACAACTACTGGGTGCTGCAGCTTGGACCTTGAATGTCCTCTGAGGGCCCAAGTGTTAAAGGCGTGGTCCCTAGCCTGTGGTGCTTTGAGGAGGTGATGGAGACTTTGGGATGTATGGCCTATTGTATTAGGCCACTTGGGGTATGTCCTCAAAGAGGACTTCAGGACCCTCTACCTCTCTCCTTCATGTCCCCACCATGAGACATGTGGCTTTTTGCTTTGCCACACACTCCCACCATAATGTGCTGCTTCACCACAAGCCCAAGATCAACAGGCCAAATCATTTATGAACATGAAACCTCCAAAACTGTGAACCAAAATAAACCTTTCCTCTTTAAAAGCTGATTATCTCAGGCATTTGTTACAGTAACAGAAAGCTAAACAACAGAGTAGGGAAACTGCTTTCTCGGTAGAAGAATTAGATTTCACAGAGAAACTTTGAGTTAATGACAGACACCAGAGGATCTGACCCAGCAGCCTCTAGGGGTGTCAATGAGGTCAGGAGGTCCTTTCAGCTGAAGGCCTGATCGGCTGGGATTGGCCTGGCCACTGTAACTCATCAAAGATACTGGCAGGCTCATCCCTGCAGAATTTACAGCACACAGCTCCCTTGACCAGGAAGTCTGAAAGTTATACAGTCCTCTTGGTCCCTACCAAATCCCTATCCTCAGTGCTGGGACCTCATGCAGGAGCATTTTAACAAAGCCTCTGCTTTGGGCTTCCAATGTGCCCTCTTCACCAGGTACAAGAGTGTCTTCACTCCGAAGTTCAGGATTCACGCTGTTCTTGCCTTGTGCTTTAGAGGGCTAGTCTCTGCCTCTCTGAACAATGGTGGCATCATAGCAATGGAAGCATGAAGACCCAAGCAAGTGCTGGAAGGTAGGGTGTGGTGGCACTGCTGCCAGATGTCCTCTGAGCATGCATGACAGCAAAGACTGCATTGGTGTGGTTGGTGGGCAATTCCACGTTGCAAATCATTCCTTCACAGCAAGACCTACACTCCTGTTACAAATAAACAAGAGATGGAAAATAGTAAATAACGGGAAGGGATAAGGGGTAAAACATAGAAAAACAAAGGCTTCTTCAGCTCCATCATAAGAGGACCATTAGTGGGCTATCCAGTCTGTGTATCACCAGGTCTTTGGGTTCCCTTCCTCTGCAAAGGATGAGGAGGGAAGAACCATCTTTTCCTCTTAACTATGATTTATCTTCATCAAACCCAATCATCATCAAGGCAGAGAAGTGAAAGGGAAATTGAATAAGACTGCTTGATTGAGTCACCAAATCTTTCTAAAGGTTTTAAGAGAAAACACTGAAGCAAAAGTAAAAGCTAGGAACCTTTTGGATTAGTCATTGATTATCTTTCCCAGTGTTACTTGTTAGGGGATAATAGTGATTCACTCTTTTCTATGCTCATATCTGATTCCTATCATTACTGTAGCAATAGTTTACTAATTGTGGCTCCTGAGTGGTTAAAAAACAAAGGGCTGGGTCCCTAAGAGCATGAGATATTTTCAGGGGAAGTAGTCTCCTATGGTAATACCAGTGTATGGTTGGCACATGCCTTGACCTGAGAAACCCAGTCATTCCTTGAGGCTTCTGGGACAGTCAGGCAACACAAAGGCACAACCGCTAAGCATTCATGTCAGTGGTTTTCAACACAGGCTGCACATCAGGTTCACCTTGGGGCAATTTTAAAATGATCTCAATGCCCATGACCTCTACTTAAGGTTCTGCTTCAATTGGTCTGAGGATGCTCCCTCATCACCTGACTAACAAACCACCCAGGTAATCTTGGTGTTACTAAAGCCAACAACCACGAATGTTGAAATCATTTTCTGTGCTTATAAACTAAATTAAATTCTAAAACCTCATGAAATTAATATATGTTCAAATAATCTTTTCTCAAAAATTTCAAGATTCCAGGCATATAAAAGTATAAAATGCTCATTTAGAATCACAGAATGAGAAAATTAAAAAGATTAATTGATCCACAGTGTGTCTATAGTTCATTGCATTAAACTGAGCCTAATTTTTCGACTCTTTCTCCTCTGAGCAGAGGCGGTGGGTGAGACAAGTTTCCCTTGGTACATGGTATCACTATTTTCCTATTTCTACCTTTCCATTTCCCTGTGCAGCATTCTTGGTGATTTCTGGCCATGAACAAAACAGGTGAGCTGGGCTCTAGTGTTCATGGTTCTGTCACAGATGAGTTGCTCACAGGCTACCAGAGCTGGCTTTGGACCATTCACCCAAAGTCTTGAGGCCCACAGTATAGAACTGGAATCTGGGAATTATCATTCATTGCTAAAGTAACATTATTTCTCACTGGAGAACAGAAAGTCTTTTGACTTCTCTTTGGTCTCTATTTCAGTGCTGTAATGCAGTCTTTTCTCAAAGTATAAGCATGTTCAATATATTGTTCATCCTTCAGAACTTACTTTTGCTAGCATGAGATTAGTAAATTTACACACCCGCCTGCACACACAGGATCTTACCGTATGTTCAGAATCTTGGCTGTGGTGGCACCCAACAAAATGACATTCACTTTTGGAGGCACACTTTTTGGTGATGGAGGTACTTCTTCCATGGCTGGTGAAATGATGAACTGTCAAACAATACTGTGTATCTAGGTTAAAAAAAAAAAAGCAATAAAAACAAGGCAACTTCATTTTTCCACAATGCAAAAGAGACCTTTCAACAACTACTCTAGAAATGACTAATATTCATGATGAACCTTAAGTTTTTGGCAAGAAATTTAATAGCAGTGAGCTCTAGAGTTTCTAGATAGATTTTTTTTTTTTTTTGCAATAACATCTGCTTCTAAAACACATATGTATACTGAAAATAAATATAAATAGTCACCCATCCTTTGGTATAAACTAAAGCTGAGAATAAATGTGCAAACTTTTCACGAAACTCAGGGGTCTGCTCATTGAAGATGCATGTTTGTGTCTCTAGTCCATCCCCCCTACTTTTGAAACAATGTTCTAAAACTCTAAGATGAAAATTGCAAGTATAGATGCAATAGGTCATAATACCTGTTTCTGCATCATTCAACATTTGTTTCTTACAGGTGATGAGGCAAATGAAAGATAAAAGATGGGACTCCTGGGATAGGGAAGTAGCTCAGTGGTAGAGCACTTGTCTTGCATGCATGAGGTCCTGGGTTCAATCCCCAGCACATGGAGGGCAAAACTGAAAAAAAAAGATATGGCTTCCAATCCCGTCAAGATCATCTTCTCTTCTCATCTAATTCTTAATCAAGTCCTTATACTCCCAATGCATTTCCTCATCAATGAATTTCTATTTTCTCTTCTTTTTAAATTAACTCTTCCTTTCTGCTTCCCATTTCTGCAGAAAGACTTCTGCATAGCATTATCTTTATAGCTTTAACCACAAACATTTTATTATTTAAAGTTCTTCCAAGAAAGTGGTTTCATTCACTATCCTAGGACTGCTCTGATTGTGTCTCTCTTCTATAACTACCTCAGGCCAAGGAAACTTTCTGATCAGGGACCACAACAACAACATCACTGAATAGGGGAGGGAGACTGGACTGAAGTTGAGAAGACTAGGTTTATGGAATAGCCTATCAAAAGTAAACTACTTGAGGGCTGCGGTTGTGACTCAGTGGTGGAGTGCTTGCCTAGCATGTGTGAGGCAGTGGGTTCGATCCTCAGCACCACCTAAAAATAAATAAAATAAAGGTCTAAAAAAATACAATGACATTATTTTTTTAAAAGTAAGCTACTTTAGAACCTTTGAGCCCGTTTTCTTTTTAGAGAAATAGTTAAGTGCACTGGCATTCTGATAGGGTTGTTACAAGCTTTAAATAATATTAACAATAGCAAACACATACTGAGCATGAACCATCAGCCAGGCACCCTTCTAACTTGTATCTTCTCATTCAGTGCTTTCCACAAGCCCTGAGGTAAGCAGACTTAACATCCTCATTTTATAGATGAAGAAAATCAGGCACAATTTCTTGTCCAAAGTAACAAAGGTAGAAAAATCACATAGAGGAAAAGCTGCATAGGTAGAAAGGTCACCTAGCTGAAAGATCACATACACGGAAGGTCACATAAGCAGAAAATTTACCCAGGTAGAAGGTCACACAGGTGGAGGGTAGGCTTCTAATGCAGCAGTTTCCTAGGATTTGCACTCTTAACATTAATATTAAGCTAGACACTGCTACAAACTAGTGCTGCCCGCAGAGTGCTCTGCAAGTGTGGCTGGCTTCTGGATTCAGAAAGAAAGGGGGAACTAACTGTTTTAGAGAAGGAATTTCCATTTATAGTCCAAACAAGGAGGAATTGAAAACCAGTAGCTGCATGCGTTCATACACAATATCACACATGCAAAAAGCAGCCTCAACAAGTCAGCACTGAAGCCAGGGTAAATAAAACTAGAAATGCCATTCTTGTTGTATCCTGTTACATGGGAACCCTTTAACAACACTGACAGACCATAGAAGTGAAGCTGCAAGGAAATAAAAGGAAATGTGAGATGACAAAGAGCAATAGCTGCAGGCCAGTTTGCCTCCCAAAATGGTTAACTATCACTCCCGTAAATAATGGCAAAGTGAAAAGAAAGAAACCATACTCTCAGTTATAATTCCAGGTGGTTAGTATCTTTAGGACTTGACTGACATATCATCAAGAAGGAGCTTCTATGCCATGCTGGAATGGAGGATCATTCCACGCTGATCTTTAAGAGCCAGCTTCTGGACACAGCAGAAGCAACTCTTCCACTTTCCCCATTTCTGAATTGTCTCGGTGGTCTCTGCAGCTTCCTGCTTTTTGTTTGCCCATGTTTCAATGGAGATGGAATTCTAAGACATAGAAATAGTTCCTGGCTTGCATGCTAAAATGGTTTCAGTGACAAATAGGATATGCTCAGACCTAGGAGAACCGAGTTTTGGGTACAATTTGAAAAAATAGCACAGTCTGTGAATAGAAGGCCTGAGAAGCTGGGCTCCAAGGTCCCCATGTACAACTATGCTAACCCTTCTACTTGGTTTTCAAGGAGATGGAAAGCAAATTGTTAAAGAATGATACCTGCTCTCTGAAAGAAGCTAGGAGATATATCAACCAACCTTTTAAAGTTTGAAACAATTACAAAATTTCCCTGGAAATGTAGAAATAAAGGCACACAATCACACACACACGCACTCACAAGCATGTGAATTAAGAGCACTCATGCCACAGAAATGTCAAAGAACCCCAAGAAAAAAATGTTCACGATTAATTATTCTTAAAAAGGAATGATGAAAAATGTAGTCACAGATACATGACTAATTTACAGCACAAGATGCTCAGACCCCGTAAAGGTCTCCAATGTATGGTATATAGTAATTATTGGTTCCACACTATAAATAATAATGGTATAAAAATACCATATATAGAAATTTCCAAATATCTAAGGTAATATTAGACCCAAACTAGTAATCTCCAATTCTGGAAAAGTTTGGTTTTCTGTTTGTTTTTCTTAGCTGTTTACATCTGAAAACCTAAAAAGCAGTATACCCTGAAGTCTGAATCATCTGATATCCTTATAGCTCCATGTAGAGTTTTTAAATTCCAATTCTTCCACCAGACACTCTACTTGGTTTATTTCAAGTTCGTGTATTTTAAATCATTCAACTTCCCACCTCCTCTATTCCTACCAACCTAGTCCAAGTCCCCAATTTCTGCCTGATGACAACATCAGGTGTCTCCTTCTATTCTGGACCCCAACCATCCATTCACCACACAGCAGACAGAGCAATATTTTAAATACAACCAGTATCATCACACCCTAGCTTAAAACTCTACTGTCCACTTATCGTAGTCACAGTGAAGCCCACATTCTATCAGAGAAAGAACCTGTCCTGTCTGTGTCTCCCTCTCAGGTCCTTTGTCCATTTCCCACTACAACACATGGCCAGTGTCCTTTCTATTCATTGAAGAGGCCAAACCCACTTTTTCCCCTGGAAGCCTTTGTATTGGCATTCCCTCTTCCCAACATGTTCTTCCAATAGATCCCTATGTGGCTGGTTTGGTTCAGTCATTCAGGTCTTAGTTCTAATGTACACTCATCTATGCATTCTGTCCACAAATACTACTACTGAGGGCCTAATATGAATCAGGCACTGGGATGCATTAGTGAACTAAATAAACTAAAAGGAGATCCAAATGTTTGATAATGAATGAACAGAGTTTCCCAAGCATGGATGTATCTCAAGAGTACAGAAATTTTCCTTTGCTTTAAGTCAGTTAAGTATGGCTTTTCTAAGGTATCATCAAGCATTTCTGAAATTGTTAGAATGCCTTAGTCAACACTGTGGTCTCTTCTCCCTGGTAAATACTGTTTATGAAATTCTTCCTCAAGGCAGACACAACTGCAAGTTGAGGCTATGCTGCTGGTTTGTGAGTTCTCTCAGGATAGGCCCTTAGAGGAAATCTCTGACTTCTATAGAACATCACCAGCCTGTTGCTGTGCTGATCCTTTACACAGGACATCTTTGCTCCAGGCAATTCAGGAGAGACCTAAAGGAAGTGATGTCACAAGACAGTCTTCCAAATTCAGCACACTTACTTTGTGGACACCATTTGTCTTCTGCCCATCGATTGCAGTTATAATTATCCCCTGCATTTTCACAGGTAAAACACTTGAAGCTATTTGGAAATGGTGTTGCTTTAAAAGAAAAAAAAATGCAAAGTGAAATGATAAGGTTAAAAAAGACAAAAATTTCAAACATCAAATATGGTACAAAGTCAGCAACTTTTATGTTAGATGAAACAAAACTTATACGATATCATCTTTACAAATTCTATATCTAGGGAGTTGGATTTACCCATCAAGCTTTTGGCAATTTAAAAAAAAATTTTTAAATACTTCCATGAATTTCCATTATAGAGTAACAAAAATGATTTCACAAGCCACTTTGAAAAGATCCATATCATTCTATTTTGATGTATAATTTGGGATAAGTGGGGGTTGAGGGTATGGGTGAGGGTGGTAGTGGTATTGGAACTAATAATGTGACCCACATATATCATCCCTGAAAAGAACTAGAGTCCAGATTAACCTCAGTTTGAATTCTGTCCTTTAAACTAATTAGTGTATAATTTTTAACTTCTAAGGCATAATAATATTTATAATTATAAAAACAAAGATCCCTATGATTTGCAGAGGTATAGTGAGAATTAAATGGAATACTGCAATGAAAATCCCTGTGGGGTCCCTAGCACATCAAGTCTTGCTAGTTTGCATCCATATGCACTCTATTACAGGTACAGTTATCCTTAAGGAAGTCACCTCATTTGACGTATGTCAATTGTCACAGCATTAGACCTTGACCAGGAAGGTAATATTTAATATAAGGGTGATAGGCATTCTTAAGCCCTTACACACAGGCCAAAGCACTGTGGAAAGGAGAAATACTGAGTTGCTGACAATGTGAATTGAGCAAAATTAACATGTTCTTTTGTTATTATATCTTTTTGAAAAGTTTGCCTTTTATCTGGTTATTTTTAATTTTTAATTTTTTTTTAGTTGTTCTACTTAGTTGTAAATAATAGCAGAATGCATTTCAATTCGTCATATATGAATGTGAGTGCAACATTTCATTCTCTGGTTGTGCACGGTGTTCCATTCATGCAATCATACATGTACCTAGCGTAATGATGTCCATCTCATTCCACCATTTTTCTATCTTCATAACCCCTCCCCACCCTCCCCTTTGCCCAATCCAAAGTTCCTCCATTCTTCCCATGCATCCCCCCTATACTCATAGATCAGCATCCACTAATAAGAGAAAACATTTGGTCTTTAGTTTTTTGGGATTGGCTTGCTTCGCTTAGCATAATATTCTCCAACTCTATCCATTTACCTGCAAATGCCATAATTTTATTCTCTTTTAATGCTGAGTAATATTCCATTGTGTATATATACCACAGTTTCTTTATCCATTCACCTATCTATTCATGAATGTCTAGGTTGGTTCCACAGTTTAGCTATTGTGAATTCAGCTGCTATAAACATTGGTGAGGCTATGCCACTATAGTATGTTGATTTTACATCCTTTGGGTATAGACCAAGGAGTGGGATAGCTGGGTCAAATAGCAGTTCATTCCAAGTTTTCTGAGGAATCTCCACACTGCTTTCCAAAGTGGTTGCTGTTTTTGTTTTGTTTTGTTTTTTATGTGGTGCTGAGGATCGAACCCAGTGCCTCACCCATGCTAGGCAAGTGCTCTACCACTGAGCTACAACCTCAGCCCCTTATCTTATTATTTTAGTAGGAAAGAGGGAAAATAAAATAATTTGAAATTTTTGCATAGACCAGGGCATAGGGTCTGGGTAAAATTTTTAATTCTCCTGGTTTTGCAGAATAATGTAGGCAAGTAAAGGTAAACCCCAAACCAACCTAGTAACATAACCAGAAGTTAGGGTGAAAAGTAGAAGCAGTGGGTATTTAGGGTACATGGGGAGGATATGCATTGCTGTATAAAACACAAGCAAAATATCAAAGTTTCAGCAGACATGAAATTAAATACTGCAGATACATTTCAGTTTGGCCTATGCAAAAAGAATGTTATGCAGATATATAAAAATAATGACAGCCATTTTCACCTGTATGGGCTTAAAAATATTAATAGTCAATGCTGATGAATGAACAATTAGAGTATAAATTTGCACAATCCTTTATATTTAGTAATTCTAACTCTGGTAAAATCTATTCTAAGGTCATCAGTAAATTGAAAAGAACATTTAAAAAGATCTTCAATGGCAATTTCAATGAATTTAAATTGCTTGTATTTTTTAATGACATAAAGTATGGGGAAATGGTTAAATAAACAGCAGATCAGAAATATGAATTTTTAAAAATAAAAGACATTAGAATATTTTAAATATATTCAAATTATAGCATAAAGAGTGAAAAATTAATGTAAGACTAAATTTGTGTAATATTTTCTTTCAGTATTTTTTCCATATATGTGTATGTAGATATGAGACATACCTACATACACATATATGGAAAAAATACTGAAAGAAAATATTTCAAAATGTAAAAAGGAGCACCTTTGAATTATGGAATCATGAATAAATTTACTTTCTTCTGTATATTTCCTGTCTTTTGGGGATTTTCTACAATGAACATATATTTTTCTCTTTTTCTAAATATTTTTCTCATCAAAAAATTATAACACTCTTTAAAATTTGGAAACTTGTAGATAATCTAGAGTTACAAAAACCATGTGTCATGCATTTTACCTATTAATAAACAGGGATTAACAATTCAGGGATGTATAATAAATGATAATTCAAGATACATGTGTAGTACATATGTGTATATGTATATGTGTGAAGCATTTATATGTATACTGAGAGAGAAAGAGAACGAGATGACTGAATGTCCTAAATAATAAAGAAAACACAGAGTAAAAAATAGTAATGATATAGATGTCATCTAGGTGTACTATAAAGATAGTGGTTCTCACAGCTGTCTGTGTATCAACAGTATCAGGAGAGCTTTTCAAAAAAGAGAAAAGAAAAAATTCCACATCTCACCCCTTTGATTATCAAATCTCTCAAGAAGTGACCTGGGGATATATCATTTTAAAGCCTTCCATTAAGATTCTGATGGTCCTCCAGGTGGGGAACCATAAACATTTACATGTATACAAATAATTTTTTCTCTAGAATTTGTATGAGAGAAGTTTTATTTGAAGAGAAAAAGAAGGAGTGATGGTATATATTCATACAGACATATATACACATGTACATATAAAATATATTAACATAAATTATCCTATAAGATGATATGCACTATTAGCCTATTTTAAAACTATCAGTGGAAAAGCTGAGTTTTATGTAATTCTTGCTAACTGTGATTGTGCATAATGAAAATCCAGGTTATATTCCTCTTCAAATATTTCAATTTTTCTAATCTTTTTAAAACTGTTAATGACCACTTGAAAGAATAAATATATCATCTATGCAGAAACTACCTGCAGCCAGTTTCTTCTCCAATGAAGAAATCAATAAAGAATACTGAATTTCCTCTGCTAAGCCATGATTAGGGACAATATTCAAAAGAATTTCTTAAACAAGAAAGCTTTTAAGACTTTAATAGGAAGCTAATTCATTTTAAAGAAATGAAGAATATTTTTGTTACCATAAACTTACCCATGGAGTCGTTGAAACCTTTCTGTTTTATTCTAGATATAAATCAAGCATTTCCAGAAAAAAAAAAAAAAAACAAGGTGACAATGGATGGAAGTCGGGCTTCAAAGGACATTCTGATTCCCTCCCCAGTCATGAACTAACACGGCAACCACTACTTACGGTCAAGAGGAGGCCTAACATTGTAGAAGTTGATGTTCTTGGCAGATGCCCAGTTTTCTGAGAAGATAAAGATGTGGACAACAGCCACAGCTACAGCGTGACAGAGGAGCAGCATCCTGACCTCATGGATTGAACAGGCCAAACTCATATGTCTATGATGAAAACACAGATTATTTGAGTTTATTTATATTTTACTCATTAAAAATAAGAGGGTGTTTGCTTCTGTTTGAAAGACTCAATTATTCAATATATCTGAATATAATGGTTTCAATTTGAATTTGAATTGAATATAACTTAAACATTTATGTATTGTGTTGGGCTGGTACCTGCAACTAAACATTATTCTTTTGATCAGATGAAAGTTAAGTAATTACTGCCTTCTACTGGTCAGGCCTCTGCACTCACCATTTAAGTTTTAGCAGGATGCCCAGTAGCCTTTCAGGTTCAGGAAGACCAAGCAGCCCATACTGACCAGGTTATACCTATTTCATCATCTGAGTCTAGCTGGTTGACTTTGTGCTGAAACACCTCATCTCTCAAATTAACTGTGGTTCCAGGCATGTTCCAATGAAGTCACAGGACTCCTCTTTGACCAGGAAGATGTGTGGGCAGCAGGAAAAGATACAACTTGGAGTCTAAAGGCTTCGATTTGGGGTTGGCTCTGCTGTTTATTAGTGGCCTGACCTTGGACAAGCTCTTTACATTCTATTAACCTCAATTTCCTCATCTGTAAAGTGGCTTAATAACACCGGAACTGCCCACACATTTGGTTAATTGTGAGCATCAAATACAGGTTCAGATAGGATCACAAAGGATTGTGAAAATAAAAGCCCTCATAATAAGAGTTCTGTGAAAATGTTGAAATATTAGAGCTCAATGATATTGGTTGAAATCCTTTTCTTCTTACAGAATCAACTATCCTCAATGGATTTAGAAAAAAATTTTCAATGAAAAAAGGTTTAATCTCTGCATATATGTGTATAATTCTTCACATAAACAGGAAAATAACACTGGATTCTAAGGATTTTACTTCCCTCTCTTATGAATCAATTGGTTTTGCACATGAGCAATAATGCATAACCATGAAGATGGAATTGAATATTGGACAAAATGTAAGCAAACACAATGTCATCCCTGGAGATGGCTTTTGCTGTATAGAACTGAGTCATTAAGGATGTACTCAGTATTCAAAAAAGAATAAAAGAAAAAAAAAAGGAAAAAATAACCCTGGTGAGTAAATTTCAAAAATAATACAATAGTGTTAAATTTTATACACTGCATTTCAGAGCAGAACATAATAAGATCTAGATATATAAAAATGTATGCAATTTTTCTAGTTCATTTTAAAAACCAAGCTTGACCTTTTCACAGTTATCAGATTTCTAAATTCTATTCCTATGTTCTTTCTGAAGAAATAGACATTTAAGCAACTATATTATCCCAACAGTCAAGTGGTTTTACTGATCCAAATTCAGCTTTACCTGTCTCTTTCTCTTAGTTGGTCTGCTTTGTAGTCATCTTGAATCTGTTACCAAGTAATGGATGCATGCTCCTTCTTTATACCAGTGGAGACCTTTGGGGAGGGGAAGACTGATCTGTCTTTCACAAACCCCAGGATGACTGCACTCCAACAGCAATCCACATGGAGAGATAACTAAGATCATGGATTTCAGAGTCATGCTATCTCACACTCCCTGTTCTAGCACTAAGCAGCTATGAAACCTGAGACTAGTAGTGGCTGAAGCTTTCCAAACCTCAGTTTCCCCATCCACAGGACCAGCATAAAAATAGTACTTATCTTCTCGTTTTGAGGTGTGGACGGTCACAATACATAGGAAGCACTCAGCAAGTGCTGAGCACATGGTTGGAGCTGTACTTACTGAGCACTTTCTATTCGGTAGTAAAGCACTGGCTCAGATACCTGTTTCCCAACCTGCTATTTGAAGCCTGGTGCAAATTCTTTAACCTTCCTATGCCACAAACTTTGCTTCTACAAAATGGGAGTGATAACAGTACCTACTCCATAGAACTATAGGAATTAAATTATTTGAAGCATATAAAATGTTTGAACTATCTAATTAGCTATATGCCTAGAATTTTGCTAATTCTTATGTAAGCATTTACTATTATGAACACATCCCCAATTTGGAATCCCAAGTCAAAATCCCTGGTTTGCCTCATGTAACCTTTATGAAATGAAAGCTCCTTCACTCATTCATCAAACACGTCATTGTTGACAACTGGTATGCAACACACATTGTTGTCACTGAACCCCCTAAAGATTTTTGCTCATGCAAACTGCATTTCAGAGGGAGAAAACAGGAAACACACATGAAAAAAAATCTACTTTCAGTTAGTCATAAATTTCATGAAGGCAGTACAATAAGATGATATGTTAGTAAATAGGAGAGCTGCTTTACGTACATGGTGGTCCCACAACAACTCTCCAGTAGGTGGCATCTGAACAGGTACAGTAAACGATGAGAAGGAATCAGCCAAGCCAAGAATCAAAAGAAGAGCAACCCTGTCCTGAGTGCTTTGCCCTGTGGGGGTAATATTAAAATCAGCTGATATGACTGGAACCAGCTGAGAGGGAGGAATAGGCAAAATCAGAGAGTCACTGAGGCCTGATTACTTACTGCAAGGATTTGGGTTCAGGAAAAATCAGGCAATTGTTTAATTTTACATGACCTAATTTAGAAACAACACCAAGAAATACTCTGTGTCTGTGGAATAATTGGTCCTAAATCCCTAGCCTGATTTCTAACTCCTGGAATAAAGGAATACAAATGATTGTGAGTATAGAAGAAGACAGAAATCAGATACACCAAAGGCTTCTCTGAGTGAATTTTAAAACAACTGACTGGACAATAAGTCCAAGAATGAAACCATTTTTTTTTTGGTGTGTGTGTGTGTGTGTGTGTGTATGTTTGTTTGTTTTTGTTTTTGCTTTTTTCCATCACTCAAAACAGCACCAAAAGGACAGAGTATTATTATACTGTGTAATTGAGGAGCTGGTAATTTAGAGGCAGAAGATGTAAGGTTCCTAGCATCCTGCCCCCAACATGGGATCCTTCAAAAAACCTCCACATGACATATCCTGGCCAAGAATTTTGAAGGCTAATGAGAAGCAAACCAAAGGAGTATTGCTTCATACAGACAAAATGTGTTTTTGTTTCCACTTTAAACTGAAGAGTATACAGCCTTATTCTATCAAAATTATCCCAAACTGCAAAGTTCTTACCTGTCAAATAAGAAAAGTACTAAATAAAAGTGTCTCAGAATTCCAAAGCAGGTTTTATAATCTATTACCACACACTGCTTCTCCCCGAGCTCCTCATCTATCTCTATCTATGCTTCAGTGTACAAGTTTGTGGGAACATACTGTTTTATTTTCCACAACCAAAAGACATTAGGATAATGAAAAAGTAAATGACTAAATATAGTATCTGAGGGTTGTTTCACATTCAGAATCATTTCACAGAGACTCCTAGATAAAAATTGTCTGCTGAGAGTGCTGAGTGGGCTCCCACTGCAGTCTTTGTTGCAGAACAAGGTTACAGGAGAGCTTGTAAGAGAGGGAAGAAAATCTTTAATACAAGTTAAACTAAAGCATTCAGGTTATTTTCTCGGAGGCCATCACACAAAGCAGTGTTACTTCTTCATGAGGGGGGAATGGGTGATCTGTGAACTTCCTCAGGTAATTTGCAAAATGGTGTGTCTAGACACATTTCCCCCTGGGTGGAGTAGCTCAATGGAATCTGAGATTCACACAATGCCTAAGAACACCTGCTTGCTGTTTCCCAACAGAGCTGCCCCAGGTGAGCTCCCTGTGACTTAGACATTTTCACACTTTTGACATTAAGAAAAAAAGTTCCACAAATGCCTTAGATATCTGACCCACACCCCTCAAACTCAAAGGCAGATCGAGATATCCCCTGACCCCAAGCAGAGGTCATTACCTTCGCCCATCTTTCCCAGACAGTAGGCCTAGGCAAAAACCTATGGTACTGCTCTTCCCTATGTTTTAAGAGTCCCCTTTGTGGAAGAAGAATTAATTCACTCCAGAATGCAGAGTGCTTCTCTGACAGAAAAAGGAAGACATTTATGTAAAAGCATCTTTGTAGGGATACAGCAGGGATGAGCAATTCCCAGGCATCCTAGTGAATGGCAGGTAGCCAGATTTGGAAATTCAGAAAACCCCTCCTGAGACTCTGGCCCCTTACTTCCCAAAATAAAAGACTTCATTCATGGTATTTGGTCCAGAAGCATGACAATTTCCCAAGTCTGAGTCCTGACAATCATCTCATCCTCCATGTGTCATTTTAAACTTCCAAGGACCACATGTAAAGCTGATGGGGCCTCAAGAAGCAACACATCTTTGACATCACAAACTTTTGAGTAGGAAATGAAAATAACATTATTTTTTCACATTCCTCAGAACCACGTTCAGTCATGGTAGACACGGAGTGAATACTTTTTTGGAATAGAATCAACATCATTAGCTATGACCTCTGAGGATGCCTTTCTTAGTGAATAACACAAAAGTTGTGGGCACTAAGGAATTGGTATGGTGTCCAAAAATGACAAAGAAATGATGGACTCCCACAGAAATTTGAAAAGAAGATGCAAAACCTAGGCAGTAAATACTGGCATTTCTTATGCAATTGCTAAAAATGAGTCAGCATGCACAAAACCAACTCCAACTGCCAGTGAGACAGATAATTTAAGAGAAACAGTTCTGCAAAGTCCAGCATGCCCTATCACCACTCAATCCACACCTGCCTGCAAGCACCACTTATCCCACAGTCAGACACTTTAATGACAATCCTTAATAGGCCTGGTTTCCCTTGTAAAAAGAATAGATAGCAAAATGGAAATTCAGAACAAATGCTGAAATTTACTCAGGGAGAATTCAAGAGATGAAAACACTCCTCTCAAAATGGGAAATTCACCAGAAAACTTTAACATCCACAACAAGAGTTGCAGTACTTGCTTCTGGCTGGTAAGCCAGGTTGGCAAATAAAGATATCCTAGTTCCTATTACATTTAGGAAGAGTGTTTGTGGGATTTATGTCAAAACTGGATTCTAATTCCTTCCCTAGCAGGGTAACGGAGGATTTAGTTTCTAATCTCGCCAGGGAACTGAGGGCCAGTTCAGAGAGTTCAGTTTCTACCTTCTCTGATGGGTTCACCTCCATTTGTGGTACATGGAGGGTTTCTCTTGTCCAAACCTTAAAAGCAGCATGATTATAAGTCATACATTTATACCAAGTATTTAGCTAAATAGTTAATATGTAACAAGGAATAAGAAAGACCCAATTCCTGAGCTCTCATGAATTATTTGGAAAAAAAATTATTTATTTATAATAAAAAGAGACATCACCAAGATTTAATACAATCATCTTTGAGAGGAGGGAAAACACTAATCTTTAGACTTAGAAAAACCTAGAATAAAATTCTAGTCCTACATTTACTAACTTGGTGACTAAAGAGTTAAGATTTATCACCATTTGCTAAAAAGAAAAAGGAGGCTTAGAATCACACAGATAACATAAGTTGTTGTGTGGATTGAGTGCAATTATATAAATAAAGCATCTTTTATGTAGATGGCATTTGAGAAATCTTCAATATCCAATTCCCCTCTTCTCTGTCCCTTCTCCCTTCTTCAGATGTCATTAGCAGAAAAAGAGAAATCAGATCAAGGCATAGCACTGTCCAACTTTATTTTGTATTAGCTAGAACAAATCTGGTAAATAGTAGATTCATTTCTAAAGAAGACTCAGAAATCCTCCCTATTGCAACTAAATGGGAAGTTGAAATCAATGACTGCAAATGTCCCTTCTACTTCTAATAATCTATGATTTTTATGGAAGAATATCAAGGAAGAACTCCAGTTACATCATAAATAGTCCTACATGTGATGTAGTATTTCCATAATAATTCAGATTGTGATTGCAGTGCTTTAAAGAATACAAACAACAAAAAATCTCATCAATCCCAGGATCAAAAACTCATAGATATGAGTATCTCATTTCTAAGCATAAAGCTGAACATTTTGCAATGTCAGAGACACACTTTTTTTCCATTACATGCAACTTGATCAAAGATAATGTCTAAAAGAGCACTGATGTTAAAATAATTTCATTATGCAAATCAAGTTTAAATCTAATCATGAATTAATAGAGTGATAAGTATGTAATATGAGTACAGAAATGATCTAATCACTTTTAAGATCATATTTCTAAATATGATACAAATTTTAAGATAAAGCTAAGAGATGCTTTTTCAGAGGCATTGTTGTCAAAGATATGATTTTACATCTTTCTTGGGAAGGCTTTCATGACAATGGAGGGCTAAGATGGTAAGAACTCCACATGGACAAAATTTAAATATTTAGGAATTAGAAACTGAATTCCCTTTTTAAATAATCAAGATTTGTTTGTCATGTTTGATTTAACTATTGAACAAATGTTAGGAACCTCTATTAGTCAACTTTCTGTCATTATATCTGAGATAACCAACTTAAAAAGAGAGTAGTTTATTTCATAATTTTGAAGGTTTCAGTCCCTGGTCAACCAGCTACATTGTTTCTGGGCTTGTGGCAAGGCAGCATATCATGGCCAGGGTACAAGGTAGAGCCAAGCTGCACAGCTCATGGCTGGGAAACAAGGAGGAGGAAGAGCAAGGGGCCAAGATTCCACTATCCCTTCGAGGGCACACCCCCAAAGACCTAAACACCTCCCATTAATCCCCACCCATTAAAGGTTCTGCCACCTCCCAATAGCACCAACCTAAGGACCCAGCCTTTAACAAGCTTTTGGGAGATATTTAAGATCCAACGTAGAGCAGAACTAATAAATAAAAATGTATTGATTAAATTTGAAATTTTCTTCACATAGGTGAATAATCCTTACCCATTCTGAAAGGCATGAATGACCTATCAGGGGCTTATGCCAAGTAACTTATGCATTAAGTCTCTTAAGATACTGAGCACAACATATTTTGGATGAGAGAATGGTGAAGATTCAAATCCCTTCCATGAATGGCACTCTGTGCTGTGAATTACCCTTTTCTCTGAACTTCCCAGAAGCCAAGAGAGACACAGTAGAATGCACTAATTCTCACTCTGTCAGAAAAGGGAGTTATTTCTGATATTGAATTCTCAAATTAGTGAATCCTTTGAATCATCGTATAGAAGGCACCAATCGACATGGATCATGCCTGAAATTTGTTTTGAAGAGATCCAGATGCATCTGTCGTTTGGCCATTCCAAAAATTTTTTTTTCTTTTCTTTGAGATAGATGTGTTTATACTTGAGAACAGTTTAAACTTGAATAACAGTTCTGCTGGAGACCTGGAGGCACACAGGGCTAGTACTGCCAGCAACTCCTCTGCAGAGCTGCATGGATACGAATTGACTGGCAATACAGATTGGGTACAGAACGCATTGCTTTTACATTTCATATCCTTGCTTGTTTTACTGAACTATTTTTTTTAATAACCAGTCAAAGCTCTCAAAATAGAATTCAAGGCTGAAATGTCCAACAGCTGGCTAAGGATCCATTACTCTACATTCATTGAGTGAAGGAGTGTACAGGGCCAAGGATGCACTCTCTAATTCATGGATTTTAGAACTCAACTGAAGACATTGGCCATTGGGGCCACTCTGTGTGTAAGGTGATGGCTAACATTTTTTGCTTTGTTTCATCTCAGCTGACACAGAAAAACGGCTATAAGAATAAAGTATTCATACGAATATTTTTCCTATTTAACCTCTCTGAATATATTCTTATATGATGATAGAATGTACCAAAGCAAAAACAGGTGATACATTTGTTTGGAAACATATGTGTGTATGTATATATGTGTATTTGCTCACATATATGTATATAACTATATACATACACAAATATATATATAAATACATATACATATATATATATATATATACATACATACACACACATATATATCTACACATGTGTACACACTTTATTGTATGAAGTAATTACTTAAATGCTAGTTTAAACCAGGTTGCAAAAGCTTTCCAAGCCTCTTTGGAAGAGACTGGACTGCCAGTTATCTCAGCTGCTTTCATCACCCACATGGCTATTTTTCAACCGGGAGATCTTTAGGAGCACAGTTGTTACTCTGCATTTGTCCTATCTTCTTTCTTCTGTCCTAGAGTTTTATGTCACTGACCATTATGTATAGAGCCCCCACTAGCTCAGTTTTATTCTTGCTTCTCCATCTAAAAATATATTACACAAGTAGAGAACATGTTTGTAGATATCATTTTGAAACAGGAGGTATTTAAAAACCAACAATAAACTGCATGCTATGGCAAAAGAATATTGTGCTGACTTTTGCATAGTCACAAAACCCAGAACAGATTATTCAAAGAACTCTCGGGAAGCTGACAAGCTTATAAAAGCAGTCCCAAGGAAAAAAATTTCTGCATCCTGCATATATAACAAAGTTACAGTGTGTCACTTGCTCTATAAATTGTCACTATTACCACTTGCAGCCGAAGGAAACATACATATATAAAGATATATATGTGCATAATTTCATATTCCCAGAGGAAACTGAAAAATTATGTGCATTAAATAGTGTTTTAATTGCAACATGAAAAAAGACATTTAATTGCTCATGATGTGGTTCACAGTCCCACAAGGGTAAAGTCAAGTGAAAGTGCTGCCTGGTGTAATGGGGAAAAATTGGCCTTTGGAGGCACCCAGCGTAGGTACAAATTCTGACTCTGTCACTTCCTGGATCTATTACCATTACCTGATCACTCAATTACTCTAAAACTCAGTTTCCCTATCAGTAAAAGAAAGAGAGAGAGAGAGAGAGAGAGAGAGAGAGAGAGAGAGAGATATTACATATTTATTCTGTAGAGAGTTATAGGAATTAAAAGAGAATGAATGAAAAGTTTCTACCTGCTGCCTTTTTTGTCAAAATAGCAAATCAATTAGAAAGCTAAATGTGATGTCCATTGTTCCTCTATGATTTACCACACTGGCCAATATCATTAAGGCCTTTCAATATCTGCCAACTTTTAAGACTGAAATTCAATATGCATATTTTCAGTTCTCAAATTTTATGATTATTCGAGCATATATGAAAACAGGATGTAAAATTCCTCTGAAGACCAATTTTTAAAAACTACTCTAGAATATATGTGAGAACAATATTTAGGCCTCACTAGAGCATTTCCATTTATTGATTTTCTGATAAATCCTCTTCTTTGCCCACACACATTAATAGCATGCAGTAGTTTGTAAAGCATCTGATTTAAGAAGCAAAAGCTCTGTGCTCTCATAAGTATCATTATTTCACTGCTTCAAGATGTGTCACATTTGCCATTCTGCTTGAAGGCCCAGTTAGAATATTTCTCATTCACAAAAACTTTCCATGTCTATTCCAGCCCCTGGATGGGTTGATAGTCTGGGAAAAGCTTGGAACTTGTTTGTGGACACAAGACTGTCCTTCTTTGCTTAGTACTGGGCTGAACAAAGAAAGTTCAAGTCCATTCTTAGAAACAGGCGAAAGGTCTCTCTTTAAGAGATCAGAGACCTTGTAGACATTGCCAATTTAAAAGAAATCAAAACAAAACAAAACAAAACAAATTTTCTTGTTTCCTACCACACAATTTCCATTGCCATTTTGATTGTTCTTTAAGTGATCAATCTTTTATCAGTCTTCTATCACTCTGCTAAGTTACTCATGTGGAGACTCCAAGAACATCATTATCAACCACTTGAAATTCTGTCCAATAAGGACCTCATGCATTCACAGGTAGTTGGACACACTCTAAAACACACCAAAACATACCACCTTCCTGGGCCTAAAACACACCACCTTCCTGGGCTCTCCAAGTCCAGTCAAAGGGAAGTGACTTTGACAGGCTCTTTTCTTTGCACCCCAGGCCCATCTTTCATGCTGGGAAGACAGCTATAAAGTCCATTCACATAGTTCCCTTTTTACTGGCTTCCAGTTTGGTTTGGCCAACAGCAGGTGCTCAGAGATTGCAACATAAGAAGATAGTGAGAATGGGTATTTCCACCCCTGATATGGAGCTCCATATCAGGTTGTCAACATGTCCTGCAGCTCCTCTCAGGTGGCACAGTGGCCTCATCCCAGATGCTGGTAACCATTTCCACCCCTCATCCTTCAGGCACAGGTTATGGCTCTTCTGCTGCTAACTCCAGCGTCTGGTACTACCTATTGTTGATTTCCTTAAATGTAGCCCATGCATTGTAATCAGCATCGGCTACATGCTTGTTGTTTATATTATCTAATTCCTGCCAAAACCCCCAACAGGGTCTTGAATCCAGTCTCTAAACATCAGGAAAAGAGCCACCCTGGACCAGGACATCAGGGCTTATTGTTATAGTAGAGCCATTACAGAAACAGCTGCAGTGAATAAACAGTAGCCTCTTTACTAGTAAAGTATGAGTTACAGATACAATCTCTTAGGTGATAGGAGACCCACAACCAAACTGATACAACAAATCAATCAGAGAAGAAGGAAGACTATAGTAAGGAAACCAGGATACTACTGAGCACTGTATCCGAAGATAAACTGGGTGAAGATCTCATAATCTCATGCAGATATCACATCCTTCCAAAAGTTAAGTTTTCCTCCTACCGTCACTGAAGCGCATCATTAAATAAGCAGAGAGAGATGGGCATGATTTTTGAACTTCAATAAAAGAGCTAAGAAAAATGAACCAGCTTACTATTAACACAGCTCTGAAACGCATGAAGCCCTAATGTATTCAGGGCAATACCATCTTATGGCATTATAGTACCTATAAATATATCTGCACAGAAATGTAGGTTGATTTGAATTCAGTGAATATTGAAATCTGCTATGAATGTTCTGGTGCTTTGCTCTACGGTTTCCTTCCTGAGATACTGCATGCCAAGAAACAAAACTATATATGAACTTGACAATGGACTTCTCATTTAAATTAAGAAACGTCTCCTAAAATGCTGTGTGGTTATTTTTCTGGTGACCTCTCATCTCCTCTGGGACAATGTTCTCAGGAGCTTCATTAGCTCAGGGAAACCCTTTACTCCAACTTCTAAATTTACTCATACTTACCTTTCTTAATTACGTTTCTTCTCTCCTCTGCTTCCTCCTCTTCTATTCCCTGCTTCTCTCATTCAAGGACACCTCAAAAGGAAAAAACCAAAAAAAGGAAAAAAAATTCAGCTTAAATTGCACAGCTTAAAATGTACCAATTTCCAGACCATAAAACTTGTTATTGGCAAAGTGTTCTTAGATAATGCCTAAAATAGCCCGTTTTACCTTGTTCTTAAAACACGGCACACCTTGAAGATACTTTTAAAAACAGTGGCACGTAACAACAGAGACCAAATAAAGGATTCTTCTCTCTATCTTACTTAAAGTTCCTAAAACCAGAAGACTGAAGACACAACCCTACAGGGTTTTCATAGGTGTAGAGACCACTGAAATCAAACCTGAGCCCACAGCCATTGCTGGCAAAGTAACTTGTAGTCTATGAGTCACAATTCTGGCAAGTGTCTTCCACCATGAGCACTGTCCACTCCTGAGCACAGGGCCTGCACTTCAGGGCTAAACCCCCCACCCCATTGCACCCCACAGCTGCCCACTGCAGTTTATACAGGACTGTTACTCGCTAAGTGACAGTTGAAGAAATGCTTGAATGAGGTTGACTTCGCCCTTCTATTCAGATCACAAAGTCCACTCCCCTGGCTCTGAAGCAGACCAATTTCCATTTACACCTTAGTGCCCGGGTTGGGGCAACAGGCAGCTATCCCAACTTGAGGGCTGTGAAGCTTGAATTAGCACATCCACTGTACCATATGATTCATCTTCAAAGAACTTTCCCATCCAAAACTAATTAACCCTCTTCACATCCCTGTGAGGTAAGTGCATTGTGATCACCTCCAGGATGTAAGGAGGAAATTGGGGATGGGGAGGTTACAGGCTTTTCCAAAGGTGATTAAGGATGTCTGCAGGGGAATGAAGTCATCTTACAGCAATTCCAGATTCAGTTTCTCCGCCCTCTCTGGCATCCACACCCATTCGCTTTGTGTTGACCATCTTGTCATTCCATGGGCTTTAGGAAAGGTGTGGACAGAGTCTAGCAGGCAGGAGCATTTCAAAGGAAAAACCAGTACTAACATTTGCCCCTGCTAAACACATTAGATGTCTTTCCCACAATAACTCAGCATCAGAAGTCAGCTCTCCCAGATCTTTACTAGTAAAGCGATAGAAAGAAAGCTGGGAATCATACCTCCTCCCCTCTTCCTGGGAAGTGGGTATGAGGCATACTCTTGAGTCAGAGGCACAAGCTGGTGCATAGGCTCTGGGTCACTACCTGTCCAGACCTTTGCTCAGTGCAAAATGATGGCACAGCTTCCTTGACATACCTGACCAGGCCCTGGAGGCTCTGCAGCACTTCAAAATTTCTTAATGAAGGCAAAAGTATCCATCTTCTTTGCTATGGGCCTTCCTTCTTACTTTGCTGAGAGAATTAGGATTGTTATTTCCAAGGAAAGAAGCAAGCTTCAACCACCAAGACTATGTCCTCTCCCCTTTGTTGGTTCCTTCCTTCCTCTGCCCCAGTTTCAGGCTTTTATGTTATTACTGTTTATTGCCACCCTCTGCTTTTATCAGAACCTTCCTTAGGAAACACATTCACTCTCACATTCAACTCCCATTCCTACACTGCCTATTTCTAAATTACCGGGCCATTCCCTGGACTGAGGAGGCTGAGTTGTAAATTGTGGTTTCCTGCCATTTTTATATAGCATGAGTTCAGTAGATGACTTACTATTTCATTTAGGGAATGACTAGTCTGAACAGACATTAAAATACTCTTAACACTCCAATAATTAAAACAGTGTTGTACTAACATATGAGTAGACAGAATAGAGAGCCCAGGAACAGGATAGAGAGTCCAGGAATGGATTCAAATCCATGTGGAATTTTGTTACATGCTAAAGATATCTTCCCAAGTCTATACCATAAGGATCAATATCATAAGAAGTTGGGTTAGGACAACTGGGTGATAAGGAAAAAAAAATAAGGTTGGATATATACCTTGTTTTGCATACATACACACACACACACACACACATACACACACAGAGCTATAAAAATCCTAGAAGAGAAAATTTCAATACAAAATGGTATTCACTAATTTTAAGAACTTATTGATATAATCATGATACAGAAAGCATATTCCAAAAAGTCCTTACAAGTTATTGATATATATTGGTGCACTTATTAATAAAATAATATGATGTCTAGAATTTGCTTTAAATATTCTCTAAATGAGTGGAGCAAGAGATAAGACTGGCAAAATATTTCTAATTGTCAAAACTAGATGTTGGGTGTCTGGGTTCCACTAAACTATTATCTTTAATTTTTGTATGCTTAAACTTTTCCATAATTTTTTAAGTACCAGAGGAAAATAAGAGTGAGTTGCTTATAAAAGGCATTTCCAACTCTGATTCAAAACCCAGGAATATAAAATTAAAGTTTGATGGATTCAACTGCATTAAACAACTTCTACGTGACAAAAAAAAAAAAAATACTATGAGCAAAGTCAAGAAACAAATAACAAACTGGGTAATATATTTTCAGCTCATATCACAGACAAAAAAATTGATAATCTTGCTAGTAATGAAAGAGCTACTAGAAATCAGTAAGCAAACTATCAATAACCCAACAGAAATTTTGACAAGGAATATTGATAGACATTTCATAGAAAATAAATGAAATGACCCTTAAACATCATGAGAAAGGTTGAGTACCTTTTTGAATAGGAGAAATAAAATTTCTGAATGTTGGCCAATCTGATAGGTGGAAATGTTTTCTAATGCTCTTTTTTGAGGAGCCCACAAAAACAAAAAATTTTCATATCTTGCTGATGGGAACACAACCCATAAGGAACAATTTGTGAGCATTATTAAAATTTCACATACATTTACCTTTGACATGCACCCTCAAATCCTACTGGAAATTTTTCTCTACAGGTAGACCTACACACATGTACAATGACATATTCCCAGGATATTCATTACAGCACCATTTGTAATAACAAATGACTGGAAACAATCCACATGCCCATTAAAAGAAATATACACATATGTGCTCACACATGAATATTCCATGTCACTTTTTGTGTTAGAGAGGGAATGGAATAAAAAATACTGTATGTACTTACTTGTATATGCATAAAGTAGAATCAGTAAGGATATACAGAAAATTAATAAAAGGATTGGCTTAGGTGGAGGGGTAAAAATATATATATATATATATATATATATATATATATATATATATATATATATATATATATATATATAGTACAATAAAACAGAAGTGAATATACTTCATTTCATTGGTTCAATTTTTAATCCATGCAAACACATGACTTATTCAAAAATTCAATTAAATATTCAATTAAAATTCAATTCAATATTAGCAAGATTATCAATTTCTTGTCTGTGATACAAGCTGAAAATATATTACCCAGTTTGTTATTTGTTTCTTGACTTTGCTCATGGTATTTTTTTTTTGTCATGTAGAAGTAGTTTAATGCAGTTGAATCCATCAAACTTTAATTATATATTCCTGGGTTTTGAATCAGAGTTGGAAATGCCTTTTCCTACTAATAAAACAACTCAATTTGTTTTACAGTTTATGGCTACATACCTACTATATGGTTACAACTGTATACTGGTACATGTCTGGTACCTATACTATACTAACTACACCTTAGTATATGTATAGTATATAAATAGTAAATATACTACTAAGTTATAGCTCCAACAGTTCTTTCTAAAGGCTTGATGGCTTAGAAAATCCAAACATCAGATAATACAAAATATAATTTTTGTTTGGCTTTAAATGCATTATTGGGGTGGTGAATGTGGGGGTACCTAACAGTTCACCTCTATGATTATGTTTTACAAATTCTGTTGGTGAAATTCAAGATCTTGGCTTGGTGAATCCTAAGAGCAGATTAGAGTGCAGATTCAAGAGAAAGCATTATCTTCTTTTAGAATGAAAGGTCTACATCCATTCCAGTTTCCTGGGATCTGCTGACTATTAGTAGCACTTCTCTCTTATACTACAGGCCAAGGGATGCTAATTTTCTCATTCCCAAGATCCATTTCTATCTTGTCCCCACTACAAATCCCAGATTTCTTGCTAACAAGGATAAAGTTCTTTGAAATATTAGAAATAGCTCAACATCTCTGGTAACTACATCAGAGGTTCTAAGATCCCATATTTTAGGCTATTGAGGAAGCGAGAGGAGGAGGCCTGAGGTGCCTAACCCTGCAGCCCCTAGCAGAAAGACTTCATGGGGGCGGAAACCTACTCTCAAAGTCAAGAAGGCAATGATTCCATGTGTACCTATCTTATAGGTGAAAATTCCTGTTATTCAGCTTACTGAATGTTATGGTTTGAGTACAAGGGTCACCCCCAAAGCTCCTGTGTTAATGCAGGAGGTAAAATGATTAGATTATGAAATGAAACCTACTCAGTGGCTTAGTCATTTGATAGATTAACAATTTGAAAGAACTAACTGGGTGGGAACTCTAGGAAGGTGGGACGTGGTGAGAGGTGGTGGGTCCCTGGGAGTGTGTCCTTGGAGATTATCTTCCTGGCCACCATGAGCTAAGTACCTCTCTCCTCCTTGGGCTCTTCTGCCACGATGTTCCACCTCACTTGCAGCTCACAGCAATGGAGTCCAATGGAAGTCCACCAGCAACAGACTAAACTGCTGAAATCATGAGCCAAATAAACTTCCTCTAAGTTGTTCTGTTCAGGTATTTTGGTCCCTGTGATAAAAAACCTTACTGACACAGTGAACAAGCTAATTTTTTTTTTCCATACCTGGGCTACTTCTCAGCATTTCAGTTTCCTCACACATAGAATCATTGAAAAATGAATGTGTAACACTGGACGAGTCATTTAACCTTCCCGTGCCTCAGTTTCCTCCTTATAAATAGGATATAATAATAAAAAATAATGACCTCAGATGACTGAGTTAATTTTTCACCAGCGCTCAGAGTAAGACCTGGGAAGCAGGAAGAGCTCAATACAAAGTAGCAACCTGCACAGAACATCTTTCAAATGAACATTCAACACTCGCTCTGGAGCCTAACTTCTAGGACTACCTCCTGAGAAGTTACAGAATACATCCTCTGTCACCATTTTCCTTGGACTAATTATCTGTGGAACAAATGGAAATTACTTTCATAACTTGAACTTTGCTAGTGTTGAGTGATTTACATAATCCTGTAGCTAGGAGGTCCCAGAACAACATTCCTTTTTTTGGCAAATTTGTACCTCTTCCTCCAAAGGCAATATTTGCTCATTGCATCTTGCCTGGGTAATGACTGTGGGCTGGGGCTAGACAGATGATGTCAATCCCTTTCCTCACCAGCAGTGCAAGGGCTTGGAACTTGGAGACCAGAGAAGATAAGGCACATGTCAGTCCAAGATAGAACCAACCAGCCCACAGCCTGAGAATTTAGAAGAGTCCAGGATAGGGTCTTTAACAAACAGTGACGCCAGTTAGACTCCACAGTCTGCTACCTCTGGGCTTCTGTTTGCTGTCATGAGAGAAATATTACACTCATGATCCAGAAGTAAATGAGAGAAAACAGTGGCTGTAATCTGTAGTCTCCATGTGCACTTGCCTACCACGTCTCTGTTCCACACTACACAAGCAGGAGAACAAAAGGAACTGGCAGTGCTGTGCCCAGGAAGAGACCTTCTAAAACACCACAAAACCACTCCCTACATCATCTGGGCTTAGGGAAGAAAATGGAACCAAACCCTGTGTCCCCAGTGGAAAATGAGAGGTTGCCACACTCAAAATCTTGACTCATTATTTCTTCCCTTATACTTTCCTCATTTGAAATTCACATTTGAATTAATGTCATAAAACAACCCAACTTATCCACTCTAAGACACATTTATCCACTAGACACATTTATTCAGTTACTCAACGAGTATTTAGGGACACCTACCATGTAGGTACCAGGCATTTTTCTGTCTATTGCTTCAGCTTCACTTCTAAAGCAGAGCACCTGGCCTCAGTGAATCTTTTGGTTTTTTGTTTTGTTTTGTTTGGGGGATAATGAGGATTGAACTCAGGGGCACTCAACCACTGAGCTACATCTCCAGCCATTTTGTGTGTGTGTGTGTGTGTGTGTTTTATTTAGAGACAGGGTCTCACTGAGTTGCTTAGCACCTCACTTTTGCTGAGGCTGGCTTTGAACTCATGATCCTTCTGCCTCAGCCTCCCAAGCCGCTGGGATTATGGGCATGCACCACTGTGCCCAGTGCCTCAGTGAATCTTACTTTCCAGTATTTTGATAATGACTTCCTCCAGGCAACCTCATGTAAATAACGTCCTTTGTGAAGCTAGCATGTATTGAGGATTCAGTGTCAGTGAGCCAACACCATTAATTCATTTAATTCCCTCACCTTGGTGAGGTGCAAACGGCTATCATCCTCTCATCCTCGCCTTACAGATGAGGAATCTGCAGTTCAAAGACAGGAAAAAGAGATTTGCCCAAGTTTACAAAACTGGTGAATCAAGGGAGGAATTTAAATTCAGATCTGACTGTAAACCCTTCCGTTTTAATCACTACACATACTGCTTTCAAAACTTCTTGCATATAGTTTGCTATGAGGAATGTAGTTGGTTTGTAACAGCCTCTTCTGCCTATTCTTTGGGTTTCTGCGATTCTCATCTTGTGTACAATGCCTTCCTAGCATCTAGACAATGATAATTTTAAAACAATTGCCTCACGTCATGGGACCATGGCACAGCAGGCTAAGAAATGACAGCCATTTGTACGTAAATATTTAAATATATGCAATACACACCATTTAGTGCATTATTCAAATTCTGGGCTTATATAAAAAGGTTTCCAGAACTTACCAGCTGCTTCCTTGTGTAATCTCAATGATTCTCCCCCAAATGGGCCTCAAAGGATCTATTTTCCAAATCAGCTTTCTTATACTTACACCTGGTCACTGATGTCATTTGCCTTCTTTTCTGCCAACCCCAAAGTGATGAGAGAGGAGAATCTACTTGAATTTGCTTTCCCTAATGGCTTCCTTTGTTTTTCCCCAAACTTTGCATTTTTGTCCCCCTTAAAACCTCCGAAGCTGAAACCACAGTTCAGCAAAGTGAGTGTGATTAAGCAAGTTCTGAACCGAATGAGGGAGTCACTCTAATTGCTCTATTCAGGGATGTGCTCCCGGCTTACAAGAGGTTCAGCTGGCCAAGATCTCTTGCTCCAGATCTATAGGCGGTGTGTCAGCAGATGGCAACCAGGGCTGCTGCCTCGACAGGTTAATGTGAGCTTGTTCTGGTTTGGGGCTTCAGACCCTCACTATTCTCCTTGATGATTTCTTGAATGGATTCACTGAAAAAAAAAAAAAACCATACTGTTAATTCCAGAATGCCCCAGAAGCCCATGCATTGGAACCAGATTCGTCAGTGGGAAGACGTGTGTGGAGGAGATGCCTGCCTTGCTGCCTCACCATATTCAAGACCCCTTATGCCAGAAGTCTGCCATCCCCAGCCACAGACCTAGCACAGGGAAGACCAAACATTTGCTGAATATTGTGCAAGGAAGAAAGGGGTATGAAAGCAAAGTCACATTTTCTTTTAAGGAGCACTTTTCGGGACAATGGGTTTAATAAGAAAAAAAAACTGCTTGCAGAGGGGATACGTATAGAACATACTACACTTACATGAGGACACTGAGAAGACAGGGACGTATGACAGTTCTAAGCACATGGCCAGTGCTCTGTACATATTTTACAATTATCTCTGGCTTCTCACCATTAACGCAAAAATAGTTAGATGTTGAAAGTCTGCATGAGACAGAGAAAGAAAAAATAGAGGTTGAAGTACACAAGCTGATATCAAATCAAAGGGGGGGTGGGGAAAGAACCAGCCACAGCAACAGAGCAGCAACAGCCAACATTCTACAACTCGATTTGGTTATGAAATCCCTCAAGGAAAATTCCAGATTCTCAGGAATTTAATACCTTAATGAGGCCTACTAGGCAGTTGTACATAAAATATTGCTACTCCTGCTTATGCTTTTCTTCAACTTTCTACACCCTTTGGCAATGATAGAACATGGAGGAAAGTTGGGAGCTGTTTCAGGAGTTCCTTAATGAGTCTGGGTTTGCTGGGCCCCGCAGAAGGACAGATCTAAGAAATCTTGGCAAGGTTTGCAGCTGCTCCATGGCCACACATTGATGAATGGATTGCACATCTGTTGGCTTTCTTTTGTTTGAGCAATTATGTTGATCATTGGATGCAAAGTGTCATGTCTTGGCATCATCAATCCAAATTTATCTTTTTTTTCTTAGATAAAAGATTATCTAAGAAAAAAAAGTGGAAAAGCATTCACCAAACTTTTAAAATTGAAAATATGTGTACATACATGCATGTGTATATATACACACATAAAGACATGTACATATATATTTCCCCTTTTTATTCATTAAATCAACATACCTGAGCATCCACTGTGTACCATGAAAGTAACATAAATAAAAATCTAAGTAAGACAAGGTCCATGCCATAAAGTGATTTGAATATAGTGATGAAGGCTAGGTACAAACAGCAAACATGGGACAGTAGCTATAGGGACGATGGGTTATGAAGCATTACTAACTCTCTTACATTGACTCTTCTAAAATCCTCACAATTCCTACAGCTTGTAGTAGGTAGGAAAGCAGGTTTCATATGCCAAACTCATTTAGGAATGTTCCAGAAATGAGCAAATCTGCAAAGAACAAATCTACATACATTATCGATTGTCCGAGTACAGGAAATATATCGGGAAAAGATTTTCTTTGAAAAACAAAAGAAGCAATCCCATTGGTCGATATTTTCCACAGGTAGCATAATAATAAATGGATAAGTTCAGATGAGAGCTTTGATTGGCAACAATGACAAGATATTTTGTTTAGGTTCACTCTACATATCCTAAACTTGGAATTGGACAACCTCATACTCTTGAGAATTGTTAGCAAACTCCATTCTTGGTCCATAAATTTCATTCTTCCAACAAAATTAAATTCTTTCAGAAGCATAAGGTACACTACAGATGTCAAGCTTGGTGGGGGGAAAATCAAATTTTACTGATCACCAGTTTACCCTTTTCAAATTAAATCTCCTTTATGTTAAGTGGTACCCAACATGCTCTGATTCCCTAATGAGACTTTATCACAACATGTTCACCTTATTTTCCTGAAGACATTCTAGTTATCTTTTAAAAATAGCATGCTTCTTTATGATCCAAAGTGAAATAACGTTTACTAACATGAAGAACTATTGGCAACCACTCATTAAAATACTCAGAGCATTCACACTCACAATGGACATGATTTAATACAAGCACTTTTTACAGGAAACATAGTTGACTAGGAAAAAATTGCATGCAATGTCACGTGGCCTCTTAAAATAAATAACCTCTTGAAGCCATCAAAGCCCGACTTTGATATTTTTGATGCAGCAGCCCCCTCAGTGAATAACACAATAGTTCTGACAGTCCAGGCAATGTCCTTATGCAAAGAGACTTTCTCCCTGTGGGTTGAACATCCAGAGAGCTTTAAAGGGACTGGCATGACTCAAGGGACTGACTGCAAGACTCATTCTAGCTAGTCCTAAAACAGAGTTCTACCTTGAAATAATTTCAAGAAAGTATCTTCCCAAACAACTTGTTTACCCTGCATCCTAAGGTTTTTCTTCATCTTCAGAATTTCAATCTTGCTTTGAGAGGATACCAGAATTCCAAGTGTCCTTCTGATGATTAAATGACCTGTATGCCAGCACACCAAATGGTACATGGAGGATATCAGAGACCAAATTTCTGTTAAATGCATATGAAGTACCTACTGTGTGGTCAACACTGTGATAACTGCCAGGGAGTTTTAAATCATAAGGATAAATTTTGGCCTAAAGAACTGATGACATATGAAATGACAGGAGTAAATTTAGGGCGAGTATGGTTAAGCATTAAAACAAGTGCATAGGGTACAACCAGGGACAATGATAACACCTCATCATAATACCTTCTTATTTAAGAACAAAAACCTCAGAATGTAGACTGCTCAAAACCAATAAAGTGCACTCACATACGATACCTCTCTTGATTCTTATAATCATATGACAAGGGAGATGTTGTTATTAATCCCATTTCACAGACAAGAAAACTGTGACTCAAAGAGGTCAAGAGACTTATCCAAGGGCACCTTGCAAAAAGTGGCAGGATTCCAGGACAGTGGTCTCAGAGTTGTCTCCCTGCTCTGTGATTACTATTATTATGATTATTATTACCAGGAATTAAACCCAGGGACACTTAACCACCAAGCCACATCCCCAGCCCTTTTTAAAAATATTTAGAGACCTCACTAAATTGCTGAGGCTGGCTTTGAACTTGCAATCCTCCTGCCTCAGCTCAGCCTCTGAAGTCACTGGGATTACAGGCATGTGCCACCGCACCCACCGTGCTCTGTAATTTTGAGACCCCCATGCTGCCTCTTTTCTAAGTACCATGGGAGGAGAGAAGAGGAAACACAGCAAGACCGGGAGGGTGAACTATGAATGATACTGGTGAGCGACAAAAAGGATACAGAGTCTTCATGGGAAAAGGAAGATAGCAAGATAGGAAAAGAAACACTATTCATGATAGCAAAAACAAAAACTGAAACTAGGAGCCCCTCAATAGATGGATGAAGAAAATGTGGTATATATAAACAATGGAATATTATTCGGCCATGAAAAATGAAATTCTGTTATTTGTGGCAACCTGGGTGAACCTGGAGGACAGTTAAGTGAAATAAGTCAGGAAAAAAATATAAATATCACACATTCTTGTTTTATGTGGAAGCTGAACAAGGCTGGCATTTAGGGAAGAGGTGGGAAAGGTTGACCCATGGATACTGTTATAAGTAAGAGAAACAAGTTCTGGTGTACTATTACATGATAAGGTGACAATTGATAATGATTGTGTACTTCATATTTTTAAAAAAACACCAAAAGAAAGAATTTTGAATGTTTTTACCACAAATAAATAATAAATTTTTGAGGAGAGAAATCTGTTTACCCTGATTTGAACATTAAACAATGTATGGAAATGCAGCTGATATCATATGCGCAAATTTTACGTCAATTTTAAAACTTTGAAAAAATGTGATCTCATAGAAGTAGATAGTAGAATGGTAGTTACCAGAGGCTGGGCAGGATTGGGGAGGGGGCTGGAGACAGGGTGTTTAACCAGAGCAAGGGGTAGAGTTGGACAGGAAGAATAACTACTAATGTTCTATAGAGTAATTATAGTTGACAACAATTGATTCTACATTTCAAATTAGCTAGTAGAGAGGATTTGGGATAATCCCAACACAAAGAAATAACAAATGCTTGAGGTGATGTATATGCCAATTACCCAGATCTGAGCATTACACATTGTATACATACATTGAAATTCGACCCTCTACACCATGAATATGTACAATTATTGTTTATCAATTAAGAAAGACTTATTTATTTAAAGATGGGCAAAGAGCGTGACAGAGGCTGAGAGTCAGGAGTTGAGTTTTCGGTCTTTTAAGCAGCAACATTGTTTGCAAGGAGACTGCTGTGATCAGTAGAGTTGGAGAAAGTGGATGTGGTGCCCCTATGGCAGGAAGGTGGGGGGAGGGGCAAGGAGTCTGGGTTCTGGAGTCCAGGAGTGGGGTAGATGGGGATCTGATGAGATTCTGAATTGCTGAGGTGAGGATGCTAGGCAGAATTGACCCAGGCTTCTTTGCTCATCTGACAGCACTGAATAGCAGCAAAGCTCAGAGACTCTGGTTACAGAGCACAGAGCTTATAAAAGAGAAGGATGAGTGATGTTTACAAACTTAAAATGAATTAAGCCGTTTTACATTGATGCAGCCATCAGCTATCCTCACCAAAGAGACCCTCACCATAATTGAAATATTTAAGATTCCAAGGACCCCCATCATCCTTAAGCTTCTTGTCGGCAAGGTTTTACAAAGAGTGTCAACAGGATTTCCCAGGATTTCTTCAGAGAGCTCAATGTGGTTTGAAGCTTTCTCTTTCCTGTAAATGCCAGGTTTGCAAGCAAAAGGTGTAACAGACTCTGTCTCAGCAGAACTTGTTGTACAAAAAGTTCCTGTCTCTGTTTCCCTTGGTAAAAACTTGTGAGACCTCTGTCTAGCCTAAGAATATGGGACAAAGAGTAACTGTTATGTAGCCACCCACTGTCACGTAACCACCCCACTGAGTATCAATCTAAAAGAATTTCTGGACGCAGAGTCCAGAGATTTTGAGGCATTAGCCCTTCTGGACTGCTGCAGCTTAAATAAACCTGCTTCCTGAAAATTCCTTGGGTGTCAGCTTCCTCTGTCCTACAATTCTAGGACTGAAAATTGACAACAGCAAAATGAACTGCATTAGCAGGCTGTGACTGAGCACCACTCTCACACCTGGCCAGCCCAACATCTGGGCTGGCTGGAGGTGGATCTACAGGTCTGCTGCAGAAGAGGTGGGGTACTCTAAGTTACTTTCCTCCATTTCAATGAGAAATGAAAATTGCTCCTTTTTAGGATATTTCACATTTCACCTGGATAAAGCGTTCCACAGTTCAGAACATCTGAAAAGTCATGGGTCTAGTCCAACCCAGGGCCTGAGAGGTACAGAGCCTTTGCAAGGGCACAGAGCAGATGCAGCCAGTTGAGGGGCTTCCCCACTGCGTTCAATGAGGCAACTGAGAACTCAGAAAACAATAATCATTGCATGAACTTTGAAGTTCTGGAGCCAGAATTTCCTCTAGGAATTCCTTTCTGACCCTATGGGAGAGCCACTCCCCAGACACCCCACACAGGCCAGCACAGTGGCTAGGCTCAAAGACAGGGTCACGTCTCCTGACACTCATCCAGGTGAGCCTCAGAGTATCAGGAGGGCTACAGATGAGCAGCCTGTGTCAAGGTCGAGCCTCCTGCCTATGAATAAAAGGTTGCTTCCAACAAGAAAAAGGTCTGGTTGACACTTTATCTGACTCATTCTCATTTCACAACTTGCTTACTTCTCTCTCAGCCCCATTTTAGTCTCCTTTTAACACTCAGACTAGGGCTAGGGCTGGGGATATAGTTCAGTTGGTAGAGTGCTTGCCTCACATGCTCAAGGCCCTGGGTTCAATCCCCAGCACCATCAAAAAAAAGAAAAATTCAGCAGTTCCAACAACAAAAAACACCTTAAGCAAAGGGCTGCATGTTCCTGGGGAAGCAGAAGGTGTGGCAGGTATGGAGTTCTCGCTGTTGCCAAAGAATTATGACCCAGAAGCTAGGAATCATTCAATCGAGCGGCTTCACTTGTATAACAGCATATAACTGTACCAGCTACAGCACTGGGTGCTGAATCAGGAAGTTTAGGGAGGAAAAAAACCCAGCAGAGGCCCTAGTAAATCTGTCTTTTTGTATTCCAATCATAAAAAGTGTCCCCCTCACTTTTCCACAAAGGGCCTACCGTCACCTTAACTGTGTTTATCAAGACAGACTGTGTCTTCGCAGAAGCGAGAGCATTTCTCTTCTGTGACAGCAAACACTGATTAAATCTTCTGCAGAAAAGTTAGGCAAAGCAGAATCCAACTTCCTGCCAGTTCCAAAAAAAGACCGACTCTCCAATTCCACTATTTCCTTTCTTTATCTCGTTGTCAGGAAAAATAAATAAAAGTGACAGATTTTTTTTTAGAAAGTTTCTGCTGAAGATGTAGCTATTGATGTTTTAACTTAGGTTGAAAGATTTTCTAAACCATCAACGCTTCTTACTGTTAATTTAGGAAAACTGCAGAGAATACAGATGACCTTGCACCAACAGTGCAAGATGAGCTTCCCCCTGGCAGAATGGAATGGCACTATTTCAGCATGGAAGAAGGTAAGAGGACTGTGAGTTTGCTAGCAATGACACTGGTGGCAAGAGACTCTAAGTTATGAATTAGCAGCTCTCTGTGATTTGACTAACTCCTGGATACCCAGAATGCCTGGTTTAAACAAGAACAAATCAAAATGACCTTTTGGGTATTCACCTACATTGCTAAAAGAAATACATCCATCCCACTTAGAAATCGGGAGGAAAAATTACATCAGTGGCATATGTGCTGATCTGAGCAATAGAGCCTGTCTTTTTAATCGTCCCTGTTAGGAATACAAAATCCCCTTAATAAATCACACAGCTCTCTATACTTCATGAGTAATTCACCAACATGAAAGATCCAGATTTTACAATAGTTATCGGCACTGCCAGCTAGCTGCTGAGAGTTATTGAGATGAATGGACTTCGTTTGAGAGGTAAAATATCTTGTGTTGCATCTAAAAGTCATCTGCATAATTGCAGAGCTTTCTAATTCCCATGGAAGACCCATAATTGTGCTAGGAGAATATGAGGCCCTTGGATTCCCCAGCTGGTAACTAGATGCACAAACTTCCCTGCTTGACTCTTCCTGAATGGCAGGCGCTCAGCATTGCTGTGGAGGGAGAGCAGGCCTCCCAGAATGCACTCTGTCTTCTGCCTGCCACCAGTGATTGTGACATCATCGTGTGCAGCCAGAACTTCCTTTCCTTGCTCCCAAACTTGGGAAGCTACAAATTAACTCATGAAGAAACAATAAGTCATCTCCTGACCACTGTAGGAGCCAAACAAGAATGAAGCTAACAGATGTATACTTTTGTACTTGGGGGGCCTTTCATCCTGTTGGGGAAGGCAGAAAGCATGCTTTGTACAGACCAGCCTGGCCTGTGATGGATTTATTGAGGAGATCTACTGTCTGGAGTGAACATGGAGATGCACCATGGTAGAGAAAGAGAAGACTATAGACCACCGACAGGCTTCCAGGAGCTCATAAAACAGCCATGAGTTAGCAGCTCATTTTGACAATGGAACAGTGTCAGGAAGAAAGCCATTTGAACCATTTCTTAAATTTGAGGGAAAATAACATTTCAAAAGCAAGGAGAGGTAGCGTCAGTGTCTGAAACTGCTCAAGAATCCACTTCTTTACCTCTGACAGACTCTGCTCTGTGAACAGGGGCTGTACTGCAGGGCCTGTCACTTCTGTTGTTTCTCAGGGGCTAAAAGGACAGACATCCAGGTAGCACTGTTCAGTCTCCTAACCAGGAAAGAAGGCATAAAACGACAGAAAACTGACTTTCAGTTAATTGTGTGCCAACCCCCGATCACATTGGTAACAGGTGTTGTCCTTATAATAGCTTAGATTTTCAAAAGACAAATATATATATATATATATATATATATTTCAAAGCCCGGATGTTATTGGATGGCAACAGAAGAAGGAGCAATGAGCCCTTGTATGATGCATTCCATATTAAAAGTTGGTGCAGGAAGCCTAATTGTTTCTCAGCCTCTTGCCCTGATGGAACATAGCTTATTATTCTTAACGCTTCTCATTTCTGGATTTAATGGGAGTCAGAGATACCTTGTTCTGATCCTGAACTGAGACTGTCATCATCACTTAGGGACTGTTAGTGCTTAGCTTCCTACAGCCTCAATTTCCTCTTTCATAAATCAGGACAGTAATAAATTTCAGGGCTGTGTTCAGAAGCAGATAACAAGAAACAATGAGGATTAAACAAATTAACGATTAAGTAGGTTTCACAATACCTGGTATACAGTAGGTGCTTAATAAATGTTAGTTCCCCTCCAGGTTTTTTTCGCTTTCAATGGTAGAAAAGAAAATCTAACTCAAGGAGACAGTGCCAGATGACATATTTTGAGCTTTCTGGATACTTGGGAGGCAGATTTAGCTGAAACACCCTCAGTCCAATGAAAAGGCTCTGTACGCCCACCTGCTGAAGCTGTTTGTCGCAGGAATGGATAATCCAGTGCCCGGCAGGCATGAGATTTGCTCTCAGAGCATTAGCTATCTCTTCCCACCCCTTGCAGATCCCACTGCAAAGCATCCTGCAGTTGACTCCCAAAACGTCTGCCCTCAGCCAAAAAGCAATGCATGAGTTGTTTCATTGCCCCTGGAATTTTACATCCATTTTTTTCTTTAGAAAAAGCAACATTCCTACCTCGGAAGAAACAAAGTGAATAGGGAATAAGAGACAGGAGGAAATGGCCAGATGGAGGAAGAGCTAGGGTACCCAAATATAATAAACATCTCTCTTTACTGCCAGGACACTAAAATCAGAGTCCTAATCAGCTTCCTGAGTCCACACCTTAGCCAACTGGCTACATAGCTGATAGAAATAGAGATCCATTAATGAAAATATATAAGCATTTTGCCCATCAAATGGGAAGTAGTTGGAAATGTGCTTGAAGAGAAATGGCAATGGGGTGTTCCAGGTTCATTCTCTCTGCGTGACACTGATCAAATTTACTCAGCTCGCATGCTTTGGGAGCCATTTCTCTAGCTACCAATGCTGCCAATTCCACCTGCTAGCTGAAAAACCAGGCTGTACTTTTGATTCCTCTTCTCTCCACACGTAATAACTGAAACACCATTTTTCACGCTCCACGAAATGCAAACGCAGCTGAACTGATCCATTTCAAATCTTCACAAACAATTCAACTGAGGATGAAAGCAGAGGAGATGTTTCAAAGTAAAGATGAGTGGATGACTTGGGGCTTGGGTTGAGCGGCTAGGTGTGTGTAAGGGGGAGGTGTCTTTTAAGTAGAGTTATTACTTATTTAAAGCATGAGTGCTACTCTAATTTTAGTTTGTCAGCTATGCATTCTATATGACACGTGAGTTCTTTTAAAGCCATCATACTACAGCCTCCTATAGAATCTCAGAGTGGCTGCCATGCTAGATTGTAGGGGGCCACCAGAGAAATCCTGTGAACTGCCCAAAGACCCATTTGGCCTGAATGATCACCATAATTAAAAAAATAATTAAACTTAGTTTGGAAATCTGAAAATCAAATAGTTAAGTACAGAGCAAGAAAGTCAGAAGATAATGTGATCAAGCACAAGCCGTGGGTCCAGGGGTCAGGGGTGGTGGTGGCGAGGTCTAGAGTCCAGCTCCAGGCAGCTGACCAACAGAGGCTTCACTCCTATCCTCAAATGTTCTTCCACATTTTCTAAAACTAACAATCAACTCCTTATTTTGTGAGGCCCACTTCAATTTTACTTTCCTTGTCCTTGAACTTGCCAGGCAACTGTCTGTTCTTGGGGACACATATTTATGATACTACTTTTACTATATGTGATGGTTTGGATACATGATGTCCTCCATGAGCTCATGTGTGAAAAAAATGCAAGAACATTCAGAGGGGAAATGATTATGTTATGACAGATCTGACCTAATCAATGGTTTAATCCACTAATATGGATTAATTGGGCAGTAACAGTAGGCAGTTAGGTGTGGCTGGAGGAGGTAGGTCACAGGCAGTGTGCCTTTGGGGGGATATACATTTTGTCCTTGATGAGCAGAGCTCTTTCTGCTTCTTGTCGTTTGGTCACAGCAACAAAAAAGACTGACTAAAATAAAATATTATGTTTATATAAAACTCCTTTATTTTATAAGTAAACCAAACACAAATTCATATATGATATCAATAGAGTATTATAATTATATATCTTTTTTGCTTCTCTTGATTATAAACGCTTTGAAGGCAGGAACTATGTCTTATGTATTGAGTGCCATAGCCGACCCTGAAGATTCACAAATCAACATCACTTTGAATTAATAATGAAAGTGCAGATTAATAAGCAATTCGTTTGTGAACAAGTAGAAAAGAAACAAGAGGTTAGGGTGGGTAAACTAATGTAAAGTACTGCCTAACAGATCTCCTTTCCATTGTGACACAATTCGAGGCTGTTATATCAGTGGAATCCCCCACATGACCTGGATTTCAGTAAGGCAATATATAACAATTTCATCCTTGGGGAAATGACGACAACTTATGAGCTGCCAAATAATGGTTTTTTAAATAGACAAGCCTCAACACTAAATGTTCTAGTAGTATTTTGTAGAATGCTGTCTTTGTTTATTCTGCTTAACATTTTTTACCAACTACTTGAATGAAGATAAGAAGAGTTTTATCAAAACTAAGGATGGCTTAAAGCCAGGAAAGGCAGCCACTATGTTTCATAACTGAATCAAGATAAAAAAAAAAAAAAAACCACTTGATAGATTAAAGTATCAAGCTAAATTCAACACCAGGTAAAATACGAAGCATTTTTTATTCAAATGATCCATACATAGAATAATCATTTGATAGGAATTAGTTTATGTGACTTTTATAAGTAATTTTAAAAAGATTGATATCTTGTTTTTAACACAGTAATAATATTGCTGCTAAAAAAACCTGAAGCATAAATGAGCTTTATCTTTAGATCATAACATCTGGATCAAGCTAAACTGGTCTTCAAGTTGATATTAGTCAAGATCCTCTAAAGAATTCAGAACCAATAATAAACACACAAACACACAAATGTGCAGATTTTGTACGTATGTATCAAGAGATCAATTATAAGTAATAGGCTTATGCAGTTTTAACAACGATCAGCCAACTGCAAGCTTGGAGACCCTCTTCCAGGTAGGCATCCATCAATGAACTCCACTGATGAAGTCAGAGCCTCCATGACTCATCACTTCTCCAAAGCTCCACCTCTGAACATTGCAGCACTGGGGACCATGTCTTCAACACGAGCCTTTAGGAGACAGATCTAAACTGTAACACACACTCACAGTCACATCTAGAAATAATGTTTTACCAGCTACCTGGGAATCCCAGACCATCACAATGAGATGAGTCTGATCAACTTTGAAGTATTAATCCAGATCTGATTAGAAGGCCTACAGGATCAGATCCAGACTGTACTGCTCAACTGGACACAGTTACATGCTGCATCAACTAAGCCTTGAAACTGCCTACAGGAAAAGAGCTTTGCCCTTACAGATCCACAAGTGGCTGAGTAGCTTTTGCAGCTCATAATTGGTCTGAGGGAAGATCATGCTGTTGACGCCATAATGGAAGGAGACATATGGAAAATGAGGCAGAAATGAGCCCAAAGGGCAAAGGGCAGAAATAATTAGCTTGGGAGCCGTAAAGCAGAGAGTTGAGTTGAGACATAAAATTCAGAATGGAAAAGGCCAGTCGTAAAGCCACGGGCTCTCACACAGATGGCTGGCTTCTATTGTAGATCCTGGGAAAGAAACCACAGAGCAAATTTCAGTCATAGAGCATTTTCTTCTTAAACCAACCCAGTGAGTTCTTCAGCACTCATAACTCTGAAAATAAGAAAGTAAATTTCTTGCATCTCTGAATACGGGAGAATAATATTGAAAAAGTGAATTTTCTTATTCAAAACCTTTCCCTGTCATTCATGTGTTACTGCAAACATGTGGCCCTTTTTGATCCCTTTCCATATCCCTTCTCTCCGTCTTCCCCAACACACACACACACACACACACACACACACACACACCCCACGACCACCACCACCACAACAAATTTAAAAAGAGAAAAAGACTGGGGATTCAGGGCCAAAAAGGGGAAAAAAAAGGCTTCTCATAAGGAATGAGACAACAGAATTCCTGTCTGTGAGTTATAAAAACCAAGAGGTAAGGGGAATTTTATAGACCCAGAAAGTGATGAAGAGAAAAGACATCAAATCTACCCAAAAGGTGATAAAATATTTTATTTGTTTTTTGGTTGTGAAAAAGAAAATAAATCATTAAAATGACTGTCAGAATGCCTCAAGGATAAGGGCATTGAATAGGACTTGGCTATAAATGTTGTAGAGAGTAATAAAAAGAGTTGGTTTTGTTTCCTTAGCATTTGTCTGGCTGAGCCTCCCTATTTCAACACAAGAATCATGGACAACGGTAAAAGTCAACCCGCTCCAGGGCACACATTACTGCTTTCTGTGCAGGCCCTGTTCAGGAATCCCAGGGCAGCGGCTCCCATTGGGAACCACGTTTCCATCTGACTCGGATCCTACGGGACATGCCGTCAAACTGCCAGGCTTTCGGATTGCTATTTGTTTTACTTTTGCAGCTACTAATTATTTCATATATACCTACTTTATAAAACATTTACTTTCCTGCATCCCAGGAAATGAAGACGAAGAAGACAGGGTTCAGGCCCCAAGGAGCTCAGTCTACAGTCTAAAAGGCCTTGGATTAATTCTGTTGCTATTTAATGATGTATTTCAAGAGGAAGGTGACAGAGTAGCTGTTATAATAGTGACTGTTGCTTTTATTTAAACCCAGGAAGGATTAGTTAAGAATTTGTAGAAGAGGTAGGATTTTCTACTAACCCACAAACTCACATAACAGCATTCTACCTTGAATATTTTCTCTGTATTTTCTACATGTCAAGTTCACCCACAAACACAAGATGGCTCGCCTCAGTCTCGAAATGCAGCTCCTGCTCAAAAATAAATTCTCTTCCTTGTAATGAATTTAAATATTAAGAATTTCAAAGTGAACTGAACTTTGAAATGAACTGAACACACATGCCAATCAATATCAATCTCTATAACTACCCAGACATTCAAATTTGATCCAGGACAATTAGGTATCATATTTGTCATCCAAATCAAACACAACAAGACCTAAGAATAGCAGAGATTGACACAACAGAAGACAGATGGCATTTGTAACAGGGAAATGGCTCCAGCTGCCTCTCAGGATTGCTCTATGATGGCTCACGTCAAGCACAAAGTCTCTCTCAGCACTGTCTCAGCACAGGGCCTTATAGGGGGTTTTCCACCATCCCCGCTGGCTAGTGAGTGGCCACTGTGCACACTACTGAGAAGGTAGAGCAAGAGGTGCCCCATCACCACCAATATTAATAGCTGTATCTTTGTCCTTGAGATCAACACCAGACAGGCTGGAGAGTCTGGTCAATCATGATCATTCAACATGGATTATTAAGATGGCCACTCGTGACAATACCGGCCAATACAATTTCTCAGGCATGTAGATAAAGACCTGGACCTAGAATAGGCCACAGTTCCATGCCCAAGGCACATTTGTATAATTCATATTACTAAACAGGAGCTTTGGCCCTGGACTCCCTCTGCCCTCGGATTCTCATGCAGTGGGAGCCAACGTGTGCTGGCCTAGATGACTCAGGGATGGTAATGATGAGATGAGTAATGTTCACTTGGTCAGGATGAGAGCAGTTGTTCTCTACCTGACGGGACAGGTTTCTCAGGCCGGCCAAGAACAGAACAAATAAATCAATGTCACTTTCCTCCCTCATGTCGTCAAACTCTGTATTTAAAGTCTGCATTTCAGCTCACAGTTCAAGGAAAGCTACCCACGAAACTATCAGCTGGGCTTCTGGTAATAACAGAGATGGACTGCAGATAGATGTGAAATGGTAGAGAAGACATTTGTGACTTCCATGGAGAGAAATCCTATAGAAACCTAAGCTGGTTCTTTGATCTTGGTGACTGCCTCAGTATTTCAAGAATCCTTTGTAAAAAACTAATACAGTGTCTTATGGATACAGGGTAAATGAACATGTTGACAAGGAGAAATAAAAGGCTCCAATGTGGCAGCCCAGTTTAAAGACTTGACAATTGCAAACCTTATTCCTAAGTCACAATCAATCTCACAAACAGGGAAATGAACACATTAAGGATTATCATCTCCTAATTTATAAGTTCCCCCACTAATTTCCATGGGGCATTATTCTGATTCCTTATTAGAAATTATTCTTTGGGGAGAGAAATGTTAAATTGGTGTTTAATTACAAATAAAGTGCCCCGAAAGTACAGAAAATACACTGTTTAATAGATGGTAAATAGCTTTCTACTTTATTGCCTCACATTAGAGTGGTGTTGGATAATTCCTAAACAGGCTCATTCCATGTGTGATTTTGGCAATAATCTGCATGAGTATATTGCTAAGTCTCCAAAATAAACTTCAGTAAAAAGGGCTTGACCACATACCTGATTAAAGCATACCTGAATTTTAATGTAAAAGAGAAGCCAGGCCCCTAGGATCAGCGTGTTGACTGCAGGTCAACGTATCATCCAAATACATTCATTTTTTTTCCCTCCATCTGATGGCGCCACACTGAGCACTTGCACAGATCTGTTACCCTGGAGTAAGAGCCTTTCTATCCTAGCAAGGGCCCATATTTAGAGAACAGGGCAATAAGCAGGCAGAGCTAATAATTAGAACTCAATGTTCATAGATCAAATATGCAGAGTGGTCACGGAGAGAACAGGCATATCATGCATGGGCTTGTCAAGCTTAAGCACAGACCAAGTTTTCATCTCTGTTCTAGAAAGATGTCCTGAAGCTGAAATGTCAAGAGCTAAGGTTAAATTTGGAATGCTGTGCTTTGGTTGGATGGTTGATAACAGATTTTAAAGAACGAGCCACTAAGGATGACAAGAAAGTCGCTAAAGTGGCTGCGACCATGGGCTAGAACTGATAGATAGAAGCATATCCAGATGTTCAAATTTGTATTCTAACCACTCAAAGCCCTGCCCCAGCTCAGTCTTTTTTGCCAAGAGCCAGCCTTGAGCAAAGTTCTATTTTTTTAATTCCCTTTTTGTTTATTATTAAGTAATTGTTTTCACTGCAAGGGGTGGGGGGAAAGGAAGGGCCTCCCCAAACTTTCAAGTATTGTCTCCATGCAACATTGGTCATAAAACCAATAAGAAAGGAAACAGTTAAACACCGCAAGTTAAACAGTCCCAAGGTGAGTCAATCTGCAGTGAAAGCAAGGAAATGCCATGTCTGAAACATCTTCTATGGGGACAGGTAAATAAAACCTCCCCTTCAGGAGACATGTTTTCATATACCTGAGGACACTACAGTGAACCAAAATTTCCTAATCCCACTAAATCACACCTGGTCACTCACAGTCCCAAAAGGCCCAGCTGTCTCACCTATACCCCCCACCCCTCCCCCACACACACCCCTCCTCCCCACACACCCTCCCCATGGCTCTGTGACTGAGGCACATTTATTTGATTTATATCACTAAATAGGAACCTAGTCCCCCTGAATAGGTGATGTTAGCAAAAGCCAAAGGAAAACTCATGTCAGTCAAGCAGAACTACCGAGAAGCAAAGTTGCAGGCTTTGGTAGTCCTGGTTGGCCAAACAAGATGGAGCTAAAGGAGTACTGGTCTGTTTGTCAGATACATCATAGGAAGCAATTAAGTTTATGGCAGGGAAAGAACATTCCCAAAGGCCACTGAAACACAGGACACTTCCTGTCTGTGTTCTGTCCAGGGCCGTTGAATCCTAAAGGCAGACTGAACTATTCAGCTACAACAGCCCTCTGTAAAGCACTGTTTGGAAAGAGAACCAGCCTAATCTCTGTTGCAGGGACCCACCTGTCAGGCTTCAGTTTCTAAATATACCAGAGGAAACACTTGGTTTGAAAAGAAGGGGGTGGGGGTAAATCATCCACAAAGAACAGGTACTTAACGCAAGAGAGGATTATAAATGCTCAAGATTAGTTGAAGGCAAAGATTATGATGGTAACAATTTCCACTGATATGAGGGAAATATCCCTATGATTTCGTGCTTGACAATAAATGTGTCCTTCTGAGAAGTCTCTGGGACAGGAGGTGGGGGTGAGAGATGAGAGGCATTCAGCAGGGCGGCTATCCCTAGCCCCTGCCCCTGCTCTCTTGGCTCTGGAGAGGCTGTGCCTATCCAGTTGCCTACTTCCAGTCAGATCCTAGCTTGAGCAGACAAGAGGGTGAACGTGTAAATTCTCATGTACACAGAAGTTAGAGACAACCTGAGTCAGCATAAGAGAACGGTGATGTCCAATGGTGAGTTGTGGAGCCAAGAGGTTTCAGTGGGATTTTAGGGAGAGAAGATATTGGGTGGGGTGAATAACCTCCAGTGAACCTTAGACTAGTGGTCACTCCCTTATTTGGGCTGAATGCAGAGTGAGAATGACCATTCTGAGATGCAAATCTAATCCTGGCTGCCCAATGTGTTCTGTGCCCCTCAGATTGAGGAAGTCGCTAAGGGTCCATTGCTAAGATATGGAAACTGTGGGCCACTTCATCCATGGCTGAAGGATGACCTCATAAGTGTCAGTGCAATTTATCATTTTCCTCAGATAAACCACCTGAACTACCTAGTTTCACAAACACTAAATAAAAATGCTGTCAACCCACCCATTCCTTGGAGTAGACCTTAACAAAAGGTAGATAAACACAACATTCTTTTCCTTGGGGTGAGTCTTCCTGATTAACTAAAGCCAAAAACAAGAGGCTACCTGAAAGGCTATGGAAGGCATTATTAAATAGTCTCATTCCTGAGACTTTTCCCAGCAAAAGAGAAAGACAATTCCCCCACCATGACCACAACTACATCTACATGCCAGGAAGCACCGTGGGGCCCAAGAGAATTACCCTCTGTTCCATGGGAACAGGAATGCCTTTACGATCTCCAATGAGGGTCTCCTACAATGTAACTAGACCTATTTTGGGTCACATGGATGTACCCAGAAAGGCCTGGTAATACTCCCAGATAGTTAATCTCATTGTCTTTAGAAAAAAAAAAAATCACATGTACAAGAGAGATCTCTGCTAAGAGTCAGAAAGATTTCATTTCTATTAACTTGAGGGTCACTTGGGGTCAATGCCCAGGTTCTGGAGCCTGACCACCAGGGTGGAATCCCAGTTCCACCAGTTAGTAGCTGCAAGACTTTGAGGGAAGCTGCTTAACCTGCTTTGCCTCAGTTTTGTTCAGCTACAAAACATAGAAATGTCAGCAATTCATGAGACTTTGTAATGACCAAATGAATCATGAGATGTAGACTCCGTTGCTTGGCATATTGTAAGAATACTGTTACTCCTTAGTATCACTGTTGCTATCTTTGCTGTTACATTCCTGCCTATGCTTCTGAAGACCTTGGTTTTCCAAGATTTTCCTCTCACTAATTGGCTAAGATCCTTCCTGCTCCAGGATTATTAAAAGATAAAATACAAATAATTTCAGATTACTATCATATCAAAGCCAAGAGCTTGTGATAAATTTTAAATGGCTATTAATAGTTTATAGCTACTCCCATTAAGAGGTAGAGTCAATTTCTCATCCCCTTCCTTTGAATCTGGGCTGGTCCTATGATGCTCTTTGACCAACAGAATGAGGCAGAAGTTGGGCTCTGTGATTTCTGAGTTCAGGCTTCAAGCCCGCACCTTCTGTTCCTGCTGTCTTGCCAGTTTTGTCAGGTGAAGGAGGCTCAGCTGGCCCAAGCTGACCTCCTAAAGGGAAGAACAGGTGAGTCATCCTAGTAGAGGTCCCCTAGACCAACCAACTCCCAGGTACCAGCTAAGCCCAGTAGTACTAGTGAGTCCAGGTGAGAGTAGCTAAAGGACCCCCCCCCCCACCCAGCTGATGCCAGCCAAAATTCCTGGCCCACAGAATCATGAGAAAATAAAATGGTTGCTGTTTTAAGACACAAGTGTGGGGTAGTTTGTTATACAATAGATAACTGATAGATAGCCCTATACAAACAAGGCTTTATTATCAATAGCGTTTCAAATACAAGTGCACACACGTGAACCAGGGCACTTGTCTGTTTGCCAGCAAATTTATGAACCACTATGTGGAACTTCCGAGCTCGCATTCCACCCACCTAGGGCAGATGAGGACACGGAAATCAGCACATCACCTTGGGAAAAACTAAGACCAGTTCATGATCAAACCTAAGGAAGAGATAGGCTTTCTTCGTGAAGGTAGTTGTCAAGGTAGGGTTTGCAGAGTGATATGGTGGGAATGTGGGGTTTGGTTCTTTTTGGTCTTTGCTAAAATGCAGGACCAGAAATACCAAGATAATACCAACTTCTTGGCAGTAATTTTGTTCAATGGGCTTAGATATCATACCATATGTAAATGGATACCTTCATGGCATAAGAAAGCCAATTCAAGGTCAGTGTCACCAGGTGAGAATAAAGGGATAAGGGTCAGAACCAACCACGATATCTCCATGGTATAAATATGTGGCCTCAAGAACACAGAAATCTCTGAACACCTTTAGAACATCTTGTGTACTTAATGTTTTTCTACCTCAATGCAGAGGAGATTAAATGTCAATAATAGGTGATGGGCTTGGGGCAAGAGGGAATGAGGGCAGGGGACAGTGTGGAAGTCAGCAGAGCAGCACCCATAAATACCTACGCATAGGCTCAATCCCAATCGATGCTATCCCATGGGTGGTCACATCGCAGTTCTGCTACTTTGGGACTTGGCTATCTAGCTTTGTACAACTTATCTCATTTCTTTAAACCTCAGTTTTCTCAACTATAAAAAGTGAATATGAGCCAGGCACGGTGGTGCATACAAAATAGGGCTGGGGATGTGACTCAGTGGCCAAGTGCCCCTGAGTTCACTCCCAGGTACCAAACAAACAAACAAAAAAAAAAACGAGGATGTTTCTTTTATTTATTTACTGAATAAATAGAAATGGCCACTAAGTATTTGTAGCTACTCCCATTAAGAGACATCCTCATAGGAATGCTGTGCAGATTGAGAGAGAGAATGCAAATAAAATGCTTATTCCGGTGGCTGGCAGAGTAGAGACCAATAAACGTTAGCTGTCATGATGGTGGTGATGGCAATGGTTAATACTATAGTTCTGATTTTTTAACCACCACTATTATCATTATTACTACCACTATGATTATTATGTTCCCAATATTGTGGTTAACGCTATTACTAACAAGGAATTAAGCCTCTTTGCCTTGGAAGATGACCCTCTGCTCTTGTATGTCTCAGGGCTTCACTGTCACTCCTCTGATTCTCATGTTCTTTGGGTTTATTAATTGCAGATTCTTAAACTGAAGTAACAGCTCACACACCACCCAATGTGCCCTGGGGAGAAGAGCGATGATAATATGCAGATTCCTACTTGTCTTCTTGGCCTAATTAGGGTAGTACAATGTCATCCATTCAGAACAGCAAAAAAAAAAGGCATCCTAGTAGATCTCTTACAGAATTCTGCTTTGTCTCGAAACATGTAATTATCATTAACAAACACGGATGCTAATAATTCAATTCACTCTTTTGACAAGAAAAAGGAATGTAAACATGGCCATGGTCCAATCAGCTTGTGATCTCAGTTTCCTATGGGTGCTTGCTCCCTCTCTTCCACCCATTGGAAGCAAGGTGGGAGGTCTGTTTCAAGGCAGAGGCCTCTGGGCTAGGAGCTGAGAGCACTAGTAGCCAGGGAGAAAATGACTCGGCAGACCAGGGTCAGTCTTGGAGCTGCAGAAAGGCATTCCTTGCATTTGCAGCCTGAACTCAGCAAAGCAGGCCTCTGCTTTGATTTCTTCACCTGGGAAAATGGAGTGAGTCCTAACAACCTAGCCTGGTCAGCCTCTATGTGAAGCACCACACCTAAAACCACGGGGTAAAATGAATAAAGTAAAAACACCATCATCACCAAAACACACAACTTTAAATGTGTCCATACCCATACTGTCATCTCTTTTTTGTTGGGGTAATAGTCCCATCATATTCTGGATCGACAAATATTTTCTAAGCCTTAACATTTAAATGTCTTATAATTACAAATGCTCAACAATTAATGCCCATATGGGGGAAGTCCAATCTACAAAGTATTTCACGTGATACACAAATGTTTGGGCATCAGTGCCACCCACATGCTCCCACCCTGGGCACTGGGAAGACCTCTGGGTGTGTTCTCTTTTAGTTGACAAATAAGGGTCCTCTGTGGGAAGCAAGCTGAGAAGTCTTTGATCCACTCTCCATTCCCTGGACTTGGAGAGTCCGTCCTTGGGTTCACCAGACATGTCACAAGCCCAAACCAGCCTTCCAAATCCCAGGACCACAGTGAGGAGTTAGGATGGGAGAGAAAACTGGCAGACTGGGAAGGAGATGGGGAAAAAGAGTACCAAGACATTGAGGAGTTGATGTGGATCCCAAAAACCTTAACCCAGGGCTCCCAGTGGAGAAGCCTATGTCGTTCGTTAAGAGCTGCAGTTCTTACCTTAAGAAAGAGACCTCAGTTTTCCAGCTCCACTCTAGAGCAGGGAAGAGGTTTGCACCCAAAGTAAGCAGCCTACCAGAGGAAAAACAGACAAGGAAGAGCTTCCACTGCTGCCACGTTACATTCCTGAACAACTGGCATGTTTTCTAACAAAAAGCAGGTCTCCAGATGTGGGAAGGCCTTTCAGGAGAGAACAACAGCAGTATGATCAATGGACAATATCACATGCATGAAACCCCTGGACTGAAGTCAAGACGGGCCGTTAAGTGTTACAGAAGTAGTGAGCTAACGTTTTATTAGCACACACCTGGGCTGGGAATGGTCATAATTGGTGAAATCATACACCTCATCTCATCCCTCCACAAAAATGGCTGTTTACCAAAGGGCTGGCAGGGCTCTCTATAACACTGACATATATATACCAGGGTGTTTGGCAGGCCTCCGCATTCACTCATTCACACACTCAACACATCCACAATGAAGACACTAGGCCATTTAACCAGTGCTGGTTTGGAAGGCAGCCCTACCAGCTGATGAAATAATGACAGCATGAGACTCAAACCTAGATGAGGAGGTGGGAGGGAACTAGAACCTTTCCCTACACGTACTCAAATAAGCAAATACAAAAGAACACAGTTATGTCCAATTTCAAGAAAATTCTATTATAAATAGAGCCCTCTCTATAACGGTTAATTTTGTGTCAACGTGGCTAGGTTATGGTGTTCAGTGATTTGGTTAAACATCAGTTCAGAGCTGGGGATGTAACTCAGTGGAAGAGCACTTGCCTAACATGTTCAAGGCCCTGGGTTCAATACCCAGTATCATTAAAAAAAAAAAAAAAAAAAAAAATCCAGATGTGTCTGTGAAGGTGTGCCTTTTTTAAATGCAATGAATATTTAAATCAGAAGACTTTGAGTAGAACAGATTATTTTTCCTAATGTGGGTGGGCCTCTTTCAGTCAGTGGAGGCTCTAAGAGAAAAGACACAGGTTCCCCCAAAAAGGAATTCTACCTTTGGATTAACATTGGATCAACACAGCAACAATAGCTCTTCCCAGAGCCACCTGCCTATAGCCTGCCCTGCACATTTCAGATATTCCAGGCCCCATAATTAGCTAATTTCTTAAAATAAATCTCTTCATATGTTTTTACACACACACACACACACACACAAACACACACACGTAAGAGAACCCTAATATGGCATCTAAGTTTTTTAAAGGATGAGTTAACTTACAAAACATATCATATATTGAGAAACTGATGTGACTCCATTTTTGAGAAACCAGCTTCTACCTCAAGGCCTGTCCAGAGGGAGGGGGCGTGACCCTTGTCCTCCACAGAAGCTCCTAGGCACATACCCAACCTGCTGAGTTGTTTAACAGGGTGTCCCTGACTCCGTTAAGATAGGTGAGGACCCATAGCAACCCCCTTGCAACCACCAATCAGCATGAGACAGGGAAAATATCTGAAATGCCAGGTGACCCTCCCAGTAGTTTCATGATTGATAACATGATTAGGCAACTCTGCAGTTTAAAGTATACACTCTTGCAACCCCTCGTGCACTAAACCCATCAGTTTAAATGTATCCACCACTTGAACTAACCAAGCACCCTTATCCAACTTGTTCCCACCAGTGAATGTGCTAATCAATGTTAAGAGTTATTGTTTGACAAATACACGAAAAAATTCTCACCATCTCTAGCAATCAGAGAAATGTAAATTAAAACTACTCTAAGATACCATCTCACTCCAGTAAGAGTGGCAGCCATTATGAAGTCAAAGAACAACAAGTGCTGGCGAGGATGCGGGGGAAAAAGGTACACTCAGACATTGCTGGTGGGACTGCAAATTGGTGCAGCCAATTTAGAAAGCAGTGTGGAGATTCCTTGGAAAACTGGCAATGGAATCACCATTTGACCCAGCTATTCCTCTTCTTGGACTATACTCAAAAGACCTAAAAACGGCATACTACAGGGACACAGCCACATCAATATTTATAGCAGCACAATTCACAATAGCTAGACTGTGGAGGCAACCTAGATGCCCTTCAATGGATGAATGGATAAAAAAATGTGGCATTTATACACAATGGAATATTACTCAGCACTAAAAAATAACAAGATCATGGCATTTGCAGGGAAATGGATGGCATTAGAGCAGATTATGCTAAGTGAAATTAGCCAATCCCAGAAAAACAAATGCTGAATGTCTTCTCTGATATAAGGGAGGTGACTCAAAATGGGGTAGGGAGGAAGAGCATGAGAAGAAAATTACCTTTAGATAGGGAAGAGAGGTGGGAGGGAAAGGAAGGGAGAATGGGAATTGCATGGAAGAGGGAAGGAGACCCCCTTAGTTATACAGAATATAGGTATGAAGATGTGAGGGGACAAAAAAAAGAAGTGGGTCATATTAGATTGGGTAGAGAGTAGTCATGGGAGGGGAGGGGAGGGGAAGTGGGGAATGGAAGGACAGCAGAATAAAATAGACATTATTATTGCTGGGAGTATATATGTAAAAAAAGGATTCTATAATGTAAAAAATAAATAAATAAATAAGAAAAAAGAAAAAGTTGTTGTTTGATTTTCCTGCAATATGAAATGATTTGCTGTGTGATGTTGTGATGCATAGAGTATCCCCCAAAAAACCTATAAATCCTCACTGAACTAAGGGTCGGGACTCACTCTGCGGGACAGCTGTGTTGGAAACAGTTGTGAGTCCAGGCTCGAGCTTGCAATAAAGACTCTTGTGTGATTGCATCGGATTCGGCTCCTGGAGGTCTATTGGGGTCCCACGAATCTGGCATTATAATATGTAAAAAAGGTAACATAAAAGAGAAGCTAGAAGAACACGAGGAAAAGTGAGCTCATATATGTATAAAGCACTCAACTATTACTTGTGATTCATAAATTAGGCTCTGGGTATTCTAGTGGCCAAAGCTAGGGGAAAAAAATAGACACCATATAATCACACTGAATCTAAGATAAAATATAGGATACATACGTCCACAAAATAAAATAAAACTTTTTAAAAAAAGTGTTATTTTTTTTCTTGTCATTAAGGAATGTCTCCCAAGGTAATAACCTTCCCCTCCTTGGTAAGTTTAGCACCCACCTTTGGGGGAAGGAAAGGGAAGTAACTAATTGACAGAACCTCTAAGGAGATACACCAGGGAGTCTCTTCATGTGGAATGTGATCCCAAAGCACAATTCACTAAAGTGACTTAGTAAGAACAAACTAATAAAAAATGTTCCCACGTACACAGCAATCTGACCACCTGGCTTGATCCAAGGATTAAAATTATTATTTATGGAAGAATTAGTGAACTACATATCCTTTGAGATATTTTTCATAAATATATTATTTTTCCCGACAACATGTTGGGTGGGAATTGGGCTACACCTGTCTCAGGTTAAGAGCCTGGAATAAGGGAATTCTCTACTGACAGTTAGGGGCAGATCCACAGAAAAACTGCCCCCAGGCAGGCTTATAAGCTTATCTAAAGAAAAGCTTAAGTTTTATATTTTCACATTTGTGTAAGTCTTATAATATTTTCCTGCATTAGTATTAACTTACAATTTTTTATCATGATAAATACATACAATAAAAGTTTGCCATTTTAAAATCTGCAATTCAGAGGCACTGAGTATATTTACAATGTTGTTTAATTATCACCATTATCCATTTCCAGAATTAGTTCATCATCATGAACAGGAACTCTGTATGCATGAATACTAACTCAAGATTTTCTCCTCCCCAGGGCCTGGTCACCTCTATTCTATTTTCTGTCTCTGAGTTTGCCTATTTTGATTATTTCATATAAGTGAAATCATACAGCCTTGTAGAAATGATACTTGTCCCTTTTGTGCCTGGCTTTTCACTTTGCACAATGTTTCCAAAGTTCACCTTGTAGAGTGTCAGAATTCCATTCTTTTTTATGGCTGAATAATATTTCATTGAATATATACCAGAGTTTGTTTGTCCTGTAATCCATTTTCATATAACTAGTTCACCAGGTGATTACTGAGCATTTAAAATGTGAATAGTCTTAGGTCTAAAATTCTAACTTTATCCTAGAAGCAGTGAGCACAGCAAAGACAGAAGAGCTTTCCACAAGGAACCAATTAATTATGCAAATTTTTAAATAATTTTTTGTAGTTGTACATAGACAGCATGCCTTTATTTTATTTTATTTTTTTATTTTTATGTGGTTCTGAGGATCCAACCCAGTGCCTCACACATGCTAGGCAAGCATTCTGCCGTTGAGCTACAGCCCCAGCCCTAATTATGCAAATTCTGGTTTCAGAATTCCTAGCAGCAGCAAGAAAACGAAAATCTGTTAAACAGTTTTTCTTCCCTAAGGGTTTGATAAATCCTTTTATGCAATCTTAATTAATGTTCTTCATATTTAAAGCAGAAGTGAGATTAGACTATCTACCACCATGTGGCCAGTTGTGCACTGTAACTGTTAATATCAGGTTGCCCAAACATACAGTGCGTCACTCTTGACCCTGGTCCCTGTGATAATGAGCTTTCTACCCAAACAGTGGATATCAAGAAGTCAGAAACTGCAGGACCAGGAAACCCTGGTTTCCGTCCCTGCAGATAAAATGCTCTAACAAAACTAAAGAGATAGCCATATCTTTTCCTATGCTGCGGCCCATCCCAAAGCTTTCGTTTCTAGGACATTTCAATAAGGTAACCAGCTTTCAGTGTGGAAATGCGGGTCCTCAGATGAACACAGCTCTCCAGCAAGAAAACAGGTGAGAGAGAGAGAAGTTCCACTCCATTCCAGTTTTCACCTTCAAACTGTAAAGAGGAGCAGATGGCATAAAGGGGGAATGCCACCACACACTTGAATTCACAAAAGTGGCCCAGGGGGAGCCATCAAAAGATGTCCACAGGAAGCCGACAGAAAACAACCACTTTTGGACGCTGGCAAGGGAATTGCAAGCAAAACCAAGAGCCATGAAGATTCAGGCCACTTGGTTCAGCAAAAAGTTCTCAGCTGGGAGGATCCACTGTCATCCCAGATTGTTAGCACTTGGCTGAGTTGAAGTTCACTCACTGCTTTGGCCCTCAATTCACTGGGAATATGTCACTGAAACACAGAAGCTGTTTTTGAAAATCATAGAGAATTACGTCTTGAGTTCCTCCTGTGTGTTTTTTAACGACTGACTTCTAGAGCAAAAGTTTGTTTTTTAGATAAAGAAAATGAATACTGTTGAGATTATTCTTTGAAGGTATATATGTAAATAATCCATTGCCTTTAAAACAAGAAACTTTTCCATGTGTTGTAGAAGATGATCCTCACCCAATGCTAATCCAAAGGACCTCAAATTAGTCCAGTCAGGGACCTCTGAACTAGAAGGCACTGGATTCTCTGTTACCCTTCTCGGGTATCAGTAATAGACATTCTGGAGCAGATGAGGCACGTAACTTGAGTACTAAAATATCAAATGTGACAAACATTCGAACCCTCAAAGTTGTCATTTAAGTTCATTCAGGTAAAACTTCTGATGCACAACCCCACCCTCACCACTCAAAAAAACAGCCCCAGTGGCCTGAATCCATTCGCAAAAATCAGAGTCCCAATAAGGTAATCAGGATTTCTCTGTAGTAAATAAAACTGAATTTGGATTTGGCAGAATGCCAATTCCCTTGTGTTGTGGACTGAATTTTGTCCTCCTGCCCAAAAAATATATGAAGTATTGAAATACTGATATCCACTACCTCAGAATGTGGCTATCTATATTTAAAGATAATGTCTTTGAAGACGCAATTAAGCTAATATGAGGTCATTACAATGGGGTCTGATCCAGTATGACTAGTGATATTATAAGAGAACATTAGGATACAGACATGCAGATGGAAGATCATATGAAAACAAGGAAAGACCTAGCTGTCTACAAGCTAAGGAGAAAGGCCTCAAGAAAAAACTCAGCCTGCCTAAAACCAGATCTCAATCTTCCAATCTCTATAACTGTGAGAAAATAACTTTCTATGGTTTAAACTCCCTGGGATATTTTGTTACAGCATCCTGAGCAAACTAATACACCTTCCCTTTGTTTCTCTCCTCAGAGTGCTAGGATTCCCAGGGAACAAACCAGAAAGATCTCAGGAACATTCTGTTTCCTACCTCTCTCAAGGATCTCACTGTCAAATAGCAATTCTTCACATATAACCTAAAGATCCCTACTCCAAAATAGGGAATCACTGCCTGTTCCAAGCCCTCTGACCTCCATATTGTAGGACCTACCTTTCTGTCTTTACCAAATTCTGTGTCCTCCCTAAAAACTGCCCCAACAACAGCATCTTCAGGATGTTCTTTCCAGAAAGTGTGTCCTCATTTCTCTTGCCTCAACACCAATGCTGGTTTAGATGCCTTAACCAATTTCACTTTCCTCTCTTGCTTAAAAGAAAAAGGGAAGCACAGGAGGACAAAATGTTTTGCATATTATGGAAGATAAGTCCAGAGCAAGAGATTACCAGAAGGACTCCCAGTTATCTCAAGACTTGACTCAAAATAATTACGTTTTCTTTCACTGGAAAAGTTCATCCAGGATAGCTAAGCGGTGTCCTCTGTCGGTGCTGGAAACCACCATAGTTTAATTTCTCTACAGACAATGCTTGTCCTGCAGCATAGGTGGCATTAGGCATGACTTCTGATCCTGTGGCTCAAAGTGGATGACACTGTATTCAGAGGGACCTCAACAAGATGGACCGCACCATGGTGGCAGTGACAGAGAGATCATTTAGCCTGTCCTTGTTTCCAGATCCATCAGGGTCTTAAACTTCCCGGTCTTGCTTACACCACCTCTCCAGTCTCCTGACAAAGTCAATACAAGATAAGCTCAGCTTGGCCCTAAATATACAGAAATGAAAGTGAAATCCCCTGTGTTTTAGAAGTAATGCCCTTGAGCATTTCCGAATCAGCAAAGGAGGTCACTTGGTACTCTCCAGGCTGCAGAGATGAGCTAAGAAGTCTTGTCCAGGGCACATTTCAGCCACAAGGGATGGCTGACACACACCTGCCAAATCTGAGCAGGGAAAGAAAAAGAAGAGCAGGCTGATGCAATTAGCCAGGTGAACAGAGAACTTGTCAAACCATTTAGATAAGACAGTCCTGGAATTTATTCAGTTCCCATTACCAGGAGGGTGATTGTGCTTCCACCCCCTGCTGATTCTGCAGGGTGCACAGCCTTTTCCTAACAAGGAAGTAAGAAAAGAAAGAGGACGATTTCTCAGCCTACAAATTACAGGGCTCTACTGTTAAATCAGCGCTTATCCTGCCTCAAGCCAAGGGGTAATTGACTTTAAAGGGTCAAGGGACTCATCCCACTGAGTGGCTTTGCCACAGAATCTCAAACTCAAGTGAGGAATTTTTTGAAACTTGGTATCTAATTAATTTTTAAAAATCAACTAAACTGCCTTATCTAATCCAATATTCCTTATATCCCTTACCAATGATTACACATTAGCTTTGCTAAATGGTTTTAACTATTAGATCGTGTGCGTTAGAAGTGCCCGTGGAATCTTACACTCTTGTATCCCCTTCAGGGCCTAACTCAGCCTTGGACACAAAATATAAACTGAGCAAGTCCTCAACCACTGGTTGCTTCTCGCTTTTTGAAATAGTTTTCCCTGCAGGAAGCAAATCTAGCTGCCTCATTTTTTCAACATCACCACTTCCCCTCCTCCCACCACCACCTAATGCTCGACACCAGGATCTTCCCAGTGAATGTCTGGCTTCTCCATGGATCATATAAAATAACAAAGTTAAACTGGAGCTGGTTGGTAAACTCTTGTCCTCTATTCTTAAATCTCAGCACACCTGAATTAGTTTCCCAGGGCTACTGTAACAAATCACCAAAAACAGGGTGGTTTGAAACAACATAAATTTGTTCTCTCACAGTTCTGAAGCCCAGAGGGATATAATCAAGGTCTTGGAGAGGCTGTTTTCCCTGGGGCTCTGGGAGGAGATGTACCTGCCTCCCTCCTACTTTCTGCAGGTGCTAGTGTTCTGACAGGACATTTGGTTTGCTGCTACTTATCTCAATCTCTTCCTTCCTTCCCTGCCCTTTCCCTGAGTCTCTTGGCCAAAACTCCTTCTTCTTTCTCTTATAAGGACACTAGTCATTGCATCCAGGGTCCACACTAAATCCAGGATGTGCTCATCCTGAGATCCTAACTTAATCACATCTGCAAAGGTACTGGGATTAGGACTTGACTAAGTCTTTTCAGGGGAAACTACTTAATTCACTACCATATCCAAAACCAAGACAGTCTTCACCACAAAACCCCAGCCCCTCCTGCAATCTTTTCAGATCAGTGCAATCACCATTCTCCTACTTGGGGCCCTGGCCGACCTCCCTGACTCTCCTTCAAGGCCTTGCAGCCTCTTGCTCCCCAATTCCAGTTAGACCCCTAGTCCACAGTGATGAAGCACAATTAAATCAACTCTGCCTTGTAAAGGGGTTCACGCCTTCCACCTCTCCCAGGCTTGCTTCCACCATCACCCCAGCCCAAGCTTGGGTCACTTGTCTTGGACAAGGTCATGACTTTTTCCTAGTTGCTCTCCCAGCCTCCTTTACTGGCCATACCACATGCTACACTGCTTTAAACAGAGCCTGATCACAAGGTACTGTCCACAAACAGCAGACAGAGTCATCAAAACAAGTGAAGCCCAGCCTCTATATGGCCTTACATTCAGGTCCACTACAGTGAGTCCCTCACCCCTCTCCCAAGATGTTTTCCACTGCTCCCCTCATCTAGTCTAGGTTCTGGTCACAATAGATTATCAGATTTTTTTATAGATAATATTTTTTATTTGTTCTTTTTAGATATACATGATAATAGAGTATATTTGGACATATCATACATACATGGAGTATAACTTATTCTAATTAGGATCCCATTCTTGTGGTTGTACATGATGTGTGGAGTGTATTTCCTATGAACATAGGAAAGTTATGTCGTATTCATTCTACTATCTTTCCTATTCCCATTCCCCTTTCCCTTCCCTTCATTCCCCTTTGTCCAATCTAATGAAATTCTACTGCCCCCACTGCCACCCCCCAACTACTGTGTGTTAGCAACCCCATATCAGAGAAAACATTTTGCTTTTTTTTTTTTTTTTGGATTGGCTTATTTCACTTAACAAGACAGTCTCCAGTTCCATCCATTTACCGGCAAATGCTATAATTTCATTCTTCTTTATGATGGAATAATATTGAAACAATCAAGAATATGAAGAAAGCCTACAAAATGGGAGAAACTCTTTGTCACCTCCACCTCTCAGATACAGCATTAATATTCAGGATATATAAAAAACTTAAAAAAAAATAACCCGATCAATCAAAGGAAATGAACAGGCACTTCACAGAAGAAGAAATACGAATGGTCAACAAATATATGAAAAAAAAATCTATTCAACATCTCTAGCAATTAGAGAATGCAAGTTAAAAATACACTGAAATTCCATCTCACTCCAGTCAGATTGGCAATTATCAAGAATTCGAGTAAAAATAAATGTTGGTGAGGATGTAGGGAAAAGGTTCACACATAAATTTCTGGTGGAACTGCAAATTGGGGCAACCACTCTGGAAAGCAGTATGGAAATTCCTTAGAAAACTTGGAATGGAACCACCATTTGACCCAGCTATCACACTCCTCACATATGCATAAAAGACTTAAAATCAGCACACTACAATGACACAGCCATATCAATGTTTATAGCAGCTCAATTCACAATAGCTAAGCTATGGAACCAACCTAGGTGCTCTTTAATAGACACTGGATATCAGCTGTTTGTAAATAGACCCTCTCAGTCTCCAAATCCCTGAGGCTTCACTGCATGGGATCAATTCATTAATTCAACAAGTCTCTATCTCAACTTGTTTCTCCTTGTTAATAACTTACACAGAAAAGCCCAACTCAAAAGACAACTCACCTTTAAGACCTTGTCCAGTTTCATGAACCTCACTGAATTCTTCTGATTTTAAGATTAAATTGCATGACAAACAAGGGATTCTGGTCACCTCCCCCCATAGAGGACTTGGTGCTCCCTGAGAGCACTGGTCATGCATCTCATGACAAAATGGATGGAACTCTGCCCTTCACATGTGCATCTCCCTGAGGATCTAGCACAGTGCCTCGTATGTGACAGGTACTAATAAATACTTAATAATAGATACATACAGTAAGAGAATGAGGCAGTTCTTGTCTTTAAGCAGCTTACATTTGGGGACAGGAGAGGATTAGGTAAGCACAAAAGTGAATAGCAATGACTCATCACATTTTCTAAATATCATAAAAGAAAAATAAGTGAATTTCTGTGGAAAGCACAGAAAAGAAAACTTTTTTAAAGGGAGGAATTTCATAGAAGTAGAACTTAAGATAGAACTTAAGAAGGATAAAGAGTATTTTAATAAGCAAATGGTTGGGGAGTCAGGGAAAGAATTAAACACATAGGAAATATCTTCTGTAAAAGACAAAGAGCCAAGTGAATGCAGATGGCACACTCTGAGTTCCAGGCTAGCAAGGCAGGCCAGCATCTGGAACTGGCCCCAGGAAGTTAAGACTATAGCCCATGGGAGCCACAGAAGGCTCTGGAACAGTGGAGTGACATGGTCAGATCTGCATTTGAAGATGATTTCCTAATATGGTATCAGAGAACCCAAACTGGGATGAATGTGTACCAGAATCATGTACAGAGTTTCCAAAAAAAAAAAGTACAGATGAAAATAAAACATTTTTCCATTCACAATAAAATCATGTTGATGTTTTGCCATTTTTGCTTTAGAATTTTTAAGAGAAACTATGCTTTCATTTGAAGTTTCCTTCTATCATTTCCATAAAAACTACATAGCATTTCTCTTTTTGGATTAAAATTATGTAAATGATACACCCACTAAATATTGTTGAAAGTAGGGCTTCCTTTACTGTGAAACATTTTTCAAAATTCAGATTCCTGAATCCTACCCAGATCTAACTAATCACAGTCCCTTGGTGGAAATGTCCAAAAATAGGCAATATTCTCAATATTTTCAAAATCATTTTTGGTGTTTTAGAACATTGATTTGGGAGCCACTGACACAGAAGATGAACTGGTGGGAAGGGAAAGCAGAGGCAGGAAGAGCATAAGAAAGTTTTGCAAGAGGCCATGGGGTTCTGACGAAGGCAGTAGTGATAAAAGCCATTTTAACTTGAATGAACCAGAGGACAGCAACCCCACTAACAAGAATGGAGAACACAGGAGGAGGAACAGGGGTTGGGAAATAACTGACTTGGTTTTGGATATGTGAATTGGGGGGTTCCAGCGGGACCCTTGTGTTAATGGCTCCGGTAGGCATTCGTGTTAGGCTGCGTCAGGTGACAAGGTCAGGCTCATTGATGCAAGTCATGATTCCCCATACTGGGGAATGGATGATTTGGTCCCCAGACTGGCACTTCTGGGAGGTAGTGGAACTTTAGGAGGCGGGACCTAGTGAAAGGGAGCCAGGTCCCTGGGAATGGACTGTGAGGATCCTGGCCCTTCCCATTTATCTTTGCTTCCCAGCTGCCACCAGGTGAGTTGAGTCCTTTGCCACCTACTCCCCCCATGTTGTGCTGCCTCCCAAGTGGCCCAAACACAAGAGACCAAGGGGCCATGGACTGAAACTTCTAAAACAAACTCTGAGCCAAAATAAACATTTTCTCCTTATAAATTAATTCTTTGGGTGTGTGTGTGTGTGTGTGTGTGTGTGTATTAGTTGTCAATGGATCTTTATTTTATTTATTGATTTACATGTGGTGCTGAGAATTGAACCCAGTGCCTCACACATGCCAGGCAAGTGCTCTACCACTGAGCTACAACCTCAGCCCCTTCTCTTGGTATTTTGTCATAGCAAGAGAGAGCTGACTGAGGCTGAGGCAGGAGGATCAAAAGTTCAAAGCCAGCCTCAGCAAGAGCAAGGTGTACACAACTCAGTGAGGCCCTGTCTCTAAATAAAATACAAAATAGAGCTGGGGATGTGGCTCAGTGGTCGAGTGCCCCTGAGTACAATCCTCAGTACAGCCCCCCCCCAAAAAAAAAAATAAGAGAGAACTGAATCAGGAAACAGGAGGGAGTTCTGATGGAAATCTCAGACCAGTAAACACACACTTTCATCCTTCTTGTCCCTAACCCCACTAAAAATATTGCTGGTTAGTATTGTTAAATTTTTTTTTTCTTCATTAAAACAAAGACAACAAGAAAGAAAGAAGTGCAGGGGGCAGATTTTGGAAAGTAGAAAGCAGAACAAATTATATGTAACTTAGCTTATGATGTTCTTTGTCCTGAGAGCAGTGCAGAGTTGGATAATGGCAAGAAGCAAGTAGCTAGCTCTTCTGCAGAATGTCTGTGGAGCCCGGGACTGAAGGAAACAGGCGGCAAGAAGGCTGGGGGACTCTGAGGTTGAAATAGTGATTGCTTAAAAGCAAAGTGAACAATTTAAACCTCCAGAGCCTTTCCCCAGCTCCACATAAGAGGGTAGAGGACCCCACAGAAAACCAGGACTTCATTCTTTAGGAAAATTTAACAGAAAGGTTCTCTGGTCTCAAAAGCACCAGGCACCAGGGAGCAGTGGGATGACATGTAGGACAGAAAACTTGGGACAAGTGATAGTCTGTCTGCTCATGAAACCACCCTTCCATCACATCCAGCTATAGAACACACTTCCCCCACTTCACACTCTGCCTCCTGCCTCCCTCCACCAAGGAGACTGGACAGTTCTTCTCTAGAGAAACTCACCCACTCTAGAGAAACAGCAATTTATATTCACCATCCTTCACCTACAGGAAAGTCTCACCCACTCACACAGAATGTCCAGTAAAGGACAGCTGGATACACAGAGGAGTGAGCAAGACCTCCACGGGAAAAGTGCAGCCAAAACAGACACAAGCAGCTCAGGCATGATGAGGAGGATGGTACATGTGGGTGTGTGTGTGTGTGGGGGTGTCCTCAGAAAGATGAAAATGTTATCCAGTTCTTGTTTTATAGATGCAAGATTTAAAAAAAAAAACAGGAACAATGAAAATTAGGAGAGATTCTTAGAAGTAAAAAGAACTTAATAGAAAAAAGTTTAGAAGGGCTAAAAGTTGAAGTCAAAGAAATCTTTCAGGAAGCAGAAGAATTTGTGAAAAGAAATCATAGGAAGCACAGAGGATCTGCACAAAAGTCAAACAATAGGGATTCTAGAACCATCCAAAGGGATGATATATATGAGGAGAGAAAATAATCATCTAGATAAATTTTCTTTAAATTTCCAGAACTGAAGTTTATGAATCTCCAGATTGAAAGAACTCAGAGAAGTCCCCCCCCCAAAAAAAAAGAATGGAGAAAAATGTGCATCATGTTGAAATTTAAAGTTCTAGAGAGGAGGAAAAAAACATCAGCATTCAAATATCGTAAGACTTTTCCCGTAGCCCCAAATATAGACAAGCATGAGAAATGCCTGCACGATTCCAAAGGGAAACCATTTCAATCTTTATTCTACCCTCGCACTTGAAAGATGATTTGTCTGGATACAAAATTAAAGACATCTTTAGATATGCAAGGGCTCAAGAACTTAGCTTCTATAAAAAGATGTATAGAAAAAAAAATCAGAAGTTGCATGCCAGCCAAACAAAAGAGTAAGCAAATAAAGAGACTTTGAGAATAAAGAAAAGATTCAGGAAATAAAAGTCCTGCGAGGAAGAACCAACAGTTCCATCCCAAGCACAGACCAACCAGTCCACATTAAAGCAAGAAGACTGAGGGCTCCCCGCTGCCTGGAGCAATTATTTTTACATCCGATTCATCAACAGTAACCTCCAGGTAAAATGCGGTAATGCACAAGAAAGCAGGTTTGTGGTCACAGTGTACTACTGAATAAAGGAGTGACAAAACTCCAGAATTATAATGACATGAAAGCTTATTATTAATTTAAACCAAGCCCTTTGATATTACAAAAAGTCAGAGATAATATTTAAACCTGATAAGATCAGAAAGGGGGGGGGGTAAGAATGTTACTTAGAAATGTAGACACCAATACCAAAAAAAAAAAAAAATAGCTGCAACAATAGAGGACAGAGTTCTCTACAGAGATGGGGATCATAAAACTCCTATTATAAGCCCTTTAGAGGTTACAGGAAGAAAAACATGGGGAGGAAGAATGGGCCCCAGGACAATCTGAGGATAAAGTGATAGGAAGTGGAAGTTCAAATCGTTTGCAAATATTAGGAGTTGAGGGGCTTAAGTATGGGGAATGAAGTATAGTAAAGAGGAGTTGATAAACAAATTTAATCGGGAAACCCACCTCATAATGCATGATACACTCTAATTCCTTGTACAGAAGTCTTCCTCAACCTCTTAGAACATAAACTCCTCAAAGGCAGGTACTTCTTTGTATCTCATACAGGGATTTGCCTTCAGCAATTATTTTAAAATATGAGTTGAAAGTTTAAAAAAAGCAACCAAGATGCATCCAACCAGCAATTACCACACAGACAAAATGCCAAAGTAAGTGTGTGTGTGTGTGTGTGTGTGTGTAGGAATTGAGTTGTATGCAGGAGGAGATTAATTTATGTTTAATAAGCTAAGAATAAGAACAACAAATCAAAATCATATGCTAAATTTTCTTGAAAATCTTACTGTCTAGACTTTAGTTTGGGGGTTTGGGCTTTGTTTTTACTTGTAAAATGAAGAAACTGGACACATAATTTTTGAAGTTCCGTCTAGACCACTGGGCTATCTCTGCATGTCTGCAATGTTTCCTCCTTCTCCCTCCTTCAATCTTCTATGTATCCTTCAGTTCTCAGAATTATGAGAACTGAGGTCCTTTCCCCACTTTCCCTTAAACCAGTCAGGACTGTCAATCACACCACCCTCACTCCACACACTATCACAATGTGCAATAATATTTGGTTTTGTGATGCAGTGTTTGGCCAATAAGACTGCATGCTGTAGGAAGTCAGTAACATACATGTTTTCTCCACCATCCCAAAACTGGCAGGAGTTCACTACAGGTCAGCCAAGCTTTGTTTTCATACATATTAGCCATTGCTTCCAGCCTTCCTCAGCACTTCTTTAAATAGGAGGAAGCAAATGGAAGCCTAGAGGCTAAATTCACATTAAAAAAAATCTTATTTCTAACTTCTCTTGAAAAAAAATCAAGATAATTCCAGATTTATACACCAACTCCATATGGCTGGAGACGAGAATGAATGGAAGAGAAAGGGGCCAAAAGCATATGATCCTGGGCGTTCTTCTCAGAGAGGACTCAGAGTGACTAATGCATTTGTACATGGTCCATGACCCGAGAAAAGGTTAGTAACCTTGAGACAGCTCCTCTTCCTTCTCCAACACTGTATCATCCTCAGAGAGCTGTGCCCTCTACTCCTCCCACATCTGTAGTTCGGTGAAGATCCGAATGTCACTCCTTTAATCTCTGTCCAATCGTTCCCTCCCGCCCTCAATCACTTTTATGACTCTTGTCTAAATGCCTTCAGCTTGTCCAAATCCAACTATAAAATCCTGCATTTCTTTTCCCTGGGAAGATGCAACACAGTTTAGAATTACCTGGAAGCTATCAAAAGGAATATCTAAGATTTGACATGTTAAACCAGTTTTCATGTGCAGCTGCCCAGTTCAGAAAGGAAAATACAGAGCACTCCAGGGATTGTGAGGTATTGGAATCTAGCATGGAAATATTCTCCCATGATTTCACTGAAATGACTCAGGCCAATGGGTCCAGTTCTCTGTCCCTGCTGCCATCTTGACATATCCTGAAGACAAGAAGAGTTAAAGCTACCCATAGCTCATCGCACATGACCACAACCATCTCTGACAGATATACAGACACATTCAAAACACACACACACACACACACACATATACATACACACACACACATGCATGCACACATGCTCATATACTTGCATAAATCTGTAATCAGCCAAGCTTTCCCTACCCAATCCCAAAACTTCTTGCAGTTACTAAAGCATCAGACAATTTTCTCTGACTGGAGGTAACTGCAATAAAAAAACAAATTCCTATCAAATAAGAATTAATTCAAATTCCTCTCAAAGCTTTTCAAGAGGCAGAAAAGCCTTCCCTTCAGAGAGATCTTCTCCTGGGTTAATGATTTGGATTATTCTGTTTATCACAAGCCAAAGTTAACTTGGTAAGTTGGATTGATAATAGATTTTTCTCAAATTGCTTCACCATGGGGTTTCTGCTTTGCTTTTTGTTTATTTGAATGCACAGAGGTTTTGGCCACAAGAATACCCCCCAAATATTCTGGAGGCATAGTATTGGAGTCTTTATTGACTAAGGCTCAATAAAGATCTGAGCCAATACTCTGGAGGACCCACTGATAACCAGAGAGGTCATATCCTCCATTGTAGAGTCACAGGATAAGACTGTAGGAGAAACTCTTTAGCACCTGTGTTCTAGAACTTTCCACATGGGCAGCTTAAACTTCTTCCCTATTTGACAGTTTTGCTAGAAAATTTGAAAAAATAGTAGTCTAGCAAAGTTCTACAACATTTAAAAATTGTTCCTAGTGCCAGTGGGTAAGTGTGAAGGTCTCCTAACCCCACAACTACCAGCCCCAAAGTCTCTGATGCCTATTGTTTGTGACTAGAGGAATTTTCTGGGAGTTGCTTTTCTTTCACATACTCTGAGATATAATCACAACTTAGCTCATGGACCACACAGACTCAGGGGGCAGGCTGGCTCTGGGCCACAGGCTGCCCCATGTACAGGAGCAAGGCCATGACTAATGGACTGGTGCACCTCCCCCACTACCCTTCGAGCTCTTTCCCATAACTTAATGGCACTCCAGGGTCCCAGTTCTAACTAGGTGATGGGTACACAGTCAACATTTAATATGTGTGTGTCGAGGGAAAGAATTCTGCTCACTTTTCAAGACTAGGCTCAGGCCTGGCGTGGTGGTGCATGCCTGTAATCCCAACAGCTTGAGAGGCTGAGGCAGAAGGATAGCAAGTTCAAAGCCAGCCTCAGCAAGAGCAAGGTGCTAAGCAACTCAGTGAGACCCTGTCTCTAAATAAAATACAAAATAGGGCTGGGGATGTGACTCAGTGGTCAAGTACCCTAGCTTTCAATCCCTGGTACCCCCTCACCAAAAAAAAAAAAAAAAAAAGACTGGGCTCAGAGGCCATCTCCTTGTCATATTCCCCCTTGGCCACCTGAACTGATCTAGCCCCCTCTTGCAGTGCCTGCTGACAGCTCACAGGCATGCTGTGTCTGACAGCTGTAGTGACCTATAAAAGGCCACTTCTTTCTTTGCCAATTTTCATGCTTTTTTTTTTTTATTTAGTTTCTGGTGTGAAACACAAAACCACTTACTATGTATTTCAGTAAGATAGCTTTTTTAAAGTAATATCAAAAGTGGGGAGGACGCCAAGAGATCTGTTAAATATTCTCGTTACAGCTGTTTGCATCTTAGCATTTAATTAGTTATAATTGCAATTTAAAAGACAATTAAACTCTGCGGGGGTTATTTACTGCGTCTCATGATGATTCCGTCTTTATGCTCCTCAAAAGAGACAACTGGGTCTAGAGCTGCTGAGATTGAAGGGACACGTTATTATCACCCACAGATAATTTCCTTTGCCTTTTTTTTTTTTTTTTTTTGGTAAAGCCAGGGTGATTTTTTTTTAAACATCATTTTGCAATTTTAGAACACAAATTTCTTAAGTATTCAAATGGTATAGGCCAAAGTTGGGTGGTGTAGACTTGGATTTTCACTCATGTCCTCAGCAAAAGGACACCAACATGAACTGCTATTTCTTATGTGTCCTTGCCCTGATCAATTAATTGTACACTCATTGGCATTTAGAGTCCTAAACACCAGTTGGAACCAAAATTTACAACCACTAATCAAGAAACTGGGATGCTAAAAAAAAAAAGGGACATCAAAGTATTTATCTTATAAAATAGAAAACTACCAACTGACTTAAACTCTGCAGGAAAGTAAATGGATTTATGAATACTAAAAAATAAAGGGTAGTCCATAAATGTAACAAGGTATCCCTGATGGAGTCCTGGGACAAATAAAGGGTTGTTGGGGGAAAATGAGGAACTTTGAGTCAGTATGGGTGTTAGTTAATAATAATGTATCATAATCAGCTTTTTAATGGTGACAAAAGTACCATACTAATGTAAGATGCTGATAAAAGCAGGAAATGAGGGGCTGGAGTTGTAGCTCAGTGGCAGGGCGCTTGCCTCGTACGTGTGAGGCATTGGTTCGATTCCTAGCACCACATATAAATAAGCAAATAAAATAAAGGTTCATCAACAACTAAAAAATATTTCAAAAAAAAGCAAGAATCAAGTGTAGAGTATGTGGGAGGCCACTACTATCTTTTCAGGTCATTTTTTTGGGCACCCTGGTTCTGATCCACTGCAGGAGACAATCAAGACAAATGCGCACTAAGCACCTGCAGTCTGCAGTGTTGTGCTGGGTCTGGGGTCCATGAAGATGGTCCCTGGGGATGGCCATCTTGCTCCTCCAGGAGCCTGGTTCACACATACACTGAGGGTCTGATAAGCTGCTTGGCCTACAAGTGATAAGAGTCAGGAGCGAGAAGCCAACTATTAAATTAGGCAAAGGGTCTACATCCCTAAAACCCCATCCTTATTTTTGCTACTATCTTTCATGCTTGCTGTGTACCATGTGTATCAACAGACACACTTTTCTTATTCCCTACCTTCTTTGGGACTGACTAAATATATTTTTAAAAACTTATCTTTCCCTCCTCTGCTTGATTATGAGTTACATAGTTATATTATTCAGGGGATGTCCTTATTTTTTAAATTAATAAACTTTTCACTTTATAGACTTATGGAAAAGTTGAAAAGATATGAGCAGGGGCCAGAACTATTTTTCAAAAGTTAACAGGAATTTCTGACATGCAGCAGGGTTGAGCATACAGGAGTCTATAGGGTAAATTTTAGCACCAAATCTGGACATTAAGAAATCAGTTAATTATTACAGCCCTGCAGGTATGGGGATTTCCTCTCCCTCCAGCAGCTACAAACTTACTGTACTGATGAGACTGGAGTTACACAACTACAGCCCCAGGAATGCCAAAGATTACCTGCAACCACTAGAAGTCAGGAAGAGGCAAAGAGGGATTTCTCTACAGGCTTTAAAGGAAACACAGCCCTGTTGACATCTTGAATTCAAACTTCTAACTTCTAGAACTCTGAGAAAATAAATCCCTGTTGTTCTGAGCCAGCCAGCTTGTATGACTTCGTTACAGTCACTTTAAGCAACTAATATAGGCCCAGAGGGAAAAGAAAGATTAAGAGAAAATTTGATAATCCAAGAGAATTATTTTCAATAGCAGGAAATATTTTCATGCCAAAAAAAAAATTTATACACAAAAACAGACTGGGAGAAATAAATTCAAATACATTAGTAATTTAAAAACTACATACATATTAAATTCACTTGTTAGAATATCCAATGCTGAATGGGTTCACAAATCTGATTCATTAGCATATAATTTTCAAATGACATTTCTAGAACAGAACAAAATGATTCAAAATATACAAAGAATATGAAAATGAAAAAGATACACCAAACACTAACAGTTTGGTCCCAAGCCTGTGACACTGTTGGGAGGTAGTGGAAACCTTTGGGAGGTGGGGCTTGTGAGAGAAGTTAGATTATTGGGAACTCGCCCTTGAAGGGAATATTGAGACTGCCTCGGCCCCATTTCTCTTTTCTTGATTCCCAAATACCATAAGGTAAGCAGTTTTATTCTACCACGCACTCCCTGACATCATCAACTGACTCACCACAGGATCAAAAGCAATGGGACCAACTGACTATGGACTGAAAACTCTGAAACCATGAGCCGAAACAAAGCTTTCTTATTTTTAATTTGATTGTCTTAGATATCTTGTTACAGTAACAGAAACTTCCTAACACACTAACTTAAAAAAAAGAAAAAAGAAAAAGAATAGCTGGTGTAATATCAAAAACAAAAAGAAATAATTCATGCTGACAATGCACCAAGAGGAAATAACTATAATGTCCCTAACAATATGGCCTACAAAGGGAAAGCTGTCAATAGTAAGGAAAAATGGAAAAACCTATAGTCAGAGTGTAAGAAGTCCTCTTCTGAGACAAGTCATCTGAGAAAAGATACAGATAAAAATGAATAGGGATACAGATAATGGAAATGGCTTGACCAGTAAGATTCATCTAGAAACATATATAAAAAACATACTGCCTAGGAACCGGATTTGCATTCTTTGTTTTAAGTACACAGAAATATTTATAAAATTAACCATGTACTATTTTCCAAAAATTCCCAACAAATTCCAAAGAAGTAGGGTCACACATAAAACATTTCTTTATCAAAGTGCGATAATATTAATCTCTGAAATCAACTTCACTCTAAAAACAATTCAAAACACACTACAACAAAATAGCATTTTTCAATTTTATTGCCAATATTATGAAACAGTAACACTAGCGGTGAGGATGAAAGAAAAACAGGGCTCTGTCAAGATGGGAGTGTAAATTAATATGATTCAACAGTGTCTACCAAAATTTAAAACAAACATTTCCTCATTGTTCCTGATACCTTTCTAGGAAACTTCCCTATAGCTACATTTACAAATGATGCAAAAAGAAGAATATGCATTCTTATGGTTTGGATGTAAGGTGTCCCCCAGAAGCTCATGTGTGAGACAGTGCAAGATGGTTAGAGGAGAAATGATTGGATTGTGAGAGCCTTTACCCAACCAGTGAATTAATCCCCTGATGGGATTAACTGAGTGGTAATTGAAGTGGTAGGTTATGGCTGGAGGAGGTGGAACTGGGGGCAGGCTTTGAGGTATATATTTGGTATCTGGAGAGTAAACTCTCTCTCTGCTTTCTGATCATCATGTGAGCTGCTTCCCTCTGCCACACTCTTCCGCCATGTTGTTCTGCCTCATCTCAAGTCCTGAGGAATGGACACTTGCTGTCTATGGACTGAAAACTCTGAAATCGTGAGCCCTCAAATAAACTTACCTTGCTCTAAACTGGTCTGGTCAGGTCTTTTAGTCATAACTGCAAAAAAGCTGACTAAAACATGCATGAATTTTTCACCTAGTATTTGTTATGATAGTGAAAGATACAAAAGTATTTTGTATATACTATAGAAAAGTATATTTATTATTCTAAAAGATACGGAAATGATTAAATTGTACTTTTTGCATATAGTTGAATATTAATAAGAATGAGAGAACCCCGTGTTTTTCAACATGGAAAAGCTCCAAGTTATGCAAGGCGCAGCACCGTGGGTTAGTCACCATCTTAATATTTTATAAGGAGAGGAGTACTTACATCTAGAAACATACCCAAGACTTAGCTAACATTAATTGCTTCTGGAAAGAAGTTCAAGGAGACAAGAGAGACCTACTTTCACTGAATAACTTAATGGAAAACTTGCACATTCCACATTCATGAATTACTATTCAAATAAGGAATAAAAAAGGCCTCTGGTCATTTTCTTTATTCATTTAAAATACAACATCTAAATCAGCTGAAGTGTCCAGTGACTTATTGAAGAAATATCAAATTCCTCTGCATGCTTCCTCCAAAGTCCTATATTGGTGAAATGTCAGAGCTAACATGTCTGCGGTTAAGCCAGCAAACCCATTCAACAAGATTTTCAAGAAGTTCATTACCTGTCTGGCACAGGCAATGAACTTTACCTATTTGGTAAAGATTCTCAGTTAAAATCTGCAGGATGGGAGAAGTGGAAGATGGCTTCCTTTCATGGTATACCAACCTGATGAACCCTGCTACCTCTCTGATCTCCTTCCTCTCCCTACTCCACATGGAGACACCAAACACACTCTGGCCTTGACACAGGACCTTGGCACATACTCTTCTTGTTTTCTGGAATATTCCCTCCCACATAGCCACTTTTTTTTTTACCACTATCTACCAACACCTCAAAGGCACTGAAAAAAATATTTGTCCCCAAAAATAAAATTAAATTTTCAGATGAGAAATCTATAGCATAATTTTCTTTAAGTGTTGGCCAAATCCCTGCTCTATTGTTTTTTCAAAATGCAGCTTTCTCTCATCTCTTACACCCAGCTAGTGCCAAAGAACAAATGGGAAAAAGTTCTTTCTGGATAAAGGAGTCAAGGATGGAGAAAGAACTTAACTTGTGTCATGATGTTGAATTGTGTTGAAACTCACCAAGCTAATGCGTTACCTTAATGTTCAGAAGCATTGGTAACCCAATCATGAAAGTGAAAAACAAACTATTTCAGACAGTACAGAGAATAACCCACCCAGGCTAAAAAAGTGTCCTAAAAGCGAGGATGAGTTAACAGGAGTTATCTAATCCAGGAATAGGAGAAGGACCTCGGCCCTCGTGGCCTTGCAGGTGTGATTCAGATCTAGCCAGACTCGGAAGGCCCAGGATTCAGCTTGCCCCTGTGCTGTGGATAGACACCTGGACCCTTGTCCACTTCGGCTTGCTGTGGGACTTCTCCTGCTTGTCTTCTCTGAGCCTCCCTAACCAGAGAAACAGCACTGACCTATGTCAGAATCTTCAGGACAGAAAGGAGCCTCACCACCCACCACTTCCAGACAGATCTGCTCTGAGGTCAGCACCCTCAACACTTTGGTTCTTTATGGGAGCCCCACATCCTGCTAAGCATGAGTCACAAGCTCACCCATGGCCTTCACCTCCCCAGCTCTGACCCACAGAGAGGCTGGTATTTGCTTTGGGCAACAAGCCCAGTGTTCCACTGCCCAGACCAGCTGCCCTGGCCTCTCCCCACCATGGCTATTACCCAGAGAATCCAGAGCTGCTGTTCACTTCCTGTCACATCCACAGGATCCCCTGACAGCAGTTATGTATTTTTGTGAATTGGCACATAGCCTCCTGTCAGCCCAATGAATTATTTCTGGAATACAATTCTGAAAAAGAAAATAACCATCTACTATTATTAACAGACCAAAAAAAAAAAAAAGAAACAAAAAACTGTCAACCTTTAGCACTCCATACCCATGGAGTCTGGAGTCTGGAAATTCTTCTCACAGTCTAAACTATTTCCTCCTTGAATGAAGACAAGACATGCATCTGCCCTTGTCACTGGAAATGGAGATCAGTTTGGAAATAGTGTCCATATTATATATCTCCAAAGACTTGAGGGCCCCTCTTTGCTTTTTCTTCTCTAGAGTAAGCAATCTCTCTTATTGAAGCCGATGGCAACCATCCAATTTATTTCACTGTCCCCTTGATTTCAAAAAACTGTGAAATCAAATGAGATTTTTTTAAAGTTGCCCTACTGCTGCAAGTTCTGCTCTTCTTCTAAAACTTAAATTTGCCTAATCACTACACTCCTTTGCCTGTTAGATTTTAAGCAAACCAGGGAGCAAAGAAACAATGGCCTTTTTGAGCATCTGTTGCCGCTGACCCTGGGTTACTTCTGAAGTGTATGCTTCCAGCATTTACCTAAAATTATTAAGTGCTTCAGGGACATTATTACAAGAGAGGGCAAGAAGAGTGTCAGCCTAATGAGGCAGCAGATGATATCTGCTGGTCTCCATCTGAAAAGTGGCACAGACCAGGCTGTGGGCTAATTTAGTCACCAAAGGCCCTTCACCCGTGGACAACAGAGCTTTTGTCTACACCTGAGAGGAAAGTGAGCTGCCTTCTTTCTAGTGCTAATAAGTTTAGGGGAGAGAGGGTTATGTTCCATGGGAAAGGAGGACTCACTGGCTCCAGGGCAAGCAAGCAAAGCAAGGGGATCCAGGAGGCAATAAACCATTCCTTCCTGAGCTGGAACCCAAACCACCTTGCTGGAAGGCTGGGTCCTTGAGCTCAGAATTGCCAGCACTTTTGATGGCACTTGACATGTAACGGGCCTCCATGTATGTTTGTCGAATAAATGAATGAATTGATTATTACAAATTACACTTGGCTTCTGAACTTCCTGGTAACCAGAGCAAACAGAGGAATATCCTGGCTTGCACATTTTCCATATATACATAGGAGAGAAAATAACTTGATTTAGAAGATACAGTACTGGTAACATTGTTGGGACCCTGTGTTGAGACCATGCCTCAGTACATTCTTAAAATCCTCTACTGAAAGCCATGCAAAAGGCCAGAGCTCTTTGCTTTATTTGCCAAGTGGAAAGATCTATTGGTCACACAAGGATGGTCCCTTCTACAGACCTGCTTATGTGGCAAAGATCAAGGTCAGTAGCTTCTTCTCTGCATCCTTCCCAGCCAACATGAATATGCTGTAGGGACTCATTCATTCATACTAGCTGGCCTGAACTGGAAGAAGGTCACATATTCCCAGTGGTGGGCAACTCCCACAGAGTTGAATTTGGATTATAAATGCATTCATGGTTTCTCAGGAAGTGGTCAGACTCTACTTGTTAAGGTGTGCAACTAATTCTAGACTTCTTTTTCTCCCTAGGCATATGGTTACCAATGACAAGAGACATAGTCCATGTATTCAAACAGGGGTACAGAGAGTACCAGAGAAAAACAAAATGATGGGGTTTCAAAGACTAATTTCATTAAATAATATCACCACACATACTCTGTCGATCCAGGAGGAAAGAAAAAAAACTCCACATTGTCCTGGTTTCTCAGTAGGATAAATAGAAACTTAGAGGAGGCAAAAAGCCTTCTGAATTTTGGAATTTAATGATAATTTATAAAGAGTATAAAGACCACTCCCTCATCCAGTCAGGACGAGGTGAAACAGACATTCTCACATGCAATGCAAACTGCCCCAGAGAGAGTATACTTGAGTTTGAATAGGTATTGCTTACCCCTAGCAAGTCTAGTTCCAGGATCTGTTATAACAAAATAATGGAATATTTCTTTATAAACTGTAAAGATAAATGTATAGGAGCTTATTGTTATATATGTATAAATACCTACATGTGTTATTTATGAAAAATAAGAACAGTTTTAATGCTTATTAATAGAAATTTGGTTAAATAGATCATGGCATATTTAAAAGACTATACCGGCTATCTCACTCTCACATACACAATATTTATTAAGCATCTGCTCTACAAAGTTTGGTTCTTAGCACATGAGTTACCTCACATAAAATATACAAAAATTGCTACTCTTTTTCAGGTTATATTTTCCTTTATTGATTTTTAGTACCACATATTGAACCTAGGCACACTTAACCTCTGAGCCACATCCCCAGCCCTTTTTATTTTTTAGTTTGAGACAGGGTCTCACTAAGTTGCTTAGGGCCTCGGTAAGTTGCTGAGGCTGGCTTTGAACTCGAAATCCTACTGCCTCAGCCTCCTGAGCTGCTGGGATTATAGATATGCACCACTGTGCCCAGATTCAGATTATATTTTTAGGCGTAATGTTTTCAAACAAATTTGTAATTGGCAAATCCCAGAATGACAACATATTTTTAAAATAAGGGACACATATATTTGGGAGACATACATTTTCATATATATAGAAAATGACAGATGTGCTTTACATGAATCCTTTGCAATAGCTCTGAAGCTTCTTTGGGTTCCTTTCATGCAGGTAGGAAGCCACTGAACTATTTTTAAAATAAAATAAAGACACGAGGCTGAGCTCTGGAACACACCCAAGTGGAGACACTCCTGGCTTTGACATACACACTAATCACATGGTCCCAACGATGTACTTAATCTGGCTGATCCAGTTTCTTTCTCTGACTCAGAGGATTACCATAACAGTTCAAGAAAAAAAAATCTAAAACTCTTTATTATAAAATGCCTAAAAAAATAGCAGACGCTTAACAAATATTTGTTTCCTTTCCCTTCTCCTCAGAAGTCTTGGGATTCATTAGATGTAATCACTCACCACCTTTCTCTACTAATTTATCATCTAACTTAAAAGAAAATATACCATTGAAACACTTAAAGAATCGTCCCTGCTAGATCAAAGGATTTTTCATTTTCCCGTCTCTCTTTCTTTCTCTGAACCCAAACACACACAGCAAAACTCAATTAATCTTCTTTTCCTTAGTAAGAACGTCTTTGTATTTCTTAACTCTGTGCCCTCTTTGCAGAAGAAGCCTGTTAAAAAACATTTTTTAATTAAGCAGATATTAGCTGATCCTCACCTGTATTCACATTCATCTTCACAAAGCAATTATTTTCTCATAAAGCCTAAAAGTCATCAAGGGCAGATGCCTCTGAAGAATGTGGAGGAGCCGCACCCTGCTAAGGAGTGCCACAGTCCGGCACCCACAGAGTTGCCCTCGCCATGGTCTTGATATTGGAGGTTTTTGCTTAATTCACACACGTTACCTAATGCCTCAGTCTGAGAGTCCGATAAAATCTTTCAGTAGAATATCTATTAGATAATTGCAAACAGAAAAACAAAATCCAGTAGCATAAAATAAGACTGCTCATGGACACATTATCATCTGAGAAAAGTTCTGACAGTGAATCTGCTAAAATGCTAACAAGGACTCAGAATATCAAGAGCCAGTACTGTGCAAAGTGCTGGTGATTGTGAGCTCAAGGACACAGTGCCAGCCTTTCAGAAAGATACTAAATTAACAGCTAGTCATTACTGTGACTGAGATATACACAGAATACTCTGGGAGCCCAGAAAAAGGGTCCCCACTCAGCCTGAAGAAAAGTGGGATGTCAGGGAGAATCAAGGAGGGTATCCCCATAAAATGACATAAGGCACTGGCTCTGGTTCTTGGTAAATTATCTCTCATTTGACTTCTAATGTTTCTTATTTTTTTCTTTTAAAATGCTTTAAACCTCCTAGCCTGGCATGGTGGTGCATACCCATGGTCCCAGGTACTTGAGAAGCTAAGTTTGGAAAATCACTTGAGCCTGTGAGTACAAGACCAGTTTGAGCAACATAAAAAAACCCTGTCTTAAAAAAAAAAAAAAAAAAGTTAAACCTTTTGGAAAAATACATATTTATTCATACACACACACACACACACACACACAGAGAGAGAGAGAGAGAGAGAGAACTTGCTGTCCAATACTCTTTCACCTAACTGAATTTTCAAAAATTTTGAAAAACAGAAAACATCAGGCATTCCAAGGAACCCTGGGAAAATAAGATATAATTGGTAGTAATCTTTAAGAGTTGATGGTTACCAGAAATATTTTCCATGATTCCTAAATAATTTTGGCTCAAAAGTATTAAGATATTTTATTAATTTAGCATATTCTCAAAACTTTGTCGGCTTCACTACCATTTATTCCAACATGCCAACCCCAAGGACCTCTGTGGAGTAGTACTGGGCTGGTAGATAGTGACTGACCCTTCTGACTGGCTATGTGGTTTCAAGATGGACCCTGGCTTACTTCCAGATTCGGCTAATGCAAAGTCAATGCATTCCTTTGACTCCTCATACACCAACTTTTCCTTCTGCCACATCATATACTCTGAGAGAATGGGGTTGCTGGCACAGTTTCAAGTTATATCATTGATTCGAATCTATCCCCAAGCAAACCTGCTTTTCTTTCAGACAAATACTCCAGTGATCTGAACTGCAGAGGCAGTAAAACAACTCTGCATTTATGTAAGCATTCCCATCCCCCCAGGAATAGTTTTCTGTACCTACAAATACCTTTGAAGCAATGAAGAGTTTAGTAGGTTGGAGCCTTTTATTTGTAGCTTTCTAAAAAGAATTCCACTTAATAGAAATATGATGAATATGGTGCTCAACAATGACACCAACTGCTTAAATAAAGTGCATTCTATGCATAATTCTTACTTAATAGCAGCTACTTCATAAAACTACGGTAAAAGATAACATCCAATTTATACATCAGAATCAGCAAGGGTAGTGAGATGGGCCTTCAGGAAGAGCTGCAGGGGGGCCGACTACATCCTCACTGTACTCTCTGCCCCAACCTTTTCCACCCTTGAGGCTCTCTGCCTTCTTTCTTCATGTCTCTTCTGAAATGCCCCCTATTAGAAAGGCTTTTACATGTTTCTTCCAAATAGCACTCATCCCTCTTCCTTGCTTTTGTTCTGCTCTTTCTGGCTTCTTCTCCTCCTCCCTCTCTTCCTTCTCCCTTCCTTCCTTCCTTTTTGCATAGCACAGTGCTTACCACCAGGAACACCTCCTCTCTCAACATAACATATGCCCCAGAAAGCAAGGGCGATGTGTGTCCACCACTCTCCTGCCAACATCTAGCACCAAGTGGACATTTAGTAAATATTTGCCGTATTAATTTTTTAAAATTTTACTCTTCATTCACATTCAATCCTTGTATCTCCACACTAAAATACTAAAACCAAAGCACACTGAAGGTAAAAAAAAAAAAAAAAAAAGAGCATTTCCCAAGCTTCTCTTCTTCCTGATTCTTGCAAAGAGGAGCACCCAAAATCAAAGCTGACTGATGCAAATTCCTAAGAAGTTCTGCTAATACTATAAGGAAACATCTAGAATCACTTCTCACAGACCAATATTTGAAGGTGTTTTGGCTTAGTGCTTTTGACACTCTTTATTTTTTTTTACCTTTATTTTATCTATTTATTTTTATATGGTGCTGAGGATCAAACCCAGGGCCTCACACGTGTGAGGCGAGCGCTCTGCCACTGAGCCACAATCAACCCCAGCCCCTCTGACACTCTTAAAATGCATGGTTCTTAAAATGTTCTCCAAGAGTTTTTCTACAGAAGGAGAAATCAACAACAGTGCAAACTAGAAATGAGACAAATTTATATTGACACCCTTCCCAGCATCTAGGGCAATGGAATGGAGGAAATGCATAAGGCCCAACAATTATTAATGACACTGCATCCCTGGGCCTTATTAACCCTTCCATGCAGCCCCCATTTCATCAAGACTCCTCTGCAGTTCAGAATCTCTCCAAAAGCATTCACCTTCTTGAATGAGTCATTATAGGACCCTTTAAATTTTGTTAACTTTGGCTAAAGAGGAAACAACCCAGATGGGCACAGAAAGGAGATTTTTGATCCACTAAGTCATTGGGGTTCCAGAACCCAGTAAAAAGAGAGCTAGAAAGTGTAACTCAATAAGCAGTATAGTTCCTGATCCATAATTGCTCTTGGTCCATCCCTACAATGGAATGTACCATTGGACAAAAAAATTAAATATATACATAAATAAAAACATTAGTCCACAGAAGCTGAGGGGATTGAGCAGGCTTAATTCCAAGCCTGAGTATTCTATCCTGGCACTTGCTAACAAAGAGTTCTACTAAACTGTCTTCCAAGGGGCAATGAAGCAGAGCCTTGCAATTCTTTCAACAAGCTACTGAGAGTGGAGGCTAATTTAATGGGGCAGGGCCAAGTGCAGTTAGCAAACTGCACATCTGTAAGATGGAAATAAGTCGTCCAAGGCTTCAGCAGTAACTCTCCTGGCTAAGCAGCTCTCAAAGGGTTTCAAAGCCTTTCTCCTCCTAGGTGTGTAGCTGCCAAGGAATTCATTTCCATGTGCAGAAAAAGATAGGCAGCCAAAACATGGGCTTTCCCCAGTGCCCACTGGAGCTGCCAGAGATTGAGATATTGAGCTGTATCCAACCCTGTCCCTGGAGGAAAAAACACATGGAATCATGTTCAACTTGTTATTAACCTATGTACCTTTTCTAAGTCCCTTTCCCTTCGCCCAAACAGAAATCAAATCATGGTACATGGAGGGAGAGTGCCTTTCCACGTCAGCCTTTGAGTGTCAGGCTGCACAGGCTGCCTGAGTTCCATCACCGCCACATCCACTAGTTGCACACAAGAAGACAGGCATGGCTCTGGGAAACTAAAGTTTGCAAGACTTGGAAAAATGACCTTCATTCTAGGCACGGCTCTTCTTTAAACACACAATGGTTGAAACTCTTTGGCCCTATCTCATTTGATTCTATGCAACACGGCCTTGACTGAACTAAGTCTCTGCTTCTAGAAAAGGCAGTCCTGTGCTGAATTATCTTTGGTGTAACTGTTCAAGTCACATGGGAGACCAACTCAGGAATTCCAGCCCTGGGGTCGCCTTTTCACAACGTTCCCATCCTTTGATTATCAAATTTAGGGAGGAGAGAGGTGGCCCTAGTAGCCATTTGGGCCCCCCACGAAGGCCTGAGGTGGTCCCTTTCTAGCCCAGGGCTTATAAATTCTTAGGCAGGAGACATGTAGTCTGAAGTTACTAGTGGTCTCTATTTCCTTCCCCAAATGCTTCCCTTTTCTTCTCTCTCTCCTCTTTTATTTTTCTCACATTTTCTCACTCTTTTTCTTTTCCTCCCTCTTTTTCATCTCTTCTCAGATGGTCCTGCCAAATACAACTAAGGATGTTATTTAGACCCATTAGTGACCCATACCAAAAAAAAAAAAAAAAAAAACGAGAAATTGCTGCTTATCTTCAGTGAACAGAATCACAAGATTAGAGCTCGAAGCTATCTGAAGCACTTTCATATTGACAACATTAAGAAAGCTGTAACGTAAAAGCCAGGGACACTAAATGAATTCAGGATCACAAATTAAGATCCACAACGGCCTTCATGTCCAAACAGTCTAAGATACAGCTTTGTGTTGAACATTCTTCCATAAAAAGTTGTTACGGTTAGAGGAAGATAACAAAACCATGGTATTTAACTGATGAGAGCAGCATAATCCCTGAGATTAATGAAACTCTAGATCACAACTGTTAGCTATATTTTTGCTAAGCATGAGTAGCTCATGTGGTGAGGATCTACACTTCAATCAAAATATCTCCTCTGCATCCACTTGTGAACCTAATACTCAAAACAACCATGTGATTAACAAAAGCAGCCTCGTCCAGGAGGGTTGCCAATGGCAGGCAGAAGTGTGGCATATCCAAACAAATGAACATGCAAAGGTATCATTATGATGGGTGTTGTAGACATTTGGGATAAAAGGCTTTTAAGTAAGTAGGAGGTTTAAGACTGGGGACCAGTTGTAGAGGTCCTTAGGCTTAATAACCTCTCTTAGCCACAAACTAGATACAAGAAAGACCCAAATTTTGCACAGCATCTTCTTGTCCCCAAGTGGAAAGATCTGGTAGTGGATGCAGATTTTCTGTGTCAGCAGGAACTGGTAGGAAAAAAGTCAATTACCTCTCCCCGTCTACTATAATTCAGTGGAACCAGGACTGATACCCTCTTTCAGATGCAGAAAACTGTGGTTTTGAACAAGCACCTTGAACTTGACCTCCAGGAGTAAAACAGAATGTACAAGGTACCTAATATGGATGACTGAGTTTGGTCCCTCTCTGATGTATTACCCCATGGATGCTTGTCCAACTGAAGACTCATTATGGTATGGCTATAAGACACAAAACAAAACACTCTGATGTCCAATTTAAAACAATGTTCACCCCGCCTTCTCCTTCCCTTGAAAGGACATTGAAGGCTTTTTTATCCTAGGACAACACAAAGCAATACATTTGGAAACTTGTCATTTTGGGAGTGGAGATAATCAATAGGGCAGCAAAAACTGTCCTCAGCAATAATCTCATGGTGGAACAAAGCTGCTGGCTGCATCCAGAGTAAATCCAAGGCAAAAAAAAAAAAAAAAAATGGGCTAATCTTAAATGTGGAGCGAGAAGAGCTGCCACTCAAGAGTCCTGCTCAGTTGGCCTGTCAGGGGAGCATGCGGGGAGGAAGGAACAGAAGCAGAGTCTTGGAGAGCAAGAAAAAACAAAATCAAGAAATAAGGAAGCCACTTTTTTCACAAAAGGAAAAATGGTATCAAGAAGGACTGAGACAACGGCAAAATAAAGAAGTTGGCAATGTTGGTGCTCAGCATCCCCACACCTCTTTCTTCTTCCTAGACACGCTGGCCCTGTTGGCAGGTCCCGAGCCACTGAAGAGCAATGCCTGAGCCAGCAGGCATTGAGCTAGGCATGAACAGTGCAGAGAAGACCAGGAGGCCTTGCCTTGCCATGAGGTTCTACGTACGACTTTTCAACTTAATGAAATGTGAATGTGATTTGCATTCGGTTGAAACCACACTTTCAGTTTTGAATTCTGAACTTTTCCTGGGCTAGCAAAATGTGGCAGGATATTCTCTTGTGATCCTGGGCAGCAGCAGCTAACAGTAGCTCCCCATCTGCCACACTATCACCAGGAGAAAGAACTGAGACCCTAAGGTGGACTGTGTCGCTCATGTATTTGGTAGGTTAGGTATATTAAATTAATTTTCAGCTTCTGATATTTTCAGTTTATGATGGCTTTCCCTGGGCTTAACCCTGTCATCAAGTGAAGGAACATCTGTGCAGTCTCTACTCTGTAAACAAAGCCCCACCAAGAAAGCTGGATAAAGTCCACTGTGCTTCTTGTCTATTCCATCATGAGCACCACCGGCTGGGGATGTGGCCAACATCATACGAAAGGCCTGTGCCCCTAGACTGTACTCAGCACATCACCCCTTCCCAGGGGTAGTAGATACACTCACTATTTCGCCATTGGAGCTCCATTCCACTGACTTAAAGATGATGTCTACATAGAGCCAAAATGAGGAAAGCCACACAGCCTACTAATCTTTTATGCTTCTGTAGGAAGGATTTCACTATGTCCTTCCCAAAGACAAGATTTCCAGATAGAGAGTTTGAATGCTGGTTCTGGGGTCACAGCATGTATGTAAGGGCAGTCCAAGCCCAGCACTTGTCCTAATCCCTTCAGGCTGCACTCCCAAGTGACATCCTGATTGCTACATTTTGTATATTGTTCATCTCAAGCTTTTAAAATTGCTTCTACTCTAGTAATTTCACCTGTTATGGCTGTTAGAGCTTTTTTTCTTATTTGGATCTTAGAAGTGATGGCTTTTTCAGAAACTTTCCTGAAAATAAGGATTTGCTTGTTCTTGCCTTGCACATCCCTGATAGATAATCAGCAGGCAATCTCCTTGTGTTTGAAGGACATCATCTAACTGCAGTTTTAGGAAGCATGCAACTGACCTCCAAAATCCCATTTGCCCTTTGCTATTTACCTACCCCACATTGCATTGCAACTAATCAGAGATAATTCATCATTTTCATCAGAAAAGAGATAAGATTCCCCAGGTGAGTTCTCTTTCTCTCATTCATAAGGTTAAGTAAGGCAGGTGGCCTACATAATTCTCATCAGATTTTCTTCTTGTATACAATCAAGGGGATCAGAACACCGTGCAGGATTAAAAATAGAACAGTCTCCCAAACAAAAATAAAAGGCAGGTGATACAGTCTTCATCGGCTCATCCTTATGCACTTGAGCAACAAATAGATGCACAGCCTTTCACAATGCATCCTGTTGCAATTTGGTTGATACAAAAGGCTCTGTAATTGCTCTCTGAAATTTTGACTTGTTTTGAAAGGTTAGTTTTAAAAAGAGAACATTCAGGAAATGCTTCACATTCAAAGACCCTCTTGCCACTATTCAACAGAAACTACCAAGTGCCTTACATATTCCTTTCAACAATTTCTAGGCAGAGGAGGCGAAGATTGCCTTGATTAGTACCAAATAAAACCCACTTCTATCTCCACTCTCCATCCTTGGGAGACTCTCTCCATTAATTACAGTGGCTGCCCAAGACAGTGGGCAGAGATGCAGCACCCATTACAGAACCAGGACAAGGACAGTTTTCAGAAAGTACCCCTGAAGTCCATGATGTGAATCTACAACGTGAACCAAACAAACAGCTCTACTATTAAGAATAACCTACGGGAGATTTCAAATGCTACCCCCCCCCCAAAAAAAAAAAAAAAAAAAAAAACCTCCAAATGCCAGTCTCATGCCTTTGTTAAGTCATCTGGAAAATGCAATTTAATTCCAAAGAAACTTACATATGGTAGGAATGAGCAGGTAGAATAAGAAATATAAGACACAATCCTGATTTTTCAAGAAGCATAGGACAGCAATATTATATCCAAGTGGAAAGAGCAAAAAGATTTTAAAGGTAGTAGGTTGTAATTTTTTAAAATAAAGAAATAATATGAATGATATGTGTTAGTTAAGAACATATCTTTTAAAGGAATTAAATACCTGAGTAAAATGTATAATTTATTTTTTAGAAAACAGCCAGCTACAGCAACCGCTAGGAATTTTAAAATACATGACACGAAACAACAAAACTCCTTGCTGTAGAAGGTGTCATAAATTCACCTCATCTTTGAAAAAACATAAATAAAAATTTAAAAAACAATCAGTTACCTAGGCAGAACTATAGTTTGAAGACACGCCTCTGGCCAACAACCTCAAGACCACAAGATAAAGGTGAAATGCGGGGTTGTAGGGCAACATTATATTCTGTCAACCAAGAGGGCTCAGCCTACACTCAAGTACAAGCCAGTGTAACTGAAAGGAGACAGGAACTGGACATCCTCTCTAGAGATGAACTTTTCTGCTTCTAGCCCCATAATCTGCAAGGCTCTACTGCTATGATAGAGGAAGTTCCTGTATAAACACAATAAGCAGACTTTATCATGCATTTCTGACCACAAAATAAAATGTAAAGAAAATGTCCCAAGAAAGTGTATACATAGGGCCTAGGGGTGTAGCTCAGTGGTGCAACACATGCTTACCATGAACAAGGCCCTGTGTTCAATCCCCAGCACAAAAAATTTTAAAAGTTCACACACACGTTTTCCTACGCACACATACATATATACACACATGGAAGGGAGGGAGAGAAAAGGGAAGGGGAGAAAAGCAGGAAACTAGGAAATATAAGATAAAATAAAAATGGTGATTGGCAAGCACATATACAAGTCAGGTTTGCCCTGGGAGCACACTGAAGATCAGGCCCTTCCCATGGTAAAGCAGCAGAATTGAGACTTGTGCAGTAAACCAAGACCCTTGAAAGTTGCTAAAACTGATCCATGTCAGGCCTGTTCCCAAGATCAAGGACACAAGAAATGCAAATCTCGGAGGAAAGCTCTCAGTTTAAGCTCTCAATATTGCTCTAATTTAAGTTAGCCAAATACAAGCTCTCAAAAGAATTCTTCAACTTAAGAAAACAAAACAGCATAAATGTGTGTTGGCAGAATTAATGAACAATAGAACTACATCTTCAATTATCAAATATTTAGTATTCTCAAATACAGAACACTACTGTATATAAAATATTTCATGTAATAAAATGTGGGATTAAAAACAAACAAAAGAGAACTTAAAAAATAAAAAACCAGGAGGATTTGCAAACTAGCCAAAGACTAATTTTGGAAATCAACAAGGAAAATACAAAACATTGAAATTAAAAACTCAATGGATGGGTTTAACTGCAGATTTACATAAAGAGCATCCTGATAAGAGTTATGAAAAAAAAAAGTGATCAGACTGCAGTAGAGAGAGATAAAGAGATGGAAGATATTAAAAGGCCACTAATAATCAGGGAGAGTGGAATAAAAATCAGAGAATGGAGATGATGCAATTTTGAGATACAATGGCCAAGAATTTTTTCAAATTGATGAAAGACACCAATTCAAAGAGGAAGAAGACAAACTCTATCCCAAGCAAAAGAAATAAAAAGTATGCCACATCTAGATACATTGAAGTGAACACTGTGGAATTCCAAAAGCAATGACGAAGTTATAAAAGCAGTCAGGAAAGCGATCAACAATGAGACTTCAGACTTCTCAATGCCAACAACTGAAGTCAGGAGACAGCAGTTACTCTCCAGTGCTAGGAGAAAATAACTGGTAACTGGAGTACCCAATGAAGCTATTTTTTAAGAGTGAGAACAAAATAAATGTTTTTTTTTTCTTATAAATAAAAACCAAACTTGCTATCAACAGAACTTCACTCAATTAAAGAACATATTTAAGGAGAGAAATGAACCTAGACAGAAGACTTGACTACAAGGAACAGGAAAGTTGATATATACATAGATAATTTTTTAAACTTCTTTTGTGGTAGTGCTAAGGGTTGAACCCAGGGCTTCAAGCATGCTAGGCAAGTGCTCAACAACTGAGCTACAGCCTCAGCCCTATTATGCAGGTATTAAATTAGGATATTTAAAAATGTGTGTATAAAATGATAAACCTACTATACTGTGTGGTAACAGAAGTTCAAACTTGGGCTGGGGTTGTAGATCAGGGGTAGAGCACTTGCCTAGCACATATGAGGCACTGGGTTCCATCCTCATCACCATATAAAAATAAATAAATAAAATAAAGGTATTGTGATAAATATATATTTTTTTTTCAGAAAAAAGTTAAAACTGAAATACTGCACCATAGCATATATGTCAATTGCTCATATTATTTAGAAATGGAAGTTATGATACTGCTTGACTTAATTCAAGGAGGGCAAGAGTTGGGGGTGGGGGCCCCTACTTACTTGGACTAGCCCCAAGACTCCTCTTCCCTCCCATCCTAACCCTTTCTAAGCCTGCCCCTCCCTGTCATGACTGGGTGATGTGACTGGGTTTGGGGGAAGTCGACCTGTTTTCTAACAGAGTGAAATTTCTGGAAGGGTCCCATGGCCCCTGGAGGCAGGGTGGTTTCTCTGAGAGAGGAAGAGAAGCTCTGGGCAAAGAAAAGTCTTCCAGTGGGAGGAAACACAATGTTTTGGCAGCTGAAAATTTCAGCCTGTCTAGAAAGTAATCTACTTATCCTAACTCGCAGGCCAGGCGTGGCTTTGTTTGTGGAGGGCTTTGTTGGGGCAAGGTATTGTTTGACTTCAGCAAACAGGCTGGGAGATTAGTGATTTATAAAGTTACTGCCTGCACTGGTAGGCCAAGATGTGCTGGATTTTGCCAATAGAGAGGATTGGGGTGATGGAATGAGGTGCCATGAAAAGTTTATATTCAACTGGGAAAGTCCAATTCCCTCCCGAGATTTTTCTGGTAGCTGCTCAACCTGTACCGACTTCTGAGAAAAAACATCCCAGCAAGACTATACATCAAAGGCTTCCTTGATTTGAGTGTTGGTTCTGGGCTCTAGGAAAATTACCCAAAGAAGCTTCTTGTGTCCATATCTTAATCACTTTTCCTGACAACTTGGGCAATGGGGTAGCAGGTGAGGAGGGACATGAGAAAAGCATTCAGGACTAGCGACACCAAAACTAGAACCTAACTAGTGGAATTCAGGCTCCTTTTCACATAATCCTAAAGCAAACAAATAGAAAGGTCAATTGGCCAGAGAAAAACGGCCTAACACATTTCTATGTTGGGTGCAAATTATTTATAATCTGTTACTTATATAATCTGTATGTCTGATGAACTTCATTAGAGGAAGTAGCTAGCAGTAATAATTACTGTCCTGCTGCCACAACTTCAGAAGCATTAGAAGTGATTCCATTCTTGTGGGTTGCTAAGGACAAAAGCTGTTGCCTAGTTGAGAATCCCAGGTTACTCCAGCATGCACACCTGTTCATGGGATCATATGATCCTCATTATATAATGTGTTTTATAACCCCACCTAAAGAGCAGACCCAGGCACTTAACGCCAAACACACCATCACCTGGGTTTCCCACATGCATAAAGTTGCTAAGTGTTGATCTCAATTATCTGCTATACTCAGAGAAGACAATTTTCTCTGCTCAACAGAAATACTGTTGCTGATAAGTACAAGGCAGTTTGCCCCAGAACCAAAGAGAACAATATATTGTCTCCTCCAAGAAGTACTGCAGCCATGAGCCACAACCTTGGAGAGGTAGTACAGTGAAGAATTAAAAAGAAGAGATAGTCTTTAATGTTTTCAACAAATGGAGTTCATACTTCAGAAAATCAGTAAATACTTACAAGAGTTCATGGTGCTGCTTGGTTATGACAAAAAAAGAATAGCTCTTGGATTCCACAGGAAAGAGTCCATAGGTATAAAAGCATAAAGCAAATGAACCAGTGGGTCCTATTGGCCAATCCCATAGGGCTGTTCCTAAAAATGTGCTTCTAGATCAGCCAAAACCTCGTGAATTCTTGGGGTGAAGATTCATAAAGTCCTTAGAGAGCATTTTTTTTAAAGTTCTTTTCTTTCTCCCTTCCTCCCTTTCTTCCTTCCTTAAATCATTACATGAAGGCGAAAATTACCCGATTAGCACCCTCCCCTCCACACACCACTTATACAACTTCAATTATGTACAGACCTTCTTTAAAGAAAAAAATGTTGCCTTGGATTCCTTGGTGCTAATTCTCATTATTAGTATGTTAGTTAGAAAACAACAAACATAAAACCAGGGCCAAGATCCTTAGATACATGGGCCTAACCTCTAAATAAAAGAATGTGCATAAATAAACACAACCCAAACTACAAGACTGATAGTGTTCACATCAATCATACAAAATTAACATGCTAGGTGATGCTCTGCTTGGAATCACACTGTTGCTCCAGTGAGACAGACAGATGGTACTAATCACTGTGGTGTGGGTCCTTTTGATCTCAGCAAGTATTTCCTTCCACATTTCATGAGATGATTGGATTATTCCACCATTTACCTTAAAAGAACCTTTCTTCATCAGCCTGCTCTGTGCACATTTGGTCTCTGGATATGAATATGTTTGGGATCAGCCCACTCCGATTATTTCTTAAGACCCTCAATACTAACAGTGGTTCTACTTGATGCTATTTTGGCTTTAGTCCCAGGGACTGAACCCAGGGGTGCTTAACCATTGAGCCATATCCCCAGACCTTTTTTATGTTTTAAGACAGGGTCTTGCTAAGTTGCTTGAGGCCTTGCTAAGTTGCTGAGGCTGGCTTTGAACTCACAACCCTCCTGCCTTAGCCTCCCGAGCTGCCAGGATTTTAGGCATGTGCCACCAAGGAGTGAACACAGAGCCCACTGGTGTGTCACTTGTTCTAGAACTGAGTGCTCCTTCACAAGCCCCCAGCCCCCTCAATGTGACCAGTTTTCAAAATAAAGGAAATGCAATAGTTAAGACCTTGGGTAGGGAAGAGGTGTGAAATACGATCCACACTTGAGACTGAAACAGACTCTCCAAAGCTATTGTGCAAGGGTGCTTTTTGTTTCCCGTGTTTGCCATTAGCCCCTCCACATCACCAGCCCTAGATTCACAGTCTGCCCTGCTCTGTGTCCCAGGAGGGTAACCCCTGAAGACAATGTCAACCAGGTTCCTGTGGTTGAACCAGGGCATGTCTGTTTGGGTCAACCGTTGGGAGGCTCTGACAGGAAACTGGAGGGAAAGAGGAGAGGGAGGTTGAGGTGCCCCCTGGGGCTTCCCACCTGCCCCAGTCCCATGTCTCTGGGGGAAGCTGCATCCCTCCACAGCCCCAGTCCCCACGGGCTCTGCTTTGTCCATAGCTACAGCTCCTCATAAAGCATTATGTCCTTCCTTCTGTCCCCTCAGCCTAGGGCTGGCATGGCTTTCCATGGCTGCAGTTCTTTGTTCTTCAATGCTGCCCAGGGCAGCCTTCCATTGAGCCCTCTTCATCTGAACCAGTGGAGTGCACTGTGCGACCTGCTGGAACCATCACCGTCATCCGACTTGGTCAGACAAATCAGCACTATGTGAACTCTAAATGGCTGATTAGACGCTCAAAAATTAACACTCTAAAAAAGAAAAACAATCATACTCACTATCTCTCAGAAAAATAAACCCATGCAAACCCATGAAGGGAAATCATAAACAATGGAAGCGTTTTGTCGGGTTATTGTTGGTGGGTTGGTTGGTTTTGTTGTTGTGGGATTTTTGTTGTTGTTGTTGTTATCTGGGTACTAGGGATTGAACCCAGGGCACTTCACCATGGATCTACATACTGAGCCCCCCATCCCCTTTTTTTTCTTTAAACAGGACCTCACTAAGTTACTGAGGGCCTTGCTGAGTTGCTGAGGATGTCCTCAAACTTGTTATCCTCCTGCTTCAAGTGTCCCGAGTCTCTAGGATTACATGTATGTACCACCATGCCTAGCTTGAAAATGGTCTTGACTCTCTAAATCCATCTTGAAAAATCCACTTAAGAAAAAAATGCCTTGGAAAGTGAAGTTTATTACATTATCATCTATAGCAGAGGATATTTTGGAAATAAACTAAGTGCCCAGCAGGAAGAGAACCATTAAATTGTGACATATCAACTTGATGAATTATGAGGCTACCACAAAATATTACTGTTAAAAATCTGTGTAGCAGGAAAAAAAAAGTTTAAATCAATAGTGATAAATAAACAGATATTTGAACATGCATCAGAATTTTGATTATGTAAAATACATATGAAGGCACCTAAAGCTGGATAAAATTTCATCAATGAAATTTTGTTGGAGGACTCAAATTTTAAGTACTATATATTTCTTTTTTAAGATACCCTAAGAAATAGCCCCGGGTGCAATGGTGCACGCCTGTAATCCCAGCAGCTCAGGAGGCTGAGACAGGAGAATTGCGAGTTCAAAGGTCAGCCTCAGCCAACAGCAAGGTACTAAGCAACTCAATGAGACCCTGTCTCTAAATAAAATATAAAATAAGACTGAAGATGTGGCTCAGTGGTCAAGTGCCCCTGAGTTCAATTCCTGGTACCCACCCCACCCCCCAAAAAATGATAGCCTAAAAATAAGGCAAAAGAAATAAAACCAAGTGCATAATATAATATCCATGGCTACAGCTACTGATAGCAGGGTGCATTCTGGGAGACAGGGTCCTCAAGACTAATTCTGCCTTCCAATCAACAAGCAGCTATAACAGGACATTCAACCTCAGTCTCCATTTCTTACCCCTGCAGTAATATGACAACTGACCCACTCATAAAAATGTGAAGTTAATAAAATGTGACTGCAAAATGGTTTTTGTTTTCATATGCATCCCTTACTGTATGTGTTAACTGTCTGCTGACTCTAGCTGAGATAATTTAAAACAAAGGCATTTTCTTAAACAATTTGGTAGCGCAGTGCTTGTGAGCTATATTTCAGAGACTGCACACTTTCATTAGGAAGGGGTAAGATGAACATTGTCATTTGGGGGCCTTCATTGGAGGTTTTGAAATATGTTTCATGTGCCTCCTTAAAGAGACCCTATTTAGCAGAGTGATAACAGATTGATGGCCATGACCTTCTTCACATTCTTCTAACTCCTTTTCAAAGAAATCAAGGCTCTTGCTGCTCGAGTCTATGGGCTGGGTGCCAAGGTGATGTAATGAGGGCTACATATCATCCCTCACTCTCAAGATCATCATCCCAGTTCACCATGAATGTGTTAATGCCACCAAAGAACATGTTGAGGGAGGAGTAAATCCAAGAGAAACATGCTCTCCCCATTCCCAAGGCCTATTTTTTTAAATAGCGGTTGTCAAAAAAATAACAATGTATTCATGTTGAAGACAAATATGACATTATATTGACATTAGAACAAAGTGTTTTACAGACCTAAAGCTCTTTGTGTCTTAATTTAAAACTGATGATTTGATAGCTTCCTAAATTATACATTTTCACAAGCTTTCCCAATCTAAAACATTCATTGGTCTAGAATATATATATATATATATATATATATATATATATATATATATATATATATATATATATATATTTGAAATATTGCTATTTCCACTTCACAGCGAAGCAGATGATAATTTTCTTTAATTACACATTAATTCTAATGTATTACCTGGATAGGCTGCTATTGTTTTAGCAGGGTAAGGATTAATGGGCAGGTGCTTTGCTATAACCTGCCTGAAAAGAAATAGAGAAATTATACATGATTCATTTTCTTACTTCTCTGTACTGACTAGTATTAATAACTGTGCCAGCTTACATTTATAAAACAATTTTCAGTTTCAATGTGTTTTCCTATCTGGTATTACATTTTCCTGGATCTTTTACCTTTGATGGATCCTTCCAAATAATACACAATTCCACTGTTTTTCAATTTTCTGATGTCCAAACCCTATTGGGGTGGGGTATGGGATTGTATCAGTGGAATACAATAAGAGGTAGTAAACTAATCTTGGTGTTTGGAGACAGACATGGGTTCAACTCTCAGCTGAACCATTTGCTACATGACCTTGGATGAATTACTCTATCAGTTTTGTCATATTTAAAATGAGGGAAATATCACCTTGTAACAATGGCCTTTGGGAGGACTAAATAAGATGTAACTTGGGCTGGGGATATAGCTCAGTTGGTAGAGTGCTTACCTTGCAAACACAAGACCCTGGGTTCAATCCCTAGCACCACATAAATAAATAAGTAATAAGATTTAACTTAAGGATCTCATTCCTAGCTAGCACCTAGCAAGTACTCAACAGCTAGAACAGGTATTGATTGCTATTACTAGCATCTATTTCTATCTGCATTAAATATTTTCTTTCCCTGTCTGATTTATTTTATTTAAAATATTTGGATTCAGAAAAGTATGGAGGAAGTGGGAAAATCAAGAAATATCAAAGTTAGCCTCAGAAGGTACTGTATCAGTTCAATCTCAGATACTTTCTATCCTCAGGGCCTTACTTGAGTAAACAGTACACAAAAATCCATCCATTTCCTTTCTGTTGAGTTGGTGTGAAGTTAATAGGACTTTGTATAAATCCAGTATTCATCAGTTGGTATTCCAATACTCTAAGCTTCCTATACCTAAGAAAATATCTCAAACAATTAATGTCCTTTGCTTACTGTGGCAGCCAACCTCCACAAGGGCCCCCAATAATTCACCTCCTGATATTCAGACCTTTGGAAGTCCCCACCCTCAACACATATGCTGAGGCAGAGATGGTCAATTACATGGACAATTAGAATTAGACTGAAACAATGATGTGTGACTTTGGAAGCTAAGTCAAACTGGAGTTTCTTCCTTGGCCTCTTGGATCACTTTCTCTGGGGAAAGCTAAGAACAAGGAAGAAACCTACATAAAGAGAGGCCAACATGCCAGCACCAAATGCCACCTTAGAAATAAATCCTCCATCCCCAGACTGCAGCCAGATCAATATCTGCCTAAAACTGCATGAGAGATTTTGGTCCAGAACTGCCCAGCCAAGCAACTTCAAATTCTTGAATCACAGAAACCATGACACATAATGAATGATTACTGGGTTTGTTTTTTTTTTAACCTCCAAATTTTGGAGTTCTTTTTTTACGTAGCAATGACTAATTATTGTGGTAAAAAGGGTAATTTAGCAAGAATATGAATTGAAGTAACTTGTCCCTTCACCATGTAGCTACATAACCCAAAGAACGTAGCCAAACAGTGATGGATGAACAACACAGCCCTGTTCTACAAATGGAAGTAGTTTTAATGTAGAGATCACTCTCATATTCTAAGCATAACTACTTCACACCTGAATAAATGATCAAAATCCCACACTAATGTCAAAAGTCTTTAAAAAATTGTATATTTGGGATTTCATTAAAAAATGTAAATTCCTTATATGAAAAACTGTAAATGAACTAAAAATCTAATAACTAATGAGGAAAATTATCAGCAATGTAGGATAGAAAGGGTTACTACTCACTATGTAAAAAAAAAGTATAGAGCAATAAAAAGAAACCATTTAATAGTAAGACAGAGAGTAGACGTGTCTGAGAGATTTAAATTAAAAATGCTCAGTCCAAAAACTGAGCTCTTGAAGGGCATGGTGGCACACCCCTGTAATCCCAGCTCAGAAGACTGAGTCAGGAGGATGTGGAGTTCAAAGCCGGTCTCAGCAACAGTGAGGTACTAAGTGACTCAGTGAGACCCTGTCTCTAAATAAAATACAAAATAGGGCTGAGGATATGGTTCAGTGGTTAAGTGCCCCGGTACCTACCCACCCCACCCCCAAAATCTGAGCTCTAGAGCACTCTAGCATTTAGAATAAGAAAGAGGAGGATTCAGCAAACACCAAGGAGTGGCCACTGAGACAAGAGGAAAATAAGAAAACTCTAGAGTCCAGGAAACCGACTACCAAAGAGAGTTTTAGTCCACTTTCTGTTGCTAGTAACAAAATATCACAAATTTATAACACAGTTATAAAGAAAAAAGGATCTCTCACCATGCACAAAACTTAACTCAAAATGGATCAAGGACCTAGGAATAAATCACAGACTCTGCATCTAATAGAAGAAAGAGTAGGTCCTAATCTGTATCATGTGGGATAAGGCCCCAACTTCCTTAATAAGACTCCTATAGCATAAGAATTAAAACTAAGAATCAATAAATGGAATGGAATCAAACTAAAAAGTTTCTTCTCAGCAAAAGAAACAATCTGTGAGGTGAACAGACAGCCTACATCCTGAGAGCGAATCTTTACCCCTCACACATCAGATGGAGCACTAATCTCTAGGGTACATAAAGAACTCAAAAAGCTAAGCACCAAAAAAAGAAATAACCCAATCAACAAATGGGCCAAGAACCTGAACAGACACTTCTCAGAAGAGGATATACAATCAATCAACAAATATATGAAAAAATGCTTATCATCTCTAGCAATCAGGGAAACGCAAATCAAAACCACTCTAAGATTTCATCTCACTCCAGTCAGAATGGCAGCTATTATGAAGACAAACAACAATAAGTGTTGGTGAGGATGTGGGGAAAATGGTACACTCATACATTGCTGGTGGGACTGAAAATTGGTGCAGCCAATATGGAAAGCAGTATGGAGATTCCTTGGAAATCTGGGAATGGAACTACCCCTTGACCCAGCTATCCCTCTCCACAGACTATACCCAAAGGACTTAAGAACAGCATACTACAGGGACACAGCCACATCAATGTTTATAACAGCACAATTCACAATAGCTAAACTGTGGAACCAACCTAGATGCCCTTCAGTGGATGAATGGATAAAAAAAAAGTGGCATATACACACAATGGAATATTACTCAGCAATAAAAGGGAACAAAATCATGGTATTTGCAGGTAAATGGATGGCGTTGGAGAAGATAATGCTAAGTGAAGTTAGCCAATCCCAAAGAAACAGATGCCAAATGTTTTCTCTGATATAAGGAGGCTGACTCACAGTGGGGTAGGGAGGGGGAACATGGGAGGAATAGATGAATTCTAGATAGGGAAGAGGGGAGGGAGGGAAAGGGAGGAAACAGGGGATTAGCAAGGATGGTGGAATGTGATGGACATCATTATCCAAAGTACATGCATGAAGACACGAACTGGGTGTCAACCTACTTTATATACAAACAGAAATATGAAAAATTGTAGTATATATGTGTAATAAGAATTGTAATGCATTCCACTGTTGTGTATTTTAAAAATAAAATCAATTTAAAAAAGATAGAAAGAGAAAAGGTTTCTTTAGCTCAGAAGTTGGTTTCTTTAGTTTCAGAAGCTGGAATTCCAAATGTCGTGGAGCCAGCTGTGGTGAGGACCCTGTTGCAGGTGGTAACATAAAGGCAGAAGCACATGAGAGAGGAAGAAATCACACCACAAGATGAGAAGCCAGAGAAGAATGTAGGAGTAAAATTCAGGCTCTTATACCAACTCACTCTTGTGAAAGCTAACTCAGGAGCTCTATGAGAATTTTCTTAATCTTCTAAGGGCAGTGCCCCCACTGACCTAAGAATCTCCCGCTAGGCCCCTCCAACTCTCAGTCTGGTCACACAGGGGAACAAAGATTCTAGCACATGAATTCTTGGCGGACAAACCACAGCAGAGAAGGCGATAAAATATGCCAAAGCCTGCTTACAAAGTCAATAAGATGAAAACTGAAAGCGTATTTGATTTTGCCACACGAACCACTGTTAATGGCACATGATCCAATTCCTCTTCCTTTCGTCAATGACTGCTTGAGGACCCATCACACAGTACTTCTTGAACTTAGTTTTCATCCTTTTGTGTTATAACCAGCAATATGTTATGACTGCTTATGCAGCTTGTCCAGGTTAAATCCAATAGGAGGAAAGAGTTGAAGAAGTCATATTAAAATCCATTAAGTGTCAGAATATGGCACACCAGCAAATTAGTGATAAATATTAGGACACAGCTCAAAGACTCTGACTAATAACTACAATAATAATTTTGACTTCTTTACACCTACAGCAGTCCGGATAGAGTAGGTTATGCTGTCATAACAAACAACGCCACAACCTCAGTGATCTGACACAGTCTACGTTTATTTCTTGCTTATTCAAAGCCCACTGTGGATCTTGGCACCTGTTCCAGATAACTATCTTCTTTGTGTTGTGTTTGCACTCCAAACAGCTCTAAACTGTACAAACACATTACCATAATCACCACAGCAGAAAAGAGAGTCCTAAAGGGTCTCCCACCAGCAATTAAATGGTCTGGTATGGAAGTGACTCATGTTCAACCACAACCCACTGTCCAAACGCATCACCTGCCCAATCTCAGGGGGAATCAGGAGAAGAATCTTCCCATGTGATTAAGTAGATCGTAGAAGAGCATGACAAGTCTCCCCACAAGCAGGATTTCAGTTCTTCAAAGGATCTGACATCTAATCATACATTTGACCACCAAGACTTCCCAATAAGGTAGACACAGGCATTATCAGAATCTCCCTTTATAGATGTAGAAACTGGGGCATCAAAAGTTTCATCAACTTACCTAATTAGTGGTAATATATAATTTAAATCTCTGTAATGAGGATTGCCTCCCAGTTTTATAAGCTTTCTTTCCACAAGTCCACCTTGACATTAACTGGTAGAAAAATCATTTGGGTCACTGATATCTGAGGTTATCTTGGTATATACAAAATATAAAGAGAATAGAACACTACATAATTCTCTAAAGTACATTGTGCAAAATAGGTCCCTTTGAAATAGCTGAGATCAATCCTTTCAGACATATTTTTGGCAATGACTAGCTAATGCTTCAAATGAAAGTCAAAGGGGCTTAGAATGGAAGAAGGCTCGGGTTTTCCTAATAACACTTGAGTCTCCTGTCTCTGCATCTGTCACTGAAGATTAGCCCTCAGAATAGGTGTGTGTGAACTTCCTTCATGTTCAAGATGAACTCTAAGTTTCAACATTCCCTACAGTTCTAATTTGCAGGTTGCTGACAGCCAGTTTTAAGGAGACCAGGCTTTATGACTTCTGTGTTAAGCCTTAAGGTACAATTTCATCCTCCCAGATATGTGGGGTCTTGGTATGGTTTTATGGCAACAGGAAAAAGCTGTACTGGGAGATTTCTTTCTCATGAGTTACTTCATTCAGCAGCACAAAATGCCAACACTTTTTTTCCAAAACAATGTGTATCCAACCCCTAGATTCCTAGATCAAAATGAAATATCACTTGGAACGGAGATAAAAGCATTACTTAGAATGATAAGGCTTTTCTCCAAAGATGATATATTCCGAAAGAGAGTTCAAAGAGCAATTAGCTAAACTCTTATTTTCTTTCTTTCAATCCTTAAATTCAATACTATAATTCTTAAATTAAAAGTTGCGGGTATGTGAACAAAGTACTAAGCAAGAGCTTCAACTGGTATCAGGTCAAACCCTTGAAGTTCTGTCCACAATTTCCTTTTCCTTGGTTTATTGTTTCTGAGGAGAGAGGGAAAGGAAAGGAATTTCTCATGTCAAGATAAATGGCACAGGTAGCTGGGGTGTGGCTCAGCGGTAAAGTGCTTGCCTCCCACGTGTGAGGCACTGGGTTCAATCCTCAGCCCCTCATAAAAGTAAATCAATAAAATAAAGATGCTGCATCCATGCACAACTAAAAAATATTTTTTAAAAAAGATAAATGGCACATATATCCAAATCTCACAGTAGTCAACCAACTACCATTCCAATCCCAGACACGGACAAGCACATTTCAGTTCAAAACTCAGCATCTTCTTCTCCACACCTTATGTAGTAAAGACACTTATATTGTAAAATTAACTTAGTCTCCCAAAGGAACCCTACAGCTCATTCCAGGAAGTACTGGAAACTCTTCTCTGAAAAAATGGATAATACTTAGTCTTTGACTAAATGCTGCTATGGTTCTTTCCGACCACATAATAAAAGAATACCAAAAAGTGTTTATAAAATTCTATAAAACTGTTTCCAAAAACTCACTTTTTGTCTTTGTTAGAAAAAGCTCTACTCAGAGATGTAGCATGAGCCTTCAAAGAGATAAGTTAGGTCACACCATTATCTTTCTTGAAATATCTAAATGGTCTCCATCACCCTATTTAATAAGAACTCAAAATTCTTACCATATGCACAAAGCCTTATATGATTACCCATCCTCCGAATACTGTCTCTCTGATCTTACTTCCTACTGTTTCTTCCCTCGATTTCTTACCACATCTCATAGCCCCCTTGCTCTTCTCCAAACATACTAAAACCAGACTCTACTCTTATTATTACATAGCAGCATTTATCTTTCCATTTTCCTGTAGTGTCCGACTTACAGATAAACACTTGGTGTACTGCTTCCCCCCACCTTCTGCTTTCTGCTCAAATGTCACCTTTTCAAAAAATTGTTCTCATATACTATTCTACCCTATTCCATTTTCCATTGTTCTCTCTCCTTTACTCTGCCTTATTTTTCTTCAAAGCACACATCACTACCTGACACATAACTATTGGTTTATTGTCTGTTTCCACCCATAGAATATAAACCCCTTAAGAGGAAGAATTTTGTCTTATTTGCTCTTTTACACTTGACACCTATTTCATTGTCCATATTTAAAAAGCAATCATTAAATAAATGAGGGAAGGGTCTTCTCTGAATAATGGATGGTACTTATTCTTGGACTAAATGCTGCTATGGTTCTTCCGACCACATAATAAAAGAATACCAAAAAGTGTTTAAAAAATTGTATAAAACCGTTTCCAAAAAATTTAACTGCCTTCTAGAACAAAGTTCAAGACTACTTATACAAAAATATCCAGCACCCAACAAGGTAAAATCCACAATGTCTGGCATCCAGTTAAAGATTACAAGGCATAATAAAGAGCATCAAAAACAACCACAATAAGTAGAAAAAAAAAATGATCAACTGAAAACCCCAGAATTGGCACAGATGTTAGACTTAGCAGACAAGAATATTAAAACTATTATAACTGCACTCCATATGTTCAAAAAGTTAAGCAGAGATATATAAAAATTTTAAAGCCCCAAATAAAATGTCTACAAAAGAAAACCAGTGTCTGAAATATAAAATACAACAGACAGAATAAATGACTAATTAGACATTACAGAACAAAAGATTAGGAGTTTTAACAATAGAATAATAGAAACTATCTAAAATGAAACAGAGAGGAAAAGAAATTTTAAAATTGAGAAGAGCATTAGTGAACTGAAGGCAAACTTTAAGTAGTCTAAAATACATGGGATTGGAGTTCTCTTTAAAATAAAAGATGGGCAGTTTAATAATAATAATAATAATAATAATAGAAGAAGGGAGATAAGCAGAGCAAGTGGATAAAGGAGTGGGGAGAATAGGAACAAGGAAGGTAGTAGGAAATGAAATTCATCAAATTATGTTATATGCACATACAAATATGGCATGATTAATCCCACTATTATGTATAACTATTATGTACCAATAAAAACAGCTTTAAAAAAAACTAAGAATGGGGTACAGGAAATTTTTTCAATTTGATAAAAACTATTAACTTATAGATTTAAGATATTTAATGAACTCGGAACACACGAAAAAAAAATTATAGCGAGTTACATAGTAATAAGACTGTTTAAAACCAGTTATTAAAATAAGAAAATCTTTAAAGTAACAAAAGAAGAAGGGCACATTACACACAGAGGAACAATCAGCAGAAGGACAGCAAATTTCTTTTATCAGGAACAATGTGAATAAGAAAAAAGTTGAACATCTTTAAAGGATTGAAAGAAAATCAACCCAAAACTTTATACACAGTAAAAATGAAATAAAGACTTTTTCAGATATACAAAAGCTTTAAGATCTGCATTATAAGAACTATCAAAGGGATTTTTTTCAAACAGAAACTGTCACTGGGTGGAAATATGTTTCTACATAAAGAGCACCAGGAATGCCAATTACATGGATAAATATATATGATTTTTCTTATCATCAAATTCTCTTTATTAAATAATTGACATAAAAATAATACTAGTGTATTGTGTTTCTTGCATATGTATAAGTAAAATGCAGGACAAAATATTTAAAAGACTGAAGAATGGACTAGAAATGAAATTATACTATTATAATGTTCTCACACTATGATGTGACATAATATCACATCATTAAGGTGCACTAAGATAATTTTAAAATGTACTACAAACTGGAAACCAGCCATTAAATTAAAACAACAGGTCTAGCTAATCAGCCAACATAGTAGCTAAAACAGAATCATTAAAACAAACTCCATCCAAACAAAAGCCAGAAAAATAAGTAAAATGGGGAGCAAAAAACAAAAGTAAGCAATAGAAAGTAAGTAGCAAGATAAAAACTTAAAAGTAACCAAATTAGTCATCACAATCATTCTAACATGGAGACCAGAGGCTGACATTATTAGCCAGATACAAGAACCAACAATTCACTATTCATAGGAAACACACTTTAAACATAAACATAAAAAGGTTTAAAACCAAAGGAGAAAAAAGGATATTACGTGATATCACTAGTCAAAAAAAAAAAAAAAAACTACAGTGACAATATTGACATTAGACGGCATACATATCAGGACAAAAGATATCTCCAAAAATAAAAAAAAAATTCATAAAGATAAAGTGATTAATCATTAAGAGAACATAACAATGCTAAACATTTATGAACCTAAAAAACAAAAGTTTCAAATTATATGTAACAAAAGCTCATTGAACTTCAAAAGGACATAAATTCCTAATTAAATGTGGAAATATAAATACCTCACTCAATATTTAATAGAACAAACAGAAAAACAGTAAGGATACACTATCAACCAACTTGATTTAATTGGAAATTATAGATCACTCCACTCATCAAAGGAAGAATCAGAATTCTTTTAACATACAGTTGGAACCCACCAAGCTAGAATGTATTCTGTGCCAGAAACACAAAAACAAAAACAAAAAAGCCTACCTAGGTTAAAAAGATTCAAATCCTCTATGACTACAATGGAGTTAAATGAGAAATCAGTAACAGAATAACTCAGCTCAGGAAACCCTCAAGTATTTGGAGACTGAACACACTTCTATATAAACCATGGATCAAATATATTTAAAATATAACTAGACATGCAAATGTAAACAGGAAACATCAGAGTCTGTGAGACGTTGCTAAACAGAACTCAGTAAGAAATTTGTAATGATAGAAAAGTAGAAGAAATTGATCCTCAAAATAAGAAGAAAAGAAATTAAGGGTATAGAAGAAACTAAAGAAATAATGAAACCAAAAACCAATAAAGATAAAACTAAAAGTTGGTTCTTTGAGAAGCTCAATTATTTCATAACCTTCTATACAAATTATTAAGAAAACAAGAGAAAAACAAATTATCTATATTAGGGTTTGGCATAATGTATTCTTCAAATATTAAAAGTATAAAAAGGAACAAAATAAATGGAAAAATTCTTAAAAGACATAAATCACCAAAGCTTACTCAAGAAGAAATTAGTAACCTATGAACAGCTCTATAATAAATTGTATTTGTAGTTAAAGACCTTCCCATGAAGAAAACATTGGAATCAAAAGGCCTTACAGATGTATTCTACCAAAGTTTAAGGAAAAAAATTTTTTTTAAAAAAAGTGTTTGTTCTACACAAACACTTCCAGAAAAATGAAAAGTAGAAAGCATTCCCAACTCATTCCACAAAACCAGCATTACTCTAATACCAAAAGCAAAATAATAAATTATAAGAAAACTGAAACTAGCCAGGTGCACTGGCACATGCTTACAATCCCAGTTACTTAGGAGGCTGAGGCAAAAGGATCAAAAATTCAAGGTCAACCTCAGCAGATTAGTAAGACTCTGTCTCAAAATGAAAAAAATTTTGAAAAAATGTTCAACATCTCTAGCAATTAGAGAAATGCAAATCAAAACCACTCTAAGATTTCATCTCACTCCAGTCAGAATGGCAGCTATTAAGAATACAAACAACAACAAGTGTTGACAAGGATGTGGGGGGAAAGGCACACTCATACATTGCTGATGGGACTGCAAATTGGTGCAGCCAATATGGAAAACAGTATGGAGATTCCTTGGAGAACTGGGAATAAAATCACCCCACTTGACCCAGCTATCCCACTCCTCAGTCTATACACAAAGGACTTAAAAACAGCATACTACAGGGACACAGCCACATCAATGTTTATAGCAGCACAATTCATAATAGCTAAACTCTGGAACCAACCTAGATGCCCTTCAGTACATCTACTGAAGGGATAAAGAAACTGTGGTGTATATATACATAATGGAATATTATTTAGCATTAAAAGAGAATAAAATCATGGCATTTGCAGGTAAATGGATGGAGTTGGAGAATAGAATGCTAAGTGGAGTTAACCAATCCCAAGAAACCAAATGCCAAATGTTTTCTCTGATATAAGGATGCTGACTCCTAATGGGGATAAGGGGACATTGGAGGAACAGATGAATTCTAGATAGGGCAAAGGGTGGGGAGGGGAAGGAAGGGGGCATGGGGGTGGAAAAAGAAGTGGAATGAGATGGACATCATTACTCTAAGTACATGTATGAAGATACGAATGGTGTGACTCTACTTTGTGTACAATAAGAGATATAAAAATGTGCTATATATGTGTAATATGAATTGAAATGCATTCTGCTGTCATATATAACAAATTAGAATACATTCTTAAAAAAATAAAATGTGCAGAAGGCAAAAAAAAAAAAAAGGACTGAAGATGTAGCTCTGTGGTAAAGTGCCCCTGGATTTAATCCCCAGTACCAACAAAAAGAAAGAAAGAAAACTACAAACCAATATACTTCTTCATGAGCATAGATGTAAAAATTCTAAACAAAAATACTGTAAGATGATAATACATCACAACCACATATTTTATTGTGAGAATACAAGGTTGGTTTAAAATTCACTTAAAAGATTAAAAAAAAATACATGTTGTTTACCATACTAACAAAAATTAAAAACATGATTATCTCAAGAGACACAGAAAAATCATTTGATAAAATTCAACATCCATTTCTGATAAAAACTCTCAGCACACCAGGAACAGACTGAATGCTTTCCCCTCTCATGAGGAAAAAAGATGTCTGCCCTCGCCTCCTCTGCTAACCACTGTACAGGAGGATGTAGCATGATCTTGCAACGATTCAAGCCCAAGAAATGAAAGGTACCCACACAGAAGTAAAACTGTCTGTATTAGGGATACATGATTCATCTACAGGAAATCTGAATCCGCCCAAAACTACCAATTTTAATAAGTGATAGTAGGAAGGTTATCAGATATAAGACCAATATACAAAAAAAATCAACTACATTTATTTTTTATTTATTTTTTAATTTTTTATTGTTGGTTGTTCAAAACATTACATAGTTCTTGACATATCATATTTCACACTTTGATTCAAGTGGGTTATGAACTCCCATTTTTACCCCATAATCAACTATATTTAAATATGTCAGCACAAATTATCAGAAATTAAAATTTTGAAAAAAAAAATCATTTAAATGTAGGCGAAAACCTTGATTACTTTGGTTAGGGAAAGATTTCTTAGTTGTCACACCAAAAGCGAGATCCATTTTTCTCACTGTGGTATATAGATACAATGGACAATTACTCACCCTTAAAGAAGAAAGAAATTATGGCATTGGCCAGTAAATATATGGAACTGGAGAATATTATGCTAAGCAAAATAAGCCAATCCCAAAGAACCATATGTTTTCTCTGATATGCAGATGCTAATTCACAATAAGGTGGGAGAGAATAGAGGTATTTGGGGACTAAACAGAGGAGAGTGAGAAGAGGGGAGGGAGCATGGGAGTAGAAATAAGTGTAGAATGAATCAGACATTATTACTCTATGTGCATACATTATTACATGACCTGTGTAACTCTACATCATGTACAGCCAGACGAATGAGAAGTTATACTCCATTTATGTATGATCTGTCATGTTTAAGTAATTAGAACAAATAAAAATATTCAAAAATTCCTATGAAAATGCAAAGGAAACTAGGGTAGCCCAAACAATCACTTGATTTCAAGTCTTATGACAGAGCTGGGGCAATCAAGATGGCACAGGTTCATAGATTGGGGAGTTTAAGGGGTCCAGTAATAAACATGCATTGGAAATTAACTGAGTGACTGATTTCTGACAGATTTCTCACCATTCAATGGAGAAAAGGACAAACTTCACAGCCACAGTGCTGGAGCAATGGGATGTAAATTTGTAAAAAGTTGAGCTTAGATCCTTTCTTACCCTCTATGAGAAAAATAACTCAAAATAGATCATAGACCAAAAGGTAAGCCTGAAATTATAAAACTGCTAGAGGAAAAAATCTTGATTACTTTAGTTAAGGGAAGATTTCTTAGTCATCACCCTTCAGTTAGGAGAAATTTTTCTTGGTTGTAAAGCAAGATCCTTTAAAAAAAAAAAAGTTGATAAATTGAATTTCACAAAGCTAAAACTTTAGTTCTTAACTAAAAGCTTTTAGTTTTTAGTTACTGCTAAAAGTATATAAAGACAAAACAAAGACTGAAAGAAAATATTTTCAGAGCACATATCTGATAAAGGATTTGCCTAAGGAATACATAATAATGCTCAAAACTAAATGAGAAAACAATCCAACTTTTCAAAAGGGCAAACACCTCACCAAAGAAAGCATACAACTGGTAAATATCACATGAAGGATGCTCAGCCTCAATACCCCATTTCAGTGGAGAAATGCAAGTGGAAACCACAGGACAAGAGATTCACATGTTCTGGTGAAGGTATAGAAAACTGGAACTCTCAACACTGCTTGTGGGAACATGAAACAGTAACTTGGAAGACAATGTGGCTGTTTATCAAATAGCTAAGCCAATTTAATAAACTGTCACACTGTTTACACAGCTACCATATGATCCAGCCATTGCACAGTATATATCCATACAAAGACTTTTATACGAACGTTCATGGTAACTTTGTTTGTAATGGCCCAAAGCTGAAAACAACCCCCAATATCCAACAACAGGTGAGTGGCTAAGCCAAATTACAGCATACCCACACAATGGAATGTTGCTCAGCAGTAAAACAGAATGAACTAATGATATACACAACATGCACGAATCGCACGATAATTATGCTACGTGAACAAAGCCAGACACAAAAAAGTATACACCGTACCCTCAATATAAGCAGAAACCACTTTTGTGCCAGGATAAGGGGGCTGACAGAGAGGGACAGGAGGTAGGGATTTCCAAGGGGCAGAAGAAAGCATTCATGAGTGATGAATGTGTTCATTAGTATTAATGGTAGTGATAGTTGCACAGATGTATGCATATGTACAAACTTTGCAAATTATACACTTTAAATATGCACGGTTTATTGTAGGTCAATTATATCTTAAGAAAATCTGTTTAAAAAATAATAAGATGAGATGGCCTATTTGAGGCTGCCCTTTGGCCAATCTGAATTTTGGCCTCATTGCAAAAATTTCTTGAACAGCATTTAGGAACAGACTGACACTGTTAAGCTTAATGCCCTGTGAAATAGTCTAAACTAATTGTTTCAAAGGCCTGTGGCAGCAGTTTTCTGAGATTATATCAGATCACATGCTTTTTTTCTTTATGTAAACATAAGCTGACGTTGTCACTGGACGCCAAACAATGCTCCTACTGCAGTGATCTCAGCCATTCCAGAATGACAGCTGGATGTGTTATTTCACCAAAGAGGACTGAGAACAACGCCCTGAGTTCCCTGGGTTGGTATTTCACCTATTCCTTTACAGTGTGGCTTCTGCAGGAAAGTGTTCAACAGAGAAGGCAGATTTGAATCATTTGTGGATTGGCTGGTGTGTGTGCACTTGTGAGCGAGAAAGATGGACATAGAAAATGAATGAGATGGAGGGACACACAAAGAGACCCCAAGTCAAGGGGCAATTAATAAACGTATTTCGCTTCTGGAACTTTCTGCCTTTAATCCAGTCATTTCTTCATTACAGGAAAAAAATATGTGGGTGCTATTGCCTGACTTTTAAATAGCTCCCTCTCCTACATTTTGCAGTCCTACCTCAGGAATCCATGGAGTCTACCAGTCAATTTCTTAGCTTTTGTTGAGAGAACAAGCACACCCAAAAATGTGCACTCTTCTGCATTTAAACAAAAATCCCTCCAATCACAGTGCAAATGATTCCTTTTATATGCTTCTTAACATAAATTATCAGCAACCTATATTACTCCCTTTCTCACACTCAACAATTCCATCTCACACTGGGTCTCCCTATACTATATCAGTGCTGCGTACATTCAGTCCATTCTAGCGATAACCTGGATTTGACTAAAGCAATGAAGGTGGTCCAGCATTATGATTTACCTACTATTTTTAAAGGATGTTTTTATATATACTCATGTCTTTTTAAAATATTCCTTCACTTCTTTGAACAGAGAAACAGAATCCCTTGATAAAGGTAGAAGAACATAATTCTTAAAAAAAAAAAAAAGAAAGAAAGAAATACAATGAACACTACAGCCATAGGTAAATGCCTGCAGAATTTTCTGTAGAAGTCCTAGGTCTAGGCGCAGTTCTCTCTGGAGGCTGGTGTGTCTAACTAAGACATGTCTAGCACTTGCTGATTATCCCTTTTGACAACTGGTATTTCCTTCTTGGCTAGTGAGTTGGGCTAAATGAAAGTTAAGAGGAAATAACTGGTTACCTGTTATCATGTGCACCTCCTGTAATGATCTCATGTCATGAGAGTTCCTGCCCTCCAGGATCTCACAAAGTCTGTCACCTGAGACATGAGGCCAAGATGGGTTCAGGGTTCACATAAAAGTCTGACCTACTCTGATGCCTTGAGAGGAAGCATCAAGGCAGGGTGCTCATATGCAAACTAGAAACAGGTGCTCACTCTGGGCAGATGAGCCTTGTCTTGAACATGGCATAGAGAGAGAACAGTGCTTATTTTGATTATTTGACAAAGACCTTCCTTTCTCCAGGCCAACAGAGCCTTCTGCCAGGCAGCACATGAGTTGGATTTTGGCCCCACTTAACCCATTGGCTCAGTGCCCTTGTGCACAAATACCCGTAGTGGTTTGCCAAGCATGACCTAAGCTTCAGCAATTCCACTAGTTACTACTAAATTCATAATTCAGTGACAATTTTTAGGGCTACTTGTGGTGTCCCTTCCCCACCAATCCTAATTCCTTTTCATTTCCAGCTTTTGGGCTGTGTAGTCTCTCAACAGTACTTCTATGGAGATCCACAGGGGAATGAGTATACTGAAGAAAAGAGAGACCTTAGCAGATCCCTTGAGAATTCCAGATGTGCTCTGGCTTTGGTTCATCTCTTCCTGCCCTTGAAAGGCTGCATGAAAGGCTGGCCCTGATGGAGAGTCCCCCGTGCAAAGATGGCTAGGTTACTGACAGTTGCATTGACTGAATAATTAGCCAAATTTGAGATGTACATCTTTTGCCAATGGCAAGCTAATGAACGTGAAGTCAAGGTAGGTTATTGAAAGCAGCAGAATAACAACAGGGTCTATTGTTTAAGTAAATGACTTCTGACTGTCTGAAGACACACAGCTCTGCCCTGCAAAATCAGAACACCCACCAGGGTTTGTTCAAACAACAACAGTGTGGATTTTAAATGCCACAGAGAGCTGGGCAGCAGGAGGGCTCAGGAGCAGTATTAGCACAGAGAGGAAGCAGATTTTTATTTGTTTTGCTTCTTCCATTCTGAATGCTGGGTAACTCCCAACCCAGCCTGCATGATCATTTGTAAGAGGATTCTAAGACTTTTAGTAAGTTCAAAGAAGAATTCATTTAACCTTCTACAATAACTCACATAATGCTATCATCTGAAAACATTCATAGTAATAAGACAGACTTGGTTCACAAACACCAGTGGGAGTTGAGGCAGGGGATGAAGAGGAACTAAATTTGTCGGGGAATAAGGTACATTGACCGTATACTCTTGGATGGGAAATCTCCTAAAAGGTCCTCTAGCCCAGTTGTAGCACCCACTGCCCATGGGTGACGTGGCAGGGAGACATAGGGGAAAAAGCATGGGTTCTCCATGCCCAACCCCTACCTACTAAAGGTCAATGTCCCATCCACAGCAGCAGACCAGCCCTCTGCCTGCAATTCTGGCCATTCTTCTCTTAAGGCCAAAGGATATCAACCTGAGACCTGCATTTAGAAGACCCATAGAGCTGCTTTGGAATAGTAATTTCGAAAGAAGAGAGAAAAAAAGTCATCAAAGCCAAAAGCAAATTGGCCTCAGCCCATGAGTCAACGTCAACTGATTAGCAGTGACTGATTTGACCCCTGAGTTGAGAAGGATGCTGGACCCAGACCCAGGCCCAAAGGAAATGATGACAACTTTAAAATACAATTCAGCCCAGTTTAGACTGATGTACTCCACCGCAGCCTATCCCTCCCCGCAGCTTCCAACAGACGTTAATAATCAATCTCTCCCTAACAAGAAGTTGATTTTAAAAAAAATGTTCTCTTTAGAACAAAAATGTGAAACTGAACATAAAAAGGACAAATTGCTCACATAGCTCTGAGACAGGGGTATGACCACTCCTGAACACATTTCTATGTAAGGCCTGTATGAATCTAGGGAAATTACTTCTGGTGAAGCCTCTGGCCCCCTGTTTATTAAATATCACTCTGCTGTGCCAATAAGCTTACAAGCAACCTAACACTAACACAGGACAATCAGGTATAGTCTCATCTTAAGTACTAGTTCCTCTTTTAATTTGGGGGGAAAATAGGTTTTAAAAGTCTCTGGGTTTAAGACTGTCATGAATATCAGCCCACCATAAAAGAAACCACTTGATCCTACACCATGCATTTCCCTTGATGCTACTCACAGAGCTTTGAGGAGACCTTAGATGGACCTGATGACACCCTGATCATTAGGAATCACTTTAACACCCAACAAATATAGCAATTGACACTCTTAGGAGTTCTCCTGGGTTCCAAGTTAGAGGGATCTTAGAATACTAATTGCCTCCTGCCAGCCCTGCTGTGATCCTACCTTAGGCAGTTCAGAGACCCACACTGTTCTGCAAGAATAGATGGAAGAGAAGTGCTTCTGTTTCTTCTGAAGGGACTAATTTGCCCTCCCCAGTCCAAAGGGTCACAACAGCAAAGCTTTTTTTTTTTTTTCCTTGTGGATTTCCCTAAGTATAGGCAGAGGATCTTGAAAAGTCTCAGCTCATAACCAGTTGCATGCGGAGGGTGTTAATGGTCAATGGACATCAGGAAACATTTACTTAAGCAATTGTTTTGGCAGCCAGTCAAGAATGCAGGAGGCCTTCTGAGCTACTGATCATTGCTGTGACAGTTCAATATGTGGGAAAGGCATTCCAGCCTTGTGAAAGTGCAGGATGTGCCCTACATCACAGTCCTGTCATCTCACATTTGTCCTAAACTTCCGCAGTAAAGCAGTATGATTAAAAAAAAGAAAAAATATATAGCCATACATAAAATATAAAACAACTTTCCAATGTCAGTGGATGAGCTTAACTTTCAGAAGCAATGTGAAAAATCAAACCCCATTTTTGGTCATGTCCTATACAACTCACACAAGGAAAACAGATTTCAAAAACACAGCTCAATGTCAGTCTAATAATATAAAAGTTAGAGCGACTTCAGAAAATTAAAGTTTTAGGGGTTCATAATGGAATCCAGGATGTACAAACATTGGTACTTACAAGGATGTGCTAAAATCATTCAGGGAGAGCATGGGGCTAGGATTTGCAGCTTCTTGGATTTTCCACCTCAAAAAGCAAACAAAAGACAAAATTATAACAAGTAAGAATTTGCAATGTCTATTTGCAAAATCTTTAAAAGATACCACCTCAAAATAATCAGAAATGTAATATTTAACTCCTGATTAAATACATTTTTTTTTCTGTGCACTAAAAATCACTTGGAGACATGATGGAATGACCAAATAGCTCAAAAAACCCTGCTGATGCTTAAATTTAAGCCCACTTGCACTTCCAACTGATGGATCAACAGACATTGACTTTTCTCAATGTTGGTAAAGCAATTTAATTTACATAAGAGGCTGTTTATATTGCCTACTCTATAATTTTGTATGTGTCTCTGGTGATACCTGATCCAAGAATGCTACCTTCTTTCATTATTGTTATTTACTGTCACATCTACTCTACCTTCTGGAAGAAGGTACAAGGATCCTAACACAGATGAATTGTCACTGCTCTGGGAATGACAAGCTTAATTACTGTCCACCTGAGATCTTTATGGCCAGGCAGTCCCCAATGGAAGTGACTCTCTTTGGGTTGCCAGTTCAGAGAATAAAAACATGGGATGCTCAGGAAAAAAATCTGGAATTTCGTATAAACAGCAGATACTTCTTTGTAAGTTTAATTGGATGTTCTTTCTTTTGCCTGACAACCCAGGGTATTTCTGTATATGATGTGCACAAATGGATGTCCCTTTCTAACATCCTGCTGAAAATATTGCAGGGGGGCAGACACAAAGTCCAAGAAGAGTGCCTCCATCTGCACCTGTTCCTTGAAGGTCTCATACTTGAAGAATTTTTGAAGCAGCCTTGCCCTGCACTTGCAGTTGGAGAGGTTTCCTTGTGGGGAGGGGGGTGTTGAGGTAGAGCAGAAGACAGCAGTGCATAGTGTCCACAAGACTTTCATGATTGACCTTTCCAGTAATGCACAGTTCCCATAACACTATCATCATCATCATCATCATTATCATCATTCATATGTTGCTACTTTTGAGCAACTGTTTACTTGCAAGAAACTGAAACTGGCAAGCATGATTGGTTGAATCCCAATTGAAGATGGAGATTGGCTCCATGTTTTGAGATCTGACTCAAAAATACTCCTATGAAAACAACTGGAGTTTTAAAGCTTCTATTGACACTTTTTTAAAAAAATTTAAGGTTTTCCCCTTGGACCAGGAGAAAACATCTGATCTTTCATCTCTTTCACCTTCAGCACTAAAACATTCAGTTTGCTTCCTTCTCTCGATGGGACTTTTACCCGCCTCCACCAAAGAACCTCTCAATCAACAACTTGCTATTCTTTTCCACCTGCAGAAAGTCCAAGGAAAAAAGAAAAGAAAAAGAAAAAAAAAAAAAAAACTAAGAGGGGGAAAAAAAAAATCAACCACCCAGGGATACAGAGAGGTTTAATTATTGCCTGGAAAGCAACACCCTTTCACAACATCTTTAGGACTGATTTTCATAATTACATACTGATTGAAACTGGGACTTGCAAAAGGGTAAACTCATTTCCATATTAATATTAACTAATGATTAACATGACTCAGGACCCAAGTTCAGGATCGGAAAGCATGGGCTAGGTGGAAATTAAAGAAATTAAACCCATCAGTGTAACTTGCTACCTGTTCTCTCAAATGATTTTTCATTCATTAACTAGCGAATGAACTTCCATTGGCTTTAGGGTAACTCACAAAAACAGGAATTCAGGCAGCTACCAGGGGGCCATGACAAACAAGACCTCTTCAGACTCACGGACTCCTTCCTCCCCTTTCTCCTCTCTCTGAGGCTCTCCTGCTTCTTTTACTGCTTTTATTTTTATTTTTATTTTTTTTTGGCCCATTCTCTCTCTCCCTCCCTCCCTCCCTCCCTCATTCCCTCACTCTCTTCTGTCTCTGTCTCTGCATCTGCAAGTATGTCTCTGTATCTGTGTCTTTGTGTGTCTCAGTCCTGTCTCGTTCCCTCTCTCACCTTTCTCTTTCTTTACAACCAGCTCACCTCTCACCTTCTAGTCACACCTGCCTGCCTACCTTCACCTGTTTCAGAGCTCTTGCTGGGTCCTCTGCTCCCTCACATGACCTCATCCATTGCTGTGCCTCTCTCCCACCCCACAGAATCCAATGGCTTCAGCACCAAACACAGAGCAATAATTAACCAAACTAGCTAAGAGTCAATAATTTTTTTTTTTTTGGTTCAGCCCAAGTGCATACAAATCATTAAGCATGGCTGTGCTTAACCAAGCTCCCATTTAGAAGGCGGGGAAAAAAAACAGCTAAACTCATGCAATAATTTTCACTGGGAATCAAATGGCTTCAGTTATACTCATCTACAGGAAAGTGTCACATTGTACTGCACACTACCCTTTTAAAAGGAAAACTGCCCTTTCAACTTTCACCTTTATCTTAATAAATCAGCTATGATTTTCAAGCCATACCCCTTTTTAAAAAATTTTAAATTTATTTTTTGTGCAATATACATAGTAGTGGGGTTCATTCCAGCATATTCATAAATGGCTATAACATGGGGTCTTCTCCATTTTAATTTCCAGTACTACTTTCTTCCCTTCACTCCTCCCTCCCCCTGATCCCCTCTTCTACTCTAATGGTCTTCCTTCTATTATTTATTTTTTAATTGATGCATTATATTTATATATATAATTAGTGCATTTTCATATATTCAATAAAAATAATAACTCAATCAATAAATGGACTTCATTCCCCAGTCCTTCCCCTTTCCCTTCCTTCCTTCTTCCCCTTTCTTCCTCACTTCTACTCTGCAGATCTATTTTTATGAATTCCCTTTTTTTAAAATTTTTTAGTTGTTGTCAGCCTTTATTTAATTTAATTTATTTTATATGTGGTGCTGAGAATCAAACCCAGTGCCTCACACATGCTGGGCAAGTGCTCTACCACTGAGCCACAACCCCAGCCCCGAAATCCTCTTATTTCTTTTTTAATTCTTTTTTTCTCTTTAGCTTCCACATATGAGAGAAAACATTTGACCCTTGGCTCTCTGATTCTAGCTTATTTTACTTATCATCCAAGCTGTATTCCTCTAAAATAAAAATTCTTAGAAGATTTTAAAAATCACATAAGCTATCAACTCAAAGTGGATCCAAGTGGTCTCTAGGGCATTAGACTAGAGACCCTGCACCTACTAGAAAAAAACATAGGCCCAATCTCCATTATGTCAGTTAGGAATCAAATTCCTCAACAAGACTCTGAAAGCTCATTAAGTAAAATCAAAGATTAATAAATAGGATGGTATCAAACTAAAAAGCTTCTTCACAGCAAAGGAAACAATGAAGAACATGAACAGAGAGCCTAGAGAATGGAAGAAAATCTTTACCACCTGCATCTCAGATAGAGCATTAATCTCCAGGGTATACAAAGAACTCAAGAAAAACTTAACACCAATAATAATAATAATAATAACCCAATCAATAAATGCGCAAAGTAATTGAACAGGTATTTCACAGAAGAATAAATATGAATGATCGACAAAAATATCAAAAAAAGTTCAACATCTCTAGCAATTAGAGAAATGCAAGTTAAAATGACACTTATATTCCATCTTACTCCAGTTAGAATGGCAATTATCAAGAATACAAGTAACGAGGGGCTGGGAATATACCTCTGCCGGTAGAATGTTTGCCTTGCATACACAAGGCCCTAGGTTTAATCCCTAGTACCATTAAATAAATAAATATAAATATTTATAGAGAGAGTAACAATAAATGTTGGTGAGGATGTGAGGAAAAGATTCACTCATAAATTGCTGGTGGGACTGTAAATTGGTGCAACCGCTCTGGAAAGCAGTACAGAGATTTCTCAGAAAACTTGGAATGGAACCACCATTTGACCCAGTTATCCTACTCCTACTATTTACCCAAAGGACTTAAAACCATCATACTACAATGATACATCTACATCAATGTTAATGCAGCTAAATGCAGCTCAATTCACAATAGCCAAACTGTGAAACCAACCTAAGTGCCCTTCAACAGAATGGATAAAGAAAATATGGTATACATACACAATGGAATATTACTCAGCCATAAAGAAGAATGAAATTATGGCATTTGCCAGTAAATGGATGGAACTGGAGACTATCATGCTAAGTGAAATAAGACAATCCCACAGAACCAAAGACTGAATGTTCTCTCTGATATGTGGACACTGACACACAATAAGGGGAAGGAGAACAAAAGTTCATTGGATTAGACAAAGGGGAATGAAAGGAAGGGAGAGGATGGGAATAAGAAAGACAGTAGAATAAATCAACATAACTTTCCAATGTTCATATATGAACACACAACCAGTGAAACTCCACATCATATACAACCACACAAGAATGGGATCTTAATTAGAATAAGTTATACTCCACGTTATCTATGTCAAAATAAACTCTATTTTCATGTATATATAAAAAGAACAAATAAAAAATAAAAGAATTCTTAAGAAATTTTTAAAAATCACATAAGCTAGAATAATTATATAAAAATAATTTATTATTTTGATGGCTATTTTTGGAGCTGCTTTACTTGACATCTGCCTTGTTCTTCTTAAAAACCCTTTGATAAGTGACAGAGCAGTGCCAAGCAGGCAAAGCAACCAAAACATGGTGATGACTTTCAGCTCTCTCATTACAACCAAGTAGCAAATTAGGTCTACCTATTGACAAGATAGGAAATGAAATAAAGGAATGCAAAGGGCACTCATCACCATATTTTTCTACAGATGTCTAGTTTAAAATATTTTTAAAGTCAAGTCTATTTTTGTTTGCTTCACAAAGAATATTGCATCTGAGAGGTGATGAATGCTCTCAAGATCACCAGTCTTATGGGTAATGTGTTACTCTACAGTTCTAACACAACCTTACCCAGAACCTAATCCCCAAGAGGTTAGCAGGGGAGGTAAGTCTCCTTAGCAATCAGAGGAGTACAGTCTCCTTACTAACTATTCATTTCCCCCAGACTGAGGTTCAGGGTATTTTTCAGACAATCCTTTTGATATTTGGTTTAGCCAATCTAATCAGGATTTTTATATACAAAATGTTTTCCCAAGACTATGCCATGCCTTGGTTTTCCACATATCACATGGCTTTATTCAACTTTTCATTGTGGGAACTAGAATTCCATTGTCAAAACTTCATGCAAATTTATTTAGTAAAATTGCATGTTGATATTCAAGGGTGCTTGAGCAATTAAAAAAGAAAAAAAAAACAGTTTTGCTTTATGTACTATTTAGTATGTCTAATAATATTTATTCATTCACACCAGGGACCAAAAATAACTAAATCAGTACAAAAAAATGAAATGGATAATTATTTTCTTATTTGCTGGACAAAGTCTTCTCATACATTATACATGTTTATTTTATCCAATTATGGCCCAAACACTTTACACAAACTGTAATATCAAAGAAACATTGATAAGAAATAAAAATTTAAGAAAACTCATTATAATTAGATTAAAACTGATATAAAAAGTAATTGATAAGAATCACAGATAAAGAGGCAAATACGTCACTAAACTAGTAGAAGAGATGAAAGTATAAGAAATAATTTGAAGTGACCACTTAAAAAGTGGAAAATATATTTTAATTATTTAAAGTGGAAAAAAATCATAGCTCACAGCCAAGAGCTGAAGTAGTAAAACAAAATGCAGATTCATGATATATGCAAGAAATGTAAAAGAAAATTCTGGAGGGAAACAGAAAATCCCAAATTCTTTTTCATAGCCATGAGTGATGAAGAAAATGTGGTAGTAGAATGTACACATAGAAAGAGAGAAAAAAGAGACCCAGTCCTGTCCAGACAATGAATAGTGAACTGCGTGCAGCTCAAAATGTCAGAATTTGATCTTTAAAGGTTTGGTACATGAGCACTTAGAAAAAAATCAGAGCTTTTTGGACATCACCATGGGTCATCCCAGGAAAATGAATGTCGGTATACCCTACTTCCTTTCTGAATAGTGTTCCCAGCCTTATTAGTGGAAATGTTAGTGATATCTGAAAATTTATCATGAAGTCCCTTTAGACCAGAGCCTAATTCTTCCTCAGGCTTCTATTCCAACATACCTGACTTACATGTGTGGAACAATCCAAACTGTATGTGGACCAAGCCAGCCTATGCCAAACATCTGCTTGAATCTTTGAGACCAGTTTCTGTTACCATGTGTCATATCCCCACTTCTTTGATCTCTGTCAAAAATATAAATCCATACCTACCCATTCCCAAACCTTCCCTATCCTTGCTTCTTTGGCAGTGTCTTTCTCTGCTCATTACGCCTCCAAACTTTCCACTATACCCTTTGGCAGCTTTGTTTCAGGTAAAACATCCCTGAAGCATCCATTGGTCTTCTTCAGAATACTGTTTCCAACTTCTGACTTCAGTTGAAGTTTGGCTCTCTCTAGAAATACTGCTTCTTCTCCTGCTGATGCCAACTTCTCTCTCCTCCAATCCTAAGATATGTGGACAGTTTGGCTTTCCGCGACAGAATCCTCAAGGTAGCAATGGCTTTGTAAGATAAGATAATGTATTTCTCCCTCACCTACCTTCTGGAGTGGCTTCTGCCTCCTGGTACAAGAGGGCTGTCATTTCACAAGAGGGTACAAAAGGACTAAAGTTAGCAAGAAGAAAAAGGGCTTGCTTTTATCCTTAAGGAGGCTGTGTGTCAGTTGCATGCACCGCACCACATCCACTTATGTCCCATTGCCCAGAACTTAGTCACATGGCCACCACACCTTCTTGCAGGTAGTCTAGGAAATGCTTAGCTAAAAATCGCATTGCTATTGTCAATATCGTGGACTCCCATTTGGAGTCTCTGGCTCAGAAGTAAATCTTTGACACTTGGGGCTGCTTCCAGAACTGCATGCCTTTCTTGGTTTTTACAGAGATTGCCTCATCATGTCCACTGAATCCCAAATCCTGTTGTCATCTAAGACACAATCCTATGGTATGTGCAGAGAGCCTATTCAGAGCTACAGCAGCACAACGACTTGATGTCCTCAAAGCCGAGACCTCCACTTCCCCTCCAGCTCTGCCATCTCCTCCTCACCCACAGGCTAGATCCTGTCATCACCCCTGACATTTTGGGCTTACCCCACACATACCACTAGTCCCAACTTCTTAACCTTCTTTTCTCATTCTCTACCTGTCACACATCACAACCTCTAACTCCCTGATAGCTACATCTCTCCCAGTCCAGCAGCCTTCTGCCCTGTTCCACTCACTCTTTCTTCCCTTCCTCCTTTTTCCACCCAATCTGGACACCACAGTATGAACTATCTCCAGCAGCCCAAGTCCCCACGGAACCACAACTCACCTTACCAGCAAACCTCCATCCTGAATCAATTTTTTCTAAATCAGCAGGTCCTCAAAATTGGCTTAAATTTGTCATAGTGTTAAAAGTATCTTTTCATGCCACTTTCTCCTTTCCTAAACCACAGGCTATAACTTCTCTAGATTTTACCTGAAGAAGTGGCACAGTAATGTGACTCACAAGCAGCACCTCATAAACATTGATTGGTTCATGGGTGAGAAGATAGATAAATGAATTGATGAAAATAATGTAACCTGGACTTAAAATACCTACAAAGATTTGTACACATGTATCTGCTTAGAAAAAAAAAGAGTGAATACAAATCATGATAAATATAAGCCCATGGGATGCTAGTGAAAGGTGGAGTTCATGACTTTATGTTTGGATTTGTCCCACTCAAAAGTAAGAATGAGGAGCTGGGGATGTAGCTCAGTAGTAGAACACTTGCCTATCAAGTGTGAGGCCCTAGGTTCATCTCCAGTACTGAAACAATAGTTGGGGAGCATGGGGACAGGAAAGACGATGGAATGAGATGGACATTGTTACCCTAAGTACACATATGACTGCATATATGGTGCGATGCCACATCATGTACAACCAGAGAATTGGAAAGTTGTGCTGCAGTTGTGTACAATGAATCAAAATGCATTCTGCTGTCATATATACCTAATTTTAATTAATTAATTAATTAATTAGTTTTAAAAAGAAGAAGAATGAGGACATAGTTGACAGGATTATTAAAAATACCAAAGACCTGAAACTTACAGTGAAATAAAGATGGTATTCCAGAAGTAAGATCCAGAGTCCTCAACAGACCAGAATAATAGCCCAAACCTTTAATCATTTTTTTTCTTGCCATACTGGATATTGAACCCAGGGCTTCGTACATGCTAGGCAAGTTCTCTACCACTGAGCTACATCTCCAGCTCACCTTTAATCTTTGTATACATACATATATATACATTCCACATAAATAAACTTCATATTTCAGTATTTATATGTAATCTCTTTAGTCTTTTATATAATCTTTAGATATATAAATATATTTATTATATTTTTAAATACATATATAAATGTTTGTATTTATACATTCATATATTTAAGTTCTTTAGGTTCTTAGATCTGAAAGCCCAATTTCAGACATGGAAACAAAATGGAATAAACAAAATTATACACATGAAAATACCTATATAAGTTTTTATTTCATTGCAAAGCTCAGTATCAAACAAGAGCTTCCTAAGAGCTAATGGCACTTTGTCCTACCTTAATAGACATATGGCATCAAAAACTGAGACATAATTTATTCCATGTTCAATTACGCTTTGCATGTTTAGTGCAGGGCACCCACATATATTCAGAATAATCTGAATAAACCAGAACAAATTCCAAGAAAAATAACCTCACAAAACTCAAGAAAAAGATATGTGTATTAATCATTGCTATATCTGTCCCCACACTTAGCCCAGTGACATTGCCAAATACTCTATAGTTTAACACAACTCGTGGTTTCAAAATGATCAATGCTTGTCACAAAATAAACACTTTGTTGAAATATATTGAATCATGCAATAAATAAAGACAAACACTTATTGCTGTGCATCAAGTTTTTAAAGATTTAAGGCCCTTCCATTTTGCTTTATTGGGTCCCCTGTCTGAATTATCTCTCCTGGTGGCCTAAAAGCACTTGTTTAAGAATAGGGTATTCTTCTAAACTAACTAAAAGATATTATAGTATCTCAGTTTGTATAATTTTATAAGCAAAATTTAGCTAAGTCTGTTTTAATATGAACTATATTGCATGAAGGAACTAAGAGTATTGACAATATTTGCAAAGATGGTTTCCATTCCTAACAGTCTACGAATACTTCTGAGCCCCCAAAGAAGTTTACAATGAAAATGTATGATCCAGAAAGACTGATTCAGTCATATTACTTAAGTACACATTGCTTTCATTCTGCAATAAGTCATAAATCATGTGATTGTCTGGTCCACTGGAAATTATATCTGAACCATTCTTAGAAAAGCAGTCCACTTGCCAGAAAAACAATATAACTGCATGTATGTCCTTGTTACGTTAATGGCTTGGGCTTGACTTGGGCCCTGGAGAGGATAAATTCATATATTTCCAGGTACAAAGTCTTTTTTAAGGATATCACCTGTTATCAGCTATTTCCATTGCAGCACAGTACAACACATAGGAGCACATGGCAGAGGAGCCCTACTCACCTCGTAGTGGCCAGGAAGCAAGGAGAGAAACAAGAAGGGGCTGGGGTCCCAAAATCCCCTTCAAGGGTCCAACTTCATTGACCTACTTCTTCCATGAGGACTCACCTCCTAAAGATTCCAATACCTCTGAAGAGTGTCACAGGTTGGTGACTAAGCCTTTAAAATAGAGCCTTTGGGGGACATTTAAGATCCAAACTATAAGCCAATTATTTTGATTTTTTTAAATGGATTTATTTTTCAATTCTTTTTATTGAGCCAGTTATGTTTTGAAATAAAACATTTTTAAAAGGCTAATAGCTACAGAGTGAGCAAGACTGCACAATTAAAACCAACCAGCAAACAAAAAACCAGGAAGTCGTTAATAGACAAAAGAAGCTCTCAGGAATTTACTTCCTCTATTTATCCAAAATGAATGCTTTTCATAAATCTCCTACCATCTCCACTGAAGCATAATATTTCTTAAACCATAAATAGAGTGTGATCATCCAAGAAAAAAATATATTAAGATCAGATGTAAGAATTTTAATTACTTCACAAATTCCAAGTAAAGTAACCTCACAAAATCCATTTGTTCATATCAAGCACATAAAGTTCTACAGGAAAAAATTATTAGATCAAAGAGCTGAGCTATGAGTTGCAGGAGATGACTGGCAAGTACTTGGCAGGCATGATATCAACCTTTTCTCCAGAACCTGTGCAGACACAGAGAAACCCAGCTCTTCCCACTACATATAGAAGCAGCCTCACCATCCTCAACACAAAATGGAAACTGGCCCTTTCCAGTCTGAAGTAAAATATATTAGCCAATCTAGAGTGGGACTCAATAAATGTCTATACTACAGAAGGTGAGTTAATTGCTGGGAATGTTCTCCATCCGTGTTTGTTAACACTTCATGCCAAATGGCTCTCCTGGAATTTAAAACAATGTTCATAGAATTTTGAATGTACACACAAGCACATTTAAAATATGCCAGGTCCTGTCTACATGCTTGGCACACATTCTATCTCTTAGTCTTCACTGCATTAGATGCTGGTATTATTACCATTTTGAGGCACAGGAAACTGAACCTTCAAGAAGTTAAGTAGCAGCCAGGCACGTGCCTGTAGTCCCAGCACTCAGGAGGCTGAAGTGGGAGGATCCCTTGAGTCCTGAAATTCAAGACCAGCCTGGGCAACAGAGCAAGAACCCCATCTCAAAAAAGAAGGAGAAGAAGAAGTAGTTAAATACCTTCTCAAAAGATACCCAAGTAGAATTATGTGATAGCTCTCTCTAGTTCTCACTCAAAAACTGTGCTGTTAGACACTATGCTGAACTATCTCCAGAGCCCTTTGTTCTCAAAGGCTCAAATTACCTATATTATGAAACTACTTATCTTTAACAGAAGAATTTCACAAACTCCCTTGATCTTCATGTCTCTTAACCCTAATATGGTTACTCACTACTGTGAAAATCCCCTAAGTTGTCCACACCATAACCCTGTTTAACTATTGCACGTGGTTCCAACATGAAATCTCTTAACATTTGATCTAAATCTTACTAAATACTGTTGTATATAACCAGAAGAATTTCTTCTCCTAGATGACAAACTTTAAGGAGGATGTCAGGTGGTAGAGCATACAGAAATGATCATGTTCTTACACTGTTAAAACAGAATGGGTGCCACCAGCAAGAAGCACGACATGAGGCAGTGTGACTGGGATTTGCCCATGAACATTAGAACTTTCCATGTAAACACTGGTCCAAAGAAGAAATCCCTAACCAAGCCAAAAAGACAAAAGTGTGCTCACACAGTTAAATTTTGAAACTAAAAAATAAAACATCTTCAAACAAAGGAACACTTATTATATTCATGTATTTGTTCATGTTACTCCTCCTATCAGCATAACCATACCCTGGGATAACCATACCCAGCCTACACTGAATACAGAACACAAGTAACCATAATGATATATACCCAAGTAACCTTGGTCCTGAGCACTTTTTTTTTTTAAAAAAAAAGCTCTGAAAGAGTTATATGGTAAGCTGTTTTCTAGATGTCTTAGAAGGTTCTAGAAGCCACCCACCATCATAGAGAAGGAGTTGCTCAGGACACACCTAACACCCACAGAGAATACACCAATTCAAAAAGTGGAAGGTAGGGGACATGGGGTAGGGGAAAGCCAGGAGATAAAACAACCTGTTCTTAAGAAGGCTGAATGTGGGCGAGAGATGAGAGGGATAAGAAGTCAAAGCATTAAATTATTTATCTGCAAAGAGAGTTGTGGGATGACCATTACCACCTACCTAATGATGGTGCAGAATTGCCAGCCCTGCCAATAAAGAAGCAGTTTTTAAATTCCCTTTGCCCAAGAATCTCCAGAGGCCTATGTTTAAAATGCAAATTGATGGACTTTGTTTCCAAAGATTCTGATTCAGAAGATACAGTGTATCGCCCAGAGATGCATTTTTAAAAGCAATACATGTGATACAGATATTGAGAAGCTATGGAATTTCCCTGGGGCATAGATCCTAATTCCACTAGCTGCCACCGAGTAACTACCCTAACTATCTGTGGTGAGACTCCACAAATCAGAAGGATTTACATAATCTGCTTGAGAGAGAAGTGTATTATAACCATTAACCTATGGTTGACTGACTTCTCCTTTCTCCACACACCTAAAACTCTAAAACACTACAGATGAAAAAGATAGCACTAGTTAAGTATTTTCTTTCTTGCTAAACTCAATTATTGTAGATCACATTTTAACCTTACTATTGTTCTTTTTTCTGGTACTTTTTTGTTGCTCATCAGAACAATTTTTAGGAAGCTTGCTTTTAAGTCTAAGGTACTCATATATTTTTTGATTTTTAATATTCAAAATAAATGTTAGAAAGTCTCTCTATATCTCTTGTTAAAGGCTAAGTTGTATGTCCCAGAAACATATGTGCCAATGTTCTAATCCCTGTGTACTCCAGAATATGACTGTATTTGGAGATGGAGTCTTTATAGAGGTAATGAAGTTAAAACAAAGTCATCAGGGTAGACTTTAATCCAATCTGACCAGTGTCCTTATAAGGTAAGGAAATTTAGGAAAGCCAGTTATAGAAAGAAAATGATGCAGAGAGAACATGACCGAACACAGGCCAAGGAGAGAGGTGGGGAACAGATCCTTCCTCACAGCCCTTACAAGAAACCAACCCAGCCAACACCTTGACTTCTGGCCTTCAGAACTATAAAAAAAAATACATTTCCGTTGATTTAGCCATCTGGTCTGTGGCTTTTGCTATAGCAGCTCTAGAACATCTCCCCAGACAGAAAGAGAAGCAATCCTATTTCATCTACACCTTCTTTAGGTCAGCATCTGACTGCTCTCTCCTTGTCCTGATTCTGAAGAGCGGCCAGGGTCACTCAGACATGACACCCAGGAGTTGACACTGAGAAAATGAAGGAAGGAAAGAAGCATCTACTTTTTTTTTTTTAATTTATTGCTTTCCAATACTTGAAGCCAATGGCCCCAGCACTTCTCAATTTCCTGGGGCTCCCTTTCTCCTCCTGGGTCTGGAGGGCAGATGGGGTCTTGGAAGAAAGAAGTGCAATATTCACATATCCAAAAGCTGGCCCACTTTTCCTCTTGCTTTTCATATTAGGGAATAGTGGATGGTTGCTTTCATTTTCTAGATGTAGCCCACTCTGGTTTCATTATTAGGAATTGTGTACAGATACTGGTGAGCTGTTTCCACTGGACAGGTTCACACTGGGGAAGTGTTCTGAGTACAGGAATAGGGGAGCACATTCTAGAAAGGTGATTTTGGAAGAACATAGATCATGGTCCACCATGGTCAGAACTCTTCACCAAAGGTACATCCATGTGTTGAAAAGGCCTCTGCCTGAGAACAGCTTCCTGGTAACATTCTTGAATTTGATGGAACTGCTTCTACCGGCCCTCTCTCCTGTTGCCTGCATTAACCAAGAGACTGTGATGGCCTAACTTCCCCTCACGGGCAATCCAGTCCCCACAGAGAAGTAGACTACACAGAGGAGGGACCTACCTCCCTGTCCCACTAGTCTGTGTTCATTCTTCTTCCATATCATTGGCAGAAAATTTGGAGAAAGGATAATGCTTCAAATCACAGAAGACTTTAGAATAAAGTTACCTTAACATAAAAGAGTTCAGTGTTCTCTTTGCTAGAGCAAAATTCAGTAGCGTGAAAGTACTTCCTGGGTTCTGCAACTATGTAACCGCTGACTCCCACAAAGCCAGTTCTTTTTTTATGTAATTTTTTTTTATTTATATATGACAGCAGAATGCATTACAATTCTTATCACATATGTAGAGCACAATTTTTCATATCTCTGATTGTATACATAGTATATTCACACCAATTCATGTCTTCATACGTGTATTTTGGATAGTAATAATACAAAGTCAGTTCTTAAAGAGAACTGACCACCCACGTTCCCATTGGGGCAACTTCAAAAGATTTCTAAACATAACTAAACTTGAAACCTGTTGCTAAAAGTTAATAAATGTCTTTAAACAGTTCCACTCTTCACAAGTCCAACTTGTCAATTAACTAACTCAACTTCTTCAAAGGTCAAGTGAGAAAAAAAATATATGGGAAAATAAATGCGCAATTCTGTTGAACCAACTCTTCCCATTCCAATGGGAAGCAGGGGCCAAAGTCTTCCCTTCATTTTTTCTTTGCTCAGGGTATGAGTAACTCTGTATAAGCTTTACCATCAACTCAGGGTAAAAAAAAAAAAATAATTATAATAAGTTAAGTGGATGTGACACACCAAGAGGTCAGTGGTCACACGGAGGCATTTTGAAAATGTATTTTCTAGCTCTGTCCACTGAACAGATCTAAAGTGACTCCATTAGCGTGGATCCCACTAGCATCCTGATCTGGGGTTCTAAATGCATTCTCCACAAAAAGGAACCAGGGCTTCTTGGAGTGATGCCTGATTCCAGAGCTGGGATGGGAAACATGGAAGATGAACAGGGGGCATCTGGTGATACCAGAAAACAAGGAACTAGTCATGGGGGGTTAACTTCAAGGACAAGTAGAGTGTCAAAAACAATAATGATCATAATTCATTAAAACATATTAAATAGAAATTGTGAATGCTAGTGAGACTCAGAAAAAAACATGAGCAAAGTTCTTTACAGAAGAATCCATGCATCTCAATGCAGAAGAAATTAAAGAATTACAAAATCTCCATTGTGCAACTTCAGGGGAGTAACTGATTCAGGCAGGGATCAAAGAAAGCTTAAAAAGTGGGTTGAAAAATTGTTGGGAAACAACATATTTGTACTTTGCCAAATACCACCCCACAAACTCTTACTAACTGCAAAGGAAAAGTGTGTTTTCATGGTGGAAAGATCCAACAGTCGTCACCATCGGTCAACCGCTCAGCATCAGCACATTCTGAGAGATCAGGACCTTAGCCATCTGAAGTTCACAGCCTCACCTGTGAGGTGAAAGGTTTAGCCTGAGTCTGTTCTTGACTGTAAGCCTACTTTCCAATCTATGGGAAATATAGGATACATAAATGACACCTGAGGAAACCAACAAGAAACTCAAAATGGGGGGCATCCTCCAAGGAAACTAGCCTACACTTTCTAGAAAGTTTAAAAAAAAAAAAAAAGTGTGCAGGCTGTTACAGGTTAAAAGAGATTAAAGAGGCATGGCAACCACATGCAATGAATGAACCTAGTTTGCATTTCAGTATGGAAGAAAACAAACTTAAAAGACTTTTTTGAATGAACAGAGAAATTGGAAAATGCACTAGGTATTCAATGATAAAAAACAATCACTGTTAATTTTCTTAGGTGTAATATTATATAATGGTAATCTAGGGGAAATGGCCTAATTCTTAAGTAGATGCATTCTGTCACAGTTAAGGATGATATGATATGATGTCTGAAATTTAGAGAAAGAAAGAGAGAGAGAATGCTGTTTACTGGTGCAGCATCCAGGCATGGGATGCTTGATGCTCCCTCCTTTTTTAGTAACTGCTCTGCAGGTATGTATTCCCTACTGTGCCATTTTGTTCCTAATCAAAGATACTTTTTTCAGTGTCCCAGACTGTAGCCCTGAGACTATTATACAGTATTGGCTGCATTATATGACAGCAGGAGCGTCAAAGCCATGTGCTGTCACTGAGTTTCCTGAACAGAGGCACAGCCAGGTGCAGCGGGGCAGTCAGGGAGAACTGTTCCACACCCTGAATTCCTTATTTCCTGAGGGCAATGGGGTAGAAAGGGAGGCCTGACTGATGGCTGTACCCAGCCAGGTTCAGCTGACAAGCTTTTCCGGCTGCCTTACTGCAGGATAATTATCAACCATACAATGAAAGTCTACCCAACTTGGGACCTCCACTGAGATATGAAAAGCCCCAAATAATTTCAAATAATAACAATGACAACCATAGTTCTTGAGGTCTCACCAAAAGACAGACAGACATACCCTAACTCGTGGATTTCCACATGGAGTTAATTTTTATCAGAGTATCATTAAGTACAATTATCAAGGACTAAACAAAATACATATGCACATAAAGGCAGAAATAATAATTTGCCATAGGGTTGACAAAGTGTAAGTTATCTTTGCTTGAAGATGCAAGAGTTCACATGGGGAAGGAGAGGCAGGTTTACTATTTCTTTCCTAAAAACCATTAATTCACACACCCCAAATTCTTGTGTGTCTAGGCATCCATAACCATTTATCATGAGAAAGAATCAAAATCCCAGCTTGCTTCCTGACATGGGTCCTGCCTACCATTGCAATCAAAGCAAGAGAAGTGAAGATATATGACCTCATCCAGCCGTTCCTCCCAGGGCACCCCTAATTGGCCATGCGGCCACTGCTCACATCTCTCTTTTCACACATTACTGTTAGAAAATTCAAAAGACTAGACCAGCTGTTTCTTTCCTCAAAGTTATTGCAGACAATTATTAGAGAGAAAAAAAAAAAAACCTTCAATATCCTATGGAGATAGAATAAAGAGGGGCGGGGAAACCTTCCAACATCATATGTGTGAGAGCAGTGAATAAATTACATGAACAATTGAAGGGAAAAAAAAGTAGCATTCAGAATGCTACTCCAATACTGAACTACACAATGACCATATAGAAGACAGAATTTTTCATTATAAAATAGGAAGGCTACCCTAGGATTCCATACAACAGTTGGAATGGATGAACCATCACTACAGGCAATAACATGGATGAAGCCTCAAATAATGTTCACTAAAAAAAGCCAGACACGAAAAAGCACATGTTCTGTGACTATATAGCATTTTTTATTTGACATTTTTAACATATTTTTAAATATGTACATAAAATTTCAACCAAGCCTCTCTCCCAAAATGATGCTCACAGAACTCAGAAGGGTGGGGAGGTGGTAACTGGGAGGGAGAATGACAAAGGGGTTTACCTGTGAAGTTCTAATCCTTTATACAGATTCCAGTTGAAATGGGTGTATTCAATGTGTGAAAATCCATTGAACTGTATTCTTAAATGTGCATTTTTTCCATATGTATGTTATACTTCAATAAAAAAAATTTTACTTCAAATGTGAATACAATTGAATAGTCTTATGCCAAGACATCTCTGACTTTTACTTTTAAAAATGACCTCAGAAATGGTGATGTTATATAAAATCATCAACCTAAAGACAGTGAAGAGCTCAAGGCAATTTGGAGGCAACATCTAAGTCTAAACGTAAAGTGAAATTAGACACAGTCCTTGCAACAGGGTACAAATAACTCTGCAGGAATTAGCGAGAATTGCTGGGAGAAGTAATTGCAAAGGCCTTTGATCTTCTATTATATCTTCTATCTGGGATCTCAAAGAAGCCAGTAAACAAGCAAGGCCCAGCAGTCCCTGGACAAAACCACTTGCCTCGGCATCTTTTTAGAGCACCAGGCCCAAATCCAGTCATCTTGGTATGGTAGAAGCTCAGTTCAGGGAAGGACCCAGAGATTACTAATGTCCTGATAGAAAAACATCATGACATAACCAGGATATACATCGATTAACTTCTGTCCCCCTTTTATAAGCAGAACGTCAGTCAGAGGGTAAATCTGTGTATCCTATGGTGGCATTTTCTAATGTATGAAAGAAAGAAAAGAAGAAACAAACTGCAGAGAAAACAGCCTATGAACCCCAGACCTCCCAATTCTATTTGATCTTCTTGCCTAGCATGATAGATGAAATAGCATCCCCCACCCCCAAAATGAACAGGCTGAAGTTCTCACTCCCAGAACCTCAGAATGTGACTTCATTTGGAAACAGGTTCTTTGAAGATAGAAGTAGTTAAAATGAGAGAAGGGCAAGCCTAAACCCACATGGGTAACTGCGTTCACAGACACACACAGGCAGGACACTGTGTCAAGACTAGAGTTGTGTTGTCACAAGCCAAGGAAATACCAGAAGCCACAAGAGACCTGGGACAGGTCCTGTGTAGTGCCTTCAAGGGAACACAGCCCCACCAGAACCCTGATTTCAGCCTAGCCCCCAGAACTGAGACTAGACACGTCTGTTGTGTGAGATCCCAGTTTGTTTCTTTGCTTTGACAACTGTAGCAAGCTGGCATACCTACACGTCCTGGCCTGGCAATATTAACAAAGCAGCGCCATTCTTATCTTAGTGATTAAGAAACATGGACAGAGAGGAAAGCAGATTGTCTTAAATAACAAAGTCACTAACTAGGCCTAGAATTCAGGAATCCAGACAGATTCTGCACACACACACACACACAAAAAAAAAAAAAGTTGTTAGAAGTAAAGAATGAAAGAAATGATAAGCTCGCCTTGCCTGGAGGCCCATTAACTCCTCTGTCTGACTTGGCTTATGTTGCTTCTGGGTGAGGGAATGGTGGGGGCCAGCATGCGTTCCTGAAGGTGCTTCGCAGCCCTACAATCTAAACCAACACCAGCACACCTTCCCCATAGGCCTGCAATTCCCACTGTGGGAATGAATTACTTTTCAAATACCTGAATCTGCTAAAAAGAATGTGGTTACTGAAAATGAGGCAGGAAAAAAAGAAGAGAATATGAATAGAAATGGCATTTTAATAAGTAATGAGACTTCAAGGGAGGCTGATAGTTCAGAATCACTTCTGAACTCTAATACAGAATTAATCTACATTGTCTTCTAAAAATGTCAGTCCAGCAAAAACCTTACACAATGGTGTCCATTTCAAATGCAGCCACAGAAAATAAAAGTGAGCTTCTTAACATTAACATGAGGGTGGGTCTATGAGTTGAACTCTGGCATGCATGTGCTGGTTATGGTTGAAGTCCAGATTGTATTAAACATCAATAATATCCACATTAAATTAAAATCAGCTGAAATAGTATTGAAGAGTTAAATCCTACGAATTGGAAATCCACTCATTTAAAGAATACTAATTAGTACCTGCTGCATGCGGAATACCAGCCAGAGCACCAAAAAGATGGACTGGAGGTGAACAAATACCAGCCAAGAGCTAAGCTTGCAAACTGCAGTTCAGAGGTAGCTGGCACTGTGGTAATACACACAGTAGCTCTTCCAAGGTGAAAACTGAACAACAATAATCTTAGAAATTTCCATCTGTTCTTTCAAGTTTTGAAAGTAGCCAGACATCCAATAACTATCTGAAATTAGTACCCGTGGCTGGGCTGGCTTGTCATAGGTGTAGTGTTTGGGAAGAAAGCTCTCTTGGGTTCTGTGTGGCAACCACAGAAGCAGACCAGGTTCAGCTAGAGAAAGCCAAGGTCACTAATTTAATCCTCAAAGGACCAGGTAACTTCAAGAGACTGGACTCATTACTCTGGCTGACAACACTACATTTCAAGATATTGGTTTACAGAAAGGGATTAGGTGTTCCACAATGGAGCCAATACATCCAAAGCATTTCATGAAGGCTGGGGGCGGGGGGGGGGGGGGAGGAAAAGTTAAGTGAAGATCTCATTGCAGCGGGAGACACTGGGCCTCCACCAGGAATCATGACACCTTCCTGGAGGAAGGTAGGGAGGGATGGGAAGTCACAGCAGCATTCCCTCCACCACCACCTGGGGTGTCCACAGTACTTCAGGGACCTGACACTAGCCTGACATTATGACACTGTGACCCGACATCAGGAGAATGTTGACTGTTATCATCATGTGAGTCCTGAGACTACCCTTTCCTACGAGAACCTAACAGTTTAGAAACAGCTTCTCTCTAACAATTCAGCCCTTTGGAAAGAAGTAGCAGGTTTTAACCCAAAGCTACACCACTAGGACTTCTTTCTCAAGGACACCAAACCACTTTCAGACGAATGACAAATTGGAAGAATAGATGGCCAGAATGATTAACTTTAATGTTTACATGAATAAATTTGAAACTTGTACATTAAGAAGGTGTTTCACAGGACAAGGGATTGCACACTGTATTAATGGAGTGGATTTCATTATGGCACGGGTCAGCTCAAAAATGGGGCAATTAGAGATCCAAGATGGCAGGCCAGAGGGAGACAGCATTCTGTGTCGCTCCATAACCTGGGACTCAGGTAGTGAGAATACTGCTTCTCTGCAGTGATATTCCTGCTCCCGCACAGGAATCACAGTCACCATGCCTTGCAGGGTTCCAGGCCTCAGCATCACAGTGGGTCTCCCAACTACTCACCCACACAGGACAACCAGGTGCCCAAGTGGAACCATCAGCATCAGCACCCACACAGAATTTTCGGTCACCCACCTGAGCAGAAATCCTTAACACCACTCCCACGCAGGACACCCAGCAGTTACCCACACACAGGAACTCCAGTCTCCACTCCTATGTGGATCCCCATCTACCAATGTGGGGCTCCCCTGATCACCTCCATCTTGGGACTCTGCAGCAACTGAGATAGTCCCCTATGAACGGTAGCCTGCCTGCACCTGAGAACTTCACATAGGCTCTGAAGACAGCCGAAACCACATGCTGCATGCCACAGAGCTGTCTCTGAACACATCATCCGCATCCAACACCATCAGCCGGCTCCCCCCATCCAATGCGATACCCCATTGCTGAAAGCAGCTGCCTCCATCTTCAGTCACCTTCATCACCATCTTTAGTGGGAACAACACCCAGTTTAGAACTACAGCTGGCCAAGGTAAAAAACAATAACGCCTCAGATCCACAGTGCTAGAAGGGAAGACACACAAGCAACATGAAAAGACAAGGGAAGAAAGTGTCTCAAACAAGTCAAGATACCACATTATTAGAATTCATGGCCAGCACAGCAGAAGAAATGACAGAGAAGGAGTTCAGGATGTACATAATTACAATGTTCTGCAAATTAAGGAGGATGTAAGAGAGCAAACAAATACAGGTAAAAGATCATTTTGACAAAGAGCTACATAAACACATACAGGAAGCAAAAGATTACTTCAATAGGGAGATGGAGGTTCTAGGGAAAAAAAAAACCCAAGCAGAAATCCTTGAAATGAAAAAAACAATAAACCAAATTAAAAGTTGAATTGAAAGCATCATCAACAGATTAGACCCTTGGAAGACAGGACCTCAGACAATGAAGGCAAAATATATAATAATCTTGAAAAGAATGTAGAACACACAGTGAAAATGGTAAGAAACCATGAACAGGATATTCAAGAAATATAGAATAACATAAAAGATCAAATTTAAGAGTTATTGGGATAGAGGAAGGCATAGACTTCCAGACCAAAGGAATGAACAATCTATTCAATGAAATAATATCAGAAAATTTTCCAAACACGAAGAATGAATTGGAAAATCAAATTCAAGAGGCTTACAGGACACCAAAAGTACAAAATCACAACAGATCTACACCAAGGCACATTATAATGAAAATACCTAACATACATAATAAGAAGAGAATATTAAAAGGCGCAAGAGAAAGGAATCAGATTACATATAGGGGAAAACAATTAGGTTATGTGCAGATTTTTCAAACCAGACCCTGAAAGCTAGAGTATCCTAGAACAACTTATATCAAGCTCTGAAAGAAAATGGATGCCAACCAAGAATCTTATAGCCAGCAAAATTAAGCTTTAGATTTGATGATAAAATAAAAACCTTTCATGATAAACAAAAGTTAAAAGAATTTATAGCAAGAAAACCTGAATTACAGAACATCCTTGGCAAAATATTCCATGAAGAGGAAATGAAAAACAACAATGAGAATCAGCAGAGGGAGGTATCACTCTAAAAGAAAAACCAATCAATGAAGAAACCAAGTCAAGTTAAATAATAAAAACATAAAAAAATGGCTGGGGATACAAATCATGTCTCAATAAAAACCCTCAAGGTTAATGAACCTAAAATCACCAATCAAAAGATATAGACTAGCAGATTGAATTAAAAAAAAAGACTCAACAATATGCTGCCTCCAGGACACTCATATCATAGGAAAACACATCCACAGATTGAAGGTGAAAGGTTGGAAAAATCATACCACTCACATGGACTGCAGAAGCAAGCAGGGGTATGTATCCTCATATCAAATAAAGTAGACTTCAAGCTAAAGTTAATCAACAGGGATAAAGAAGGACATTTCATACTGCTCAAGGGAACCATACACCAATAAGACATAACAATTATAAATATATATGCCCCCCAAAATGGAGCATCTATGCTCATCAAACAAATTCTTTTCAAGTTCAAGACCACAACACAATAATTTTGGGTGCCTTTAACACACCCCTTTCACCACTTGATAGATCTTCCAAACAAAAGCTGAACAAAGAAACTATAGAACTCAATAATACAATCAATAACTTAGACTTAACTGACATACATAGAATATTTCACCCATCAATGAGCAAATAAACTTTCTTCTAGCAGTAGGATCTTTCTCTAAAATAGACCATACTTTATGCCACAAAGCAACTCTTAGCAAATACAAGAAAGTAAAGATGCTACCCTGAATTCTATCAGATCATAATGGAATGAAATTAGAAATAAATTAAAAAATAAAAACTACTCCAACACCTGGAGACTAAATAATATGCAACTGAATGAACAATGGGTTGCAAAAGACATCAAGAGGAGATTAAAAAATTCTTAGAAGTAAATGAGGACACTGATACAACGTATCGAAATCTCTGGGACACTATGAAGTACTAAGAGGAAAGTTCATTGCATGGAGTTCATTACTTAAAAGAAGAAGAAGAAGAAGTCAACAAATAAATGACCTAACATTACATCTCAAAGCCCTAGAAAAAGAAGAACAAATCAATACCAAATGCAATAAAGACAGGAAATATTAAAATCGGAGATGAAATCAAAAGAAACAACTGAAAAAAATTGACAAAACAAAAAGTTGGTTCTTTGAAAAAAATAAATAAAATTGACAAACCCTTAGCCAAGCTAACAAAGAGGAGAGAGAAAACTCAAATTACTAACATATGTGATGAAAAAGGAAATATCACAACAGACACTACAGAAATACAGAAGATAATTAGATATTATTTTGAAAACTTGTACTCTAATAAAATAAAAAATAATGAAGGCATCGACAAATTTATAGAATTACATTATTTGCCCAAATTGAATCACGATGATATACACAATTTAAACAGATCAATTTCAAGTGATGAAATAGAAGACACCATCAGAAGCTTACCAATCAAGAAAAGCCTAGGACCTAATGGATACATGGTCAAGTTTTACAAGAAGTTTAAAAAAGAACTAATATCAATACTCTTCAATTTTTTTCAGGAAATAGAAAAAGAAGGAGCACTTTCAAACTCATTCTATAAGTCCAATATCACTCTGATTCCAAAACCAGACAAAGACACATCAAAGAAAAAAAATCTCAGACCAATATCTCTAAGGAGCATAGATGCAAAAATTCTCAATAAAATTCTGGCAAATCGAATATAAAAACATATCAAAAAATAGGTGCACCACAATCAAGTGGGATTCATCCCAGGGATGCAAGAAAAAAAATGAATGTGCTTCTGGTAAAGATTTGCTCCCATACGGAAATCAATAAAGGTAATTTATCACATCGATATACTTAAAGAATCATATGATCATCGCAGTTGATGCAGAAAAAGCATTATATAAAATACAGCACCCATTCATGTTCAAAACACTAGAAAAACTAGGGATAACAGAAGCATATCTCAACACCGTAAAAGCTATCTACACTAAGCCCCAGGCCAAAATAATTCTAAATGGAGAAAAATTGAAGGCATTCCCTCTAAAAACTGGAACAAGACAGGGATGTCCTCTTTTATCACTTTTATTTAACATAGTTCTTGAAACACTGGCCAGAGAAATTAGACAGAAGAAAGATATTAAAGGGAATGAATAGGAAAGGGAACTCAAATTAGAACTATTTACCAACAATATGGTTCTATACCTAGAAGACCAAAAAAAATCCCACCAGAAATCTTCTAGAACTAATAAATGTATTGAGCAAAGTAACAGGATATAAAATTAATACCCATAAATCAAAGGCATTTCTATATATCAGTGAAAAATTCTCTGAAAGGGAAATGAAGAAAACTACCCTATTTACAATAGTCTCAAAAAATAAATAAATAAAATACTTGGAATCAACCTAACAAAAGAGGTGAAAGGCCTCTACAATGAAAACTGCAGAATGCTAAAGCAAGAAATCAAAGAAGACCTTAGAAGATGGAAAGATCTATCTTGTTCTTGGATAGGCAGAAATAGTATTGTCAAAATGACCATACTGTCAAAAGCACTATACATATTTAATGCAATTCCAATCAAAATCCCAATGATATTCCACAGAAATAGAAAGCAGTCGTGAAATTCATCTGGAAAAATAAGAGACCCAGAAAAGCTAAAGCAATCCTTAGCAAGAAGAATGAGGCAGGTGGCATCACTATACCTGACCTTAAACTATACTACAGAGCAATATTAATAAAAACAGCATAGTATTGGCACCAAAATAGACTGGTGCAGAATAGAGGACACAGAGACTAACCCACATAATTACAGTTATCTTATATTAGACAAAGGTGCCAAAAACATACATTGGAGAAAAGATAGCCTCTTCAACAAATGGTGCTGGAAAAACTGGAAATCCATATGCAACAAAATGAAATTAAACCCCTATCTCTCACTATGCACAAAACTCAACTCAAAGTGGATCAAGGACCTAAGAATTAAACCAGAGACCCTGCATCTAATAGAAGAAAAGGTAGGCCCAAATCTCCATCATGTCGGATTAGGCCCCAACTTCCTAAATTAGACTCCTATAGCACAAGAATTAAAATCAAGAATCAATAAATGGGATGGATTCAAACTAAAAAATCTTCTTCTCAGCAAAAGAAATAATCAGTGAGGTGAACAGAGAACCTACAGGATGGGAACAAATCTTTACCACAAGCACATCAGATAGAGCCCTAATCTCTAGGATATACAAAGCACTCAAAAGCCTTAACACCAAAAAAAACAAATAACTCAATCAATAAATGGTCCAAGGAACTGAACAGACACTTCTCAGAAGATGATATACAATCAATCAACAAATATATGAAAAAAATGTTCAACATCTCTAGCACTTAGAAAATTGCAAATCAAAACTACTCTAAGATTTCATCTCACTCCAGTCAGAATGGCAGCTATTAAGAATACAAACAACAAAAATTGTTGGTGAGGATGTGGGGGAAAAGGTACACTCATACATTGCTGGTGGGACTGCAAATTGGTGCAGCCAGTATGGAAAGCAGTATGGAGATTCCTTGGAGAACTGGGAATGAAACCACCATTTGACCCAGCTATCCCACTCCTCAGTCTATTCCCAAAGGACTTAAAAACAACATACTACAGGGACACACCACATCAATGTTTAGAGCAGCACAATTCACAATAGCTAAACTGTGGAACCAACAGATGCCCTTCGTAGATGAATGGATAAAGAAACTGTGGTATATATACACAATGGAATATTACTCAGCATTAAAAGAGAATAAAATCATGGCATTTGCAGGTAAACGGATGGAGTTGGAGAATAAAATGCTAAGCGAAATAAGCCAATCCCAAAAAACCAAATGCCAAATGTTTTCTCTGCTATAAGAATGCAGAGAAATAATGGGGATGTAGGGGGAACATGGGAGGAATAGACGAACTCTAGATAGGGCAGAGGAGAGGGAGGGGAAGGGAGGGGGTATGAGGGTAAGAAAGACAGTGGAATGAGATGGACATCATTACTCTAAGCACATGTATGAAGACACAAATGGTGTGACTCTCCATGGTGTATAATCAGAGATATGAAAAATTGTGCTATATATGTGTAATATGAATTGTAATGCATTCTGCTCTCATATATGACAAAGTAGAATAAAAATAAATAATTTTTTTAAAAATAGGGCAGTTAAGCCAGGCATGTGGGTATGCTCCTGCAGCTTCAGTTACTTGGGAGGCTGAGGCAAAAGAATCCTTGAGCTCACAAGTTCAAGACCAGCCTTGACAACACAGAGACCCTGTCTCAAAAAATGGTGCAATTACAGTGGCATGTGTGCACGTAGATATGTTCAGGTCACCGGCTTTAAAGAATAAGATACACAAAAAGGTAAGGATGAAAACCTTCAAAGCCACGCCCTTCAATCACTTTAAAAACGGGCTGAAAACAAACACTTCCTAGAGCTGCTCCAACAGAGTCCTAAAGAGATTGTTTAAATTACAGCTACCACTTTCACACTACAAGCCACACTGCCCTTAAGACAAAAAAAAAAAGAAAGAAAATGTGAGAAATTAAGATTTCTAAACACAAAGAGCACAAATTTTCAGAGTTAACCTGTTATGTCCAGGTAGCCAGGTAAATCCTACTAGAAACCAAAGCCACACCTCCCGAAGCTGCTGGGAAGCTGGAAAGTCTCCCTGTTCTCCAGAGTGTTCTAAAAAGACGTGACTGGGGGCTGCTTGTGCACTGGGCCCACCCCTAGTCGGATCTTTTTAATGAAAAGTGACTTCCTGGGGATTCAACCTGAACCCCCAGGGAGCTCTGTGGCATTGTACAGGACTGGATGCTCAGCTATCCATGGCTGTCCATCCTAGCTGGCTGGCAGTGTGGCTATAGCCAGAAATGCAGTTTGTCATTACTGCAAAATACAAGTGCAAAGTATATGTTGGGAGCAGGGGCTGCAAACTGTGTTCCTCCTGAGGTAGGAAAGCTTTCACTTCTCCCTACCCAGGCTCCTCTTCTCTCCCTCCTGACTTAATAACCAACTCCAGCCCCGGCACAGCTTAGCCTTGACCCTCTGTAGGCGAAGAATCCATAAAAGCTCCTTGAATGACTTAGATTTAAGATATCCATAATAAAAATCCTCCACTGAACAAAGGAAGCTGAGGTTTTTATCCATTTTTCACCCCTGGTCTTTTTTTTTTTTTTTTTTTAATTGAAATGAGGATATTTTCCTACTTTTTAAGGTAATATATCCTCATTATAGCTAATTTTTTGATCCAAAATGCCTTTTTTAAAAATTCATCATATATACATGACCACTGTTCACATTTCCTTCCTTTTCCATAATTTTTATTCTGCTTCATACCTAATGCAAAACGTATCCTAAATATTCTTATGGTTGCAAAACAGCCCATTATATGGATGGACTACAATTTCCTTATCCATTCTTTTCTTGTTAAACAATTAACTCACTGTCAATTTTTCCTTATTATGATAGGTTACACTTTAATGAACATCTTTATGCCAATTCTTTCTCTATATGATGACCATTTCCTTAAAAAGAGATTTCTAGAGCTAGAATTACTCTAGGTATAGTCACTCAGACAAATTATTTTAAAGCCTTCAATAGTTTACTGTCAAAGGGTTCTCATAAATGTTGGTGTTAAAGGCTGACATTTCATTTTCCCATATTTAAAAAATCCCTCTTCCCCTCTCTGAGTTCTTCTGCAGGGCCTCCTCTCTCCTACACCTGCCTGGCTCCTCCCTCAACCTCCAGTCTCAGCAGCAGGGAGCTGGACCCACTTCCAAGACTTAGGGAGTCTCATTTGGAAGACTTGGAGTTTTGTTGCATATTTAGTTTTGTTTTCTGTCTATTTTTTCTCAGCCTTCAAACCTGCTATAACATACTCAGGAAAGTACTCCATTAACATTGCTTTTTAAATAATGTAGACTACATGATATCTAATCTCACCTGCTTTTTAGAATATAAGACATTTAGTGATTAGAGACATTTTTATTAACTACCTACTCCTCTCCCATTCCCCACACACACACACACAAAAAAAAAAAACCTAAGATAGTGTTGTGACCAACTTTCTAACTTCCTTCCTTTGTAAAATTTTACATAAGTTCCCAGTCGAATACAGGTCATATTAAAATTATTCACATTAGTTTACATGAAAGCTCTTTCTATCAGAAGAGCTTTCAATAATTTCTGCCCTCTAGTCCTTAATTTACACAAAACAAAGAAGTTTCCTTTCTTCTTTTCTCCAAAAGAACTTTTGACAACGTTTGAAGAGTTTAAAATCATGGTCTTCTGGTTGTCAGGATTTTTCCTGCATCTCATTAACTATTTAATTTCATCACTCCAACAGATTTAACACAAACACATACAGCAAGTCTAAACTGATTGCTCAGAAATGCAAAGTTAATAAACTGAACACACTGCAGAACACAATATGAAACCACAGTCTTAAACATACACACCCATCAAAATAGAAGTGGTCAGTCCAATTCTGGATTGGCTGTTTCTAGATTTTTCTATTAATATTTGTTTATTCCTCATTCCATTAGGACCAGGGCTGCCCCCAAAAGGAAGCAACAGCAAGTGTCAAAGGTTTAAAAACAATTTAAAGGAAGGGAAAGAGAAGGAGGAAGATTTCTGGTTTTAAAAAAGTCAAATCACCAAGTCCATTGAGCACCTTAAACTGTGACTATACATTAAGAAAAGATCACCATCATGGATCCAGCCACAAAACAATCCTTCAGTAATGATGTAAACAGCAGAACTCTCCTTCCTTCCTAAACCACCTCTCCTTCCCTTCATTCCATGGGGACCTCACAGTCACTCTGCTACCGCAGGCCAATGTTGTGAAATGATGGATGGCTGTGGCCTCTCCAACTTACATGTGCTCTAAATCACCTGCTAACTTATAAAATGTTGCTTCTGACTCTGGAGGTCTGGAGTGGGACCTAAGATTCTGCATTCCCATTGGATATGGGCAATGCTGGGCACTGGCAGTTTGAGGACCAGACTGGATAGCAGATATCTACACTACAGCATTTGGAATCTTATAATTATGGGTTTATAATAAAAATTTCTAAAATATAGCTATTCATGATTAACTAACTCATTTTGTTTTATGAAATACAGCCATTTCTTGGTACCTAAGGGCAACTGGTTCTAAGAACCCCCATGGATACCAAAAGCCATGGATGCTCAAGTCCCTTATATAAAATGGTGTAGTGTTTGCATATAACCAATGTCCATCCTCCCATATACTTTAAATCCTCTCTAAATTTCTCATAATGCTGAATGGAATGTAAATGTATCTAAGTAGTTGTTATACTGTATTGTTTAGGGAAAGTGACAAGGAAAATACATGTTCAATACAGATGCAATATTTGTTTTTCAAATATTTCCAATCCCTGGTTGTTTAAATCTGTGGATGGGGAACCTGCAGATACGGAGGACCAACTGCACAAGGTCCTTAAAAAGAGAAAAGATATCCTTTGTTTCCTTAAGATTACTAATGCTGATTGAGCATACTACATTATAAATTAACAAAATATATTAGAAATTGGTAATACAGATGGTCTTGAAGAAAGAAACCAGCTGCCTGAAAGAGGACGAAGGGGAGGGAGAATTCTCACTATCCATTCTTTTACAGCTTTTAAATATGGAGTCACATGCGTGAATTACCTATTCAGAAAATAAATTGTATTTTAAAATTTTAAAGCAATTTCATAGGCTATTCCAGAAGCTCAGTAAATGTTAACTCAAATTAATCCATTTCTCAGGGAAGTAAGTGGTAGGCCCAGGGAGACCACTTTCCTTAAATAAGTTAGCATTTTTCTTCAAAGAAGTAATATCCATTTAGCCACCTTCTAGGATCGTGCCAATATTCTATTTTTGTTATGACATTTTCTCAGGTTGATGACTCGTCTCTGGGACTAAAAAGGGCCCAACTGCTCACCCTGACTCACAGGAGATTAGAAAAGCCTCCACATTGCCCTGTAAGTCAGGTTCCCATCACTGGAAACAAGAGAAAGCCAAGAAGGCCTTATGGCACCTGAATCTCTGCTCTGTAAGTTTGGGAATCCAGTCTTTGTGCTATAATTGTTCCTATTAATGGCACTGAAGTTGGCATTTGGGATTTGTATAAAAGTAACTGCAACTAAGATCAAAAACCAAAGGAGAGGAAATTTGAGAATGAGAGAGAAAGAGTGTGTGTGTGTGTGTGTGTGTGTGTGAGAGAGAGAGAGAGAGAGAGATATCAAAGAAGTGACCCAACAGCTGACCCCTGGAGTAAACATTAGCCTGCCCGTCTGACCTGACCCATGCTGACCCGGACTCACCTGCACACTCACCGGTCTCCACAACACATTCTTCTTTACATAACTTGACTTGGCTCTGTGACTCTCTGTAACTACTACTTGCATTTGCAATTTTGGAATTAATATTCTTAAATTCTTGAAACCTATCTGGGTTCTGATCTTCTAGTGAGTCACCATCAAGCCAGCTGCACCTGATCTACTGAGGCTTCCTTCCCCACACCCCTGATTTCTGCCCTCCTGCTCCATTTACACTGCCGTCAGCTGGGGTCCCGTCCTCTCCCCCTCTGGTGGCCTGTGCTCATAACTGAGAGCTTTAGCAATCTAGGCTATGGGAGGATCAGAGACAGGCAGGTCCAGGCTGCAGGGGACCCCAGTGCCATCATCCAGCCCAAAGAGTTTTGACAGTGGTCCAGCACTTGTGCCTATGGGAGCACAGTCAATCATGCCCGCTGCAGTCTTCAAGTTCATTATCCATGGAGACCTGACAGTGGTACCTGATAACCAAGAATATCGGGGATGAGGAAAGGAGGTCCTGGAAGCACAGTGGATCTTCCTGACTCTGCACTCAGCGTAGAGCCTCAAACACCCACAGAACACAGCCCAGAACCAACAATGACTCCTGCCAACATGGGCTGGATTTGGGCGGCAAGAACAAGGCAGATCCAGGGACCCATGAAGCAGCCAAGTGGGCTGCAGATCAGGCCAGGTTACAGTGCAAGCAGAAAGCCCAAGAAGAACCTCAGAACTAGAAGCCAAGCAAGCACTGTCTGGGTCAAGGTGAGAGTGCTATTCTGTGCACATGCCTGCTCTCACCCAGGGTTGGAGCCGGTCTCCTACCTGCCAGCTGATGGGGGTATATCTGCCAACATGCCTCTGCCCCCATCAGTGATAGATCAGGAACCCACAGATACTGAGCTGGACCTGTCACTGAAAAGCAAGACACTGTGCTACCACTGCACAGGGCTGGAGAAAGCACCCACAGGTGCCAGCCTGCACTCCCTTGAAATGTCTCACCAGCTCCTCTTGCCCCCATCATCATTCTAACCTGTAGTGACATACCTGAAGACATCACCTCATATTATTCTCCAGCCATGCTGGCCCTTTGATATCCCTTGAACAAACTAGGTAAATTGCCACCCCAGGGCCTTTGCATTTGCCATTTCCTTCCTACAAAGTTCTTCCCATGGGTACTTTCACAGCACTTCTTCCTTGAATCTTCACTCAAATGTCTCTGCTTCCCAATCTCCCCTTTCTCCAAACTCCCACAGTACTGTCTACTCTATGGCAAAACTTTATACTAACCAATAATGCCTGCCTCTCTGGACTACTAAGATAATATTAAATGAGATAATTTGTGCTTAAAAAAGCTCTAGGTTGGTTCTCAGCCCTTGTTGAATGTTTAACAAATCACAGCCATTATTATTATTTAGTATATATACTTCATAATATATGTACTGACTCAAGTCCTATATCCACAGCTAGATTATAAGCAAATTGAGGGCAAAGAACTTCTCTTATTACTTTGGAATCTTCCTGAGTCCTTAATATAGATTTCTAATAATTATTAACTGCTTGAAACGAAGAATTTCAACTTTTAAAAATTCATTTGAAAGATTCGTTTGAAAAACTTCGGAACCTCTGTTTAACTTTAGTGATTCCAACCCTCTCCCTCTTCTAGGACTGACCTGCAAACACAGCAAATCCCTGAAAATAGCATTTATAATAGGAACTTTGCTATAGCATGAATACCAAAGCCAAAATACTATATAAAAGATCAAACAAATATTGACTCAAAGAATTTTCCCCAAGGCAACTGTTATAGTCTTATCTTGAATAGAATGTTTGCACAGTTAATTAAGTATTGCTATGGACTCAGCAAAATCCCGGGCAGCCCCTGCCAAGCTGAATTCTACATTCCCACCATCTTATCACTATTTACAAAGCCACGCACAAGTCCCTCTCCTCCCGTCCCCTCACCTAGCAGCACTACTAAGCTGGGTGTGGGATTAAGTGATAAGTAAGTCATACACCTTTTATCCGTGGACAAAAGATAATGGAACCGCAGTGCCAAAGATTCCATTTACCTATCCCACGGCAAATATGCTCTGTCATTACCCTCCCAGAAATCAATCAGGCTGCATCTGTTACTACCTGTTGACTTCTTGGAAATGTATGAAATAGCAGAACTGGGAGGAAAGGGGCGTTTACTGGTTTCACGGAACATGCCTCAAGACACCAAATGCTAATGAGCATTTACTTCCTAGGGTTGCTAATCATGAAACCTGGCAGAAGACGACGACGGGAGCCTCAAAATTCACCCCAAATCCCCAGATCATTCTGTGCAGTGGGTGGACTCACTGCTAGCTTATTCTGGGTTGTCTCAATTGTGGAGGAGGTCAATTATAAGAGAAGGAAGCCAGCAAGAGTGATTTACAACCTTTCTTCCAATAGCCCACCTGCCTCACTGGGAAACAGAATTATATGAGATAATCTATGCCTCAAAAATCTCTAGCAGTCAGATGTGGTGGTGCACACCTACAATCTCAGCGACTCAGGAGTCTCAGGCAGGAGGATGGCAAGTTCAAGGCCAGCCTCAGCAACTTAGCAAGACCCTGTTTCAAAATAAGAAATAAAAAGGGCTGAGGATGCGGCTCAGTGGCTAAGCACCCCTAGGTTTAATCTCCAGCACACGCACACACACACACACACACAAAAACAAAAAAAAACTCTAGGACAATGCTCAACCCTGTTAAATGCCCAATAAATCACAACCATTATTAATATTGAGCTTATATACTTTGTATTATACATACTGACCCCAGCCTTATATCTACTACTAGATATAAGAAAGTTTCCATTCAGCCATTATTTCTTCAGTGCTTCTAATGGCTCAGGCAGTCTTCTAGCTGCTGGGAATAGAATCAGGAATAAAGTCTACCATACCCTCAGGAAGGGTATATTCTGGTGTGTGTAAGATGAAGAGGTGAACAAGATAAATAGATAAATTTTACATTGTTAGATATTGATAAACACTAAGGAGAAGAAAAAAAAAAAAGAGTTGGGAAGGAGGATAGGAAATGTCAAAGAGCCAAAAGAAAGAAGTGAAATTATCAATGGGCATCCTGGGACATCCTCAGTGAGAAGCCAATATTTGAGTCCAAAGGAGGTGAGGGAGCTCCCCCGGCAGAAAAGCAGGCATGGGCATCCCAGGTGGATGAGACTTCCATGCCAAAATCCCACCGCAGACCATCAGTGGCAGATCAGGAGCACTCAGGGAACCAGAATGGGTAAGTCTAGTGTTCAAAGAAAGAGATAAGAAATAAGATGTGAAAGGAACAGGGAATGAGACCATACAGAACCTCACTTTCAAACTGTACTCATTTATATCAATCTTAGAAAAAAAAATGTGCATTTACAAATTTTCATTTACTCAGAACTCCAGGGGTTATTTTTTTCCAAGAATTTTATATATACTTACTTCAAGAGAACAATCTGCCAGAAAAAAAAAAATGTTATACAACAAGCCAACATATTTGCCTGGGGAAAAAATCCTAAGCTGCTTTTAATAAAAATGAAAACTGTTCATGCTTTGAGTGTAAACTCGTGCAGGACTGGGACCAGGCATCAACAGGACAATGCAGCTCCACACCATGGGCAACAGGACAATCAATGATGCAGTAGAAAGATGTCCAGCTGGCTAGAAATAATAATATGCAGAATTACAGAGGACTGTAGTGTTGAAATTCACCACAGGGATGTATTTTAAAGTGTGGTAATGCCACAGAGTCTGGCAAATTTCAGAGCCAAGCTGGCTCAAGCAATATCCAGACCACACATCTTCCCTGCTCAACCAGCTTCTCAACATAAATAAGATGCTATCAGCCAAGATATGCGACACAGCAAGGTTTGGGGTGGTAGCTGAAGATCTGTTGTCTTCCAATTAATTGTACTCAATCCTGTTCAACCCAGGTGATGAACAGTTTTCCATGAACACACATTCACAACCAACTCCACGGCAGTGACTGCACTGTTCTTTAGGTACACATAATCTGTCCCCAAGGCAACAAGTACAAACTACAGGACACATTGTGATGCTTGTGTAACAAAATATTATTATTTTATTATTATTATTATTATTATGACTCAGTAGCCACAATCCTTCCCCACCAAGCTCTCCCGAGGCCACTCCCCCAACCCATCCACAAGTGGACAAATATTTTTGCTGGGTCTCTTCCTTTGGTTAGAAGTTATCAGAACACTAAAAAAAAGTCAGAAAGGCTAAAGCAATATATGTAAGAAAGAACTTGGGTGGGGATGAAGCTCCTGGAACTTCCCAAAAGTGTGGAATGAAGACTAGAATGAGTTCTGAGGAGAGGTGATCCAGAACAATGTGAAGCAAGAGAGAGAGAGGAGAGAATCTTTAGAGTTGTTACTTAAAATTTTAAGACATATACAATGGATCATTTTTAATGTTCTCTGAAAGATGCATATTTTGGAGATATTTGTTGGAATTCTTTAGTTTCTGAACTATGCTCCTCTGAGTGGCAGATTGCTTCCATTACTCTTGGAACAACTAGACTTGGCAAAAGGGTCTAGTCCACGGACAGGAGAATGCACCATATTCTTCACTTGGCATAATATGTTCTGCATTGTCACAAGCAATGGTGCCTTCTATAAAAAAGCATGGCAAAGGTGCTACAGGGACAATCACAACCAGACCTCTCCTCACCCACCTCAAACATAAAAACCTATTATTTCACAGAGGTTAAAAATCACACACCCTCAAACTGCCTAAAAAAGGCAGTGAGGTCACTTATCTAGCATTTGTGGTGGCTGAGCTCAACCCTCAGTATCAAAAAAAAAAAAAAAAAAAAAAAAAAACAGAGACTTTGGCAAGCATTCTAACTTGCATTTCCAGTCTCAACAAAGAAACCCAAACAACAAAAATCTGCTAATCTGCTTCCTCACAATGGAGTGTCCTAATCATCTAGTTTCTATGCAGCTGGCTAAGAAAACAGCACTTTCTGTCAAGATCATCAAAGTCTGATGATCCAGGCCTCCCTCTGCCCTTCAGAAGATGAAGCATCAGGCAAGTTTGAGAGAAGCATGGTCACACATGGTTCAAAAGCAAAAGCTTTTCTGCCCTCCAGCAAGGTTCTGGCCAAAGAAGATTCATCTACAATATAGACTATGCCACACCAGTCAGTAGTCAATTAGATTTTTGCCATTGCACAAAGAAGATAATAAGGTCTCCATTCTAAGTACAAACTAACTATTTGATGATTACACCAGAAATCTTTTTAAATTATTCAAAACTCAAAAGCAAAGATGATCTTTTAAGACAAAGAGTATCTGAATGGAGTTTCTTAAACCAAAGAAAATCAGCGAAGACTATGAAAGTGCTATTTTGTGAAATCCAAGGCACTAGGCACAGAGGCTGTTCCATTCTCTGATTCACATGGCTTCCTACTGTCTTGATTTTCTACAAGGATCATAAATGATGCCTACAATCAGGAAAAAAAAAGTGCCATCTTTTAAATTATGCGCAGAAAAGACAGAAAGAGAATGTACCCTTAAAACATTATTAACAAGTAGTATATCTGAGGGACAAACTGCTCTTTACTATTTTCCATATTCTGGGAAGCTTTCACATTGAAAATATATTAATTTATAATGAAAAACAACTTTAAATATGTTTATTGGGCTGGGGATGTGGCTCAAGCGGTAGTGTGCTCGCCTGGCATGCGTGGGGTGCTGGGTTCGATCCTCAGCACCACATAAAAAAATAAAAATAAAATAAAGATGTTGTGTCCACCGAAAACTGAAAAATAAATATTAAAAAATTCTCCCTCTATCTCTCTTCTCTCTCTCTCTCTCTCTCTCTCTCTCTCTCTCTCTCTCTCTCTCTTTAAAAAAATATGTTTATATTATCAAAATATCAAAGGGCTAAGAAACTTATTAAGGGTCATAATATATAAATTAAAAAATGTGATCAGGAAAAAGCATTCACTGCTGATGAAGCTGCCTACCCCAGTTAAACAATTTAAATGTTATATCCCAGCCCTTCTCAAACTGCAGTGTGTGTAAGCACCACCTGCATGTTAAGATGCAGGTGATGGAACCTGAGAATCTGCATTTCTAACAAGTCTGCAGGTGACACTGATGCTGTCAATCAATGGACCTTACTCTGAGTAGCCAGGTTCTATGCAACAAGAGGGGAGCAGAGTCCATCTATGGTTCTCCCAGGAAGCGTGCCAAGCTCGTTCTAGACTGGGCAGAAGGGAAAGGAAGCTCAACATTCCAGCTCCTTCAGAGTGCTAAAGCAGAAGCTCGATTCATTTCTCTTCAGTCAACCCTTGGTGATTAAATACTTAGTCATGTACTTATAAAGGGGTCCATAAAATGAAAATAATCATGATTCTAGGGCTAATGAGCTTGTCAGAGCATCTTATGGAAGCAGCCTTTGGATCTACCTTGGCAGACTGCCTCCGCCCTCCCTGGAATTCTCCATAAACATCCCCAATCTCTTGGCAGTAGTTTTCAAGCTGTTTCCTGTAAAGACTTTGTTGGATGCTTAAGAATAAGCGAATTCAGTGTCTGTCACTCATTAAGGAGACCAAAGAAGACAAGCGTGCCCTCCACGAACTAACCACACTCACCAGGCAGCTCTGGGAACAGAGGGGTGGAGGGGAGGAGAGGGAGTCTGTGAGTGGTGGAGTCACCCTGCCAACCTTCACTCCCCAGAGGCATCTCAGTCCTCCTAGGAGCAAAGGACAAGAACCTGTCAGAAACTCCAGGAAGCCTCACAAAGAGATGACCACACCTAAGAAATTACTCAGGCCCACACCCATCCTCCACCAGGTGAGTTCACCCAAGCCCTTGAGGGTGACCCTGGTCTTTCCTTTTACCCTAAGGAAGAAGGTACCTGGCTGAGAGCCCTCCAGGTTCTATGCTGTGAGACCCTCAGAGAGAAACGAACTTAATTAACCATTCAGAAGAGCACTGAGAATTCCCACCAGCCACCAGGTCCCCAAACCCACATCTGCTATGTATTCCCAGTGCTGTCATTTCCTGCCTGCCGTGAACTAATTACACACAGTGGGAATTCTGGAGTTGCCGGTTCTAATGTTTATCTGCTGTTAACTTGTTGTGTGACCTCAAAGATATGTCTCTCTAGTGCCTTTCCATCCCCTGCTATAAAAGCAAGATAAGGGAATGACATGCTTGACAAAGTGCCCTAACATAATACTGTAGTCACCTTATCCTAGGATGCTCACGGGATGCTAATTAACATGTCTCTCCACTAAAGCCTTTCAAGATAACTGATGACATGTTGCAAAAAGCGTGGGATCTCATATCATATTTCCTCTTTGGCCAAATCAGGTTTCAGTGGCCAAGGCTACCCCTAAAGCTGTTGACAAAAGCAGTCTCCAGTATCCTTTTTGGTAAATCACTCACTTGGATTGACAGGATGCCCATAATTGTAGTTCTAATGACAGACCATGGCTTCGTGAGTGGAAGAGATAAGGAAAAATCCCCTTAGATTTCCATAACTTCCAACTTATTTTTTTAATTTTTTTAGTTATAGATGGACACAATACCTTTATTTTGCTTATTTATTTTTTTATGTGGTGCTGGGGATCAAACCCAGTGCCTCACATGTGTGAGGCAAGGACTCTGCCACTGAGCCGCAACCCCAGCCCAACTTCCAACTTCTAGCACTGAAAAGTTATTGTAAGTAAAACAGGGCTTTGAAACCAGGTAAAAAGTACACTTCAGACTGATTAGTGACATAGTCTGGGCTCTTCTGTGAGAGAAGCTGGTTCCAAAACATTCTGAATACAGAACAATCAGTATAAATTGATTTAGTAAATTTTTGTGGACATAGAAAAATATTCAGTAAGTGCTAGTGATCATATTACCTGTCTGTCAAGACCCCAGCCTTTTTCTTATACATTTGAGTATGCAATATATTAAAGTTATAACATATTAATCATGTATGTGTCACAAATTTAAATTGCCTTAGTCTTTTGCATCTTCATTTGTAGAGAAGTTTTAAATTTTAAAATACACCCATTTATTCCTCTTTTCCTCATGAATTACCTCTTTTGCTGTAAATTGCGAAAGTTGTTATTCATGCACAGACCCAATTAATATTATAATGTCCTGCTAATTTTTCTATAATTTGATTTGCAATATTCAACTCTCTGGAGTTTATTTTGGGGATATGGTATGTTTGCTGAGGTTCCAATTAATCTCTTATTTCGTTTAAGCCAATTATCAATTAACTAATAAATAACTCTCAGCACTGAGCCGTATGTGTTGGGAAACCATTTTGATTCACTTTTTTAATATAAAATCTAAAATCCTTAAAGCAAAAGCCAAATATACCTATTTTTTTAAAGAAATCTTAGTAAATGATCATGAACAATTCAAATCCTCAAGTCATTTCAAATTCATTGGAGAATCAGCCCACTAAGCAATAATTCCTGTCTAAAATCAGTTCTTCCCATTCAGTAGAAGACTTTGAGAGTATAATTGTAGGGTTCTTAAGTATATGGTAGCTGAGTCACCAACCACTGTTTGAATTTTCTGCTTATTTCATGGGGAGGGGCTACTTCTTGGGTGGTAATGCTACTCTGAGCCTGAAACCACTGGAAATAATACCCCTTGATCTAAAAAATATAAATAAGTAAATAAAAGCAGAGATGTAGAAGAATTCATTGTTTAATGGGGTCAAAATTTAGAGTCATCATTCTATTGATTTTTCTTCCAGATAGGTCAGAAACCTGCTCTATACAAAATGTACTGTATAAATTTGCACTTGTTTTTAGGTTTTTAATTTCAGCCTCCTGCCATTTCCATTAAGATAGAAGTTCCTGGAAAGCAAGGCTTTGTTTCTTGGGGTGGGGTTGGGGGAGTAGGGAGAGAGGCAGGGAGAAAAGGGAGACAGGGAAGGAGGAAGGAAGGAGAGAAGAAGGAGCAAAAGGACTGACCGATTAATTTGTGAACTTGCAGCTACCTCTTTGCTGGGCCCTGCCACACCAGATGCTCTGGAAAGGCTGCCCACAGACCCACTATTTTAGTATTTTAGTCGATGCTTAAGGAAAAAAAAAAACATATCACTGAAGGTTTTCGTCTGAATTCGTCTCCCCTACTGAGAAATATGGACGAATTTCTGCCATCAGTTCACACCCTGAAGCACAAGACATGATGATCTTTCTCTTCATTTGCATAGCTACGATTCGTCATTATCCAGCCCTATTTTTTACTCAACAAAATAGCATTGCACCATTAAGATTTCAGCATGTCTATTCTTGCAGTGACTATTTTGAATTGTGCCTTTCCGAAGCAATCACTTTAAGGGGAAAAAAAATCATCACTTCTAAAGTATACACTTGGCTTGGAATAAGAACGTATACAGTGGGGGGGGGGTGTCATTTTCTTGTTGCATTTTGTGCAAGGAAAGGAATGGTTAAGAGAGGTTCCTCTGGAGCAATACAGCCATTGGGGTCCCCAACCTTCTAATCCCTGCCTCTAATCCTCTCCCCCAATTAAGGGACTAGAGAAAACGCATTCATTGTCAATGGCACGATTCATTCATCTCATACATGCCAATCACACTGCTAAATGTTTTCCATGTTATTTCTAGGGCTGTGTTTGTTACCAAAAATTTCTAGAAATGTACTTCCTTCCCATGTCCTGAGACAAATGCTCAATTTAGTATTCTGCCTAATTATTAAGTGTAATTTTAGAGTTGTTGCTTAATTTTTAATCTAATAAGTAACTGTCATTTTAAGAAATTTGATGTTTAATCTCATAATATATTTATATTCTCATTACATAAAACAGAAAGGCATAACCTGTAAGAATGTCCTCCTTGTCCCTGCTTCTCTCTTTTCTGCTGAGAAGAATGGGGACATTTGTCATGCAACACAAGGAGCCAGAGACGAGTAGGGAGATTATCTTACATGCTGGCAAAGGAATCATATTTGACTCCTCCCATCAGTGTCCTCATCCCACTCCCATGCCCTGAGGAGTCTAAGGAGAACTGAGAGGTAGAGTTACACACCAATAAATGCTAACCAGCTGCTTCTCCTGTCTTCTCTCCTGGCATTTCCCTAGGGATGTCCACTGGAGATTCAGGCTCACCTCTTGGGAGGCTCCCAGGGAGCTAAAAGCAAATGGCAAGGCATCTAGAAAAATGCAATGTCCTCAACTGTACTAAGAAAGCGGCATCTAGAAACATATGTCTTAGTCATTTTGTGTTGCTATCACAAAATACCTGAGGCTGGGAAATGTATAAAGATAAAAGATTCATTTGGCTCACAATTCTGATGGCTGGAAAGTCCAAACAGCATAATGCTAGCTAGCATCTGCAAGGGCCCCTGGGCTGTGTCACAGCATAGCAGATAAGCCAAAAAGGAAATGTCAGTGAGCAGAAGGGACCAAGTATGGCGTGTGACTGCACTTTATAACAACCCACTCCCCAAGAACTGACCCAGTCCTACGAGAATGACACTGCTGGTAGAAGTGCCCCATGACCCAATCACCTTCCACTAGACCTTACAGCTTAAAGGTTCCACCACCTCTCATTTCTAGTACTGGGGACCAAGCGTCCAGCATACAATCTTTTGGGGGGACTAATCATGTTCAAACCATTGCAACATGTAAATAAACACATCCTTTATTACTAAATTTAAACACTAAGACCCTCTCATGACAATTCACAGCCATGGCACACCACGTTTAAGATCACACTGTAGCCGGGTAAGCCTGAGAGAGGCCATACACAGCCCTGCATCAACTCCTATACTCACCTCCAAGTTCTCAATGTATTTCATTAAAATACTTCATACATTTCATAAAATATTACTGGAAGGTCTCCTCACCCTCAGCTTCTCTGGAGATTCTCAATTCAAACACACACTAGCATGTTCTCCCCTCCAATGCACAGTCTCTCCCAAGGACTCGGAGGAATAGGAGAAAGAACATCTTTGCTTGGCCCAAAGGTCAGTATTCAGATAATTGGGGAAGGTCAGGAACTGAGGCCAGGCGCAGAGTTTGAAGCTTGCCCCAGGAGAAGGCTGACTGTCACCCAGGGAAGTTGCTGCAGACACAGGAGCCACCCAGTACAGCCTGGGTGCCACCTGCTGATCTGGTGCTTCCCCCCTCTCTGAGCCCGTGCCCCTTACCAGGTGGACTTTGGCTGGTGGGAACTAGGCCCCGAGCAGCCTTGCAGTTTCCCTCTTAGCCCTGACAGTTCTGCCAATGCCTTGGGAAGAAGAGCCATCCCTACGTCTGCTGCCCTCAACTGGGATCCCACGTGGAACAGATGCGAGACCCAACTGCCTATTTACCCAGGGCTCAGCAAGCCACAGGCCACCCACAACTACAGGAGCAATGACACATAATTCTTGTGCTAAGCCACTATGTTTGAGAGCATTTTGTTTAATGTGGCTTTACTATGCCAATAGTTAATTGATACACAGTCTAAGGAACCTGCTCATAGGAAATATATCCCCTTCCCAGGGGAAAAAAAAAAAAGAAAGCTAAATTTTAATACATGGCCATCATTATAACAGCTTTCAGTAAATGTACTTAGTTATAGCTCACAACAACCCTATGAGACAGGTAGGATTTTTATCCTACTCTAAGGAGGGAGGCCACAGAGACATAGTAGAGTACATTGTCCAAAGCTGGAAGTTGGTCACCTGGATCCTGAGCCTTTGCTCTAACTTCTCTGCTGAACGGTCTTGCAAGCATCCCAGCTAATGCCGCCTAAAATTTTGCTGTAGGTTCCCAGGCCCTCGGGAAAAAATCCAAACTGACCAGTCTGTTATTACAGGATTGAGTACAGTATTGAGTATTGAGTTTTACGGTATTGAGCACTTGAGGCCCTTCACAACCTGGTACCTCCTTATTCCATCCGACTCCTGCTCCCCACCTCTGCAGCTGCCACCTAACCTCCTCTTCTTCCTCCTCCTCCTGCCCAGCTTCCTGTCACCTCCCTCGAGGTCTGCTCCGACTCTACTGAGCCTACACTAAGCCCACTAGCTCCATCACATCTTTGTTCCTTGCTGGGACCCTCTAGGTCACCCTTTAGGGGACAAGCCAGGGATGCCACCTGCAGGAAGCATATCCTAACCCCAGACACATGCCTGTTTCCATGCTGTTTCCCAGCCACTAGGAACTTCTTCACAGAGAACTGCCAACTCTGGGCTGCTCAGCTCCCACTTCAGTGCAGCTGTGAGTCCTTAGGGACAAGACCTGGGTCTCATTCATCAGCCCAGTAGTTACTAAGCTGTCTGATCGCATCATGGGAACTCAATAAAAACTGGCTAAATTGAAAAGCAGGTGAAAGGACAATGACATGACAGAGAAATAGATATGGAGACAGGAGATTTAAATTTTTCATTTTTCAATAGCCAAGTCTTCATTTCTAATAAATGTTAATTAAAGTGCTCAACGCCCCTGGGTCTCCAGCTAGGTATTCCTCCATTAGAAATGTTCCTTCATGACGGTTTCCTCTGCCAAACCTTCCCTCACAGGCTTATGTGTTCAGAGCGTCTTGGGACAGATAAGCAAAAACACAGTATCTCCTTGAAACAGCAGTGGGAATTCAGGGCCGCTCCTTAAACCTTCACCCTGGCAACACAAAAAGACACGTACTGTGCTTCCAAAAGAGAGGGAAAGAAGTTTGTGGCGAGGAAGGCACATAATTACGTGAAAAGAAAAAATTCCCATGTCAGGGAACAGACAGATGAAGGCCCCACGTGGAGGAAAGGCCTATTCACCAGGAGCTATGGTGACTCACCGGTAGGTCCAGATCTCAGAAGCTGACAGGTGGTTATTACCGCCTTAACCTTAGAGACTGCCATTAAAAGGTCAGGGCTCAGTGGCCTCACAGCTCCTGCAGAGCACCAAGGAGAATGCAAGATGGAGGCTAAGGCTGCCTTCAAAGTCTCAGGTCTCCAGACCACATCCAGTCTTAGAGAAAAAGAGAGTGCATCAGGCAGTTCCCAGAATGGGAGACAGAGGTCCTTCCCCACGGACAGCTTCCCAGTCACTAATGAATGGCATTCTGTCCTTGAGGCACACATTCCAGCATTACTAGAGAAAGAGAGGGCAGCCCCAAAATAATGGGCACCCCTTGATGCCTTTCACATTCAGCCTGGAGTAGATGTCCGAGCTCCAGACAACTGGAATGTAAGAACCACATCACAGCTTTGGGATCTGGCCACCTAGTAGTTTCCAAGTGCCCTATTTAGACAAAAGCTTATGGAGAAGACACAATTGCTGCTTCTTTTGGGGGACAGGGCCAGGAACCCCAGTTGTTGGGACAGGGTCAACCTCTGAGAAGGTTTGAGAGAGACTTAGGGTTTCTGTTTGGAAATCACATATTTAATCCAAACCTGTACTTTACAGATGTGAAAACTATGGTTCAGACGGGTAAGGTGAGTCGTGCAAAGTCCTACAGTCAGAAGGCAGGAGGACTAAGGACAGGGTTCCAGTTCCTGCCTGCCATTCCAGACACTCTTTCCTCTACATGGTGCCAACACCTTTTCAAGGAATAGCCCTCTACACCCTTTTCTGACTCTCTCCCCTTTAGCAAGCCCCCAAGGTCAGTATTCAGATAATTGGGGAAGGTCAGGTACTGAGTCCAGGCGCAGGGTTTAAAGCTTGCCCCAGGAGAAGGCTGACTGTCACCCAGGGAAGTGTCCTCTTAGAAGATAAAAAGCTGCAGACACAGGAGTCACCCAGTGCAGCCTGGATGCCACCCTGCTGAACGGATGCTTCCCCCTGAGCCTACGGCTCAAACCGAGGTAAGAAGCTGGGTGACAGCCTGTGTCACAAGCATTTATCACACATAATAGGGAAAACTGTTAAAACCACCCATCCACCACCCACTCTCCCCACATCGGATCCCCAGCATAGTCAGATGATCAGAAGCCTGCGCTGAACTGGAACCTTCTCAGGATCCCCTTCGCACCTCTTTTCCCCATCTGCTGCATTTTTTCCAACACTGAATTAAACGACTGCCTGCGTTGCTGTAATTCTTCCATTTGCTGAATTTGTCCCTACGCAGTATTAGTGTTTGGTACTAAAGTGCTGTTTGCTCCACTTTTTAATTTCATTTTAGAAGTCTACAAGGAGAGATGCCAACACTTAATCGTAGGGACTGGAGGGAACTCTACAAACCGCTTACAAGGCACAAACAGAATAGTTATTTTCCTATTTCCCTTTTGATTGAATTGGCTTCTGTATCATATACAATAAACAATGTGAACCAGAAAGCATTCTGCAGCCTTATCTCACCTCCTCACATAATCAAAGGAAAAAATACTTTGTAATAAAAAAAAAGAGAAACTAGAACTTCAGATTCCTTTAAAAGTTAATTAAACTTGAAAGCTTTGTGGAGACCATTCATTTTCTTTTGTAGCCTAAGACCGTAAGGTTTGCCTTCCATTTTACCAGTGGGATGAAAAGAAGTAACCTGATGTTACTTTCATCATCATCATAAATAGCATATAATAAAGCTTTAAAAAAAAAAGTCTGTCTTTTTAAATAGAAAAATAAAAGTGGAAATGCACATACCATACAATTTTAAATTAACATATAAAAATACTAGGTAAGTTTTTTAAAGATGTGACCTATTTAATTGCTTTAGTTAATACTAGTTTCCTTCTTTTCTGGAGAGATGACTTAATCGTAAGCACACAGGTATGACTTTATACATCCTAGGTAATCCTCTGAATTGACAAGTTTAAAACAGAGTGTCCTCTTTACAAAGAAAGTTTAACATGCAATTAACCAGAACAGGAACCCTCCCTAAAGCTTTCTGGGTAGCTCAGATTTGGAGATGGATAACGTCCCCCTCCTTGTCAGTTCCAGTCACAAGCATCTATTGGAAGGACAATGCTGAGCAGTCTTTGCAGGCAAGGTGAAGCAGGAATCCTAGACGAGCCACATTGAAGACGATCATGAGGCTGGTGTTGGATTACCCATGCCAGACACAACAAATGGAGCCAGGAGTGGGCAGTACATGGATCATGGATTGCCTGCTTTCAAAGAATGTCCTGCATGTGTGTGTGCGCGTGCGTGCGCGCATGTGCGTGTGTACGTGTGTGTGTGTGTGTGTGTGTGTGTGTGCGCACGCGTAATTAAGCATTTCAGAGAAAGAAGAGTTGCTGATAAAAAAAAGTACAGGAATTGTTAAATAAGTAATTCATTTTACTGAAAAATACAGAGATGGACAAATAGGGCTTCCAAGGGTCTAGTTCTCAAATCTTTTGATTCTATAGTTTAGAAAGTAAATGTTCCAACAGCATATTGAGACCCCAAAGTCCAAATGTGGACTGTTTGCCAGAATATTTAACTTCCTAATCTCTTCCCCATGACCACCGAAGGATACTGTGTTAATTCATCTCTGTGATCCCGGCGTAGTACCAACAGCACACAGTGGGCACCATGAAATACGAAAAACAGGTGGAAACAGCAGAGTTTCATTTGTACCTTTAAATAACAAACGCTTACATGTTAGATAATGTCAGTCAAACTCCTTGTCATCTAGATGTCACATGAATAGATTCTTCAACTAAAATAGTTTCTTCCTAGTAGCCCTGCTGCACTCCCCATTGCATAAGTCAAAGGGAATTTTCATTGCTTCCCAAAAGGAAGCAGCCAGCAACTTCTGCTGTAACACCCAGATTCTCAGAGAATAAAAATGGTCATACAAAAATAGCATAAATAATACTGACCATCGCACGAATCAGGAGCATCTGGTGGGACAAGACAAGGCTGTCTGATCTCCCTGCTTCTATTCAACCCAGTACCATAGTTTCCAGCAAAGGCAATTGGGCGAAAAATGAAAAACAAGCACACAGATTCAAATGAAAAAAGATAAACTGCTTCCATTTGTAGGTGATATGATCTGTATATGAAAAATCCTAATGAATTCACTAAAAACCTATTAGAGCTAATCAATGAGTTCAGCAAGTTTTCAGGATAAAAGATCAAAACACAAGAACCAACTGTATTTCTATGCTCTATTAGTGAAGAACCCAAAAATAAAATGGACATCTTCACTTACATAACATCAGAAAAACTAAAATTCTCAGGAATAAATTTAACAGTAGACATTTAAGACTTGTACTGTACATAGACAATTATAAAACATCATTGAAAGAAATTAAAGAAGACCTCAATAACTGGAAAAACATCTCATGTTCAGAACTGGAAAACTTAATGTTGTTAAGATGCAATACTTCTCAAATGGATCTACATATTCAGTGCAATGTCCACTAAAACCCCAGCTGCTTTTTTGTAGAAATTAATAAGCTAGTCTTATGGAAATGTAAGGAACCTAGAAAAGTCAAACGATTTTGAAAAAGAAGAACAATGTTGGACAACTTATACTTCCCAACTTCAAACTCCTATAAGACAAAAATAACCAAGACTGCATAGTACTGACATTAAGACAGACAAACAGATCAACAGAGTAGGAGCCAAGAGTCCGAAAGAGACCTAGACATTCATGTCAATTATTTGTTGTCAAGCTTGTCAAGACAATTCGGAAAGAACACTCTTCAGCAAGTGGTCCTGGTGGACAGCCACATGCAAACGTGAATGTGGACCCCCTCACTCATATTATAAAAAAATTAACCCCAACTAGATCAAGCCTGTAAATGGAAGAGTTAAAACTATAAAACAATTAAAGGAAAATAGGGGTGAAAATCTTTGTACCTTGAACTAAGCAATGATTTCTTAGATATGACACCAAAAGCACCAGTGGAGAAAAAAAAGATAAGTAGAACATCATCATAATTAAACACCTTAGTGTATCAGAGGGCAGTAACTGAGGGAGTGAGAAGAGAAAGAATCAAGGAAATAGTTATCAATCTTATTTCTGACAAGGGTCCAGTACCTTGTGATTGAGATAGATATATATACAATGGAAAAAGAAGTCCCCCAGCTGAAAAATGGCAAAGGCTTTAAACAGACTTTCTCTCCAAATGATATACCAATGGCTAATAAACGTATGAAACTGTGTTCAACACCATTAGTTATAGTAAAATGTCAATTAAAACCACAAAGGGATATCACTTCACACCTACCAGACGGCTATAAACAAAAAGAGGCAAATAGGCAGGAATAAGGATGCTGGGTATAGTGACACATGCCTGTAATCCCAGCAGCTTGGGAGGAGTATCACAAGTTCAAAGCCAGCCTCAGCAACTTAGTGAGATCCTAAGCAACTTATCAAGACCCTGTATCAAAATGAAAGATAAAAATTAAAAAAGGGCTGGGGATGTGCCTCAGTAGTTAAGCACCTCTGGATTCAATCCAGATACAAAAAAAAAAAAAAATGAGAACACACTGGACCCTTCACATGTTGCTAGTGGGAATAAAAATGGCACACCTGCATTGGACCGTTTGACAGCTCTTCCATTCCTAGTCAGATATCCAAGAGAACTGAAAACATACATCAGCACAAAACTCCTACATGGATGTTCATTGACTCATTATTCATAATAGAGTGGAATCAACCCAAATGTCCATCAACTGATAGAACAAACAAAAGATACATATCCATATAATGGAACATTATCCAGCCATAAAAAGGAATGAAATACTGGCTTATGTTGAACTTTGAAATCATTTTAAACCTTACACTTTAAAAACATGCTAAATGAAAGAATCTGGACACAAAACACCACATATGGTAGAAAGCCAATTGTATAAAATGCCCAAAACAGGCAAATCTATCAGGACATAAAGTGGATTAGTGATTACCAGAGGTCGGGAGGAGGTGAGAATGGGGACTAATTGCTAATGGGTATGGGATTTTTTTGTAACTTTATATATTTATTTGTTTATTATGTGGTACTGAGGATCAAACCCAGTGCCTCACACATGCTAGGCAAGCACTCTACCACTGAGCCATAACCCCAGCTCTGGGATTTCTTTTTGAAGTGCCAAAAAATGTTTTGGATTGAGATAGTGATCATGGTTGCAAAACTTTGTTAATATATTTAAAAACCAGCCGGGTGTGGTGGCACATGCCTATAATCCCAGCAGTTTAGGAGGCTGACACAGGAGAGTTGTGAGTTCAAAGTCAGCCTCAGCAACTTAGCAAGGCCTTAAGCAAGTAAGTGACACCCTGTCTCTAAATAAAATACAAAATAAGGGCTGTGAGTGTGGTTCAGTGGTAAAGTGCCCTTGGGTTCAATCCCTAGTACAAAAAAATTTATATATATACCACTGAACTACACACTTAAAAGGGCAAATTTATGATATATATATGATGTCTCAAATAATGATGGGATGCTGTAGGTACTGCAGGTGAGAATGCACAACTGGTAGAATTTCTTGGAAGAGAGTTTGGAAAAGGGTATTAAATATCAAATTCTAAAAGTTCATCTTTGGTAAGTAATCAGGAATATCACAACTTTAGCTGTAAAGATGTTTTCTGCAATGTTGTCTTAATATCAAAATATTGGAAATATCCTGAAGGTCCAACAGAGACTTTGTTGAACTAATTAAAACTCATTCATTCAATGGAGTGTGATCCAGCCATTAAAATTATGTTTTCGACACACAGTTAACTAGAAAAGAGAGTATACAAATCACAGTATGTAATAGGATCCTATTTTTGTTTTTCTAAAACTATGCATGATTCACGTTTCCATTATAGTAACAACAGAACTCAGTTCACATAGCAGTCACTAGTCCTGAGTGGTTATTTCAATTTAAGTTGATTAGAATTAATTACAACTGAAACTCAGGTTCCCACTGTACCCATCACATCGCAATCACACAAGGACAGTGGCTACTGTATTGGATGGAACACATGACATTTCCATCATCACAGAAAGTTATATTGAACAAGCCAAAAAAGAAAACAAGTTACATGAGCTTACAGGTGTTGATCATTTTCGTCTCTGTATGTTCAGTTTCTACTTTTTTTTGGAGGGTAGGTACGGGGAATTGAACTCAGGGGCACTCAACCACTGAGCCACATCCCCAGCCCTTTTTTATATTTTATTTAGAGAAAGAGTCTCACTGAGTTGCTTAGCGCCTCTCCATTGCTGAGGCTGACTTTGAACTCACGATCCTCCCGCCTCAGCCTCTGGAGCGGCTGGGATTACCAGGCGTGCACTACCACATCTGGCTTATTTCCTACTTTTTTGAAAATAAGATAAATGTTTATAACACAATAATTTTTTAATGATTGAAGGAAAACTGAAACAGGGAAGTAGGGAACTAGGAAAGCACTCACAGACACAGGAGTGACCCACTAACATAAAGAGTTCCCTTGGTCTCAGTGACAGTGGAGGTTGGTGCTCATCTCTGCACCCACCAAGCTGGAAGCAGCCCCAAGCAAGATGGGAGCAATCCCAAGCAAGAACACCACAGATTTAACTATTCTTACTCAAAATTCAGCAGATTTTAAAGAATCAACACTTCCTCAATTGCTGCAGGCTTTGATGAATTACCAGAAGTGATAACATGGCTGTTTCTGTTCATTTTGTCCAGATTTATAGCAGCTTTCTGGGAGAATTTGCAGACCTCCTCACTGGGCCATGGCCAGAAGTCCTGCCTCCTCATATAGATTTAAAAAATAATAATCCTGTACTGGGGGGAGGTTTGGGAAAAGAGGCATCTCAAACTCTAGGTGGTAAGATAGATTAGCTCATGCTTTCTGGAAGACAACGTGGAAAATATATACCCAACCTTAAAAATATTCTATCCCTCTACTCAATTATGTCACTTCTAGAAAGTTATTCAAAGAAAATAGTTGTGGATGTGCTCAAAGATTTAGCTGTAAGAATGTACATGACAGAGTTGTTTATAATAGCAAAAAGCCAAATGCAAAAGCTGAAAATACAGCAACAGGACACATCCTCATGATGAAATATACCATCCATTAAAAATAATGCTGCGCAGGAATACTTAATGGTGTAGAAAATGTTTATAAATGTAACGTTAAGTTTTAAAAATGAGTTTTAATACAGTGTGAAAGGTATCGTTTCATTTTTGTAACAAATACATATGTATGTATACCTATACACATACCTTCTCAGAATATAAATTAGGATGATTATGATCAAGACATAAATAGTGACTATTTCTGTGCCATGGGGAAATATCTAGTTGGGGTGGGAACCTATTCACCACATTTTTTATGATGAATATATATCACCATGGTGATAAGAGAAAAGTAAAAATTGTTGTCTTTTAAAAAGGTGAAATCACATTAAGACAGGAAATCTTTATACTTAGAACTTGAAATAAAATTATCACTGCAATTTAGTATGTTTACGATTAGCTCCAGGCTTCCTAGCTACCAAGGAAAAAAGAGAAATACAAAGAATTACATAGATCTCCGCTGTTCATCAATTCTTCCCAGGAGACAAACACCATCCTGGTACTGAATTATAGGATAAATGTATAATATGCATTTCTCAGTAACACCAATGCCTACCCTGGAGTGTGGGCATAGCAGTGAATCACTCCCAGCCCTCATCTTTGTTCCAATTCTTCTTGTAGTTGCTTAAGAACTATAGTTCTCACCTTGTGCAGGCACAAACACACACAGAGACAGTACTAATTTTTCCCATAGCATTCTTTCATCCTTGTTTCCTACCACAGTAAAACAGCCCAAAAATGAATGACGTGTTTACATAATGACATCAACAATATCCAGCTTTTACACAATATTTTGACACTGGGGCTATTTCACTATAAACAAGAATACTCCGATTGGCTCACAGATGAAGTGGGTCATGAGAAGTGTCAGATGTAGCCTATTTTGAGAATATATAGCAATGCATCTGTTGAAGGGCCCTCTGAGAAGAGAGAGTAGACAAAATTGGACCAATGGCTGTGGGTGTTTGTTTCAAGACTTGAAGGGAGTCATGAAGAGTCAAGGCTAAAGTGACCAGCCCTGAAATGACCCCCATCAGGCTGAGTCTTATCATGATAAGAAAAAGCTTCCAGAATAGCACACAAACTACATTTGTCAGAGTCAGAGCCCTGGAAGGCTCTGGCATGGAAGGTGGAGGAGTGAGGGAGTTGAGTCTGTTACCTTCTGTGAACTTGGTCTATAGAAACAATATAAATTAGATTTCCTCTTTATTCCTAACCCAAAGTTTCTCTCAAATACTGTGAATCCAGTCACTCCTAGAGAGAGTGATTATAGAACCTGGAAGACTACTAAAATACCTTTCTTCTCCCTTCATGGCCTACTCACTCCTGAGTACCTTCCACTCCATATATATGACCCTTATCTTCAAGCCCCAAATCCAGTCTTCTACCTGTGTGACCTTTCTCTCATCTGTGACCTCCAGGAGCACGTACCCACCACCTGACTCACTGATAATCATCCTGTACATCCTGGGTCCCCCATCAGGCCGCAGCTATAGAATATTATTTCACATCTCACCCAGCACCTGCCACAGACCTACTGCATAAACGTGGCCAGGACAGTGAGAGGCTGGAAATGCTACTGGAGGAATCAGCATTACAGCAGACCCCAAAACACACTGAGGTGCCAGGGGAGCTGTTTTGAAATGTTTGAAACCATGTCCAGTGGAAGGTGGGCTGGGCAAGCATTTTTAATTTTGCAAGAAGCAACTTATTAATGTATCATGAAATTAGTTTAGGAATACAAGACTTACAGTGAGTGTTGTTTCATAAACTGCATGTTTGTATGCACGTGTGTGTGTCTGTGCACATATGCACAAACATGTATACACATGGTCTGGGTCATACCAATGGATTTCTTTAAAATAGTTTGCAAGGAGTACGTTAGACAAATTATTTGATAGCCTATAGAAGAGAACATTTCAATTCAATAGAAGGAAAGCACCTCTAACAGGAAAACTATCCCACAATGGGTTATATTATTATGAATGACAAAGAGTTTCCAGCCCCTGAAAAACTTCAAGTAGATTTGACTGTCATGGAGGGTATTCATATAAGCAGTGGAAAGTTAAATAAGAACTCCTTCCCCTTCTATGAAACCATCAGTTGAGATCACAGCCAATTCACTATCACAGAAGGTACAATGAGGGGAGAAACAATTCCACAGGTGAAAGTAAATGGCCTGAAGTTCACTTTTGCCACTTATATTGGAATATATCCTCTGTGAAAGGATTGGTTATAAGTGATATTGAGACCCGGGCTTCTCAGCCTAAATGAACATCTGAAGCACCTGGGAAGCTTGAAGAAGACATCCATGCCTAGATCCTGACACACATCAACTGAGACCCAGGGCCCAAAATTTGTAATTTTTTTAATGCTTCCCAGGTAAGGGTTGAGAAACACTGATTTTATATGTGTGGAATGCATATGTGATATTTTATAGAGCACAGAGGAAAGGAAAACAACACCAAGTTTTTGCATGAAGATCATAAAAAAGAAAGAACTTGAAAACATGAAATCAGGGCTTTTGATTTCTACCCAGAATATACAGAGCTGAAAAGAGCATCACTCCTGTGCTTATAGTGAATAAAAGGCCACATAAACCACAAGTTAATAGCTTTTTCAAATCCAGCTGGGGAGCAGTATAACACACTAGACCAAAATCTAAGGTGAAATCATACCTGCAGGAAGGAGCAAGACATGAGCATTCGTTTACCCAGGTAGATGCACCTAAGTTGGCTAATGAGCATCAAGTAAAGAACAACAATGGAATACTAGAGGCTAAGGTGAAAGAGCATAGAGACAGGCTGCTCTGAGGCCCAAAATAAAAACCTAACGTTGACAGTGGAACAAACATAGGGAAAAGCCTGCTGGTAAACCATTCCCAGTGCTAAACACAAGGCATCACTAGAGGAATTTGAAGTCCAGGGTACACCGAGGTAACTGTAGCAACAACAAACCTTAATTCAAGTCAACTCTGACTAAGCTCATCAATCCTCACAGTAAGTGCATAGTCTAAATAGAAAGGTATGCCCATTTCAAGACTTAAGAACTATTTATCTCAATCGCTAAAATCCTACCAAAATGTCTAGTTCTCAACAAAAAATTATGGGGCATATGAAAAGCAAGAAAAACTACTCTTTCAAGAGATGTAACAATAAAGATAACCAGACTCAGACATGGAATAGATGTTGAAGCTATCACACAGAATTTAAAATAGCCATAATTATCTGTAAAAGACCCAATTGGAAGGGTTAGAAAATATGACCATCATCCATTTGGGAAATGGGTAATTTTAGCAGAGAGAAACTTTAGAAAAGAATCAAATGGAAATGCTCTACAGGCTAAACATAGTAACAGAAATGAAGAAAGCTTCTAAATTAAGATACAATTAAAATTTGAGAAGAAGAAAAGAAAGTAAATGAGACAAAAGAAATAATTGCAATGAATTTCCCAAAATTAATGAAAGGTACGAAACCACAAATGCAAAAAGCTCAAGAACACCAAGCTGGATAAATATCAAGCATAAATAAAAAATACTAACACACAGCCCTAGGGTTTAAAAAAGCTGAAAACCAAAACTTAAAAGGAAATCTTGAGTGCAATGAAAGAAAAATGAAACATTACCTACAAAGGAACAAGGGTAATAACTACAGAAGACTTCTTATCAAAAGGCATGTAAGTAAGAAAAAAAAATGAAGCAGCATCTTTAAAGTATTAAGAGGAAAAAAATTATCAACCTGTCAACTTATAATTCTATATTCAGTGAAAATATTTTTCAATGATGCAGCAAAAATAAAGCCTGTCATATACCAACAAAAAGCAAGGTAATTCACTGTTAATAATGTTAAATGAAGTTCTTTAGGAGGAAGGAATATGGTACCAGAAACTTGGATATATAGAAAGAAATGGAGATTTCTGAAAATGAAAAAAAAAATTAAAGTTAAATAAAATTATTTTATTGTTATTTTTGATACCTATAAAAGCTGACTGTTTACAACCCAGAGTCAGAAAAAAAAAAATGACCTACAAGTTAAATCTATCCCATTGTCTGTTTTAGTGTGATCTGATAGCTAAGAATCTTTTCTATTTTTAAAGGATAGAGTAAGAAAAGAAGAAAAATGAGTGACAGGGACCATCTGTGATACCAAAGTCTTTCTGGACCTTTACAGAGTTTGATGGTCCCTGGTTTAAAGTAAAAATGAGATTTTTTATTATAGCACATATCTTAAAAATGATGACAAACAATAGCACAAATAATGGAAAAGAAGAAACTGGAAATGCACTGTTTTATGTCGCTTGCACTTCACATGAAACAGAATAATATTACTTGAAGGTAGACTCATTAAAGATATATATTAACTCTAGGTAAATCACCAAAAAATGGGAAAGAGACATAAATAAAATGTTCATAATGGGAATAAAATAAAATCATAATACATGCTTGAGTAACAAGGGAAAAGGACCAAAGAACAGATGGGACAAGTAGAAAACAGCTAACAGGAGATTTTAATTAAGCCAGAATAATGTCATAGTAAATGTGAATTGTCTAACACGCCAATTAAAAGATGCTGTCAGATTGGTTAAAAAAGACAACTGTATGCTGTTTACCAGAAACCCACCTTCAATATATAGACATATATAAGCTAAAATAATAGAAACAAGATACACAATATGAACATTAACAAAAAGAAAATTGGAGTAGCTATACTATTAAATACACCCAAAGTAAATTCCAGAAAAAGGAATATTAGCATGAATAAAGAAGAATATTACATAATAAGAAAGAGATCAGTCTTCCAAGAAGGCATGACAATTCTTAAGGTTTATGGACTTATTGGTCAAAACATGAAACAAAAAAGGATAGAGAAGAGAAATTTTTAAAATATACAATTATAGATGGAGGCTCTAACATTCTTCTCTCAATTATTAATGAAACAAGTAGACAGAAAATCATTAAGAACACAGAAGACCTAAACAACCCCATTAAGCAATTTGACCTAATTGATATTTCTGAAACATTCTACCCAACAATAGTAGAATACACATTCTCTTCAAATGCATACTGAACATTCACCAAGACAGACCATATTCTAGACCAAAAAACAAACATAACCAAAGTTAAAGGAATAGAACATACAATTTATATTCTGGGATAATAGTAGAATTAAACTAGAAGTTAAAAGAATATTCCCAAGTATTTTTAAACTAAATGACATTTTTAAATAACACATGGGTCAAGAGGAAGTCTCAAGTGAAATTTTAAAATACTTTAAAATAAATGAAAATACTCAGATCAAACTTGTGGAAAGCAGGCTAAAGTAATGCTCCGAAGGAAATATATAGCATTAAATGCTTATATTACAACAGAAGAAATTTTACAATATAAGTTTACTCCTTCAGAAAATAGAAAAAAAAGGAAATTGAACACAAAGCAAGGAAAAGGGAATAAATTTTAAAAGAGAGAGAGAGAGAGAATTGAAAAGAGAAAAATAGGGAAATGAAATTTTTAAGATCTAAATTTTTGACAAGTTCAACAAAATTATACACTTCTATACAGAATAAGAAAAAAAAATGATGACACAAATTACCAATATCAGGAATGATGAGAGGAACATTGCTAGAAACCCCTACAAACATTAAGTGGATAATAAGGGAACATCACAAATATTGCTATGCCCATAAAGTTGACCACTTAGGTGAAGTGGATCAATTCCTTGAAAAATACAAAATACCGAAACTCATCAAGAAGAAATAGGTGCCTGAGTAATTCTATATCTACTGAAGAAATTGTAGTTAAAAAATCTTTCAACAAAGAAAAGTCTGGGTCCAGATGGTTTTAGTAGTGAAGGCTACCAAACACAGAAAAAAAGAAATAATGCTAATTCTATACAATCTCTTCAAAAATACGTCACAGCCAAGGGGAGGTTAGCCCAGGATTGCTAGGATGGTTCAATATTTGAGAATCAATCAGGATAATTCTATTAAATATGAAGAAAAATCTCTGTCAACATATGGAGAAAAGCCATTCAATAAAATTTAAAATCCAAACTAGAAACACAAGGGAAATTACTTAACCTCATAGGGCATTTACAAAATTCCTCAGCACCATACTTATTAGAATAGCAAGACTGAATATTTCATCCCTATGTTAAGACACAAGGCAAGGAAGTTCTTCGTCACCACTCCTACCCAACACTGGACTACGACTCTTTACCAGGGCAATCAAGCAAGAAGAAATAAAAGGCATCCAGATTGGAAGAGAAAAAAAAAAAAAACTATTTCTATTCACAGGCGACATGATTGTCTATCCCTAAACCTACTAGAACACACAAGTGACTTTAGCAAGGTCACAGAAAGTAAAAATTCATTGTAGGAACAATATGAGGTATAACAAAGAAAGTCTGCGTGAAAAAAAAAATCCCATGATATCAAATTATGTAATATGTAACTCACTTATTCCAGGTGAACATCCGTCATTTTTTTGCCCAAATCCATACCTGCTCAGGCCATATTTCTCCACTGGAAATGAGAGATTTCTGGTATCTGACACATAGGAGGTACTCAGTAAGTATTTGTGGAATGAATGACAGCCCAAGGTCTATCCCTGCTTCCTTCACATTCTCCCAGTCATCCTGGCCAGCCCATGGCAGTACTGCTGATGAAAACAGCAAAAGAGCCAGGCACAGTAGCACACACCTGTAATCCCAGCACCTTGGGAGACTGAGGCAGGAGGATTGCAAGTTTGAGGCCAGTCCCAGCAATTTAGCAAGGCCTTTAGCAACTTAGTGAGGCCCTGCCTTGAAATAAAACATTTTTTTTTTTTTTCTTAAAGTGGGCTGGGGATGTGGCTCAGTGGTAAAGTGCCTCTGGGTTCAATTCCCTGTGGAAGAAAAAAAGGAAGGAAGGTGGGGAAGAGGAAAGGAAGGAGGGAGAGAGGAAGAGACAAAGGGAGGAAGAGAGGGAGGGAGGAAGAGAGGGAGGGAGGGAAGAAGAGAGGGAGGGAGGAAAAGAAAGAAAGAAAACAGCAACAAAATATGCTGCCCTCCACCCCTGTTCTAGCATTTTCGTTGCTGTGACTAAAAGGACCCAACCAGAACAACTGTAAAGGAGGAAAAGTTTATTTGAGGGCTCACAGTTTCAGGTGTCTCAGTCCATAGATAGCAGCCTCCATTCCTCCAGGCTCAAGGTGAGGCAGAACATCATGGCAGAGAGAAGCAGCAGAGAGAAGTGGCTCACTTCAAGATCAGAAAGCAGAGAAAGAGAATCCACTCTCCAGATACAAAATATATGCCCCATAGCCACATCCCCAATTAACCACTCCCCCCCACACACACACACAGCCTCCAGTTGCCACTCAGCTAATCCCATCAGGGATTAATTCACTGTTTAGGTCAAGACTCTCACAACCTCCGAACCTTCCTGCACTGTCGCACAGGTGAGCTTTTGGGCAACACCTCATTTTCAAACCATAACAACCCCTTCCTTTAGTCACCAGATTTTTTTTTTTTATTTTGGTACTGGGATTGAACTCAGGGATCCTCAATCACTGAGCCACACCCTCCGCCCTTTTTGTCTTTTATTTAGAGACAGGAACTCGCTGAGCTGCTTTGAACCTCACTAAGTTACTGAGGCTGGCCTTGAATTCACAATCCTCCTGCCTCAGCCCCCCAACCCCACATACATCCCACCCCCCACCCCCAGCCCCCAGCCCCTGGTATTACAGGCCTGCACCACTGTGCCTGGTTGTGACCAGATCTTTTTGCCAATTTCTGTGCTAATTAGATATAGAGGGGAAAGGATCTTGGGAAGTAGCACATCTGGTTGCTCAACTCAGCACCAAATTTCTAGCACAATCCACCCTATCCAATGGAAGCAGAGGTAGCACTCACTGCATGCTTCAAACAAAAACAGGCTAAAATAAATGACTTAAAAGCAGCTCATGGTAGAGGCTGGTTCCTACTAAACACAACTACTCAGGTGATCACTCATTGAACTCAGGGTCAAGAAAATTGATTTCTAGTCCAGGATCTACCACTAAGTAACTGCACCTTCACCAGGTCCCAGTCTGTTCATTTGAAGACAGGTAACAATACGGAGACAAAGCCACGATTTTGAGCAAGCAAGTATTTTCAAGGGGACTGAGGGAAGTTCTGAGGAATGGTGGGCAGCCAGAGGCCCAGCAGAACCACCTGGGAGACATCTTCACGGGTGGTCCCTCTTGACACTCTTCCACTCCACCCCACCCTCTTGAGAGTGACCAGCACAGTGTGAGCAGCTGCTGTTACTCAGAAGGATCTCAAAAACTCAGAAAGTCTTTTCCAGGTTTTCAATGTTAGCTCTTTGAGAAACAGGACCAAGATTTAGGCTTCCTAGCCACAATGCAGTCTAATATCGGGCACTCCAGTCTTCCAATCCAGCATTTGCTCCTTCCTCCCCTCAGCCACATTCCACAGTTTTCCTCTTGTACTGCGCTTGTCCAGCATTTCCGTATATGCCATACCTTTCATCACCTACCACCACCTGTGGGAGACATGGTTGGCTGCCCCCCTAACAGCCCAACAGGCAGTCTTGCTTTCTTCCTCGCTAGCAGAATTTTGACTCTGTTCAGATGGGGAGCCGTGTGTGTTCAGGGAAGGTGAGCCCACCCTCAGCTTCAGAAAGACTGCTGGGTCAAAACAATTATAGCTACCCTCTTTTCTTTTGCCAGTCACTGGTTTAAAGGTAGATATGTGACCACTGCAGCCCCTGACACCTGGTCAAAGGCACGGGAAACTTCTGGGAAATAGTCATTTCATATCCAGAGGAAAACTGAGAAATAAGCCCTGTCCTCCCCTCTCTGCTTTGGATGTAATCATACGAAGGCAGGATGGAGTCCCAGTATATTATGGAGGGCAGTGCTCTATACGTGTGATAAGGATTGTTATGCATTCCACTGTTGTCGTGCATTTAAAAAAAATAATAAAATCAATGGAAAAAAAGAAAGTCAAGAGAGTTTTCTAGAAATCAACCAAAGGCCGTACCGCTTTGAACCACTGACACACACTAGACACTTCGTGAGAGACAGTAAATAAGCCTAAATAATGCTACTCACATCAGAAAGTATGCTTACGGATACCCTACCTCATGGCCTAGAAACCCCTCAACTTTTTCTCCTGGAACACCCATACTCATCTCCAATTCAGAGCTCAAGAACAGTTTCCTTGGGAGACTCTGACCTCAGATACATAGACAATCTGACACTGTGAACTGTGCATCCCCATTCTTCCAACTAGACCGTGAGCTTCTCAAAGCAAGCCCTTTCACCCTCAGCAGAAGCCTTGGCATAGGCTGTGCTCTCATTAAATATTGCATAAATGAATGAAGGCTTGCCTGGCAGACTAATGGTACTTAGGCTGTCTACACTCTACTCTAGACTTCCTTTAGGTGTTAGTGAGCAAAGGCAGTGATGTTCTATTTTTGCCTGCGCACAATTCAGACTTTTCCTTGGGAAACTGTCCCCTACCCCCAATGCCCTTCATTTGGGATAGGACTATCACAGTGGCTGAACTAATCCTTCCAGGCTCTGGTGGATTTGGTTAACAGGCCCTCTCCTCTTGTGGAAATCTACTCTCTGCTGAGATGGCTTGGGCATATTTTTGACCTGTGAGTGGATCTATAAGATGTGTTAAAAGGATTGAGGGAATAAAAAAATCAATCTTTCTTTCTCTCCCCTCCTCTTGGAGCAGTCTGAAGATGAGGTGTTAGTGCTATTTATCATTCCATAATACCATAAGAACCAGTCAACATAACGGGGAAAAGAGCCAAGATGTGTTTGAGAGAGAACTCGCCCTGGAACCTTATATGAGGCCATGGATCTAGATAACTGGAAATCAGAGCCCTCATCCTTTTTATTTATGTGATCCAGTCAATTCCCACATTGCACAAGGCAATTTTCAAGTGACCAAAATCCAATCCAAAGAATTCTGACAGGGTTGATAATGACAATGAGCACAGACCAGAAAAAGCAGGAGGACCTGGGCACTGGCCTCTCTCAATCTTGACAGCCTGATGGAGGACCAGCCCCGAGCGAGTCAAGAGTGGTAAAGAAGGCCTACCCCAATGCACTCCATTGGCACTGTGTACCTCTCTTAAGGGCCTTCAGGACCCCTCTTCTTTTCAGAAGGGTGCAGAGACCTTGGGAAGTATTGTTACATTAGCACATGAGCGAAAAGGGGGAGAGGAACTTCATCACAGGGTGTGCTAAGCAATGTGATCCTCGTGTAACTTAAGGCCATCCTAAGATTATCATACCTATTTTATCTTTAGGAAACAGGCTCAGAGAAGTTAAGTAACTCGCTCAAGGTCACAGAGCTAGTAACTGAAAATGTAAACACCATTCAGGACTTTCCCTACTTTATCACTCTCGGATCGCCAGACCCTGAGAGGTGGACAGTACCCTTCCACCACCGCGAAACCCCACAACGCCGCAGGACACACAGATCTGCAGCCTTACTACCTAAGTCCCCTGGAGTCAAAGCAGCCGTGGTGTTCAGTCTTTCGGAAGCCCCTGTAACTAGCCAATGTGCCGGTCGGTTATTTAACACCAAAAAGTGGCCAGGCAGGGGGAGCAGCAGCACCCGCGCTGGACCCGGGTAAAGCACCGCAGAGGGAAAGGCGGGAGCTCGCTGGCTTCACCATCGGCCTGGAACCCCGCACAGCTCTGCGCTCTCCGCAGTAGTTTGGCCCCCAGCCTCTCTTCTCCCCTCCAACGCCGCCGAAGTCACCCATCGCTGCGCCCTGGGAACTTGCAAGACCGGTGCAACTCGGTCCCTGCCCCACCGGGTCCAGATGTCATCTGCACACGGCGGGGCGGCGGTGGGACCCCGACCCCTCTCCCGCGCCGCAGCTGGGCGAGCTCCAAGCTCCCGCGGCGCGCGGGGCGGGGCGCAGCGCATTGCCCGCCGCAGCCGCGCGCCCCCGCAGGGCCCGGGCGCCGAGTCCGCGGTCCCCGAACCGACCACCGCCCGCGGCCCGCTAAGCCGGCTCCTCTCACCTGCGCGGTCAGTGTCCGCCGGACCTCTCCGCACCCTCGCTCCGCTCCCGGCTCCGGCTCCGAGCTCGCCCGCCGGGGCTGGCGCTGGCTGCGGCCGCGCGGGGCGGGGCGCGGCTCCTCCCCGCCCCAAGCCACCTGGGGCGCCCGGTAGGGGGCCGGGCCGGGACAGGTGTGCCCCGCCCGCAATGGAACAGCCTCAGGTCCAGCTCCGCCGGGAAACCTCAAGGATCCTACGTGGGGTCACAGGGAGACTCAGGCAGCCGCGCGTTAGGTGACACCTGGGACGGTTCCTGCTTAGGAGTCAGCGAGAAGCCTGTTCCCTCCCAGTCTGGCCCGCTCAGAAAATGAACACGGAGACGTGAGTTGGACCCAACCAAGCACGAAGAGAATGAGTCCAACACCTTGCTTCGTGGGATGTAGAAGTGGAGAGCAAAGACCCTCAGAGGTGAAAATGATGGGCCAAGGGCACAGGAGAGTTAGTTCAGAACCCAAAGACTTCAGGCCTTTCTGGACCATTCCATCCTACCCCATCTATACCTCACTCACTCTTCAAATAACTTCTCCCCTTTCCAAAATAATGACATGAAGCCATAAGTAAGATAATTCAGATAGTGATGTCCTTCCCACTCCTGGACTGTAAGCTCTAGGAGTGGCAGGAACCTTGCCTGTCCAGTGTTCAATCTCCAGAACCTTGAACAACCCAGGACAGAGCAAGTGCTCAGTAAGAACAGCAAGGTGTGGCCCAGTCTTTAGAGCCCAGACTCAAGCTGGCCCCCCAGCCCAAGTTTGCTTCCACATCACTCCTTTGGTGTCATTTGAGAACCCAGAACACCAGCCCTCTCCATATTGCTTCCTCCCACACACTACCAGTCAGGCACTTGGCTTATGGACGGGCTACACTCCCAGCGTACCTTCATAAGTGGTCCAGCAAATCTTTAGATAGATGTCACAGTCGGGGGAACTCTGTCTTGCCAGCTTTGCACTGGTGGGAATGTAAGCCTGAGTTTGGACAAATGATCCAGGATCCCACGGCTGATATCAGAGCTGAGCCTGGGTCTCAAATTGGCATCTCTAAAAAGAACAAGAGTGGCCTAGAGTCCTGAGGAGCTGGTGGGGCCCTCAGCCAGGACAACTTGGCTGGAAGCAGAACTTTTGCAAAATCAAGGTATGGGTTTGGTCCCCTGCTGAGACCTCTGTCCTAATCTTTCCAGGCATCCTAGGTCAAGTGTGATCTAAGCCATTAGCATTTACTGAGATCCCTGACAGGTTCAAAAACAGTGGAATTTTTTAAGTGTTCCACTTAACAAGGAAATGGCCTTAACACACACACACACACACACACACACACACACACACACACACAACACACAGTGATGTGTGATGCTCTCACTCATATATTGATTTCAATTATGGACTCCTTAGGGAAATCCAACCCAAGTGTCCTGCAGGAAACACTGTACAACTTTTAAGTTGCATGGAGAACATTTCTTTATATAACTGTTTCAGGACACTTCTAGATCTAGATATTAAACCTCCAAGGCCAAAATTGGAGGTTCTCTCCTAAGGTGATGTCAGGGCCAAGCTCTACCCTCCCTCTCATAGGTCCAGCACTTTTAAGACCTGGCCCCTTCTGTCATCAGTGGATTCCACATCCATGTGTTTAAGATCTGGTGTTGCCTGGCTGGCCAGGGCACACTAAGCAAGGCCAACCTGGATGCCCCACCTAGGTGTGCCCTACCACAGCTGCCACTCCCTGCATTATGAGTAGAGAGGCTGGTGTCCCAGGATGGGGCTGTGGTAGAGCCTACCCTTTGCCACTTGCACCAGCAGGTGGGGCTGAACAAGGGAGCCGCTCAGTCTTACCCATGCCAAATGGGCCCAGCCCTTTTTATGTTCTGGTTTCCCTCAATAGAGAGTGTGATCCCCTGTGATTTGGGATCCTCCTACTGTGTGTGTGATCTTGGCTGGGCCAACCTCTGGTAAGTGATGCCACCCAGAAAGGCCTAAGAATCATTAGTAAGACACAGGATCTGCCCTGGTGCTCCTTGCACATGCACTAAAGCTCTCTCACGCTTTCTCTCTTTCGCTGTGTGTGTCTGTCTGTGTGTCTGTTCTGGACTTGCCGAGTCACTTTGGGCATGTTCCTCAATTGTTCCCCAATGTTCCCGCTTGAAAAACATTCAGCCACGAAGTCAGACAAGGTCTCTGCTTGAAGTTTTTTGCTTGAAAGTGAACTATGAAAGTCTGATACTGTTGTAAGTTTAAGTAGAATAATGCAGAAGTGCTCAAGCCAACTATGAGCATAAAATGCTCAATAAACTGTGCTCCCTCTATCATTAATGTGTCCCAGACTGACAGGGCAGAGAGGGCCAGTGTATGCCTACAGAGATTAAAGTGCCAAAAACAGGAACCAAACACTGGTGGACTTCTTAAGACTTTAGGATGAATTAATGAATTCTTGCAAATGACTGTGTTTGTTATTATTCGCTGCAGGTGCCTAAGAAAATGACATTTGAACTTGGAAATCTTCAGTTTCTTTTCTGGTTCTAGTTCTGTGAGGGTATCTGACAAAGAAATTTTCCAAAGAGAATGTAATATATAGCATTTAGTGAACAGCTACTTTGTGCTAGGCATGGTTCTAAATGCTTATATTCATATTCTCCCCCCGCCCCTCTTAATTTTATTTTTAGGTGTTGGGGATTGAACTCATGGCCTCATGATTGCTAGATAAGCACTCTACCACTGAGTTATATCCCAGCCCAAAAAAGATTTTTATTTATTGCATTCCTTGCAGTGCTGGGGCTTGCACCCAGGGGTTTGCTTGTGTTGGACAAGCATTCTACAACTCAGCTACATCCTCAGCCCCTTAGATTCTCTTTTGAGCCTTGACCTTAGAGTAGGAATTCTCAATCAAGGACCCCACACCCTGCAACAAGATTTATTATTTTGTATCTACATTTGTTTTTCCTAAAAGGAGCACCCACAGTTGTCCTCCTTGGTTTGCAAAGATGTCTGGATCTGAAAAATAGGACTCACTGCCTTCCAGATTAGCCAGGGATTTTGAAGCAGAAAGATTTGTTTTTGAGACTATGCAGGCCTGGTTCTCAACCTTGAGGACAGGATCACCCATGGCACTGCCAAGGACACAGATCCCACCTGGAAATTCTGATTCAGGAAAGCAGAATGGCTTCTGAATGGGCAACTCCAGGGTTTCCCACCTACAGGCAAGCTTGGGAAACCCAGCCCATCCCCCTCCTCATTTCACAGGTGAAGACACAGGCCCAGGGATCTGGACAACCTGAAACTCATAGGCCAAGGACCCTCCTTCTCTCTAAATCCAGCCTTCACCCACTGGAACAGAGGAAGAAAAATGGTACTCAATCTCACAACTGTGCTCTACACAGGGGCACTCTTAAAATCATACTTCTCCAAAAAGGAAAATAAGAATTGCAGCCATATCTGTTAGCCCTTTATAGCTCAAAGAAGCCTAGAACTTTCTTAAAAGAATTACTTGTACTTCAACAGGGAGCATTCTCTCTCTCTCTCTCTCTCTCTCTCTGACACACACACACACACACACACATACACACACACAGAGCATTGCATCCGCCGTCACTATTTGAACAGCTGAAGCTATTCCGCTAACACATTCAAGTGACATCCTACAAAAATGTAGATGTTGTGTCCCACTTCCTAAACCCTCAGGCTGATGAGACACTGAAGGGGACTTCCCAGGAGGTCATTTAGTCCTGCAGGCCCCACCATGAAAATCACTTCCTTCCAGGCAAGAGCTGAATCTGACTCAGGACAGGCCACTGCTATGGTAAGGGTACTTGTCAAAGTGAGTTTTGGGGACACCCAGAAACATCACCTGAGGGTCGATCAGACAGAAGCCCAGAATCGCCTCTTCCTGGCTGGTGAAACTCTCTGGATGCTTACCAAGGGCAAGCAAGGATGTGTGTGTTTCTTTGGAGTTTTGATGTTCACCAATCACAGAGTCCTGATGTAGCAAAAAGTTGTAATAACCTTCCCAAAGTGTTTTGGACATACATCTCACGTACTAGTCCAGCAAGCAGAATTTCCAAGGTGACGTACTGCAGTGGTTCCATTTTTCTGAGAAGAAGACGATAAAAAGATGCAGGCAGACCCCTTGGGTCTGTGCCTGAACCTGAGGCTGAGCAGCTGATCAGCTCTTCCATATTTATCCCTTAGTATTATTCTTTACACATGCAAAATCTGTGAACCAGCGTGAATCCGCTTGGCTGTTCAAAACACATCAGCTAGGGATGTACTTGCCTCTTTGACTTGGCTTTATAGAGCAAGTACTGAAACATGGGCTACCAATTTATGGTGTGCTCACAAAATTACAGGTTACAAAAAAGCCCAAATGCCTTTCGGTGCTGTTTTTTTTTTTTTAATGTTTATTTCGTGGTACAGAAATCAAACCCAGGGCTTTGCACGTGATAGGCAAGCACCCTATGTCTGAGCTACACCCCCAGCCTCTGGTCCTGTATTTCTAAATCTAGTAAAGAAGTTTTTGATTATTCCAATTTACTTCTTACTTTCTTTCTTTTTTCTTTTTTCTAACTTCTTACTTTCAAAGGCAACACCAATATACTTATCATTCTTCTAATTTGGTAAGCAAATGAAGGATGGTTTTTCCATACCAATGTGGAGAAAATTTTTTAGGTAAAATCAGAGTTCTGTCAATTACCTCTGGCACACCAGGCAGAAGCCTTGCTCTAGACCTCTGCACCTGCGGTCCCCCTCTGTTTGTGACAGTCTCCAGATCTTGGCATGGTGTGCCTTCATTCATTCTCCTGATCTTCTACTCAAAAGCACCACACACCCTGATTATTTTCTTCACAGCACTTGAATATACTAAATCATCTTAGAAAGTGCTCTTGACTTGTTTATAATTTGCCTCTAAGGAAATGAATGCTCTGTTTTATTTCCTACCTTTCCCCAGCTGTGCTGAGTAACAGAGAGGTGCTCGAATATTTGTTGAAAGAATGAATGGGCATTAACATTTTTGCACAAGGCAGATTTCAGCAGCTCTTTTAAGAGGCGGCTTAGATCTGGAATAAGCTCTGATCTGGGAGCAAAGCAGGATTTGTGCTCCGTCCTCTATGCTCCCTGGCACCTATGCAATCCTGGGAATCTTTAGCCCCATGGTTAGGAAAAAGGATCCTGAAGCCAGCTCCACCACCCACTAGCTGTGATGTTGGGCAGCTCCCTTAACCTCTCTGTGCCTCAGTTTCTTCATCCATGTAAAGGGAGAATAGCAGTACCTCTTATCTATTCCTTTTAAAAGATTCCAGAATGCACATGAAGCACTATTATTGTGAGCTGTCAAAATATTGGTTACTTTATGTCATGGGGTGAGGTGACTTGCTTGAGGTATTTGGTCCATAAGGGAAGAGTGGAGCTCTGGAACCCATCCTTAAACTGCCGAGGTCCACTCTTGATCACAGGGTTCCTGGCACATAGCATACACTCAGTAAGTGACTGTGGCAAAACATTTCGACACAACTAACTTCAATTCTTGATCTAATTGTGCCAGAAAGGCTTCCAATGTCCTTGATCTTCTGCATTGTCATTGCAGTTTTGATATTTGCATGCCAAGGGTTGGCGTAGCAGAATGATCCCTGAGTTGAGCAGGGTCTTCTGGGAGTGGGCTCTTCTGACAGCATGCATGATGTGAGGGGAGCCATTTGACCTCACCAGGTAGAACCAATGTCTCTTCTATTCCCTTTTGTTAACTACCAGATGATTTCTCTTTTTTGTCCACTCTAAAATCTTGTGATGTACTGTTTCTTTAAGAGCTCCCTAATATATATGTTCAATATGGTTAAGAGAAAATACTTTGAAAGACACTATTTACTTCCAACAACTCATAGGAAAATTTTAAATAGCACTTGACAGTAGCTTCCAACCCAGACCTTTGAGATGGACAAGCAGAGGGCTATATGAGAAGGAACCTAAGCTCTAGGGTCAAAACTAAAACTGCAACCTCGGACAAGTCACTTTACCTCTTTGGATTTGGGGTTTCTCATGGGTTTGTGGTCTGAAGTGAGATAATGCATTAAAAGCAGAGGCCATGAACATAGTCATCCCATATTTCTGAGTGACAGGCCCATGGGCGGAGGCCAGAGGTGGCTGGCACCATGCAGTAAGCACCTGCCTCTGGTCTGTGACCTTAGGGGGTGAGTGTTCAGTCACCCGGGCTTGCTACAGAAGTTGCTGTGCTTTTGTGTAGGGCTTGGCTAAATGGCTCCTGAGCATCTCTAATCTCCCTTTGGGGAATTTGCTAAGCTCCTACAAAGATCCTGCTGGGATTTCATCTCTAACTGTGATTACTGGGCTTCCGCTTCCTCGCGTGGGAAACTGCACAGACTTGGTTCATGATCCAGTGTCAGGGCCTCCAGTTCTGATGAGCCGTCTGGTATGAAAAGCCACAAGGCAGTGTGGAAACTATGCGCTGCAGTTATTCACAAGGTATGGCACACCCTCTACCTGGAAAGAGCCCAAGAGCAGCGTTTTTACAAGAGAAAAGAGGGTGAAGGAATACATGCAGTGGATTTATGTGTCCCCACCCCCAAATCCAGTGCTGAAACCCTAATGTCCACATGGCAGTATAAGGAGTGGGAAGGTGGTTAGGTCATGAGGGTACATCCTCTTGAATAGGATTAAAGTCCCTATAAATGGGACCCCAGAGAGCCTTGCCCTCCCTTCCACTGTGTGAGGACACAGTGAGAAGTCAGGGTTCTTCATCCTTGAAGCAGGTCCTCACCAGAACCCAACCACACTGGTGTGGAACTTTCAGCCTCCTCCAGAACCGTGAGAAACAGTGTGCCATTTCCAAATCCCCCCAGCCCATGGGGCTTTGTTACAGCAGCCCCGGCTGACTGAGACAGTGGGAAAAGGAAGAACCCTCAACAGAGGGCCACCAGTAGATCTGATTTCACTGGGTAGAATCAGATGATTGTCAGAGTGTCCTCTTCCCTTCGGCACTAAGTATGGGTAGGGAGAGGTATAAGGCAACAGATGGGGTCTGAGATAAAAATACCTTTTCTTAGGAAGTTTTTTGATAATAATAATCTCTTTTATTTGAGTAGCACTATTATAAAATGCTTTCCTTCTATTTTTCACTTAATGTCCATAAGATACTATGAAGAATAGAAGGCAGTGGGCTAAATCTCCTTAATTTCAGGTGTGAAGATGAGGTTGTTGAGTCCCTGCGGTTGGGCAACCTGTCTGAGGTCCCTTGGCTGGTGGATGGGAAGCTTAGGGTCAGGTCCAGGTCCTAAGTCCATAGTTCTTCCTGTTGCGGAGTTCCTTCATGGTATCCCTGCCAGACAGCCCATACTCTAGGGGTACATTGTGGTGTAACATCCCAGAAGAGGGTGTCACAGGGCAGCAAAGATGCTGGTCCTGCCTATGCCACCATGGCACTGGCTGAAGGACTTAACTTCCTGTTACCCACACAACATCCGCCACCAGCCTTGCCCTGCCAACCCTGCCTAGCCTGGTAGAAACATCCAACAGGAAAGGCACAGGGGAAGGGAGCCTGCAGTTCAGCAGAGAGCTGTAAGGGAACCCCACTTCCATTTCCACCCCCTTCTGTAGTTGGACTTGCATATGCATGTGTGGTATGACTGGCATGTTTACTTTTTCTAAAATCCAAAGCTCTAAATTGAGATCTGATTAATCATTATGACAGGGCAAGGAAAGAGTAGAGGGCAGCCCTTACCAACAGGGACCCCTGAGCAGCCTCCACAATGACTCACACATCCCTGGGGATGAGGCGACACCCATCTGATGCCATTCAGACCTTCCCCGAGAGCCTGTTGAGATGGCACAAGAAAGCGCTGATAGCATCTCACTTAAGGAGCAGGGGTGATATAGTTTAAAATGCAAACATATGATTAATATTCTGAAGACACAAAAAGTCTCATGGACAATACGTTGAATTTGTCCAACGCACCATCGGCATGCTGTGACAGAAGCAACTGCTGGTCCTTTTCAAAGTGTATTAGGAAGGGCACTACTGAAATGCAGGGAGGCCCCTTCAGAAGCCCTGCAGGTGGGCATTATCAGGAACCTGTTGGGAGGCATCTGCCTTTATTTTTCTTTCCTAGATAATTTGATTGCTTAAAGTAATTCAAATGTAAATGTCTTTGATTCCCATGAAAAGTTGCAAAGATATAAAGTTTCACATTATTTATCTATCTATCTATTTATTTATTTATTCATAGTAGGGTGGAACCAGGGGCACTCTATGACTTAACTACATCCCCAGTCCTTTTTAGTGTATTTCAAGATAGGGCCTCCCTAAATTGCCAAGGCTGGCCTAGAACCTGTGATCCTCCTGTCTTAGCCTCCCCAGTAGCTGGGATTACAGTGTGAATCACCACACCTGGCTTTAGTATAAATTCTTTACAAAAGGGTGTAAGTGTTTTTGAGGCTGTTTGCTGATTATCACTACACACACACACACACACACACACACACACACACACATACTCACAAACTGTTCTAAGAGGCAATATTTTAGCTGTTGAGAACACAACCTTAGAACTGGATTGTGTAGATTAAATCCTGGCTCCTACTCTTACTAGCTGTGAGACCTTGGGCAAGCTGCTTAACCACTCTGTCCCCTTTCCTCATCTGCAGAAGGGAGATAATGGTGCATACCTCATGGGTTATTAGAAGGATTAGATGGATTAAAACATGTAAGGCACTTAAAACAGTGTCTGGCACACCGCCAGAATAATCTCTTGAATTAATTGACTGCTTACTGCCACTTTTTGAATATTTCAAGGTTCCAATGCTGTTACATGTCATCAGAAACAAGTCTGTCAATTTCTCTAATTTCATTTACACATTCTGAAGGAATATTTTGTTGTAGGCAAATCTCTTTGAGAAGCTGCTCCGTGAGAATCATTTGCAGTCTGGTCATGGGGAATGGTGAGGGTTTGGAAAGTCTAGAAGGAAGAGGGCATCACCTGGGACTCCCAAACAGAAACTCATTTTGCATAAGAAAGCAGAGCAAATGGAAATTCCAGGGTTTGCCATGTGGAGGCTGCTCCAAGTAGAAAGACCTCAAGGAGTAACCTGTGAGTTCTAAAAATTAATTTTGAGTCCAACTAAGCACAGAAATTGATGGTTTCGTTGCAGATTGGATGAAAAAACTACCAATGCCAAAGGGAAAGTTAAAAATCCCATGGCTCAGGATGCCTTTTGTCAAGTGAACCCACATTCTCATCTCATGTGTCACAGGAGATGTCTCCTAACGTCAATGGATTATGCACATAAGACAAATTACAAGACGTAGCCTGTCACAAGTGCTAGAATTAAATCTGCCATACACACGTCACCAGTAATTGCCTTTGCAGATTATTGCTTCAGCTGCCCTTTGTCCCATAGATGCTCCAACTCTATGCTTCCAAGTCAAAGCCGGAGCATGGTTCAGAGTTTGAGGGACCAGGAAACCTCAGGAAGGCTTGCAGGAGCTGTCAAGGGGGCCCTTCTGCATTGCAGAGATCTATGGGGGTCGTTCTCATTGATATAGAAATCATCTTTATAATTGGGTTCTTTCAGAGGCCTGCTTTCTCATCTCAGACAAACAGGCTTCAGCCTGAATACTCATCCACCACACTTGGAATTTACTATGTTAGTCACCTCTAACAATCTTCAATCTGGAAACTGCCTCTGTTCTTTGGAGAATAATTTTAAGAAAGATGGGTAAAACATCACGAGAGCATACCCTTTGCAGTGCCCTGAATAACACTTATTAACCATTCATTTGGCATCCATCCTTTCTATTTTGAATTAAGGCAGAGAGGTTTTTTGTCTGCCTCTTATGCACCATTAACCAAACCAAAAAAAAAAAAAAAGAAATCGAGAACAAGAATCCTTTACACACAGGATGCCACGCGTGGTCACATGATTCCAGTGACCTGAGGCAGGGAAGTCTTCTGGTTAAGAAATCAGATAAAAATATAATCCTGTGTCCTGCCATTTGTTGTTCTCAACTTGGATGTCTTCTCATAAGCTCAGGTTCGTACCTTAATACTAAGAATCAGTAGGCTAAACAGGAACACACATGCCCCAATCATTCTCAAAAGTTGCCAGTAATCTCTCAACATATCCAAGCTCCAACTCATTAGATGAAGGATGCCAGCCCTCTAGGATCTACCATTAGAATAAGTGCATTTCTCAGGCAGAAAGAAATTCAGCCAATATATTGGTCTACTGAGCTTTGACTCAATCCTACTTACAAAAAGCTAGTATGAGACTTTTAAAAAATGCATAGCTATCTGTTCAGAATTGAAGGAACAAATGTCAAAAATTCTTACGACCTCAATGAAAGAAAAAATTTAAAGCAAATATTCAAACAAGATTGACTTCCCTCATGCTGCTCATTGGACGGCTACTCTCTTGCAATGATTTTCTCTGAGGCCAGAAAATGGTTCATCCTAACAGGAATCCTGGTACCTTCCATGAGAGGCCTTTAGGGTGACCCAGATAAGGAAAAACAGACCAGCCAAAGTTTAATTCAGTTTTATTGTCCACTTTTAGTATTTTTCAAATTATACAACATGCAGTCTGCCAGAATATCCATACATCTTCATTTTAGAACCTAGGAGATAACCAAAATTTTCCACGGGCCAGGGGAGGGATACTTCTGAATCTTTTGTGACATATGTTGTATGGTGTCACTCATTGATACAAACTGCCATCTCCCCCTCAAACCACCAAAACAAGTTTGTCCACAACTTTTTTTTTAATGAAAACTACTGTACAGATACATAAAGTCCAAAAAACACACATCTGCAGTACACGTGACACACTTTACAAACTAGACATATGTAATTCTACAGAATGCCCTATTCCCCTTGTGTTTGCACACAATGAAAAGTATTTAAAATTGATACACAATTTTTGAGTAAGCACATTTCATGGACTGTTGCCTCCTTCAGCAGTTACCTGGCCCTCGTTCAATACTTTTTTTAAAAAGTCTAAATTGTTAAGTGTTAAATGAAGCAATTTTGGACTATGATGGTTTCTTTCACTTGCTTAAGAAACTCAAGAGTGGGACAATGAAGTGAAATCGTCCCCTGACCTCTACCAATTAAAAACTTCCCCAGTGAGTCTTGTATCTAGAGTCCAAATGGCTCCTGCCCTGCTACAACATATACACAAAAGAGGGGATTGTTAGGAGCTTTTATTAGCTTTTAGTTATTCCTACAGGAAAGTGGAGCTGAAAAGTTCCCCGAGTCCCAGTGATGTCTTGGTTTTGTTTCAACATGAACATCACTCCCTTATATGCACTTGAGGGTTTCAGCAAGTCACTAGATGCTACATTCCAGAAAAACGTTTCTTCATTTATCCCAATACTTCTCTAAATTCTGATTTTCTTAACCACATGATTCTATTTCCTTTAAGAGTCTTAAAACTCTTATTGTCCTGCCTACTACCTGCCATTCAACCAAAGCAAACTAAATAGAATTTGAAGATATGATACATGTATATAGAATTCTCTAGTAACTAACCAAAGCACATTTGGCATTAATATATGTTGGTTCCCAACCATTCATCTTGCTATCTCAAACACCATTCCTCTAATTTAGCAATCCACCATCCTGCAGGTAGAAATTACTTTTAGAAACTATCTGGCTATTCTCTTATAGCATGAAAGAGCAAACTTTCAAGAAGTAGCATGAAACATAAAATTATTCAACAGAAAAACACACACATACACACACACACACACAAGCAAAAAGCACATATAACCAAAACACAATCCTAAACTTGGCTGTTCAGACATTTGGAGTATAAGGAGCAAAAGTCTAAAAGTAAGAAAATTGCATAAATGTGGCATTTTTTAAAGAAGTGGCCTAAGAGTATATGGTCTTGATATAATAACTGGAATATTACACAAAGGAATATCTAGGGTCCATTTAAATAAACTCTGTAATCCTTTCCAATGATCTGCCCGCCTTTTGAGACTGTGGAGGAAAGCTGGCTTAGTAGTCCTGTAAAGATTGGAGCTAGATGAACTGACTGGCTGATCAGCAACTAGCAGAATTATCTTTAAAAGACATGAAAGCCAACTTCCCCTGTGAATAAAAGTAAAGCAAATTTTGCAAGACCCTCATAGAGATCAAGTAAGGTGGAAGTACAAGCAAATGTTTCTTTTTGAAACATGAAAGGGCCAAGCAATTCTTCAGAAGTACAAAAGGGGCACCCTGGTAAAAATTACTTTGGAAAGAATCTAAAATAATGTATTTTATGACAGATATTAACAAAGGCAGAGAGAGAGAGAGAGAACGCTTCTGACCCTTGCTCAATTTCCAAACACAAAGAAGTATAGTTGCTTAATGACAATGTTAAGTAACATGTATGACAATTGTTTAATTGGCAATCCTCTGAAAGACCAATGTTTTAGCTTCCAGAGTCAGAGGCAAACATATCAACAGCAAGGTTATAATCTGTGCCATATGTTATTACCTGACAATGTGTGTAAAACTTGCCCTAAAAGGACCCTCCTATCAGACAGAGAAAATTGATCAAGCATTAGCTGGGAAGACATTGACAATGAAACCAAACAAATAAATGAACAAATGCAAAATTGTCATCTTTATGAAACAAATACTTCAGTAGAATTCATCTTCCTCACTCCCTTCAAACACAAAACAAAACACACAAAGACAAACACAACATTTAACAAATAACTTAAGCAGCATTGCTTTGCTAGGGAAATTTTATACATGATGAGTTGGAAGTCAACACATGGTCCTTAGCACCCCCCCAACACACACACACACACACACACACACACACACACACACTCAATCTCTAACCCACAAGACCATGAGAAAGCCCAAAGTCTCCCCTGGCATATACTTCATTCCAATGGTGACAGCTGCAGGGGACAGTGCCAGCCCACACATCTTGGGCATGTATATGGTAGGATGCTTTCAGAGATTGGTTGGGTTGTCACCAGCTCTCCCCTAAATTTGTCGTAACAAGCAGCAGCACACAAGATCAACATACTTGAATCCTTATCAGTTCCCCTGAAAATTTGACTACTTGGAAATGCATCCTTTTAATATGCCCAACTGGAAGTAAGGAAGTCAGTTCTAGATTCGTGTATTTAAATAAACTAAAAGCTAAATGTAAAAAAAATCCATTTATACTTATTTCTTCTAATTGTGCCTAAAGGAAGATAAAGCTTATCTTTAAGAGAGAATTGAAATAAAGAGTCTGCAATCATGGGTTAAAATAACAACTTTTTCATGGCAACTTGTTCATAGACAGGCACAAATTTTGTCATTTACTCTCCCCTCGTCCCCAGGGCTTTCTTTTTCAGCTGCTGGAATGACGCTGGATTTCTTTGCAAGGCCTCCTCAAGCTTAAGATGGCTCCCTAGGGAAACAGGCCATCCCAGATGCAAGCTTCCCAGAAGGATCAGGGAGGAAGCAAGAGGGGGGGTGGCCCCATCTCCACTCATCCAACTTTGCAGCATTTTCAACACTTGTGAAGGAATGAAGTTCAAACCAACTGGGCCAGCAGAGACTAGTCACTGCAGGTTCAATAGCAAGCAGCTCGGAGGTGAATTTATGACTTCTTGCATTTACATAGATGGGTTTGAATGAACAAATTCTACATTGCTATTGTCAGATTGTTTTTCTGCCTTGAAGAAATATGCTTTGCATTTTAACAGGTGCCATACTAAAAGGTGTATTTTACAGATCCAGAGATGTGACCAGGATATTCAAAATGCTCCTTAGGGGTAATTTGTTTTCGGAAAAGTGTTCTGAATGAAAATTTTGAACCCTATAGCAGCATTTTTTTTTTGTTCCCTAAAAATATAAAGTCATGTGTTTATTTTACAGGAAACCAGACAGTTGAGGCAGAGTGTGATCGCCTGCCTCCGCGGCACTTGGTTGTTCCCCTCCAGGGAATGGCACATCAGGGTGTTCCGGGGGGACAGTGTACTGCCAGAGGCGGCTCCAGGATGCCCAGAGACCACCCAACGCCCCAGAGGCTCAGGCAGTGGAAGTAGTTTTGAGTAGTAAGTGGATCTTCTGGAATCAGCTTCCGATTTCTCACAAAGAGAAAAATCCAAGCACACGTCTGTACACACAGAAATTCTACACAGCTCAAAATACCTGAAACTGGCATACTGCAGATGGCTGGGGTAAGCAAGTGTAAAAGAAAATGGAAATTGTGTAGGAAGGGGAAAAAATAAAGGAGTTGGTGTAGTAGTAGTCCTTGACATGCTACGTGGAATCATATCTGTTGAGAGAGAACCAAAGAGAGAACATAGGAGTTAGAGAACATAACATCGAAAGTCATTCCTCAGAAATTATTTTTAATTCTAGAGTTTTAGATCAGAGCTGTCCACTAAAAATATAGTGGGATCACATGTTTAATTTTGATTAAAATTTTAAAATGGAAAGAAACAGGTGAATTATTTTTAGTAATGTGTTTTATATAATGCAATAGATTCAAATTTCAACATGAAATTAATATCTGGAGATATTTGACATGAACAGATTACTCTTGGGACATTGATACTATTTTTCACTTCCAGCACATCTCAGGGCTTATGAATGATTCCAGTGCTCGTAGACACATATGGCTAACGGCTAACTGATTGACAATACTGCCTCCTATGTCCTGGTTGAGGTATTTTGTTCTGACAGTCTCAACATTCTCTTCCAAGTCAGGATCTGCTGAGCCAATGTCCATGGTAGTAACACAGAGCCCTGCCGAAGGGGAGATCAATGATACTGCTCATTTGCCAGCATTTGGCATTGCCATTCAGGTCAGGCTGGCCCCCTCCCACCTCCCACTCCAGCTGGCTCTAGAAATAGGTTCCCAGTTCTGAGGAAAGTGGAGTAATAAAGTTCCACCAAAGACCAGCCCCTTTGATTTCATTCCCCTTTCCATCAGAGGTCCATCTGGTCAGACCAGGTCTCCTGAGAGCCTGGACCAGTCCTGCCCTGGAGGACAGCCCCAAGCAGCCTTTCTCAGCTTTGGACTTCCTCCAGTAAGCTGGAGATGCTGGAAGGCTCAGCTTCCTCCAGCAGCTAAGACCTGAATCTGTGATATGACCTGTGCATTTGCAGCAGAGCTCAGTGTCCTGGGGGGACAAAGAGGAGAGGATGGGTGGATAGAGCCTCTTCCTTGACAAACTAACAGAATTGCCTGGTACAGGAGATGCCAGACACTGAGCTCAGCTCCTCCTCTGATTTAAAAAGAGCCCCACAACCTGACACACTGCTCTTCCAGTTTGCCTCTACAAAGCTTCACTCATTTATATATGATACTATCAGAGGCAAACTCACATATTCTGTATAAATAAGCAGGATGTAAATTATATTTAAATAGATAATTTCAGGGTATGGAAAGGGATTGTAAAAGTAGTCAGGAGCAAAGCGGTGGGCAAAAAACAAAGAGAGAGAGAGAGAGAGAGAAAAGAAATATACAACAGAAACAGAGCAGGAAAAAAAGAGAACTGCACATTATTTTCAAGAATACCAATTCCTCCCCAACACAAAAAAATAAATATTTGGGAACCCATTTGGTAACCACCACTTCTCACTCTAACAGTATCATCTCCACAATTCCAAAGGGCCAATTAAGAAGGTTTGAGCAAATTTACATGGTGATATTATGTCATTTTTAAAAGTCAGAGAGAGAAAGATTTAGTCCCTAGAAAGAGTATATTTAACATTTAGCCTTTCTGGTGCAATTCCATGCTTCTTGTTAGGTCCGGAAATGAAAAACCTAAAAGCACGGTCATAGTTGTCATTTAAAATCCATCTTGAGCTGAAAACCAGTGGGAATGCTTTTTCAATACCACCACTGAAATCCCCTGTTCACTTCTTTCAGGTTCATTCTTCTGAGCACACTCTCCCCGGGTGAGGGGATGGTCTCCTGTGTGCCTGGAGGCGGGGAGGTGCTGGGCACATACCTTACATTGTTGGATTATGGCTTGATGCAAAGATTGCAGCCAACCCATGTTGACACAGCAAGCATTAGACACACAAACTCCACAGCACGGCCTCAATAACTCCAGCAGACCATGAAGTGACATGATTGCTACCAGAGGCCTTTTATCTGGGTCCCCCACTCTCCCATTGTGCAAGATCCAACGTGTTTGGGCTAATAGTCTGAAGGAAACAGGGGGCCACAAAGGAGGCCCAACCTGCTTAGTTTGGTCACCTCAAGGAAAGTGAGAGAGACCTAAGACTGTGACACCACTGAAGGGAAAAACGGGGAACCCACCTAAACAGGGTCCCATCTCTTTCATGAAGAGGCTGTTCCTCTCTCTTCATCCCCATTTGAGGATCTTTATGGGCCCATCTTAAGTCTTTCTAGCAAATCCCCTTCCCAAAATGAATTCAACCAGGAAACTCCCACCCAGCCTCCCCACTTTCTGGATGTCCATCTCCTCTGATAAATTCAGGGAAGGAAGTGGAGATATTTTGAAAGTTAATTGTTTATTCCCAAGAGAGACCATTTCTAGTCAGAGAGCCTCTCCCATCCAAGAGAGAGGCTGGGGGAATCTTGAGATTTAAAATACATTCCTGTTGACCCTCGCTTAGATGCTCAGAGAACTCACTCACCCAGTGACAGAGGACTGGACCAAATGACACACTAGTGGACTGGCCCTGAGGCAATTCAGAGTGGCAATGTGTGAGCAGAGTTAGAAGGAAATAAAAATCCTTTCTTTAGAAGGGGTGGGGAAGGCTGAAGAAAGAAGCTAATCATATGTAAGAATTTTACAAAAAGTATTTAGAGATTCCAACCCCCTGACTTTAGCTTTTGCAATTGCTTACAGTGGATTTAAGCTTAATCCAAACAGTACATAGTTTTATCTTTTCTTTTGTCTTTCTATAATTCAATCCCCATATTATAAGAATCACCAGTTATACTTTTCTCGTGTCTGCCAAACAGGGGGGGTATTCATCTCACTCCAGCTTTGGTACACTCTGCAGTGGAGGAACTGTTAGAGGTGTTCAGAATTTATGACTCTTGAGAAACAGGACATGAAGAAGTATTAAAGTCCGGCAGTCCAGTGCACTGTAGACCAAGTGGGGGACTCTTTCTTCCAGGTGTTGTGCAAGTGGCTCTTTGAATTTAGGACACATTTCAATGCTGCCTGCCTGACCTCTTTCCCTGAAGCACATAGGTTTTATTTATTTTTTATTTGGTTTGGTTTTATCTCTCTCCACCCCACCATTGCCCAGTGGTAGTGGGGATGGAACTCAGGACCTCACAGATGCTAGGCAAGTATTTACCACTGAGCTATGTCCCGAGCCCCGGCTTCGTCTAATTGTAGGCCTGTCCCATTTGATCACTGCAACATTAGTTAACACCTTAGCATTTGTGAGGGCCTACTTTTTGCCAGGTATTTCTCTAGGAAATTTTTTCTCTCACACATATATAGTATCCAATTCAATTTCCAGGCAAGTCTGTGATGTCAGTGCTATGACCCCATCTTCTCCAGGATACAGTCTTCTTAGCTGTTCGGTAGCCAAGAATGTTGTCTGGAGCGACAAGACTTCTGTTCATGCACTTCCACCAAAATAGCACACAGCCACAGACAGAATGCAGAAGCAGCTAAGAAAACCCAGCTGTTGTCTATTAAGCCAGACACAGAAGACATTTGCAAAAATGTAAAGCAATGCCATTTAGCCAAGGTTTTGAGGGTTTTTTTTTAATAGTTACTTTTGATTAAAATAGCATGTATGGGCTTACTATCACTTTTAGATGAATCTTGCAGTATTTTAACATTTAATTTTATGGTATCTATGGATACGTACAACTCACAAATATTAAAGCCTTTTGATGCCATTGGTCTTTTTTTAAGAGTACAAAGAGTCCTAAGGCCAAGAACTTTGAAAACTGCTACATGACCAGAGTTCTTGGTTCAGGAGCCTCAGCCTTCTGCTGTAGGATCCCGATGGCTCACCCTCCTCTTTGGAGAATTCAGAGAGTAGATTAGATATTGCAGACAACCCGGGCCAGCACTGCCTGCCCATCCTGTGCTGGACCTAGTCTAAGCCGGTGTGTTCCTTAATGTGTTCAGTCCTCACAGACACCCTGTAAGTAGGTACTGGGCACACTTTACAAAGGATGACACTGAGGTATAGGGAGACAAAATAAATCACCTAGTATGTGAGAATCAGGATTCAAACCCAAGCACAGTCCCACTGCACAACCCAAGCCCACGGTCAGCCAGCTCCCCTGCCTGTAACAAAGCCTTCCCTATGTGCAAATTCTTGTACTTCAATCACTAAATGCTAGGATTTTCAAACAGCAACAGCAAGACGAATGGCCCGATGTTTAGATGTGCGAATGTGTGGCTGAAGGAACCCTTTGTACCACTGGGGTTCTTGTCAATGAGACTTCTTGGCTTCACTATTTCTGAGGGCTAAACCCGAAAACAACTCCTCATCCACCCTCCAGGTGTGGACCTACGTCAGTGTGTTCCTCTTAGTCATATATGGTATTTACTTGTGATTGGGATGTCAAAACCAAAAGGGTCAAGGAGGACATTGGTGCGAGAGAAGAGGAATTCAGGTATTAAGTTACAAAACAGAAAGACTAAGAGTGAGTCAGAGAGGGAAACAGACAAGGGTACAAATGAGCAAGTGCCAGGCTAGGAAGCTGGGCCTGAACCCAAGGACACACCAAGGTCCCAAATGGGAAGGACCTTGATATTGCAGTAGCCAATTGACTCCAGAGGAAACTGCATTCTGCCTGGGGTGGAAAGAGGAAAGCAGGAGAGGGGGAGGGACAGTGCGGGGTTCAGAGAAGGGTGGGATTTTCTCAGTTCACACAGCAGGTGAAGTGGACCAAAATTCAGGGCTTCAGCTGAGGTTAGTGGGTACGCAGGAATGGCCAGGTGCACCCAAGTCAAGGACACCTGAGGTTTAAAGGTTAGGTTACTGAACACTGAATTTCCTATCTCTGCTATACATCTAGAATCTCCCTGACAGCGTGGTACTTGCTGTGACAAGACTTCTAGGATTAGAAAGTAATCTCTGCATTCCCAGCTCCTGGCCGTAGTGGGGTGTATAGGGTCTTGATTTAACATCTGAGCAGCCATCTTATATGTTAACCACCTTCATATAAGTTTCAATTTCCTTTTACCTGAACTCCCCGCATGCCCGTTAGTGACCTCCCCCATGTACCATAACCCTAGGCCAATCCCAGAAGGACATGACTCCTTGACTCTGGAAAGCCCCATGGTGCCATCAACCTAAACCAATCCCAGGCTACTCCCACCCGCCTAGCTCTGAAGCAAGCACCCCCAGCCTCTCCCATAGCACCACAGCCACAGCTCCAAACTCCCACCCCACAAAAGCTCAACACCCGAACATCTCGGGGCCTCTCTGCATCTATGGAGAAATGTGCATTTAGTTGTCAGCTTTGACAAATAAGCCTTTGTGTGGATCTCTGCCTGGTCTCTATCCTTCATTCCTTGCTTGCCCGTCTCTTGCTTTCTCACTTTCCTTTCAGGGTGGACTGAAGATTCTGAGTGTAGCAGGCACTCAGGAAACACAGTGGTCAGTCACAGCTGGCCGTTGTGGCAGCAAAAGGGAACAGTAGTGAACACCCACGGATCTCCATGACGTGTCTGTTTTATCCCACCATTGAAGAAGTTAAAGATGCTATTCGTATTAACCACTGACAAACATGTTCACAATAAAGATCCTGAAGAAGTAGGTCCTAAAAGGAGAGTCATCCTTCAGTGACAGTCATTGGTCCAGGGAATGAACACCTGAGTTATCTAGTTGACCCCTTTATTATAGCCAGGCGTTCATTCCCAGGCACCTATAGCACCATTTGCTTTTGCTGTAACTGAGTTGGCACAACTTTCCATGACTTGAATCACCTTCAAGCAAAAGAGGAAAGAGCTGCACTTGGTAGGAAAATGATGTGTCCCAGCCACATGAAAACATGACACAAGGTCATGCTGTGATTGTGCAGTGGTTTTAACAGGAAAAGGGTGTGAAAAAAAAATGGTATGATGATCCACAGAAGTAAGGGCACACCAAACTCTACAAGAAGCAACACAGCCCAGGGTCACATTGCACTTACCTCTTAAATTTCAGCAAAAGATCAACTTTCGTTAGGTTATGTTAAGGTGGACAGTTTGAATTTTTGATCTTATTTTAATCTAATTTCTAAATCTGTTTTGACTTTATAGTTGTATGAGATACGTAAGAAGGAAATGTAGACTATTTAAAAATTGCAAATATTTAAATGTTATCATAAAATAATTTAAATAAACTCTGGGAAACTGTGTATTTATTTGTTTTGGTAGTGAAGACTGAACCCAAGGGCACTGGCTACTGAGTTACATCTCCAGCCCTTTTTATTTTTTATTTTGAGATAGGGCCTTGTTACGTTGCTGAGGGTGGCTTTGAACTTGTTCTCTTGCCTCAGCTTCCCGAGTCACTGGGATTACAGGTGTGCATTGTCACTCCCAGATGAGAATTTATTTCTTCAAATTACTCTTTTAACTGCTCAAGTTTGAGACATAATAGTCTAGATATAGAAAAACCAAAGAAAAAAGAGAGTAAGAATCTCTTCAGCCTTCAAAGTCTTAACAGTCAAGGTTTCAGCATGCCCCCCTGGCGCCATCTGGTGGACATGTTTGAACTTGTCCCCGCTGACTTGTCAAAGCTTGCCAGGAAAGGGAGCCAGTCTCCAGGGCTCTCAGAACCAGGGAGCTGGACAAATATTTAATTGGGTGTCTACATCAAGTGTGGGACCTTGAACAAGCACTCAGCCCTACCTGAAAGGCCCATTTCACACCTTCCTTTTCTCAAGCCTGCAGACCTGCCTCCCCTCCCAGCTGATAACCTGGCTTCTTACTTGCACCAGAAAATAAGCAGTGAATGTTCAGACCTCTCCACACACCCATCTACCGCCTCCCTGCTCCTGCACTTTCTACTCTTCCCTCTCTGCTGGATCATTATCATCAACCTACAGATAAGCTGTAATAATATCTCCCAACTTACAAAAGGCACCCATCTCAACCTCTCATCTCCAACTCTCTGCTCTCCCAACAAAACTCCAGGAGTGTGTTTGCACACAGTCACAGACGCTACTTCCTCACCCCACTCTCTGGGCCATGTTAACTGGGCCTGAGGTCCCCTCCCTGAAACCGCCAAGGTCACTACCATCTGGCTTTGCCACCCAGTTCCTGTTATCATCTGACTCAAACTCAGAGCTGACCGACCACTTTCCTTTTAGGACCAGGGCCTGCCTCCTCATATTCTCCTCAGACTCCTTTATTGATACCACTTCCTTCTCTAACTCTCCCACTTTCCAGTCCTCTGGATGGTCTAACTCTCCCCTCCCTGCACTCCTCTCTGCTCCTTCCTGCTTCCTCTGGGTTACCTTCTCCAGACCCAAGGTCTTAGCAACTCTTAGTCCTAGCCTCTCTCCTGGGTCCAACTGCCTATCAACACACTCACTTGGATGGGAAGCTCAGTTGGACATCAAAGAGGCAGAGGAAACCAAGCTTTCCCCACAAAATCTATTCATTGCCCAATTTCCCTATCATGGTTAAAAAGGTACCATATTCACCTACTTGTTGGGGCCCAAGCCTAGGGGCATGAATTCCCTCCCTTCCTCCTCCTCCTCTCTTCCTCTTCTTCTTCTCTACCTTAATCAGCCCTAACAGTGAATCTAGCTCTAACACCTGCACCAACTCTGACCACTTCTCACCCTGGCTGCCACTACCTCAATCAGTGCCACAGGTGTCCTCCAAAGTGGACACCTACAGAAGCCTCCTCGGTGAGCCCCTATTCTTACTCTCAACCCACACCCTTTCTCCAGAATCCAGCCCAGAGTGGCCTCCCCCAATCATGAACCAATTCCCACTCCTCTTATACCCAAAGCCCCCCATTTTCCCAGCAAAATTAGATTGTATTCTAAACTGCTCACCTTGGTTTCAAAGGCCTCATTCATTGGGACCCAATCCCTTCCCAACAGCTCTAATTAGGATAGTCTCCCAGGATCACTGGCTCCAGCCCTACCAACCTCCCTCCCTATCACTCCAAAACACAGTTCGTTGATTCTCACCTGGATGGTTCCAACCATCCATATTACTTTCCCCTAGGTTATTGCATTAGCTGCCATTTTTCCCCATTCAATTCTCAACCTCTTCTTCTAAAATAGTATCCCCCAACTCTATTCCATTAATCTGTTCTTATTATCTTCAGAGCACTTACAACCATTTGAATTACCTGGTTTCTTTTCTGTCCCCCAAGCAAGTATACGATTTAATAAGGACAAAGTCTTCTACATCTCCTCTACTGTTAAACCAAACACAGAAAATGTTCTAGATGCCTGATTCCAGACAAGGAAACTGAGGCTGAAAGAAGCCAAGCAACTTGCCTAATTGACACACAGGAGTTACATACCAAGGGCAGGACTGGAATCTAGGTCCAGCCAGTTATAAATCCCATGGACTTAGCTTGCTGCACTATACTGTCCTAAGTGCAGATCTGAAGCTTGGAAAATAACCGTCCCAATGGGACAGCTCCCCCCGATTGAAACCAGATGAGACCAATGCCAGCATGACCATGGATTCTTTGACTTTTTGCACTTTGGCATCTCCAGTGGCTCTGAAACCTTGTTCTGACTATGCCCCTTAAACCCTGAGATGAAGCAGAAGGGAATCCCAAAGATCTCCAGATGCCACCCAAGTAAGAATATAACACTCTGGCTCCAGCAGGACTAGAAGAGCCAGCAGTCAAGGTCACTTTCTGCCAGGGCAGAGGCTTTGGAACGAGATATCCCAAAGATCAGGAAAGACAATCTCATAAAGGTTTTGATCTCATCTAGGCACAGAATTCCATATTTCTAATTATTTTGTAAATGATTTAGCATTTCTTCACTTCTAGTTACAATTCCCCATTCCATTGGTTAAGAACTTTTTTAACCTCTACTGACAAATTCCCAGTTATTTCTTTAAAAATGGATGCTGTTCCTCATAGTTTTTAGATAAATATTACTTTTATAGATCTTCATATCTGCTCATAGCACCAAATAGATGCTCAGTTAGACATGGGCCTTCCCTACTCAATAGTTATAATATATTACTAGAGAGATACAAAATCTATTTTGTAACAATTAGATAAATTGAAGACTATGAAACTAATAAGAAATATTTCCTGTAGGTCCCTGGTTCTTAAACTCTTCTAACACCCTTGGAATGGCTTAATCAATCAGTGAAATTTGTATGCTAATCCCATAACTGATGGCTAGGTGGGGGCTGCTCCTCGTTAATCTCAGAATGGGGACTGGCTGCCAGAGAAACCACCCATGAATCAAGCAGGATGGAACTGACAGTCCTCAGGGAGGAAGGACTGCAGATGGAGTTGTCCACCAGTGGCCAATGATTTCATCAATCATGCCCATGTCATGAAGCCTCCATAAGAACCCAAAGGGTTTGGGGCTCTTCTGGATTGCTGACTACACAGGGCACCCGGGGGTGGTGCACTTGTTGAAGGCATGAGTGTTCCACACACACCCCAGCCTTGCCCAGTGCATTTCAACTATCTGTAACTTTTCTAATACCGTTTAAAACAAATGGGCAGATGTAAGTAAAATGTTTCTGTGAATTCTGTGAGCTACTCTAGCATATTAACTAAACCTGAGAAGGGGTGGGAACCCCAATTTATAGCCAGTTGACCAAAAGTATAGGTCACAACCTAGAGCTTGCCATTGGCAATTGTGTGTGTGGGGGGGGGGCAGTCTTGTGGAACTGAGCCTTTAACCTATGGGGTTCCATGCTATGTCCAGGTAGTTGGTGCCAGAACTGTATTGAATTAAAGGATGCCCAGTTGGTATATGTTGGAGAGCCTGGTAGCAACAGTGTGGAGTGGTTGTGAGAACAGGAAAAACACTTTGGATTTTCTTATTTCTAATAAAGGAGAATATAAACCAACATTTATCAACCAATTATTGTGCACCAAGTTCTGCACTGCTCATCTACACTAGCAACAGACATTTTTGTTGAGCACTTTTATGTGCCATATAGCTTCCAAGCAGGACCTCATTTAAGCCTCTTATTACTGCCAACCACCCAGGTAAAAGATTCTCCCCATTCCAGGTGAGAAAACAGACTCAGGTTAAGTTACTTAAAGGAAGTGGAAGATGTGCCACTAGAGAAGTCAGGGCCCGCTGTCCAACGCCAGCCCCCTCAACCACGCTGCCCTCCCCAGCACGTTTGCTCTGTGACATTGAGAGAAAGCATCTGGCTACAAGAGCTGGACATAGATTAAGTGTGCACAATTCTTAAAAACCTCACGTGAGCTCAGATAGTAATTATAAAAGAATGAATATCATCTGGCTCTTTCAATTCAGTTCCTGAGACTTAAAGCCACCTCTCTCTTCTCTTAGTTTAGTGTAGCTCTGATTTCCATTTTTCTTATTTTGATAGACTTTGAGCATCTTTTCATAAGTTTAAAAGCCACTTGTACTTCTAGTTCTGTTCCCTTTATTCTTATGTCCTTTGTCTGTTTTCCTAAGGGGTTATTGATTTTTATTATGGAAATATTGACTTTTGATGAAAACAGATTTTTATTATCAGTTTGTAGCCTTTCCTCCCTTTTTCTCCTTGTGATATGTATTATTTATGTTTTCCTCAGTTAGTCATTTGTATATAAATAACTTTGATGTGCCTATTATTAAACATTTTGTAGAGTTAAATTTACCAGTTTATTCACTCAACAAATAACTTATTGAATTAGTACAATTCTTTAAAAACCCTGCTTGAGGTCAGACAGGTTTGAAGGATGAATATTATGTGGCTCTTCCTTCATATTCAATGCCTGAGACTCAAAGTCACCTCCCACTTCAGTCTGCTCTGGGTAAATGCAGTTGACAAACAGGTAAGGTCCTTGTGGATGTTCATCTGCAGAGGGGAGTCCCAGGGATAAAAGGCAGCTCAGGTGAGTCTTACCACACCTCACCTGTCCATGGAAGTGATTAAGCCAGGCCTGGCTCAGAGTCACCTGCCCCAGCTGGCTCACTAGAAGACCCCAGGGCTCTAAATTGAGGAGAGGTTAGGCCCAGGCCTTTGCTCACCTGGAACCCCAGGGCCTATCCTGCAGCAGAGTGGAACTCTTTCCTATTAAATGTCCATTTGCATGTGGCTGAGATGGTAGGCCTGAGGCTCTGGGAAAGCAAGATGCATGTGCTTTCAAGTATGCCCCAGGGTTGCTCTAAAGAGAAACCACCCCAGATAGCAGGACTCACTTTATTTATTTCTGGTAGTGAGTGGAGTTTGAAGAGCTGCCTCCTCCCCCTCGGATAGCATGGACGGCTGTTGGAGATGATGCTGGGTAGTGTCCAGGGCGGATGGGCTTAGCTATATCCAAGGAACAGAAAAAAAAAAAAAAGAGAGAGAGAACAGACACTCAGTTCTTTCTGTGTATCTGTGACCCAGATACCTAGGGTCACAGGGGACAAAAGTCAAAATGCTCATCAGCATTACAATGCTCATCCACCATCTTTCTGAAAAGGGGAAATTGGCTCCCCCAGCAGTACAGTTAACCAATCCAGGACAATCATTCAGGAGACAGAGAATTTACATATCAATTAGCTTATTTTTTAATTAAAAAAAAATTGAATAAATTAAGATAAAAATTAGAAACAAAGGACTTTCACTTTTATCAAGTGGGATATGCACAGCCCTGAAACTGGAAGCAGAATTCCATCTGTGATGTGTTATCTGGGGAAAGGAGTCATAGTTTTCAGTAGATTATCAAAGGATATGAAATCCAACAAATGCAACAAATCACCAATCAAAGGTATTTTAAAACTAGAAACAAGAAGTTGCTCGTTCACAATGTATCTGCACAGCAATATCTAATGGGAAATCACCTTACACGGTAGGAGAACTGTTCCAATTTTTTAAAAAAGAAAAATCCCTTCTTTAGAGAATATCCCTAAATCCCTTTTATTCCTATGGCTTTAACCTGGCAATTATGACTCAGAGACTACACCCTCGTTTCCTGCTGGGGCAACGTGCCCAAATCCATATAGGTCTTAAAGGGCCCCCTGCAGGATCCTAAACACACCCTGCTCACTGATGCCAATCTGGCTCTTTCCGGGTTATTTCCAAACCTGTGCTTGCAAGTAGGCAGCATTCCCTAAGGCTTCCTGCCACATTCAGGATCCTTCCTGGTTCTGCCTGTAGAACACAAGGGGCCTTCAGGCCTTTCTGAGAAATATTCATATATTCCAAAATTCCTAAGAGCATTCCTCTGTTTAAAAACAAAGACCTTTGCCTATAGCGCAGACTGGCTTCTGATCCAGCTGGGAAGTTCTGAATACCACAGCAAGTGCGGGAATAGCTCAGACTTGGGGATCGGCTCCGACATTCCCACTTGGGGGTGCTGTGAGGGCCAAGTCCTGCAAGCTCCATCACAGCCTTTCAGATGAGCAGGGTCCTGGATGAGTGTTCTTGGTTGCTCCCAATCACCGGGTTCTTTTCGGCGCGCACTCACCAATCTGCGCCGAGTGCGCTCTCCTGGCCATGTTCTTGGCTCTCACTGCCTCCTTGATGCGATCCACCTCCTGCTGGTAGCGCTTGCGGTCCCGCATGGCGTTCTCCTTGGCCTCTTTCAGCGCGCTCTCCAGGGCCTTGACACGCTCCGCGGTGGCGCGCAGCCGCTTCTCCAGCTTGGGCAGCTCACAGCGCAGGTCCGCGTTGTCCCGGACCAGCTGCAAGGAAGGAGGAGAGGGGACAAGTTACTAGGAGGATTTTGTTGCTCTCTGGCAGGACAATCAAAAAGATTAGAAGGTAGAAAAGCCCTGGCGGCTGAAACTACCACCCTGCTAGGTAGGCTTTAATAGTCCAAATGACCATAAACTTAGCCAGCAGCAAAGGAAAAGAAAAATCTCATGCCCTGGGATTCTAGTTTGTTAAATATGATTCATGGGCTGCAAGGAATTTGGGCGCGGTGGTGGGGGTTGGGGAATTAAAAGCCATTTCCAGCCATAAGAACTCTAAATATTAGGCAAGATTTACTTCCTCTTTTACTTGAGTGTATGTTTGCGAGGATAGGAAATAGTATGAAAAATTTTACTACTAGTATATTAGCAGGAAAGAGCTGAGAAATTTAGTCCATTCAAAAGCACTTAGCAAAACACATGCATGTTCTAGAGCGCTCTGAGGACCTCCTTCACAACAGGATCCACCGGCACCCGGTTTGGACCCATCTTTTCATTAGATCCAGAGAATAACAGGAATCAGGAGGGTTTTGCTCTTTTCTTCTTACCTAAGACCCACAATTAAGAAGCAACAGGCTAGACCGGGTGAAGAGTGGGGGTAACAACCCTATTATTTGCAGCCATCTAGCTTGGTTAAGTCCTTTGACCACCAGGTTTAACAAGGAAACTACTCAATATGGCCATCACTGGAATCCAGGTGAATGGAGAAAGGTTTTAGAAGTCAGAAAGTGCTTAATCAAAGGGAGCTACAGCTGGGTCTGACCAACTTTGTTTATCCCAGCACCAGCTCCACTGCCTGGCAGAGTGGGTTTTTAATCAATATTCATTGAATTCATGAATAAAATAATGAGTCGCAGAGAATCCTATTTCAAGTTGCCTGGTGGTTTCTGCTTCTATATTTCTCATCAGCAATTTGCTCGAATGACTTTCACCACATTGATCTGTCATCACCAGGTTTTGTTGAAAAAGACCCAACAAGTCAGAAATGACATTGCTCAGCCATGTGCCCCAAACAGTGGGACAATTTCCATCACATCCCAAATCCTAAGGAGGGAAAACAGTCGTGGACATGCCAGCTTTTAGAAACAAAGGATCAGAGACAAATGACCTGCCTAAATTATTAGTGTCTGGATTTGGTTATCACTGTCACTTAGGACAAATTCCAGGCCACAGCAAGGATCTGAGAAGGCACCCAAGATCACCAGGAACAGGGAAACAGAGCCGTAAAAATAAGAGCCCTGAACCAGCTCAGCGGGTCCACTTGACATTCCTTGGGGCCTTCAGGGCCACAGAGGTGCCTCAGAGGCATTATGAGAGACTCCAAGGTCAGGTGGCATCCAAGGTTGTAGTGGAAGGGGGATGAAGAAAGAGGACTCTGAACACCCAACTTCTCAAACTCTAGGGCACTCCCCTTCAATTCTCTATTCTGGTCTCAATCAAATTAAGTCTTTCATATATAAAGAAAGTCACTGAGGACTGAAGGATTTTGGATTTTTTATACTACTACTTTTTTTTTTTTTTTTTTTTAAAGACAGAGGCTCCTGATGGTACCCAGCTCATCTGGAACTCCTGGGCTCAAGTGATCCTCTGGCCTCCCCAGGCCACCAAACCCATCAAAGACTAAAGGATTCTTAAGGACCTTCCAGTGGGCTCGTTCTCCTTTTATCTTCAACATCAGAGCCTTCTCTGATGATGCGGTGGCCAGCCTGGTGAGGCTGCTTTCCAAAAAGCGAGGAAAGCAGAGGGAGCTGGCAGAACTCTCCTACCTGCTTGTGCACCTTGGTGAGCTGCTCCAGGTTATTCTCCAAGAAGGAAATTTTCTGCTTCTGAGCAGCACTGCCCCCTCCATCGTCACTGTCCAGCTCTACACTCTGTGTCAACACCAAGCAGTCAGCGAGGTGGTCTGTCACACCACCCACCCTCCACCCCAATATAATGTGCATCATGCATTTTAAACCTTCTTAAAAGGAAGAACCGCCCATCCCACTGAGAGTAGTCTGAAAGCAAATATAAAGAGAAGCTCTAAAAGTTTTGACTGAACAAACTTCCCAAACTAATGTCCTTGATTTACACCAAAAGTGACTGATCTGAGAAGAAGCTGTTCTCTAGAAGGCTGAGGGGGGTGGGGGGGGGAAGCCCTTCGATCTGCTTTCAAAAGTTGCAGGTGATTTTTTTTTTTTTAAGGAACTATATCTCTCCCTTCAGGTAGGGAAATAGATATTTTTCTTTTCAAAAGAAAAATGTTCCAAAACTTATTAAGAACTAGTGTGAAGGCATAAACCCAAGGCTCAAATTTGCTTCAACCACAGGGATGGATTAAGTCACCAAGCTTGTAAGCAAATGTCTATGCCCACTAGGAAGTCCCAATGGCCTCTGCCTGTCCTTTCAGCTTCCAACTCTATGCAACTCCTCAATGAGTCAGTCTCAAACTTAGTCACAGCATCTAGGTGCTGGGTAAATCCTTGAAATTTATCAGATCTTGAAATTGGCAAAAACATCGCCCTCCTGGCAAACAGAGTAGCACAGTTGAAATGGGAGATGCGTGTGCAGACACATTCTAGCCTTCAAAAATCATAGAGCGTGTCTGCTTCATGTGATTATAAATGACATCACTGTCCTTCTTCTAAGGGTAATGGCTTTATGACCATCTCTTCAGGCTATCACAGAGGTTCTCAAATTTGAGCCTGCATCAGAATCCCAGGAAGAGGCTTTGTTAAAACAGACTGCTGGGCCCTGCCTCCAGTCTGATTCTGTGGATCTGGGATGGGGTCTGAGAATTTGTGTAGTTAAACAAGTTCCCAGGTGCTGCTGACACTACTGGCCAGAGGATCACACATTGAAAACTGGAGGCTTGACCATAGGCTATTCCTAGAGAGTTTCATCATGAAGTCAGCGAAGTCGGATCTCAAGCTCTTAACCCTTCCTCTGGCCAGAGCCTCCTATAGTCAGAGCTTGCAACAGACTTCTAGGAATGTCCTCAGCTCTGGCCGGGTGCCTGCCCCATCTCTAGTCTATCACCTCTGCACTGGCCTCACTCTCCTACCTGGCCCAGGTTCCATGGGCATACATATTTTGCTGATGATAATCATGGTGCACCCCCCTACCTACTTGACCACTACCAATCAAGCCTTGAAAGCTCCCATCATTCTCTCCTTCTGTCTGTATTTGCATTTCCAAGATTCTAAACTCACTTCAACTATGCTATCAGGCAGTATGCCACCCATGCTGTGCCCCTCAGCTGGACACTCACACCACTGCTCAGCAACCTGTTTATCCTGACCCTTCTAATCTTCTTGAACTCCCCATTCTCTTTTCTCCTTCTCCACCAAGAACCGAGCTCCCACATTAACTGAGGATCCAAATCATGGGGTTCCAGTTCTTTCCACTGTGTCACAGAGTTCTCTGCAAATGCTTCTAGCCTGATTCTCCACACCTGCCTCTAGGAAGATGAGTCCCTTTTCCTTACCAGGCCTAGTATATGCATCCATGTTGTTAATTCTGTCCCTCTCAGACCTGGTTCCATTACCTGCCTCCTCTTTTTACTATATTGAACCTCTTTCCCTTTGATCCTTCATATAGACAAATATGTATGCACAAACATGCATACATATTTATGCAAACATATACACACACACAAACACACATACACACTCCTTAATACTGTCTTTCAATCCTGCCATACTTCTGCTATGGTCCAATACTCCCCATTGCCTCCTTCTAAATATTTTGAAAGTGACCCCTGGCTGTCTTCACCTCATATTCCTCATTAAACTTCTGCAAGCTGCCCTGGGGAGTCATCAATATGGAATTTCCCCAAGATCAGTTTGCAGCATGAGATCAAAGAAACTCAGGTGCAGAGAGCCCGAAGATCTGGATCCTAACCTAATGCTGCTTTTCCCAAGGGTACAATCTTGGGCAAGTTATTTAACATCTGAGCCTATTTCCACATCTGCAAAAACAGGAGTACTAAGCACCAATTTTATGATTGCTGGGGAATGTAAATAAGATAGTCGCAAACTTTGACCTAGTCCCCAAAGGCCTCCTGACATCCAAGCAGGAGGCTCTCGCCATCTCCGGGTTGCAGGGCAATGCTGTTGGACGCCAAGCCCACTCTGGATTTTCCTGCACCAAGCACAGTGGCCTTCATGCAGCAGGAGCCAAATAAATATATGTTCATTTGAAATGAAGGCCAGGGAAAGCATGATGATTTCCTTTTAGTAAGAAGGAAAAATCAGATGGGAAAATGTTCCCAAGTAATTTTTGCCTCTAGCGCATTCTTTTAATAACATTCTCTGGCATGAAGTAATTAATTTTTAAGCACAACCAGCCCCAATTTAAGCAAGTGATATTTCAACTGAAAATGATTCTTCCTGGCCATCTTTTATTTTCTTCTCAGAACCATTCAGGAAAAAAATAGAACTCACTTTTTTCACTCGGGTGGTCAAATCCTGGACGAAGAGCTTACGGAGGTTATGAAGAGTCTGCAGTTCTCTAGACTAGAAGAGAAAAAATTTAAAATGCCACTTCAGTGAAGGGACACATTCAATTTATGACACATTTGCACCAGATCAATAAACACAGACATTGCCAACATTTTTTTTTCTTTGTAGTAATTCACCCACACCCTTGCGCTACACCCCCACCTGTCTCCAACCTGTCTTTTGAGCCCATCCATGCTACTGTACCTCTGAGGACTTGTCCACCATACCACACCACACTGTATCCTTGACCCAGGTTGGCATCAGGAACCCCTGATGGTGCAGAAGCTGGGAGTCCAGACGACAAACCATACACTGGAATATAAACCTGCTCCTTTGCTCCCTTCTCGGTGGAACCATTTGTTTCTCAACCACAAAAAGTTAAAGTTTGCTCACAAAAATTCCTAGTTGGCTGCGTTGCATCAAAATGGATTCCCTTTTCCTTTTGGTTTCTTTTTATTTATCATGTAAACATTATATATAATACCAACAAGTTTAAATTAAAAGTCAGTCCCAATTTCCCTCACCCCAACTGACTGGTATTTTCCATGTCTCTGCATCCTCTCTGGCCCAAGTTCACGTGTGTGTTTGGTTTATATTAATGAGCTCATGAGTGAGGCAGCTCTTAGACTTTCCACCTGTGTGACCTTAGGCAAGTTACCTAGACTCTCTGTACCTCGGTTTTCTTATTTATAACATGATGTTTCCCATTCCAACATACAGGCACAAGCAACAGCTTCTCAATAGGACCCTACAACTCAGGAAATAATGCCAAGAGTCAATAAAAAGGATGGTCTCAAATTAAAAAGCTTCTGCACAGCAAAGAAAAGAAGACATAGAGAGCCTACAGAATATGAGAAAATCTTTGATAGCTACTCTCTGGCAGAGGATTAATATCCAGAATACATAAAGAGCTCAAAAAAATACAACACTAAAAGACCAAATAACCCAATTAAAAAATAGGCAAATGACCTAAACAGATACTTCTCAAAAGTAGAAATAAAAATGGCTAACAAAATGTTCATCATTAGCAATTAGGGAAATGCAAAGCAAAACTATACTGAGATTTCATCCACTCCAATCAGAATGGCAATCATCAAGAATACCAATAATAAATTCTGGAGAGGATGTGGAGAAAAAGAAACATTTTTACACTGTTGGTGGGATGGTAAATTAGTACAACCACTATGGAAAACTGTATAGAGATTCTTCAAAAGACTAGTCATGGGACCACCACATGAGCCAACTATACCACTCCTCAGTATTTATCTAAAGAATTAAAGTCATCAAACTATAGTGATCCATGCATACCCATGTTTATAGGAGCACAATTCACAATAGCCAAACTACTCAGCTATGGATGAATGGATAAAGAAAATCTGGTATATTTACACAACAGAGTTCTATTCAACCATAAAGAAAAATAAAATTTTGTCATTTGCAGAAAAATGGATAGCAGTTGAGACTACAATGTTAAGCAAAAAAAAAAAAAAAAGTCAAACTAAGAAGGTTAAGGGTCAAATGTTTTCTTTCAGATGTAGAAGCTAGAGAGAAAAAAGGGAAAGAAAGTTGATGGGATTTGGGACCTCATGAAAATCAAAGGAAGATCAGCAGAGAAGGACCAGGGGATAGGGGAAGGAGAGGGGAAAGGGAAATACTGGGAAATGATATTGAACAAATTGTATTTTGATATTGTGAGCATGAACAAATATGTAACAACAAATCCCACTGTTATATACAACTATAATGCTCCAATAAAAAATATGGGGAAAGAACAGTGATTGCCTTATTACACTGGTGTCCAGACTAAATGAGACAGTTCTTACAGAAATCTTAAAAATATTTACTCACACATAGTAAGTTTTCAATAAATATTAAATTGAATTTACTGATGTGTCATTTCATATCATGAGACCCACTTCTTCGTTAGGTTTTATAATTCCCTTTTGCTATTGTTTCAAATCACACCTCAATAAACTTCTTGGGGGCATTTTTTTTCCTTCATTTTGGATTATTTTCTATAAATGAACCTTGGGAATTAACATTGCTGAGATGAGGACCTGAACCAAGCCTGGTGATCTTTGCTAGCAAAATCAGAAGATGAAATAGTTCTTTCTGTTCAATTCTCATGCATTTACTACAAGAGATATGCTAGTTCCTTGAAAAATGTTTTCCTTTTAGGGAAGGAGGGGAGAAACTTTTCAGTATAAGCATTTCAATTCATCTAAATTGACCTACTTTACCATAGAATGTCAATGGATGCAGCTTATACAAACACACACACAAAAAAAAAAGAAAAAAGAAAAAGAAAGAAAAGAATAAAGCAAGCCACAAATCTATGGAAACACTAAGCTTTTTGGAATAAAGGTTTTCTGTTAACTTAAGGTCTTAGTTCCTAGTTCCACTTCTGTGTTGAAATAAGAAGCACCTGAAGTCAATTGCAACCTCAGATGAGGTAAATTACTTTCTGCAGGAAGCCAAATGGATCTGTTATTATGAATAATGTGCCACAGTACCTGTCCGAGGCTGAGCCACCCCTCTTATCCATGCAGGTGCAGGGGTGCAGAACAGTGCTACCCATCATGCACATGTGCTATCCCACACGCTGCCAGAGGGGGCTCAGCCCCAAGACCCCTCAATGCCTGCAGCCATCCTACCAGCTATCCCTTTGCTTCAGTGATGATTATATTAGACTGAAATGTAATCACAGTTAATATTTTTCCATAAGAAGTACCATCCTACCAAAGGAAAATGAGAAAATATGTAAGTACCAAATTTTAATATAGAATCCTGAGTGTGGCATCTTTCTCTTGTTTTTACGAGGGCTCAACATTAAACACTTTGGGAGAAGCATTTAAAAACATTTAAAATAGTTCTATTCACGCACTCTGTGCTTAGGCAACTATCATTTGGCTTCCTGCAGCGAATCCTCATCACATTCCTTATCATGTCCCCACTTCCAGATTCACTTCCTCCAATTTCTTCCCATCATAGGCTGCTGCCCTCCATGTGAAGGCTCATGGCTCAGCTTCCTGTCAGAGAGGGCAGGGAGGGACTAGAGCAGGAGCCAATGTAGCAGGTGGTGATGGGGAGGGTCCATTCCTAAAGTCCAGGCTACTTTTGAGGCAGGTGCTGCCTGGACCCCAGGGACCCCTTGACGGCCGGCTGGCCTTTGCCACTGTGGTGCTCAGCAGTGGGCTTTCCATACCAACCCCTGGGTGGAGGCTCATCCCTGCCTACTCCCAAACACCCAAGGAGACAGAGCAGGCCTGCGCCAGTTGGCACATGTAGCCAAGGACAGCAGGGCTGGCACTGAGTAACACTTATGGCTGAGGGAAAACACGGGTCTAAGCCAGCACAGGACACAGGATTCCAACCTTGAAATTTAAGTGTGTTGGGCACGGGGTTAGTGAAGGAGAAGAGGAGCCACCATATTGTGTCAGAGGAAATGCCCTTGGTGGGCTGGACGTGTGCAAGTCAGGAGCAGCCTGTGAGAGTGAATGTGTGCAGGCACATCCAGAGGAGTGTGAGGTGTGGGTGTGTGGGGAGAAGGGACAGGACCAAGTGGACATGAGGGACCAGTGAGGGAGACACATCAGTGTAGACAGCCCAACATCAAAGAATGCAGGAAAACTTGCTAAGTATCTCCATCACATTCAGGAATACGGGAGCAGGAGAGGAAGCTGGCACTGCGGGTGTGTGAATGAGCCTGGTGTGATTGGGGTGAGTGTGAGAAGGCACGTGTGAGTGAGCAGGAGTAGCCATTTACACACCAATGCACGTGTGTGTGCCGTGTGAGTACCTGAAGTACTTGTGTGGTGTGACTGCAGGAGTATGGTGTGTGCCGAACACAGGTGAGTGTGTACACAAGTGACATGTGTACACAAGTGCGTGAGCAAGATGTGGGTGGGAGGGAGATAGAAGAGGTAAGAGACACCGCATGAAGGTGAGGGCGAGGGCGAGGGCTGGTGCGGGTGAAGGCAGAGGCACCCTGAAGCATCCCCCCTCTCTGGCTAGTGGGAATATAGTAAAATTGTAAAGCTCAATATTTTCCTGAATTTCTATAATTATCCTTAATTCCGGGCATCACTTCTCTGGTAAAGCAGACGTAGAGGTGGCTCTGTTTCAGGCTCCCTGCGGCCACCCCCCCTGCAGACTTCGCAGCTTCCTTCAGCGCCCACAGCCCCCTTCCCTCCCAAATGGCTTCGTCCCCAAGCCTCCACCTGGCTTTGAGGGACAACAAATACCAACCAAGGACTCAGAGCAAAGCCAGATATGGGCTACTGTCTGCCCACAGCTTGAGGTCACCAGGACGTGGCGCGGGCTTGGTCCCAGCCAGGTCCTGTGGCACAGCAATGGGAGCAGCATGGACAACATCTGGACAGCCTTCCGTTGCTATGCCCTGAGCAAGTCCTAGCGTGTTTCAGCAAACGGAGCTGATGTAGGAATGCAGGCCGTGGGGCAAGACCAGCGCTCACTCAGAGGTGCCTGCAGAGCAACAAAAGCTGGCCGGAGGAAAGGAAGCCCACAGAGGAAACCAGATGCAGGACAGAGGAAACCAATGGGGATTTCAAGTCATAAACCCCCTAAAGGGAAGTGGGGTCTGCCGCTCCTGTCTCTACCCACAACCCTACAGGTCTCTGGCCTGCACCCACTCTGGTCTTTTCTTGTTGCTTTGCCTTCACTTAGCCTCAGCCACAATGACCAGGTCCTGCTAGTCCACCACATGCCTGGCATGGGCCACCTACGGGCCTTGGCACAGCCGTTGCCTCTGCTTGGAAGACTGTCCCCCAGACAGGCCACATGGCTCACTTCTTCATCTGCTCATAAGCTCCCTTCTCAGGGTGCCTCCTCTAACCCCCACCCTCTGCACTTTCTAAATGGAACAGTTACAACAATACTTGTAATGAACTACGTGAATATCTTGACTCCTCAGGCTCTGCAGTGTGTTTCAGACTGTGGTCCACCAGGGTAAATTGTGTCAAGTGAAACCTCCCCTGGGGGTGCTGGACATGATTTGCTTCTTTATTGTTTCTTGTGTCTCTTCCAGCTAAAGGCAAGCTTCCTGAGGGCAGGGATCTTATCTACATTGTTTTTTGTTTCTTTTTGTTACTGGGTGCTTTACCACTAAGTTATATCTCTAGCCTTTTTTAATTTTTATTTTGAGAAAGAATATTACTAAGTTGCTGAGGGTCTTGCTGTCCTCAAACTTGCAATTCTCCTGCCTCAGTCTTCCAAGACTCAGATTACAGGTATGTGCCACCACACACAGCTATGTGGTATATCTGAGCACCTATAAGAATGCCAGCACTTAGTAGGAGCTCAATAAACATCTGTTGAGAGTTGAAGAGAAGTAAATCACAAAGTGTAGAGGCTATTAACTTGCAGGTATTGATTTGCAATTCAGTTTAATTCTCATTCAGGGGCTTCAGGGTTATAGCTCTAAGGATTTACTGATTGATGATTGATGATTGATTGATTGATTGATTGATTCTCTGTAGAGCTAGGGGATAAATTGTATAAATACTACTTCACCACAGAATGCTTTAGTCTAAAATGATATACAAGAAAGTCACATAAGATAAAATTTTAGAATAAACAATTCAACATGTCACAAATGAGCCTGGTCTTTGAGACAGAAATGAGTTTGGAAGGGTCTTGACTCACCACAGTCTCCTCCAGGCCCTTGAGGTCCTCTCTGGCTTGTTCCCGTTTATCATTGAGCAACCTGAACAACAAAAAAGGCATCATAAACCACCAAAGGGGAATTGAAATTAGGCAGATGCTATTTGCATCTACAGATAAATCAGGAAAACAAACCAAGGAGCACACAAATAGCCAGTCTGTTTCTAAATTAACCTGAGTATCTGGGTATCTGAATCACAGAGGCAGGGTTGTTAAGACCTCCCAGGCATGAGGGCAAACAGGAAGTATTTGAAAGGTACTCACAGGAGCTTTTCCAGTTTCATTTCTCTCTCCTGGTCCTCTATTTTCAGCTTGTTATAATCAGAACTGAGCTTCTCCTGTTCCAGCTGCAGTTTCTGATTCAAACTGAAATTGAGAGGAAAAAAGCAATATATTACAAGTCAGTCTGAAATTCTGAGTCATCTGGCTAAACTGTGGTTCTGTTCCAACCCCATTAGCTCTGTGCCACAGAGGCAGCGGTTCAGGAGGATTTTGAGGGATCAGAGAACTGCCTCGCAGCTTCCTCCCTACCCAAGTGAAAACTAGTTTCTGGGAAGCATCTAGAAAGTATGAGACAAGGGCTTTGAGGATGTATTTATAATTTGCTTGTGTGCAGGAGCTGCAGGGGAAAAAATAATGACATTGGAAGATGGCTGATATTTTAAAACAGAAAGAAAGCCCCCTTAGACGAATGTGGCTTGGTCGACTGCAGAGGACAGGAACACATGGACAGCCTCGGGTGGACATTTCGACCTTCCTCCTCTCCAGCGAGCGCTCTGAAGACATCGCCCAGGTCCAAATGCCTGGCTGAGTCTGTGGCATCCTTGAGGGAGGTTCAGAGAGAGGAATTATGAAGAGTAGAGACTCAGGGCTTTGCAGCAGACGGAAATCTGCCATCTGGTTGGGGGCATTGGGTCAGCTTTTACATCAGCCCAGTGCTTATAAAGCCTTTTGTATGGGCAGACCCAGGCGACTACAGGAACAGATTAGACACCACATAAAGGAAAGCCCAGAGGCTATTTGCAAGGCAAAACCCAGGAAGCCCCCACCTACTCACTCACCCACCCTCCCTCCTTCCTTCTTGCCTTCCTTCCCTCTCTGGAGCCCCCTCTTCCAGCTGATCACTTTGAGGGTGATTAATCAGAATAATGAACATGAGACAAGCACAACGTGAGTGACAGCATGGGGGTGGCCCAGAGGAGAAGGGGAGAGAGGTTGCTGAGCGCTTCCCTTAGGTGGCCCATGTGCAGAGTGCTGGCGTCATTTAGACTGTGTCAGTTACCATTCTCCTCTCCTAACATGCAAATGCTCCGCACAAGCAGCTCGCAGATGATGAAAAGAGATTTGGATCAGTAGTCTGGAGAATTAAACTCTTAACTTCAGTCTGACTCCTATTTAGCAATGTGACCTTAAGTAAATAATTTAACCTTGCTTCCCATATAGAACTCCTTTCTTTATCTACAGAAAGTGGATGGGGAGGGAAACTTTAAGGGGGAGGGTTGTGGGGCAGTGGATAGAACTGTACATAATATAGTTGTTTTCTTTGTAACCCTATGGCTTTTATTTGGAGCATTCAAAAACATTTTTCTGCAAAGGGGTTTGTTCAAAGACTGTGGAAAGGATCCACTCTGCAAATAAGAGCCCTCAGGACAGGACCCCAAAGGCACCTTCTGGCTGGGTGACTTCTGTGTTGAGGATGAGGGGGAAGGTAAGGGAGGAAGATGGAAAGGCATATGGAGCAGGGGGCTCCCCATTGGCTCTGACAAGGCAGGAGTGCAGCTGGCCATGGGGTGGTGTCCCCAGTGAAACAGCAATGAAGCCATCCTGGTGGTGGTGCCACAACTCACGGGCACCTTGGCCAAGCAGACACGTGACAGCGTGGGTCCAGGAAGCTGCAGCTGCACAGAGAGCAGGTATGTGCTGGGCAGAGGAGGCAGCATGTGCTGTCTTCTTGGACAACTTATTAACCCTATGGGAACCCCTAGGTCAGAATGAGTTTTTATTGGGGTTGTTTTATTGAGTTTTATTGGAGTTTTTTGTTGGGGGTTGTTCTGGTACTTCCATACAGAGAGTCTTCCCATTTCCTGGGGCATGCATCTTCCCAGCTGAGTTGCCAACAATGTGGTCCTATCCCTGGGGGTGTGGTGATAGGAGGGGCAGACTGGCCTGCCCACCATCTGCCCCACCAGAGTCCTAGGAAGCTCGGCTCCAGATGGGAGAACAGACCTCAAAGCAGCACGCCCAGGCTACTGTGTCAAGGGCAGAGCACAGAGCCCACGGGCGTGAAGAGATCAGCCCCTGGCTAAAAGCCATGTCCTTCCAATTGGCCCAAGAGGACAGAGCAAGGCACCCTCCCTCCCCCCACAGCCCACAAGCCCTAACTCACTCCCGAATCTCGTCAATGATCTTCTGCTTCTCCTCAATTTCATCTCGAAGTCTGGACAGCTGCTTCTGGTGAGCTTCCCGGTGGCTCTCCATCTGCTGCTCCAGCGCCTTCTGCAGCCAGGCCAGGAGAAATATGTCATTCACTTGTTGGCACTCAGCCCACTCTGTGACAAGCCCTGGAACCACGTCTACCTCCCTCGAATCTTAGATCCTCAAAGTAAGGGTGTTTCTGGCTCTTGTGCCTCCAGGACGTGACCTTGCTATATTGGGACAACAAAGCCCAGGGATCTATAATCAAACCAAGTGGATCCTGGGAACAAATCAATCCACTGGTTAAAGAGAAAATTCTCAGCTGGGCACAGTGAAGCACACCTGTAATCCCAAAGACTGGGGAGGCTGAGGCAGGAGGGATGCAAGTCCAAGGTCAGCCTCAACAACTTAGGGAGAATCTGTCTCAAAATAAAAAAAAGGGGAGTAGGGGGAGGCCAGGGAGATAGCTCAGTGATAAAGTGCCCCTGGGTTCCTCCCCAGTATTAAATAAATAAAAAGTTCTCCCTTGATCTTCTACTGCTCACCTGGGTTACATGGCTTCTCTAGCCAGGTCAGTCAGAAGGCCTTGACTTCTTATTACCTGAGTGGCCTCAGACAAGCTAGGTAATCTGTGTGGGCTATACTTCCTCACCAGTCAAATCAAAATGACACCGCCCCCTCCCCCCCCCACACACACACACACTGTCCACTGCAGATTTATGGTGATGTTTGGGGGACACTTTTCCACCAAAGCCTCTGAAAACAGGAGAGGGACTCAGGAAGATCAGGCATAATTTTATTCTGTTGGCTGGAGCAGGGCCACGTCCTGGGCATTGCTTCAATTGTGTGTGGGCTTTTGCTCGATGAGGCTCAGAGTTTGCCTAAAATGAACCTACATTCTATTTCTTCTCACATTTCATTTTATTTACTCAAAAGTCTTATTTCCTAGTCATTTTTCTTACGTTTTCCTTTTCTGATTCAAATATGACCAATAAAGATCTGCATGTTTAAGATGGAAATTCAAATTTGGAGTGTTTCTTTACAAAGATTAAGGGGAGAGGTTTTCTATCACTTAAAGGAAAGGTGAACCCTTCTTCAGAAGTGAACCCCAACAATAATGTGCCCATGCAGTGACTTCTCTCCATCAGGAATGGGGGAGACCAAGGCAGGACTGCAACATAACCATCCTCTACAGACCTGAGGTCCTGGGCAGTCCCAGGGTCATCTTGTACCTGCACCCCACACTGAGAATGGCTCGGAATGTCCAGCAGTGCCGCCCGCCCCCCCCCCACCACACACACACACACAATTGCTATGCACAGGTCTGAAGGGACAGACTTTTCTAGAACAAAAAAACGCAGTCCAAATGCACCCAATGCTCGTCAGGCTTGGTGGGAGGGACAGCTATACACACCTTCATCTCCTCAGCGTCCTGCAGCCGCGTCAGGTGTTCCTTTTCCTTATCCTGGAAACTGACTTCGTGCATTTTTTCTGTTTTGAATTTTAAATGATGATTTAAGATTTAACAAGTAGGTCTCACACCAAAAAGAAAAAAATTAAGACACACACACGCACGAAAAAATGGCAACAGAGTAAAATATCAGATTATATCACTAATTACAACCATGGCAAAAAGAAAATAACCTCTCCATAAGGGAGTCCTGGCTGGAGCCAAGGCTGACCCCCTCCCACAGGGTGTCTGGATCAGAGCCCTGAAGAAAGCAGCCATCAATGGGGTGGGGGTGGGGGTGCTAACTAGAAGCAGGACGCCCCCATTGCAGCTGCCTCTAATCACCTCACACCTTGGAAGGCTTGTTCCCACCTGGGCTCTGCACACAGCCCCTGAGGTCATGTACATAAACGCTTTCTACAGATTATAAAGCACCCTGTGAGTGTTAGGTGGCATTTGGATTCATGCCACTGGTAGAATTCCAGAAAGAGCTCATTTACCTCCCCTGGGTAAACTGTTTATTTTCTATGAATCTGGAGCAGAAAAACAATCGAAGGGTGAGAATAAGGGAAGTGGGAATATGACATAACAATTCCAAGATTAATCAGGAGGCCCACTGGGGGCAGGGCTGTCGTGTGGCCCTCCAGTCTCAGTATTCCTGGTCAATGGGGCCCTGAGGGCATGGTGCAATGGGGAGTGGGGGAGGGAAGGGTGCTGGGGGGCCCAAGGCAAAATTATTTAAGACACTGACATCTAGTGCATGATTTCTCTCTAGTTTTTTCCACTTTAGTTCAGGTCTCATTTCTGTTTTATTTCTATTCAATGGCATCACTGCAGAAACCATGAATAAAGGGGACAAGTGTTTTCCATGTCCAGTGTTTGGTGGCCAACTCTACTTCCTACCACATTCACTACCACATATAGAAAATGTTACCAGGTTACAGCAGAGTGGGGATGCCTTCTTTCTTTTATGAGTTTGCCTTTGCATTTGAGACAAAATACATTTACTGAGCACATAACTGCCCAACCACAACTTAAATAAAAAGGGATAAAATCATCCCCAATTCTACTACCCTGACAAAACCATTTTTGTTAAATATTATTAGAAATACATGCATCCATTTGTTTTAAACAGTTATAATCACAACACAGATAATATTTTGCAAATGATTTTTTTTTTTTTTTTGGTGGAGGGGGACCGGGGATTGAACTCGGAGTCCTCAACCACTGAGCCACATCCCCCCAGTCCTATTTTGTATCTTATTTAGAGACAGGGTCTCACTGAGTTGCTTAGGGCCTCACTAAATTGCTGACGCTGGCTTTGAACTCACGATCCTCCTGTCTCTCCCACCCCCAGCCGCTGAGATTACAGGTGTGCACCACAGTGCCCAGTGCAAGTAACCTTACCATTGCATCATCAACACTGGCACATCTCATGGAGTTCATCTCCAGTGTGGAAACAATGTCCTATTAGAGTTTATTTAACTGTTAAACATTTAGGTGGCTTCTTTTTCTTTTTTTTTTTTCTTTCCTTTTCTTTCTTTCTTTTCTGATCTAAAAGTCTGCAATGAATATTTGAGGTTTGAGGATCAAAAGGTATGAAGAAATGTTACAACTGTGAATTCCACTAGTATGTGTAATTATAATGTACTAATAAAAAATTTAAGATTATCCAAATCACTTTCTGAAAAGACTAATAATTTTCATTGCAACCTGCAATATGTGGGTTTGGTCTCACATCGTACAATGCATACATTCAGGCAGCCACCCTTGAATTTCTCCTATGTATTCATGTTTACAAAGTGCTTCCTACGCCTGTCCAAGGGAAGAGCTCATTCAAGGGCGAGAGAGCACCAGGTTAGCCATGGTGCAAGTTCTTGTTTTACATTAAGAGCAACAAATACTGTGGAAGGGTGAGATGCATGGATTCAGGCACAAGACAAAATTTTCTTTTAATTCATCCCTGGGAATGTAACACAGTGGCTATCTCAGACTGATGAATAGGGCCCCTTAGTAGACAGAGGTAGCCACAATCCTTAGTTATCCTGGACAGTGGCAGTGAAGACAGAAATCAGCAGAGCCAGAGGGACACCTGGCAAGTTGAAGGGACAGGCCTTGGTGACTGTTGGGGGCTGAGAGCAGCAGAGGCAGAGAATATTCTGGCTTGGGTGACTGGGCAGAACGAGGAAGAATAGAAGACAGGCAGATTTGGAGTGGGGGTACACTTCCACAGGTTTCCCCATTTTTTCTTTTTCTTTCGTGATGCTATTGTTTTCAGTAGAACTAGAAACACTTTAATTGAGCAAAACTAAACATCATGACTCCAGCCAACTAGAGACTGTCTGATTGAAGCCAAGCATTTGACACCTGCAAAGTCGTCAAATATTTACCTTGGGCTCGGAGCTTGGCCAGCTCTTCGCTGAGCGAGTCCTGGGACTCCTCCAGCTGCCTCCTCTTCTGTTCCATGTTCTGCATGTAGTCTGTCAGAGATTTGATCTTGGCTTCGTGCTTTAAACAAGAAAATAGATCAAAAGGAAGAGTGAACGCCTAGCAAGCGCTGCTCCGGGCTTGCCTGGGACTATCTGATGAGAAGCTACAAAGGAGTTTCTGGTGTCCCTTTTCTGAGTTCCAACACCAAATGACACATGTTCTGCCCATTGCCGGGATTTGGAATCGAGGATCAGGACAGTACCATTTCTTCCAGGTGCTTCTCTGCTTCATGCCCCACAGATGCTACTCATGGCCCTCTCCTTCCTCTTCATCCACCTAACATGGAGGCCAAAGTCCACCCTGGTGTTCCTCCCCAAGGAAAAGAGGGTAGGAGGGCCGGGGGTGAGCTCAATGGCAGAGCACACACCAGGCCCTGAGTTTAATCCCCAGCACCACAACAAAACAAAAGTGTGTTGGGGAGGAAGGAATTAGGAAAGGGGCACAGCTCTGAAAGCCTTATTCTTTGAACATGCCCTCTGGATTCCATCTTCAAATATTAGATCTTTTAAATCCTTCAAACACACTGACTCCTGTGCCAGGGATTTTGCATTTTATGGTTTCTCTATGAAGCTTCTCTCTCCCCAATACCACCCCTAACCCCCACCCAGCACAAACTGTCCTGGCTCACTCCCTTACTACTTAGACCCCAGCATCTTCTCCCAGGACTTACTGCTATATGATTTATCTTATCTATTTTTTTAACTTGCTAGCTTCATGAAAGCACAAAGTATATGCTTAATAAATCAGGGAAATAAATAAGGGGAGAAAATGAATGAGTTAATGGGAGCTCACTGACTGAATAGGGATAGTAACTTCTAGGCACCTAGATCTGAGGAGCTCACCTTTAGGCAGGAGGACCCTGCAGGTCAAGCTCTATGATGTAACTTCTCCAGAACACACCTCAGCTGGAGCAGTTATTTTTAAAGGAGAGATTTTGATGAAGAAGATGCATGTAAACAAGAATGGTAGCATTTTCAGTTGCCAGTACTCTGTCAGAGTCTTTAGAGCGCATCCGAAAAGTGTCAAGTTTCATTTCCTTTTGAACCGAATAATGAGTGAACCTTCAGGGTTGTGTAAATCGTAGCAGAGTACAAACATTTCATCTAATAGAAAACTGTGCATTTTGCTAATAGAAAGAACTTTCTGAACTTAACCCCAAAACATCCTAATCTTCTTGCCTCGGATCTCTTATACTAAAGTCAGTGTCAGTCTGAGATCTGGACACTTGTCCTCATCCATTTACACAGAGTACAGCTGACACAGTTCCAATGGTTAGATCAGTTCACAGAGGGCACAGAAGGGACTTGGGCGTGGAGCTGGTACATCCAGCTGGAAAGAAAAAATGCTGGGCTGCAGGCCATGGGGCCTCTGCTTGTGGCCTTGCCTTGGCCCTGTCTGTTAGGGGCAGGACGCCTTGAAGCACATGCTGTCGCTATCAGAAGTGATACAGAAACCGAATTTGAGGGCCACCATTCTCAAATGTTTACCATTTTTTCTTCTCCATTTTTACAAATTATGAAAAATATCTTTTTAGACGAGATGATAAATAATTATAAAAATTATAAATTAGAAAAATATATAGCATCCAGAAAAGGTGGCACAAATTTTGCTCAGAAACCACTCTAATTTATCAACTATTTCCCTTTCATAGTCCTAGTGTTTGCTGTAGGGGCATATATACTTTACAAAGTTGCAAAGCATAACAAAGATCTATAACTCAGCATTTTCATTTTCACTTAACTTTATATAATTATACTTTCCAAATGGCTAGGTTTTATGGATTTTCGTAATAGGAGCTGCATAATATTCTTCCATGTAACTTTGTTATAGTTGGGTAATTTATTTGATTCTAATGTAAAATAATGCTATATTAAACAGCTTGTGCATAGCTTTTAATATTTTTAATCAGGAAGTGCTAATATCATACGAAATGAAAAATCTTCATTTTCATTATCAATGAAAATTAGTAGAAGTAAAATTATTGGACCAAAATATTCTTACATATTTATGGTTTTTGTATTTCCTGAGCACTTTCCAAATGCACTAACCAAATTATACTTTTATGAACAATGTATGAGCATATCAACCTCAATGTCATCTACTAGCAGTGATAAATCTTTTCTAATACAGTTTTGTCTATTATGTTAGTTATAAAATGGAACCTGGTGGAGCCATTCAGACAAGGAGTTGGAGATGTTTCCATGATTACATATTATTATGCTTAAAAGCACACCAGAATGAAGCATGCTTCTGTCTGTCTCTCAGTACTATTGGAGGCACCAATCTTTGTTGGTATGATCAGCCATTTTCGTGCCTAGCATAAGGCCATGAGCCACACACAACTGGACCACTCAGAGAAACCTCAACCCCCAATGGCAAGCCCAGATATCAGTGGCAGCCCAAGAAACTAGGTTACTGTTTTCTAAAACTACCTTACTAGAACAAAAATGCCTTTCCAATAAGACAAAAAGTAGCCTTGCTCATTGAGCAAATTAAAAATCCTGAGACGTGGGCTTTGGGTTCAAAAACACTTTGGTTAGAGTCCCCAGCTCCACCACCATTTACTGGCTGTTTGAAAATACATTTAATCTCAATCTCAGTTTTCTTACCTGAAAAAGAGAAACAATAATAAATCCTGCCTACCAGGGAATTTTTGAAGATCAAGTGAGGAAGATCATGTGAAGTGCTTAGCACAGTGTACAGCACACAGTAAACACTCGATGAAGAGCTACATGATACTATATTAATATTAATAATAGCAGCAGCAATAGTTTCTGCTTTCCCATCTTAAATCATATATTTATAGAAATTAAAGGATTCAGAAATTTTGCATTGATAAGAGTTTTAGAGATTCCACCCAATCTTATCCAAACATTATATATGCCTACTTATCTAGCCATCTATAGATAGATGGAGATATAGACATACATCCTTTAAAAAGAGAACAGTCTCAAGGGGATTCATGTGATTCACACAATGAAATCTAGTTTTAAGAAACCCAAGCTGCTTTCAGGGCCAGCTCCTATAGTCCCTGCTACTGCAATTTGTTGTTCTTCTCTTCTTTCCAGATGTTGCAACGTCTTGTTCCTAAACCCCGAACAACTGGTATGGTGGCCATGTCACCATTTTGTAAGTAAAAATATATGTCAAGGGTCACTGAATCTCTTAACTAACTGTAAGCTGCTAGTATTATTCTGCATTTTTTTTAAAAAAAAACAAAGTTTGCTCATCATTTCTGGCAAGGAGAAGGAGTGGGGGAAGGGGCAGGGGAGGGTGGGGGAGGGGTGAGGAGGGACTGGGCTCCTGGGCTGTCATTGCCTGGGGAGGTCAAGGTTATGTAAAGCAAAGTGCATCAACAGTCACCATTATGTCCCATCAGCACCAGTAAGGGCACGGAGGGGAGCAGATCTCAAGAGGACCAGGTGTGACATGAGAGGAAAGGGTGGCCTACCTGGGAGATAAGCAGCTGGCAGGCTGCCAGCTCCCGCTCACTGGCGCTCATCTTCCTATTGGAATCCATCTGGGCACTCTCAAGCTGTTTGCTGCGGTTCACCAGGGACTTGACCTCTGACTTCATCTTGCTGATATATAGGCGGGCCATGGTGAACTCCTCTTCAATGACTCCATTCACATCTGCCAGCTGAGCACAGCAGGGAACACACTCAAATATCACTGCCGTTTCCAGAGGCTCACAGAATCCCCTGAATCCTGACCATGGATGCTCAAGATGTCCATAGATGTCTGGCTAAGCATCTTTAATCATGGAGCAAGCTGAAAATGTTCTCGGGAAAGTACTACGCGTTCAACCCCAAGTTCTCTGAGACCTCAGGTGAAACATCCAATTGAAAACCTCTGCTAAATATAATCCTCAATTAACCAGGTTTTTCATTAGGATTGATCTTTAAGATAAAAGAGATGACATCAGGAGAAAAGGCACTGAAGGTTTCAGAAAGGAGATAACTTCAGAACTGTGCTGTGTTCTGTTTAATGCCCTACACCTTGTCTCTCTATAATAACAGTGGGGCCCAATGTTCCTACAGATGACCTTTAATGTCTATAAAAACACAAATCAAAATTTTGATCATGTTCTCCATAGTTTGCCTATTCAGTTAGAGAAGTAGTCTAATGCCTTCAATGTTTCTATAAGCAACGACAGAAAAGGACTTCCTATAAAGTCCTTGACAATGTGAATTCATTTTAAAGTCTCCTCTTGAAGTTTTCGTGCATGACTTTTCATGGCTACCAATCAACTTTTCTTTGCCTTTTCATGCCAAGCAGACAGTAATCTGAGAACAACAGTTGAAATTTACCATTAGAACAGAAGATTCTGACAGTCAGCATTCCCCTGTGATGTATATTTTCTAAGTTTCAAATTTCTATTGGAAACAAAAGTTGTAGCAAGATATTTGAGATAGACATGCAAGATATTTGCATCTGCTAAGATGCGATCAGGTCTGGAAGGGCAATTGGCCAAATGAACAAGAACTGTTTGTACTTTGTTTAACCACCAGAGGGCAGCCTCGCACCTCAGGAAAAGACAGTGCCATACAGAATCCAGCAGGACTGATTCAGGTATGTTTTTTTGTTGTTGTTTGTTTTTTGTTTGTTGATGTTGTTGTTGTTTGCTTGCTTTTTTTATATTCCACAGCATACTCTCACCACCCACTTGTCATTAATTCAGTACATATCTACTTTTAAAGTAAACGTTTGAGAGATGGGAAAATGAAATTGGCTATCAGCTCTGAAAATTAGTAGCTAATATGAAAATTAGTAACTAATAATCAGTTCTGAGTGCCTGTACCTTGGTGTCAGCTTTCCCATAAGAATTCAACAACAGACCAGATGCACTGGCAAAAGCCACTAATCCCAGCTACTCAAGAGGCTAAGGAGGGAGGATTGCAAGTTTGAGGCCAACCTGGGCAAATCAGAAAGACCCTGTCTCAGAAAAGACTGGGGACATAGCTCAGTGGTAAAGTGCCTCTGGATTCAATCCCCAGTACCAAAAAAAAAAAAATCAATAACAATACAGTACTTAATAATGACACCACCAACATCAATCAACACAAGGCAGAATCTACGTTAACAGGATTAAAATCTACAAGTACCAGTTGTAACTCTATCTTCATGGAAGTTCTTGCTCAGCTAGTTGTATTTCTAACTGCCAAAGATTTGCATACCAACACCACCCCTCATTACATCCCTTTATAATCCAAGAGCCTGGAGATGTTAGGTGAGAAAAGCCTACAGTATTTAAGTTCAATTTTATTTTCCTGCCTATGTCCCAGCATGGAACAAGAATGCAGAACATCTTCCAAAGCCCAGCCAGGTGTACCTATGCATCGCCCGGCTCTGTAGACGGACACAGAACATCGTGTCTTCCAGGTGAGACTCAGAGCCTACACTAGCTTCTGATAGGAGATGCTGCTGAGTCAGCAGCCTGGGCATCCTGGGAAGAGAACATACCCCTCTTATCCCCTGGGTCTGTCAAAATAGGACTCTTGGTCTTCTGTGCCCAGATGTTACGGTGTAGCATGAGGTGCCCCCTTAAAGCTCATGTGTGAGATAAGGCAGGAATAATCGGAAATGACATTTTATTAGATGATGATAGCTGTGAATAGTCCACTTGGTGGATTAATCATTTGAAAGGACTAGTGCACTGGAAGAAGTAGGTTCCTGGGGACATGCCTTTGGGGTTTATATTTTGTTCTTGGCACCTCAATCTCTCTGTTTCCTGGCAGCCATGAGCTCAGCCTCTTTCCTCCACTGCAACTTCTACCATGAACCTAGGAAACCGAAATAAAGCCCAAAGTAAACTTTTCCTTGTATAAGTTGTTGTTGTCCAGTCTTTTGGTTACAGAGAGAAAAAGTTAACTAACATACCAGGTAAGCTGAGGAAGAGTAAATATATACACATGATAGGCTTGCTGCCAACTGACAGCTGAACATTTCTTTCCCCAAACAAGACTTTGAAGATTACTCTTGTCCGAGGAGATCTAAAAGGAGATTTTGAGTCCATGCTTGATGACAAAAGAACACCCCAAACAAATGGTTTTTAACTATGAGGCTTCTTACCACTACAGAGGGCATATATTTAGTAGTTTGTGTTTAAGAGTTTGCAGTAATTCCAACACACTGTTATTTCAAAAAGAGTAAACCAGGGCTTGCTGCTAAAATGTTATTTATTTTTAACTCTCTCAAGGACTGACAATGCCCCCAGCAGTATACACCAGACCATATGGTCTTGTACTAGTGACCAATCCAGCTAGAAAGACTGCACCATAGTGAAGTTAAATGGGAAGTAGAACCTGCCCCTTCTACCTGCCTAGAAATGAGTCAACCCCACAACCACCCTAAGTCTCTCAAGCATGGAATGACCATGGAAGGGGAGAAAGTATTGTCATTTCTAGACCAAGTGAAAGTGAAGTGAAGTGATTATTCACATTCTCAGAAGCAGACTAAAAGAAATCAGTGTGGGAAAAGGAAATTAGGCGGTCAACCCAATGCAGTTCATTTGCTGTACCTCCACTGTCTTCCTGTTTTAGTCAGCTTTTGTATCACTGTGACCAAAATACACAACAAGAAAAACTTAGAGGAAGAAAAGTTTATTTCAGAGATCTCAGTCCATTGCTCTGGGCCCAAGGTGAGGCAGCAGGTCATGGCAAAAGGACTCAGCAGAGGAAAGCTGCTTAGTTCATAAAAGGGTCAGGAAGCAGAAAGAAAGTGGGGAAGAGGCTTCCAGGGTACAACCCTAGTAACCCACCTCTAGCCATACCCCACATGCCTACAGTTCCACCCAGTTAGTCCATTCAAACTAGGATGGACTGATTAGGTTACAGTTCTCAACATCCAATCATTGTACAAACTCTGAAAGTTCCTACATTAACAGGGCTTTTTGAAAAACAGTGTTTTTGAAGTGTTTTTGTATAACACTTCCTTTTAAATTTTTTAATTGAAACATAATAATTGTACATATCATTTTATCTTTCTATTCAGTTTCTGTCTAGACTCCTAGACATCTTTGGTTTTAAAAAAAAAAAATGCCCAGCAACATAGATAGTGGGTGCTAACACACCTGGACGATTAACACTGGCTCATCTTTTCATTTACTAGGCTCATCTTGTTACACTGACAAAATAATATTGCCTGGACTCTGGAAATGTTTCAAGACACCACTGACGTAAGGAAATATGGTAGTGTTTTTATTTTTGTTTGTTTTGTTTTGTTTTGGGTTCCCTGGATGTTCCGGTCTGTCGTATTCTGCCATGAGGGCCGAGGGAGATTCGCACAGCCATTTGTTCTCCTACCGTGCAGCCCTACCAGGAAAGACCTCCTGAGTCTTTTGAGTCTATGATGGGTGCCACAGCAGCTATCTTGCTACCATGATGCAATGAATTGTGAGAACTGAGAAGGGTCTTAGAAAGAAAATAAAAGATCACTGACACAGACATTCTTGATCAGCCTATTTTCCTATGTCAAAATAACTACCATATCAGTTGAAAGTCATAACCAATAAGAAAAATACCTGTACCTATAATGATAAACCTAACCAGTATGTGCAGAAGTCATGTAACGTCTGAGCTCACAATCTATGAGGCTCATCTGACCATTTTACAAATTAGGGAAAAAAAGGCCAGAGAAGCACAGCAACCTGCCCAAAGCCAAAGTCATGCAGCCTCTGACAGCTCTCATTGCCCCAATGATTAAATTATAATTATAAGGAAAAACCAAAACCAGGAGAACTAAGAACATAATGATCTGTAAGCAAGAGTTATCAATGAAATTAACTGGGGCATCCAATGTCTGGAATCCAAAAATAATCTCCAAAGCATCCAAGTGAGTATTTAAAAATAATCTCAATCATACTTCAGATTCCCAAAGGTAAGGACTTTCTTTTTAATGCCAAAGCACCCAGACACTCTTTGATTTCATTAGCATTTTCATCAGCTCTATTTTAGAACTTAGCATAAAAATACCTTCCTTTATCGTTATCAGCAGCAGGCGCCAACTTCTCATAAATCAACTCTGCCTTCATATTGTGAAGGCCATTTAATCAACCCAGTGTCAGAATTTTATTGCTCAACACCAACATATGGTTCTAAAAATTAAATCCTCAAATATAAAACCACCAAACTGGAACTTAATAGGATTAACCCTATAGTACCTGGAAATTCTGTGCTAAAATTAGGTTCATTCACAAGGATCCATGAAACAGTCAGTTACAACAGAGGTTTACGAAACAATGACGTTGACCAGAGGTTGTATACCCTAAGCCTAGACCTGTTCCACCATCCAAGGGTAACTTTCTGTTTCCCAAAATAGTCTATAGATGGAAAACTAATCTTGGGAGCCTTTTCTAGTATTTAACAATCCCGTCTCACAGCCAGAGTGTTCCCACTAGGTATTTTGACATGAAATTCAGCCTTTTAAAGATAAAATGGCTAAACTCAAAAAATTCCATTTTAGTGATTTGTGAGGAGGAATCTCAGGGGTATAACATCATTCCCCAGCTCAATAAAACCAACACATATTTATCAATGAGCATTCTGCATAGGTGCTGTATTATTTTAAATCTATGATTATCAACATGTTGTGGTATTGGCATAAAGATCAGATCAACGAAACAGAACAGACCACCATTAGCCTCACATGCTTTGGGGACCAGTAGATACGTTCATTCCCTTAAGGATTGGTGATGGCTTCAAGTCTGTACCCGTCAAAACTTCTCAAACTGTACACTTTAAATATGTGAAGCTTACTTTATGTAATTTATACCTCAGTAAAGCTGATTTTTTAAGTGTCTCTATCCTGTTTTTTCCAGTTAATGATCATAATGGGCTCTCTCTTTTACTCCATTGACATCAGGAACACCAATGTACCCAACCCCAAGGGATGGGCGATGCTTGGTTTAGACCAATTGTATAATCCCATTCTCCTTGATCTCCCAGCTTCCCTTGGCCTTGTGATTTGGGGTAGTCACGTGATTCAATTCTGACCAATGAAGTATAAGGGAAAGTGTGCTGGGGACTTCTGGGATTATTTCCCTCCTGGGTGAAAGTAGTCAGGCTTTTCAGCCCACCCTGTTTGGGATGTGGTTGAGTGAGGACGCATTGGAGGGTGCCATAGCAGCTATCTTGCCACTATGATGCAAAATCCTAAGGGTATGAAAAGGGAACAAACAGGCTGAAAGCAGAAAGGAAATAGAAAGACTGAGTTCTTGACATTATCAAGCCACTTCACTGAACCAAAATATGCTTCTCAAATCTTAATCAGCAAAAGAACCTCATTAAATTTTGATTCTGTAGTTCTGAAATGGGGCCAGATCACACTGAATAATAAGATTCCTGACTTCTCATAGTGTGGATAAATAAATGCAGTTTTATTTCTTAAACCATGGTTAGAATCCTATTACTTTCCCTGAAACATTTCCTAATTCATACTGATTGGATGGAGAATTTTCACTGCAGTGGGTTCTTATGGAAAAGGAGAAATACTATTCTGAGAGTAAAACTGTGGCTTAAGCCATTTGATTCCAAACTTCTGTGATATTAGCAAATAAGTCTAAGGAATAAACCAATTTGCATAAGGCCAACTATCATTTGAAGACCTTCTCTAGATTTGAGAAGTTATTTTTATCCTCCTCATGGCAACACTCACTCATTCAAATATTTCCCAGCACCTTGTGGATGCTAAGCATTGGATGCTTAAAAGAATTATATGCAGAGGCTGCTAACTCACAACCACACTATGAAAAAGGGGTAGAGAATAAAAAGAGGGCTGACTTACAGTCTTCACGTCATTGGTGCCAATAATTCCACCTATCTCCCCCAGATCCTTCAGCAGCAGATTCAGGATCTCAGTAGCCCTCTTTTTCTGGTGGTTGCTAAGCTCTTGTAGCTGGCTCAGCTCTCTCTGCGTGGTTGTCAATGTAGTCTGAAAAAACAAAATCCGACCACAAGTTAAAAGAGTTGCCCATCAATTTCATGCACGCAACCTTGTAAATAATAACAGCTTCATGTAAGATGGAGCTCTTTTATCGTTTCCTGTGATTTCAACATAGAGTCTTTTTGAGGCAAACTGTAACACAACACTGTATTCTTTGATAAAAAGAATTTTATATCAATATCACGTGGCCTGATCATATGTCTATATGTCAGACAACAATTCCCAGGTCAGTGAAATCAGTTATTGAAAAATAAATAAAGCTAAAACTGGAACCCTTGGGTTTATAACATTGAATCACTTCTTCCTACCACCAGATGTTTTTTTTCAGGGTCCAAACAACCTACAAGTGTCCCCACCTCCACTCCCTAAAAAAAAACCTTCTCTTTGGACCACTTCCACATTCCCACCTACTTTATAATAATAGACAGGTCTGGATGAGATGGCCCAGAGGAACACTAACGAGTTTAGAAAACAACTTAGAAAAATCTCCTAATCTTCACAGTGAAGCTGAATTAAACACTATTTACTTATTTTTTCAAAATTAGTTAAGTTCAACAAGAGATAGATTCTTAATAAATAACAAATGTTCTATTTTCTTTCCAAACTTTAACAAACTCTTCTCTTTCCCATCCTTCATGTACATATCCTTAACTAACTGCCAACATCAATAGAATAACCATATTTTGGTCTCTTGGTATTAACTCAGCCTACAGAGAAATAATTCCCCTACCCCTAAAGCTGTGGAGGCTAATTCAAAGACATTTATGCAATTCTCCCACAGGCAGCTATTTCACCAGAGAATTTTTTAATGATCTGACTAAAAATAGTGTTCTAATCCAGTCTAATAGTACCTTGGTTTGACAGAAAGTTAGAATTTTATTATGGAAACTGTTTCATTGTTTTGAGAAGGAAATAATGCCAATGACTAGTTAAAAGAATCCTGGAGAAAACACTAGGCAGAGAAAACCTAAAGTCTCAGTTCCTAAGTGACTTCTGGATGGGTTTGCTTAGTTTGGTTTGGCATTGCTGCCAACTATTTATTTCATCTTGTTTTTAAGATCCACAGAAGCAGGGTCCCCACGTTGGGAAGCCACTAGATTGGTGTCTCTGTGCAGCTGAATGTATGGGACGAGCAGCATTTCCTGTCAGCTTTGCAGTCCTAGGATCAGCACTTTCCTGTGCCATCTGCTGCTCCTCCTGGCCCAGGAGGACTGGATGTTTTCCACAAAGCAGGCTGACCACAATCGCCTGATACCAGGTCATTAGTAGAGGTGCCAAGGGCAGCAGCAGGTGATAGCCACTCAGCTTCACCACCCATTTTCTCAGTAGAAAAGGACACAGCCCACCACCAGCCACTTCATCAGCTGTTTACTGGCCCTGTTTGCCTGCACGTAGCTCATGCAAAACCCACAGCATCTTTTCACTGGGAGAATCTGAGAATAAGGAAACAGGCCGACTGAAACATTGGCTAAAATTGGACAGCAAACAAACAGAGACAGCTTAGTTCCAGGCTTCTGAAGGTAACAGCTGAGAGAAATAGCTGAGGGGAAAGAAGGGATTTCATTCAGGAAGGTATAAACAGGAAGAATGCATTGCAGGTCCCCCAATTCTTGCCTGTTAATAACAATGCTGTGAGGTTTACTTATTGATCTTGTAGGATATGCACAGATCTCTGAAAAGTGCTTAACATAAACTCACTAATGCCCACAACATACAAAGAGCATGCTGTTGCCATTTCTGTAGATAAAGGAATGAATACTCAAGAAGCTTAAATGCCTTGACCAAGGTCTATGAGTTATGAAGTCAAATTTTAACCAGGACTTGTCTGGCTCCTAAGTCTATACTCTCTTGACTATTTTCACAAGGTGTACTTGCTAATGCTACAAATTTCTGGGATATAAATTAGTTGGGAAAAGCAGTTCCAGGATGAGTCGACAAGTCACTTCCATAAAGTATATCAATGATTGGAGGGACCTCAGAGAATGCATCTAACACTGAATAAGCATTTGGCCAACTGCCTTCCTTGGCACTGTCAACAAATGTCAATGTAAGTACAAGAATGGCAGCTGAGGAAGTCCCACCCCCTAGGTAGAAATGCTCCAACCGTTTTCTGGGCCAGTTCATCTGTCAGCTGCTCATTGGCCCTGGTCTTGTCCTCCACTTCCTGCGACTTCTGGTCATAATTGACAGCCAGCTCCTCCAGAGCCTGGAGAACCTCTTTCACCTCATCTTTGGCTGCCTCGTTCTCGATCTGGAGTCGGGTCAGCTCCTCCTGTATCTTCTCATAGTCTCTTCTCGTGGAAGCTAAAAGCTGGGAAATGAGACCGCATGGAACTTGTGAAGTTACTACTCAAATAGTTCTGATCTTCGTTTTATCCAAAATAAAGTAATATTAAAGCAAAATACAAGAGAACACGTTGGAAAAGCTAGGATGACAGGAAACTCCACTATATGTTGCAGATGCTAAATATTTTCTAAATGTTATTTTGAAAATCTGTTCCCTTTTTCTTTGTTCATTTAAAGCTGTGTATACTTAAATCAAAGAATGAATGACACATCAAAAATCACTGCACATTCTAGTTGTCCAGATAATCCACATTAAACCAAAAATGGGGGCATCATTTCTAAGGATTATAATAATACATATATAGCTTTTACAACATCATCATATTTTTTACGGTAAACAGGTGGATTTCAAAGTTGACCAAAACTGTATTAAAGAGGCAGTCAGTAAGTTTTTCTTAATGTGCATCAAGAATGCACAGAAGAATGTACCCTGAACATTCACACTGATTAAAAGAGAATGTCTGGGTTTGTCAGCATCTTTGCTCCTGTTGTTATTTTCTGATTTTCCTATAATGAATAGATAATGTCTTGATAGTATAGAAAAATAAAAATGTTAGAGACTGAACTGTAGCAAAAAAGGAAATTTATCCCAGGCAGCTGTCCCAATGTTGGGAATGACAAGGAATAGCCTAGGAGGTAGAACACAGGAAACACTGGGCCAGTGAAAGACCTCAGCTAGAAAGATAGAAATCAATTACCTGCGGTTCATTTGATTACAAAGGCATAGACTGTCTCCCTGAGGGAAATGTTTGGGCAGAAGGCATAAATCATTGCACTGGAGAGATGAAAAGAAACAAAGAGGAAGAGGAAGGAAATGGTTACAGAGATGATGATGTCTGTGGAGGGCTGGGACCTGGGACGTCAACCCCTGCCACCTGCTGTCACTGCACCGTGGGTCCCAGCTGCAGCCTTCTATCAATGAAGCAGAAAGCACCTTAAGGCACCAAAGACAAAAAGTACTCAGGCAATCCTCAGCAAGGGAATTACTAATGGTCTGTGTCTGATAGAATGGCTGGCTGTCCTTTGCTTAGGTTCCTGTTTGTAAAATACTGGCAAACACAATGCAAAAAGGCATTTACTACAGAATTGAATGCTATCAGGAAGAGACTGAAAACAATTTGCCTCCTTTTTATGTGTATGAAATATATGCTAACACAGCACTGGGGCTCCTTTTCTCTTTACTTTCCCTTCCTCTACCTTCTACTTTTGATTTTGTTTTTGCTTTTGATTCCCTACAGGACAGCAGGAAAACAGGGTCTACACCTAAGACTCAAGCCAGCTGATATGCAGATTCAAAATAGCCTAAAATAGCAGGACCCCTGAGTGCTGGGTCCAAGCAAAATAGAACCACCCTTGCCTAACTACCAAGAGAGAGATCTCTGCTTTTCCAGGACCGATGGTAACAAGCAGTTACTTATTCTCAAAACCCCAGAGCTCTACAAAGTCAGACATTTATTTTCTAAATTTAGCCCCAATCAGCTTTTAACAGGCATTGAAAGGAAATCTACCAAGAAATTTCCACATGATTCAGTGATTTAAAAATAAAAATTCTTTACAAATTAAATTTCTGGAACAAACATCAACAACAAAGAATAATAAAAGAACTCTATATAAAAGAATTTATTGTAGTCTTTACCTCATCCTGATCCAACATCTGTTGCTTTAGCTTTTCAGCCAGCTGGCTCTGCTGGTTAATTTCATCATCCTGAAACAAAACATTATGGTGAATTTTTTTTTGGTTAGTTATGTCATTTTTTTATATCCTGGTTTCCCGATGACAGTCGGACACCTGGATGCCAACCAGGGGCTTGCTAATAAGATGCGGAAAATGGTGCTGGGACCTTGGGGAATTAGAATACTTCTTCCACCTTTCCCAGCCAGGTGAAATATCTGAATAGTCTGAGAAGTACGAGATCCTATGCATTCAACCCAATCCCTGCTCTCCCAGAAGTCAGAGAAACTAGGGCTTGGGAACTAAAAGGAACTTTGGAGAAATCCTTCCTGGCACAAAGATGTTGACAGTGAATTCCTAATTCAAACAATAAGGGAGTGAATCTCCAACCATCGGCACCATAATGTATCAATGTCCCAAATCTGGTCAAACACATCAGTGACCAGGAAAGCCGCCATGCGACGGGGAGGAAAGACCAGCATTTTCACATCTTTTCACATGGAGGCTTTTACTTAAGACTTTAAAAATATTTACTAGCAAGTTCATGTTGGGCACTAGCAGACCTCCCTCCTTGATTGGAACTTGTTTTTCTTATCAGTTTTAAAAAACCCTGAAGGCAGCTGGGGATCCAACGGCATTGATGCTTGCTTTCCCAGGCTGTCACTGGTGAGAAAGGCATCTGGCTCTTCTCACTTGCATTTCCTGCCACTAGGTGTTGCTGCCACAAAGGCAAGGCCACCCACTGCCACCCCTCAATGCTGCACAAACACCTCTGCTGTCCCTAGATGCGGTCCACCCCCAGTGCAGGCGAAGCAGCCAGCGATGACGCCTGACTGCAAAAGAAACTGTCTTCACGGGCTATTTTCATGATTTCAAAGGAAATTTTAAGCACAGCCTGTGAAAAATGACAACCTGGCTCCATATTTGCCTCTCTCTTAGGAATAGGAGAAAAATCCTATTTGATAACACTTCTTTGGTCTATCCCCAGAGTCAAATCCAGTTCAGTATTATTAGATTTCTCTTGGTACCAGGTCCCACCCCTATGTGCTTTCACCAAAAGCCCATTAAAAAACAAAACAAGATTTTAAAAACACCCTGTACTATGCTTTCTGCCTTTTCAGAGTGTTTTTTTCAGAGGTAAGGCAAAGAGGGGTGAACTGGAGTGCCTGGGTCCTTGAACATCAGTTTTCCATGGAAATTCCCAGCCTGTTTGGTGGGGTCAATGCATCTGTGTAAATCAGGTGAACTCATTGTCACAAACAAAGACCAAGAACATTTTAAAATCGACAGCATAGACTCTGCATCTCCTTTTTCTTAGGTTTTCATCTTTTGGTTTTCCTCCACTACTCAAAAAGACCCTTTTCCACCAAGCTTTCTACATCCATGTTTCATAATGGTTCTGCAAAATCCTGATGACCTTTCTCCCCAAACCAGATCATTGGCAGGAGAATTAGAGAAATTATACCAGGGTGAAATGGCCTCAAAATGGTACTTCTCCAATTAGCAGACTATTTTGTAGGACATATTTTCTGTTCTACCTTATAAACTTAGCTTGTCAGTTACCAGGAGCAATTGTATCTGTGCTCCTCCGCACATAAATATTAAACAACTTAACATAAAAGACCCCAGGAGTTTAACATCAGGGTGCCGCCATCTCTCCCCCAGGACAAATAAACAACACTCCAAGTGATAGGAACAACAAAAGAAGCAAAGCAGGGAGTGGGCTCTTTGTTCTTAGACTGTGCTCATCTCAAAGATGAGACATGCTTGTCTCAGATGCAAACTTCCTTCCTCACAGGTGACAAGCTGGGACACTCAGACTTTTAAGGTACAAAGAAAAACCTAGGCCTCTAGTCCCTACCTGGAAGGCTGAAGAGCAAGGATTATTATAAAGGACATGCATCATTTGCACTAGAGACAGTTCCTAAACTACATTTACACTTTACTAAGGCAATTTTCTAAGAAATTGGTGTAGTCAATTGTGATTATTTTTTAAATGACTCAAAACTTTCAGAATAAGGTTTGCTGTGCATTTGCTCTACGGTTAAGCATATCTCTCAGGACAGTAAGCTCACTCAGATCTAGTCCACAGAAAGCAGATTTCAAAGCACTTTTCAGATATTGAATTTTCTTATATATGAAATGACACTTAGAGCTCCACAAATAGGGAACTGGTTATTAAAAGGTCGATCATGGTTATTAAAAGGTCACTGGTCACCTTAATTATAAAGATATTTTCCCTGCAATGGTAATTAGTGTAATAAGTAATCAAATTACACTTCTGCTCACACTTATTTCACCTCAGCACAGTAGGATTGAAGAGGTGACTAGGAACAAGGAGGATGCCAACTCCAATTTGTTCCGTTGTAACTGCTCTCGATACCCCTAGGCATCACCACCGCTTCAATACCACAGATGATGTGGCTTCTCCCTCAAGCAAACAAAACCCAGAAGACCAAAATAGAAGGAGCTAATATTTACCCAGCGCCTGCTGCGTGCCAGAGACTTGAAATCCCCACTGCTAGCTTTGGAAGCAAGAGCTAGAGACCCTGTGTTACAGATGAGAAAAGCACCCTTAGGAGGGCTTTGTCCTAGGCCTGATGGGTCGCAGGCCAGATGCCACAGTGTGTGCTTTTCTACCACCCAGCACTACATTGGGGATACCTGTCTTTAGGTCCCTAGAGGCACAGCACAGGGGGACAGAGGGCAGCAAAGAGGAAACTAAGTAGTCTTCCTCCCAATGTAGCCTAGATAGATTCACCGGGGTTGACCAGTTTCTCATTTAAAGGGCTCAGGCCAAAACGAGATGAGCACTGGATTAGGAATCAGAAGATGCATAACCTTGTTCCAGCTCCACCACCTGTAGGTGATGTGAACTTGGATAAATCATGTAACTACCCTGGGTTAATGTCTCACCTAGACCCAGAAAGTTTGAGTTCTACTATTTAATGTTCATAAAGACGCCATGCCCCAACTCATGTATTCTTAAGGTATTTAACCACTTTCATCATTGGAAGCTTAGAAATATCTTCTAGAACCTTTGAGAGGTCACATAAGAACAGCAGTTGATAAGCCATGATCAGGCAGTCCTGGCCCAGAATTACTAGGGGCAGACCACTAGCCTTGGTCCCTCTAAGGCTGAGGCTTTGGGGCTCGGTTCGCTCCCACATCTATCAGTACCATCCTACAGTGGACCACAGATGCTATCCTCACATTGTGTGCTTTGCCAGGCTATCAAGGCATGTGCTGTAGGCAAATGACATATTAGAAAATGCCCTATGAAAACCGAATATCCATATGTAGAAGAATGAAACTAGATCCCCGCCACTCACCTTAGGCAAAAGTTAACTCAAAAATAAATTAAAGATCCAGGAATTAAAACAAATTTTGCAAATGTTAGAATAAAACACAGGTCAATGTTCCAACATGTTGGCATTAACAACTTTCTCAATAAGACTCCTAAAGCTCAGAAAACAACACCACGTATTAGTAAACAGAAAGGCATCAAATTATAAAGCTTCTGCACTACAAAGGAAACAATTAAAAGCATGAGAGAGAGTCTACAAAATGGGAGAAATCCACTGGAGGATTAATATCCAAAATACAAAGACTCAAAAAACTTAACATCAAAAATACAAATGACCCAATCTATAAATGGGCAAGTGAACTAAACAGACATTACTCAAGAAAATACAAATGACCAACAAATATATGAAAACCCATGTTCAACATCTTTAGCCGTCAGGGAAATGCATATCAAAACTACACTGGGATTTCATCTCACTCCAGTTGAATGGAAATCATCAAGAATATAAATAATAATAAGTGCTGGCAAACACATGGGGGAAAAGGGACCCTTACACTGTTGTTGGAATTGTAAATTAATACAACCACTATGGAAATCAGTATGGAGGTTCCTCAAAAGACTGGAAATGAAACCACCTTATGTATGTCCCAGCTCTACTGCCCCTTAGTATTTATCCAAAAGAATTAAAGTCAGCATATTATAGCAATACATGCATACCCATTCATAATAGCCAAGTTATAAAAGCAGCTTAGGTGTCTGTAAGCAGATGAACGGATAAAAGGAAATGTGGCATATACACAATGGAGTTTTTTCAGCCATTAAAAAAAAAATTGTGATTTTCAGAAAAATAAATGAAACCACAGAACAACATGTTAAGCAAAATTAGAATAAAACACAGGTAATGTTCCAACATGTTGGCACCAACAACTTTCTCAAAAAGACTCCTAAAGCTCAGAAAACAACACCACGTATTAGTAAACAGAAAGGCATCAAATTATAAACCTTCTGCACTACAAAGGAAACAATTAAAAGCATGAGAGAGAGTCTATAAAATGGGAGAAATCCTCAGAAAGTCAAGGGTTGTATGCTTTCTCTCAAATGTGGAAGCTGGAGGGCATAAAAGGGAATCTCATAAAACTAGAAGGGAAACCAGTAGGACAGTCAGAGGTAAAGACCAGTGGAGAGGAGGGAAGGGAAAAGGCGGATACCCAGCAATGACACTGACTAAATTATGCCATAAGCAAGATTTAATATGTCACAGTGAATCCCACTAATATATATAAATATTATGCACCAACAAAAATGTAAAAAGGAAAAATGAAAATGCCCTAGGCCAGCCATAAGGAGAGAGAGATCCTCGAGCCAGTTCTCTGGTCACTAAGTGACTGTCTCAGACAGCATTTTCTCATCTCTGGGCTCAGTTCCCATGGCTACATGACAGATACGCTAATCAATGAAAGCTCTATAGCCACCAAGGCACACTATGCCACTTCCAGTCGTGGCTGGCATCTATTCTCAGAAGCCTGGAACGTGGAGTCAGGTCCTCATCTCACCTAAGATGCTCTGTGGTTTCCTAAAACTATTCCTTGAGCCCATTGATCATAAAACAGGAAAAACTATGCACATAGTCTAACTGTCTTGACTATTTAAACAGCAGAAATTCTTAGGAGAAATCAAGAAATTGCATAAACTTTTAACTTACTAGTTATCTCCATTTTATCTTTCAGGTTTTACTTAAACTGGGTAGAAAAGGAAGATGACTGTATGTCCAAACTGTGAAGGGCGAGTGACCCCGCGCTCAAGGGAGTGAAGATTTTATTAAGACTGTTCTGGGAAGGGGAAGGGGAAGGACTATGGTGCAATGGATATAGCACATTGGACTTCTAGCCAAACCTGCAGTGGCCATTCAACAGGGAAGGGGTGACCCTAGTTTAATGCTGTGGTTATAATGCAAACTCCCAGAATCACAAACAAGCAGAACTAGCTTCCTTCGGGCAACCAGTCACATTCAGCTTGTAAAGGTGATGGCAGGCTCTGAGCTTTACCCCAAAGAGAGAGACCTGCAAGATTAATGGTGACTTTAACATAACAAAGCTGTTTCATCCAAGCCAGAGGTGTACCCAAGCACTCTGAGCTGAACCACAGCAGAAAAGATTAAATCAGACTAAAAATATCAGCAACCTTGATGAAAAGAACTGAAAGGATTTAGAATATTCCAAGGGCAATAAGCCAAGATCACATGAAATGCCAATTTCATTTCCTATGCCTCTGGGATTTCTAACTCGACCTTTATTGGGAATGAATGATACATGTTCTTCAAGGTGTCTTTTCCTCTATTCCAACTTATGCATTTACATGACTATTTGAGTCCCAAAAGTTTGTCATAAAATTAAACATCCCCAATGAGCATGTACAAACTACTTCAATAAACTGCCTCTGAAAACAGCTTCACAAATGAAGTAAACCATCAGTCGGCACTTAGCTTCCCATCCCAGGGCCTTAGAGGTACGATTAAATTCACTGTTGAGCCGCCATCCTTGATCCTAGTTGGGGGGCAACTGTTGAGGGATGGGCCAAGGGAGGAAAGAAAGATACACACAAGCAAAGGCCACACACACTCACCTACCCCTTCTTCCACACAGTGGTCAGCCAAGTCCAATCTCTGGAGGTGAAGACTAAATAGGACCTGCCTGTGTCTAAGCCAACATCCTGCTCTTTCAATTAAACTCCCATTTCACAAGAACCAAGCTCCCTGAGCCTGTGGGATCCAGATCTAGGAAGTATTAGGAAGATAAACATCAAGATTGTTCTGTAACCCTACATACATATTTCCACAGATTTGACACTGTCTGGGATCTTTACTCTCCGCACCCGTGCACTGTAAACCTCTGGCTACAGACCTTATCATCCAGTTGTCTGTAGAGACTGGAGATCTCCTCTTCATACTTCTCCTTCTCCTCTGTAGAGATGCCAGCAACAACAGGAGCGATGTTGTCTATGATGGGCGTGTTATCACAGGGCTCCAAGTTCTTCTGGTCCTTGGCACTGATCTGCTCATCCTCAGGCACAGCTTCTCCTGCAAAACACAGCCAAGGGGCGCTGGACGTAAAAGAAACTGAGCCTTCAACTCTCCAGGAAGAGTTCTAAAAATAGTCATTCCTGGTGAAAAATACAGAGAGGAAGAGCTCTAGTATAAAGTTATTCTGTGCTCTTTCTTTGATAAGAAAGGTCAGAGTTAATTGACCAAAATTAGTCTGAGGAAGAAGACTACCCCTCCTCCTTGATGCATTGCCTACTGGTTCCACAGACCACACAAGCTCTTAACTAATCCAATTTGCAGCAATGCCTCAAATTTTTTGCACATACTTTGCTTTTGTTGAGAAATATGCTGAGGCTTTACTTAGAATCACATTCTCTCTAGTGACAGATTCAAAGGGAAACAGACCTCTGAGGCATGCTAATTACCAATTAATTATGTTACTGTTCCATTAGTAGAAACAGCCAAATCAAGGAGCACAACACCATTGTTTAAATAGAACACTGTAGGCCCTAAATCCTCCCAATCTGAGAATCTCTGAGCCTACCAGAAGAAGTGGGGGGCTTCGACTAGCACTGTGGGAACACACTTTCCACCGCTCCACTCTCCCCTAGGAAGTCAGAATTAATTGGCTCTGCTAGAGAGTTCAAGCAGAATAGTTTCCTGTGATGTCAGGTAGTCCAGGAAAAGAAAACAACAGCCAATCCAGAATATGGTACAAAGAACCTTCCCACCACTTCGCAGTCTGCTCAGGAGTGTTTATTAGGGCCTTCAGAGGAAGCACTGCCAAATTTGACAATGCAAATTGAGGAATAGGTACAATTCTTAAGCTGGTCAATGGCTATTACCAACAAGAAAATCACCTTGCAAAGACAGAGTGCATGGAGACAGATTCAATGAAAACCACAGAGCTCAACTGTGTCTCTCAAGTATCTACTTGGAAAGCAAACCCAAAGCAAACACTTCTCCATCACAATGTTTACCACCAACTTCACACTCATTTCACTACAGCCAGTGAGTGTCTGTGATGTTCCATGCCTCACTCAGGTTCTCAGCCCATAAAATCCATCTTGTGAAAGTTCCCCAGGCAAACTCCCCAGAACCAGAGAGAATTAAAAACAAAAAAGTAGAACAGATCCTAATCTGTGCCTTCAGTAATGCTATGTCTCATGCCTCAAGGAACCCACTTTACACTTTACTTCAACATAAACAAAACACTGTGTGATGGCTTAGTTTTGCTGCTTTCCATTCCATTACTTCACTTGATAATGACAAAATGGTATGTACATAGGTCCCAATGTCTGGTAAAATTAACCCCATGGTTTCACTTTTGTATCACAGATCCATCTGAAGCAGCAATTTGAAGGAAAAACTATTGCTTTGCTGAATACGAACCTGAGTCAACTCTTTTTTCCCTTTTGAACTAGACTGCACCATACCTGAGAGTTTTTCTAAAATTACTGACCTGAAACAAAACCAGAATATAAGAGTAGCCTTTGAACTGAACCTGAACCAAATCAATATTTCATTCAGTTCCAATTCCTGACTTAAAACATCCATCAACAACCTTAGTGTGCAGACTGGATTTCATCCAATTAAACATCTATATTCTCCTCAGTCGGCTAAATCCATGGGCCATAAAAAGCAGTAAGGTGGATGGATGGATAGATGGATGGATGGACGGATTAAAGGACATTTTTTAGCCACACAAATAATTCAGGACACATTATCAACATAAACAACTCAAGTAACACAGAACATACATTAAAACTTTAAAGTCCCCTTTCCCCTCCATTCTAACTTGGATCCTTCTCCCACTAACACTTGGCAAATGTTCTTCCTCTACTTAGTTCCTGACTGAACCTCTATCTTTTCAGGTAGAGCTGCTAAATTTGGGGACAGGGAAATCCACTGCACTATGAATTTGATCTTCCCACGTAAGCATGATGAAGGTGAAAAATCTTAACTGTACTGGACCAGAAACCAGCCAGACCATAAAAATATTATCCAGGGGCCAAGTCACCCCACGAAAGAGATAACAAAAGCATCTGGAAAAGACATATTCCCATATTCTCTGTGTTCTTTGGTTCCAAATGGCTGAAGATGCTTTGATATCATGAGGCTGGGGTGAACTAAGGAGCTGCCAGTGTGTTTTTTGACTCATCTGGGCAGACAGGGGTCAGGGATGAACTCTGTGATCTTAGCAGCATGTAACCTGTTCTGGCCAAAAGTCATAGGTCTAACTCTCCCTAAAACTGCACTCTTCTTCCATTGAGGAATTAGATTACTGAGGTCCAACAAGCTAGTCAATGCAGCTACAAGACCCTGGAAGTGATCAATGAACACTCATAAATACCTCCAGTTCTTTGGCAGCTGCTAAAGCTACAGGTCTAATGACTCACAAGCCAAACTTCTGCTTAACCTCTTGATTGCTTCTTGCATAGGAGAGGTAATAATAATGCCTTCATCATAGTTGTTCTAAAGATAGATGAAGACAGTATATATAAAAAGCAGAAAAGGTGTTATTGTTTAAAGTCCATCTCAGACCTCCGCTTCTTCCTGACAAATGTGCAAAATTTTAGGCTTGGCAGATAAATTATTATTTTTACTTATTCTGAGATTAGTGTTTCTAGTGTTTTCACAATACCTTTGTGGTTGGACCTCAGTTCCAAAAAGGGAAAACACACACACACACACACACAATATATATATATATATATATATATAGTTATGCAAGTCTCTTTCTGGTTTATTTTTATTGTTATTAAAACAATATTTGAAGTCCACAGCAGACTTTCTGGTTTCTCTTGAACAGTTCTCTGAATCAAAGCACCAACATGTCTCCCACAAAGCTACATCTAAACAGCAAGCTCTTGCCAGTCTGTATTCTAAAGGTCAGGCAGTCAGGATTATTTTTTTGCAGCAGCCTTTCAGACTGCGAAGAACAAAGCAGCAACACTCACAAACAAAAGCAGCACAGCTCCTGCCCAAAGAGGAACCAAGAGCTGGTTTCCCAAATACCACTGCCCTTCAAAGGACCGAGAAAATGACTTCCAGAAGCACCCCTGATAACTGCACTGTCCAGCTCACAAAGACGTCGGGGACTGTAAATTCCCAACACCGTGCAAGACCTGACACCAGGCAATCTGTCTCCATGGCAATCTCACCATGTTAATCAAGAATATTCCCTGCACTGCAGTGGACCGAGTCTCCGGAGAAGCCCCCGCTAGGTGATTACGAAATAACTGATTGTAATGAGGAAGACAGCTGCAAACAAACCCTGGAGGAATAATGCCCTGAAATCTGCTAGTGGGAGAAGGACCACCAAATAAAAATTAGCACTTTTTTTTATTCTCCCTCTGCATTAAAGGTTGATATCTCTTAGCCTAGACCCTCAGGCGCATGCCTGCTATCTGTAAGGAAAGAGCTTATACTACTGGAAAGCATCTGATTTTCTACACTGAAAGGCTTCCCCCCACCACCAGAAACCTTACCCTTCTTCAAATAAGCATTCTGGCATTTACTACTGTCAGATGTAATTACCTTTAAGGACTAAAAAGATTTGTGTTTACACAGGAGCACTCATTTGGAGCATACCTATAAGGCTTCCAGAGCATTCTAATTATAAAATGAAAACCCCCAGAGAGCATAAATAATGTTTCTACAAAAAATAGAAATCCATCAATTGCAATAGACGAGAATGATAGACTAATCAAAAATTCTCATTAGGTCTATTAGTTAAAAATTCTAAAATAGGTTTTTTTGGTTGTTTTCTATTTTCTTTCCAAAAAAGAAAATCATTAGACTGCCAGGAATTCATTAAAATTTCACACATGAAATAGCAACAAGCTAGTTATCCTTTTCATAAGCTGAGTCCCTAAAACCTCGGGAGAACATAGAGAGGTAATTGCATTCTCTCAACAACTCCAGGGCAGAGATTTGCTGGTCACTCACAGCTTCCGCCAGAAACCACTGCAGATCTGGCAAACGAGGTGTTTCGTTTTAATACCAATTAAACAGGCCCAGTAGCAACCCTAACAGTAAGTAATTTCTATATCAAAGAAACTAAAAGGAAACCTTTAAGTTGCCAGATGGGTAAGAGCAGCTGGCTAAAAGATGTCATTATATAAACGTGAGGTTTAAAAAAAAAAGCACTCCTTTAAGAGATTATTTTGCATACAAATAGCATCCCTCACCCTAGTTCCTAAAAATACTGTAAGTAGCTTAAGACATTCTCTAATCCCTTCCAAAGTAATTTTCTAATAAACTGATCACCTGGGACTCCCACCCTCTTTACATTCAGGGCCTCTTGAACAGGCCACAAGGTTCTCCAAGCGGTCAGTATTTTTATTACAATTTGGTTATGCTCTCAAAAAGAGAAAAGAGGGCCTGGCAAATTAGATATCTCAAACACAATGCTGATTTCTATGGATCCACTATAATCATGAATCTGAGAAGGCGGCCAGCATCTTCTACAGATTTAATGCTGAGAGAGCAAATAGCATGCCAGCAACTCTGGTCCCAAAGCTCCATAAAGCCCCAAATTGGACTAGAAGTTACAGATTTATCTAGTTATTGAACCATGCCTGTTGGTATGGCAGGTTTTAAACCTAGAGAACAAATCTACTTTAGAGATGACCGGTTCTTCCACACCTTCTCAGCCTGGGAGGAAATAATTTATTTGCATGATTTCTGCAGATGGGGGTAAAGCTACCTCCACTCTATTATTTAATCTTATATTAATTATTCAAGAGAAGAGACTCGGCAGATGCACCAGATTGTCAGGTCATTTCCCTGCTCTCTTTTGACACCTAGATTTTCAGGTCCTTCTTTTCCTGACTTCAACTCCTACTAAAAAGTTCCTCTTCCTTTTCTTTCTTTTTTAAATGCAAAATTCAGAGTATCAGAGGTGAGCATGATAAAGTCTGATCTGGCGGCCAAGGGAATGATGGACCCAACCACTTCTGAACATCATGTCCTTACTCTTCAGCCCTTCCTCCCCATACTCCTGTCAAGAGTTTTCTTGATGGATGAAGGGGAGATAGGGGTGACCAGGAAGCCATAATTCACTCTGAATCCACCTATCTACATCTATCCCCATATACAGGATTGTTCAAGTCCTTCCCACACATATGATCAACAAAGCTTTAAAAGGAGAAGTCCATTTTTTGGCAACTGTCTCGCCCCATCCATCTGTTCCTTAAGAAAGTAGGCAAGCATATTTCGTTGAGGGTCAAGTGCCAACAGAGCCTCTAGGTCTGATGAAAGACTGGCCCACAAGATGTCACTAGCAAATTACAGTGACCATGTGCTGCTTTTCAATCATTTGACATCCATTCTCATAGCAGCACCTCAACCTCTTTCTGAGGAATTACTCCCTGGATTGCATGTAGTCTCTATCAGACAATTTATCAAAGTACCCTATCCTTCCCCAGCCAAGCCACCACCAAGCGCAGAATTCCTCTTCTATCCAGGGTCTCTGTTCTTCCAACATTATACTACAAGCACGGGAAAAAAAAACAGCTGGAGAGGATTCATTCCAGGTGCAGCCTGGCCCCTATGAGATCTTAGTATGTACCAAGCCCAGCTTCTGCCTGTGGAACCTGGTTCCTCAGCTGACCTTTGGATTTTGTGACTCCCTCCTATTCTTCTAATGCAGTCTCTTTTTGCTTAAGCTGGGATAGGGTCAATTCCTATGGCTTGCAATCTAAGGACCTTAACTGGCACGCTGCAGAATTAAACCAGGACAGTGGCGTAAAAAGCCTGCCTTTACAAAAACAGAGTGTGGCCTCTCCTTAAGCCACCATGCACATGCCCAGAGCTATCCTGCCTTAAGAGACAATGTCATAAATGAATTCAGGCTTGTGCAGAATATAGCCTATGAGTCACAAGTCCTGGTCTGAGAATCAAGGCTCAGCTGTGCCCTGAGGAAGAAACTGCCCTGCCTGCATTCTGAGTAGCCCAGTCAGAGCTGCTGTGACAAAGTAGGATGCAGATGCACTTGGGGCTTCTAAACACCAGAAATGATTTCTCACAATTCAAGAGCTGGAGGTCTAAGAACAGAGTTCCAGCATGGTCAGGTTCTAGTGAGGACCCTCTTTCAGACTTGCAGAAGGCATCTTCTCATTGAACCGTCACATAGCAGAAAACAGAGAAGCACGGTCTCTCAGGACTCTTATAAGGGCCCTAAATCTTAGGAAATAGTCACGTCTCAAAGGCCTCTTTCCCCAATATTAATACCTTGGAGGTTAGGATATAAACATATGAATTTTTGGAGGATACAATCTATCATACCCATCAAGCTACCAGGGTACAAAATTGGTACTGGTAGAGGTGGCGGTGGGGAGAAAAGCTCAGACCAGTCTCTAGGCATGTAACAGTAATATTTCACATGGGCAGTGCCTGCCCCTCCCCTGGCACAGTCCTATCACTGTCCATTGGATCAGACAAGTCTCCCTTCTTTATTTACATTCTCTGCAACTGATTCCCTCCTCCCTGTATTGCTACTTCATGATCTGTGATAGCAAGTAGGAAAAGGTGCACACACACACACACATATGCACACACTCAACTGCAGTCCTTCCTGGCTCTCACAGATAGAGTGTACAGGGAAGCTTTTAAATAATGAATGCACCATGCAAGGAAAGATGGCTTTTTCCCAGGGAGAGGACACACAATGGACAAGGTGCCCATTACTTGTTCAGACCCCAATACCTGGGAAACATTAAGGGAAATTAGTGGCTGCTTCCTACGGGTTTAAAACCAATGTGTGTGTCAAATTTCAAAAGAAAGTTGGCAATATCCTGCCTCTCTGGCTTGAGTGGAGGGTACTGCATCTCCTGTACTCCCTATCCCAGCTTTCTAATTTATGCACACCAGCCACACCTTCACGACTTTAGCTAGGAGGAATTAGGACTGATACATAGGACACCAAAGGGCTTCCAGGCCCTTCTTTCTTTGGGGTGGTACTTTTCACACTCATCTCACTGGCCTGGGCACCAATCACTAGCTAGCTCCACGTGTAGGCAGCACCAACAATAGAAATAACATGAACCAGACCAGCTCCTCCAGTTTAGATCCTGGTCTACCAGAGACTGAGTCCCCTTGGAGGGAGCTGTCTAACCTGTCAGGACCTTAAGGGCTACTGGGCTTGGGAATTCAACACCCAGCCCCAGAGACATAATGAAAGCCTGGCTTGGTTTGTGTATGTGAAGTCCACTGGCACATCGCATGATGTGCTGTGAGTGCTTGAGATAGCTGTGCACTCATAGTAGGCCCACAGCCAATTCCCACCAATCCCTGCTAACTTTCCACCTTGGAGAGGCCAAGAGCAGGATAGAGCGTACAATGGGTCCATGCATTCCTCTCCCTTCCCCTGCCATACCTCCCAATTCATTTGCCATCATCTCATCCTATGGGTAGCTCCTTCTCTACCCATTCCAGCCCATTCCCCTACACGACCAATGGAGCTTCAAAAACCCAGATCTTATTATATACACTACAGCTTAATACCCTGAATGGCTTCTCACTGCTTCCAAGATCCAGGACAACTCTTTTCTGGGAACAGCACCACCTACCCTTCCAAGCTCACCTCAGACCAGTGCATCCCTTACCTCCCCACTGGCCCTTCCTCTCAAGACCCTTATAAATTTGGTTCCCTCTACCCACGCCCCACCCCCACCTAACACCTTCTGTTTCAGCCACCTAACTGCCGTTTCTCTCAGATCTATTCTCTGTACTGCTTATTCCTGGAAGCCCACATGGGCTTCTCAGCCTCCATCAGGCCCCAATGGTAACAACTCCTGGCTAAATGCAGTTTCCCTTCTTGAAATGCACCACAGACCATCACCACATGTTTATTGATGGCGATCTCCAGGCAGAAGAGAGATTGGGCCCAATGGCCCACCCTCCTTTAATCTCCAGCACCCTCATTAATACACGTTTACTTAACAGGCCTTTATTGCAGATCTATTATGTGCCAGAAATCATGTCTTCCTTTTCTGAAACTATGTAACTTAAAGGCTTATGTAGGGTCTTGACAAAAGGCACCAAAAATGGTAATTTCTGAGTAGATATGCAGTGTGGATGAATTGGGGTACCAGATAGAATGATGCTAAGTGGAGAGGCCAAGAGCAGGATAGAGCATGCAAAAAGATGCTGGCACTGGGGAGCCAGGCACATGAGGCTGAGGCGGATCCTAAGGCAGCACGAGAAAGGGTGAACAAAAACCAGGTTAACTGCCCAGGTGACAATGTTTCCAAGCCCTGTCCCCCAACACTTTACCAAAAGGCTTTACTGAATGTCCCAGTCATCCAACAGAGAACTGACCCAAGAGGATTCCAGAAATAAAACAACGCTTCATAGGGCCACTCCCCATTTTCCCTTCCACCCCTCCCCACTCTCCTACTTCTGCCAAACTGTAAGGAATCATCCACCAGGTGCTGAATTATTCAATTATTCTAGCAGCTTTCAAAACACATGCACAGCTAGAAACTCCTGAAAAGAGAAGCAACCCATTATTTAGGCTACTAGGTCACTTTTTGATCCTTTGTTGAATCCTCGTTTGCCACATAATTGTTTTGGATTAAACAGCAGCTCACTGACACCCCACCCTTACTAGCAAAAAGCAGAAGCAAACATACAAGCATGAGATGATCTGCTGCTTGCTCTCTCGGCAGTTACAAACAGGTGCAGTACCTCCTGATCGGGCATGACAGCCCCCAAGCTCCAACACACCCAGAGCTCAGGTCTGCTGTAGTGCCCGAAATAAATGCTGGTGACGGCAGCAGAGGGTCTGAGGAAAAACTTCCAACCATCTGCCATCTCCCTGCATGCACACACACCAACCTGCCTCATTTCAGTTAAAAAAAAAAAAAAAGAAAGAAAGAAAAAAAAAAAGAAACTCTTCTACTTTCTAACCTCCATCACAGTGTTAAAAATCACTAAAATAACCTGTCTGCACTTGGATCTGGAAACCCCTCTTAACACCTCACCCACAACCCACCCACCCAATGCACGTCAGCTCTCTGAGATATTTTCTCCCAGTAGAACAAACCACAGAGAATGTTTTGGGGGGAAAAGGAAAACTGGTCACGAAACAAGAATCCATCTTAGCACAGGCTGGGCTTCTTTAGGGGTCTCTGCTTTTGCCTTTGATAAAGAAGAGCATGATGGTGAGTTAAGCAAAAAAAAGACCAATGTTTGCCAATGGTGGCTTTTAACCCAAAAGAAATGATATAATTCATCAGAGAGGAGATTTTTTATTTAGTCCAAAGCAATCTGAGCCACAAAGTCTCAGGCACGACCCGCCTCAGAAATGGCTACCAGAATGGAGGACAGCAACAGTCAGGGTGTCTCATTGGAAACAGATCAGGCCAAACTTGCCAATGGCCACCTAGCCACACTCACTGTGTGTGCCAGCCAACTGACAGGATGCAGGTGTGGATCTGGGCTAGGAAATCAGAAAATAGCTGCTTGCTCACAGAGGCTGTTCCCACTGGACCAAGCTCCGCCATCATGCCCTTTCCCAAGTGCCTCCCAGGAGGCCAGCAGTCGGGGAAAGAGAAAGCACACACTGGGCCCCCTCCTTCCTCTCCACTCCTCCTTACCATTCCTCCACCTGTTCAGCTCCATCTCCAGATGCTGAATGACATTCTTCAAAGTCTTGTTTTTCTCTTTCTCTTTTTCATATTTCTTCTTCCATTCCTCTGCTGTCAACTCCAGGTTCACAGAGACTGTGTTCTTTATGGTCTTAGCTCTGGGATTAAAAACGTGGGGAAAATCCTGAGTATGGTTACTAGCATTCACTGAATCAATACAATTAAATCTTGGGCTCCTTTCAGGTCCAACGGTCTGGACTGGGAGAACGGGAGGGATCCTGTCATTTTCACCTATCACCCTCTTGGCTGGAGATTAATGGCACTGCGGCTCTTTCAGTTTAGACTCATCCTTTCCTTCTCTCTTCTACATCCCACCAGTCTCTTAACCCAACAGATTTTTATTTGAATTGTCACTCAAGGTTGCCCCTTACTGCATTCTCTGGGCCAGCACCTCACCCTGTACCCTCAGCCCTATCTAAGGTTGTGTCTTTCTCCAGCATTCAGCCTTCCCCTTAAGTGTCCTGCACGTCACCAGTTTCATCTTCCTAGGTAGAGTTTCCTCTCAATTCAACAAACATGAAATACTGGGTATATACCGAGACAAATAGACAAGTTCTCTGGCCTCTTGGAGCTTAGGGCTACTGATATCAATGATAAACAATGAAACATCAGTTATTTCTCTTATTCCCATTTGGCACCTAGAAGTATCCCTGATGTGTTGAACACATACCAACACATGCCTCATAGGTTGGTTGAGTCACAGAACCCAGCGAAGCTGGCCAGATGACAATCATGGCTCCCAACTAAGCACATGCCCCCATCACAGTCATTTGTCACCATACTAGAATAAAGGACCCACTGTTCTCAGGTCATCCATTAAAAAAAAAAGTCATAAATTGAGATATTTTTATTTGTATTTTCCAGTTTAAGACAATTTTTAAAAATAAATAACACGAGGACAAACATGTTTGATGGCCACCATTTTGCTCCTTCTAGTATAAGGGGCTCTGTGATCTCCTAGGGTATATGACCTGCAGGGTTGGGATGCCCCATGAATGGTAGCTGGACAGTAACTTAAGGGAGCAGCTGGCGGAGAGCTACACTAGTGATCATGAAACCCAAAATCACAATTTACCTAGGCACACACAGACCAGAACACATAAGCAGCCCTGTCCACTAAAATGTAAGCTGATCATGGCAGAATTCTACTTATTACTTACCTTTTAAAGAAGGTAAAACTTCATTTAAAACTATTTGACAACCTGTTTTACTTGCTATTGGCATTTTCATTTTAAACACCAAACCGTCCTTATACCATCATATTTGCCTGTACGATCTGATGTGTGATCCAGGTTAATTACTACTGTCATCAAATGACATTCTGGACATGATTTCTATTTCAGGCTGACAGTACTCATTACCAGCACTACAGATGTCATTCCAAAAATTAATTCCTAAAGCAGACAACTAAATAACCCAACTGTCAAAAGAAGAGTTAAAGGACTTCAATATAAGACTCACTAAAGAATTAGTATAATTCTCTCTCATTCACAGTAGCTTGAGGCTGCTGTCCCCAGAAATGGTTCAATTCTAATTTTTCAAATAGGAGCAATTCTATTACTACTTTAAAGACTGTTTCAGCTTGACACTCTCACCTTGTCTTCGAACATCCTCAGGCGGTACTGTGGATGTTTCTCAGACTGGAGTACAAACACGGCAGCATCCATTAGCAACTTAGTCAGAAAGTGAAAAAATAACTCATGCTAAAACACTGTTGTCATTTACGGGTGCACTATGAGACTACTAATCTTACTTTTTAAATCATAAAGTATCACTTGGTGATTCCAAATGATATCAGAAAGAGCAAGGCCGAGCTTCTACACTATGCCTAGGCAGTCTCAGCCAGAGGTGCGTGTTGCCAGCAGACCCCCGCAAGGGCATCACTGGTGCAACTGGTCTTCATTCTCTGAGCTCTTTTTAAAATCTACTCAGCACATTCTTTATCTTCCACTTCTGTAGTAATCAGGGTCCTGGCAGGAAACAGATGACCTGCTCAAACTGCATTATTTGGAGAGAGTTTAACAAAGTGATTAAAAGGTGCTGGGAAATAATGTGATAATGTGGGAGAAGCCATTATCACCCTAGACTGAAGGGGCCAGAAGGAGGAGTCAGAAGAGCAAGGTTGCTTGGTGGAGGGCACAGAAGTGAAGCCCCTGACCTCACACTCTTCTTTTGATGACCTGTCCAGGTGCCTTCCCAGTGACTGAACCTGACTAGAAGCCAAAGGTAAAGGAGCCCATTTGCAGTGATCCAAACCAGCCACCTTCCCAAAGCACAGCACAATGCAGAGATGGTAAAGAGGAGATTCAGAGGAGTAGGAATGCATCCCGACTCCCACCTGGAACGCAAAGCCCCAGTGGAGCAGGGCAGCGGGCCTCGCTATTCTCCAAAGGCCGAATATGAAGAAATCAGCTCAGGCTGGGGCTGGGGATGCCCTCGCCTGGCATGTGCAGGACGCTGGGTTTGATCCTCAGCACCACATAAAATAAAAAGATGCTGTGACCACCGAAAACTGAAAAATAAATATTAAAAAAAAAAGAAAGAAATCAGCTCAGGCTGACAGGGAAAGAAGCCAATGCTCCAAAAATTGCTCTGCAGATTTAAAACAATATACCCCCAAATCCTGGAAGGGCGTGTGTGGGTGGGTAGGTGTATAGAAAATTGGCAAGTTGGTTCTAAAATTTATAGTAGAAATGAAAAAAGCCAAGAATAGCAAGAATAATTTTGAAGATCAAAGGACTAAATATCAATACATAAAAAGTCACAGTAATTAAAACTGATTACATAGAAACTTTGAAGTAGAGATAGAATAGATTGTCTAGAAACAGACAAATACCCAGTCATCTGATTTATGATGAAGGCACCATACGGGATGGGGGAAAGGACAGTCCTCTCAATATATGGCACTAGGGCTCCAGTACCATATAAAAAAATTCTACTCCAGATGGACTCTAGGGTAAAACAATAAAGCTTCTAGAAGAGAATGTCTTTAAGACCTTGGGGTAGGCAAAGACTTCTTAAGGAGCACATAAAACAAAAATAAATTTGACTTCATTAAAATTAAAAACCTCTCTTCATAAAAAGTCACCATTAAGAGAGTTAAAATGCAAGTCGTAAAGTGGGAAAAGATAGATGAAATACATATACCTGACAAAAGACTTTCCCAGAACAACTCCTATAAATCAATAAGAAAAATCTAGGCAAACACTGAAATAGGGATTTCATAAGAAAGAAGTACAAAACAAATAGCAAAAAAAGGCAAGTAAAACTACAGATACCTTTACACACCTACTAGAATGGTCAAAAGATTTTTAAATGTCAGCTATTGGGAAAGAAGGGCAGTAACTATAACTTTGAATTACTACTAAAGTCAGTGTGGATTATTGCTATCATTTTGGAAAAGTACTTGGTAGTATCCACAAAATCCGAACACCTCATACAGGAATCCTGTTCTTACCCAACAGAAATGAGGATGTGTGTTCACCTAAAGGCACGAGAACCAGAATCATAGTTGATTTACAGCAGCCCCCAAATAAAAACATCCAAATTTTCACCAACAGAACAAATACATACATGCTATAGAACTGTAAAAAATAACTACTCCTATGGACATTGGTACCCTAAGTGCATGTATGGTGTGACTCTACTTTGTGTACAACCAGAGATACGAAAAATTGTGCTCTATATGTGTAATACGAATTGTAATGCATTCTGCTGTCATATATAACAAATTAAAATAAATTTAAAAAATAACTACTCCTAACAATTTTGATGAATTTCACAGATAACAATGAAAGAAGCCAAATATAAACAGTACCATGTGATCTCATTTATATAAAGGTCAGAGACAACACCAATCCGTGTTGATCCGAGTCAAGACAACAGCTACTCTTGAGAGTTGGGCATAGACTAATAAGGGGCAAAAAGGAGACTTCTGAGATACTGGACAGCAGTTATGTACATTTATAAAAATTTGTAAATTGTACACTTATGTTGATGCTTTTATTATATGTATATTATAGTCAATAAAAATGAGTTAAGCAAACTAAACTTCTATAGAAAGGAATCATATCAGATAGAAGAATTTTCAGATTGTCCAATAAACTAGTTACTAAGAAAGAGATTGAATTTCTGTGCCCAGAGGGGTTTTCTTAATAGAACAAACATCCTCCTGTCTAGGATGTTGAAAACAATCTTGCAAAGAGGAATAAAGAGGGTCTCATTCCCTCCTTTCCAAGAAGACCTGGAGCAAAAGGATGAAGAACATCTACCGTCGCTTTTTCTTTTTACCATGAACTTTAGCAAATTTAGAGAATAAAGGCCTCTACGGATCATTAGCTCCTACCTAATTTTGCCACTGAAAATGTGCTTCCCTGCTTCCTGAATATTTAGCTAGCTGTCATCCATGTAGTTACACGGTGATCTGCTACTTGGTTTCTTTTTTTGTACACTTTAGAGCATGTCAAAAGCTTTCATGGGCTGGAGTTGTGTTCAGTGGCAGAACACTTGCCTAGCAGGTGTAAGGTACTGGGTTTGATCCATAGCACCATATAAAAGTAAATAAATAAAGTAAAGGTATACTGTCCATCTACAATTACAAAAATTTTTTTTCTTCTTTTTTAAAGGCTTTCATTTCCTGGCTGTCTTATCTTGGTGTTTTCCACGTGTTTGTTGGCTGTAAGGCTGTAATCACAGTGAATAGTACTGTATCGAGACTCTCAAACACGGTGAGTGGACAGGGATCCTGGGCAAAAGAGCACATGTGGACATATGCAGGGCTTATGCTGAGGCTCACACGTGTGCCTGTGCCTCTACTGCTCAGTCTGCTTCTCAAAGAATTTCAGGTAGTATACAAGGTAACATAAAACCAACAGGAGAGCAGAAAGTAGAAATGCTCTTAAGGCAGGTTTTATAATTTTGTGTAGCTGAAGATACACAGTCATGCATTGCTTAATTCCAAGACACAATCAGAGAAACACCTCAGTAGGCAATTTCATCATGGTAAGAATATCAGAGTGTGTTTACCTAAACTAAGATGGCTATGGGGTGCTGACATAACCTCATGGGACCATTGTGATACTTAGCTAGGGTCCACTGTTGCCCAAAATACCCTTCTGCAGACTGTAAAGCAATAGAGATGCCATCCAGTCATGTAGTACTGAGACCTTACCTATTTGATATAGGAAAACAAGGCAATGATCTGTTGGAGCCTTATTCAAACCACTTCCTACTCATTTACCATATTTAAGGCTCAAACTATGATACCATCTGATTAACCCAAAGTGACCTAATCATTCACCAAAAGCATAAAAAATGCCTTGGTCTTCATTTCCAAAACCTCTCAGGGTTTTTACAGAAGCTCCCAATGCACATATAGAGATAAATGCTACTCCATAGGTTTGACCCATAGCAGACCCTGATTAAAGTCCTAAAAAAGGCTACCTGGGGAAGAGCCTTAATTCAATCTGGAGTTTACCCTAGCAGTACAATCCACTTAGCGGAATAAGCCTAACTGTGAGGGTGCTATTATCAAGGCACCTGTTTTGCAGCTTCTCTGTGTTTTGGCTGACTTTAGATTCACACAACACTTCAGTAATTTATGATCTGGAATGGCCCAGATATAAAATCCTTCTCCCCTCAGGAGGTAACAAAGGCCAAGTTTATAAAAGACCTCAAAGCTAATGAATGTTAACCCCCCTTGGAGAAGGCAGACCAACCACAGTGGAAAAAGAATAGGGGCCACAGTACCCCTTCCACCTCAGTGCAGGATGCAGAAAAGATTCTCTTGGACATATTTCACTGTGGAATGCAAAGAGGACAGCTGCCTCCCACTTTTCTTCCAAGCAACATTGAATCCCTCAACCATTCCATGTCAGTTCACACATCCAGAAGCATGTGTTCAGGCTTCTAAGAGGTTTGATAATGTCTATGTTATTTGGTCATAATTCTTGAAAGGTCTTAGAGATTGTTCTTGGATTGCTTCTTGATGATCCCTTATAGGGGATAATTAATTTCACTTTCCTTACCATCCCAAACTAAGGACCCAGACCTGATACGCTGAAGGCATCCTCATAATTTGGCACTTAAACAAAGTTTTCATCGAATAGAGAAGACCTACAACCAATAGCTCAGAATGCTGTATGTGCCATCCACACCTATTTCCCCAATGTCTTCCTCTAGGTGTATTTCCTGGTCACTGTCAGTTCTAAAAGCTGTGTGCACTGTCTGTTGCTGGAGTTTATTCTAGTTACTTTGGCCTCCTTGGAAGAACCAGGGAGATATTTGTTCTTGATACCTTCATACTTCCTGTTTCAGCATTTTCCTTTGCTCTCCGGGTGTCCAAGAGAGTACGAGCATTTGTACTCTAGACAACCTCACACCTTCGACACAGGGAATAATCGATAATGTGTGATTATGCCCCATGAATGCTGTGTGTGAGACGGAGACTCAGAGAGACCTCTGTGAGGTAGGAGGGGGCCTCCAGCATCCTTGTCTATCAGTCAGGGTTCTCCTGAGAAACAGAGCCAACAGGAGGGACAGAGAGAGAGAGAAAGATTATATATTCTAATATATATATATATATATAATCCTATTATATATACAACATGATCTTCCTCTTATTTATTTATTTAAAGAAACTGTGCATGCCCAGTGACTCAGGAGGCTAAAGCAGAAGAATCACAAGTTAGAGGCCAGTCTCAGCAACTTAGCAAGATATTGTCTCAAAACAAAAAATAAAAAATGCTGGGCATGTACTGCAGTGGTAAAGTACCCTGGGTTCAATCCCTAGTTACAAAAAAGAAAGAAAGAGGGAAGAAAGGAAGGGAGGGAGGGAGGGAGGGAGGAAGGGAGGAAAAAATGAACAAGACAAGGCAAAGAAAAACTGGGAACGCAAATCACCCAATTATTTGGTCTACATGATTGTAGAGTATAGCAAGTCTGAAAGCCATCAGGCAGCCAGCAAGCTGGACACCCAGACAGGAGTGTGTTACAGTCCTGAGGCAGAATATCTTCTCTGGGAAACCTGGATTCTTGCTTTTAAGGTCTTCAACTGATTGGATGAGGGCCACCCTCATTATCCAGGGCAATGTACTTTACGCATTGTAGACATTCACTAATTTTACACATTAACCACCAAATACAAAATAGCTTTTGCAGCAACAGCCAGACTATTGTTTGATTAAACTGGGCACTATATAGCTTAGCCAAGCTGTCACATAAAAATAACATCAAAACTTCTAATCTATGCTGAGTCCCATTCCCCGATGAAAACCCTAAACCTTCAGGAAAACCACTGCTCCAAAGCACCTTCCCAGATCATGGGGAGCCATTTCCCTGCTTGTGAGGGAAGAGGGTCAGGAAGGAGAAATGAAAATTTCAATGACATGGATGAGGAATTGCATCTCATTGGCATCCAGTTCCCCACCCCGGCTCCCCCCACCCCATGCCCCACATCCATGCCCCACACCCCACGCCCCAGAGCAAAAATTAACCCTGTTGGCATGTCAGCAGCAGATCCTCCAGCAGGGAGGATTTAAGCCTTTTTTAGTTTTATGTCAAAAGTGTAGCCAAGTGTGTGCCTTGGCCAAAGTGCTCACTCCACCTCTGCAGGTAACTTGTTCCCATGCTCTTACAACATGAATTCTGCACGCACTCTATTCAAGCTCTGCCTAATCCAGCTGCCACTGAAATGGCAGGTGGCACAATTAAAATAATGGCATGATATTTTTTTAAACTGTGCACAATAGGAAAAGAAGACTATTAATTTTTCTAAGTTATCGATTCTTCCACAATCAACATACAAATAAAGCCTTTGAATTATTCATTCTGGATCAATCCGAACTCTAGGTGTCCAAGACCTGCTGACTCAGACCTTTCTTGGCCTGCCCCTCAGGGCTCCCCTCCCTTCAACACCACCCCAAACCAGGGAACATTAAATAGCCTTCCCAGAGAATTGGGTGATTTGAGTTCCCATTTCAAAAACTTATAAATATCTTTTTCAAATAGTGCTGTAAAATTCCTTTAGAAGAGTAATTAAAGACTGAAGAATAAAAGGCTGGGGGCCAGATAGAAAAGAAAAATCAATGAAATTGCTCTAATTTGAGCTTGTCTTTTTGACTCTCAGCTGCCTGGGAATTAAAATTGCTGCCTCCTCAACTGGCTTAAAGTTCTCTGAGCTACAGAAGGCAGCTTCTGCCTCTTCACCAGCACAGTGCTGGGCACTCAGGGGGACCAAAGGGCCAAACATAAGAGCCAGAAGTCATCAGTGACACCACACACAGAGATGGTGAATCTTTCCCTTTAAGTCCCAGCACCTAATCTAGAGGACTTCCCAAGGATAGGCTAGCAGGGCAGGATAGGGTGCCCTGCAGCTCCAACTCGTTTTACTGCTTCAAAGCACACACTATGGTTTTATTCAGAGCATCAACTAGTACAGCTTTGCGGGGAATGGGGGTGGGGGAGCACATTTTCCTCACATCCTTGAAAGAACCACCTAGGAATAACTGAAGAAACTTACACTGTCCTAAGGTTTGGCCACTCTTGCCACAGAAATAATGAACCCTTGTTACACTGAATTTGGGATGTGCCTGGCAGCCTTTCTGAGTTCAAAGTGCTTAATCTCATTAGCTATCAGATACCATGTCTAATCCGATGTTCAGACTCGTGTCTGCTGTATAATTGGGTTCAATGAGTGTCTTTAACCATAAAGCAGATATAGGTCCATGGAGGAGTTCAGTGTCCTTAAAGAATCAATTAACTAACTTGGGAATAGAGGGAAGGAAAAAAAAAACATCTCCAACGTTCCTAATTAAAGAATGGAAGGTAAACCAGATCCAAACCAACCCAACTCCTGGGTACAGGGCACTGTGATAAGCTTTGGGTTCCGCTGTTCGTTCATTTGATGAGCATTATTTACAGGACATCCTCTTGTCATGTTAAAGGTGTTTGGAAAATGGATGCCACTGACAAAGTCATTCCTGCTGCCACACAGCTCAGAAACTAGAGGATTGATAAAGAATTAGACCAGCCTATTTCATCTGCAAAATAGCTGGCATGACTTTTTATTTCCTGGAATGCTAAATTATAATGACAATTTTTATTTTTCCTCATTTATTCCAGAAATGTAATTTTAGTTCTCCTGTCTCTTCTATCACCATGCTGTCCCTTACACTAGTCTCACCCATTGCCATGATCTTCCCAAGCCTCAATAATGTCAAACTGCTTACAACTTGCCAGTACTGAGCAGGGTGGAAATTGGAGAAACTCATATGATCCTCTCAAACATGCTCTGAAGGAGGCATTATTATGCCCCCTTCTACAGGTGAGAAGACCTGAGGCTCAGAGAGAAGGAAATGAGAGAACGGTCAAGGACAGCACTTAGCTTCAAAACTGGGTTCACTAAACCAGAGGGCTGTGCTCAGCCACTGTGGTGTGCTCATCCAGGATGCCATGGTGCAGATATGGTTTCAGCACGCCCCCTAAGGATTCATGTGTTGAAGTTTGGTTCTCAGAGCAGGATGAGAGATGGTGAAACCCTTAAGAAATGAAACCTGGTACAAGGTCATGGGTTATTGACATTGCTACCCTCAAAAGGAAATGAGGTAGTTCCCATGAAACCCTTGTTAGTTCTCATGAGAAGGTCATTATTAAAAAGCAAGCCTGACCCCTCTCCAGCCTCTCTGGCTCTCTGTCTTATCACATAGACTATTGCCAGTGTAGTGCCATCAGTCATGATAGCCTCACAAGAGTCAAGCTGATGTCAGCACCAGGTCCTTGAACCTCTAAAACTAGTAGCTTAAATAAACTTCTTTTCTTTATAAAGTACCCAGCCTCAAATAATTTGTTATAAACAATGGAAAATTTACTCATACAAAGTTTCCTGATCAAGCCACCCACATGTGAGAAGCTGTGGATCAAATACTGTAGTCTGCATCCTAGGACATGCTACATGTTTAGTCATTTACTGAGTGGGTGGTCTCAGGTAAGGTAGCTAATGGCTTTGAAAGCCTCAATTTCATCCTCTGTACAAAGGTGAGATAATATCTACCTGCAAGAAGTGCTAGTAGGATTTTGACATGTCTAACATATATATTGGCACTAAAAAAATGTGTTAATATTATGATACTACTGATAGCCTAATATCAGAAGAAAGACAATAATCACTTGAAATGATACTTAATATGCTTCCTATATACAGAAGCAAATACCCACTAACAGCAACAGCTTTCAGTTACAGAGCCCAAGACCCCAGGGGGACCTGCCTTACAAAGATCCAGAATAGTTTTGCTTTACATGTGAAACATTTTTAAAAGAAATAATCCCTTCATAAATGCATTTGGAGCTGGTTTGCTCAAACATATCTTTAGAGGAAACTGTTAAGCTCAAGTCCAAGACACCGGGTGGGAAAGCGGGGGGGGGGGTAGGAGCAGGATGCACTCTGTGCTTCTCATAAGCAGAAGCTGATTTATAGGTATCCAGAGACCTTTTAGCAAAGTAGGTGTTATCCTACCACAATCCCACTGACCTGAGCATTTGTCTAATCAAGGAAGTCCTTTGGGAGGAAGTAAAGAAGCCAAATCCAGTTTAAAAGATATATTAGTTCTACAACATTTCAACATTAATTATTATTTATTTAGACATCCCACAGGTGCCACAACTGTGTAATTCTATGTTCTGTTGAGGGCTCAGGAAATGACTGGGGCTTAATGCAGTTTAAACAGTCATAACAATCTCCCCTACAGAATGCCCACCCCCTCCGTCTTTTTTCTAGCATCCGAAACAATTTCTCAGGCGTAACCACATAACACATTCCCCCAGCAGGAAGGCAGGGGCATCAGGGACATCCGTTTATGAAGGAGGCAGCCAAGTCCCACAGAGAAACATTAAGTTGTCTAAAGATCACAGGATAATAGAATCCACACCTTCCACCCTCAGGCTCAGCCCACTGGGAACGAAAGATGCTCAGATCATCCAAATCAGCAGTGCCCCTAGCACTCAGGGGGCTAATCCCAAGGAACCCAACTGAGAGGATGAGGGCTGGACACCAAAACTGGGGAAACAGGACTGAAGGAGGTCAGCCTTGGTCCAGAGGAGGAGGTGAGGGAAAAGAAAATGGCTAGTAAGGATAGGAAGAAAAGAATCCAGCCACACACATGAAAGTGAATGCTAGACTCACCAACACTCTGCAGAGACTGAGGACATTTTGAAGGTGAGAAGATGGTTGCTGCTAGCCTCTTCCTTAGCATAAACTCTGTCCCACCTACTATCAGGTAAGTGTGGATTCCTTTCCTTCCCTTGTCTATTTATGCCACTGCTCTATATTCATTTATGTTTCTGATTGATTTATTGTTATTAGGACCTTTGCAATGGATCCTAAATATGAGAGTTAAAGAGGTTATCAATCCTGAGGTTTATACACTTGAAATCATATGAACCTCAGTTAGACTTCAATTCCACCAAGAACACAAATGATACTCGGCTCTATTACAAATTTGCATCTACAGTTAATTTGGGTGTTTTGTTTTTTTAGACATCATACTTCTCACTGGTATATTTCTACCCATTCCTTAAAAACATAATCATCCCTTTGGCCTCAATAAATTGTGTCTCAAGTTTACAGATCACCTGCTAGATGCAGTTCAGTAACCCCTTGCCCTCACGTTGTTAGTCTCCAACGTGAGTCCCGCGCCACTCAAGGCTAAGACTTCAGAGCCAGCTCAGAGAACGGGTCCCCAGAGACCACACGCACCTCTGTCCAAACATCAGCGTGGACTTGGTCTCAGCCTCATTGAAGACAGAGGGAGAACAGCAAATGACGATGGTAGTTCTACAGTTCCCACCCAGAGAGTCCTGGAGGATCCGAGTCATCTTGCTGTCCCGGTATGGCACGTGTGTTTTCTGTTTGGGAAATAATTAGTATTGGTTTTGACAGCTCTTTGAAAGGAAAAAACACAGAAGCAAGCAAGCAAGCTGGGTATGTAGACGCTGAACTTAGAAACATGTGTTTCTAAGAATTTGTGGCCAGGTCCCTGGATCTTGCAAAAGTTTAGAATGCCCATAGGAAATCAGCATCACCATTCACACTTTTTAATGGACTGGATCTCCCAGCCACAGGCGTCCACAGCCAGGATTCCCTCTCTCTTTTCCAAACAGGAAAACAAATGACTCTCTGGGGTGTGTGGCAAAGAGAACAAGGAAACCCAAAGGCGACTTCTGGTAATACTATTTAATAGATGGAGCAGGATCACTTACTGTCCCTTCTGCCAAGGCAGAGATCACATTTCCAAGGGCGGACAAAGACTTATTGATGTTTTTAGCTTCGTCGAGTACAGCTCCCTCTGCACCAGTTTTGCTGACCTACCAAAGAGAAGGAAAAGCAGTGAGCTGCACAGGACGCCAAAACACAAAATGGAGATCTTAAGTCCACACACAAGGGCAAAGGGGAAGGCCCTCCTGGAAAGAAAGGAAAAACAGAAGTAAGTAAGAACCACATTGATAAAACCATCCCTGAGGCATGAGGCTGGGGATTTGGTCTCTCCTGCTGTCATTTTCCTCTCGATTAGGTTTTAGTGGAATGGCTGAAATGCCTCAAGTGGGAGAGCTGCAGATGCTTCCCCCGGGGATATCCATCCAGGGAAATCAGGCTCCAGAAGTGTTGTCACCAGGGTAAGCTCAGGCCCTGGGAGACCAAGCCATAGCCTCCATACCAGAGGATGTCCATAGGGAAGCACTGAGAGAAAATGCCATCTAAAGCCACAGCAAAAGGGACAGTGGGGGAAATGTAAATTATAAGCCATCAATTCAGGTAAAGGACCAACAGGTAGTGGAGAAGGTTGTCCCAACTCTGTTCCTTCCCAGATTACTTCCATAGCAAAGAAAAAGAAGAAGGAAAGGAAAATAAACAATATTCAAAGAGCAATGCCCATCAGAGAGGCATAAAAAGTCAAGAAGGGGTGCATTACATTGTAAATTTGTCTTTTTTTTTCCCCCCTCTGCAGCCAGAAGCCCCATGCACAGTGCCTCCTCTGCTGTGTTATTGCTGGTAATTTCATATTTACAGCATTTGCTCTGGGTAGAGAGCCGTTTATAGAGGCTGCAAAAAAAGAGGACTCGACATGATTCATGTCTCTGTTGCCTGCACAAACGGTGCAGGGTGAGCAGCTGCTCTCTAAAGGAAAGAAGAGAAATAATTTTAAACTGCACAAAGATGGATGTCAATTACAATAAAGGAGAAGCCCCTAAGATACAGGTGAATGCATATTCATTCAAATAGGAGAGATTCTCATCTGTCTTGGAATTGTGGGTATGGACACCTCTGCTTACAGACAGATCAACTGTGTACCTGATGGGTCACAAATGATAACAGCCTACTCACATTATGGATTTTAAGGTGTTTTTGTATTTGAGTATCTTAACTCCATAAAATACACAAAACAGGTACTATTTATCACCTTCCTTTACAGACAAGGAAACTGAGCTCCAGAGATGCTAAACTGCCAGCCTCAGGAAGAAAGCCATTTAGAGGAGATGAGAGCTAAAATGCAGAGTTCTGTTCTACAAGTTCACACCACCAGTCATGTGGACACATTTAGGGCAAAGAGAAATGGATGTGAACAAAAGAAAATATACGAAGGACACTTTAAAACATCTCATGAATATCATTAGCAATAAGCACCAACACTGTGCAGAGACTGGCCTCCACTCAGATCTGCCAGCTACTAGTAGGCAGTTTTCAGGCTTATTTAGACCCTAAACACTCATCTCTGCACTCAGTGAGAGTGAAGGGGCCACTCAGCTCTTTGTCTGGACTCATAGCTGGCATGGCAGTAATGTCATGGTCAGTCTAGAACTGCACCCTTACTCCATGGTGGTGAATATCTGCTTGACCAAATTACCAGCCCACACCAGTAAATTTTCAGATTCCAACCAGGAACTTCTAGATGGTTTTATGCACACTGTTTTATAAATGCAAATGAAAGGGTAACCGAAGCACCCATGACTTACATGGCTGTTAGTTACCATTACTGAGAATACAGGAACTCTGTGGTGTATGCAGCAAGTGGGGGTCAACTGTCCAATTAGGGAGAGTGACCACGCCTCCAGACTTGTCCTGATGTGGACCTCCAGCTGATGTCACTGATGATGGGTGAAAGGCATTGTGCACTTGGACTGGCTCTGTGACGCTGCCCACGGGGGTCTGGGAAGCTCACAGGCTAGAGATTCTGGCTAGATTCAGGTTTCAGAAGCTGGAGAGTAGCCTCGGGAGGCTTAAGATCAGGGAACAGAGGGCAAGACAGGATCCGTACAAAAGCAGAGTATAGTCAGAGCTCGTGGCTAAGACTGACAACAGCCTCATAATCTGAAGGAGCCAAAGCCACCCATGTCAGTACTCAGTCCAGACCACTGCCAGGAGAACCAGGGGACACAGGGACAGGTCTAGGGTCTAGCTCTCCTATCAGCAAAGGAAACATGCAGAGGCAGGGCTCCACCCTCGGACCGCAAAGCCCCTTCCCGGCATGTTTGAGTCTGGCTCCTCCTGGGGATCTTTCCTGTCCTCAGGCATTCCAGTCTCTCCCACATCTGTGCAGCCACCTTTTTGCCAGGCTAAGTTCAGACCAACACTTGCCAGTGTCGTCATCAGGGCCTAACAGGCACAAATCAGAGAGCATTCGATGTACCTGTCTGTGATACAAACAGGAGACTTCAGGAACGGAAAGGAAAGAGCAGGAAAACAAAGGTTGAATTTAATAACACCTTGGCGCAACACTGGAAACTTTAAAAGCTCTTTAAAACCAGGGGATACAGAGGCACAGAAATTATATCATTGCACACTAAAGCAAATGACGGAGAATTACAGATAATACAAATAAAGAAGCAATTACCTTTTCGCTCCCAGCCAAATCAACCAAATAAAGCTTCCCACTGAGTTTTTTTTCAGTCTCTACATTCTCTTGTTTAATATTAATCAGGAAGATACTGTGACTTCTAGAGCTGTGTTCATTCATGTCTGAAAAGGAAAATAGTTTACTGCTCTCCAAAGAACTCATGAACATAGGTAGCAAACCCTGCTCTTAAAAGCACAGCAAATCATGCCTAACCCACTCCATGTCTTTGAAGTGAGTCCAGACAATTTTAAAAATCATGTCAGACCACAGTTTCTCCTACAAACAAGGCTCATTTTAGAAATGGAAGATTTTAAAATGTCTTCAACTAGCAAAGAAATTAATCTAAAAATTTGGGTCAGCAGTTTGAGAGAACAGATCTTCCAGCTCTGCTGGAAGCCCCTGTCCTCCAACATCCTCCTCACCTGACTCTCCAAGAAGCTCACAACCTCCTCCCCAGCTCACTTGAAATCCCTCAGACTTAGTACCTGATGTATTCTGCCTTGGTCATATGTGTAAGCCTGGTCTTATCGGGAATATCATAAGCTGTCTTAAGGAGGGATTAGGACTTTCTTAAGGAAGGATTAAGACACACACTTCTATAACCCATGCTAAGTGCACAGAAGGTCTCCAAGATTATATATGCCTCATTAGGATGGGGTACTGGAAATAAAAAGCTGTTCCGCCCCTGGTCTTTGTCCATCAAGCATCACAGAGACCCCAGCGGCTGATTCATTCAAACCTCACCAGCAATCATTTCTCAAAAGCATCTAACCAGATTATATGTGGAAAAACCCTGAATATCCCATTTTCAAAAATGCCATAAATAATAAATTCAGCAACATTGCATGAAACAAAATCAACAAGCAAAAATCAGGTGTATTTCCATATACTTAAAAGCGAAAAATCACAAAGGAAATTAAGAAAAAAATAGACAAAATTAAAAAAAAAAAAAAAACGGGTAAAGTGCTTAAGAACAAACTTAACCAAGAAAATAAAAGATTTAACCTGCAAACTAAAAACTATTGCTAAAACGATATTAAAGACACAAATAAATGAAAACACATCCCATATTCATTGTTAAAAGATTTAATATTTTTAAGATGTCATACCTCCCAAAGCAATCTACAGATTCAATACAAATTTATATATATATATATGGGGGTGGGAAGGTACTGGGGTTTGAACTCAGGGGGGCCTCGACCACTAAGCCACATCTCCAGTTCTATTTTGTATATTATTTAGAGACAGGATCTCACTGAGTTGCTTAGTTCCTCACTTTTGCTGAGGCTGGCTTTGAACTTGTAATCTTCCTGCCTCAGCCTCCTGACCACAGGTGTGTACTGCCACACCCAACTCAATAATTATTATTTTTATAGAAATAGAAAAATGTGCCCTCAAATTCATATGGAATCTCAAGAGATCCTAAAATACCAAAATAATTTTGAAAACTAAGAACAAAGTTGGAAGTTTCACACTTACTGATTTTCAAAAGTCATTACACAGCTATAATAACTAAAATAATGTAAGGCCTGGTGTGGTGGCACAGGCCTGGCATCCCTAACATTCAGGAGGCTGAGGCAGGAGGACAGCCCCAGAAATACAGTGAGACATTCCCACAAAAAAAGAAAACAACAACAGCCGGCACAGTGGTACATGCCTATAATCCCAGCAGCTCAGGAGGCTGAGGCAGGAGGATTCTGAATTCAATGCCAGCCTCAGCAATTTAGCAAGGCCCTAAGCAACTCAGTGAGTCCCTGTCTCTAAATTTAAAAAAGTACAAAAAAGGGCTTGGGATGTTGCCTAACCCCTTGGTGCCTAAGAAAAAGAAAACAACAATGAGGTGCTAGCATAAAAACAGACACATAGACCAATGAAAGAGAATGGAGAGCTCAGGGAGATATTCTTGTTGATATAATCAAAATAATTTTTGACAAGATGTCAAGACCATTCAATGGCGGAAGGACAATCTTTTCAACAAATGAGGTTGGAAAAACTGGATATACACACCAAAAAAAAAAAAAAAAAAAAATCACACCCTTGATTTTATATAAAAATTAACACAAAAAGGATCAAAGATCTAAATGTAAAAGTTAAAACTAAGAAACTCTTAAAAGAAAACAAAAGTGAAAAGCTTCATAGCATCGGACTTGAAAATGATTTCTTAGCTCTGACACCAAAAGCACAAGCAATAAAAGGAAAAGTACATTCATTTCACTTCTCCAAATTAAAATGCTTTGCACATCAAGGGACACTATCAACAGAGTGAAAGGTAATCCATAAAATTTGAGAGAATATTTGCAAATCATGTATCTGACAAGAGCTGGATATCCAGAACATATAGAGAACTCCAAAAAGTCAATAACAACAACAATATAATTTTTTAATGGTAAAGAACCTGAATAAGCATTTCTCAAAGAAGATACACAAACTAGACAATAAGCATATGAAATGGTGCTCAACATCACAAATAATTAGGGATATGCAAATCAAAACCACAAAGGATACCAGCTGACACCCATCTGCATAGCTAATACCCCCAGAGAGAGAAAATAACCAGTGTTGATGAGGATGTGCAGAAACTGAAACCCTTGTGCACTGCTGGTGAGACTGTAAAAGGTGCCCCTGCTAGAGAAAAACCGTACTGTGGTGACTGAAGAACAACAAGTAGAATTGCCAGAGGATCCAGCAATTAATTCCACTTCTGGGTAAACAGCCAAAGGAAATCAGGAAGTCTGACAAGTATTTGTATATCCATGTTTATTGTAGCATTATTCACGGCAGCCAAAAGGTGGAAGCAACCTAGAGTCCATTGATGAATAAATGAATAAATAAAATGTGGCGTGCAATGGGAGATTAGTCACTCTTAAAAAGGACCCATGCTATAGTATGGAGAGCCCTTGCAGACATTATGCTAAGTGAAATCAGCCAGTCACAAAAGTGAAATACTGCAGGAATATGCTTGCATGAGATACCTTATATGAAATATTTTGTCATGAGACAAAGTAGAACAGTGGCTGGGGGAAAGGGGAACGGAAGATAGTATTTAATGGATACAGATGAAAGACTTCTGGAGATGGATGATGGACACAACCTGAATGCCCTTAATATCACAGAATTGTACACTTAAAATGATTAAAAAAAAAAAAACTTGGCAGAATGATAAAAGTGATGTTCTGAACCAGCAGTTCTGAACCAGGGACCAAAATGTGTTGTCAGGTATGCCATGAACAGCTTATGAAATAGGGAATAACTTCTTTCAGGTACATGTATGTTTGAAGCAGGAAGTGGAGTTTGACCTACACTGTTTACAAGTCCAGGCTCACCTATTAAATTTGCCACCTATTCAAATATCATCTGATACCGTGTTGGTACAAAGAAAAGGTGAGAATTACAGTTCTGGATCACACAATCAAAGAAACTTGGGTATAAGAGACTTCCAGAGCCTAAACCAGTCAACCAACCTATGCGTGAATCTCTTCTACAACATGACTGTGACCTCACTACCTTTCCAGGTAGCAAACCTCACCAAGTAGCAGGCTTAGAGTGTTCTCCTGTGGTAGGTTAAATCCTGCCTCCCAGAGCCTCAGTCATCCAGGTGGTACACATGCTGAGATTGAGATCAGAAATAGCAAGCTGACCCTCTCTGTCAATGTCAGCACCTTGATCATGTTAGGATACTCTGCAATGCCCACAATTCCTCTCTAGATGTTTTTTCTCCTATAAGTTAGAGATCTTTCATTCCTTCAGCTTCATGTGAAATCTCCCTCATTTGTCCCACAGATAACTCATGGAACCTCTGATGCTCTAGCAACCCACATGGCTTCCCTGACACATGACATACATGCCGAGGCGGGACAGCCAGGCAAGTGAGCTGATCATCTGCTGTTGATTTTTTTTTTTTTAACTGAGCAATAAATACTATGGTTAAAATGAATAACTTAGAAGCTGACTTCTCTGTTTTCCTCCAACATTCAGGCTGAGCCTGTTATCAGGGTCCATAAGTCTCACCCAGAGTTTTAAACACCTCAGAGTTTCGAGTACAGTGAGGACATTTCTCCTGACAGGCCTGGGCAGGCTCATGCTGCATGTGGTCTGGCATCTGGGGCCACTGCTCTCCTGTAGCCTTACCCTGCTTTCCTGCATCTGCACCTCATCACCACCCACCATGTCCCTCATCACAGGAAGGAAACCACGTGGTGCTTACTTGTCACTGCCACATGCCGGTTGGCTTTGCCTTCGTCTATCACATCCATAACCTCCTCAGGGCTCGACACAAACCGCTCAGTGCACCCCTGCAAGGGAGTCGGAAGCAAGTCGGTTGGTCATTGGAAGAGTTGAAAAGCAACAATATTTTGAAGCAGCTAAACACACTTTCCCATTTCGTTTTAGAGGTACAGATAAATAGAAAAGCTGCAATGTTGATCCAACAACTTCCCCTTGCCTAGGGCTTGAATTCTACATTAAAGAGAAGTGTGAGCAAACCCTGGGAAACCTAGGAGAAACCATAAAAGAAATGCTGGATTCTCCCAGGTTTTTGAGTACATACTCATATTCAATAGCAGTATTTTCAGGAGACAAAACAAAAGAAAAAATCGATGAGAAGAAATGCATGAAGTACAGTGTTGCCTTCCATCTTTATTTATTTACCATTTTAGCCATCAAGAGACACTTTGAAGTTCTACATATAATGCTATGATGGATTTCTGACTACAAAGTATCAACTACTGTGCTCAAAGCTGAAACCTTTTTTTTCCTCCTGCAGTACTAGGGATGGAACCCAGGGGCGCTCTTCTACTGAGCTATATCCCCAGATCCTTTTTTTTTTTTTTTTCTTTTTCTCTAATTTTTTTTTTTTTTTTTGAGACAGGGTCTAGCTAAGTTGCCCAGGCTGGCCTTGAACTTGTGATCCTCCTCCCTCAACCTCTTCAAATGAAAATGATGCTGGGTGCAGTACTGCATGCCTATAAACCCAGAGATCAGGAAGCTGAGGCAGGAGGATTGCAAGTTCAAAACCACCCTCAGAAACTAGGACCCTGTCACAGAATAAAAAATTAAAAATGCTGGGGATGCAGCTCAGTGGTAGAGCACTTTTGGTTCAATCTTCAGGACCACAAAATAAATACACATATAAATAAATAGATATTTTTTAATGTGAACAAAATTAAATAATTTCTAAATAATACTAATTTACATAAAAAGAGCTGGGGTGTAGCTCAGTAGTAAAGCATGTATGCTTAGAATAGTCATGTGAGGTCTTGAGTTTGATTCCCAGAACAAAAGAAGATGATAATGATTTATATAAACGAAAGATACAATTAAAAAAATCAAATACTGATTTTTTCAAAACCAAAGAATATAAAGAAATGTGATTAAATAACTATATAGCTTTTATAGATAATATTCTGGGCATCTTGTGTAATAATTATTTCAACAGTGCCTGGACAGAAATCAATCACACCACCCATCAAGTCTTCCTCATACCTTTACATACGGAACTCTGTTTTTATCTTCATGAACAGCCAAGTTGGTCTTGGACACTATAGAGATGATAATGATGACATGCAAAGAAGAAAATAAAAGTTAAAGACCCTCTATTGGAAAAAAAATAGAAATTGATGCAGAAGATAGGTAAATCTAATCTTTTTGCAATTTGCAAGTTGAAGCTGTATCTATGAAAAAGCATATAGCCTAAAGGCAAGACAAGATCTCTATAAATTTTCATCAGTTCCTCAAGCGGAAGTGCTGTAAATCGTTTCAACCTCCTGGACTTAAGTTAAACAGCAAATAAAGACAAGCATTCAGTTACTCACCATCAAGTAAGTCCCTTATCTTGTCCAAGTAGATCTCGAAATAGGAAACCTGGTTAAAAATAAATTGAATTTGGAATAGAAATGCCACACTATATTTCAAAAACATCATTATTTAGAAGTCATAAAAGCTTCTGTTGTGCATGGCTAAGAAGAGTAAGAGGAGATGCCAAAGGCATCTCTGCTAAGTGTAGATGGTCTCCCTCCCCACACAAGGCAGATCCCTTGGTGTCCTCTGGTGTCAGTCAAACCAATGTGCCAGAGGCCGCTTACGAGAGAACTCCAGGCTGTACCTTAGATGAGCACCAAGCAAACTTTTATGTATAACAACAGCCAGGATGGAAAACATTCTCTGCAAGTGATTTTTAAAAATTAGTAGTCCTCAGCTTATTGCATGATACTGACAACCTCAACAGACTCTGTGAGAGCACTGGGAAGGACATGGGCAAGGAACTTGGAAATACAAGAGTTCAAAGGGTAACTGGGAGAGAGCTAGTGATGGCCAGTCTAGGAAAGATCTGGACAAATGTGGTTGAATAAAAGATGATTAGAAGCTGGGCGTGGTAGCACATGCCTGTAACCTCAGCTACTCAGAGGACTAAGGCAGGAGGATCACAAGTTCAAAACCAGCCTGGGTAATTTAGCAAGGCCCTATTTCAAAATAAAAAAAGTGTAAGGCCCTGAGTTTAATCTCCAGCAAAATACACATACACACACACACACACACACACACACACACACACACACGTGAAAGGAAGAGAGGGAATCCTTCCAGATAATCAATCTCAAATCTCAGCCCAAGAGCCACTTACATCAGCATCACTTACAGAATTTGTTTAAATTGCAGAGCCCTGAAGTCTTACTGAATTAGAATCTCACAGAGACTACACAAGGGCCTAGGAGTCAGCTTCTAAATTCCCCAGGAGATACTTTGCTAGCTGATGTTTAAGAACTCTATAAACGAAATATGTGGTCTTGGGCATTTAATTCACAGGCAGCCAAGACCCTAGGCCTTCCTTTTCCCATCTGTCACAAAGCCATTAGACCTTATGATATCAAAAATTCCCCCTAGGAGTCTATACTCTGTTTACATCTGACTTTTGCCTCTCAGATGAATTTTTTCTCCTCCATGTTCATAAGTGTTTTTGAAATCTAAACAGGGAAATAACCAAAAAGAAAATACAGTCATACACCCTAGAATGAACTGTGTTTACAACAGTGGTCCCATCAGATTATATTACCTCCTGACATCGTAGCTTCCTGAGTTTGTGTAAATTTACTCTATAATGCTCACGGAATAACAACATTGCCTAACGACGCATCTCTCAAAATATATTCTGCCATTAAGCTTTCATGACTATAGCTATAGAGTTGTAAAGCAAGGCTATGATGAGCAGGTGAGCCTTCACCCCCATGTCCCAGCTCGGGACCAGTCCTGCCTCTACCTCAGGGAACATGAAGACTCCCTACCTGGTCCAAGTCCCTACCCCAATTCAGCCCTAGCTTATCATCTTTCATGTGCCTCAGTCTGAAACCATCTAACTTCCCAGTGACTGGGAGACTTGGGGTCCTGGCTTTTAACCTTGAAACTTGTAGCTGGGCCTGCTCTCCTGGTTGTCTGTACCCCTAACAATATCCAACTACCTGAACATCTTTGCAACCCCCCACCCCCACCCTGTCACTCCATCTGTCATGGACACATAAATGGTTTTGCTTACTTTTTGGCAGTACTGGGGACTGAATCCAGGGCCTGTACCACTGACCTCCACCCCTGCCCCTCACTCCTGATACACTCCTGCAGCCCTAATTCTTAGGCCTGTTTGGCCTCCGATGCTAAAATGTCTCTAATCCGGACCCTTCTGGCGGCCAGCTCCATGCTGGTGCCAACCCATGCTACTTATTTCAGAATTGTTCGATTTCCATTAAGATTTTCTGTTACCTCTGAGATCTTAAACATGTGGCATCATATCCATAGATTATAGAGAATATTAATTACATCTAAAAAGCAGTCACAAATTAGATATTGTCAAATCTGACAATTAGAATCCTACTTACATTTAATGAAAGTAGAAGCAGAATTCTGGTTTATTAATTTCTGCTTTAGGTGGGGTGGGGGGTCTAATGTTGTTATCTTGTCATTTCTAAAATTTTGTGAGACCAGGCAGCAGGAAAATAGGCATTGTTTGGCATTGAGCAAGAACATGTTCAGAAATCATGTTTAAAACATCTGTGGGATTCATTTCAAGGAACAGATTTTCAATTTTGCCTTGATCTGATCAGCCTTCTTTCTTTGGATTTAGTGTCTGTCAATACTAAGTTCAAAATACAGAGCAGTCAGCTGCTAACTTATCTACTAATAATTATTATTTATGAAATAAGAAACATAACTGTTAATGCAAAAAAAGGAACCTGAACTATAAAATTCAGCTATAGAGACTTAGTGTTGTTCCTCTCCCCCTACCCACTCCTTCATGCCAGGGCTGTTTTTATCTTAATAAGATTCTAACACAAGGCACTATTTCCAGGGCAGTAATTGGTTTAACATCTTATTCCAGGATTATCACATAAGAACCCTGCAGTAGTTTAAGGTATTTAAATGCAAACAGTCTTAGAAAAGCACTAAGCTTCTAAATCTTGATCCCATCAAAGCAACAAGCTTCTGTATCCTTAGATATGCCAAAGCTTGGGCAAGAAGGAGAAGCAGGCTTTAGTCAACAAATGGAACTATAAGGAAAAGTGATTTGTTGGATGTCATTTATAATTGGGCAAACAGTTGTTGCCTTCTTTTCATGTAATTTTGGAAAAGTATAGAGCAGACGTAAGGGACCAAGTTTAATATAACAGATAAGGCACTGCAGGCGGAGTTGGTCCATTCTAGGGTTATTCTTGCCTTGGACCATCTAACTTTTGCATATTTGAGCTTCAGTTTCCTTATCTCTAATAAGCTCTTAGGTCCAGTGCACTAAGTCCCAGCCTTCAGGAAAATTTTTCAGCTGACCTGATGGGCTCCATGGCTTCTTAAAACTGCTTCTTCTTGTTGGGCACGGTGGTGCATACCTGTAATCCTAGTGGCTCACGAGGTTGAGGCAGGAGGATCACAAGTTCAAAGCTAACCTTAGCAATTTTAAGGCTCTAAGCAACTTAGAGAGACCATGTCCCAAAATAAAAAATAAAATAAAGAGATGTATAAAATAAAGGATGTAGCTCAGTGGTTAAGCGTCTCTGGGTTCAATCCTCTGGTACCAAATTAAAAAATGCTGCTCCTTCTCCTCCCCTTCCTCTTAACCTGGCCTCTAGTAATAGGGATGGAAACCCAGATACCATGTGCATCCTGGACACAGTTAATCATAGCAAGAGACCACCTACTCTAGCCTTGGCCAATGAGCCCCTTCCCAGTGGAATGTGGAACTGTAATAAGAGCATGCAGAAAAGGAGCTACCACATTGCCCAACTCTCTCCCCAACAAAGACAGAAAGACAGTCTGGGAATAACAGAAAGAAAAATATCAGGGACTGTCATAGGTTATGAAGTCACTTCTGAGAGTGATGAAATGTTCTGGAACTAGATAAGGATCATGACTGTACAATTTTAGATTGTGCATTTTGAAAGGATGAAATATATATATATATATATACACACACACACACACACATATATGAATTATATCTCAATTTTTTAAAGTGAAAAAAAAAGAAAGAAAGAAAAGCAGAGCTTGAATTTTCTGCCCTGCACAGCCCCTACTCCATGCCTGCCATCAGATCCTTAATCTTGTAATGATTTTCTCAATTTGCTTAAATAAGTAGCCTTTAGTAATCTGCAAACAAAACAGGTCTAATACCCCAATACCAAATTTCATGTATTAACACCTATAATAAGAGAATACAAATCTCTCTTTCAAATCCAAGTTAAGCCAAGCAGAGGTTCTAGTTTAAAACAAAAATAAAAAGGAAGAGAAAAAGGAGGAGGAGAATCCCTTTCCCCAATATATCCCAGAGTATGCTCCTAAAACACTAGCCTGTCACACTCTAAAGGGGTAAATGTGTCCACAGGAATATGTAGCATAGCACATTTCTCCTTTGCAGAGAGGCATTTCCCAACAGCACATTTAAACTCATGATAAATTTGACAATATTCAACAAATCATTTTTCCAGCTTATGTTGCCATATAACCCTTTACTGTGGTATTAATAAACAAGTGGTTATATTCCAAGGAACACACTGTGGGGAATGCTCTTCAATACCAAACAGACATATTTCAGTTCTATCCCCAGGAATCCTCAGGTAAAGGGCAGAATTCAGACAACCATCAAGATGGTTCTATCCCAAAGAGAACTTTTACTTTCATTACCTCGATATTTCAAGCAAACCATCCAGATGGCTAAGTACAGGCCTATGTCTTTAAATAATAAATAGGGCTGTGCTTTCCACCAGATTGTCATTTGAAATAGATAAATTCATCTTTTACATCTAAATAATAGGGAGACTGAGAAACACGATTTTGGGCCCAGTTTCTTCTTTGGATACTACATCTGTAGCACTTACCTTGATGTGAAATTCCAGGTTCTCATCCATGGAATAAATATGGTCAAAGATATCATGTGCAATCCTCGGGATGATCCCCATGAGTTGAGGGTCATGCAGCTTCCCCTGGTGGGTGGAATATACAAACACGGGCAATTAAAGAGTGCTGGGAAATATGTGCAAGAAAGAAGGGTTAATCCTGAGTTTCTTCAACAGAACTCCATGGAGAAGGGAGTACCCACATCTAGGCTGTCAGAACCCTTTGGAATCTACCTGAAATGCCAACACACCAAAAGCTGGCAAAATAATTCAATATGTTTAGTTTTTTATCCAGGAAAGGGTTGTCCTCTCAAGTCGTGAGGCCCCACAATATTCCCTCTTGCTGGAACTCAGGACAGCAAATGTGTGCATGTGGGTAGTTGCAGGTGGGGCGGGGGGAGCAGAACAAGCAATGAGAGGATATGGGTTTTATTTGTGAATATTTACAAATTGACCAGAACCTACAAGTTCAAGTAAGTTAACCTCCTGGAATAAAATCTCCTTAAGAACTAAAAGACCTCATTTCATTAAAGTCATCCTTGCTCAATAATTTCTAATAACCTTATTCTCAAAATATCTTCAGTGTCATTTTACAGACCAATCAAGAAAATCCACTTCATCAATTTTCAACTTTGTAATTCCCAGCCTGAATTATTCCAGATATTTTTTGGTTGTTTCTAATACTTAATTCACATTAATTAGGAATATTATCATATTCTTTTTTCCACTTTTATTCATCATACCTAGGGAGGTAAGGAATCGATGAAATCTTCTGCTATTTGAACTATTACTAAATCCTATTTTTCTGCCTAGTACTGGAAATACAGGGCCTTGTATGTGCTAGACAAGAATTCTACTACTGAGCTACATCTAGACAAGTACAGGGCCTTGTATGTGCTAGACAAGAATTCTACTACTGAGCTACATCTCAACCTTTTTGATTTTGAGACAAGTTCTAATTAGCTATCTTGGTTGGCCTTGAATCCTCCTGCCTTACCTCCCAAGTGGCTGAAATTTCAGGTGTGTACCACCACACCTTGGCCCTAAATCCAATTTTGAGACCCAGAACTTTGCACCTCTGAAAATGTTCAGGAGATGACATGGGGGCTGGAGATGCGGCTCAGTGGTAGAGTGAGTGCCCCAAGCATGCACAAGGCCCTGAGTTCCACCCAAGGACTGGAGGAGTGGGGTGTGGGGCAGGAGGCCATAGGATCTGACAGCAACTCCTAAAGAAGGGTTCCAGAAGCATTGAAAGCAACAGGTTAGTGTGGCTCTAGGTATGCAGCCTCCAGTGAGCCTTCTCAGGATACAGTCATAGGTGATAAACTACCTATTAGTGCACAAACACACAGTCTACAGGTCACAATGATCATGGAAAATGAAAACCCGGAGAATTTTCTAGACCTTTAGGAAGTTATAACCCCTAGGAATAAATGGAAATGAAAGCAAAGCACAAAACTCAGTTTTCCATGCAGTCTTTCAGGGATGCCCAACAACCTTTACAATTTTGACCCATCTCCTTGTTCCAAATAGGCCCAGTGCCTGGATGATCAGCTCTGTTTTCCTCATTTAATCCTTTTTTCTCTGCAGGTTTTCACCACTAAATATCTCTCTGAAAATGACTTGCAAGTCAACATTTGTGTTACCAAAAGCAAGAACTTTGAAGGTAGCAAGGAAGCACCTGACATTGTGGGTCCTCCTTTGCACACCTGATTCTGACACTCCCTTTTATTAAAAGCAACAGAAAAGTTGAATGCAGATTTGTTTGGCCTTTGGCAATACTCTTACCTGGGAAAATGAGTACTCCTCTGGAATGCCCTCAGCTATTATAAATAATAAGTCATTTGATGAATTTATATTGCTTTTTAATTTGGCTATATTCTTCCTGAAGATGGGGATGGCCAAGACATTAATAATTCCACCTACCACTCAGGGGACTTAATACAGTACTTATTGCATAGAATTAGTACAGATTTTAAGTTAAATAGGATATATAAAGTGCTTAGTGACACAGGAAGGGCTCAATAAATGTTAGCATTGTAACATTCAGTTCACAGTAGGTTCTCAGTTAGCAGTGGTTGGAACTCAATCAAACTGAAGAGTCTGAAGCACACTCCTTCCCAGACTGTTACTATGTAATTACTATGTATCCGTTATGGTTTGGATGTGAGGTGCTCCCCAAAAGCTCCTGTATGAATGCAGGAATATTCGGAGGTGAAATGATCAGATTGTGAGAGCTGTAACTTAATCAGTCTGTTCTAATTAGAATGGACTGAGTGGTAACTATAGGCAGGTGGGTTGAAGCTGGAAGAGGTGGGGGCATGCCCTAGAAAGGTTCCTCTTCCCTGTGACTCCCTTCCGCTTCTCTCTGCTTCCTGATCCCATCATGAGTTGAGCTGCTTTCCTCTACTGGGCCCTTCAGCTGTGATGTGCTGCCTCACCTGGGCCCAGAGCAATGAACTCAGGAGTCTGTGGACTGTGACCTCCGAAACCACGGGCTCCAGATAAATTTTCCCTCCTCTAAGTTGTTCTTGTCAGGTATTTTGGTCATGGCAACCAAAAGCTAACACAATATCTTAGGAAAACACAACATATGGACACTGAGAGTTAGGGACTTTAAAATTGCAGAGGCCATCATAAACATGCAACTCATCACGGCCCACACGCTGTGGACTGTGGAGACTTGGCAGAAACAGTACCTATGGTGAAAACAGACTTCTTTCTGGTCACATGTCAGGACTCCATACAGCCAATCAAAAGACCTCTCTACACAAACATCCAGAGCTCTCTGATAATTCAAGACAGTCAAAAGACCTCTCTACACAAACATCCAGAGCTCTCTGATAATTCAAGACAGTCTTTTAGCTTTTTCCATGGTCCGTGACCAAAGAATGAGTAGTAATCTAAAATTTTTCTACCTGACTAAAATTTGTTCCTTGGGATATTTTCTCTTTCATCAGATTTATCTTCTAATTGATTCCTGGCTTAAACTGAGCCTGCCAAAGCAGTGTGTTGTGTGAGAGAGAGAGACGCTTGTGTGTTGGTGTGTGGTATTACATGAGGCTTGTGTGCTATATGTACGTGTGTTATGTGTCTGTATGTGTGTTTCTTTGTGTGTGAATGTGATGTATGTTGAGTACATACAACTGTATGCATGTAATATTATATGTATGCCAGGGAGTGTCTGGTGGTGATGTGTGTAATGTACATGATGGGGGTGTATGGTATATATATATGTGAGTTATATGGAGTGTCTCTGTGTAGTGTGTGTCAAATGTGTGTGAGTATAATATACATGAGGCATGCACATGTATTTGTGCGTAATCTAAGTGTATGCCGGGGATATCTCTGTGTGACATATGTCTCTGTGTATGATGTATATGGGATTTGTGGTGTGTGTGTGTGTGTGTGTGTGTGTAATGTATGTGGAGTGTGCATATGTGTCTGGGTGTGTATGAGAGACAGAGATCTTCACTAATCCTGTGCTGCCTTGCAGATGAAATACACACACATGCACACACACACACACAGAGTGCACAATCACCTCAGGCCATAAACAGTGGCGAAAAAGCAGAAAGCTACAGAAATTCAGGAAACAGAAAAGCCTTTCCAGCTGGGGTGATAAAAGTAGGCTTCTCTGGCACCAAATCTTGAGGGATGGGTCAGATTAAGGACGGGCAGAAATAATGCAGGCAGAGGTAAGACCAGGTATAATGAAGCATGGGAACCGAGGAAGAATGGTGCCCATCTATAGAACAGCCTAGCTGGAGGATTAGGCATGACCTCGAGGAGCAAAGAAATGAACTGCTTCATCCTCTTGTTCCTGCCAGATAGCAAAGAGGAGAAACATTTTTATAACTGCATCCTGTACAATTCCCTTCAAAAATTTCCCCCACTAAATGTGACCTTCTAGGAGCTGGTATGAAAGAAGAAACAAGACCTAGGCCGTTGGCAACTGAACAAGACTCTCTTTGTTCCAGTGCCAGAGGCCCCCTCGACCTCCCAAGCAGGACAGAGTTTCCTGAATCACTTAGGATGGGAAAGCAGGCAGCCAGCAGTATGCGAGCATTAGGCACTCTGCGTGGTTTTGTTCTACATCACTCCAACAGCCCAGCTCCACGGCAGTGAAGGCTATACCATTCGGATGACCTTTAGGCGTCCCTCTGAGCAGGAGGAAAAACACAAGGTGTCTCCAACAATCTCTATCAGTGTGCTTCAGAGGACCACAAGGGAGACACAGAGCCGAGACTCCCTTCCGCATCACACATGGAACAAAGAAGAGGCCCTGGCTGCAGCCAGCACCCCTAGCATCCTGGGTACCCTGCTGACAAGTTCATAGCCCTCACATGATGGCACCTCCCAAGCTAAGCAGCAACACTGTCCAGTGATTCATATTCTTACTGAACCCCTCCCCTTCTCTTCATCATGAGAAGCTAATATTTCCGATTTTATGCAGGTTTGTGTTTGTTCCCCTCAACAGAAGATAATGGAATCACCACTGGATATCAGACCCAAAATTGGAGGGATTAAAATGAAAAACAGCTTTAAAATGTGACATCTCTGTTCACTCAGGAAGTTAGCATCCCCCTTTTGAATGCCTCTGAAAGATCATAACGCAAATAATAATTCTGAATACATAAAATCTTCCTTTTAGAGGATGCAGAACCTGCAGAGCTTTTTTGACTTAATTGCATTCCAGGGTCCTGGATTTCTTCATCTCTTATAGGCTCTGTAACTCCAACTTGGGACTCCTCCTTTCCTCTGCTTTCCTCTTGAAATATCCCCTACCTTTCTCCAACCTATAATTCCCCTACAAAAGAAGAGGATTCAGCAAGGGGGGCTGGGTGGCAGAGGAAAAGGACTCATCCACACCAACTCCTTTCAACTGCAGGCATTAGTGTGTGATCTTCAGAAGTCACAATAAAGAAAAGCAACTCGTTGCCATCATCTTTTTGAAACCAATGATTCAGGGGCAAAAGAATTTAGGCAACTGGAGGTGAAATCTATAGAGAATCTAGTTTCCTTCAGTTGGCAATGAGTGCTCTCTGGGCAGGAGAGCAGAGTTGACATGGGGAGACAGAAGCACCTAGGACTCGAGAGCCTCTGATTTAGCAAAATGCCTCCCATACTGTTATGAAAGGGCTGGTACAGCTCTTCCCCATCACCCACACTCATCTACTCCCCCCGCCTCCAGTAAGATGTTACCCTGGGGAGCAGTCTCTCTCTTACTGTCTTATAAACTTCTGACATTTAGTAAATACTCTGTATTTCCCAAAGATTAATGAATCACAAAGCTTAAAAGTGATTCTTGTAAGCATTCCCTATGAGTTGGGGGATTTTAAATATCGAAGGCTGGGGCCATAGCTCAGTGGCAGAGAGCTTGATTAGCATAGATGAGGAACTGGGTTTGATCCTTGGCACCGTATAAAATAAACAAATAAAATAAAATCATTCTGTCCATCTACAACTCCAAAAAAATAAATAAATAAATAAATATTGAGAATTTGTTTTTTGTATTGTACAGTTTGGTAATTTTCAAAAAAACTAATAGATTGCCTCACAAGAGGCTCTGTCTCCCTCTCGTGTGCCCTGAGACCTATGAAGCATATTCTTCCCACTGCAGTGAGTGGGCCTCAGGAAATGTAAAACTGCAGCTTTTTTAGAACCTAAAAGGTGAAGGGTTTGGGGCCCAGAAAGAGAGAGAGGGTGAGGGCTGAGGCAGAGCATGGAGACAGGAAGGCTGGTGTTACCCAGGGTCACTGCTGTAGGGTGTGAGAGGTGGAGACTTGTCCCCTGGGCAGATACAGCTTGTGTGTCAAGAGACAGTCCTGCTCAAGAAAAGGTGGCAATAAACCTCCTATTTCTTTAATCTGCACAGTCTCTGAACTACTTTGTCTCTAGCAAAATCGGTGAAAGAGAGTCAACACCACAGCAACGAGATCTCCCACCCTCACTCGCATCCTATCCAACACCTGAAATCAGTGCATGCAGAACATCAGAGCCCTGAGGATTTTAGCCCTGTGCCTTTGAAATCTCCTCTTCAATAGGAATGATTCATAAGCTAACCCTGTTCTGCAGCAGCCGTCTCCATGCTGTTCCCAGGAGGGTAGGTAAATGAAAACACCTTAGCTTGAAGGATTAAGGATTCAGCTTTCCCTGCTGCTTGTAAGCTTAATTCCCCAAACTTGCTCTGTGCAGTTTCTTATAATAACCACTCTCTCCTCCTCTCCTCACCTGTCAGTTGGGCCTAGCCTTCAGGAGAATTATCCAGCCCTGAAGGCCATACAGGAGTCCTGGTAAAAAGGAGGAAGAGGGCGGTGCAAGGGGCCAGTTTGGTCCAAAATGTGCCTTCTTTGGAAGACAACTTAGAAGTCACAGAGCTCTACAGCAAGCAATGTGACCTGGGGTCACTCCCTTGGGTGTCTACAGGGGCCATATATGCAAGTTAGCAAGGAAGTATGGTCAGCATAAATTCATGTCACCTTCAGTGTATGTGAAGTATGGTAGGGTCTGCTGGAGAACCCAGCCCTATGAACAGGGGGTGACCAGGACTACAGTGTGGGTACTATTTTAATAAATGTTTTATGGAACCTTTTCTCCATAACATCTGTTGTTCCATGCACAAGAAATGTTAATGGAAAAGCCAATGAGACAGTAAAGGTCCCTGATCTAGGGAAGTCTGCTTTTCATTTGTGGGGAAATTCACCCATTGTGGTGAGATCTTCAGAATGTTCAACCTATGGTAGAAAAATCAGAACTGTGTGAAGTCATCCCATTTTAAACACTGTCTACAATTTTCTTTTAAACCACCACACAAGCCAAACAATAGTATGTTTGTGGGCTGCTTGTGGTCTACAGGATAACTTCTTCACCTCCCTGACCTATAGTCTGTACTTACTCTAAAGAATAAGTAAAGCTCTCTCCCATGCAAATGATTGTCACAACAGGCTCTATGGGTTAGGCTGGGCCCCAGTTCATAAGGATACTCACGTCACTTTATTGATTTGTGGGTTGCAGATTATTGCAGTGCTAGTGATTGAACCCAGGGCCTCCCACATGCCAGGCATATACTGTATCACCAAGTACTTCCCAGCCCTGATGATTATGTTTTAACATAATTTATTTCTACAGTTCGACAGAGCTATCAACAAAGAATTGTTTTTATTACTGCTATTTAAAAACTTCTCAAAGACAAAATTAATTGGCCAAACATAACTGTCTCCATTGTGCAGTAAAGAAAGCCACATATCCCTCAAGTTTTGCTGCAGCATCAGTTCTACTCGGTCACTGCAGAGACGGGCAGCACAGCTCGCTGCAACCTTACCTCCATGGTGTGGGTTTTCCCTGATGAAGTCTGTCCATACGCAAAAATGGTCCCGTTGTAACCTTCAAGGACATCTGTGAGCAAGGAAAACAAATTAAAATTAACTCATTACTTTGGTCCTATACTGGTATTGATGCATATTTTAAAACTGCAGTTTCCCATTGGCCCATCTCGTTTTTTCACCCAGATGTGTCAATTCCATGTGCATTTTAAGGAAAAATGTGAGATCAGAACAGAAATGAGGGCCTACACTGCTCCACAAACAGAAAGAAATGGGCTCACATTTATACAGAGCTCATTAATGAAGAGGAGGCAGACACCCTTTCTCCCAGTAACATCAAACTTAAGACACAGATGCCAAGCAGAAAACTATTTTTTTAATAGACTTGAGTTTTCCTTCCATTGATCTCTTCAGAATAGTTGAGGGAAATGTTACCTGTGCTGTAAGTCTCTGGAGTGAGGTTAGACTCAAAGGACTTGCCTAAAGATTTTGATTTGGGTCAGACTAAACCCTGGCCCAGGCCAGCTCCTCAGGGAGGTTTCTCATGTCGGCCCCACCAGAGCTCTGTCACAACAGACCAGCTGGGGGAGGGAGGAGGCCTCACGCTATAAATTGACATCCTGTCCGCCTAGAAACCAGCAGGCCCTGACTTAAATTTAATGCCTCTGTTTTTTCAGTGTTGGGGCTAGCAAGGAGGCCCAAGCCCATCAGCATCAGGAATTTCTTTTAATTACACAACCAGCACACTATGCAAGCCCACACACACGGCAGGCCACTTCCATTTCACGCAGGGAGGAGGGGAGGCGTGCTGAATGGAGCTGCTTTCTGCTGCAGAGCTGAAGATTATCTGTGGGAATTCTTTCAAAGCAGCAGAAGTGATTAAAATATATTCCCTCCTGCTTCCCCCCCTTCATCCACACAAACATCACCGAAATGGAAACAATGCATAATTAATATCCCTGACCCGCCATTCTGCACAAGGGGAGGAATTCTTCATGCATGCAGTCGGTGAGGGCAGGGAGAGGAGACCCATACAGAGGTGTCTTCTTCAGGGCCACGTGAGAAAAGCAAATCAGGCGATCCGCTCCATCCATCCACTTCAGAATGAGAGAGAAGAGAGTGCTCTCTGAATTTTATGAGGCTGATTTGCTTTTATTTTGCTTTGCCGGGTTTTCTGAATTTCTTTTAATATAGACTGATCTGAGGTTGTTGGAGTGTGAACTGAGATCAGAAAAGAAAGAGGATTTTCCTTTAGGAAGCTAAAAAATAGAGAAAAATTAAGCGGTAATATTTTTTTTTAATTTTTAATCCTAGCAGCCCTGAAGAGTTTGTGTCAAGCTGTACTGAGAAAGACACAAAGAGAGAGAGAGAGAGAGAGAGAACCAGAGAGAGAAGAGAGGAAATGTTCACACTTATCAGACTGCTGGAAATGGTTTCCTTGGTAACAGCAGAAAGCAAAAATTTGAAAAAGTCAGTGTTAGGGTTAAAGGTTCAAGTTTCAGTTTTCATGAAAATGCCAACTTGCTCAGAGAAAAGAGTTCTCAGGCTGGGCATAGTGGTGCATGTTTGTAATCCCAGCTACTCGGTGACTGAGGCGGGAGGATCCCAAGTGCAAGGCTGGCCGGAGCAACTTAGCAAGACTCTGTCTTAAAATAAAATAAAAAGGGTTGGAGATGTAGCTCAGTGGTGGAGCACCACTAGGTTCAATCCACAGTACCACCCAACAAAGATTCCTCAGCCCTGAAGATGGTGGCCAGAGCAGAATATCATGAATATGATGTGCTATAAGGGACCCAAAGGAAAGAGTCCTCACCCTTCAGGTATGCTTTCAAAATCCTACATTCATAACACAAACAACTCTAGACAATTGGAACCCTGGCCACAATTACAATACTAAACCTTCTGTTTATTAGAAATTAAGCATTTCTTCCCAGACTGAAAAGGGCTTCCCAATCATTAGCCCTGAGCTGAGGTATTAGCACAGTACTGAAGAGACCAAACAGAAGTTATGCTCCCTCTCCTTCTCCACAGGGTGGCAGCCTCCACTGGCACCCTACGAGTGTTCAGGCACACAGGGGGCCCCAGGGAATGACTCTGAGAAACCTGCCACACCTTAAAGGAAACAGTTCAGAGTCCTGGCCCTGCCCACACTAAGAGAGTCCAGTCCAAGGTTCCTCTTCTGCATTCACCCCTGAGGCCACTCTAGCCAAGCACAGGGCACAATCCTGCTAACTGCTGGCTAGCAGCTGCTACCCCAAAGCTCCTGGATTACATCTATGAAAAGGAAAGCTCACTGATGGTATATCAATTGTTTTGGACCAAGCACATGAGACTGTACTGGAAGAATCTCTTTCTCTCTAGTATTTCAACAATGAGCACAATTTCTTTTTCTTTCTTTCTTTCTTTCTTTCTTTCTTTCTTTCTTTCTTTCTTTTTTTAAGGAAAAAAGTAAAAAAAAAAAAAAAAAGAAAAGAAAAGAAAAAGAAAGAAAGAAAACTTAAACTCTGATTGGCCTTTAAAGTATTTACAATCATGTTACAATTAATACATTGTTGGAGAAGCTCCCCAGCGTTCAAGGTTGATCAGAGTTAACGTTGCTCTCAATTCTGAAAAGAAAAGACAAAGGTCTTTGAATCTAGTGTTCTCTATTTTCTTCTAAACTCCAGGTTTGGGGGGCCTGTTTATTCAGTCTGTTTTATTTTTAGTGGAGAAGAAAGGCAGGAGGAGGTCAAGGACAAACAGTGTGTGGAGGGGCTGGACCACTGAGACAACAGGAAGAGGAGGGAGCACAGGATCCACTGGGGAAGACAGTGAGAGAAGGCCTATGCTCAGCACTGCACAGAACACACACCGCTCCGCTCCACAGAAACAGCCCACAAAAAGACACTTTCATCACACTGAATGGCAGACAATTCCTGGACCTGAGGAATGCGTTTGTTTTAGCCTCTGCCAAAACAGACTGACTATTTCTACACAACAGCCATGCTCTGCTGGACAGAACCTTTCTTTGTGATGGGCTCTGGTGTGATATGATCTAAGCTCACACCACACAGCCTGTTGCACCCCTCAAGCCCAGCATACATCCTTCCAGCAACCAGGCAAACCCCAGAGAGCTTCTACTGCAGGTGCCAAGCACCTTCTCGTATCCCCAGAGAAGAGGGAAAAGAGTCTCCTTTTGCAGACTTCAGAAGCCCAGATGTGCATACTTCATTTTGCTCAGTTCTGAGCTAGGCTTTGCTTGGACAGAATGAGTTCCATTGTTAGGTAAGAATTTGGGGACCTAATCAGACCTACACATCAGGGTTCCCAAGGAGGCTATTGTGGCTTCCTACCACTTCTTCAGGTGAAATGGAGACCTGTCAGGGATAGTGGCTGACAGGTCATCCTCAGCTTACAATCCTAATCTTCCACCAGCTAGTCAAACTGTTCAAATAACCCATGAGTGTAGATTGTAGAGGCTATCTGGCCGAACACCAGTGGCCAAGGAGAATGCCCAGCCAGCCTGAAGGACAGTCACTGTGCCCAAGTAATGGCATGCTGGGTTTCAGAATGAAAATACACCTCACAATTGGCAGACTGCCAGGGCCATCCCAAGGGTCAGGAACCACAATTGCTATTCTATTTCCTTTACTCTCCTCCCATATCCACTCCTATCCCTGTCTTTTTGCAATGCTTAGTTAATAGTCCATATGGCCTGAGAGAAAAGGAACTCATAAAATAATTATTTTATGATTGTTTTTAAGTGCTCATTGTGCACCCACCAGAAAAGTAAGGGTAAGGTAATTCAAAAGAATATAAGTCAGTCGAACAAAACAGGCTCAAGTTCCAGCCCCATGCCTTCCTAACTGACTTGGCCAAGTTACGTTACCTCTCTGAGCCTCAAATTTCTCTTTGGTGTTAAAGAATTAATAATGTTCACACCACATTAAGTTAAGATTTAAGACACAATAACATGTTAAGTGCATAGGGGTACATGATAAATGACAGATAAATAAATATATTTATTCTTAAGAACCATATAAAATATAATAGTAAAATAGGTCTGAGTATATCATCCTAAACTTACAACTTATGGCTCCATACTGCCTCCAGGATAAAGTCCATTAATCTGAATTTCCAACAAACTTGGATCCTATCTAACCTTTTCAGCCTCGTTTCTTGTCATCCCCGCTGTACCCTGTGTCACTCCAAGCTGTCCAAGATGCCACATAATTTGTCTTTATGTTTTTGCAACTCCCTCTGCTTATACATTCTACCATCCTCAAGACTCAGTCTTTCCACAAAGTTTTCCTTAATTCTCCATTCCCTTGTCCCATCCATAAAAATCAATACAAAGTGGCCTTCTTCTGTGCTCCCCTAGTATTTTGCACACACCCATCTTAAAGCACATAATGCCTACATGTCTGATAATTATGTATGTGTCTGCCTCTTGCCTTATACTTGCAGACAGTATTATGTATCTTGGTGACTCTATCCCCGGCAGGACTTACACTAACATGGTAATAAGTGGCTAATACTATTTGCATAAGTAAATGAAAGATACAATGAAACTTAAAAGAAATCAGAACTGAAAAACAAGAAACCACCTTCTCTAGCATCTGGATATTCCACATCGAGCTAATTTGGAAAACAAATGCCCAGGTGGTTTTTGTAGGCCGGGACATTGTTACCAGGACTTCAACAAAGTATCTAGTAACCATGGTATTTAATTCCTAGGCACCCACAGGCACCTTTCCTATTGCTATCCCAATCATCACAAACCCTACAACCTCTTCTCAAAGAAGCATTCTACATATGTTTCCAGACAACAGTTTGAAAAGCATCAAACAAAGATGGGAGCATGGGAGATGTCAGAACTCTACAATCAGAAATATTTAAAAACCCAGCAAAGTTGTAAGGAATTAAAAAACTCAGAAAGAATAAAGTCATCCAGTTAAATGGAGTCTTCCAGCACCTCAAAATCATCATGGGTTTAGATAGCCCCGGAAGCAAAGCTCACCAGTCCACCTCATTATCATGAGTCAGGGAACCTTCCAAATCACTCAATTCAAGTCCTGAACTCTAGAAAAAACACCATCTCCCAAACTTGACTTAAGTAGGGCTCTTTATGGCAAGTGATACCTTAGCTACACTGTATTCCAAGTGACCCTTGCTTACATACCTTGTTTTTACCTTGGCAATGCAGAAATACACAGCGACTTCCTTCCCTTCATACTCATCTCAGTGAATATTTTTAAAAGTTCAATCTGGCTTCATTACCTCCTCCCTTACAATCTCTTTTGAAAGGGCAATAAGGTGTTCGTAGTTAATACCAAATGAGCATGCTCATATCATGTTTATGTTGCCTTAGAAATGTCTTTTTATCATATCATGTGAGAGCCTGATTTTATTCTAAATGGTTTTCTTTGTGGCTCACCATTTATACAGGGCCTCAAATTATCCACAGTTTGATTGTATCTTCACAAGACCTTCCCAGGGACTGCCTATTTCTTTTCTTCTTCTTAATTTATTTTTAACTGATATATAAAAATGTAGAAATTGTACATGTTAATGGAAAACTGCCTATTTCTGACACTTCAAACTATAGAAAAATCCAAACATTGAAAGAGGCCCAAACATCTAGTGAATAAAGACTCAAAAATTATTACTATTGTTTGTGAATCATAGGCATTTTTAAAAATGGAATCCATCCATTTCTAATTACATTGGCTTAGAGGGGGTGGGATGTATTTAAATGGCCTTCATGCTTAGCACAGCGTGTAGCAAATGCTATTTGCTTCTGGTAATGAAATGGGAGAGGAAAAAAAAAAGGAAATTCTGCCATATATGTGATTAATCTTACTTTAATAAAAATAGGTATAAGCTTGGGCTGGGGTTGTGGCTCAGCAGTAGAGTGCTCGCCTAGCATGTGTGAGGCCCTGGGTTCAATCCTCAGCACCACAAAAAAATACATAAATAAAATAAAGGTATTGTATCCAACTAGAACTAAAAAATATTTTTAAAAATAGGTATAAGCTTGATAATAAATGGAAAACAGGGCTGAATAGAAGCAAACCAAGAAAGATATGCTGCGAAAACAGGTTAGATAGGAGGAGAGGTGGGGATAAAGGGGTCAAGAGAAGGCAATATCAGAGTATGTTATATGCAAGTGTGAAGTTGTCACGATGAAACCTATTGCTTTATACAATTACTATTCACTAATAATTACAATAAAGAGAGAAGCAGGAGAGTAAAGAAGAGAGAAGCAAAAATTACCACCAGATACAAGCCCAAACTATTAATTCCAAAAGTGCTCAAATACAGACGTATTTTTTTTCTCTTCCCTTTTCTATCATAATCTCACTGAGGAGACCTTCAAAATTAATTGATGTCTGCAACAAGAATGTGAATAACCATACATCTCAGCAAGGAACATTACATACTGACGTGAGTCTCCCACGCAGGTGTCCAGGGTCAAAATTAATCTAACAGATGTACCCAGGGCTGATTTTCATGAATTTCAAATAGTTCAGTTAGTCAGCACAGCTTCTAAAAACAAGCAGATCTAAAATGGCACGGTATTTTTTTTTTTTTTTTTTTTTTTTTTTAGTTTTGCTTCTACCTTTTGCTTTTTAAATCCAAAGCTACCCGTAGAGGTGGCAGCATCAAGACATTTGGAAATGCCATTGCTATTGCATTCAAATTTGAAGGCATGGATTCAAAGATGAAAAACAAAGTAGCAGAAGATGTCCCCCAGCTTTGTCCAGATGGCCCGCTCCTCCTAGGCAAGCTCCAACCTGCCCCTGATTTGAAAGGGCAAGGTAGAGCAACGTGTAAATTGCTTCATCTCCCTGCTGTTATTTTGACATGAATCCTCCAGAGCCAAGGCCAGCCCCACAGAAAAGGACTGATCTCTGAGACATAAGTGTAGGCTTGAGGCTACCTGTTTGGAGGAACAAATGTCAGGATCTGGGTAGGATGGCTGAAAGTGGGTTAGATGAAATTATAATTAAAGAACGCTGAGGAGCAGGAACAGCTCGATAAGCAGAAGTATAATATGATTTTATGACACAGGAAAAAATTCTATGATGGCAAGAACTTTCCACTTTTAAGACTTCTTCCAGAGAGATATTAGTATAAAGGAGACAGATGCACAAAATAAATCAGATGAAGATATACAACTGGGAGTGTTTGGAATACGTATTTTCTCCTGCAAAGGAATAAAGATGTTCTTCTACATTTGCAGTAGTTAAAAACCATTATGGAAAAAGTATCACTATAGCCTACCTGGCTTTTAAGCTTTTAGGTAATCAGAATAGCTCTACAAAACGGTGACAAAAGAAATAAAGAAAGGAGGTATAGAGAGATTGAATAACTCGCCTGACATCACAGCAAATCGGGGCCAAGCCAAGGCTGTCATTCAGTGTTTCTAATTAGCAGGCCTCTGCTGACAGTCAAGGAACATTGATTCCTAGGCTGCAAATATCACTTAATGTTTTCCATTACTCTGAAAGGCCCAGGAGGAAATAAAGAAACAGCACTTACCTTTGACAATTTGCTTCGCGCACGCATTGTAAACCTGCTCTTGGGTTGTGTTGGGCGGCAATACTCTGTCAAAGACATATGGCTTCCCTTGCTGAAAAAGACAGACAAAAGAAAGAAAAAGGGCAGGGAAAACGCATTAGTAGTTTAGGAATGAAAAGCACTAATATTAGTAGTTAGACCTTGGGCGCCAAATCAACCAACCTTATTTTTAAAAAACAGTTGCATACCTTACTGGGAAGTGTTTACAGCATAAATACATTGTGTGTATGTCTATTGTCTGTTGCAAATCTGAGCAAAAAAGAATACGTTCTTAAAAGTGAAACATTTTTTTGATGAAAGGTAGGCTGACACTTATTTGAATATAGATTTATCAAGAGCTTACACTGAACTAAATACTGAACAACTAGGAAACAGTCTTGCCCTTGTGAATTGTTTAGCTAAGTATGGCAGATAACTAATAAGCGAGAAGGCAAACAGGAGAACATAAATGCCTAGGTACAAAATGATGGAGCCAGATGAGGGCGTGTCAAGGAAGGCCTTGCTGAGGTGGTCTCAGTTAAGGGGATCTTGAAAGGATCACAAAGATACTTGGGAAGATCTGTGGAAGAACCTAGTAGACAGCAAAAGGATCTGTGAGTCCAAGAAACTGAGGTATGGTACAGAGGAGGTTGGCAAGGAAATCAGGAGCCACCAGTTCACTCAGGGTACTGCAAGCCAAGGTCATATGCTTGGGGTTTTTTTTTAATGGGAAGACAACATGATCAGATTTCAGAGTTGCTCTCAGTAGTTTTTTTATCCCAAAGAATACAAGTGTTTTATATGCAAAAGTGATGCCTTAGCCAGGTTGAGGCTTCTCAGACAAATGGGGCCCAGCCCTTCTCTCCAGTAAAACAAGAGATTTCCCCCATATGGGGTTTGACATCTGGTTTGATACTGCACCATGTGCAACTCAAGGAGATAACCAGGAGAGGGGAAAGAAAGAAGCCATAGCACAGCACTACACAAGCACTGGCGCCCAGTAACTCAAGGTTCAATAAGGAGTCATTGAGCACTTCTGTGCCAGGCACAGTGCTAAGTACTGGGAAAAGGCACTAGGGACAGGTGCCAGGTGAGACAGGTCCAAACAGCACCTCTTTTCCACCAATACTGCCCAGGCAAGCGGTAACCCTTCCCTGCCCTTCCCCAAGCCCAATTCACCCAGGAGGGCCTTCACCTTTCACCACAAACAGTAACATTGGGGAGATAGAAGACAGGGAAACCAAGAGCCTCCTTCATTCCCAGCAATACCTACTACGAGTGCCCCGGACACTGAGAACCACTCAAGGACAGTCTGACTCCTGAGAAGATAACTGCTCTCGAGGGATCCAAGTGCAAGGCTTGTTATATCCCATAACCTTCTCACAAAGGACAGAGCTGTCAGACTATCTTACGGGTTTCCTCACTTATCACTATGGGAAGAGCTGACTGCAGCCAAAATCCCTGTGCTTCAGCTCTAGTCTTGGAAAACAGGACTGAGCCAACCCAGGAAACAAGCTTCTTTTATTTGGTCTTAGGAAAATGCAGAATCTTCCAGTACCGTAAAATTTTGTTTTCATGTTCAGTGGCAGAACCAGAGTCTTTCTGCTAAAATTATGGAAAGGGATCATTTTCTGATGTTTTATTCCCAGCTCTGTTCCCTCTGGTCACTGAACCAAGTTTTGATTGAATAACCCAAAAATATTCCTCACCACAATCTATTGCTAACTCTCAGTCCGCTACATCCTTACTAGTTTTATATTTGTAAAATTCAACTAAATGTCAGTAGGGCAAAGGGTAAGAATAAAAAATTACAGTTTGCCTAAGTATTCGTCAATCATTGAATCTTCTGGGAGGAAAAAGGTAGCTTTGCTTAATTTTAAACCAATCCACTATTTCTCTGAACTTAATGAGAATCATCAAAATAAACCATCTTGTTTACAGCACAATCCTACTTGGAGTTTTAGGGAAAAAATGTACTTAATACAGCAGGAAAAATTACCTATTAAAACATATATGGTACAAAAAGGACCCCAATTTTGCCCTTTAACTTAAGGTGCTTATTGGAATACATTATACTTTGACTTTAACAAAGACAGAACAGAATTTGTTGTTTCTCCTTTAAGCAATATCATTTATCAAGTGACCAACAGATAATACAATGCTTTTCCATGACCTAAAGTTAACTCTCAACAGAGACTGACTTCAAGTCATGATGACTGAATTGACGCTAAGAAAAGATAAGATTTAGAAAATGATTTGTTATGAGACCTCTCTTGTCAGGATTAACATCACAAGTAGGGACAATGTAAACATTTTTATGTGTCTTTTCATGCACTGCAAGTCTTAGAAGAGATTGATTAGAATTTAGTTACTGAATATTTTCAGAGAACTAACTTGTACCAGCTGTATATAAAATTGCCATTTAAAAAAAATAAAAAGCCACACACATACTAGTTCCTCTTTGTTTCCCCAAGGAGACAAGAGTCTCCATTTCTAGTACCAGAGTAGCTGAACATTCTGTAGGGAGACACTGGACCCAGCTTGCCCTTGTCCTCGTGAATTCACAGCTACACAAGAAACTTTTCAAATTACACTGCTGTATAGGAACTGGAGAGCAGCAATGGATGATGAGGCTACCATTTGCCATGCTCAGGAGACATCTTCCTTTTCAGGTGTCTGCTCAGCACATGGTCCTCTCCAACCTCTCTGGCTACCTTCATCAGGGTTCTTTGCTGGTATCTTTCAGGTTTCTAAATGATGATATATTCAGTCCCAAGCCTTGTCTCTGCTGACACCCTTGACCTTCATGTAACTGAAGCAAATATTTCAACCAGGACATTGACACATACCTGTAAACTCAGCAACTGGGGAGGCCAAGGCAGGAGGATTATAAGTTGAAGGCCAGCCTGGGCAACATTATTAGACTTTATCGCAAAATTCAAACATTTAAAAAAGGTCTTGGGATGTACCTCAGTGATAAAGCACCCCTGGGTTCAAACTCCAGTATAGGGAACCAAAAATAAAAGATAGTCAGCCTTCAGCTCTCATCTAACATTTAGGTTAATATGCCTACTAGATATTTCCACTTGGATATTCATTAGCCATCCCCAAAGAGAACCATCAAGCCCTCCACATCTGAATGAGAACTGTAACACCAGTCACCTAGATACTCAGCATCATGCAGCACAATCAGGTTGATGGTGCCTACCTGTATCCCAGCTACTTGGGAGGCAGAAGCAGGACTATCATAGATTCTAGGCCAGCCTGGGCAACTTAGTAAGACTCTATATGAAAATTTGAAAAAAGGACTAGGGATGTAGCTCCATGGTAGAGCATTCCTGGGTTCAACCCCAGTATCCCCCCCCCCATATACACACACACACACACAAAAGGAATCACTCAGTATGCACCATAGATTCCATATTCACAAGGTATCCCAATACCTATCCCTTCTTGCTAGCTATATCACACAACTTCAGTCAGCATTTCTCCATCAATCTATTCTGTACAATAGCAAGAGCCTCCCAACATGTCTCCCTGCCACCATTCAATCCATTTCACTTAGCAGCCAGAGTGAGCATTCTAAAACAATTAATCAGATGATATCATTTCCTCACCTAAAACCCTCCAATGGCTCCTATTATACTTAGTCTGGACACTCTTTGCCCTTAGCTCTCTGCATTCACCTCCTCTCAAGACAGTGTGGCACACTGGACTTCCTCCCATACCATGTTTATTTCCTGCTCAGGACCTTTGCTCTTAACCCTTCCTTCCTTTTGGAATTCTATGACTTCTCATCTCCATTTGGCTCACCACAGCTCTTCATTTGGCTTATCTCCATACCATCCTTCAGATCTAAAATTTCTCCTCCTTCAAGGGTTTCCATGATCTTAACTAAAGAAGACCCACCCCCACCCTGGCATCACTATTACATGACTATTTGATTTGCTCTGTAACAATTATATGTTATATATTCTCAGCCAACCAAATGGACCACTACAATTAAAGCATTTAACCAGCTAAAAGAGAAGCCATATAACTCCCAAGACCTTATAAAGGGACTCTGGATGAGACACCCATACCCAGCATCCTCTACTAATGAAAATAAAGTATGCCAGCATTGCTATGAAGTGTCCACATAGACCAGTGCTAATTGCATACGAGCAGTGTAACTAAAATTAATAACCTACCAGGATCACATACAAAGAATAACAGCAGATGGTTCTTACACTTTCATAGTTAAAATTAAAAACAAAAATCATACCACCAGAAATTTTATCAAGTTGTTGAGAGCAAAATGTCTGTGAACCATATGGCCTGCCTATTAATATACTTGACCTGTTACCCAGCAACTGCTCCCCAGCCTGGAAGGAACACTACCGTGGGAGACAGAAAAGCAGACTCATGTGGATGTTTAGAAGATGATCACCAGGAGGGATGTTAAGAAAAGTTAAATTAATTATTAAGAAGAGCTCATGGAGAAGTAATCCAATAACAATCCTCAAGAACGACCAAGAGTTGTGACCAAAGGTTGCCTAAGATTTGAATGATGTTTGTCTATCTTTATCAAGAAACAGGAAAAAGACTAAAATGTACACAGAGAGATTAAACTCACTCTATGGAATTATCTCCAGACTCTGAGGAGTATTCAGTAGAGGAACTGATGACTGAGACATTCACTAACTCTCTGATCCAGATGTTTATGTGACTTCTTTTTGGGAAGTGCAGGAGGCTGTGAGTTCCTTCAGTACAAACTGACCATTTTCTCACCACTGTCCACCAACACCATCCAATCCTCTGGTCCAAACCCTTTTTATTTTCACTCCCTGAATTCTCTCAGTAACTATGAGGTAGATATTACCATCCCCATTTCACAAACTAGAAAACTGAGGACAAGCCATGATATCAGCTCTATTACTCTGGGGCAATAACTTTAAGGCTCTGACTTAAAGTGTTCTTTCTTTGTACAGTGGTATCTTTCTAGGAAACTCAAAATAAATTTTTTTTTGAAAAGCAGAACACATACAAAATAGCATATAGGAAGACTAAAGACTGAAGCAAAGTGGCTAATGGGTAACAAAAGACAGTAATCCCCTACTGCTGCCTAGAGCAGTTAGCCATGAATGTGAGACTGATAAGAAGCCATTAAGACTGGGGGAAAGGGCAGAACTGGTGAGAAAAGTGGTGTTCATTCACATGGTAAGCATTCTTTCCACTGAAGGAATGGATAGTAAGCAAAGGCTGATCGAGGCTAGGAAAAGATAGATCAATATTAGATTTGCTGATGTTATTAAGGAAAATCCTAGAATTTTTCAGACCCAAAGCTCCTTTAAGGTCAATCCAACCCAACATCTGTTTTACAAAGAATGGGAGAGGGTAGGTGACTTGTGGCAGGCTAGGTAAACAGTGGACTTGGGCCCCTGGAATCCAGACGTTCAGGTTCCTATCTAATGCACTGCAAGTTCTGCTTTAAGATCACTTGCTCTCTCCAAACATCAAGGGAACAAGCATGAGCCTCTGGCTCTCCACCGCCCCTGAGCCCTGCCCCCTTTACTTCCCAATCGATTCTAAATGATTTCCAAATACAAACTAATTAGTTCCAATGAACTAAGAGTAGTTGTTATGAGAGCTGAGGTAGAAGAGCGAGAGAATTAGAACCCAGCCTCTTAGAGTCGACATGAACATCATCAGCCACTGGACCTTGCTCACCGTCCACCCCTGTGAGCCCTGAGAGGGAATCAGGAACCCACTCACAAGTGGACTAGCGGTGACTGTGAGAAAGCCAAGCCCTTAAGTTGATTTTAAGCCTGCCTCCCTGAAGCGGAAGGCCTGACGCTGTCCTCCAGGACAAGACCAACAAGGCGGGGCACAGGTTGGCACCATGACTTTGTTTCAGTTTCTTTCTCCTTATCTGAAATGGAAAAACACAGATGTATTTGCTTCCTAAAAGTTGTACAGATTTGTTTTGACGTGAAGGGCTCCAAAGATGCCAAGGTCAGGACACCAGCAAGGAATCATATTCGTCGGCACAAGAAGAAATTAAATAAGATAAACCCATACACTAGGAAAGACTTTGATAACAACCTGAAAGAATGTTTCCAAAATATTAGCTCAAAAGTATTGGTGCTTACTTTTTATCAACACTAAGTTTTGGTTCTTGTTTATCGAGATATAATTCACATCCCATAAACTCTTCCTCTTTTAAGAAAATTGCAATTCAGTGGTTTGCAGTATATCTACAAGGTTCTGTAATCAGCATCACTGTCTGCTGCCAGACATTTCCATGCCCCCAAAAAGAAACCCTGTATCTATCAGCAGTTGCTCCTGGTTCCCTCAATCTCTCCTGCTATAGGACAACCACTAATCTCCTTTATGTCTTTATAGATCTGCCTGCTCCAGACCCTTCATATAAATGGAATTACACAGTGTGTAGCCTTTGTGATAACTTTCCTACATTTAGCCTCATGTTTGCAAGGTTCACCCATGTTGTAGCATATATTAGTACTTCATTTTTGTGGCTGAATAATACTCCATTGAATGCATATATTGAATTATATGTATTCACTCATCAACTATGGGGAGACATTTCAGTTGTTTCTACTTTAGGGCAATTATGACTGTGGCTCTGAACATTCATGTACAAGCAAGAGTTTATGTAAACATGTGTTTTCAATCTCCCTGGGTATGTATTTAGCAATGGAATGGCTGGATCAGTAACTTCATGTTTAACTTTCTAAAGAACTGCCAGATGGTTTTCAGAGAGGCTACACTATTCTACATCCCCACCAGAATGGGTTCCAAGTTTTACACATCCTTGTCAACACTTGTTCTTGACTATGAAGTAGCATATCAGAAGTTTTTATTTGTTTGTTTTGTTTATTTTTGGGCACCAGTTATTGAATCCAGAGGGGCTTATCCACTGAGTCACATTCTCTTTTTTATTTTGAGACAGGGTGTTACTAAGGTGCTTAGGGCCTCACTAAGTTGCTGAGGCTAGCTTTGAACTCACAATCCTCCTGTCTCAGCCTCCCAAGCTTCTGGGATAACAGGTGTGTACCACTATGCCCAGTGGTATATCAGAAGTTTTATAAATTGACAATATGTCCTAAAACTCATTTTAGCATACATTATGTATATACAGATATTCCAGGCCTTGTAACATTACTATTTTGATAGTGATAGAAGCATCATGTGGAAGCTGTAGAGTCCATCTCTCTGAGCCTAGTTTCCTTATCTGTTAAATGGAGTCAATAATACCTACAATTCAGGCTTCCAGTGAGGATCTGTTGTAATCATGCAGATAAAGGAGCTATTGCAGTGCCTGTGTTCTAGAAGATGCTCGAGGTGGAGTCCGTGTCATTCTATAATACAGAGTTTGGTGACCAATACAATGACTCATACCTGGCCCTCATATTACACCAAACTTCCTGAGCACTGATTACTTAAAGAAAGGGACATGGAAAAGTGAATCACTCACAGTTTACACTCAGAACTTGGCATTCTGTTGTCCTTATAAAACCTAAGGGTTGAATCACTTCCCAGACTCCTCCAGGTCCCCAAGTCTGCAACTCCCAAGTTCAGCTCCACAGAATGTGGGGCCATATCATTTCCAAGGGTCTCAGAAAAATTCACTGTTTCAGGACCATCCTCTGCACTCTTCCAAAATAATTAGAAATTCCATGTTCCACAGGAAGCCCATTCAGGAGGTGAGGAGCTGAGACGGGAGCAAGCACATACAGACTCACCAGCTTTGCTACTACCACTTTGGAGCCTTCTGGAAACCTGAGTAAAAGTACCCACTGCAAAACTCAATCAGACGCTGTCAGGGGCCTGGCCACGTCCTCTCAATTCTCAAAAGCTAGCCCTCTCTCCCACAGGCAGTTCCTGCCTCTCTTTGCCTGAGGGTATGCTGGTTGCTGGAGCCCTTCCTGTCACCTGCAGAAGGCCAGGGGGACCTTCCAGGCCACAATTCCAGGATTCTAAGCCACTGGCTGACAGGAAATGGAGTCACTCACCTGGGGGTGTGAGTGGAAAGGAGTGACTCTGAAGCATGTATTCCAGACGGACCCCCAGGACCCCCCAGTGCAATGAAGCTCCCACAGCCCAAGGTGGTGACTGCCAAGATGACACTCCTGGATTCCTTCACTTCCCTGCCTCACTTCTCTCTTCACCAGTATTTCCTAAGATCACCTCCTGAAACAACTTGCACTCCAATATTTGTCTTGTACATGCTCTTGGAAGGGCCCACAGAGCCACATCTACCCCAAGGATGACCCATTTCAAATTTACACAAAGGAGCTCAACCATCTCTGAAGGCCCTGGCTGACCACAGACATTGTGCTCCCAGACATTTTTGTGTCCTAAGGGGTCTTCCATTCAATGGGCTTAGAGAATCTGGACTCATGGAATCACTATCAAACATGGGGCCATTGCTTTAGGAGATACCCAACTAACAGGGGGAGTAGAAATTGATATTCTTGTTAAAATTCAACAAGCTAAGCCAGGTACAATAGTGTGCATCTGTAGTCCCAGCTATTCGGGAGGCTGAAGCAGGAAACTCACTTGAGCCCAGGAGTTTGTGACCAGCCTGAGTCACATTACAAGACTCTGTCTCATATAGAAAAGAAAAAAAATTCAACAAGCTGTAGTCCTGGGGCGCTTCCCTAAAAAAGGGAGTGCCTTTTCCTACATAAAAGGGTGCTAGTGAATCGCCAAACTGTGGGCCCACAGAGCATTTATTACTAGTTTCTAACGTATGCAAAGTTAACACCACCTTCTGAAGGCCCTGCCCTAGCAGAATGCTTTGTACATGATGGTCCAGGGCAGGTGCTCAGCATATGCTGGCTGGCGATGACAACTGAAACTTGCAGAATGGGCACCAGGGAGGCTAGAGGCGGGGTCCCAGGACACCATCAGATGGTGTGAGGGTGCAGGTGTTTCACCCTGTCTCCCTCCCATGGGGCGGAAACTTCACTTGGTGCTGACCATGCTCCAATGGAGTTGCGCTGCGTTCCTGCATCCCTTGACCCCTATTTGTCCCCCCCCCACCACCACCACCTACCTCTCTTTTGTCTAGTTCTGGCCTGCAAATTCCCAGGCAAAACATCCCCCGCCTGGCAGTAACCACCAGCTCTTCCCATCACTGTTCAACCCTCTCCCAGGCCCACCAATCTCAAGTGCAGCCACAGACAGGGACCTTGAGGCCAAACTGACTTCTCCACTCCAACTCCACATTGCGGTCTCCTCTCCACTTCCCATCCCACCCGCACTGGGATGGTGCTGAGACTGGGAATGTAAATGCCAGCCAGAGCAGCCCAGACATTGCCCTGCCCCTCCCCATACTGGCTTTATGCCCCAAGGAAGACAGCTGGTGCCAGTTCCGGCCAGAGCCATGCTGCTCCCAGGAGAGTCTGCAGTGAAACAGACGTGTGCAAGCCACAACCGCTCCTGATGGAGTTGCCAAGGCAATGCCATCCGCTCCAGATCGAGAAGGCACAAAGGCGACACACACGAAGGCATCTTGTAAGCCTCCTTCCTGCGGGAAACAGGCTACAATTCTCTCCCTTTCTGCCAAAATTCCCAGTGTGTGGACACACAGGCACTGTCAAGATCGCAGACAGCTATGAAAGCCATTCTGGGAAGGCAAACTGCCCAGAGTGATAATGAATGAGTTCAGAATTCTTGCCTGGCGAACAGGCAAAATGAAGACAGAAGCAGTACCTCCCTAAAAGAGAATAATTTTACCTGCATTTCAAAATAAGCTCTTATTTGTATGTGACTTTTACTTCAGATCAAATTGAAATGAACTCCCTTCTCTCACGTCCCCAAGTTCTTCTCCTTTTAGCTGTTCTGTACCCTAAAATGCCTCACACAAGACAGTAGAGGTCAGGACAACTGGGTCTTGTCCAGGATCTTGCCCTCATGTACTTTGTGACTTTAAACGGCTTACCTATATTTTCAATAAAGATGTGATCTCTCTGGTTCTAACATTCTATACCAATAATGAGCAGCATCGGAGTTCTGTGACTTTTGCATCAGAGTGGCTTCTGCCTTGAGCACACACAGCCCAAGAGGTCAACTTAAAACTGTAGAGAACTCCATGTCCTACAGACTCAGAGAAAGGAAGAAAAATTGCTACTGATTATTTCAACAGATTCGGTGCCAAGTCAAGTCTGAAAAAAAAAAAAAAAAGAAATCAAAGCTTCTTCACCGGAAAGAGGCAAAAATGCCATTTCACTAAAAGTAGGATGGAGGATTCATTTTGTCAAGTAAATAAACGAGAGCAAGGATGATGCCGGGGCATTATCTTTCTGGGACACAATGCCCTGGGGGCAGCTTCCTGGCACAGCACTGTGTAATCCAGTCAAACTGCCATTCGACAAACCTCTCCCAGTTAGACTGAGGCTTGCAGAAACATGGGAGCCACTAGTGACACATGTAAAGTTCTCTTCTCTTTAGTCTTTTGACTACAACCAAAATATAAGAGCTTCCAGACCTTTGCTTGGCTAACTATGCTGAACACAGAGGCTGCTGGTAAACATATAATGCAAATTACTACCACAAGCAGAATTGATATTCTATAGAATTAATATTCTATTAATTTTTTTTCACTCTCTGGGAAACAGCTTACATATTATAATTATCTTGTGACTGGTACACACTACATTTTCATAGTACATTCAGGTCCTCATCTCCGTTCCATCCTCAAGATTTAGGGGTGGGGAAGGAATCATAGTGGCGTCCCCTCCTCCACCAAAGAATCTTAATTACACTTCTCCATAGACCCTCGCCATAATTGCTCCTATTACCAGAATATCAGCAAAAATTTCTGCAGAAGAACTCATTGTGGTTAGGATTTCCTATTTCCTGTTGCTCTGTCTTGCAAAAGCTGAGTTTGGCTGCAGACTTAACGATGTCACTTCAGCTTTTGTTGTAAAACCTCTGACTAATCCAAAAAATGGGACGATAAGTACTTTCTATGAACTTAAAAGCAAATTACCTCTATGTAGACTCCTGAAAAATGTAAACCTCCAAACCTCCCTCCTACCCCACCCCCCCCCACACACCCACATACACACTGTGTATAAAGTTCCAAGAATTTCCAGACTCATGGTCCAGAGAAAAAAATTTTAGGTGTGAGCCTCACTCTGGACCACTGTAGCCAATAAACCTGCTTCCTACCAATTCCTCGGGTGTCCAGCCTCATCCGTCCTGTATCAGAATATTGGCTTCCCTTCTGGGATTGGAGAATCCCATCCCATGGCTATGTGGAGGGCAATAATTGGAGCTCAGACGAGATCCAGAATTTCTGGTTCCAAGTCAAGCCTCTACCCATAACACTATATCATATCTTGCAACTGTTCCTCCAAGAACATATTTATTCCTCAACTACAGATTTTCTAAGAATTCTGCAAATTTTTGTCAAATTTGTGACCTTAAACAACTGGTCACAAATATTTTCTGAGCCTCTTCCTCTCTGGGGGAAAAAAAGATGGAATCTCTCTGGCTCTAACATACTATAATAATAAAACTTGTCATGTTTGGGACATAATACAGTATAACTCAGAGTGTAATAGTTTTGTTCTACCAATTACAGAAGATTACAGGAATAAGAAGTCTCACAAAAGGGAACGATTACATTAAACAAAACCAGCAGTAGTCATTAAGTTCAGGATTGCTATGTCCCTATTGGTATCTAAGGAGTCACTCCCACTCAGTTATGGTGCATGTGCACTATAAAGAGAAAGCTACTGTATACAAATTCTAACTAGGTCTTCTAACTAGCCAACTGAGTCTAGGATGGATGAGCTGGAACTTGGGCCACACAAAGCTCATGCACCCCAGTGCAGTGAGACACTGCAAAGACGGGATCTTTGGCCCATGCAGGCAGAGGTGGAATGCCCAATTGGCAGATGAAGGCAAAGAAAACAAAAAGCTTTATAAAGTTTGGTTGTTGCTGAATTCAATCACAAGTTTCTACTCAGAAAATCTTAAAAGAAGAGGTTGTAAGTTTAGCTGACACCTCAGTTTTTTATACTTTTAAAGATTTTTAACTCATCTTAGTAATTGGGACACCTTCTTTTTCAGTGCTGGGTAGCCACACACTCACATGGAATTTGAAGAGGAGAAGCTTCCAGCACTTTCTCTGCTGCCCCTGCCCCTGCCTCCTTCCTAACTTGAAGTTCCATCATTTGAACCACCAATGGGTTAGATAACAAAAGCCTTCGGTTCTAGAGGACTAGCTGTTACCAAGAAAGCTCTCCAGTCCTCCAGTCCTCTGCCAGGAGCAACAATTGCCCTGTCAGATTCATCAGTCAATAGAATTGAGATAAAGCAATTGTTCTTTTTTTCTTTTGGTACTAAGAATTGAACCCAAAAGTGCTTAACCACTGAGCCATATCCCCAGCCTTTTTTATTTTATTTATTTTTTAATTTTGAGATAGGGGTCTCATTAAGTTGCTAAGTTCTGAGGCTGGCCTTGAATTTACAATCCTCCTGCCTCAGCCTCCCAAGCTGCTGGGATTATAGGCTTGTGGTACCACACCCAGCCCAGTTGCTCATTTCTGAGCTTCGAGAAGAGGGAGATTCCCCAAGCTAAGCAGGGATCAGTGTGATGAGATAGAATATACCAATGCCACCTCCTTTACTGCCAGCCTGGGATGACCCCCAGATCACTGCGTAAGCCTAGTATCCCATGTGGCTTTTACTCAACCCTCTAGGTCATCATTGCTTAATACACACTGAGACGCAGGTGCTAAAGGTCTGCTGGTTGGCCCCCTCCCCAGGAGAAGGGCCTGGAGCAGTGTTTACCTGTTCCCTCCCAATCTCTTCACTAACACCTTCCTTCTGATATAAACCATGCTTAATGTTTTCCTCATCTATCAATTTTTTTTTATTAGTCCTTCCTCATCTCCACCCTCTTTCTCTATCTAACTACTGGAAAACTGGACTTCCACCTCCACTTCCTTACTCCTCCACACCATGTCTAATTTTTGCCTTCATTCAGCTGTTTTCTTAAAGCACTGCATGGCCTCCTAATCTTTGATTCTGAGACCCTTTGAAAACCTGCTACACCCTCAAAATTTACAGACTGCGCCCCAGCCTGGCCTTGCTAAAACCCTGAGCCACCTGATGCTACACGCACTGGCCCGGCTTCTTTCTTGTTTGACTTCTCCCTCCGCCACTAGTTTTCTTCCTGCCAATTCCAAATGTCAGAACGTCACTAGTGAGCTCTCCCCCCGCCCCGCTTCTGTGCACCCCTCTTCTGTATTCTTTCCCATGTTAGAGCTCTGATGCTCCCGTATATTCAGCCATAAACCGTGTGCAGAAGATTCACTAAAATCTATCTCCAACTCTGAGGCCCAAATCCACATTACTAACTGTCTGAAGAAAACAGCCAGGTAAGAGTCCCCACCTGCCCTAAACAATATATTCGGCCCTCCATTTCTGCAGGTTCCGTATCCACAGAGTCAACCAACCACAGATCAAAAAATATTTGAAAAAAAAATTTCATCTATATTGAACATGCATACTTTTCCTTGTATTCCCTAAACAATACAGTATAGCTATTTACACAGGATTTATTAGGTTATTATAAGTCATCTAGAGATGATTTAAAGTATAAGGGAAGGTGTGTGTAAGCTACATGCAAATATCACGCCTTTTTACGTCAGGAATTTGAGCATTAAAGGATTCTGGTATCCATGGGGTGTCCTGGAACCAGTCCCCCACAGATACTCAAGGACAACTATATGCTGAAGAGAGAGCTCAAGTTTCCTCCTCCCCTCCCCTCCCCCCTCCTTGTTTCTCTCACCATTTCTGGTCATCTAGGCTGTAAAGTTCAGAGCCATCTCTCCCACAGTTCTTCACCACACCAGTTGTCAGAGTGGTCCTTCATTTCCTTGTTCTGTGTCTTGTTCTGCGTCTCAACTATTCTTAACTACTTTTCACCAAGACTCCGGCAGAAGCCTTCTAAATAGCCCACTTGTCTCTCTTCCCTTTAATGCATTCCACATCCTTTGCCCAATCCATCTGCCTTTGGCTCAGCTCCTAAAAAAATGGTGCTTAACAACTTGCTAGAATGTCTGCTGGGTATAAGTGCCCTGGAGAGGCATCTCCCACCACACGGGATGTACCAACCCTGGCAGGTGGTTCCTTCCCTAGCAAACACTCAGGAAACATGCTCAACATCATTCCTGCACCCACCTCAAGCCCACACCATTCCCTTCAACAGCAATGCCATCTCAAAGCCTTGACCTTCTTTCTGCCAAAATAAATCTGTTCTTCAAGTCTCATACCAAATGCTCTCTTTCCCAAGATATAGCCTTTTCTTGAGCCTCCCAAATAGATGTGTGTTCTCTCATTCCCTCCCCCCACACACATCCCTCTTCTCTTTGGACAGGCTTGGCACTTTAATATTCTTCCAGGAGATCTCTGATCACAAATTACAGTCATACAGACCACTGTGTCACAGAAGGAACACGGGATCCAACATTAGGGATCGATGTGGGAGAGAGCTCATATACTTGAGCTTGTATACTAGGCTCTTTGCTTTACCTGGGGCATAATGCAAATTTATAACAACTACTATCTAATGTAAGTGCTATTCTCCATACTTTACAGGTAACAAGGTCAAGTTCAGAAAGGCCCCTGGCTTGCACAGACACAAATGCCCATATTATATCTGTTTCAGATGTTGATTTTTGAGAATCTGTAACTGAGGGGAAATTTAAATAAAAGCTCTAGCTTTACTTGCTTTTTGGTTGACTTTCTTTCTTTTGCAGTACTGAAGATCAAACCCAGATGCTTTACCACTGAACTATATATCCCAACCCCCACCCCACTTTTTTTTCTTTACTTTTCTTTTCTTTCTTTTTTTTTTTTTTGTTGGAGACAGGGTTTTGCTAGGTTCCTGAGATTGGTCTTGAATTTGTGATCCTCCTGCTTCAACCTCCCAAATTGCTGGGATTACAGGTGTGCACCACTGTTCCTAGTTTAGTTGACTTTAAAAATCACTAATTCTGAATGTCACACAGCTGATCAATACATTATTAGTCTCCCAACAGCTTGACTCTAGATAACACCCCTGACTTGTGTGTCAGGATGAGAGCCATGTTCTAGGTTATTTTTCAGAGACTTTAAGGCAGTTTTAGTCAAACCACTGACTCTTCACTTGGGCTTATACAGGTGTCTAATGAGTTACTAGAACAGGTCTGGGGACACCAGGATGCAGATGACTGAGATATTTCCAAGATTCTCAGGGGCATATGACTTTGTGATTGATTACATGTGTCACAATGTCCCTTTCCAGACCAGCGGAGCAGCACCTAGAAGTCCCTAGCCATCAGTCCTTCCTAACCTCAGTGCCCTCCTTCCCCCTTGCCTGAGGATAAGAGGAGCTTGAAATGTGTGCTGAATTAAGATGGCCATTCTGGACATTAGTCCTCCAGCCTCCTATTTGGCTGGCATTTGACTAAATCTTTTCCCTTGATCCAAGTTATCCTCGATTTACTGGGTCCCTGATGGAGCAGCAAGAAAAATGAACTTGGGTTCAGTAATAAACCAACTAGTCAAACTAATCAAAGGCATATTGCAAATTGGAAAATATTTTATTAGCATCACAAATAAATCTTTTAGTTATTTAAAGACATATTTCCTATCTTATACATCTTTGGATTCCCTGCAGCATTTGTGGCGATTATTAAGATATATAGTTGTTCAATTAAATTGGATTTCTGATACCATGTTTTGAATTAATAGGACTTTGAAAATGTCCCTTCAAAATAGATACGGACAGTTATTAAGCAGGTACATGTCAGGCATCTCCACTGTGAAGCTCCAAGGTTAGCACTGTTATCCCCATTTACAGAATGTCACACAGCTGAGCAATATATTATTAGTCTCCTAAAAGCTTTACTCTAGATAACATCTCTGGCTTATATGTCAGCATAAGAACAATGTTCTAGGTTGTTTTTCAGAGACTTTAAGACAGTTTCTGTCAAAACCACATCATTCCTGCAACCACCTCGAGCCCCCACCATTCCCTCCAACAGCAATGCCATCTCAAAGCCTTGACCTTCTTTCTGCCAAAATAAATCTGCTCTTCAAGTCTCATATCAAATGCTCTCTTTCCCAAGATATAGACTTTTCTTGAGCTTCCCAAATAGATGTGTGTTCTCTCATTCTCATTCAGAGGGGGAAATCAGAGTTCAGAAACAATCAATACCTAAGTAACAGAAGAGGAGGGGCCGATTTCAGAGCTCATGATTTTCCACTCCTGACCACAAAGATCCAATCTGCTGTATCTCAACCCAACAACACTTCTCCATCAGAGATGATTCTCCTTGTTTGTGACCTGAACAGTATTTTCCTATTCGTAGAGCTTCGAGAGAGCTCCCTGCAGACTCTACCCTCACAAGTGCCCGCGCCACCAGCACTCCGCGCCACACACCTAGACACATTTCACATGGTCTTGCAGATTCGGTTTCTCTTCTCACTGCTTTATTCAGCAAATACTGCCTGGGAATCTTCCACATGCCAGCTACTGCTTCAAACAGTGGAAGTGAAGCGAACGTCCTGGTCTTTGTGGAGCATTTATTCTGAGTGGGAGGAGACAGACAATCATCATAACAGAGAGAATTTTTGCTAGGGAGTGACATGAGTGTCGGGCAGGATGGACATTCTTGGGGATGTGACACTGGAGCAAAGGCCTGGAGGCTTGCCAGCCACAGGAAGAGCAAGCCACAGAGCCATCCAGGTAGGAGTAACCAAAAGAGAGCACCTCGAGTTAGGAAGCACTCAGTCTGTTGGAAGTCGACGTTCTATTTGGAGAGATTGAGGGATTGGATGGTATGAAATGGTGGCAGAACAGCCAGGCAGATTTCCAGTGCAAGAAAGCCCTGTAGTAAATACATCTGTAACGTACTTTTAAGAGAAGGAATGGCCTGGTCTGGTTTCCATTTTGGCTGCTCTGTGGGGACTTGGTGTTTGGGAAGGGATTATTTAGGAAGATAAACATGAAAAACAACGAGGAGGCCAGAAGTCCAAAAAGACGTGGGGCAGCCTGGAGTAAGGAGTAGGTAATGAATATGGAAAGAAGGGAGTAGGTATGGGGTTGAGTTGGGAGGTGGGTCCTAGATGACAAAGAACCACAGGATAAGCTCTCGCAAACGTCCAAGGGTCTGACTCATCGGTGTCCACGGTAAGCCACAAGCCACATATCACTTCCTGAGGTCAGCCCAACATCAGTGCTGACTGGGCCAGGAGGGACCGTTCATCCTTATTCTCAAAACACTCTTCAGAGACTGCCCATCCTCCTTCAACCTCCAAGTTCAAGCATGCCAAGTTGAATCATCCAAATAGTCCAGATGTCAAGGTAGAAAGAGAACCCAAGGTACTCTGTGTCACAACATTGCATTGCCACAATAATCCCATGTGACTGGTGCTGTCACCAGGGAGAGTGTACGAATTTCCCAGTCACTCAACTGTGACATGGTAGATCCACGCTCAAGCCCGGCTCTGACTCCAATGCCTACGTTCCTTGAACCACACCACATACAAAATCCAAAAAGACTTCACTGTAGAGAGAGTGACCTTCACAGTGGCTACAGTGACCATGAGCTGACCACATCCACTCTGGATTCCATTCTTTTACTTCAGTCCCCCCCCACCACCACCCACAGGTTGGTTTTCTGTTTGATTGTTTACCAAAAGTTTCTAGGTAGAAATAGCCTCCCTTATGTAACACAGGTTACTGATACTCCCTGGTCAGGCAACCTGGTATAGAGAGGAAGACACAGTCCCCAGGCACCAGGGGCTCAGAATCTAAGGAGGGAGGCAGACAGAAGCAGGAAAGGCAGGTGGTTTTTCTCTCCTAGGTACTTGAAAGCTCTATGAATGCTCAGGGTAAAAATCTGGCTGGTATTTTCAGGGACTTCATTGCTTTTGTGCCACACTGGCCTCATTATGCAGATAACTTCACAGATTACTTCCATTTTATTATTCTGTAAGAGTACTGTCTAATAAAAAATGTGTCAGTTTAAAAAATGCAAAGTCTCACACAAAGTAGCTCTTTTCTATTTTAAGCCAGCATTGAGAATGTTAGCCTTGCTACTCAGCGCCTCACTCGATGGTTATGACTGATGCTAAGCACAAAGCCAGGAATGGGAGTCATGGAGGAATTGAACGGCTTCTGGAACCAGGCACCATGGGGTGCGTGCTGCCAAAATTACCTCGCTGAACCCACAGGTGTCTGCGTGGAGTAGATAACATTAGGATGCCCATTTTACAGCTGGAGAAATGGAGGCTTAGGGTGGTTAAATTCCTTGCGTAGTTTACTAAGTGAAATGTGGGATGGAATAAGAGCCCAGTGATCAACCACTCTCCGATTCTGCTAAGGCCAGAGTTGGCCTTTAAGGTGGCTCAAGAGTTAGAGATAAGAAACAGGGTTGATGAACATAGCTTTATTTCATCTGGAAGGGAGGAATCTTGTAGGGTGATTATTAAAGCACATTCATGATATTTTTTAATTAGACTGAGACAGATACTCTCCATCTCCTCTGGTGATAGGAGAAAGGGCCTTCACTCTCTGCCTGGCAGGTGAAGGTGCTAAAGAATGCCCAGAAGTGGGCTCTTGCTGGACCCTGGAGAGCTCTGGAGTCTGTTTGCTAAACCAAAAATGCCTCCACATAACATGATTTTTCAGCACATCTGCTTTAAAGTCTTTTTTCTAGCTCTTTCTTTATTGAGAGTATGCCTTATACCTGTGGACCTTGGAGAGAGAGGCAAGGACTTCCCTATCTTTTCACTCCTTGTGCATTTCTTTAGAAAATGCATACAGATAGAGTTTCTAAAAGTTATGGTCTGAGCTGCCTGGAAAGGTTTACTTTCAACCCTGGTAGATACTAAGATGTCTTTTCCAACCAATTGCACATGGTGATTGTGGACGGGGCTGAAATAAAAGAAAAGCCAGGCAAGCTCAAGTGTTCCTGTCAATGGTGGCAGCAGCATAGAGCAGGCTGGAAAGATTTGAGAAGGGATGGCAGGGGTGGGGGTGGGGGGTGTGCAGGCTCCAACAGGGACTCCCAGCCTGGAAACCAAGACAGCATTCCTGATGAAACAAATGACATAATCAGTTTCACCCTGGGAGTCTGCTGAGGAACCCAGAAGGATGCATTTCCCAAGTTGCCACCACCTTGACTGCCCTGAGCCACAGAATAAGGTAGAAGGGGTGGGACACATGGCACTCTCTTCTCCTCACCCCGCACCTTTTTCCTGGCCACAAGGGTAGGTTCTATACCAGCGATTCCTGGGGTGTGCTCACACCTCCTTCTCCCTGCACACCGAGGCCCCCAGGCCTGGATCTGAGATCAGGAAGCTCTGGAGTTGGAGCCACAGCCTGAAAGTCGTTTTCCTTTCTCCCTAGGTTAGAGTTTCTCCAAATGACTCTGCTTCCACATGTTCCATGACCCCACTTACAAGACACAAGGGACATGTGAGTACAGCAAGCCAGACAAGAAGGGTCCTCAGCCTCTGAGGCTAATGGGAACACTTGGAGCCAGTCCTGCAGTGAGCTGGATGCTTTTCCAGCCATGATTCCACACCTGACTGCCTTCTGCCACTGTGTCCAAAGCCTTCATAACAGAGTAGACACCTTTGGTGAGGCAATAGCAGGCCAGCCGGCCCTCCAGACCACATCTTTGAGGAGAATGCCATTCCTGTGACACACCTGGAGCTGAGGCCACTTTCCCCAGCGAGCACATCAGCCACTGCTAAGAGAAAGGGTCGCTCTGCAGTGCTTCCTTCATGAAGCTCTGCAGGGCCCCCAAATTTCAGGCCCTTCCCCCCAAGCAGTCTGAAGAGCAGGTACTACTACCTTCATCGTGCTCCTGTCTTCTGGGGACAAGGCGTCCTGAGCCAAGCTCTGCCCTGGGTAGAGCCTGTCAGTTGCCAGTGCCTCCCTCCCCGGGACACCCATATGACCATGGAGTCAGTATTTGCCTCGAGTCCCCCTCTCCCTCTGTACTTTCACGGTCCTGTACTTCCTCCAGGCTCTCATCCTTGCTTTCCATTCTCCTTTTCCACTGAATTATTTAGACATTAAGAAATAGTAAAATTTACTTGCAGAATTTACTGGTGGGAGAAGAGGCGCCTTCTGCCTTCTCATCTGCCTCTCTTCCCTCTAGCCTCAGGGAAATCTCCCTCTTCCTCTCCTCCCCATCCATCCTCAGTAAACCTGCCCTCCGCCTCCCTGACCTGACTCTCTCTAAATCTGCTCACATGCATCTTTACCATCTCCTTCTCTATGATCGAAAAATGTGCCCATATTTTTGCTATCCTGAAAACTAAAAAACCTCTTACCCACCTTGATTTTACCCCCACTCACAGCGCCCCCAACACACGCCACGCCCCTGGGCAAAGAGTGCAGCGAACTCTGCATCCTTCCTCCAACTTGCTCCTGGGCCAGTACTTTGCCAACTCCATGTCAGCAAGATCCACAGCTGTCCCTGCAGAAAACCCCCTGCCTGTCCCTGCCACTTTGTCACCTCTCCAATGCATGTGCTTTGTAGCCCACCCCCCCTTCTGTGATGGTTCCTCTCGGGGTGCTGCATCTTCCTTAATTTCCCTTCTTTTTAGGACTTCCCCGGGATTAGAGGAAGAGCAGGTACTACCTTGTCCCTCTTCCCTCTCCCAACTAGTGTCTCCCAACTCTGGGGTTTGCATAACACCAACATAACTTCTGCCATAGCCGCACCATCCATTTGATTTAGCATTTTTTAAAATCATTTTTCCTTATATATACTTTCAATGAAAGTTTTATATGACTATTATAAGTAAAAAAAATTAGTATTGCATGCCATCAATGGAAGGTAATAAAAATAAATACAATTAAAACAAAGCAACATTGAATAGTTCTAGCTGGATATTATTGCCACCAAGGACTCCAAGCCTTAACCCTGATCTCTCCTTTTGTTAAGAGGGAAATTCCAAAGAACTGGAGACTAAAGACCAGCAGGAACCGGGCTTTCTCTTTGACAGACTCAAAGTTATTGAAAGAGAAATGAAAACAAAGTAACTTTCGCTATGTGACTCAGTGTTATCTAAGGCCTTGTGTATGAACTGCCTAAAATGATCAACTGCCAAGATAATTTTCCCACTATATACTAGGGAAATCTCACTCCTCCCACCTTTCTTCAAGGGGCTTAATGGTTGTAACCTCTTCATTGATTGACCATATTTCTTAGTTCCATTCCATCTGTCTTTCAAAAATGAAAATATAGACATAAAATTGAAACAAAATAGATAATGAACACCTTCAATGTAAGAACTAGTTCAGAATAGCAGCATTCCACCCAGGCCGGAAGCCCAAATCCACCCAGGCTGGGGCCCTCCATAGGGATAGAGCCTGGACCGTGTCCAGAGCCCACCATCCTCAACAACCCATCAATACCAATGAACATACGATGGCCAACACTAGAGGGCTGCATCTCGGCTGTACCATCCACTCGCACGCTGTTGGTCCACTGCCCCTCATAGGCTGCTGCCATTACTGTTCTCAATAAGAGGGATCCACATTTAGAGAAGTTAAGGAACTTGCCACTTACTTCTTATAAGTGGCAGATTCAGGATTTGCACCCAGTTTGTTGGACTCCAGCGCCCGTGCTCTTAACTCTTATGCTGAGACACAAAGCAATTTTAAACCTCACAAACCTCAAAATAATAGCCTACTGCTCTTAAGCGCAATTAAGACAATGGGTTGACACAACAGGAAAACCATTCAATATGTAATTAAGCATAATTACTGGTGTCCTCTAATTGTTTGAGAAAATAAGTCTTTTGCTCTTGACAAGCTATAATTCTGGTGTGTGCTGAGAAGATTCAAGTCTTCACTTCGATCTGTATACCTCCAGCAAATACACATATTATTCGTCAAATATCATGGTAAGCACTAGGCTGGCTTGAGGATCTTCAATATGTAACAGAATTAAATAAGATAGGCCTTGAAGGGATCTAAGCCATCTTGCCCATCCCTTCTTTTTACAGATGGAGAAAAAAAAATTGCAACTGCTCGAGAACATGCAGGGCTCTGTCTCCTAGCCAAGTGTTCAGGGCACCTCAGGGACTAGACAAGTTGAGTTCAGACTGCCTAAAGCTGGAAACCTGGCTTCAACACTTAGAAGCTATGTGACCTTGGCCAAGTTATTTAACCTCTCTGTGCTCAAGTCAGGATGATAATAACAGTAACAATCTGGTAGTTTTTTATGAGAATTCAATGACTTAGTACATATAAGACACTTGGGACAGTACCTGAGCACAGGGTGTTTACACTTAGTCATTAATACTGCCGCTTCAAATTGTAAACCATACCTTGGCAATGGCCAGGGAAATACTTGAAGGCTCTCATCAAGGCTGCTAAGAACAGTGATAAAGGTGGATTCTCATCTGCTGAGGGATGTCAGAGGAGATCAGCAACATCTACCACAGAGACATCAAACTATGAAGCAAACTAGAAGGGCACAGCAATCAAAGCTTTGTGCCTTTCTTGACCAATTAAACTCTGCCAGAACAAGCTTCTGCATCAGTAGCCATGCTCCTATGGGTAGACTTGTTGATTTAGATACTCATGCTTCCAGAAGAGCATATCAAAGAAACATTGATTGAACCAAATATATTTTGCATCTTGTGCAAAAAGCACCAGGTGTTGTAGGATAGAAAAAAAAAAAAGTTCTGGGTAGGACTACCTTGCAAGCTTTGGAAAACACCTCAAACTCTGCCCCTCTTCTTTCTTGGACCCCATGGCAGACATCATTCTTCAATCACCACACAGTTGCCCACAGAGCCCAAATGTAGCTCCAGTCCAGGCTTACAATTCTCAACTCCTTGCCTCATGAAGCCACCGTCAGTGCACATGTTGAATTGCTGGGATGAAAGGTCTAAGCAGGCAACCAGAGAATGAAATATGGTACTAAAACAGCAGCATCCAAGAGTTATTTTTACTTAGGTTCTTTTGGCAAGACATTTGAGTTTAAAACATCTAAGGACACAATACATAATGCACCTTGTGTGGAGACAAAAGGTCCAAAGGTCCCAGGTGTAATTCACATAAGCAATCTTGCTGGAGTACACAGAGTGACAAAACATTCTTGTTCTCCCCAAATAAAAATTAGCAGCATCCTTATTTGAAAAACAAGATGAGAAATAACAGGGACCACGTACAAGGTACTGGAAAAATATGTTCCTGGCACAGTGAGGCTGTCTTGCCCTTGGCCCCTACAGGGGACATTCAGGGGGAGAAGCAGGGACTCAGAAATACAGACACACCAGAGAGGGAAAATCTGAAACGTAAGTAGCACTTAGGCTGGGGGTTCCATCACAAAAGGAGCTGCCCAGTCAGTGTCTAGAAAGGAGGCATTCAAAGAAGAGGAAGGAGAGAGTTTCCGGCCTGTCCTGAGCCCAGTCCTATTAGATCCCAATCCAGCACTCCAGAAACCACGTGTGCTTCCTGAAGAGGTCTCCCCCATGCACAGCTCACTCTCTGGAGAGCGAAGTCAAAAATGGTGTTTGAAAAGCAAACTTAACATTTGCTGCAAGTTTTCTGGCCCCGACCAAGGACACTGACCTTTTCAGAAAAGGCTATAACTGCAAACATGTCTCACATAGGCCATCTTCCAGATTCCTTAAGAGACAGCAAACATTGTTTCCTCTAAAATGTCAAAGAGATCAAGGTCTTGCAGGGAAAGGAGTTAGGAAGGCGCAGGCGCACGCACTGCGAGCGGAGCGCTATGGGGAGAACCGCCGCTAGGGTGCGCTCTACATGGGGTGGCACTTTTGCCCAGTCGGCCACCAGAGCACTGCTGAGAGGAAGCTGCTTAAAATCATAACGGGGTAAATAGCCTCTCATAAAGAATAATTAAGACCACCTCATGTCTCGGTTTTAAACCTCTTTAGTTCTGTTTCAATGTGTGGGGTTTTTTTTCTATTTTCTTGAATGAGAAATAGATCTACATGGTTCAAAATCAAAAGGCAAGTATAAAAGTGAGAAGGCTCCCCACATCTGCACTGTTTCCACACCTGCCAGCTCAGTGCTGCTACTGATTCCTCCTATCTTCCCTGAGTTCTCCTGCATATAGAAGCAGTCAAAAAAATAATCCTTAATTTTTCCAATTTATGCCATATAAGGGAGCATGTGACATATACTGCCTCTGCCTTGCTTTTTTCACTTTATGTATCTTGAAGGTCTTTGCACGTTTAAGTGGGTTCCTCATCTGTGAACTACCAATCTCAGATCAAAAATACAGTTTTTTCTTAATTGTGTTTGTATTACAATAGTTTAGATCTTAAACACCCCCAAAAGTCCATGTGTTAAAGGCTTGGACCCCAGCTAGGTGATATTAGAAGGTGGTAGAAATATTAAGAGGTGGGACCTAGTGGAAGGTTTTTAGGTCATTAAGTGCCTGCCCTCCAAGGGGATAGTGGGATGTCAGCTCTTCTCTCTTTTGCTTCTTGACATGAGATGAATGGGCTTCCTCCACATTTGCTTCCACCTTGCCACAGACCCAAAGGCAACTGGGCCAACAGACTGTGGACTGAAACTGTTAAAACTATGAGCCAAAATAAACCTTTTCTCTTTTTAAGATGATTATCTCAGGTGTTTTGTTATAATAATGGAAAACTAACACATGTACAGACTTTTTTTTGTCATTACTGCCTAAACAAAACAGTGTACAACTATTTACATAGCATTTGCATTGTGTTAAGTATTACAGGTAATCTAGAGATAATTTAAAGTATACAGGAGGGGCCAAGCATAGTAGTGCATGCCTGTAATCCCAGCACCTCAGGAAGCTTAGGAGGAGGATCACAAGTTCAAAGTCTGTCTCAGCAACTTAGCAAGGCCCTTAGAAACTTAGCAAGACCCTATCTCAAGATGAAAAATAAGAAAGACTGGAGATGTGGCTCAGGGTTTAAGCACCCCAGGTTAAATCCCTGGTACCAAAAATAAATAAAGTATACAGGAGAAGCTAAGGGTGTTGCTCAGTAATAAAGCACATACTCAGCATGTACATTTAACTTCATGTTTAATCCCCAGAACCAATAACAATAATAATAATGAAGTATTTGGGAGAATCGTATAGGTTATATGCAAATGCTATACCATTTTATATAAGAAACTGAAGCATCCTCAGATTTTGGTACCTGTAGTGGGTGGTCCTGGAACAAATCCCCCAAAGATTCTGAAGGAAGACTATGTTGATACAATGAGAGCTTTCTTATATTGTTTTTCTAAATTTACATACAATGCGAAGATCTGAATTATTTCACCAGATGATTTTGACTATAACATACCCTTGGATAACAACCACACAATACAAAGCATTCCTTGCTAGTCAGTCCGTCTCGGCTGATTTCTGTCACCATAGGCCAATGTGGGGGTTTTGCTTTTAATAATGATATAAAGATATCCTGTTCCTGCAATGAATGTTCCTGGGATATTTCACCCTTGCATGAAGAATCCTCCTTGCCTAGCCCCACCTGCCCTCTTTCACACCAGAGTCCTCTTTGTAGTCACGCCTTTACTTGACCTTCAACATGGAGCCATAATAACCTTTGAAATGATCTTTCTCCCCCATTCTGGAAGCTTGAGCTCCATTTCTTGGTCACCAATGCACCTCTAGTATCTACTGAGAAAGCACCAATTAAATATTTGTCAAATCCTTTCCCAAAGACAGTTTGTAATTAAAAAGTAAAAAAGTGTTGATTACCTGACCCCTGTTGCTATGGAAATGACCAAATGCAAACTTCATTTCACAATGAACTGTCACAAAGGAGACAGGACGCTTGTAAAGAGGCAAAGGAAGGTAGCTGAGATGGCAAAGAGCCATTCTCAAGGTTCACTCTCGGACAGGGAAGGGAAGGAGTATGTCAGTTGTCTGCTTCTACTGATAAAAGGAGAAGATGAGGAACATTTTAAAGAGTCAGTTTCCAAGGTTCTGGGGGGTGGGGGAGAAATATGTATATATCAGAGACTTTTCTTGGGTTAAGCATGAAACTGTCACAATAAGGCATTCCCTGCATGAGCAGATCACTAGCCTGTAAGCTCTAAATAAAAATGGTGAGGCAAGGCAGGTTACTGAACAAAGAGTGTCCACAGTGATTTGGGTTTGAGAATGAGAGGAAATAAATTATCAAGAAAATCATCTGCTCCAAGGTCCGAAAAGTAGAAGGCCCTGGCAAAACAGAGACATCTTTGGGGAATACTAAAAATAAGCTGCATAGAAGGTAAATGGAGAAAGAAAGAAAAAAAAATCACAATATCAGCAGAATCGCTTTCCAAGGAACAAATCAGGTACCTGAAGAGCAGAAAAAATGGTTCGATAAAGCTGAGCGAGCAGCCTGATTCTGGGGCAGCTGCAAACCTTAATTGTCTCTGCACTGGTGTGGGCCAAGTTGGAAGTAGTGCAGGGGGACAATTACCCCACTCGTTTTCCAGGAGATCTGAAATCATCCTCCTGCCTCCATGGTCCAGGAACCTCCTGTGTTCAGCTGTCAAAGCAGGAGCTGTACCTGAGGGTCACGGGGAGCAGAGAAGACCCGACCACAAGGAATTCTAGAGGAAGAAGTTCCCATCATTTGGATGAGGCACTCTGCTGAACCTGCTTTTGGGGAGTCTATAGGTAAGCAGGTTGTATTAATTATCTAGTTTTTCCTTATGCCAAACACATGCACATCTAGAATAGTCTCATTCAAGAGAAAAAATAAGTCCTTTCATAATTTGCTTTATTTCACCTGGGTTCCCATTTTTTTTTTTTTTTTTTTTTTTTTTTTTTTTTGCTTACCCAAAAGCCAAAACTATCAAGGGAATTTAACAGTAAAACAGCAAATAGTTTTGGAACCTATATAAAATCTAAAGGAAACATCAAGAGACACTTTACATGCTCTGTCATTGAAGCTTTTTTAAAAATATTTTTTCAGTTGTCAAGGTACCTTTATTTTATTTATATGTGGTGCTAAGAATCAAACCCAGTGCCTCACACATGCTAGGCAAGTGCTCTACCACTGAGCCACAACCCCAGCCCTCACTGAAGCTTTTTTTTTTTTAATTAAAAGGTCTTCTCTATCAAAAAAAAAAATACATAGGTCAATAATTATTATTTCTAAAAACGTAGTATTTAACTAATATTTTATATTTCAAGTACTTAATACAATTCTTTTATTTTATAAGCAGGAATTGTATACATAATGCCCCCCACCGCCACATAAAAAGTTGTTAATGCAAAAATGGGCCCTTCAAAATAATACTTTTTCTCTCATATTCATTTCTAGTAAATATACATGTGTTTGCTTTGTAAAAAAATTAAATGATACAAAGTGGTGGGGTGACATATTTGTTTCCTATTGCTGCTGTAACAATCTACCACAAGTTTAGGTTACTATAACAAAACAAACTTATTATCTTTAGTTATGGAGATCTAAAGTCTGACGTGGGTCCTGCTGTACTAATACCAAGGTATCAGCAGAACATCTTTCCTTCCTGGAGGCTCTAGATGAGAGGACATTTCTTGCCTCTGACAGTTTCCAGAAGCTGCCTGCAACCCTTGGCTCATGTCCCCTTTCATCTTAAAAGCAATAATGGCCTGTCAAGTCTTCCTCATGGTGCCATTTATCTGGTTCTAACTCTTCTGCCTCCCATGTTCCCATTGCACTGGGCCCATGTGAACAATCCAAGATAATTTCTTTATTTGAAGGTCAACTAATTTACAACTTTAGTTCCGTGCACCAACTTCATTCCTGCCAGTCCTGTAACGTAACATACGCAGGTTCTAGGATTAGGAAATGGATGTATGTGGGCACCATTATTCTGCCTACCACAGAGGGGATGGGAACTGTGTGGCACAAAATGTTCAGTTCAAGGCCCTATGACTTTGTGCATCTGATAAATGGCTGGGTGGGAACATTCAAGGTGAGCCAGCTCATTTGACTCTAGGAGGATTGGCAAACTTTGATTTTTTCAGACTGAGAAGATCTGCTCAATCTCGGACTTTATATCTACTATCCAGATGCCTGCAGGATTCCATTCCTAGGCCAACTAAACTAGACACCTGATGGGAAAAGCAAGGAGAGAGGCTGAGTTGCACTCAGCATCTATACGCACAAGGTACCACAGTCCATGTCTGATGGAGGGACACATTGTGCACCCATCTTACTGACTCAAACCCCAGACTTTCCTCACCAGCTTAGGTCACCTCTCCTTGGAGCACACAGAGGGCTGATGACTAAGTGATTACTAAGCTAAGATGAACAATTGGTCATCCCTAAAAAAAAAAAAAAAAAAATGCACTGGTTGATCTAAAATAATTTTGAGCCTCAGGCTCTGTGGCTCAATATTAATTTATTATATATATTACACATAAATGTATTTGAAATGTAAGCTTTGGCTGAAATTAGCCCACACTCTTATGAAATGAAAATAATAGCTATAGGGTTATAATAGTGATTCAATCACTCTACAGCCTTGTGATTAGGAAAACACCAGGAAACAGACTCCCAAGGAAAGAAGTCTCTTATTTCTTTTCTTTTCAAGGCAATTTAAGTAAATTATAGACATTTTCCTTTCAGAGCTAAGAACTATCAATAGAATTTTAAGTGTGTTTCATTTATACTAATGTCTTCAATTTAGAACTTCTTGGACCCTTCTTTCTTTATGGTTCCAGCTTTCAGTTCAAATTAAAATAATTTTATGAGACTACTAAGTTCCAAATCAAGAGAAGGGTGTTTTGTGTGTGGCTTCTACATTTTGGTACAAAAGAAAATCATTTCAAAGCAATCATTTTCTGTACTTAATGAATCTCTAATTCCTTTCCTTTTGACTCTATCAACTGAATAGCTAAATAGGAGGTAAAAGGATTTTGGATGTTCAATGAAAAACAATTTTCATTCTTTGGAAAATAAAATCACTTTGCAAAATCTGCCCTAACCCTAAAGGTATTTCACGCTCATTAAACCCTGCATACTGTTCACTCACTTGTCAGTGATATTGCCTCTGTTGTGTGTGTGTTTCCCACGTGTCTGGTATTTTTCTCTCTCCTACTAGACAGTGAGTTGTTTGAGGGTAAATAAGTTAGTCAGCTTTCTGTTACTATAACAAACACCTAAGAAAATCGGTTTATAAAGACAAAGGTGTTATTTTGGCTTAGGGTTCTGGAAGTTTCAGCCCATGATTAATTGGCCATGTTGCTTTTGGACCCATAGTAGCAACATGTGGCAAACCTCATGGTCAGAAAGCAAAAGAGAAAGGAAGAGACCACGCTCTTATTCAAGAGCACATTTGCAATGACCTAAAACTTCCCACTAAGACTAACATCCTAAAGATTCCACCACTTCCCAATAACACCAAGCTGGGGACCAACTCTTTCTTTAGCACATGGACCTATGGGGGGTCTTTCAGATCCAGACTATATCAATGAGACAAATGAACTGCGCTCCCCAACGAATGCCTGTATTTGCAATGAATTAACTTCTCAGAAACAATATGTAGGCAGCAACTTTAGTCCTCAAGTAAGACAAATGATAGATGAAAAGGTAATGAGACTAAAAACAGTCATAAGAGTGAGAATGTAGGTGCTGCAAGAAATACTCTTTTAGTCATTCATTCATTCCTTCATGTGCCCACTGTGAATCACATGCTGAGGATATGAAAAAGATTTAATCAGCCCAGTACAATGGCACACACCTACAATCCCAGTGATTTGTTTTGGGGAGGTTTTTGTTGTTGTTTGTTTGTTTGTTTGTTTTTGTGGTGCTTGGGATTGAACCCAGAGCCTTGTGCATGCGAGGCAAGTACTTACCAACTGAGCTATATACCCAGCCCTATAATCCCAGAGATTTGGGACGCTGAGGCAGGAGGATCACAAGTTCCAGGCCACCCTAAGCAACTTAGTGAGAGTCTGTCTCAAAATAAAAAAAATAAAAAGGTGTGGGGATGTAGCTTAGTGGTAAAGCACTCCTGAGTTCAATCCCCAGTGAAAGAAAGGAAGGAAGGGGAATGGAGGGAGGGAAAGAACAGAATCCAACACTTACCAGAGAGGAGCTCACACACTAAGTGGAATAATTCCAAGAAGGGAGGGACCAAAGACAAAAGGAAATATTTCACCCAGAGTTTCTAGGTAAGAATGAATTTCACAAGGCACACATTGATGGAAATGGCACTCTAAGAAGAGGGAACCTTATCAACAAAGGCTTAAATGAGTGAGTTTGGGATACAGTGTATGATTAGGTTTGAGAAAGGCAGAAGCCTCCAAAGCAATAGTATAATCAAGGCAATCAAGGCAAAAGGCAGATGGGAACAGGGCTGGAAAGCAGGGGAGAAAAGCTTCGCTGAATCACAAAAGTTGACTTGAGAGCTCATTTGAGTGAGTAAAGAAGGGTCATTTAAAATTTTTGTGCGAAGAATTGCCATGATCTGAACACTGCTTTAGAAAAAAGATTTTAGCTACAGTGTTACAAAGAGAGTGGAAATGAAGCAGGGAAATGTTTCCCAAAACTATTGCAACTCAAGCAAAAATCAATCAAGGTCTTCAAGACCCATGTGTGGATTAAAAACAAAACCAAAAAACTAGGTAGATGGTACTTTCTTACCTTTGCAGTGTACATCTAATGCAACCTACTGCAAATATTTTAAGAACAAAAACAACCCAAAGGACTTAAAATCAGCACACTACAGTGGTGTAGCCACATCAATGTTTATAGCAGTTCAATTCACAATAGCTAAACTATGCAACAAACCTAAATGCCCTTCAATAGATGAATGGATAAACTAAATGGGGTATATATATATACACAATGGTATACTACTCAGCCTTAAATAATGAAGTTATGGAAATGCAGATAAATGGATGGAGCTGGAGAACATTATGCTAAGCGAAATAAGCCAATCCCAAAAAAACAAAGGCCAAATGTTTTCTCTGATATTTGGACGCTAATCCATAATGGGGGTGAAGCTAGGGAAGAATGAAGGAACTCTGGATTGAGCAGAGGGGAATGAGGGAGGGGAAGGGGGGTGGGGGTGGAAAGGATGGTGGAATGAGACTGACATTATTACTCTATGTACAAGTATGATTGCACGAACAGTGTGACTCTGAATCATGTACAGCCAGAGGAATGAGAAGTTGTGCTCCCTTTGTTTACAATGAGTTGAAATTCATTCTGCTGTCATGTGTAACCAATTGGAACAAAAAAATATTTTAAAGTAACAATTATTATTTTTTATATATATTTTTTAGTTGTAGTTGGACACAATGTTTTCATTTGATTTATTTTAATGTGGTGCTGAGGATCGAACCTAGGGCCTCACAAGTGCTAGGCGAGTGCTCTACAGCTGAGCCACAACTCCAGTCCCTGGAACAAATATTTTTAAAACAATAAAGAACAAAAACAAGACAAGAACTCCTACTATGCCTGTTTTTATCTTACATTGTCCTAGACATCATATCCAATGTAGCAAGACAAGAAAAGAGAAATTAAAGGGTGCATTCTAGATATCTTTTAAAATCTACTGATAATTTTTTTGGAAGACAGCTTAGCAATGTGCTTGAACACAAACAGATGGCCTTAGAAATTCACAAGCAAAAATAAATTTTTCTGGTTTTAAGGCTCAGAAGAACCCACAGCAAACACATTTTTACAAGAAATGTATCATAATCCTTTCTTTGAGGACAGGTCCACGTACACCCAAACATTCAGAAGCTGCCAAAGAGGTGCCCTAGCAAATGCACCAAATGCTGAGGAATGACACTGTGTTCTAGAGAAGAGCCTGAACAGCCTTTCAGATGGAAATGACAGAGAAACCAATTCTGACTTCATATCTAATTTGAGATCAATGCAATGACAAACAACAGAGAAGGGAGGAAAATGTGTAGCCCAGATTGACAACTACCTTCTCCTATAGTAGTTTCCAAACTCATCAGGTTGCTAATGGGAAACAATAGAGTTAAAAATATTTATTTTATTTACTGCAGGATTGCTGGTTCATAGGAGAGGTTTCCAAGAGAGAGAGAATGTGGGCAACACTTCCCACATGTGATTGGCAATCATATCAAATTCTTTTATTAAGTAATATCTCAAAGAACTCTGATTTACAAAATACTGTGAACCTGACATTCTCAACTCAGTAGGAAGCAAAATTTGGGTGCAATATAGCAAACAGTTAAAAGCAAAGATGCTGGAGCCACACCGCCTGGGTTTCAATCCAATCCACAACTTCTTCCTGCATGAATTTGGGCAACTTACGTAACTTCTCCATGTCCCATTTTCCTCTTCTTCAGAATAAAAAGGAGAGAATAACGATGGCATTTAGCTCACAGGGTTAAACTGAACACTGAAATAAATGGAGGAATATATGCAATGCAAAGCGCTTAAGTGAATGTAGTCAGTACTCTGTTAGAATTACAATATTTTGCAAGCAAGCAGGAAAGACTAGAACCTCATTGAACTAAGAAAATTACTATTCATGAAATGATCCATATAAGTCTGTGACAAGAGCAATAGTACATGCATCATCTGCATTCTGCTACTAGAGATGCTATGTTTTTTTAATGTATTTATTTTTTTAGTTGTAGTTGGACACAATACCTTTATTTCACTTATTTATTTTTATGTGGTGCTGAGGATGGAACCCAGGGTCTCGCACATGCAAATAGATTGCTCTACCACTGAGCCACAACCCCAGCCCTAGAGATGCTATGTTAATTGGTATTTATACAGAATACACTGATAACCTCGAGTTGTGTTTGGGACAGGGTGGAGGGAATGGCGGGGGAAGCAATCTCTAATCTTAAAAAGATTGAAGAATTTATTCTAAATACAGTCCTCCTAAGTGTCCAGGCTGAAAATCATTTTCTCTCTAACTTTCAACACTTTCCAGACTAAGTCAGATCTTTTGGAAGGAAATTTAGCTCTAAAGAAATTCTGCCAGCATTAAGCCATCTTAGGGGAGTATATTTTTTACCATCTCTTCCCTCAAAATGATAGAAATGACCAAGAAACATGAAATACTATTGTATACTGTGGAGCCATATTCCAAATTGGACTGTTCTTAGCTGTGATGCAAAACCCTCCCCAGAACAGCCTACACCATCATAAAAGAAAAAAGCTAAATATGATAAAGGTTACGCATTCTTTGCTCTGTCAATTCCTTGAAATCTGGTGATCTATAAACGCAAACCAGTAGCAAGAACAACTTCATGCCCCAACTTTGGGGGTTAAATGAGATACACTAATCCTTTTGGATGCTAAATCAAGCACCCATAACAATTGAAAATCATTCTGGATGGATGAGAACTATATGCTACCTGCGGCAGAATTGTGAAAAGCAAATGTCAATGGTATCTACCTTCATGGGAATCTGCAAAGTGTTTTTGGAAGCCAAAGGAGATGCATCAGTGAAGGAGAAATGTCTCATGGGGGTGTTTCTGAGTCAGCTATAGAGTAACAAGTCACCTAAATCCAATTTAGGTTCCAATAGCCCACTTTCAAGATAGGCCTGCCTAACCACCTTACACACACATTTCAGGAAAGTGGCTCCCATGTTCCTATTTTGCAAATACAGTGTTCATATTGAGCACCTTTTCTCTCCTATAAAATTTCTTACTCCAGCCTTCCTCTTTATTTCCTTCTCGGTGTGTTCCATGAGTTGTATACAGTGAGTAGGTTTTAATTAATCATTTTTTAAAAGCTATGATTTAACCAAAGTTATAGGTATAATTTTCACAAACCAATTCATTTCAAAAAAAAATAACACTTGATGTAGTTAAGGCACCAAAAAGATCCCCGTGTTTGAGTGACTAAACCTATGCAATAGAGAGCAGCATTTTGTATTCAAAGGAAATTCTATAAGAAAGGAAATGTGTCATATCTTCTGCAATAAGACAAGACAAACAACCAGGAAAGGGCGCACAACACTCCTTTCCTCTCTTTTTGCCCCTGGACTGGATTTCGCCTTCATATGGCCTTTTGGAAGATGCTGTCTACCTGACTCAGTTTCTCCTGCCCCAGATTTGTCAGGAACCACAGGGAATGATGAGGATAGGTGGGCTGTTCCAGAACTAAAACTTGCAAGTCCCTGGATACATGCAGCTGTCACAGTGGACAGACAGATGCAAGTGGTGGGAACATGAGGTTAAGGGAGAAATTCTATAAAATGGTCCCACTGTGCTGACCCCCATATGCTTCCTTTTCCAAGAAGCAATTTATCTGTACCTCTGCCTGACTTAATTGGACATGCTATGTCACATTCCTCAGCAAACTACCTGTTATCTGCAGGAGAATGCAGGCCAGAAATAATGTCAACAAAAGTAACCCAAGTTACCCTGAAAGGGAAGACTTTCGTAACCCATTTCACAGACCAAATCCTGGGAGTCAGGGAGATAAGAATAATTCCTCCTAACCATAAAATCCCTAAGAATTTATGGTTAAGAACCCAAATGGAACTGGTCAGCATGGACCAAAGTGACCTAGAGTTGTCATGGCAGTGGGGACTTGAAAGTCTGTCAAGTCAAAAGTCAAGAAGTGGACCTGGCTAGGACTCTCTGGAAACTACTCTGGGATCATCAATAAAACTGGAGTGCAGGAAAGGCATGCTGCTGTCCCTCTCCTGAGAGGGTTCATTCTCTCCCTTGAAAATGTCCCCTTGTCCCCTTTCCCAGCCCTTCTAATAAATTCATTGCCTATTATTCTGAGTGACATATCAGAAATCTTTCTGACTTGATCACAAGAATAGGAGGTTGAAGATAGGGGGAGAGAGGGATTCTTGCTGCCTCAGTTTCCTGGAAGGCCTCAGCCCTATAACAAAAGCAAGAAGTAATCTTTCAGTGTGGAGTTACCACCTCCTAGAAGAAAGATATTCCTGCCATTAACAGTCCAGCACAGCCCCAGGCTATCTAACAAAATGCATTCCAATGGGTGCTGCTGTTAGGATACAGGCCTAACAAAAGTCATTTAACGCAGTTGCAGAAATAACTGTATCTGTGAACACATGAGAAGAGCCCAAGTTAGTCCCAAGTGAAAATCACCATTTGCAATCAACTCTTCAACCAGCTGGATATTGGGATTGGGGGCCTCCCTGCACCCAAGTCCTTTCTTCCTCTATAAAACTCAGAAGAATCTATCCCTCCAGCCTGACCTTGGGAGTACCCACTGGCAGCAATGTTCTAAATTAAATATTTAGGAAATACTTATACAATTCACTTCAAATCCAGATGAATCAAAGGACAGCCAGGAAAAAAAAAAAAATCCCTATGGTAACTGAATCTTAGACCACTACTCTACAAACCACCTTTTCAAATGACTCATGTCCCCTTTACTTCAAAAAATGGGTTCACTACCAAATGGGACATTCATACATCCCTGGAGAATGTAGGAATTAGTACACCCTTTATGGAAAGCAATAGGATAATATTTAATAGGATCACATTAAAATATTCACAGCATTGGGCCCCGTAAATCTGCTTCTGGAGAATTTATCCTCTAGAAATAACTCAACAAAAGAAAACAGCTCTGTGCATGTAGACGGTCACTCATCTACACCACCCAGTAAAAGGGAGATGGAGATACAAATGACCACCAGGAAGCCTCGTTAGCAAACTGTTCTCTGTTCACCCAGTAGACATATAAGGAGTCATTGTGAGGTAGAACTATGAAGATATTACATAACATGCAAAACTGTCCATGCAGTAAATGGTGGGGGGGGGGGGAGAGAAAGAGGCAGAACTGTATATGATGCACATTTTTAAAACCATTAAGTACCAACCTAGAGAGGAAGGAAACACAGTGGGGGAGAAAAAAAAAAGGATGGTGGAGGGCGGTGAGATTAGGTTCGCTTTGGTGCTGCAGTGCTTTCATGTTATCGTAGCTGGTTTTGCCATTTACAAAGGAGGAAAAAAATCAATTCTGCGCCAACGGACAACAGGGATGTGAATAAGGGCGGGGAGGAGAGCTTTTTCAGCACCGACTCAAATGCCTCCAAAGAGCGGTGTGGCCTTCACCTGCGAGACGATCTCTTCCACGCAGAGACACCAGGACAAAGAGGCACCTGCGAGCGACCAAGGCCGTTTCCTTGGTTTCCCACTCCGCAGATCCGACCGACCCCCTCCCTCCACCGGGCCTCCCAATGGGCACTTTCTGTCCCGCAGGGCGGAGGGACCTCATTAGAAAGCGCTGGGACTAAAGGGAAATGCATTTCCAGCACAAGAGGCTTCGTCATTCCTAGCATTAGCGACAGAATGGTGACAGAAGGTAGGTGGCAGATTTGCAATCACTGCGGCGCTTCTTGCCTGGAAATTGAAAACAGCCCTCCCGGGGAGGCGACACCGAGGAGCTGCCGCGGCACCCGGAGGGGCGAGACCCGCGACCTGGAAGCCCCACGTACGCCGGCTGATGGCGAGACCCAGGCACCTTTTTGGTGTTCTCCAGGTCACCCACGTCACCCACTGCAAACACAACGTAAACCCGCGGTCCCAAATGGCTTGCCCTTAATTAGAGGGCGCCCGACCGTGCGGTTCCTCCCAGGTGTGCTCGGTGGTGACCGCGGTACCTGCTGGAGGTGACAGGTAAGGAAAGGGCCAGCTGGGCTCCGGCACACGTCCCTTCTCAACAGTCCTCAAAACTGAAATATGTAAAGCAGCTCTGTAGAACTGCAAAGTATCTAAAGCAGATTTTACCTTTGTAAAGTGGATTCCTACCCCAACTTCAAGGTTAAGAACCAAATGGTCCTGCCTAACGCCTCCCAGAAGAGTTGTCCCTTTCTGTAACTCCAATAAGGCTTTGCTTCCATTCCACTTTAAAGGATTTTTGCTAATTATTATTACTCTTCCTTCATATTGATGGCAGGGATCTTTCGTGCCTTAAGCACCCTAGCAAATCCACAGGGCTTAGAACTAAGCTTGTTAGACAGTAGGCCTCCATTATACAGAAGTGTAATTCAAATTAATAAATGCAAAATCAGAACACGGCATCTATATTTTAGAACAGTGCTATCCAAGAGAAATATAATGGCGCCATAAATGCAAGCCACACATTACAATTTTAAATTTTCTACTAGTCACATTTTTAAAAAAAAAATAGCAAAGAGGATGTAAAATTCATTTTATGAATATTAATTAACTCAAAAATATCCCAATATTATAATTTCAATATATATAAATATTAAGAGTATGAGTATTTGACATTCTTTTTGTTTGAGTCAAGTCTTCAAAATCTGGTGTACGTTTTACATCGTTCAAACATCCCAATTTGAACTACACGCATTGCAAATACTCAGTAGGCAAATGTGACTGGTGGCCATCAGATTGAACAACTAGAGGAAGCTCCAAAACCTTGACAGTGCATAAAATACCCCTTTCAAAAAGGAAACCATTGTTGTAGTAATAATGAGCTCATTTAAGGTAAAGTTTTCCATTAATCCATATTATCCCTTTATACTTCTTTTTAATAGAACTAAGGAAGGAAGTATCAAATAAGTGTGTGTTTTCCCTTTGTAAACTCTTTTGGCTAAATGTTTAGATCACAAAATGCTATTTAAAATAGATACTCAGCCAGGGATGGTGGCTCATGTCCATAATCCCAGCAGCTCAGGAGGCTGAGGCAGGAGTATCACAAGTTCAAAGATAGCCTCAGCAACTTGGCCCTCAGCAATTTAGTGAAACCCTGTCTCAAAATTAAAAAATAAAAAGGGCTAGAGATGTGACTCAGTGGTTAAGTCCCTCTGAGTTCAAACTCTGGTCCCAAAAAATAAAAAGAAATAAACTAAAATAGATCCTCAAGCCAGTCTTTTACCAGGAACCACACTTACTAAGGAAAATTTAACTGCATGGTAAGCAAATGTTGTTACTCGGGGAAATAGTGCTTTGGGTGTTTTTTTTCCCATACTTGTTTGAACACATAATTAGTAGGTTGTATTGTTCTCTTAAATAGTTATTACCAAAGGGCTCAACATTTCCTTTCTAAAGTCTACATTTCACATATGTTACATAAACAAACTGTTAGTACTTAGAAGGATTTCATAGTATCATGATGGAGCTGGGACCTAAGAATGCATCAGCTCCCAAAAGTTAGCGGACTCCTCTGCCCTTCCTGCTGGGAAGGTAAGTTTGCTCCTCACAGGAATAATGACACACAAGGTATCCAAGCATCATCCAGGTAAGGCCCCTGCATCCATCATCTCAATACAGAGCCTGACCAAAGACCCAGATAAGGAGGCTTAGGTGCTCTTTCTATTTTCTGCACCTGGGCATCCCACCATCTTGCAGCCCAGCCTGTCCTGAACTTGAGCTCAGCTCAGATGAGTCTGAATCTATGGACCCAGCCTAATTGATCCACCAGCTGCATGCAGAGAAGAGACGGGAAACAACCCCTGGAGACCAGCCCATAAAGCCAGACTCTGGGGAGGTCAGCTGACCACAGAGGCCAGCCACAGGACGCCTGGACACTTCATTCTGGATCCTACCCATCAGGAACCAGAACCAAGGGAGGTTTCAACAATGACCAATCAGACTAGCTTTTGTCCCTCTCTGTGGGCAGGAGATAGATTTGAAAGGGAAACTGAAGTCCCTTCCCCCATAACTATCCAAAGTTTCTAATGTCAAATGGAGCTGTTATTTACTCAGGTTCCCAGGTAGAAATCAATAATCTCTGAGGAGTAGGGTGCCAGACAGGTCGTTTTTGAGAAAAACTATGATACAATCTCCTCAGAGAATTGAGCAGACTGTTCTGCGTTGCCACAGGAGGCAAAAGGAAAAGCTGGAAATAGAAAAGATCACTCATGAGAGAGACTGGGAAGAGTCCCTGAGATTTGTCAATCCAGAGCGATGTAATGCTTCCAAAATAATATTATTTATCTGTAGCTGTCAACACCATATCCTACAAAGTGTTAAAACATAAATTATTGGGATTTGTTTATTTGTACTTTTTCCTTCAACCCTACCTCCTTTTGAAGGTTATTTTTGTTTTTGGATTTTGTTTTTAAAGAGGAAAGGAGTAAGAAATATGAAAAAAAATCACAAAATTTTTCCCTAAAGTATTCCATTGCACTGAATTCTGTTCTTCCTTCCATGTTTCCCCCTCATCCCTGAGATGTATTTTCCAATATTCAATTCACATCAAGATAGACCTTTGCTACCTGAAAAGGCCGTACAAAAATCACCTAGGCACACCTAAAATAATTGCTCCAAATTCTTTCAGATTGGTAGCTGCTACCTCAGGGTGCATCCTGAGGTTTGAATACAAATGAAATACATCTGCCTGTTTCCCTAAACATTTGCACAAGCTGACTAAGGCCAAGGGAAACAGCAGCAAGGAAGAGCCATAAGGCATGAAGCTCTCAGTAGCCTTCCAGGTGACTCTGCAACGCTGACGTGGGTTGATTAAAAGGATAACTGGGACATGATGCTATTGGGGAGATGGTTGGGGAATCCTGATTAGCCCTGATGGCTCTGTGAGTGTTCCCACTGCCACAGCCACTACACAGAGGAGTCCATCAAGAGAAAGCCGCCTCCTGTTGTTTCAAGGTTAATGTGCATGAGCATTTCCTTCTCCTCACTGGAAATCAATAGTACCTGGCATTCAGGTTTGAACAAACCCACTGCAAGAGGAAATTTGTGAGGCAATGGGGACTTGTCAGTAAGGAATTATTGTTAATATTTTAGTTATGATAATGTTTGTGGTTATGTTTAAAAATAGAGTCCTGACGTTTTAGAAATACATATTGAAGTGTTTTGGAACAAATGATGTGATATGTGAGATTTTTGCCTCGAAGAACTCTAATGAGTTTGGGGGAAAGAAAGGAGAATAGGAAAAGTTAGGCTGCCCATTTGCTGATCATAGCTAAGACTAGTTGATAGGTACATGGGGTACATTTTGTTATTCTTTCCACTTTGTGGTACATTTCAAATTTTATATTACTTCTAAAGAGTACCCAGACACCTAGGCGAGAGGAAAACAGCAGCTCTCTCTCTCTCTGTCTCAGAGAGTATTTTATCCCTCAGTTCCTCACTGCCCAGATGATTTAATGTCAGCATTGAGAAGAAAGGGTGCATCCACACTATTTTTCTTTAAAACTACAGTCTTGGCCTCTATTTCTGTCAGCCTCAAGAGAGAAATTTAGCTTTTGATCACCTCCAAGAAACAGCATCCTTTGGGATATTGAAACTGACAAGAGACAGCTTACAAAATCTTATGGTTTACATTAAAAGTCTGAAGGCATCGCCGTGTTCAGGATCTAGGGGTTAACAGTGCATGACAAAGCACACGCTCTTGGTAAGAATTTAATTTAGCACAGCAATGGATGCCTTAAGAGACAAACTGGCAGTGATTCCACAGAGTGAGCAGAGAAGTGCGACTATAAAACAGAGGACAATTCCCCATCTCTAAGTTGCTCCCTCTCAAAACTGGGGATGCCTTAAAATCGTCTATAACCATTTTCCCAGCAATTTGAAGTCTAGAAATATATTCTAAGAAAAAACTGGGAAATGTACAAAAAGGGGTGGTGCACTTATGTTAATCACAGGAAAAAAAATACAGAAAAAACTGTTTTCCCTCGGTGGGAAACAGTTAACTAACGTCTTGATTAGACATATAATGAAATTATAAGAAATCTTTAAAAATGTTGTCTGAAATATAAACCTTTAGTAACATGAATTTTAGAATTTATAAACTCATATATGTTTTAAAACAAAATATGTGTGGTAAGAATAGCAAAGAGCTGTTATTATAATAAAATATTAGCAGTGGTATTTTCTGGTTGGTGATATCACATGTTTTTATTTTCTTCTTCATGGTTTTCTACCTAGTCTAAATTCCTTTATTTTCCCACCAATGAGTTTGCAATATATTAGGACACACAGCCCCACCCCACCCAAGAAAAAGCTTCTTTGCTTCTTTTGTGTGTGTGTGTGTGTGTGTGTGTGTGTGTGTTGTTAGGGATTGAACCCAGGGCTTTGGGCATGCAAGGCAAACACTCTACCAACTGAGCTATCCCCAACCCATAAAAGTTATTGTCTAAAGACAATAACAACAAAACCATAAAGACCCTTAAAGTAGGAAAGACCAGTTGCCAGAGCAGACAGAGGTCAAGGTGGAGAACCAAGCAAATAACCTCAGGCTAGGCAGCCAGAGGGGCAGCACTCTCATTTCTTTCCAAAGACATCTTGTGCTGAGTGAGTGCCCTTCCAGGCACTCACTGTTCATAAATGGGACACAATTTCTTGCCCTCAAGGGGTTTTCAGCCTAAATGAAGAAAAGGACACATTTATCCAAATAAAGGAAATGCATTACTGGGGGGAGTACAGGGGAAGGGCTGACCACTCACTGGCAGGAGGTGGGGTGGAAAGGACTACAGGTCAGGAAAAGACTTAGAGGAGGTGCTGAGGGAGGAGATGGATGAGTAACCCAGGCACAGGAGCCTGGTATGAGCAGCTGGGGGAAGGGGGCAGGCAATGAACATCCTAATCTTTCGGGGGGGGGGGGGGGGGTGGAACAGAAGCACAGATAAGAAGACATGGGGTAAGGCTAGGTTGGCCTGGAGTACCAAAGGCCTAGAAGACCCCACAGAAGCATCTGGGGGTACCAGGAAAATGAGGGAGGGTCTGGACCATCCCAAGATGAGTCAATCTGACAATATGCAGAGAACTAGCCATAGGTGGGTCTTACATTTTCTGAAGGCTTCCTGTGGACCAGCCACTATGCTCAACACTCTGTGCAGTTAGCTGTTTAAACATCGCAATACCCTAGAGGGAGACTGCTGTTATCCCAATTTTACAGATGCAGAAACTGATACTTAGTGTGGTTTAAGAATTTTCCCTAGTTCATAGAGCTAAGAAACAGCAGAGCTAAGAGTTCATGATGGACTATCTAACTCATCCCAGGTTTGGTGCTGGAGAGATGCTAAGATGGACTCTATTTTCTCCCTGGCTCTCTGTGATTTTTACAAATTCACAACTCAATTCCTCTTAAAAGGAAGTTGGATGATATACATCAAGGATAGAGCTATCTCTGCCAAAAATTAAAATAAAATGAGACTTTATGAAAAAGCCTGGGAGAAATAAGGTGAAACTGAATCAGCTAAGGGGCTTTTTTTCCCCCCAATTCAACAGAAACCATTAGGGAGTAGGTCATTTTGTTTTTGCTTTTTTAATAAGTAGACCCAGGTGAGAAATTTAAGAACCAAAGGGAAATCACAGGTGGGGAGGGATCCAATTTTAAATAGGAGAGAAGAACTGAGAATGCAAAACATTATCATTAAGTTGGGGAGATGTGGGAGATACACCCAGGTGGAGGCAGAGGGAAATCTCCAGTGACACCCACATTATTTAAGAAAATGAAGAAATTAGCATCTATGAAGACTTGATGCCAGGGAGCAAAAATAAGAACCGTAAACCAAGATTAATTTACTAAGCAACTATACAACTATAGTAAAATAGACAAAAACATTTAAAAAAAAAAAAAAGCTATGGCCCAAGAAGCTTCTCTCTTATGTGAGGAACACACACAATTTTATACATGAGCATTGCAAATAAAAGGAACAGCTAATGGAGTCTAAAACTAAACGTAACTAAATGAGCTTTGCCTTCAATGTGGCAAATAAAATTAAAAGAGTGGCTTATTCCAAGCTGGAGAACAGGGTGAATAAAGCCTAAGAAATATCCAGAATGCAAGAAGGATTTCCAGAGGACAGAGTAGGGTTGTAATTTGGGGAGCAAAGCTAATTCTGGAAATGAGGATAATTTATAATTAATTATTATAACAGGAAACATGGGAAATAATTAACCCTTATTGAGCATCTTCTCTGTGTCAGACACGGCTTGACCACTTCATTTATTTCATCCTGATGACCCTGTGAGATAGGTAATTATCTCCATTATAAATATGACAAAAATCAAGGCCCAGAAAAACACTCTTGAAAAAAGCCCCACAGCAAGTTAATGGACCCATACTCAAGACTTTTCCACCTGCTTCTATTTTCCCCTTCATTAATATAGCACTGACTGTGTGCTCAATGTGAATACTGCATGGTCACCAGTGATGTGTGCCTGATTATAGCAACTCTATTGGGTTCACTCATTCCAGGATTTGAGGGTATACCTATAGGAAACCACAAATGCATTTACAGGGTATAGAAACATCTCTGAATTTAGGGCACAGAGGAATGAAGGACTGATATATCTTGACACTACTAAATTAGAATGTATGTCAAAGTGACTGACTAAACTATTTAAAACTTTGGCTTAAGATGTTACCGCTTTTAGATGAGAAGGAAAAATGGTACCACCACTTTGGAAAACAGATTGGCAATATCTTATAGAATTAAACATATAGTTACCATATGATTCAACAATCTCACTTCTGGGCATTTACCCAAGAGGAACAAAATTTTATGCTCACACAAAATCTATACACAAAGGTTTATAGTAGCTTTACTCCTAATCACCCCACAATGGAAACAACTCAAATGTCCCTCCACAGGGAAATGGATAAATAAACTGTGGTATGTCTGTATAGTGGAAAACTACTATGTAAAAATAAATAAATAAACAAGTAACACTCAAGTAAATCTCAAAGAATCATTAAGCAAAAGAACCCAGACTCAAAAAAGATACTTCTCAATATATGATTCCATTTTATGACAATCTGGAAAAGGCAAAATTATACAGAAAAGAACACATTTGTGGTTGGGAGAACATAAGGGCTTTTTGGGAGTGGGGGCGGGGGTCAATAGAACTGTTTTGTATCTCAATTATGATGGTGCGTAGTAAGCCCTCAAAGACATCCACACCCTCTAGGCCCCAGAAATGTTAATGGTACATGGTAAAAGGGACTTTGCACATGGAAATACAAAGCAATTAAGGTTGCTCATCACTGACCTTAAGACTATCTCAGATTTTGGGGGGAAGGGGCTCAATGTAAACACATGGGATCTCAAAAATGGAAGAGAAAGGCAGAAGAGTCAGTGACAGGAGAGGTTCAGAGAATGAGGACTCAATCCACAGTTGCTGGCTTTAAAGATTGAGGAAGGGGGTCAGGTGGCTAGGACCCAAGTGTGGCTTCTGGATGCTAAGAACAGCTTTTAGCTAATATTCAGCAGGAAAAGGGATATCAGACCTACAAGGAAGTGAATTCTGCCACCAACCTGAATGAACAATACCTAGATTCTCCCTAGACCCTCTAGAAAAGAACACAACCCTGCCAACACTTGGATTTTGACCTTCTGAGATGCAAAAAAGAGAAGCCAGCTGCCCTACGGACCTATAGAGGCTATGAGATAATAAATTTTGTTATTTTAAGCCCCTAAATGTGTGGTCATTTGTTAGAGCAACAATAAAGCACTACTACAGGAGAATTGCCAAACCCTGGGTATATATCAAAATCATAGAGCTGTACTCTAAAAAAAAATGATATTACTATACACATTTTAAAATTTAATGTTCTTACTTTGAAAGACCTGTAATTACTGTGAACCAAAAGAAAAGTTCTAGGATGTAGCCATATTTCTTTACTTTTTTAGTCCTTAATCTCCAAAATACTAATCAGGCCTGATTTGGTCTCAGTCCCAGGCCCTCCCTTCCCTGTCCATCCTCTGCTGAGAACTAATCTAAGCTTCCTGTGACCAAGGTCACTGTCCTTACCACTGTCCAGTTCAGGGTTGGGTCTAACATTTTGTTGCAGCTCTCAAACAGGTCAGAGCTTAGATTGTCTCAGGAGGAAGCACTAGACATTAGCAAGACTTGGAGTCTCAGGACCGCAAACAAGAGAAAAACCCAACAATAAAAAAACTGAAATGAGAAAGACTACTTCAAAGAACTACTGGGAACTCATCAAGTCAGAGATCTTCCATCAACACAGTCACTTCAAAACCACTAGGCAGAGCCTGAAGTAATGGATGACTCGCCAGGACTTTTAGCAGCTAATAGAGGACTACTCTGAGGAATGCTATAACCCTAATACTTTTCTCTGAAGAGTTGATATGTTACAGAAAGGAGCTCCTTCCCTAATGGCTAGCCCACCCCACCCTCCACTTCTAGCTCACTGTCAGTGCCATTAACTCTCCTAATTTTTAATAAAGCTGAATGCAGTTTTTCCCAATTTTCTTATAACACTTTTAGTATAATGTTATTTTATCAGACCTACTCAGAAGAATGGCATTTCTCTTTAAAACTGTTATAACTACTTCCCACAGCCTACAATCAATCAAAAGTTCCATAAAGTAAGTATGTCAAAGGGAAGATTTCCAGAATCAACAAACAGATCAATAAATATTTAAGTGCCTTCTACGAACAAGGCTCTGAGAAGTACAAAGAAGCACAACATGAGTAATCCTTATCTCTACACATGGCTTACAATGGTCCCAGACCTGCGATCAAAACAAATAATAATCAATAATCGAAGGGGAAAAACTGTAAGATGATATACAAAATAAATACTTCAGGGGTTAAAAGTGGGTGAGATTAAAGGTCAGGGAATAAAAGCTTTTGCATAGGAATGGTGGAGGTGATTCCTCCAAGAAAGGCCATTTTCTTAAAAGAGAAATCTAGAATCTCCACCTACAAAATCTCTCCCTGGGCACTACACTTCCATAACAATTGAACAGGACTTTAAAGAAAAAAGTGAACTTAGGGGAAAAAAATGAACTTAGTTTCAAAAATAAGGAATTTCTGAGGTTCTGAATTCAGACTAATAGCTAACTCCACCAAAATTCATTCTTAACTGGTCTCTCTACTCAGTGAAAATGGGTACATACCTGGATTTCTGAGAACCCTCCTGGGACAGGTTCTAACTGAACCAACTTAGTGTCTATCTACCTGGAGTATAAAACAGAATACAAGCTTCCAGAACTGTCTTTAGATCCATGTTATTAATTAGGAACGGGAAAGTTTCTAGCATGAGCCAATCCAAGTCTCAACACACTGTAGCATCTGGCAATCTTTTGTTCTATACTCTAACTCACCAAAAAAAAAAAAAAAAAAAAAAAAAAAAGCATACAGTAACATTTATAGCAGCACTATCCAGACTAGCCCCAAGTGAAAACTATCCAATTATCTATAAATAATTAATGTTTAAATAAATAGATATATTTGTTTCATGGAATACTACAGAATAAGGATAAATTTGTTGAGAATAATGCTCATCACAATGAACATAAAAGAATATACTATAGAATTTTATGTATATAAAATTTAAAAAAATAAAACTAATCATAAGTCAGAATAGTGGTTACCCTAAGTCAAGGGAAATTAAGGACTGGAAGGAATAATGGACATTAGGGTGCTGAAATGTCTGTTTCTTGGTCTGTAAAGTGGTTATAGGGAGCATTTACTTTGTAAAAAGTCATCAAGCTGTACACTTAGTGATAACCTTTTTCTATATGAATGCTTTATTTCTGGGACTGGGATGTAGCTTAATGGTAGAACACCTGCCTAAGCACAAAGGCCTGGGTTCCATCCCCACCACAATCACCCAAAAAATGAAGACTTTATTTCAACAAAAAGTTTTCCTTTAAAAAAAAAAAAAGAAAAGTGTCCACTTTATTAAAGTATTCTACTAGGATGATCAATACTTGTTTTCCAATTGAAGAGCAACATGTGTATTTGCATCAACAATTTTTGTTTCTATTTCTCATTTATGTGTGAGTCTAATTTAGTCAATACCATGCATATTTATATGGGAAAAAATATATACTCGATGTCATAGTATTAAAAAAAGAAAACTAAAATTAACCATTTCTGCACACACAGATTAAAGACAATGCACTTTGGAATGGGGAAGTAAGGCGGAATGGGAAAAAGGGAGGGGAAGAAGCAGCAGTAGAGAAGATGGTGAGAACTTTAAAGCCTCTGATGGGAAGGTGACAGGGTCACCAGAGCATGCATATTTAAAAAAAAAAATGTTACAAGGCAAGGGGCAGGAACTAGATGTCCCCAGCAACTCCCACTCTATGTGAAATAGAGGATCAGACTGGGCACACTCTCATTGAAAGCTCTAACCATATCACTAACCCATATATGCCATTAACTGTAGAATTTCCTTCTGTCAATAACTGTAGCAAATACATTTTTTCTACAAGTTAACCCTAAGCAGAGAGAAAACCCCTTCTCCTGCCCTCATAGGTCAAGTCTCAAAATGAATGTCCATCCACAAAGCATTTGGAGGTCAGGATTTCCAGGTAGCTTGAAAATGAAGAGGGAAGGGGTATTCAAGAGGAACTGTGCTCTTAGACTAGGTATAAGTTAAAACCTCGATGCCAAAGCCTTGCCAAGGGACCTCTATTGCAGAGAGCGCCCATTTACCGTTACAAGCCAGCACCTGCTAGTCCGGGGGCCTTTCGCAGGACTGCAGCAGACAACCTTGCCAAAGATTCTGGGTAGAGCCTGGACGGGTAAAAGTAGGCCTCTGGAGATTGAGAAAGGCCGGGAGTCTTCCTAAGATACCCTCAGAAAATTGTCACCTGTCAATCACTTGACCTAAATACACTAGTCACTTGGGGGGGATAAGGGGGGGAGGGGGTTAGTTGGAGCATGCTCAGTGATCGGGATGACATCACTTAATCAATGCTAGGGACGGGAAGGCTGCATCAGCAGCCTGGAGCGGGCTGCCAGGAACGTGTCAGCAGGGACCGAGTGTCTCGCATTAACTCGGTCCCTCCCCACGCCTTCCATACAAAGGGGGCACGGTCAGCCACTCACTCTAGGGACAGAGAACCGGGAACGGGAGAAGAGGCTAGGCAGGTTTATTTCGTTTGACATATTCCTTTAAGAACTAAAAATCACTGGTATTCCTCACTACCACCAGCAGCCTGAGCTGCAAAGAGGGAGCGGAGTTGGGGGAGGGGAAATAAGGGAGACTAGGTGATCAAGACAGAAGGGGCTCCAGCAACACACAGTAACAACTTCTTTAGCACAGAGGTGCTATTTGATTGCTCTCTGGACTTCCTCTTCGCACCGACTCCTCTCCACCCAGCGCAACCCACATCAGAGGGTGTGTGGACACCAGGTGTGTGTGCGGGGGAGGGGGGGGGATCGTCCCTGCAGGGAAGGCACACATACAGGGCAGCCTGGAGTGACAGGAAGCAGAAGGAGGCACACCAGGCCTTCCGAGGACATCAAGACCACCAGTGTGCCCCTCCACCCTCCACCTTCAACTCGCAGGGCAAGGTGAAACATCCCGGGCAGCCACGACTACAAGACTGCGGAAGCTCCAAGTCAGCCAAGGCTAGGATTTTTCCTTTTTCTTTCTTTCTTTCTTTTCTTTTATGCTAAGGTCGTGCAAAGAAACAAAATGTTCGCTAAATCGAACTGATGCCTGGAAGCATTTGTGGGTTGCAGAGCTTATACTTTTAAGGGGGGGCCTGGGCACCGGGCTAGAGGGCAATCCGAACACGTTACCCACGCGGAGGCGAGTGTGGGGAACAATAGGCCCACCCGGGCCCCCACCCCGTGAACAATGGCGGATCCGAGCCCTTCCTCGCCCCCCACCCCCACCCCCGCCACCCAGGGCCCGCCTCGCTGTCCCCAGTATCCCCTCCACCAGCCAGAGAAGGAACCATTGGGTGGGGCAAGAGGGGTCTCCCGTGGTGTCCACCCAGGAGGCCAGCCCCGCAGGAATGTCCGAAGGGGCGGCCCGAATTCTCTGCTCCTTTAGGGCGTCTGGGCGCCGGGCTGCGTCGGGAAGAAGGGGAGGCCAGACGCCCAGACCACTTACCCCGATCACCACGGTCTCGTCGCCTTTGAATTTGGGGATGAATTTGTCCCCACGAAGGATCTCCGCCTCGTTGAGGGGCCGGAACCGGCACATCACTTTGATGCTGCATTCGGCTGGATCCGCCATCTCGGCCGGCCGCAGGGAGGGGGCGCGGGGATGGGTGGGGGGTCGGGGCTGGGCACCACAAGCGAGGAGGCCACGAACCGCACCGCCCGCAGCTAGGCCGCCTCCTGCAGCCTCCCACGACGCTTCTCAGCAGGTCATCGCGAACTCGGCCAGCTGGGCAGCTCGGGTCGCTCGGAGACCGGGAAGGTGGGCAACCTATCAGCTTCTCGCCCCGCTGGCTGCAGACCTCCTGCCCTAGGCCTGCCCTGCCGCTGCCCTGCGCCCCCGGCCCACCTGCCCGCGACCACGCGGAGGGCGGACAAGGCGATGCGCAGGGAGCGAGCCTCGCCCGGCTCAGACCTCCCGGGCTCCTGCGCGCTCAGCCATCCTGCATCAGCACCAGCGCGCTCCACCGCCTCCCGGCCCGCCCCTCGGCCCCGCCCTCCCCCTCGGCCCGCCCCAGGAGGGTGACATCAGTGCGAAATCCGCTCGCCCCCGCCTGGGACCTGAGCGCGGCGCATTCCGGGACTTGTAGTCGTTCTATCACTAGGTCGAAGGATGCTTGGGGCTACCTTGCGGGGACAAGATTGTGCCTGGATGCGACTTGAGAGAACTGCAGGTCTGGTCTGGCTGCCCAAACCAAGAATAGGATGGAACTCATATCCAATATTCCAAAATCTCTATAAATAACCAGGTTTTTGCCAACTCTTCACAAAGATGATCCCCAAAAAGAATCACTACTTAAGACAGTATACAACCGAACAGTTACTGAGTATTTTCTCTGTGTTAAAGAGTTTTGTAAGAGGTATGAGGAAGCGGGGCGTGGGGGGAGGGGGCGATGAGATTTGCATGGGTATTTGGAAACCAGTTAGACCTGAAAATGCCTCTTCAGAGAGCAGTTCATAATATATTTTGGCTCAGGGGCTCCTTTAATAGCTGGTGAAAGTTAGAGACCTTTGCCAAAGTAAATAATAATAATAATAATAATAAACCTATGCACATTCCACAGATTTAACAGACTATTTCGAACAGTTGCAGTACAACTGAAGCCTGCCAATGAATCCCAAGTTTAAAACATCTCTCTATTAATTATTTCAATTTAGTGAACCTCTGCCTAGTGGTTACTAAAAGAGTATAAGCAGAATGTATACAGAATTGTGTCTAAATTTCTATACAGGATATGCCCAGACCCTATGATCAATTTTTTTTCCTACTTTATTTAGCTTTATCTCTTGCCACTTCTTATCATGATGTTTATACTCTGGCAAATACCAAACTACTTGTATCTTCCTGCATTCACCTCTTGCTCTGCTTGCTTATGATATTCTGTTTAGGTCATTTGCTCTCCTGGAGTCACCCATTCCATCTCAATTAGTAAGTATATTAGGGGTTTTATGGGAACCCAACTGGAGCCATTGAGGCAAAGGAAGACCTTATCAGAAGAACACAAATTGATCTCACTTATTCAATAAGTAATTAAACAACTGAACCAGAAGGCAGGGTACTGTCAGGTAGCCTGTTCTCTCAGCATATTGGCCTCACTCTTTCTCACTCAAGACTACTCCTTCACATGTCAAAAAACCCAGCTGCCAGTAGCCAATCCCCCTCTCCCCATACTGGGGATGGAACCCAGCAGCATTCTACCTCTAAGTTCTATTCCCAGTCTTTCTAAGTTGCCCAATATAAAGAGCAAACTGTGCTCTGCTCTGAGTTACGTCACGATATACAGTACAACAGTTTTCAGGCTATGCCTGAACCTTCATTACTCTACTATATAAAGCAGTAGTTTGCCATAAGCTACTCCATTCTGAGTTTAAGTGCTGAGGTAGAATGCCTCTACACCTTGTTTGTATAAGTAAACAACTACCATCTGCCTGGCACAACCAAAAGGCATAATCTGATACTCATGCTAATAAGAATGACCACCTGTGAACTTACCAAATTAATCAGCAGCATGTGGATGTACAGTATATCAAACTCATCAGAAAAACCAGTACCATGAGTTTACTGAACATAGCAGATCACCAAATGATATAAACCCCTAACTCAAGACCTATAAAAGGGGTATCACCCTAAGACTGAACATGGTAGCGCCCTGACCCTGTCACATGGTCACTCCTTACCAGCCTTGCCCAGGAAAACTGCCACAGTGGCAAACTTCCAAATCTCTGTCCTCAGGCTTTAGCAGAGTGCAATTTCTCCTGCCCTTTATGACCACAGTCAAAATTGACACTGTGATACTGCCATCTAGACCTTGACCTAGAAGAAGTTCCTGCAGTTTGACAGCACTGCAGACAGAACAAGTTCTTTGGTTGGTTCTTAATATTATCTGATCACCCGCAGTGACTCTACATTCATATCTGCTCTCTGCCTTTGCTCTCAATTCAGCCTTTTGAGCCCCTGTGGCTGCCTTAACGTTTTCACAGCATTTCTGCGTGCGTGCGTGCATGCATATGTCTTTAGTGTTATAGATATTAAAAATTAAGACTGGAACAAAAGAACCTGTGACTGCCCTGCTTATGACTACTAAGTGACCCACAAATATTCAGTGAACTGAAGCTGATGAAAATAGTGTAACCTGGGAATTTGTCATTCCATAAATTCTGACATTGTGAAAATGTGTTACATCTATGTTAATGGTATAACACTCTCACCACACACTGGGCTGGCCTTGAACTTGCTATCCTCAACCTCCTAAGTAGTTGGGATTACTGGCAGGTACTACTGCATCAGGCTCTGGTATCATTATTCAACATCTACCACTAGATAAAGTTAGATGTTTATTCTGCATTTTGATTTGAAGAATCCTAGGAAAAGTCTATGAATGGCTTAGACCCCTAGACCACTCAACTAGAGTCACGGACTTATAATACAGGAATCCCATAGTGGGATATTCCCAGAAAAGGGTGGAGCCCAGCTGGCAGAACAATTGGGTGTCCACTCTTACCTTTCTAGCACTCCCTTCCCCTCCAAGACACAGTTTAGCCCTCCTTTCTCAGGAATACTTCCCTGACTATCTAAACAGCCACACAAGATTGGCAGTCCTCACTTATGTCCCCTTAATTTCCTATATCTATCTCTATCACTACACTTGAGCAGTGCAATCTGCCTCTAATACTGAGGCAGGGCTGAAGAAGGAATCCATCCTAGAATGAGGCTACATCTGAGTTTGAATCCCACACTTACAAGATGCATCCTATGGCAAGTTATTCAATTTCCTTAGCACCCAGTTTCCTCATCTCCGTCATTGAAATAGCAATAACATCATAATATTGGAGCAAATGAAAAGAAATGATACTTCAAAAGTGGCTAGCATAGTGTGTGAATATACTTGACATAATCTCTTAAATTTTAGTTACTATTATCACTATTACCAGGTGCTGAATAAGTAATTATAAAATAATTGGTTATTCAGTTAATTTTCAGAATACAACTGTTGCTTAAATCCAGGTACACCTGGGAATGCAAGTGCTCTGCCTAGGGGAGAAAATAAGTCCAACGGACCCACTAAATTGAACTTTTATGAACCGTTATAAACAGTACCAATTCGGCTTCCTCTTCTCAGATGCAGAAGTAGTTTTAAAAAGACCTGAGGGCCAGTGGATGCCATGGTACATGCCTGTTATCCCAGAGACCAGATCTCAAGTTCAAGGCCAACCTCAACAACCTAGCTAAGCAACTAAGTGAGACCCTGTCTCAAAGGAAAAAACAAAAGGGGCTGGAAATGCAGTTCATTGGTTAAAGCACCTCTGGGTTCAATCCCCAGTACCAAACAAAACAAAACAAAAAAAACCCAAGTGCCACTTTCCAGTCCGTTTTCACATTAAGTAGTTCTTAGGTTGTGACTCAGAGCCCTGCCATCTGTAGTGGTTAGCTTCTGCTGTGGGTGTTGCTGGTGCCCTCAAAATTCATGTTGAAAATTTGGTCCCCACTATAACAGTGTTCAGAGACTGTGAGGCATTTAAAAGGTGATGAGGTCATTAAGAGGGATTAATGCTGTTTTAGTTTGAATCTGGAATATCTCTCAAAGACATGAATTGAAGGGTTGGTCCCCAGTGCAGGAATGTTCAGAGGTGGGGTTTTGGGGGAAATGATTTGATTATGAGAGTTCTGTCCTCACCAATGGATTATTCTATTGATGGATTTGTGGCTGAATGAACTATTGGGAGGTAATGAGAATGTAGGAGGTGAGACCAAGTTGAAAAGTGGGCCTTTGGAGATATGCTCTTGGGACCTATATCTTGTGCCCCTCCACTTTTCCCATCTTCCTTCTCTCCACCTGCCCCCACTCACCACTAGAAGGTGAGCAGGTTTTCTCTGTCATGCCCTTCTACCATGATGATCTGCCTCACCATAGGTCCAGAAACCATGGAGCCAGCAGAACAAGGACTTAATCCTCTGAAACCATGAGCTAAAATATATCCTTGCTCCTTTAGGTTGCTTTTCTCAGGGATTTTGTCACAGCAATGACTAGTGTAAATGTCTTTGTTCCAGGATAAGTTCTTACTCTCGTGGGACTGTGGATTAGTTACCACAAAAGTTGTTTATTATAAAGCAAGTTTGGCTTCCTCGGCTCCCTTTCTTGCTTCCTCTCTTACCATGTGAGCTTATTCACAGATGCCCACTTACTTCTGCTTTTGCACCATGTTTGAAGCAGCAAGTTGCCTTCACCAGAAGCCAAATAGATGCCTGTACCATGCCTGTAGACTTCCAGAACTATGAGCCAAAAAAACTTGTTTTGTTGTTGTTGTTTATTTGTTTTGGAATTTCATGCATTTTGCTATAGCAAAATAAAACAACTTCATTAAATACTGGAGGGGATAGCAGTTTGTCTGCGCCTATCAGAGGACCAGACCTCACATATAGGGGTTTATCTGAGGAGGTCAGAATCATGGATGACCTGGGGTATACAAGGATCTGCCTGGGTGTCCCTGGGCTCCCTATGTATCACTGGACTCACTCTTTATTCACCCTTTTATCTCTCCATTGTCAACTATTAACTGCTTACATGACACTTGCTACCACTCTGTAAACTCAGATTTATTAAGTGAACCCTTTTCAAGGGGGCGATTCCCATTTAAGGAGAGGTTGCAAGTCATTGCCCTCAGACAACTTAGAAATAAGTCAGATTACAGAAGATAAAGATTTCATTGGTGTCCAAGAAAGCTTAATAGAGGAACAAGCTAAATAGAATTTTTAAAAAATTTTTGAAGGGCCACCAAAATACAAGAAACAAGCCAGGAATGGTGGCACACATCTGTAATCCCAGCAGCTCAGGCGGATCTCAAGTTCAAAGCCAGACTCAGCAACTTAGGCCCTAAGCAATTTAGCAAGACCCTGTCTTAAAATAAAAATAAAATAAAATAGGACTGGAGATATGGCTCCATGGTTAAGTGTCTTTGGGTTCAATCCCTGGTACCAAAAACAGAAGAAAAACAAAAACAAGAAACAAGAGGGGAAAAAAACGGATAAATTTAACTACCTCAAAATTCAAGACCTTTAGCCAGGCACGGTGGTTCACACCTGTAATCCCAGTGACTGGGGAGATTGAACCGGGAAAGTTGTAAATTCAAAGCCAGCTTCAGCAACTTCAGTGGGACCGTGGATCAAAATAAAAAACATAAAAAGAGCTGGGGGTGTAGCTCAGTGGTGGAGTGCCCCTGGGTTCAATCATCACTATTACAAAAAAAAAAAAAAGAAGAAAGAAAGAAAAAAGTTTAAATTTTGCACATCAAAGAACACTATCAACAGAATGAAAAGACAACACCCAGGCATTGGGAGAAAATCTTTGCAAATCATATATCTGATAGGAGGTTATTATAAACAATGTAAGGAAATTTGACAACCAAAAAACAATCAATTTGATTTTTAAAATGAGCAAAGAGGGCTGAAGGTATAGCTTAATGGTAGAATGCTTGCCTAGCATGCCTTAAGCACTGGGTTCGATCCCCAGCATCAAACAATAAATAAAATAAAACAGAGCAAAGGAATTGAATAGACATTTGTCCAAAGAAGATAAACAAATGATTCAATCCCCAGTACCACAAAGAAGAAAAATATAGATAGATAGATAGATGACCAATAAGAACATGAAAAGATGCTCAAGCTGGGAAATAGCTCAGTGGCAGAATGTTTACCCAGCAGGCAGAAGACCCTGAGTTCAGACTCCAGCACCACAAAAAAAGAAAAGAAAAAAAGTTCAATATCACTAATCATTAGGGAAATGCAAATCAAAAGCACAGTGAAATTATAATTATCACTTCATGCCCATTAGGATAACTACTATCAACACACATACACACACACACACACACTCTCTCTCTCTCTCTCTCTCTCTCTCTCTCTTCAATAAGGATATGAATAAATTGAAACTCTTGTGCACTCTTGGTGGGAGTTTAAAATGATACAACTGCTATGGAAACATTCTATCAGTTCCTCAAAAAGTTAAACATAAAATTACCATGTGATCCTATAATTCCACTTCTAGGTATACTCTCCCAAAGAATTAAAATCAGGCACTCAAACAGGTGCATCCATATTATTATTCCTAATCACCAAAGGTGAAAGCACCCCAGTTTCCATCAACTGATGAATGAATGAACAAAATGGAGCCCATGCATGCAACGGAATATCATTCAGCCTCAAAAGGGAAGGGAAGCCTGACACATGAATAACATGGGTGAATCCAGGACCTTATGTTAAGCAAAACAAGCCATTCACAAAAAAACAGCTATGTATATCCCTCGGCACCTGTGAGTGATTGGTTCTAGAACCCCCTCTCCCCACAGATAACCAACTTTACACAAGACCCTCATATAAAATGGTATGGTATTTGTATACAACCTACACACATTTTCCTATATACTTTAAATAACCTCTAGATTATTTATAATGCCTAATACAATGAAAATATTATATAAGTAGTTTTGATACTGTATTGTTTAGGGGATAATGACAAGAAAAATATCCGTTCATGCTCAGTATACACACAATACTTTTTTACAAATATTTTCCATCTGCAGTTGGTTGAATCTACAAATGGGGAATCTATGGAGGCAAAGAGCCACCAGTAACGGGATTGGGGGACAGTACATGCCTGTAATCCCAGGGATTGAGGAGGCTGAGGCAGAATAATCACAAGGTTGAGACCAGCCTCAGCAATCTAGTGAGATATTGTCTCAAAATAAAAAATAAAAAAGTCTGGCAACGTAGCTCTGTGGTAAAACACCCCTGGGTTCAATCCCTGATACTAGTGCTACTACTACTAATAAAGGGCCTACAGTATTATATGATTCCATGTGATCCCTGCGTTTGTAGACACAGGAAGTAGAATATTGGTTGCCAGGGGGTTGGGGAGAAATGGTAAGTTATTATTTAATAGGTACACATGATGTGATGCTATATATTCTTTTATTTTTGTTCACAATTCCTGGCTCATAATTCCCACAGCCCTTGTTATTTCCTCCCATCCTTGGCTCTGAAAGCAGCTTCAAAACAGTTTCAGAGCATCAGAAGTGAAAGGCAGTCTTTTGTTATAATGTTGAGGCACATTGGCCTCAGAAGAAGTCTTCAGAAATTAAAATCTCTCTTGCTGACCTCCTGTCTTCCTCCCACCTGTTCCTATTTCTGCCAAGTTTGGCCATAAGCTATTATTTCTCTTCTCCAGGGGAGGTCATGGAAACCAAAAGTATACTCTAACCTTCTGCCTTTCTCTCATGGACCTGGTCATAAAGAAGTTCTGTGATGATAAGACTCCCGTTTCAGAAGAGGTTCTGCCCCATACCCTGGAGGAAGGAATGCCGCACAGAGAGGCCAAGAAGAATCTGAACAGACAGGCCTTGCTGGGTTCCCCCTCTGGCTCTACCAGCATAGATCACATCCTTTTTGTCCAGTCACATTTCGACACGCTTGTGGATGCTTCAATCACGCCTAAGTGAAGAAGTCTCCATAAAAACCCAAAGGATAAGCCAAGCATGGTGGTGAAGCCTGAAATCCCACCAACTCGAGAGACTGAGGCAAGAGAATCACAAGTTTGAAGCCAGCCTCAGCAGCTTAGACAGGCCCTAAGGAACTTAGTAAGACCTGGTCTCAAAACAAAATATAAAAAGGCTGGAGATATGGCTCAGTGGTAGAGCACCCTGGGTTCAATCCCCAGTATTAAAAAAAAATGAAATAAAACCCCCGAAGAATGAGATTCAGGCAGCTTCAGGATAGTGGAGCCCCTGGAGGCCCAGAGGAAGGTGAACAAGGACTCATCCACGTGCCAGGAGGGTGGAACACCCTCATTCCATGGGAAATCCCTCCACGAAGCCCTCGCCCCTTTAATGCCTGCAATAATTGATAAACATGGCTCCCTGAATGCTGTGAGCTGCTTTTCCTCTTCTCAAGTCATTTGTCCCTCTGATTTGGCACCTGATTGCTGCTTATAATAACTTTCATATTAATGTCTATTTCTGTTCTCAGGTCTTCCCACTTCACAGTAGTTTTTTTTTTTTATGTTAAATGTTTTGTGTGTATGATGCTCCTTTTTCTTTTTTTTTAATATTTTATTTTTTAGTTTTCGGCGGACACAACATCTTTGTTTGTATGTGGTGCTGAGGATCGAACCCGGGACGCTCGCATGCCAGGTGAGCACGCTACCGCTTGAGCCACATCCCCAGCCCCAAGCCACATCCCCAGTCCCCCCTTTTGCTATATTATGGAAATCGTGTATTATTTACATGCTTGATATATATTTTCTTAATGACCAACCCATGTTCATCATAATCATGATAAGAACAAGAAATGAATGAATATATAAACCTGAACATAATGAAAATGTATTGTAGATGGAGTCTTGGCTATCTACAATCAGTATCCTTCATTTTTCATTCCAGATTAGTTGTGAACAAATTCTGTGACCCTGGAAAAGGTATTCAACTTCTCTGAATATTTTTTTTATCCCATCTGGTTGAAAATATGCTAAAAATATTAACTATTCTAGATATGTGAGAAGTGAAAAAAGAAATACTGCTTTGGAAATAAACTCTGGAAAAGGATGTGAAGAAATTGGGAGAATTACTCTTCCCAGGACAACGTGAAAAAAGGAAAAGGGCTGGGGTTGTGACTCAGTGTTAGAGAGCTCACCTAGCACATACGAGGCCCTGGGACCCATCCTCAGCACCAGAAAATAAATAAATAAACAAAATAAAGTTATTGTGCCCAACTACAAGTAAAAATTAAATATTAAAAATTTTTTGAAAAAAAAAGGTCTATATTAATGTAAAGTTACATTATTATTCCAAGGGCTTGTGTAATAACCAGGCACAAAGCAGTAGCTTAATAAGTTGCTTTCAAGCATTTGTTCATCATTCCATACTTTCAACAAATGTGGATTTTCAGTTGCAGAAAGGAATCCCTGGGGTTCCTAGTACATAAAACATTTGCTTCAGGGAATGACAAAGTCCCACTGTCTTGAGTTTTGCTCATAGTGAAATGAGCAGGTGTGATGTGCCCTAATAGGAAAGCACCTACTCTCTCTACCTCCTGACCCAGCAAGGCCTCCTGGCAGCAAGGACTTGCAGGTCCCCAGTGAGGGGTTAACAAACTGAGGACCTGGCCAGCTAGCACAGGGAAGAGCCTCCAGCACACTCATAGTTCCCCAGTCCACATCTCTTCTGTCATCTCCACCTGTAACACTTGCATGGCTCTAAAGTTTCATTGTTGAGCTGAAACAGAAAATGAAGAACTATCTGGATCCCTCGGGCAACAATGCGCAGCCTCACTTTGACTTGCTGGAGGGTGTCAGAAATCAAGGCCAGAGTGTGAGAGTTTCTTCCACCCTTTTCTCCCTTGAGTTATCAGTCATTTTCCAAGCACTCTGCTTCCTTTTATTCATCCCACTCCTACAGAATAGTTTCTGTCCAGGTCTCTACTGCCAGTAAGAAGTGTAAATTGAAGCAATCATCTGGATTGTTCAAGGGAAAAAAAAAAAAGCTTCAGAAATTCTTCTGTCTGAGTGATCTAGGTAATTGCTTCCATTTTCACATCAGCTCCCCGTCTTCGGCAGCCCCTAGGATAGCCATTTAACTCAAACCGCAGGGTCTGCAGGTTATTGAGCAGGTCTAATCATTTCTGATTGCCCAGACCCAGCTCCATTCTTGTAAGTGAAAGGAAAAAAAAAAAAAAAAAAAGATCTGACCATGGTGAAGATTAAAAACCAAACGAGCAGATGAAATGTTTTTGAAAAGATGTTGAAAGATTCCTTTAAAACTTTCAAAAATAATCTGTTGCCATGGAATAGAAAATCTGAATGTCTTTTAAAATTGATCACCTCTGGGCTGGGGATATAGTTCAGTTAGTAGAGTATTTGCCTTGTATGTACAAGGCCCTCGGTTTTAATACCCAGCACCACAAAAAAAAAAAAAAAAAAAAAGGAAAGAAAAAAAATCTATCAGCTTAAGATGTCCAGATAATACAGCTCAGGGAGGAAAAAGTAAAGACTATCACAGCCCTTTAGCATGACATTAGCTGATCTGAAGGAGAAAGCCCTTCCTCCTTCCAGAGAGCTGACACATTGACTCAGATTTGTTTTCCTGGATTAAAACTTTAGTGTTAATTATTGTGGGGGAATGAGGGAGTCAGGGGCTCTAGAAAAATAAGATGGGGGAACAGTTGAATCTAAAAAGGGAGAGGAAAAGAATAGAGAAAAGTCAAACCCTTGTGACCTGGAGGTAGGGAAGGGACACCTGTGAATGAGCACTGGCAATCACACAATCCCAGGGCAGCCAGGGGTCCAGTTGCAGGTCCATTTAGGAGCTGAGATGCAGGAAGTGAGGGGCATCAAAGACCCCTTCCCTTCTCACGGCTGACTCAGCACAATCCCAGGTGACCTGTATGTCATCTATTCTCTCATCTTCGAGAATTCATTCAGGCCCCATTTGGACACAAAATTTGGTATTGGTAGTTCTTCTAAAACTCCACTCAGAAGAAAGCACTAAGAAGGACATAATCTTTCCTAACATGAGCCAGGAAACAGAGATGAGGAACTTCTATTGCATATCCACAGTGAGCAACCTAAAAATCACTAAGTAGACTTCATGTCTCTAAAGTCCTGTCTCCATCATACAGCCACACAGGGTCCCTTTCTCCTCTGACACCTCACATGACTTCTCTCTCAAAGCCAGTCCATGGTGGTCCAGCTTTGTCCCAAACTTGCAGCTCCAAATCCATCACTGTGCTCAGCAAAACAGAACTAGACTCCTCTTCCAGGGCTCCATCCTCCTGAGAGACTGTGGGAAAGAAGAATGAATATGAACACTCTTCTTCTATTACCCACAGCAGCACCCTCAGCAAATCAGTTCCTTGTAAATATGTTAAAGACACCAGAGACCTCGAGGGATGATGGCATCTCCCCATAGAGAATCTCCTTTACTTTTTGAAGCAGTGGAGTTTTCTTTCATAGAGGTCAAGTAAAAATACCCAAGACCTAGATGCCTTTGTTCAACACTTATATCTGTTATCTATTGCTCTGTAACAAATGACACCAACACTTACAACATCACTTGTTATTTTATAGTAGGTCGGGAAACTGGGCACCCCATAGCCCAGTGGCTTTGATTCTCTCATGCAGGGCTATGGTTATCATAAGGCTCAATCAGGGAGAGAACCACTTCCAAGTTCACTCATATGGTTGTTGGCCAGAGGCTGGCCTCAATTCCCCATCATGGTGGGCCTCAAACAGAAGCAGGCAGAACAAGGGAGAGAGAAGGAGCAAGACAGAAACCACAGTCTATTATAAGTTAATCTTATCCATTACTGTTGCCAGATTCCATTGACCAGAAACAAATACATTCAGTGCACATTCAAAGGGAAATGGTTACACAAATGTGTGACTACTAAGAGGTCAGGGCCATTTAGAAAGCTGCCCACCACAATAACTTACTTACCGACCATTTATACTGAAATGAGGCATAGAATAGAGGCAAAAAATACAACTTTGTTTTTTGTGTTGTTGGTGCTGGGATCAAACCCAGGTCCTTGGGTACACTAGGCAAATGTTGTATCACTGAGTCCCAACTCCAGCCCAAGGAATACAACTTTGATACCCAAGGAGACCTCTCCCTCAAAGAATTCCAATCTAACTGGGCAATAAGCTATAGGGAAATGAAGAGAAATAACATTTTAAGCAAAAACCCAAGACAGCCACCATCAAAGAAAAAAACAATATATTATCCCTTATAAAAATATAGTCTTCTCCATCAAAATCCTCACACAGTAATAATAAAACAATCAGCTAAGGAAGGCTTTTGCAACATACATGACAAAGAGTCAATATCCTCAATAAAGAATTCTTACAAATCAATATGACAGTTGTAAATGCACAGCAGAAAAACCAACCAAGAGCATTAAAACACAATATACAAAAGAATTACAAATTATCCTGAAATGCATGAAAAACTCTTCAGCCTCATTGGTAACCAAGGAAATGCCTATTAAATTGACAAAGATGACAAAGAATAATAGCCCTCCATATTGTAAAGTATACCAGGAAGGCAGTCTCTCCTTATCCTCCTGCCGAGAGGGTAGGTTTATAACATTTTTCTGGGAGGGCAACATAAATCTAAACCTGAAAGATGTACAGGTACAGACTTCCTGCCCAAAGGGGCAGAGATTTGAAAGCATGCCTAACTTCAGGGGACAGAAAATGCAGAGTTGTGTGGAGACTCTGTAAAATAAAATTGGAAATAAAGTTGGAAAATTTGCCAAGTCATTCAGAGCTTGAACAGCAGGCTGGAGGGTCTGGGTGGCTTTCAACTGGCTGTGGGAAGCCCTGGAGGTTTGTAATTCAAGTAGTCAGATAAAAGCAGAACTCTAAGCACACTTAGAAGCACCAATGAGATATTGAGAGTGCAGGGGTAGAATTGGAGAGACTCATCGCTCTTCCTTTGGGGCTCTGACTTTCTCTCTGTCTTTGAACTCCCTGTCCAGTGCCCTTTTCCTCGGTGGAGACTAGGATGAATAGCTCCAGCCTTTTGGGCTCCTTTGGTCTCAGTATTTGAGGCTTAAGGGTTAGTGAGCCAGATATCATCTCCCCCAGGACAAGGAACATGTTACCCAGATGGCAGCAAGGGAGGAACATGTTCCAGAGCAGTTAGTTAGGATTCTTAGGGTTCCAAACAACAGAAATCAGCTTCTATAGCTAAAGGGAAAAGCAGGGAAGGACAGAGTTAATTTTAATTCTTGAAGGAATAAGGCTTGGCTGCAGCTGAGCTGAGAAAGCACTGGAATCTGGATGGCGCATGGTGAAGTCTCTCTCTTGATCTTGCACCTCACTGGGCTCGCCTTCTCCTCTTTTTCTCGCATGTTGCCTTTCTAGGCTAACACAGAATATTCAACCTGCTAACTCAAGTGTCTGCCTAACTACAGGAAGAACTAGGAAAGCTCTCCCACTCCCTGTCTTTATTTCTGGGAGAAGGACTCACTGGCTCATCTCAGGACAGGTGGCCTTTGTTGGATAAATCCATGCTACCAAGGGCCACCATCGTGGTCATCAGAAATAACCCTTTAACCAATTGGACAGAGATGGGAAAGAGTGGGCAGGCAGGAGGGCCCAGGAAAGGGGAAGCCCTGAGAAAACAACATGGCTTTGATAGCAATGAGACCTGGGGAGAGAGCAGACATGAGAGAGACCTGTTCTTTCTCCCTCAGACAGAGGCTGATTCCGCCACACGGTGTTCTCCATAGTACCATTCACTCCACATTCAGTCCTACCAGAGGGCAATGCCCACACTTTCCTGCCAACCGTGCCCGCCTCCTGCCTGTCATAACAGTAACACCCAGATCTAGAAGGGCCTGATACGGCTGGTGGTCAGGCTGCCGCCAGCTGGCCTCGCTTCAGAAACTGGCTGCCTCACTTGGTCCAGCTGCTCGGAATGGCTCACGATACAATGTGGTTTTATTGTTTCCTTAGAGGAGAGAGAGAGAGAGAGAGAGCCAGCGAGCAATTGAATCACCAAGGAATTAACCGGATAAGACACTTTAAATTAACCCAGAAAAAAAAGATGAATTTGGTACAGCACTTGGAAAAACCAACACTGTCATCACTAGTGAAGCTTCCAGACTCTGCTAGTAAAATAGCTGTGGGCAGGAAAGCAGCTTGAGTCCATTTGGCAAACAATTCCCAGCCCTATTTGAAGAACTTCTTCCTCCTACAATATACACACTGCCAACATTCATCCTACTAATGCCGATTAATGAAAATTAATGGTTTGTACTATTACTTGTCCACTTGTATGGGTGTTCATTTAGCCACCTCAGTAAAATGCTGTCTCCAGCCTCAAAAATGAACTCCCAAGGTTCATATTTTCTATTTACTCCATGCCACAAGCACTCAGTTTCTCTGTACAGATCCGTGAATATGTTCATACATGCACACACGTGCACACGTACATAGAAGACAGAGATCATTGTTCTGGTGTCTTGAAAATGTATTGATTCATTGATTCATTCATACCACAGGTATCTACACAGTGACTGCTAAATGTCAGACACTGTTCTAGGTGCTGAGGATGCAACAGTGATGAGATAGACGTGGTCCAACCCCTCTCGCGGCTCACTGGAGCAGCTAGACAATAAGCAAATACCCACATGAAGCCATGTGTCAAAATAGTAACAAGAGCCATGAAGAAAAGCAAAGATGTAAATAAGGGTGAAAGGATAGAGAGGGCTGTGAGGGCACTGTTCTAAAACAATAGGGAATTAAAAACAATTTGGAACCAATGTGATTCTGCAACCTGTATACTCAGAAAAATGAGATATGATATCCCATCTGATTCAACTATATATGTCAAGATCATTATACTGTCATGTGTAACTAATTAAAACAAATTAAAAAAATTTGGAGATATGTTTCAATTTTTTTATTTGCTCTAATTAGTTATACATGATAGCAGAATGCATTTTGATTCATTATACACAAATGCAGCACAACTTTTAATTTCTCTGGTTGTACATGATGTAGAGTTGCATCACATGTGCTGTCATACATGTACCTAGGGTAATTAAGGTTAAATGAGTTCATAAGTTTGGGGCCTTAATCCAGCCACCATCTTTCCTGTCCCCGTGATAACAGAAGAAGAATTGTAGGAAAAAGACATGCATACATGCACATGAGGAAATTTAAAAAGAAATAATAGAAGGAGGGAGGGAAAACAGGAGGATATGAGTTAGGTATCGCTGTGTAATAAACCATCCAAAAAGGTAATAGCCTAAAATGACAACTCTTTATTATTTCTCGTCCTGCCCCAATTCAACTGGGCTATCCTGCAGAAATAGGCTGGTTCCACTGATCCTGGCTGGACTCACTCAGATTTCAGGGGGTCTCCCAGTTGTTGACTGATTCTGAGGTAGTCTTGACTCTTCTCCATACATGCCATACATCACCCCACCAGGATGATGCCAGCACATCCTCATGGAGAGGCGGAGACGTAAGAGTGGGCAAGAACAGTTGGGCAAGAGACAGGGGGAAATGGGTGCATACCTTTCATGCATCTATTTGCCTCACATCTGTTAAGATTGGCCAAATCAAGCCATATGGCTGAGACCAGAGAGTCACAGAGGACTACTAACTTATATGGCAAACTTTGTTACTGGAGACTGAAGATGCCTCCCCTTTAAGTTCATATGTTGAAGGCTTTACCCTTGATGTGCTTTATCTGGAGATAGGGTCTTGAGTGGTAATTAAGGTTAAATGAGTTCATAAGGTTGGGTCCCTAATCCAGTAGGACTGTGGCTTTATAAGAAAGAGCCAGGTCTGGTGGTACACACCTGTGATCCTAGCAATGTGGGAGGCTGAGGCAGGAGGACTGCAAGTTTGAGAAGAGCCTCAGCAACTTAGCGAGATCCTATCTCAAAATGAAAATTTAAAATGGCTGGGATATAGCTCAGTGGTGAAGCACCCTTGAGTTCAATCCCCAATACCAAAAACAGAAGGAGGAGAAGAGGAAGGGGAAAGTAAGATCCTTTTCTCTCCACCATTTGAGGTCACTGTGAGAAAGTGCCATTTGTAATTCAGGAAGAGAGTCCTCACTCAAATTGAACTAAACTTGATGTTGGACTTGCAGCCTCCAGAATTCTAAGAAATAAGATTCTATTGTTTAAGCCACCCAGTCCACGGTATTTGGTTTTAGCAGCCTGAGCAAACCAAGACAAGTGTGGACAATGGAGGCCATTTACTGAAGGCATTCTTGCAACCATCCACCAAAGGAAGGAAGGAAGGAGGGAAGGAGAGGGTGAGTCAGGGCAAGTCTACACATTTTTTAAAATCTCAACCATTGGAAATAGGGATAAGATCCACTTTATCTGAAAGTGGGTCTTTTGCTTTGTGATTTATCTGCAGCCTCCATCTGTGACCAAAGGCAGTTAGAAGGAGAAGAGCATTGAGATCAAGAAGAGATAAAGCACCTGGGACCCGCTCATTTTATTCCAAAAAATAAATAGAGATAGCTTGGAGAATTTTCTACCCTGGGACCAAATACATTGTGTGAAAATCTCTAACTCTGCCCTCACCATAGCTGCTCCCTATCTCAACATGTCAGTCAAGCTTTAGGAATAGATGTTTTTCAGAAAAGATAGCTTCCTATTTAATAGGGTTTGAGGTCACCTGTAGGTCTCTCTGCCCTAAAATATAAATATAAATTGGCTCTAGAGAGCAAACTACCTGAACACATGGCTTAAGTTATTACAAGATCCTATTCAAAAGAAAATATTCATCTATTCATTGATCAGCAGACTCTTCAGGAAACTACACCAGATATCTCTAAGGACTCTCCAACTTAGAAGACGATATTATATTCTTGCTACCATGGGAGATACTAAGATAAGCAAGACATGATTCCTGCCTTCCTAGAGTTTACCATCTAGGGAGGAACAGAGATGGGGACAAGAATAGCATATATGCATCTCTGAGGTGAATTTTGGGCTTTCCTGTGTTCATTCAGAAGAGTGGACCTCTGGCAGTCACAGTGTAAAGCCATGTCCTTGCAGGAAGCAAGGTCTGTTAGAGAAGGAGGACTGACAAGCCCACCAACAGCACCCTGGAAAGGAGAGACAGAAGGTTCCAATTCTCCCCAGGCCTCTCCAGAAGCCTGGATATCAAGGGGTCCAGTGACAGAGGGATTTAAGATCATGAAGCTCCATTGTTGGAAATCCCACTCTGATTCCAAGACTCCCCTCTTCTATTTTCAGGAATTAAAAGTAGATGGAGGGAGTACAGCTGTGTTCTCAGAGTAGCCAGCTCATCAGAGAGTGAAGACATGTGCCCTCATGCCTGGGGAAGTTCCGTTGCAGGTTTGCTCAGCCCTGGGAGCTGAGAATGTGGCTTCCACATGTGCACTCTCTGTGGAGCCTCCACAGGCACTGCATCTTAGCTTGGACTCCTCCACAGCGAAGCCCGAGATGGGGATTCCTGAGGCAGAGATTTAGTGGTGAGTCTGGGAAGCAGGAGGAATGGGACCTGGAGGAGCTAAGCAAGGGCATGGGCTCTGCAGGACACTGGCTTCAGCCTGAGCCCTGAGGAACTCTAACGCACAAATTGCACCACCTGGAGGCCGAGAGTGGTGGCCCTTTGTACCCCAGGACCAGTCAGTTGGTGGCTGTATGCATATATCTGGGTGAAGAGATTCCATGCTTTGTTCTTGGGAAGAGATAATTCTCCAGAGAAAAGAGCAGCTAGGAGCCGTGAGCAGCTGGAGAAAGCAGGCACAGACGGGAAGTGAGTCCATGGTGGGGGACTTGCTGAGCACAGAGAAGGACCTGCACATGTGAAGACCCCTCGTCTTGGGTACAGGTAGGCATCAAGTGAAATGATGCCAGGGAAGCCTCTGTCCACCTGTGAAGTGCCAGCCAATGTTCTGAATCTCTATTTCTATACAGCCACACAAGGCTGATGTGAAGACCAAAGGAGGTACAAGAGACATAAAATGTGTGTATAAATTGGAAAAGCACTCTAAAAGTGTTAATTCTTTAAGATATAGTTTTGGTAGTCATGAATGTGTCAACCAAGCATTTACAGATTATGTGTGATGGTCAAGCACTGTGCGAGACAGCAGGAGTAAACACAGCCCTCCTGGAGCTACAGTTTAATGAAGGAAACAGACATTGCGCAATCAATTATCTACCAAACTGCAACCAGGGTGACTGCTTTGGAAAGAAAAGTGCAGGATGCTATGAGACAGCATGGAGGAATTGGCCCAAGTGTTTGTTGGGAAGGGCTTCCTGGGCAGGAGATAGTAAGCCAAGATGGTTTGAAGATAACAGAATCCATGAAAGCCCTGAGGGCAGAAGCATACGGGTGGTTTTGAAGTAAAGTCTGTGGGTCTGGAGCAGGCAAATGGGATGGGTAGCTTACAGATAGAAGATTTAACCAGGGAGATTTGATTTTAAAAATTACATGTTAATGCTGTCATAAACGGAGGCATGTAAATTGTTTACTTTTTTACCTCCTTTTAGATGACCAGCCATATGGTTTCAATGGATACAAACATCTGTTATGAATTGTCACCATCACATAGATCACTCCGTCTCAGGTAGGATATATTTAGCTTATTCCTCACCCACATGGCAAGTTCAGTAAGTTCTTTATCTAAAACATCTTTCCCATGTATCCCTGCCTTTTTATATACGTGGAAGTCCTCCTAGACTGAGCCCCTCCAACATCACTCCCACATTCTTGCAATAGCACCTTCTCAGCTCACTCTGACCCTGTGTTCTCATCTCATATTTTTTTCTCCCAATAGCCACAGGAAAACTCAATTTCATTTTTATTATTCCATAAATTAGAGCTGATGTGGTGAGACAACAAACATAATTGGGAAGCAGAGCTACAGAAAAAAAAATGGAAACAAAATTATACATAATTGTAGGAAAGATGATTACCTCTACCACCACCACAGATCACAAGAGATGTAGCTAAAAAGCAAATAGAACTAATAGGAGAGTTCAATAATGTGACCAGTTGAAAAAATAAATGGATGGAAATCAGTCACTTTTCTATTCATTGGGAATATTTGTCTTCAGAAGAGAATGGAAAGCCATCGACAAGCTCTGTCAATATACCCTCAGTGCTATGGTCCTAAGTTGAGTTCCCCCAAATTCATATTGCAACCTAACTCCCAATGTGGTGGTGTTAGGAGGCTGGGCCACTGGGAACAAATTGGGTCATGAGGATAGAGTCCTTATTGGGATTATTGTATTCATAAAATAAATCCAAGAGAGCCCATTTGCTCCTTCTTCTAAGTGAAGACACGAGAGGTGCCTTGAACTTGGACTTTCTAGGCTTTAGAACTGTGAGAAATGCTGTATGTTGTAGTTAGCTTTGAATCACTGAAACCCCAAGAACTGAAAGAACAACATGAGTCTCATGGTTTCAGTAGATCAGTCTGGGGTTCACCAACTGCATAGCCCTGGGATTGAGGTGAGCCAGAATATCATGGCGGGAGGACAGAGTGGAGAAAAGCAGTCCAGGACATGGTAACCAGGAAGCAGAGAGAGCGCTCCACTCACCAAGGACAAAATATAAACCACAGTGACTTTACTTCCTCCAACTACACCCAACCTGCCTACAGTTACCATCCAGTTAATCCAGGTCAGTGAGTTAGTTCACTGATAAGGTCACATTGCTCATAATTCAATCATTTCACCTCCAAACCTTCTTACATTGTCTCACACATGAGCTTTGGGGAGACACCTCATCTCTATACCATAACATGTTGTTTATAAGCAACCCAGTTTGTGGTATTTTGTTATAGCAACTGGTACCAACCAAAGCACTCAAGGTTTCACACAGAGATGCAAAGAAATGGACACTTGAAGTAGATAGTAAGGGAGTAAGAGGCCAACCTCTGCAACTATACTCCACGGGTTTGAATTTCAACTCCACTGCTTTATACCTGATGAACTTTGGACAAGTTACCTAACCTCTCTGTGCATCAATTTCCTCATCTGTAAAATGGAGATGAATGTACTGCTTCAAAATTACTATGAGGATTAATGAGATAGCTCACATAAAGTGCTGGTCAGGCCTGGCAAAATCTAAACCTTATGGAAGTGTTTGCTATTATTAGTTTAGTATTTTTATCTCTCAGCTACACCTTTTCACCTGCCCTGAAAATTTGCCCTGGACCCTGTGTCATAAATTCTTCCATGAAAACAGTCCCATTATCTCTTGGCCCTGCTAATTTGATTGATATAGAAGTTCAGTGAAAGGCCCAGGTACTGTGCTAGTTCCTCCATTATTATTGGTCCCTCCTTAGTTAAGGCTACTTTCAATTAATATCTGCAAAGGTTCAACTCAACATCCAGCAAAGTTAACATTTTACTTTCTTAAATTCTAATTTTAACTCCTTGGAATTACTCACAGACAGTTTCATTGAGAAGGGGATCTTTGCTTTATGAGTGTTCAACTAAAATGTCCATTTGGATGTAATTCCAGGACCAAAAGATTGACCTTTACAAGGCAGATTTTAAATGATAGGAGCTATTTGCTTTATCTTCTGAATCGTCAGGTTTTCAAAGATATAAAGGGTCCAGGGCATGAAGGACACAGCTGTCCACTACCTTCATCTTCTAAAGACTTTAAGATAGTGTAATGGCTTCATCTACATAGTTTGCAACTGGAATCTAAAGATGGCAAGGGATGGAGAGTATCTGCTATCTGGAGATAGCAAAGAATGTAGCAGGGACCTCTAAGCCAAAGGTGGTAGTAGATAGATGACCTAAGTTATTTCACTACTTTCCTTTATCTCCCCTTGGTTATCCTGAGCTTTCAATAGCCTTAAAAAAAAGAATCTTCCAGCCTGTTCTCAGTTGTGCCAAGTGGAATTAAGTGAAAGATTGCATATCCTAATGCTTTGGGCTGAACACTTAAAAGTAAAGCAGGGATCCCCAAGGCTAGCCTGTAGGTGGTAGGAGCAATCAGTGAGAGAGTTCCAGGAGACAAGTGAATCTTGATAGTGAGAATTAGCCTTTGAGGTCCAGCCAACACTCCCTACTTGGTGATTCCTCCCCTGTAGCTAGCCTTAGAGGATCTGGGCTAGATTTTTATTAGTCTAGCCATCTGGTTCCCTTACAACATAAACTCAAAGACCATTAATATAAGGGAGAATATTATGGTTATGAATCAATACTACAGAGAGTTAGGGGTAAATGTTATGAAAATTCAAAGGAAAGAGAAACCATTTCTAGTTGTCAAGGGATGAGGCAAGACTTCACAAGGGAGGTGACATTTGAGAAAAGAAATAGTGTCTAAAACATGCAGAGATTTATATTCTTTATAAAAAGGCAATCCAACACTGATATGGGAGCTTCAGGTCACCCAGTAGTTGAGCAAAAAGGTTTTCTATGTTTCTCCTCTGCCATCCTCAGTGTGTAGTTTCTGCCTTCAAGTTTACCTCATCGTTAAGGATGACTGCTAAAGCACCAGCCATCAATGCTATTTACTAGGCAACAAGAAAAGCAAAGGTTTCTATTTCTGGCTGAAATTAAGCAGTCTCTTGCAAAATGCAGCAACACTTTCATTTGCAACTCAATGACTAGAACTCATTCAGGTAACCACACTGAGTTGCTTTAGTCTTTAGCTGGGTCTTTTAATGCCCCAGATAATATTAAAATTCTGTGCTTGGGGAGGAAGAGGAAGGAGGAACTGAGTATAAAATCAAGTATAAAATCTCAATTAGTGGTCACTGGCTAGGAATTCGGAAGGTTCCTAAAAAAGTAATAATATCAATCAAAATGTCCCAAAGAAAACTGCCTCATACTCAGGGGGCAGAAAGGATTCGATGGAAGTTCCACTTCCAGTTTGGTGGCCCCTTGAGCCCTGCATTCCCATTCCCCATCAAAACAAGCAGAACTGATGGAAATGAGTTGTTGTTGTTGTTGTTGTTTTAAAAAAAAAAAAACACTTTTAATCTCTGGAAATTGTCCTAAGATATACAACAAATAAGAAACATTTGTTCAAGGAAATCTATTAAACTCTATAAAAATAGCAACCATCTGTGGCATGGTTTTAATCCATGACCTACTCCTTCTTTTTCCCATTTCAGGTTGATGAAAGTTCTATCCCAAATAAAGGTGGCCAAGAAGACAGAGCTCTCTCTCTCAATCAAGGGTTACCATATTTTACAGGTAAAATCAGGTTCATCCCTTCCAACTCCATAGGATGAAAAGTCTCTCACAGGCATGGAAAACCAAGAATGCCAGGGCATTCAGTCACCTCTCCTCTAGTTTGCTCACTGGTAGGACAGAAGCAAGCAAGAAGACTAGAGCTGTCCTGCCACCTGCCCAGCTGACAGAATAGTTTTAGCTCAGAGATTCTGCTCAGGTGGAAAAGCCATCCAGCAGAGATGCCAAAGCTCTGGCCAAAGGAATTGACTTTATTTGAAACAGCCTGAGAGTGCTCTAGAAAACAATAGTCTCTTTTAATTAGGATCAATAAGCAAAACTATAGTCTAGCTAGTTCACCAGAAAGAACAAGGGAAAGAGACAGAAGAGCCCCCTGGGGTCAGAATGAACCTCAAAGACTGGGAGGATTCTGGGAAGAGGGTGGAGAAAGAAGCACCAGAAATCTGTTTTGGCACCTAGACAATTATACTGTCAGAGTTTGTCTGGTGTACTATGTTGGAACTCTGGGGTCTATTGAAGGCTTGTTACTTCCTGGAGGAGGCCTGAAAGTTAAATTGAAGCTGATTTGGGCCAATTGCGGCTGTTAGTATAGTAGCAGTTACCCATCCCCCACTCCCAGTCCTTTGGCAGGCAGCCATGCTGTGTTCCTGGAACAATTTGCAGTCTGGAAGATCCAGGGTGGGCAAAAAGGGTCCTGTTCTCCAAATATCAGGACTCTGCACTCCGATCACTGGTCACTGCTTCTGATTACAGAGATGCAGACTAAGTTGCACCTCTGGCTTGTCGCAAGCCCCTCCCACTATGGGTGAAGTGACTTCTAGAAGTAAAGGGCCAGTGCCTACACCCTTCATTTTTTATTTTTTGTCCTCCTTTGTGAGTCAGATGCTAAGACATTCAGAAGCAGCCACACATATAAGGAAAAAGAAAAAGTCACCCTGTGTGCCCACAGGAAGGGGCAGGCTCAGAAAACACTGAGAAGAGTTCAGGTTGATACTAAGCACACAATCAGCCTATAACAACAACAAAAAAAAAAAAGGAAAAAATAAAACAACCAAACCAAGCCAAAACAACAACAAAAACAAAACAGGTAATCCTGGAGGAGGGAAAGAATCTGATTTTCAGAATTACTACTTTACTGGACTGGGGATGTTGGCTCAAGCAGTAACGCGCTCGCCTGGCATGCACGGGGCGCTGGGTTCGATCCTCAGCACCACATAAAAATAAAATAAAGATGTTGTGTCCACCGAAAACTGAAAAATAAATATTAAAAAATTCTCTCTCTCTCTTCTCTCTCTCTCTCTTAAAAAAAAAGAATTACTACTTTACAAAATCTAATGTCTAGCTTTCAACAAAAACATCACAAGGAATACCAACCAACAAACAACAGAAAAGTATGGCCCATTTCAAGGAAAAATTAAGTCAACAAAACTGTCCTTGAAAAAATAACTGATGGTAGATCTATTTGTCAAACATTAAACAAACTATCTTAAAGATGCCCAAAGAACTAAAGGATGACATGGAGAAAGCCCAGAAAATTATGTATTAGCAATACCAATACATATCAATATAAAGAGATAGAAAACCTAAAAAGAAACCAGAATGTAATTCTGGAGAGTGAAGTTATAATAACTGAAATGATAGTCACTAAAGGAATTCAAAGGCAGACTAGACAGACAGAAGGAAAAAAACAGTGAATGTGAAGATAGGACAGTAAACATTATTGAATCAGAGGATCAGAAAGAAAAAAAATTGAAGAAAAATGAACAAAGCCTAAGAACCTATGGGACATCCTCAAGAAGACAACTGACATGTGCATCGTGGGAGTCCCAGAAAGAGCAGAGAGAATATTTGAAGAACTCATAGCCAAAAACTTCCCAAAGTTGATGAAAGACATGAATATAAATAACCAAGAAGCTCAACAAACTCCAAAGAGAATGAGCTCAAGGAGAACCATACTAGGATACATTATAATGAAACCATTGAAAGACAAAGGGAAAGCATCGTCAGAGAAGCAACTTCTATAACGAATCTTCAAGAAGATCACTAACAGACTTCTCATCAGAAACCTTGGGGGACAGAAGGCAGTGGGCTGATATATTAAAAGTTCTAAAAACGAAAAACCCCAAACATAACAAAATCCTGTCAACTAAGAATCCTATGCTTGACAAAACTGTCCTTTAAAAGTGGGGGGTGGGGGGGGGGGAAATGAAGACACTCTCAGATCAACAAAAACTAGAGCAGTTAATTATGGCTTGACTTTCCCTGCAAGGAACTCTAAAGGGAGTTTGGCAGTTTGAAACTATAAACTACAAACTACAGTACCTCGAAGCTATGTGAAGAAATAAAGATTTTAGTAAGGGTAGGCACAGGGACAACAATAAAGGTTAGTATTATTGTAACAAGGGTGTGTGACCTGACTTTTTATTTTCTACATGATATTAGAGACTAATACGTTTCAAAAGACAATTACCAGTCTAAAAGCTACCATTTTGTAACTTTGGTTTGTTTCTCCACAGTTTGTTTTCTACATAATTTAAGAGGAAAAAATGCATCAAAAATATTATATAATCTCAGAGGCTCAGGAGGCTGAGGCAGGAGGATGGCAAGTTCAAAGCCAGCTTCAGCAACAGTGAGGCACTAAGCAACGCAGTGAGTTGCTAAATAAAATACAAAATAGGTCTTGAGATGTGGCTCAGTGGTCGAGTGCCCCTGAGGTCAATCTCTGGTACCCCAATAAAATAAAATATATATTAGTTTGTTTGGGGGCATACAATATATAAAGATATGTGACACCAATAACTGAAAGGAATAGAGACAGGTCTGTTGAAAGAGCAGAGTTTTCATGTTATTAAAGTTGGTATAAATTCAAATTATATTGTTATAGCTATGTTGACTTAGTCCATTGATGCTGCTATAACAAACTGCCACAGACTGAGTGATTTATAAAGAACAGATATTTAATTCTCATAGTTCTGGAGCCTGGAAGTCCAAAATCAAGCTGCCAGCAGGTTCAGCATCTGGTGAGAACCCCATCTCTCTGCTTCTAAGCTGGCATCTTGTGATTGTGTCCTCACATAGCAGAAGGTGGAAAGGCAAGAGAGGAAAACTGTTTAGAAGCCTCTTTTATAAAGGCATTAATCCACTGATGAGGGTGCAGTCCTCATGACTTCCACACTTCCTAAAAGGCCCCACCTCTTCATGCTGCCACTTAGGGATTAAATTTCAACATGAGTTTTGGAAGGGACCCATTCAAACTGTAGCAGACATTGCAATATAACCATCATGGTACACACACACACACACGTACAAAAACATATACAAAAGAAAATTATTTGAATGTTTCACTACAAAAATTCAGCTAAAGAAGGCTGGGGTTGTGGCTCAGTGGTAGAGCACTTGCCTAGCATGTGTGAGACCCTGGGTTCCATCCTCAGCACCACATATAAATAAATAAAACAAAGGTCCATTAACAATTAATTTTTTTTTCAAAAATCAGCTAAACACAAGTGCCGAATGTCTTCTTTGATATAAGGGGGGGGGGGGGCGCGACTCAAAACAGAGCAGGGAGAAAGAGCATGAGAAGAAGATTACCATTAAATAGGGATGAGAGATGTATGGGAATGGGAGAGAGAAGGGGAATTGCACGGAAGATGGAAGGAGACCCTCACTGTTATGCAAAATTACATATAAGATGGTGTAAGGAAGAAAAAAAGAGAGAGAGAGAAAAAAAAGTGTCATAGAGTGGGTAGAGAGGTGAAAGGAGGGGAAGGGAGGGGAGGGGGGAATAGGAAGGGTAGCAGAATACAATAGACACTAATATGACTGTATGTATAAACGTGGCTGTAAAACCAATGTGATACTGCAATCTGTACATGTGGAAAAAAAAAGAATTCATACCCCACTTGAATCAAATGTATGATACGTCAAGATCATTATAATTTTTTGAGCAACTAATTAAAAAAAAATTTAAAAATCAGCTAAACAAAGGAAAGAGTAATGAAGAAATGAGGGACAAAAAAAGCTGCAAGGCATACAGAAAATTAATAGTAAATGAGAGAAGTAAATCCTTCCTTATATGTAAGTACTATCTATTTATTTATTTAGTTAGTTATGTTGTGGTACTGAGGACCCCAGGACTTCATGCATGTGAACCAAGAACTACCACTGAGCTATATATATCCTCAGCCCCAATAAGTTATACAGATTATATAGAGTGGTGTATTGAATTCTCCAACTATTATTAGAGAAAAATTCCCCCTTTCAATTCTGTCATTTTTTTCTTTATTTTTTTATTTTTTTGCAATACTGAGGATTGACCCCAGGGGTGCTTTATATCCCCAGACACTTTTATTTATTATTTTCAGACAAGGTCTTGCTAAATCGCTGAGATGGCCGTGGAACTTGAAATTCTCCTACCTTTGCCTCCTAGGTTTCTGGTATTACAGACATGTACCACCATGCCTGGCCCCAGTAAGTATTTTAAATGTAAATATGTTAAATTCTCTAATCAAAAGATACAAGTTGGTAGGATGAATTTAAAAAAAAAAAATCCCAACTAATTTCATGCTGTATAAAACAGGCTCACTTTAGTTCTAAAGACATAGATAGAATGAAAGTGAAGGGATGGGAAAAGATATTCAATGCAAATAGTAACCAAAAGAGAGTGGGATTGGCTATACTAATATCAGACATAGTTGATTTTAAATCAAATGAGGTTACAAGAGACAAAGACATATACTAACAAAATTTTTGATACAGCAAGAATAAATAACAACCATAAACATTTATGTATTTTAACAGACCATCAAAATATATGAAATAAAAACTGACAGAATTGAAAGGGGAAATAGTTCTCTAATAATAGTTGGAGAATTCAATACACCACTCTATATAATCTATATAACAAGCAGACAGCAGGCACATAAGGCAACAGGGGACCTGAATATCACAATAAACCAACTAAATCTAAGACATACACAAAACATTCTACTTAACAACAAAATACACAATTCTTACATGTATATGGGACATTTTCCAGGATAGACCATATGCTAAGCCTCAGTTTTTTTTTAATTTTCAATAGAGGATAAAGATATTTATCATGCAAATTATGTTCTTTACAAGTTGAAGCTAGAAATTAATAACAGAAAGAAAACTGGAAATTTTATAAACTCATAGAAATTGAACAATGGACTATTTAAGCAACAAATGTATCAAAGGAAAAATAAAAATGGAAATTAGAAAATACTTAGAGATGAATGAAAGCAAAAACATAATGCGCCAAAACATGTGACATGGTGAAAATAGTACTAAGAGAGAAATTTAGAGCTATAAACATTTACATTAAAAACAAGGAAGTTTGGCTGCTGAAGGAAGTCTTTCTTTTTCTAAGAGAAAAATCAGCAGTCTAACTTTATACCTTAAAGACAAGGAAGGAAACAAGCTAAACCAACAGCTAGCAGAAGAAAGGAAATAATAGAGATTAGAACAGAGACCAAATAGAGACTTGTGTTTTAGTGATCCTTTTCATCACTGTAACCAAAAGACCGAACAAGAACAATTTTAGAGAAGGAGGCAAAGCTTATTTGGCCCTCACGGTTTCAGAGGTCTCAGTCCATAGATGGCTGACACCTCTGGACCAGAGATGAGGCAGAACATCTTGGCGAAAGGATATAGTGGAGGAAAGCAGCTCAGGACATGGCGACCAGGAGTCAGAGAAAGCTCCACTTACAAGGAACAAGATATATGTTCCAAGGTACAAGCCTGGTGACCTTCCTCCTCCAGCCACACTCTGCCTGCTTTTGGTTACCACGTAGTTGATCCCTATTAGTGGATTAATTTATTGATTGGGTTATGACTCTCATCATCTAATCATTTTACCTCTGAACCTTCTTGAGTTGTCTCACACATGAAGTTTTGGGGGACACCTCATACCTAAACCATAACAAATTGAAAAACAATGGGTAAAATAAATAACAAAAAGTTGATTATTTGAAAAGATTAACAAAATTTAGCTAATTTTTTTTTCTTAGCTACATGGACTAAGAAAAAAGGAAAAGGCATGAATTACTAAAATCAGAAGTGAAAGTAGAAACATTAATATCAATTCTATAATATAAAAAATTTTAACAGAGTTCTATGAATAATGTATGACAACAAACTGGATAACCTAAATGAGATGGACAAATTCCCAGAAACACAAAGCCTATACATAATAAGCCATAAACGAAATAGAAAATCTGAGTACATTTACAATTACTAAGGAGATTGAATTAGTAATCAAAAGTCTCCTGACAAAGAAAAGCCCTGGATCTGAAGATTTCTCTGGAAAATTCTGCCAAACCTCTAATGAAGAACTAATACCAATCCTTCTCAAAACTTTACAAAAAATTGAAGGAAGCATTTTGCAATTCTTTCTATAAGATCACTATTACCTACATACCAAAGCTACACAAAGATACCATAAGAAAACCATAAACCAATATTTCTTATGAATATAGATGCCAAAATCTTCAAGAAAATATCAGCACACAGAATGCAGTAGCCTATTAAAAGTTTTAGAGACAATGACCAAGTAGTATTATTTCTGAACTGCAAGGATGGTTTAACATATGAAAATTGATCAGTGCAACAACATTCTGTTATTACAGAACGACAGACAAAAATCATACAATCATTTGAATTGATGCAGAAAAAAGCATCTTATAAAAATCTACACACTTTCATGGTAACAAAAAAAAAAATCAACCAGCTAGAAATAGAAGGTAACAACCTTGACATTATAAACAAACATATATCAAATGTTCATATATCATCATTGAGCAAATATACTCAGTGATGAGACTAGACTCCAACACCAACACCAAGGCAAGGATGCCCACTTTCACCTTTATGTTCAACATAGTACTGGAACCAGAGGATCAGTGTACTTAGGATAGACTGATAGAGATTACACAGTCAAAAGGACAGAGAGAAAATAAATGAAGAAAAATGAACAGAGCCTCAAACAAATATAAGACACATTTAAACACACTAACATAAGTATAACAAAAATGCTAAAAGAAGAAGAAAGAGAAGGGAGCAGAAGAATTTTTCAAAAAAATAATAACTGAAAACTTTCCAAGTTTGCTGAAAACATTAATGTGCACATTCAAGAAGCTCAGCAAACTCCAAGCAGGATAAATGCAGAGATCCACACTTCAGTAAAAATGCTGAAAATCAAAGAGAAAAAGTTTCAAAGTAGCAAAAGAAAAACAACTCACAAGAAGGGAAGCTCACGGGCACAGTAGCGCACACCTATAATCCCAGGGGCTTAAGAGGCGGAGGCAGGAAGATCGCAAGTTCAAAGCCAGCCTCAGCAATGGCAAGGCGTTAAGCAACTCAGTGAGACCCTGTCTCTAAATAAAATACAAAATAGGGCTGGGGATGTGGCTCAGTGGTGGAGTGCCCCTGAGTTCAATTCCCGGTGCCAAAACAAAAACAAATACAAATCAGCCAATAATCTATATCAACAAAATTACCTTTAAAAAGTGGAGAGGAAATAACGACATTCAAAATAAATAAACACTGAAAGACTTTATTGATAACAGATCTGCCATATAAAAAAAATAGCAAATGAAGTGCCTCAGGTTGAAAGCAAGCAAATCAAGATGGAAATTTGAAACCACAAGAAAAGCAAAGAGCATCAGTAAAGGTAATTAATTATGTAATTATATTAAAAAAGTATAGATTTATTTTTTTTCCTAACTGATTCAAAACCGGTTGTACAAAACAACATGTTTATAATTGTATTATTGGAATGATGAAATATAGAAATGGCAATAACAATACAAAGGAGAGAGATGAAAGAAGAATTGTATCAGAATGAAGAAATGACAGAAGCCGGTAAGTTAAACTCATGGGAAAAAAGAGACCAGAAATAATAAGAAGAAACTTTGTAAAAATATACTTGTTCTCCTCTCTTTTCTCGTTTTTTTTTTCTGTCATTGTGGATGCTAGAGAGAAAAAAGAAAGAGAATGATAATAGAAGAGAGACTAATAAAATGAAGGAAGGGGATTGGGGGAGGGAGCAAGGGAAGGGAATTGATCAAATTACATGATGTGCATGTACGAATAATACAACAAATCCCACTATTATGTACCATCATGTACAATTATAATGTGTTATTATGTGTAATTATAATGCATCAATAAAAATACTAAAATAAGATCTTTAGGACAAGCCCTAAACCAATGCGACTTAATATCCTTATAAAAAAAGGGAATGTTGTACACAGACAGACATATAGAGGAAACATCATGTAAAGACAGATACAGAGAGAAGAGAAGTTCATGTGAAGACAGAGGCACAGACTGGAGTCACACAGCTACAAGCCAAGGAGTGCCGGGGCTACCTGAAGCTAGGGTGGCAAGGGGGAGTCCTCTCCTAGAGAATTCAGAGGAAGCTCAGCCCTGACGACTCCTTAATATTGGACTTATAATTTCCAGAATGGTGATATTGAATGTCTGTTGCTTAAGGCTCCTGGCTTGTAGCATTTGGTTATTTCAAGGTGCAGGGCAATGAGCAAAGTGGCTATTGCAGAGGGGCAAACGAGAAGCAGGTCCTCAGCCAGGAACATAGCAAGATGAGGCTAGGTTCCTGGTGTATTTTGAAATTGCTGACACATTGCGTTGGTGGCGGACAGAGGCAAAGTTCCTTGCAAGGAACTCCAAGACCAATAAGAAGTCTTTAAATTTGGAACGTCCTAGGGAAGAGATCAATCAAGGGACTCTCTCGAGGTTCTGGGGAAGTAGGGGATGTGCCAAGAATAAACAAGCACAGGTAACCTAGGTCACAGGCATCTTGCCTCTGTTTCTGTGGGGCAGCAATAACAGGGTCAGGCTGGAACACATTTAACACAAATTGCCACATTAGCCACAGATGCATCACTGCGGGAGGCACGCCCAAGTCCTGAGCACTCAGCAGTTACACTGGGAGGTAATTGGTCAGAGTGTAACTGCAGAGGTGGTTGTTGTCCAAGGCAGTCACTATTCCTGTGATTGAGAGCCACCACTCATGCACCCAGTCCTAGTGATTTCTCTTGGGGTGCCTGAGAAATTAATTAAGTTAAATGGATTTTTGGGGGGAGGGTGTAGGTATAGAGGGGTTGAAAAGTAGGAACAGGCAAAGCCTGTCAACTCACTGAGTATTTATTACTAGCCGTTTACCTAGTTTACCTAGGGTTCACTCAAAAGTCCAACAGCCTTGTTTTGCAGAGTGGGAAATTCAAGGCTAGAGAAGATGAGTAAATTTCCCTAAGTTCCTTACTTAATGCTCCTAAGAAAATCCTAAACCTTCCCTGAGGATCCTGGCCCAAAGTTCTGCTGGGGCTGAAAAAGGCAGTCACATGATGGGAGTTGTCAATCAAGAGTGGCATTGAAATTAAAGAACAAACACTGTCCATCTGTCACAAGGCCAACACAGGGACAGCAGCAGTGTCCCAGACCCTCACCTAGCCCTGGTCCAGGCTCCTTTCTAAGAGGGCTGTTGATGCCTTTCCTATTGAGCCACTTGAGGGACATGAGATATTCACTTCTTTCTTTGAACATTCAGTGCCTGCAAATAGGCCTTGCACACAGTAGGCACTCAACCTACTTTTGCTGTCAACACCAATGAGAGTGGATGAGAGAGATTTGCACAAGGAATGAGGCCCAATAACAAAACCTGCACATTGGCCTGGAGCAGCCCCACCAGTCTGTACCGTTTAACTCACCATTCCTTAAAATTTATTAAGAAGTCTTATTGGCTTTGGCAACTCTTAGGCTTTTCCTAATTCTTTATCGGCAGTGCTAGCAAGCATGCCAACAATCCACTTTCTCTCACTGAGTCCATTGCTTCAATACTGTGATTACTGCTAAAGTCACCAAGGCACCTTGCCTCTAAGCTCTAGTGGCATTGTGCCGCTGAGCCCTAGAGGATCAGCACAAATGCTTTCTGGAACACAGCTGGGCACCAGCACCCAACCTCTCCACTTTCAACTCCCAGGCCCAGTTTCCACCTGCTATATGCACCTGCCAGCTGTACTCTTGTGAACTTTGCCCACTTCTGGACAGAGGCAAAGCCAGCGGGCAGTGAGCTCCCCAAAATGAGCTTCCACCCTGGGGAGGTCTCTATGGAATAAAGGACAGACCAAGACGGGAGCCAAGAACACCAAAGACCTACACAGCCTCTTGCCTAGTCCATGCCTTCACTGCTAGAGTGAGAAATGTCCCCAGAACCCTGCCTCTGTTCCTGATCATGCAAAGCAGAGAGCATGAATGAGCACCTCTGCCTGGAGCCTGTGAAGACAGCCCCATTCCTCTCTACTGCTCAGGTTTAACTACCTCTGGAGTCTCCCTTGATTCTGAATCCAGTTTGGGATGGAACTCTTGAGATTTTCCTGTTGCCTCCTTCTTGATCTCAGAATCCAAACTCAGCTCCTTAGACTTACCAGCTTTGTACAGCTGGCCTTCCCTGTCTCCAGGTTCTGAATCTGTGGATTCAACATATATATATAAATACACTAATTTTTCTTTTATGGTACTGGGAATCCATCACAGGGCCTTGTGCAGATCAAAAATACTTGAAGGGTTAGGGTTGTGGCTCAGTGGCAGAGTACTCACCAAGCACGCACGAGGCCCTGGGTTTGAGCCTTAGCACCACATAAAAATAAATAAATATATAAAGGTATTGTGTCCATCTACATCTAAAAGAAAATTTAAAAAAAAATTGTGCCTGTATTGAACATGCAGAGACTTTTTTCCTGATTTATAGTAGTCATAAATAATACAATATAATAAGTATTTACATAGCATTGACATTGCATTAGGTATTATAACTAATCCAGAGACAATTTACGTTTCATTCAGAAGGATATGTATACATTATATGTGAATACTATGCCATTTTTATAAGGGACTTGAGTATCTTCAGACTTTAGTATATGAGGGATCCTGGAACCAATCCCTCTTGGATACCTAGGGACCACTATTCTTCGTTCTCTGAGCAACCCCTTATTTCTTGGGCCATCAGTCTTCTCCGACCAATTACTGCCCAATTCCAAGTCTGGTGCATGGTATAATCCATGTGTGTTCAACATCTTGGCCAGCATCTTTGACAAAGGAGGCTACCACCCGTCTCCTCACCCATACATACCCACATCTCATTATAAGTCACATTTGGGCAGGAAGAAAGAACAAACAAGTGGTCACTCACCTCAAGCTGCTAATTGGGTAGACATGCCTGGAAAAACTTAAGCAGACACAGTCATGAGTACTAGTTACCTTTGTTGCATGAAAATAGCCCCTGCACTGCACCTCTATCCATTGGTTTTTGGCCCAGCCCAAGGAAACTCAACCTAGTTGCTAGATCAGTCTACAAGACTCTTTTACTGTGACTTTCATGACAGATGCACAAAGATGGTCCATGAGTCCTAGGAGTTTGCGGTCTACAATAGAAAGGTCAATAAAGGCTAGATGAATAAAAACCATGAGACCAAGACCAAGGAGCTAGTGAGGTTTGAAAACACAGATGGTTGGCAGGTGGAGAGCAGGGACAATGTGACCAGGCCATTGACAAGTGAGATCATGAGAACTCAGTGTGTAACCTGACCTGGGTGCAGGACACTTGTGAGCTCCTCTTTTTTAACCACAAACTCCCAGCCCACAACACCTGTCTGTCAGGATTCCATTGCTGTGACAAATACCTGAGAAAAATCAACATACAAAGGAAGAAAGATTTATTTTGGTGCACAGTTTGAGAGGCTTCAGTCCATAGCCAGTTGGCTGTGCTGCTTTAGGGCCTGTGCTGGCAGAGTAATTCATGGTGAGAGCGTGTGGTAGGGGAAACTGTTCACCTCATGGCATCCAGGAAGGAAAAAGAGACAGGAAGGCACTGATTCCAATATCCCCTTCAAGGCCACACCCCCAGTGACCTAACTTCCTTCCACAAGGCCCCACCTCCTAAAGGTTCCCCCAATCCCTTGTAGTGCCAATGGTTGGGGTCCAAGGATTTAACACATGGGCATTAGGGGTACACTCAAGACCCCAACTACAGCACATCCTGGTCCAGGCTACCTTCACCTGGAGTGGGAATATCAGAAATTGTTTCCTTGGTGGAAGACAGGGCGGCTCAGGTGCAGTGGGTGGAAAAGGAATACTTCAGGCCTGCCTTACTACCTTGATGAGGCTCAAAGGTGTGAAGAAAGTTCAGTGGTTCCTTTTTTTTAAAAATAATTTTATTAGTTATTGATGGACCTTCATTTATTTATTTGTTTATATGTGGTGCTGAGAATCAAACCCAGTGCCTCACATGTGCTAGACAAGCACTCTACCACTGAGCCATGACCCCAGCCTCTCAATTTTAAAATATACTATTTAGCCTTAGTTGGGACATAAGATCCAATGGTAGCCATTTTAACTATAGCCTTTCCCTTTGTCTGCCCCAATTTTAAAATTAGCCAATCATGTAGATTGTAACCTTGAGCTCCTCCTATCAGCAAGGGGCAGTACTGCACTAGGAATAAAATCAGACCGCCCCCACCACCCACCCAGGTGTGCCTGCATGCAGTATTTTCTTTGGTAGCACGTCCTTCTGCAGAAGTTAGTTTGTCTTGCCAAATTATTTCCAAGCACGTGTTTAATTCCTTGTGGCACCCTAGAATTTCTAATAAAGGGAAGAGAGAAAGGAGAGGAATGAAGTAGGGCCTATGTCAAGTAAGAAAAGACAGTGGGGGCACAGTAGCATGAGAAAGTGCATCAAGAGGAGGGTATTGAATGTGATCCCTAAGGCAGCAGCAAGACAACCTGCTGCTCCGAGTGCAGCCAGAACAGTGGACAGAGATGCATCATGGTTAAAAGAAAGAATGAATTATGTGACGACCTTGCCGTGCATCTTACTGGCTGCATGACCTCTCCAAGCCTCAGTTCCCCTGTCTGCAAATGCTATGGACAGCCATCAGGTGCTTCCCATGCCTGCCAACACCAGGCAGCACCCCTGGTTTCAGCCGCAGCTGGTGCAGCCGATTCTGTTCTGCAGTCTCACAGTCCCGCCAACAGCTCTGCACAGAAGAAGGCGGCCAGGAGCTGCCTCAGCCTTTGTGCTGCTGGCACCTTCTCTCAAGCAGAGAGCTGACTGCTCTGGAAGTGCAGGGAAGTTAATGTCCCATGGGCAGCCCAGACCAGAGGCCCTCAGGAGCTGCGGGTCAGCTGGGGTACAATTAACCTCCCTAGCTCGGCTTGGGACACAATCTGAGGATGCTCTGTGCTCTCCTTAGAGTCCTGGGGAATCAGACATCTCTCATCTGCAGCAGCAACCTCCATTGCACTATCTGAATTAAGCATCACTTCTCTTGCTCTCTCTGTTCCCTCCTTCCTGCTGCAGGCTCGCTTTCCCACAGAAAATGCTCCAGCCACATCCTTGTCTCAGGCTTTGGATTTCAGGGGGCTCAAACACTTTCCATTTGAGGAGATTGAAAAAACTAAAGGAGATAATCCATTTGGAAGAGAAGAAGTGAAATCAAGTGAATGAGAAAGAAAAAAATCACCCCCAACACTCATGAGCTGGTCTGATGCTCACAGCTGGGCCACTTTGTTCTCCTGCTGAGCATTAATGATCTCTTGGAACACCAACATCAAGACACGGCCACTCAGATACCACGGCACAGTGAGACAACAGCAAGGTCACTGTGCAATCCACAAAACACCAAGCCTCTCTTCTCACTGTTTGTCTCCTACTTCTTTACCAACGGCAGCCCTTCCAATGGGTAAGACCTTTTACACTCCCAAAGATTGCCTCACTCGCTGACAGCATCCAATTCACAGCAAAGCCCTTTATCCTTGACCCTTCCCAAACCACACAAGCAAAGTCTGAATCCATCCCAACTTCTTTTTCACTTTCTTGCTGAGATTCCCTGTTCCTAAACCAGGCCTGTCTTGCCTGTGTGACACCATATGCCGATCACTGAAACATGCAACAAGTTTTGCAAGAGAGTTTATCTGCAAGGTGGCCAAGCATGGAGGTGGGAGAGCCAAAGCTCAAATCTGCCTTCCTGAAGATAAGGTTTGGGGTGAAGAAGCATGTGGTTTAAGGCCTGGGGAAAGGGGACTGGAGGTAAAGTAATCAGCGGTGTGCACATGTGTAATCCATCTTCTTGGCTGTTCATGGGATGCATGTTCAGAAAATGCCAGTGTTTGTACCATTTGAGGGTGGAGTCTTTGGTCTCCTGACATCAACAGGCCACTCATCAGACACCAGCGCAGGCCCAAGTGAAGAGTCAGTAATTTCCACAAAATGGCCTTCAAGTCCCTGAAAAGTAACCTAGGCAACTGTTATCGTCATATCCCATACATGTTATCTGCAGTAAAGCTAGTGGGAGACTAATAATGTATAGCTGAGCTGTGTGACCTTGGTTTAGTCAGCTTTTTCACTGCTATGACTAAAGGACACAACCAGAACAACTTAGAGGAGGAAATTTTATTTGAGGGCTCATGATTTCAGAGGTCTCAATCCATAGACAGCAGGCTCCATTGCTCAGGGCTCCAGATGAGACTAGACATCATGGCAGAAGAGTGTGGCAGAAGGAAGCAGCTCACATGATGATCAGGAAGCAGAGAGAGAGAGAGAGAGAGAGAGAGAGAGAGAGAGAAGAGACTTCATTCGCCAGCTACAAATATGTACCTCAAAACCACACCCAAATGTCCTACCTCCTCTAACCACACCCCACCTACCTTCCATTACCACTCAATTAATCCCATCAGGTGATCAATTCACTGATTGGGTTAAGGCTCTTGTAATCCAATCAATTCTTCTCTGAACCTTCTTTCATTGCCTCACATGTAAGCTTTTGGGGGACACCTCACATCCAAACCATAACATACCTCCAGAATCAGTGATTTTTAAAGCCAACTAAAAGCAAGTAAATGGGTGGGGGGAGATGAAGAGTTGAGTCAGAAGTAAAAAGTACTAAGTGTTGGTCCATGTAAATGGGACCAGGCCAGCTGTGTTTGTTGCCTGGTAATTATCAAGGTTGGGATTCTGTCCTTCCATGGGGCCTTGGAGACAGAGTTCTTATGCTTTCAATGGCTGCATTCTTGAGAATGGCTCTTGGGTCCTTGAGAGATGCTTCTGAGTTGCAAAAGCTAGATATTTATGATCATAAATCCTTCTTTTGGCAAATGTTAAGCAGATGGTTATGGCCTATTGGGCAAGGGCTCAGTTTTACCCTTGCCTACAAAGATGAGCCTAACAGCACAGGGAGGAGCACCCAGGAGGGAAGCCAGGCCAGGAGACAGGGACTTCTTCATCCAGACCCTTAGCCATGCACCTGCTCAGCTATTTCACAAGCACATATTGGCCACCTAAAGTGTATCCAGTGCTGAGAAGCTTTGGGTTGCTGCTGAGGGGCAGAGTAATCAACCCAGGCATGAGCCCCACCCCAGAGGATTTTATGACCTAATAAAGTTCAGAAGCAGCTGGAGTCAGTCTAGGTGATTTCAGAGGCACAGTTCCTACTCTGATCACCCTCACTGTTGTGGTCATTAAGTCTTTTTAGTGGGCTCTGAGAAGCCACAGAGCATCTGTAACTACATCAGACTTAATGGAATATTGGTCAAATGTTTTTCTTGTTAAAAAGTTGGGTGCAGTGGTGCATGCCTGCAATCCCAGCAAATTGGGAGGTTGAAGTAGGAGGATCACAAATTAGAGGCCAGAATGGGAAACTTAGCAAGACTCAGTCTCAAACAAAACAAAAGGGCTGAGGATGAAGATCAGTGATAAAACACCCCTGGGTTCAATCTCCAGAACATGGGGCAGGGGGGAGATATACACACTACTAATGAACATATTTAAGAATCTCTTCTGGAAATATGGTCTGGACAATTTTATGTGATATTGAACACTTCCAATGATCAAGTTCAATGTCACAGTGATAAGTCACATTGGTGGTTTATATCTTTGATGGACAGGTAGATAAAGGCAGTTCAGTGCTGTGGTCTCCTTCTCAGAAACACAGAATCATGGTTAAAACACAAGGGAAACATCACACAAACTAAGGGATATTTTACAAAGTATTTTATCAATATTCCTCAAAACTGTCAGTGTCATTCAAAAGCAGGAAAGTCTGAGAAATGTCATAGCCTAGAAGTCTAAGAAAATATGTTGGCTAAATGACATGCAGGACAGAAAAAGGACAGACATAAAATAAAAAGGAGAGAAATCTGAATACAATATTGACTTTAGTTAATAATAACATCAATATTGAACACTGGCTCATTAATTGTTGGTAACATAAGATTCTAACAATAGGGGAAACTGGGTGCTGCGGACATGGGCAACGGGAACTTTGTATACTATCTTTGTGGTGGAGGTGAAATGGTGTTACATGGGCAGGATTCCAGGAAACTGTGAAATTCAAGGCCACCTAATCCCCATGAGTAGCTAAGATTTGTCATCTTTCATTGATATTTAAATAAAGTTCCCCAAATTAATACATTTATTTAAAAAATCCAAATAATGCCAAGTCAGGATTCTCCATAGAGAACCAATAGGAGATAGATGATAGATAATAGTAGGATAAGAGGATGGATGGATGGATGAATGAATAGATAGGTAAGTAGATAATTGGTGGGTAGAAGGATGGATGGATAGATAACAGAGATAGGTGGATGCTGGATGGATAGATAATAGATATAGAGATAAGTGGATAGGTGGGTAGGTAGATAATAGAGAAATAGAGATAGGTGGCTAACTAGATAATAGAGAGATAGGTGGATGAATGGATAGATCATAGACATAGAGGTAAGTGGATAGATATGCAGATAATAGATTCAGAGATAGGTGGATGGATAGGTAGGTAGATACTAGGTATAAAGATAGGTGGATGAATGGATGGATAAGTAGATAGGTAGGTAGATAAAAATGGCATTTATTAAGGAAATTGGCTCACAAGATTTTAGAGACTGCAAAGTCCCCTGTTAGGCCGTGCGCAAGCTGGAGACCCTGGGACGCTGGTTGTGTGGCTCAGTTCGGATTCAACACCTTCAGAACCAGGGAAGCCTATGGTATAACTCTCCGTGTGAGGCCAAAAGCATGAGAACCTAGCAGTGGGAGGGACTTCTTCTAGTACAAGTCCTGGAGTTCAAAGGCCAGGGAGCCTGGAGTTCTGATGTCCAAGAGCAGGAAAATGTTGTCCCAGCCCAGGAGGGTCAGTAAACCCGCCTTGCCCTTTTTCCTCTGAGTCCACGGCCAACCGAGTGGTGCCTGTCCATACTGAGTATGGATCTTTCCCACTCAAGCCACTGACTCACCCACCAATCTGCTCTGGAAACACCCTCTCAGACACCCAGAAATAATACATTACCAGCTATCAAGGTTCCCTGGTCAGGTTGACACCTAAAATTAGCCATCACCCAAGTAAATCAAGTAAGATGAGAGATGTCTTTATTTCCACTGAGAGTCCACTCTCTGGGCTTCCATTTTTCTTCCGTGTATTTATAAACAAAGATGGAATCACTTGGAATTAATGAAGCACAAGAAAGCTTTCTTACTGTATTTGCCTTTCGCTCGATTTCAAGTATCTTAGATCTTTTCCCTCCCTGAGTTACTTGAAAATGATGTATTTTATTTCTATTTATATGATGCTATGCTTACATTTGGCAATGATATTGAGCAATTTTTTTCTATCAATATTGAGGCTTAATCAGCATCCATAATTTCTATCTTCCAACAAGATGATATTGGAATCAAAATTTTATCTGTTCCCTCTTTTTAAAATCGTGCATTATGGAAGCTTTAAATACAAACAAGAGTTTACCATGGAGTATAATGAATTCCTCTATATTTCTCATCAGCTTAAATATGAAGAATGCATACCAGCTCAGGGCCTGTTTTATTTTATCAATTCCCCCATCCATTTATTTCCTCCACATCATTTTGAAGCATATCCCAGATATCATATTACTTTACCTGTAAAATTTTCAATATATGTCTCAGAAAGGCATGATTCCCTTTTACAAAAAAACTACAATATCAGTATCACACCTATGAATCAATAACACCATCTAATATCTAGTAAATATCCAGAATTCTAATTGGCTCATAAATGTTCTTGATGTTTTCTTTTTCCTACAGCTTATTTGAATTGGGATACAAATAAAGTTTATACATCACGATTGGATGATATGTCTTCAAAATCTATTTTAACTTTTAGGTTTCTTTTCTGCGTTTTATTTATTTTTTCCTTATAATTAATTTGTTAAAAAAATTAACACGTTTGTACAATGGTTTTTCAAAACTAGCTTTGCTGATTTAGGGCATGGATGTCATCTAACAAGTATTCTGGTCCTTGTATTGGCAATTAAATCTATAGACTTGATTGGACTCTACTTAGGTATGTTTGGCAAAAATACTTGGTAAATGGCAGTGTGAGTTTCCATCAGGAGGCCTGGACTGTCTGGTTGTATTTTTGTGATGCAAATATCCCATTATGCTCCCTGCCTAGATCCAAGACTGTGATATTCAAAACCCACTATTCTTTATCCATTTAATAACTAGAATACTTTGATAAAAGTAATGTCTTCCCATCTATTATTGTTTCGCCTTGTGGCAGAGTCACTAAAGAGAAGAAAGGATAAATATGCCTAATTCTTTCCTCTTCTTCACCAGTTTTCAAAATAAGGGCATCATGTCCCAGTATCCTCAAATGGTGTCCAATTAGATTTATTCTTATTGTCCTTGCTATCTTAGTAATATCATGCACTCATGAATTGCATTTAAACATATTCAATGTGCTTCAATCCACTGTAGTCACCATCCTCAGTGATATTCAAATTGTTCAACTCTTTAGCCACTCAGTACCTCTTGCCTTGCTCAGGGGTCCCGGCTATGTTAAGACAGTGCAACATCACATTGTCAGGTTGGTCTCTGGCAAATATACATGTTGAAAACCCACATGGGATGCTTTCATCCTGTCAAAACTTTTTATTTGCACACACCTTGGAGAATAGAAAATTCTTTAACCTGTCAAGAGGTTTGCATGAGTAGAGAGGAGCTCACGCCCTGGTGTGGAGACACACATCCTCAACATTCCACTTCATGCCTCTCTCCAGTGGTTCAGGCAAAACAGCTGGTAGTGACAGCCAAGCTGCCACCTGTGTTCCCATGTGCATTCTTTGCCCCTGACCACTGAAAGTCTCTGGTGTGAGATTTTATTTTCTTCTAACACTCTTTCTTATTGTTGAATTATAAGTAATAAAATGCATAGGAGTAATTTTATAGGTTGGTGGATTTTGACAAACGCACCTGTCATGTCTCTATGGCCAACAACAATAAGCAGAACATCTCCACCGACAAAAAATGTCTCCTCATGCCTCTTTCCACTCAGTGCCATCCACCCACTGATTTGTTTGTATCACCATAGATGAGATTTTGTTTTGGACTTCACATGAATGGAATCATACAGAGCAAACTCTTGAATGTCTTGCTTCTTTCTTTCAACCTGTTTTTGAGATTCCTCCTCGCTGTATCAGTAGTCACTACCACTGAGCCCCAGCCCCAGTCTTTCTATTTTTTATTTTGATACAGGGTCTTGCTAAGTTGCTGAGGCTGGCCTCCTGACTTGCTAAGATTACAGCACTCACCTGGCTCATGTTTAACACTGAGTTAAAACTTAATTTGCATACTGTAATTTGTTAATCACCAATTGATTCAGATTGTTTCCAGTTTTTGCCTACAATTTTAAAAAAGAAAAAAAGAAACAGCTATAAACATTAAAGTACAGGTATTTTTGTTGACATGTTTTCATTTCTCCTGGGAGAGGAGTGCGATTGTATTTCAAGTACTACATGCTTAACTTTATGAGAAATTACCACACAGTTCTAAGAACCCATTGTGCCAACTTATACTTCTACCCTCAATGTATGAGAGATCTGATTGCCCCACATCTTCACCACCACTTGGCATAATCCATCCTTGAATTTCAGCTGTTTTAATGGGCGTGAAGTGATTTTCATTGTGATTTTAATACACCTTTTCTGAATGCCTAGTGATGTTGAACATCTAGCTTTTCATGGACTTATTGGAAAATCTTACATTTTCTTTTTAGAGATGTCTAAGTTTTTCAATCCTTTGTTCTCATATTATTTTTTACCACTGATTTATAGAGATTCATCTAAAATATTTGGTACAAATCCTTCATCAGATATATATGTATTATAAGTACTATCTCCCAATCTGTGGCTTACCATTTCATTTCCTTTGTTTTTTGCAGTACTGGGGATTCACCTCAGGGCCTCACACATGTGAGGCAAGCACTCTACCATGAGGCCCTGCTTAATTTTATCACTTCATTTCTACACTGCAGGCTCTTCCCTCAATTGTTAACCCACATTCAAACAGAATATGCTATATATTGAGGATTTGTTGTGAATCTTCTACTTACTAAGCTCTCTATGCTCATTGGCCTCCTGTGCTTCTCACCACAATCCTGGGAGGCAAACAACACATTGGATCAAGGGGGAAACAGGAGCTGAACAGTCTCCTAGCATCACCCAGCCAGTGAGTGGCAGACAGGCATGGTGCTGGCTGCACATTCGAGTTGCCCAAGGAGCAAGAGGTGAAAATGACTTATGCCCAGACCCAGACTTCAGAAATTTGGATTTTATTGGTATAGGGAGGAACTTAGACACGATATTTCTTGGGGAAAACAACAACGACAACAACTCTTCAACTGATTCTGATTAGCAGGACCCCTGATTCAAAATCTGCTCTGAGTCAGCCATGGTGGTGCACACCTGTATTCCCAGTGACTCAGGAGGCTGAGACAGGAGGATTGCAAGTTCAGGGACAGCCTCCGTAGCGTAGCAAGGCCCTAAGCAATTTAGCGAGACCCTGTCTCAAAATAAAACATTAAAAAAAAAAAAAGCTGGGGCTATGACTCTATGATTCAGTGGTAAAGTGCCCCTGAGTTCAAGCCCCAGTATCAAAAAATAGAAAAGAAAGAAAAAAACATGCTCTGAGCCCTCTAATGAGCTGCTGGGTTGGCTCCCAAAGATTGCCCTGCCCAATAGTGCAGAAAGAGTTAAATGACAGGCCATCCAGAGGCCATATCTCTGCATCATTTATGGGCTGTGTCAAGGGAAAACACGCCTGGCTGACGCAGTTCTCACTGTGCAGTCTGGAGACGCTTTAGGTTTTAATTTAAGGAGCTCTTTAAAATCTGCTCTCTCCTCCACCCCCACCTTCCCAGGAGGCAGCTCAGGAAAGCAGGTCCAATTTTGGAGACTGCAGCGATCTGGGGAAACATCCAAGGTGTCCTTGCAGACAGGCAGTCACAACTCGGAAATGACGACTGCAGAGGGGGCTCAATGTTGCATGCAAATCGCTCTCTTGCTGACAATTTTCAACTTGCTGTCATTTAATGAGGTTTCCCCTGCTCTCCAAGGAAGGCTGGTGGCTGCTGGGGGAGGGGCCCTGCTTTTCTTTTCCCTATTCCACTTTCAGAAGCTGAGCTGGGTTCTTGAAAAGCCAGCATCTTTATCAGGTGGGAAAGGAGAGGGAACCAGGTGGAAATGGGTTGCTCTAAAATAAGACCTTTCCTGGTTTTTCTTCCTGTGATGTCTGCAGCTCCTAGCAATAAGCCCCAACGAGCCTTGTTTGTTCCAGAATCAGAACGCTGGTCTCCCTCACTTGGGGGAGGGGGAAGAGGAGAGATTTAATGAATACTTCTGTGGAGCTCTGGAAATTACCATCATCACTAAGTGTCAAAAACACACAGAGTGTGCAAAATAATATTGGATATTTGCTCTTGGCCAACAATCTTTGGCAGAGCAATATGTAAGAATCGCTTCAGGGGAACAAAACGATCCACATCAGGACAATCTCTCCCCAGAAGGCTCAGGCACACGATTTGCAGAATAGTGAAGCTTGGGTTTCCGGAGTGGAGACTGGCCAAGGTCATCTCTGGTGCTGGCGGAGACCTGAGTGCTACACCTAAAATAATGGTTCTCAAAGTGTGGTCCCCAGCACACTCTGAGAACCAACAGCATCAGTATATCACCTGGTAAGTGATAGAAATGCAGATTCACAGGTCCTGTCCCAGACTTACTGAGTCAGAAACCCTGGGGGTGGGGCCCAGTGGTCAAGTGCCCCTGAGTTCAATCCCTGATCCCCACCCCACCCCCACCCCCCAAAAAAAAGAAAGAAAGAAAAAGGAAATCAGCCCCAAATGAGGGTGTTTTAAGGATACCTGGGAGTTATTTTAATAGGGCATGGTGAGACAAGGACACAGAAATGACTTATAATGAAGGAAGAAGTAAGGTGTGTGTGTGTGTGTGTGTGTGTGTGTGTGTGTGTGTGTGTGTTTTGATGATGCTGGAATGAAACCCAGGCCATGCACATCCTAGGCAAGTGCTACCATGGAGCTACATCCCCAGCTGAAGAGAGAAGTTGATTATGCTCATAGTTCCCTAGAACAGAAGGCATGACACATACCACAGGGGGCCCATGAAGAAACACAGGTTTGGACAGGACACAGAGAGAGCTACAGTAAGAACCTTTATTATGTTTTTTGCACGATGGAGCTCTGAGGCAAGGTACGCAGGTGTGGAGTTGGCTAGTCTGAATACTTCCAGCAGCTCTGGGGTACCAGGCATCCTTAGTTGTCTGGTTCTTGGCCCTGGGATGATTAGGGCCCGTGGAAAGTGGAGGGAGTATAAGAGCCCAGTAAGCAGGGTGTGAGGGGTGCCATCTCTGGCCTGGTGGGCTTGCATGAGAGAGGCAGATCCCTCCTTCCTCACTGTCCTTGGGAACTGACTGACCCCACATGGACAGAGCCTCTGGGTTTTGTTTCCCTACAGAAAACAAAAGACATGGTAATGCAGAGGGATAATGAAATAAGATTCAGAAAGCGCCCCTACTGTTCCACGGCAGGACCGCCTCCCACACTACCTGTGGCTTCTGAGCCCTTGAAATAGGACCAGTGTAACTGAGGAGCTGAATTTTATTACTATTTAGCTTTTCTAAACATAAACTTAAAAATGGAAGCAGGGTAAAATGGTCTTCCATTAAACAGATTTCATAACAGTATGAAATATTTAAGACATATTTAAACTATAATATTTTGGAGCTACACAATTTAATAAAATCTATAATAAATACATTTCACCTGTGTCTTTTTACATTTTTCAATATGGCTCCTAGAAAATTTTAAATTATATATGTGTCTTCCATTATCACTTCATTGGACTGTGCTGAACTATATACTGTCAAGTATATAAGATTGGCTATAAATCCTAAAACAACAATAAAATAGTGATTAAAAAAATAAGTTCTTTAAAATATGCTCTGAGATTTGGGTGCTAACAAAGCAAACCAGCTCATGCCTTCTTGTTGGAGGGTGCTCTCTTTCCTGTTTTTTTTTTTTTTTTGTACTGGGAATTGAACCCAGGGGTACTTAATCACTGAGCCACATTTTTGTTTGTTTGTTTGTTTTACTTTGAGACAGGGTCTCACCAAGTTGCTTAGGGCCTCACTAAATTGCTGAGACTGGCCTTGAACTATCCATCTTTCTTCCTCTGGGATTACAGGCATGCACCACCATTCCTGACCAAGGGTGACCTTCTTACTGGGGATTGATTGGCACATGCTCATAAGGTTCTAGGTTGTGGTAGGGTAGGCAGGAGATGTTCACAAGGCTGAAATGAAACATTCATGATCCAGTAATTTGTGGGGAGAGAAATATATCTCAGTTTCTGTAATCCAACAATAGCCAGGGGGACCAGAAACAATTTGCAAGCTTGCCCAAGACCCTGAGTTCCTTTCCCCTGGCCCATACTGCCTGCTCCCCAGCAGAGACAAGGACCAGCAAGGAGCACCAGGTCAGGGGGTCCTGATGGCCTTGTGCCTGCTGCTGGTTCCTATGTGACTGCCAGCCTGAGGAGTGGAGGTGCTTCACAGATTTCCTCAAGGTTAGATGTTTGGGGCACTGTGGTTGTAAATGAGTACAAGAGGTTCCTTGGCATGGGATTCAGGAGCCCTGGCCTTGTGTCAGCTGCAGGAAAGCTTCTCAACTAATTGAGAGAGTGGAAGGAGGCTGTGGGCACCATGGGCAAGGCTCCTGAGGTAAGGACAGGGGCAAAGTGTCACCAGGCTCACTGATGGAAACCCTGAGGCTGAGGGGACAGAAGCAGGGTGCCAAGTATGGAAGGCAGAAGTGGTGGAACACCAGAAGCCGAGGGGCCACAGCCCACCATCATCCACACCCATATGCTTTTGTCAGGGGTGCGAGAAGCTATGGTCTCCTTGCTGGGAGAACAGGACATCACTTGCAAAAGAATGAAGCTGTTCCCCTGGCTCACAGCTTATCTAAAAACCAACTTAAAATGCATCGATGACCGGGACTGGGGTTGTGGCTCAGTGGTGGAGTGCTTGCCTAGCATGTGTGAGGCACTGGGTTGGATTCTCAGCACTGCATATAAACAAATAAATGAATAAAGGTCCATCAATAACTAATAAAAATTTTTAAAAATGCATCACTGACCTAAATACCATACAAATCTTATCAAATACGATAGAATCTTCATGACCTTGGATTTGGTAATGGATTCTTAGATATGACATCAGAACCATGAGCATCAATGACAAACAACCAAAACCGATAAATTTTTTTAAAAAATATTTTTAAGTTGTTGATGGATCTTTATTTTATTTATTTGTTATGTGGTGCTGAGAATCAAACCCAGTGCGTCACACATGCTAGGCAAGTGCACTACCACTGAGCCACAAACCCAGCCCCAAAACTGATAAATTAAACTTCAAAATTAAAAACTTTTGGGCATCGGTGTCATCAGGAAAATGAAGAAACAAGCTATAGAAGGGGAGAAAATCCTTCAATCCTGGAGCGTATAAGGATCCCATATCTACAACACAAAGAGGAATTCTTACAATTCAACCTAAAAAGCACAGACAACCTAATTTTAAACAAGGGCAAAGAACTTGAATAAACATTTTTCTAGAGAAGAGACACAAATAGTCAATTAGCTACTTAGTATATTTAAAATATATTGAATTTCATTAGTCATCAGAGAAATAAAAATCAAAACCACAATGATCATAATTCTGTGTGCTTATTTGTGTGTGTGTGTGTGTGTGTGTGTGTGTGTGTGTGTGTGAGAGAGAGAGAGAGAGAGAGAGATATGTGGTACTGGGGACTGAACCCAGGGGTGCTCTACCACTGAATTATATCCCCAGCCCTGTTACATTTAAAACAAATTGGGGGGTACCAGGGATTGAACTCAGAGACACTCAACTGAGCCACATTTCCAGTCCTTTTTTGTATTTTATTTAGAGACAGGGTCTCACTGAGTTGCTTAGCTGAGGACCTCACTTTTTTTAAGACTGGCTTTGAACTTACGACCCTCCTGCTTCAGCCCCCTTAGCTGCTAGGATTACAAGCAGCTGCCACCATGCCCGGCATTTTAAAAAAATTTTGAGAGGACATTGTAAGGTTGCCTGGGCTGGCGTGGAACAAGAGAACTTCTTACCTCAGCCTCCCAAGTCACTGGGATTATAGGCCTGTGCCACCATGCCCGATTAATGATCATATGTTTTTTAAAAAATTAGATGTGTCCGTGAGGATGTGGAGAAATTGGTACTTTCGTATATTCCTGATGGTTGGTAAAATGCTATGTCCACAGTGAAAAACAGTTTGGTATCTCCTCAATGAGTGAAACAAAGAACTATCATACAATATAAAAGGTATATTCCTACCCCTATATCAAAAAGCTTTGAAAAATAGATTATTAAACAAACAACAAGAATACCAAAGCTCACAGTAGCATTATTCACAATAGCTCCAAGGTGGACACAACCCAAATGTCCATCAACAAATGAATTGGATAAACATGAAGGGATGAAACACTGACTCATACCATAGCATGGATAACGCTTAAAGCAGTATGCTAAGTGCCAGGTTAAAAAAAAAAAAAAGACCAAATATCAAAATTGGTGAAGGGACATAAAAATCACCCTTAAATATGTGAAAAGAGACTCAACTTCTTTCATCTCTCAGACCAACAAAACCCCCCAAGTTTAAAAATAAATATATTTTTATATATTTATTGTTGTAATATTATATATTGTTATATATTTATTGTTATTATATTGTTATATATTATATATTATATAAAATATATATTATATATTGTGATTGTATTACTGTTGGTGAGTCTGGGCAGGAACACACACACTCACATATTACAGGTCACAATACAAAATAACCCCCATTTTGTAAATTTCTATGAAAAGTGCAAGTGAATTTATTCTCTCAGTAACCCCATTTTTGGAAATTTCATACATATGCACACACATAGGAAGTTCATCAAGATGTTTTTGGCAAACAATGGGCCACTGGGCAAACCTGATTTACATTCTGTTTTTGAAAGGCTGTAAGCTGAAGGTTGGGAACCCTATTAGAGGAATTCAAATGCTACATCTGGCAGAAGTAGAGGTTAGGACCAAGGCTGCTGTTGGCTGATGTCTCTGTTCCCATCCTCCTCTTCACAGGTCTTTCTTCCAGGAGTCCGGCCTCTTGCATTCTTTGTGGTTGTTTTTCTTTTCTTTTTTGGTACTGGGGTTACTGGGGTGCTTAACCACTGAGCCACATCTCCAGCGCTTTTTACTTTTTATTTTGAGACAGGGACTCACTAAGTTGCTTAGGGCCTTGCTAAGTTGCTGAGGCTGGCCTTGAACTTGTGATCTCCTTACGACCCTCCTGCTTCAGCCCCCGCTAGCTGCCTCCCGAGCCCCTGGAATTACAGGTAAGCGCCACCAAGTCAGCACCTCTTGCAATTCTTATATCCTTCACTGTGCCCCAGGATGTCTTCAATACAGTGAATGCTTAACAATTACTAAATACAATGGAAAACAAATTCTTCTGAAAAAAATTAGTAAAAAAACTAGAAAAAGATGGTATTTGATTCAGATTTCCATATTATTTTGTAAAGATTTGAAAGTCACTAGCAGAAGCTTATGACTCCAGGGATGTACCACTTTCTTGTGGAGTTGCTAATTTGAAACATACATCTAACATAAATACATGCAAGAAAGTATCTTCAATCCAATGAAATTAGTCTGAATTAGTGAATCTATGAAAAAATTCTAAATGGTTGCTTGCAGTTTTTGTTCAAAAGATTGGGTAATTTGATGAACTTCTTCATCAAATTATATGATGAACTTCTATTTAGATGCAATAATCAAATATCCTAAATGCAAATGATCATCTAAAATATGGAGTCCAAGGCAGGTGATATTTAGGAAGAGTACCTAACTGATATAATATATGTAATAACCTTCTGAATGTTCATGAGTAATATCACCATCTGACACTTTCAAAATCAGAACTTTAAACCAAAAGTCCAACCATCATTTGTTGTACCAGGTCATGCACAGGAAGCATATGGGAATTGGCAACCTTTTTGGAGGGGCCTGAGATTGGGCATCATCCAGCTCTGTGACTCTGGATGAGCTTCTTCCCCTCTCTGGTGAAGAGATGGACCAGGTCATTTGCAGAGAAGTTGTTGGTTGTTAAAAATTTTAGGCAAATGCCTTCGAGGAAAGGTTTGCCCCTCACATAAGCACACTGAAGTGAATTTCACCTTCAGTGATGAAAGTGGGGGAGAAGAGTTTTCTCCAAAACAGCCAGGACAGAATAGTTTCTAGATGAAAAATTAACCCGGAGTCAAGCCATATCTGGGAGAGACCTGGTGTCAAACATCCAACAGTTTGGGTACAAATATAATTTATGTTTTTTTTGGCAAATAGCTGAGATGGCTTTTGATGGTTGTCAGCATTGTTCCTACAGAATAGCTAAAGTGGAAAGCTTTGATAACTCATTCAATCCCCCATAACTGTTGAAATCCGATCTTTCTCAAAAATGCACCCTGACATCACTATGTAGAAGGAAACAATGATTAGACACAGACCCAGATACGTCTTACAGCAACATTAAAGAAAGATTTCTAGCTTACAAACACGACGACAAAATCAGCAGCTATCCAACCTGCTCCTGGATGTTCTTACACTTGAGTACAACTGCTAAGTCCATATAAATGTAAGCAGAAAAATAGCTTTTAGGACTCTTAAAGCCTATTTTCTGCCACTCTCCACCCACAGCCATCTGCTAGGAGGTGGAATGAAAGCTGGATAAAATGATAGCAATCTCAGAAGGAAGCTTCACAAGGAAAATTAGGATGTGAAGCCAAGGGTCAGTTATTTTAAATGGAAACTGCTTTGTTTGGCTAATAAGTTCAAGAAAAATGAAGCTGTTTGGTGGTCACCGTGTTTGGTTTAAAATAACAATAAAAAGCTGGGCATGGTGAAGCATGCCTATAATCCCACTTGCTTGGGAGGTTGAGGCAGGAAGATTGTGAGTTCAAAGCCAGCCTCAGCAACTTATCGAGGCCCTAAGTGACTTTGCGAGACCATGTATTTAAATAAAATATTTTTTTAAAGATCTGAGGATGTGGCTCAGGGGTTAAGTGTCCCTGGGTTCAATCCCTGGGACCAAATGAATAAATACATAAATAAAAATAAAAAGAATTAAAAAATGAAATGAAGAGGAAACTCTTGACCTTATTTAATAGAACTAATTGTTATTCCTGCACTCACTCATTCACCAAGGACACAAATACCTACTCTGTGGCAGGCCCTGGGCCAAGTGCAGGAGATACAGCAGAGACTAGGTCCTTACCACTGTAAAGGCTCACGAGACACAGGACCAGGAAACAGACAGACTAATTATTTCTTTTATAATTCAAAGATCAGAACTGAGACAGAAAACAACCATCCTCCAGATGAGGATGGCCAGAGAGTAGCTTCTTTAGAGGGATGACCAGGGAACAGCTCTCCGAGAGGGGACGCTCAAAGCCCAAGAGGGTAGAGAGAGGGGTGTTTTAGGCAGAAGGGACTCCATCTTCAAAGGCACCAAGGCAGGAAATTGCTAAAGTCAAGGACTAGAGGGCCCAAGAGTGGTGAGTGGGGTGGGAAGTAAGATAGGGTGTCTGGAGAGAAAGGCAGGGTGAGCCCTGGGGGAGGTTACAGCCATGGTAGGAATGGCAATTTCAAGTGGGATTCTAGGAGGAATTGATAGAATCTCATTGTTAAAGGACATATGCTCCCATTGGATTGCCTGGAAACCAGCAATGATGGAAGTAGGGAAAAGTGGGAGAAGTGGCCGTGGTCTAGACAGGGAGAAAAGTGGATGGATTCTCTGTATATTTGGAAACATATTAAGAAGATAAAAGAATTGTCAGTGGAGTGTAAGAGTGGGGTGTTGGTGAGGAAAGGGAAGGGAGATGACGTCTAGGTGCATGGTGGTGCCATATCCTGAGATGGGAAGTCCTAGATGGTGGTGGGATGGAGAGGTGGTGGAAATGGTTAGGGAGACTGTAGGAAAATTTTTTCCATTTTACACATGGTAAGTTTGGGCATGGCTGAAACTTCCAAATGGAGGTGTAAACAAAGCATTAGATACAGGAGAATAGAATTTAGAGCAGAGTTCTGGGCTAAAGATAAACGATTTGAAGTCTTCAGGATAAAGATGGCACAGAGAGGCAAAAAGTTACTAAGAAAAACTCCAGAGAAGTCCCAATATGCTGTGTAAATGTTAGGTAGAAAAAGTTCCTCTAAAACAGCTTTTAAAGGACAACTATTTTGTCTTTGTAGTCAACTATAGCAATCCCCCTTATCTGCAGTTTTTGCTGAGCTTCTCAATTACCTGCCCCAGACAGCCTGTCTCAAAATATTAAATGAAAACTCCAGAAATAAACTACTTAAAACTTTTAAAATACACACTGTTCTGAGTAGCATAATGAAATCTCACACCATACCACTTCATCTGCCCAGGGTGTGAATCATCCTTTTGTCTAGTGTATCCATGCTGTATATTCTACCCACTTGCTAATTAATAACCATTTTGGTTATCAGACCAACAGTCACATTGTCACAATACTTGTGTTCAAATAACTCTGATTTTACATAATAATGGCCCCAGTAATTGTTCTATTTTATTATTTGTTAATCTCTTATTGTGTCTAATTTATGAATCAAACTATCATAGTTGTATGTATGTATGTATGTATGTATGTATGTATGTATGTATGTATATAGTTGGGCCTCCATATCTATGGCTCTACCAACACAAATAAAAAATATATATATTTTTAAAAAATCACATCTTTACTGAACATGTATAGATATTTTCTTGTCTTTATTCCCTAATAACACAGTATAACAACTTACATTGCATTACATGGCAATAGGTATTATGAGTAATATAGAGATGATTTAAAGAATATGTGAAGACATGCATAGGTTATATGCAAATACTATGCCATTTTATACAAAGGACTTGAGCATCAATGGATTTTGGTATCCACAGGGATCCTGGAACCAATCCCTGTGGACACTGAGGGATGACCTGTATTTAGAATTCCATACTATCCTTGACTTCAGGCATCTGCTGGGATCTTGGACTGTATGCTATAGTAATATACACTTAAAAAGGGGTGTATTGACAGCTGTTGGTCTAGAGAGGCTGGAAACTTCCAGCATTGGCAATAAATGAGCCTGAAAAGTGCTAATTACACTCTGTAGAGGAACAGGTCTTTGAGCATGATGTTCTGGGATTGATAACAGGAACTTAGATCATTTGAGATAGGAAGGTATGGGGTATATTTAGGAATTGCCCTAGAGAATTTAAGTAACCATATTTTAAATCTACATTGAATTGCTGAAATAGAACTAATTTATTTTACTTTTTGGGTACCAGGGATTGAACTCAGGAGCACCTGACCACTGAGCCACATCCCCAACCCTATTTTGTATTTTATTTAGAGACAGGATCTCACTGAGTTGCTTAGTGCCTCGCTTTTGCTGAGGCTGGCTTTGAACTTGTAATCCTCCTGCTTCAGCCTCCCTCCCGAGCCGCTGGGATTACAGGTGCGTGCGACTTCGCCCTGCGTAGAACCAGTTTTTTAAAGCCTACACTTGCAAAATCTTAAAGGGCAAGGGAAAACATTTGTTGCAAGGAATTCTTCAAAATTCACACGATTCTAGTGGCCATGGAGCTTGTTTAGTGAGAGAATTCTCTGTATTCTCGTAGAGCTAATGAGACTAGGGGAATAATTTAATTCTCTATATTTAAGAGCTGAGAAAATCTGAGTTGCTCAGTGAAGTTACTTGTCCACCGTCACAGCTGTGAAATAGGAAAATTAGACCAGTAATTCCCAACCTTAGCTGCAATCACATGGGGAACTTATGAACAAAAAAGGCAACCAACTACACAAACAAACAAAAGAACTAAAGCAAGCACAAAATACCAGCATCCAGACTCACTTTTGGAGAGCCTGATTCAATTGACCTGGGAAGAGTGAGACGCACACCAGTATTTTTATTTTTTCCATATTTTTATTATATTATTATTATAATAAAAATTATACGTAATAGTGGGATTCATGGTTCGCATCTGTATTTTTTAAAAGCTCTCCCAGGTGTTTCTGATGGCCAGACGTGCTGGTAAGACATGTCCTCAAGCTTTCTGACCCATGTTCCTGACTTAACTCCCATCGCCTGGATTACTTTACCGACCACTCATCTGTGCATGCTGCCTCTGTATGATCTCCCAGGGAGACGAAAGCCTCCTGGATGACCACATCCTCTTCCCCACCCACTAACCTGGCCACTCAGATGCTGAACATTCTGCTGTTCACACTTCTCTTTCTCCTCAGTTCATTTCCACAAAGACTTTGGTGTTGCTGATATATCTAATCTCTAGTCCTAACCTGACCTCCTGCCCAACAACATCCAGGACTGTGGGATTTATGATTCACAAAGCAGTAAAATATTTGAACTACAGAGCATCTTAACTGTTTCTATAATAATAGGTGAGTTGGATGGAGGTGCAGAATTAATACACGATCCTGAGGTGAATGAAGATTGGGATGTGTGGTAGCAGGTTAGAGTTAACCGATTACCAAGATGTGGTGGCAGACACATCCTACAATGGCCCTGTTTCCTGTCTCCCAATGTCTGCTCCTCTAATTCCTTTCCCCACGTGCACATAAGGCTGGTGACCTTCTCCTAACCAACACACTATGGCAAAGATGAAGAACTTTGGCAGTTAATTAATTAGAGCACTTAATCATTCAGGTGAGTTAATCAGACCAAGCTGCATGGACCTGGTCTAATCAGGCGAGCTCCTAAAGTAGGAGATGCTAAGCAGTAGGAACATTCTTCATTGCTGGCTTCAAAGCAAATTGTTATGACTTTGACAACCAGAAGGAAAAGAATTGTGCACAACCTGAGGAGATGGAAGTGAACCCTTCCCAGGATCCACCAGATGAAAACGTAACCCAGTCACCATCTTGATTTCAGCCTGTTAAGATTCCTTATATACTAAGATATGTGTCAAGTTTTTTACTCCATAGTGTGGCATATGGATGTCCTATACTGAAGGCTGATACCCCTCATATTGGCAAACTCTAACCTAGGCACACTTGATCAAGGATCTAAATCTATTTATTGCAGTGAAAGCAACTGAAATGGGTGTTATAATATAGTAGCTATGTGTGCCCATAAACTCTGGTGGCCCAACAGTGTTCTTCTTTATACCAGTGGCTAAATGGTTTCAACACTGGTAAATGGAAAATGTTTTTTTGCTCTAGAATGTGCTGTTCATGAAACCAAGTTTGTATACTGGAGATGAATTTTTTTCCTGATATGGCATAAAAGACTAGGTGGGTCTAGCAGGGCATGCCTGTAATACTGGCAACTTGGGATGCTGAGGTGGGAGGCTAGCCTCTGCAATTGAGATCTTATCTGCCCCCCCCCCCCAAAAAAAAAAAAAAAAATTAAAGAGAGCTTGCAGGTGTATGTAGCTCAGTGGTAGAGTGCCCCTGTGTTCAATCCCCAGTCTTGGAGGTTGGGGGAGGAATGGGAAAGACAACATAATCTAATAAACTGTTGCTGGAGGAATGTGGCTTAAAATTTCAAGCTTTATGGCAAGTAATAGCAAAAACACCCCTGTATACATGAAACAAGTAGTTCTCCCTTTAAATAACAGGAAAAGGAAAAGGATCTGGAGGAGGCACACAGGGTCTGACTTTTGAAGGTGCTAGTAGGCCAATGGACACTTATGAAGGCAGGGAAGGCAATTTTTCTCAAAAGCACGGGAGCCACTTGCTTTTGAGAAAGTTTCAGGAACTTGTTCATGTTACAGATGTACGCATGTGGGGGGAGAACTAAATTCCTACAGTGTTGGAGTTAGCAGAGAGGTTAGAAGTTATCTAATTCTACCTATTCATTGTTATGATACAAGTTCAGTGATAAGTAGCGAAGGGAGTATTCTGTATTCTCTCAATTGTCTCTCCATTGTCCTTGCTTCTAAAAATACATACATATAATTCTTATGCCCTTTTGAGACTCTGAAATTGGTTAGAATTATTGGTTCCATACAAGCTCAGCTGCAATATAATACAATTGTCTAGACTCAGCCTTGATTATAATAGATGATAATAGATTTGAAAAAAAAAAAAAAACAGCTCTGGACGAATTGTGATCAGCCTTAGATCTGATACCATTTGCTTCCTTGGTAAAGCAACCAGTGACACATGGGCCACATGCACACCTCCACCAAGTTTCTGGGTATGACCTCTTTCATAGTTTCAGGAACTTGTTCATGTTACAGATGGGGCAGCTAAGGTCCAGAAAGGGCTCATCTCAGCCAAGATTCAGCACACAGCACTGCTCAGTTGCTGTGTGCTGACAACCTTATAGCACTTACTGGTTAGATCTGGCAGACAAAGGAGGATAAACTGATTGGTTTGGATTTGCTTGATGGATGGCCAGAAGCCACAGTGGCATCTAATGTACTCAGCCTGGTGCTGTAAGAGTGCTGGAGGCTGTCTTTTTTAAAAATACATAATTGTTTTATAGATGGTCAGTTTTATTTATTTTTATATGGTGCTGAGAATCATACACATCGCCTCACACATGCTTGTTGAACACTCTACCACTGAGCCACAACCCCTCCCCCAAGGCTGTCTTCTACATGGATCAAAAACTGCTTTGGATGTTGCTATGAAGTGGACTAAGAAGCACAAGAAGAACTTCTTGGAAGGGTACTTTCTTCATGTTATAGATGGGAGACAGTGGGTAGAAGTGTGGTGACTACAAGTTTAATTCTTAACTCAGTAACTATGTGGCACAGGGAAAGCAAAAAACTCCTCTAAGCATTTTTTTCTCTGATCTGTAAAATAGGAAAATAATTGTACACACATTACACAATTATTGATAGGACTAAAGAAAAGTCACTGAGAGAACCCGCCCAGCTCCATGAACTAGCTGTTATGTTGCTGTTAGTGATGAAATCATCCAGTCTTATAGGATATAATATTCAGAATCACTTGAGTTATCCTTACCTTTTAACTGAGTAGTTCGTCAAGTCAGTTAAGGGACAAGAAAACACTTCATCATAAATGTACTAATGATCAACAAAATTTGTTGAAAAGCACAGTATTGTACTACAAGTCAGAAAAATCAAATTTTCTGAAATGTCATTCTTCCTTACTATTCCTCCACACCACCACCCCAAATTACCTGAGAAATAATTTTTAAAAACTATTAAGCACAGTTACAAATACTGTATTTCCTGTTTTTTAAAACAGCCAGAATATATGTATGTGTTATTTTTTTAAAGTGGTCTCCAAATACTTTTACTTTTCCTTGGTCTTTTGCAAAAGAAACATATCAACACCTCCTCAAATACACTTAGAGCTACATCATAAAAAAGACTTTGAATTACTGAGAAAGGTAGAAAAATGCAGTTTACAAATACTTTTCCTTTTTACTGAATTAAAGGATATCCTAGCACATGAGAATTACTACTTTGTTAATTTAAAATAAATAAAACATCTTTGATTCCCACCACCCTCCAATGAAACATTCCCCCAGTATTCTAAAAGCTCCAGGTACCAATACTAGTTTCCTCAGAAAACAGAAAGATGGTGGTGCTGTCCAGAGTACTGCCAGTGCAGAAATAAACTATCCTCCAATTTAATAAAATGAGAACAAGTACTGTTACTTCTTCTGTTTTTGAAAAGCACTGGAAAAATGTGTATGCAAGTAACTGAAATGCCATCCACGAAAACAGTTACAACCACCAAAATAAGGAAGGCTTATTTTTTCTATTTTACTTCAAAAGGAACAAATAAATTGGTCATCAGTCTTCAGTAAGTTCTGGATTTGCCACCACCTCCAGAAACTGTACAAATAGTTCTTTTGTTTTACTTATTTATAACACATATATCACATAAGGCAAATTGACTTCATGCTTTACTTCAGTAAAATGGGGGGAAAAATGCTTTCTCTGAAATTGGCACTAAAGTTGTTTTAAAATCTTAATAGCAAGAAGATACATCCAACTATAAGCAGAATGAACACAGTCATAATACATATCAAAATTATTTCCTTTATATAATCAGCAATGAGTAACTCCAGAGGTAGTATGGCAGAAACGATAATGGATCCTATCAGGTCACAACCAATGAAGAAATTAAATTTATTTATTTTTCCTATGGTTCTGACCATAAATTGCTTTACACAGTTAGGACCTGAATAAAAACCACTCTCAGAAATCTTGGCCCATTAATTCAACTGACATATCAATTTACAACTTTCAGGACTGCAGATATAAAAAATGTAAAGTATAAAATTATGTTAAGTTTGAAATGGTTTTAATTGTATTCATTAAAAATATTTACATTTCCCAGTACTTACTTGACAAAACTCCCCTGCAATATAATTCTACTCTAAACTTTTATTTATAAAATGAGGCTCATTTATGAGATTTCAATGACTGCTACACTGAAAATTACTTACATTCTGTAAAATATTTTAAGAACTTTTCATATCAAAGGTAGTTTATATTGGATTATCTGAAACCCAATAGTGCCCACAGATGAGCTTCTTATAATTCTTTTTATTAATGCTTGGAAAGCACTGTGACAATGGAAAGTGCTGTTAAGTGCTATCATCTCCCTTAAATTTTCTTTTTTACTGTGTGCACATTGTGAAATAAACACATATGCAGCATGTCCATGTTTTGATATGTATTTTTTATTTCCCTGCAGTTTTCACTTATCAAGAACAAGTAACAGGGAAAGTTGTCTGAACTAGTGCATAAACAAACATTCTGAAACACCACTACACGTATCTAATTTACAAGAACCGTATAAAAAAAGTCACTAAAACACTACACTATGAAGGTGTCCAACGCTTACAGTCAGACTTTTTCCAACCCGTTACTTGCCTTGTAGCCACAGGAAAACTCTCCAAAATTGAAAAGACAATCTTGCCACAACCCTCCCCCCCCCAACACCTGGGATGGCTCGATATCTAGACTTCCAATATTTATTGCAATGATATAATGCAATACATACCTGGTAAATATCTTTTATGTGGTGTGTTACAGTTTTAAAGCCAGTTAAAATATGCAGTCTTCAGATAAAATGTAATCCTTGAAAAATTTTCATGTCTGCACAGTTTAAATGTGCTAGATGCATAATTTTCCTAGTCCGTTTTTTCTGTGTAATTATTTTTTATAAACTGGTATTATAAATAGAAATATACATTCAAAATATATGGAAAAGTGAGTTACTACATTAAATTTGCATGTATCGATCCATCCCTTTCCCCTGCACAGTAATAGAAAATACTATTTTGCCTTGAACTTCATATTTGACAGTGAAATGCCACTAAAGTATTTACCAAAAAGTCCATCTAGTCAAATTGTGAAACAAAATGAACCAAGTGAAAACTTTACAGTTCCTTTAGAAAAAAATTACAAGAATTTCATTTCCTAGCTATGAATCTTTAACTTTTTAGACACAAAGTTGGATTTATTTTTACAAGATACAAAATGTAAACATGGCAAAATAAATAGTTAAAACAAGTGATGCAGGATCCCATTTCATGCTCATGATCCCATTAAAGAATTATTTTTTAAAATCCATTCAGTTGCAAATTCAAGTGCAAAAGCATGATGATGAATATCTACTATTCAAGTAACAGAAATAATATTGATGATACAAATAAACTATTTTACAAGGTAGTGATTTTCCCAATTTTACAAAATATACATCATATATCGACTTAACATCCGATATACTGTAGTCCATTTAGGTCCATTGTTACGCTCTGTGATCCACAGAGTGTCGCCTTTTGCATTCAGCTGGAATATGAATGACTGCACACCATCCACACAGGAAAAGCCACATGTTTTAGGTTATGTCACTTCCATAGCTACTGTTGTCTCTGCTATTCCATTTAAACCCAATCTTTCTGGTTCATGGTTCTCTCTATGAGGCAAAAAGTAAAATAAACATTAATCTCTAGGATCTGTTAACACTCAGCATTTATAGATTGCAATTTTATGTGACTACAATTAAACATGACTTCCTAAGAACCTTCTCCACTTTTATTACTTCCAGAAAGGAATGAAGATGTTTTCAACTCAGAAATTCCTAATTTCTAGTTTCTTGATTATAACTAATTTTTTTAAGGAAAGATAACAACTAAATACAGATTTTTGTAGAAGCTAATGATAATTACTGATGAAATATATAACACAGGACAATCCCAGTTTATTACAATAGGTGGAATACATGATGCTCAAAGAGAATCATCAATGGGAGTACAACATTATTTAAATCACCTCCAATTAGAGTTTAATTTTATAGGCTTAAGGTCATGTACTTATTAATACATGCAAATCAGTTTTTTCTGATTTACTGTCTTCTCTGCATTAGTGTGATTAAAAAAATATAAAAACTTACTCTAAATACATTATTACAGATTTAATTACTCCTGGAATAGTCTCAATTTTAACATATACATCAAATTTCTTTTTATAAAATGCTAAAAACACATAAATTGTGATTTGAAACTGAAATTCTGGTATGGAATTAATAATAACAACTCTAATCTTCCAGACTGTCTAAACAACAAAAAAAGTAAATGAAGCTTCTAAAAAATAGTGATGTTATTTGCCAATCTGACATTTTCTCCTTTTTCTTTTTTTCCTTTTACAATTCTGGTTGACATTTAAGCATCCTAATAGAAACCTCAAACAAATAACCTAAGTCACAGAGCCTTATGCTAAGCAGATCCTTAAGATGATGAAAAGCAAGTCTCTTAGACACCCATTGCTAGAACAGTTAAAAAAAAAAAAAAAAGTCTTTCTCCTCCCACAAATAGCCAGCAGAGAGAGAATACACACACACCTTGCTATGCTGCTGATGGCACTACTGGGAGTAACCTTTGGCACTCTGTCCATACTGGCAGCAACTGTGGCAAGTTTTAAGGCTGTTGGCGATGGTGCTGAAGTCCGTGTATTGATATGCACATTGACTGGAGAAACAACACTGACATTATTGAGGTGCACTGCATTTGTCAGGCAGGAATTGTTCATGGGAAGTGTTTGAGGACTGCTTGTGCACAATGCTGGGATTAAGTGGTTTGTAGTAGTGTGGCCAACTGTCCTTACAAGTTGTACAGCTGAAATCCCTGGGCTGGATGATAAAGCCATATTGGTGGAGTATAATGTTTTAGAGGTTCCTGAAAGATAAAAAGAAAAACCACTCAATTAGTGTAATGGGACATTAATAAAACACTTTAAAAATTAGAAGTTTAATAGTAAAAATTAATGCAAACATTTACATCTAATTAAATACCAAGTTAAAACTTTTCACATAACACTCTCCAAAAAGAGCTGCTTATCATTAAGTACAATATACTCATCTGATATAACCCAAAGCACACCCTCTTGCTTACTGGTCTGCATAAAGAGGCTTTGCATTCTGCTGCCTCTATATGTGGTGACTTTGAAGGCAAGTACAATAAGATAGATGGTCAACAGGATCATGGGTATATGTAAAACAAATGGAAAAGCCAAAAGTCTAAGAAAGAAGTGAAGGTTGTCTTTGAGGACTCAGGATAGTAAAAAGCACACAGGGTTTCACAGTACTGCATTTCAGGAGGAGGTGTCAAAGAAAATCTCCCATGAGTATGCTGGATGGAAAGGTAAATCTGATTTAAAGCTTATTTATCAGACTGCCTTGCTTATATCTCACTCTTTAATCTACATGTGGATGACTCAATGGTGATGGTCAGTAATTAGTTCAATGGATATACTAAAATACGAAGCAACTAACAGTCTAGGAATGAAACCAGGAAGGATAGTGTACACAGCTAGGGAGCCAGCATATAGGAGGAAACAGGGAGTGACACTATGTGAATTCTAGAAAATACCCAGCTATTCCCCATATCTTTCCACAGAAATTCTGAAGAGTAATGATTGACTTCTTATATACATTTTTCCTTTGGAGATAAGAAATAAAACCAAACTCAAGTTTTTCATGAGCTATAACTTCAAGTGAAACCCCAGCTGTACCTGAAGGCTGGACGACACCATTTATGTTGCTGTGGCCTGTGTTCTGTTCCTTGACTACCTCACTGCGACCTGGAACAGGTGCACTGACCACTGCAGATGCAGCAAAGTGGGCGCTGGCTGAGTCGAGTGTTTTAGACATGCAGTCAGAGGTGCTTGAGCCCTATAAAACAGACAAAGTCAAATTCTCAGTTTCTTAGATGTGATTTCATGAACATTAAGGAATGGAGTAAACCCTAGAGACTGTTGCCTTTCTAATCTTCAATAGTCACAATTGTTTAGATTAAGAGATCCAGGACTTCACAGTTGAAGGGAAGTTAAATGGCCACTCCCTGATTCTGTATAAAACTTACAACTGTTACTAAAGCCAATAGCAATAGTCTGTAAAGCCACGTCCAGACCTATCTAGATGTCACAAGAGCGTTGATGGGGCCCAGGGACACTGAGAATTCCGTGGTGTTTGACTCAGGATCTTTAAGGTCAATGTACTGACTGTTTGAGAATAAGCTGAACCACTATGGGCAGATGCTGGCCTTAGAGTTTGCAGAACATAATCAAATTGAGTACCTGTATAATTATGGAGCAATACAATTTAAGACCTAAAAAATGCAAGGTTTATTCTTTTCAGAAGGCTCAACTTGAGATATAAATATGTGTGTATGTATATTTTTGGCAGCATTGGGGACTGATCCCTGAGTGTTTTACCACTGAGCCATACCACCAGTCCATTTTATGATTGACTGATTGATTGATTCAGACAAGGTATTGCTAAACTGTTGAGACTGGCCTTGAACTTGTGATCCTCCTGCTGCAGCCTCCACTGTAGCTGGAATTAGAGGTAGGATTATAAGTGGGATTACAGCCTGGCTTGGTTTTGTTTTTAAAAGCTTAAACAACAGACACTTATTCCCACATAGCTCTGGAGGCCAGAAGTCCACAGTAAATCTTACAAGGCTCATATATCTAGGTATTGGCAGGGTTGGTTCCTACAGTTTTCATAAAGTATTTTTATTCTTATCCCTAGTGTCTTTATTTAACAGTGTCTTATGAACAACTTTCCCTAGAAGCAATTTTTTTGCTACAGAGAAACATTATTCAGAGGCAAGGGGCTATGCTGCTTAGATTTACTGCACATTTCAAAGAGAATTACCTCTAGCTTCATGAGGCACAGCCACATAGCACTTAAACACATAGTTTAGAAAGGATCAAAAATGTTATAAAATCAAGAATGGGGATGATAGTTTTAAGAACACATAATTACTTTTATAAATTCTCAATAACCCTTCCAATAAAAAGTTATTTGTTTCCTAAATTAAAAATACCATATTTGGGCTCCAGTACTTTTCTCAAAATATTCAGAGATTAGCTTATAACTACTCACTTAATATTATGTAAATTAAAAAGAAATTCTCAAAATCAAGAGTGGCAAAATCAGTTATTTTCTGTGACCTAACTAAACAAAACAACAAAATCACAAAAGAAAAAGAAAGGGACAACTGTGATTAAAAGACGGGCTTACCTGTGCTTTTGGATGTGTCTGTTGCGAGGAATGCTGAGATTGCTGTTTCTGCTGAAGCTGAGCAAGTTGCTGTCTTTGCATTTGAACTAATTGCTGTTGATGTGTCTGAAACTGCTCTTCTGTGATGCCCCCTGTTACTGATAAAGGATAAATATGTGTTTTAAATATATACTTAATACAAATAGAATACAATGCAAACTTATTCCACAATTAAGATGAAGAGGAATCAAATCATAATACACATAAGTCAAGGAACCCAATAAAAATGACAAATCTTTCATCAAGTATGGCATATGCTTAAATCCATGATCTCCTAATATCAAAATGCTAAAAAAGATTTCTAGGCATAGTTTTTGTTGAATAACAGTTCTTACATGAGGATTTTACCATTTATTCAGACTTAGGGCATTTACTATTAATTTTAATTCTCCCTATTATGGTGACCATGTAATGAGAAAAATTTCAATTTGTTAATGTAAATAATGACGATGACTAAATTATAGCCTTATAGTAAGAAAGCAAGACCACCTGCAAGACTAATTTTTACTTCAATGTCATATGACATTGAAGTGAAAATACCTTTCTTTAGTTACAAATTAGAAAAATAGATGTTCATCTAACATAACTATTGGCTATATTTAAGCCAGCAGTTCAATACTTAAAATAAGTCCTACCTATAAAAATAGGAGCTAGAAATAAAGAGTTTTTGAGAAAATTAAAGATACAATTGTATTCTCAGATATAATCAAGCATACTGCGGCCAAGTGTGTTAAAATTGGGTCTAATATAAAAACATATTATTTTCTTAGTTGATTAAAAGATCAACTAAGCTGGGGACAGTGGCACACACCTGTAATCCCAGCAGCTCAGGAAGTTGAGGCAGAAGACTACAAGTTCAAAGCCAGCCTAAGCAACTTAGACTCTTAGCAACTTATTGAGACCCTGTCTCAAAAAAATTAAAAAGTGCTGGGGTGGTTAAGTGCCCCTGGACTCAATCCCTGGCACCAACACAATAAATAAATAAATAAATAATCAATCAATCAAGTTAAATTAAGAATCATTTTCCTCAAAGAAATGTAAACAAAATTTCATTCACTGATATTTAAGTAGATCACTGATAAACTGATTTAGAGGACACAAAAGCTACTTTCCATAGAGGTTACTGAATTTTTAGAGTAATGAAACATTAAATCCCATCAGAATACATATAATCTAAGGGCCATTTTTGCTCTACTCACCCCCCTTTTAGGGAGGGGGCGGCAAGAGATTGAACCCAGGGGTATTCTATCACTGAGCTAGATCCCAGTCCATTTTGGGTCTTACTTGCCCAGGTTAGCCTCAAACTTGTGATCCTCATGCCTCAGACTATTGAGAAGCTGGGATTACAGACACACTCTACTTTTCATTATAGCTTTCTTTCTGCTCTCCTATTTCACTGAAGCAACAAGTAAATATATCTATTATGCTGGAGAGTGCGTCACTATGAGTTACAGTGAATACAGGGCAAAACAAATTAAGAAGAGGGTCACTACTATAAAGTTCTGCAGTGTAGTTGGGAAGAAAAGATACACATAAAGAAATGCCAACTGTATGAGTCACCTTTTGTGTTAGTTAATCAATATGACTAGGATTCACCCTGAACCCAGGTTACATGACTCTACCCCCACAATGTTCCTGCTTAAGAGCATCACAAATGAGAAATTTAAAGCCTACTCCTACAAAAAGCCCCAGAGATAAACAAAGCTTTAGAAAAACTTTCATTTCTGTTCTACAACATTATCATTAAAATTTGTATTGAATCATACTAGGGGGAAAACCAGATAGCAATTAAAAAATCTGGAGCTATTTACTGCTCACTCGAAAATCTTAACATTACCTGTTTTTTTTTGAAGTACATATTAATTATTTTACTGAATTACCAACAAAATCAAATATCTTTCTTTGGATATGTTAAATTCACTGCAAGTGTTCTATTTTTAAATGAAAAAAAAATTTAATTCTAAAGTTACAATCTTCAAAATCAAATGAAAATGTGAAGTATTCATGAATTTCCAGCTGTTTGAAAACCTTGGAGAAAGAGATGAAAAACAGCTTATTAGATACAAAGTCAGAGAGGAAAATCTCAAACCCAAATAAATCTGTAAGTCTTATATGTACAATAAGAGTGGACCATTTCAAAAGAAGTAAACTTGGAATCTGGTATTAGCAGTCCTTAAATCCAGTATTGATTGTCCAGAGCTGAGCTTAGTGGTGTGGTGAAAAGGAGATTCAAAGTGGTTAAGTCTGAGGAATAAACCAAATAAGGAGAAAATACTTTTTATGGCTATTTCAAAATAGAAATGTAAATAAGACTCCTTTTCCAAAATCTTATAAGAGAGCTAGTAAAATCTTAACTAATTCAGAATAAAGTATAGGTTGACTATTCCTAATCTAAAATGCTGCCAAGACCAAAATTTTCTGAATGTACAATACTCAATGAATTTGGGATTTTTGAAAATTTTGGATTTCAGATTTTGTGATGCTCAAATAGTAAAGGCTACACAACTATTTTAAATTTGAAAAACTCAGAAATCTGAGATACTTCTGGTCCCAAGCGTTTCTTATAAGATACATAAATATCTAAATTAGTGAAAAGAATAAACTGCCATTTAAAAAAATGAAAGGTATTACTTTTAGATGCATGTGTAAGTTTGTTGTATGATCCCAACTACTACGTATAACTATAAAGCTCTAATAAAAACATACTTTAAAAAAGTATTACTTTTGGGTTGGTAGTCCACAGCTAACACAGCATTGCCAACTACAGGTGTCCTACTTGCTTTTGTAAACAGATGATCATTATGTATATATTAAAAAGGATGGTGATAAAATTACCTACTTTTTTAGACGTCTGCATTTATTGTCTTGTGTTGGTGAGTCTATTCATTTGCTCAGAAACTCCATTCTTTTTCTACTTATAGGAACTCATAAAATTCCAACCATGTCTCAGTCCAAATTATTCAAATTAATGGTGTTTCTCAGCTTTTTAAAATTTCGGCTGACTCTGATACCAAAAATCTCGTTCCTGATCTCATTTTTAAGTTGAGAATTACTGATTAAAAACTTAATATCATCCTATAATATGTATATGCTTTAAAGTTACATTAATTTTTTCCCTCTTCTCCCCTTCCCCCAAACTCAGTATGTTATATCCTTTCTTGATATTGTTCTTTACTATTAAGGTATTTTATATTTGAAACAAGCTAATGGTCTTCATCTAAAATTTTCTCTTTAGTATTACCTCAAAAATTCAGTATTTAAACAAAGTAGTACTTGGACAAAATAGTAAAAACAGCAAAGAGTAATCATGATACAAAACTGGAATACAGACAAAACACCCTTTCTAACTCCTTTATCATTTTGAGGGTAAAGGGAAGTAGTTAAGAAATATATGGTTTTAATGGCACAGACACAATATTGAATCGTGGCTCTCAGGGTTCATTTACACCATGGTAGGTAAATGGTAAAAATTTGAAAGCATTTTCTCTACTTATTATTTTTCCTTTCTTAAGTTATTAGAACACTTTCAAAACTAAAATAAACACTTCCATAACTGACTTTAAGGCATCAAGAGGCACATATTAAAATACATCAGGAAGAAGTCACAGTTATAGTGACTAAATCTGTTTAGGACTGAAATACATGGTAGGGAGCCAGCCTGGGGTGGGGTAGTGGTGGCACAAAGTGGAAGTAGGAATGTTTTGTTTTTGTTTTTCCCCTATTCTGGGGATTAAACCTAGGGGTGGTTCTACCATTGAACTACATCCCCAGCCCTTTTCAAAAAATTTGATACAGAGTCTCGATAAGTTGCTTAGGCTGGCCTTGAACTTGAGGTCCTCCTGCCTTAACTGTTCAAGTGGCTGGGATTACTGGCATGGGCTATGGTGTCTCCTCTCACTAGTTCATCTTTAAAGTTGCTAGCATATGACGAGGTTGTGGGGGAAAAGGTATTCTTATACATCGGTGGGATTGCAGACTAGTTAAAACCACTCTGGAAAACAGTATGGAGGATTTCTCAAAATATTAGGAATGAAACCACCATATGACCCAGCTATTTCACTCCTTGGCATTCTCCCCAAATATCTAAAATCAGCATACTAAAGTGATACAGCCACCTCAATGTTTATAGAGCATAATTCATGATACCTAAATTATGGAACCCAGATGCCCATCACTAGATGAATTAATTAAGAAATTATGATACACACACACAAACACGCACACACACACTGTTCTACTAAGCTATAAAAAAGAATGAAGTTATGGTATTTGTCAGTAAATGGATGGAAATGAAGATTATCATGCTAAGTGAAATTAGCAAAACTCAGAAACTCAAAGGTCGAATGTTTTCTCTCATTCACGGAAGTTAAGAGTAAAATAAAGGAAAGGGAAAATAGGATAGCAATCAAATATAAATTAATAGATGATCGAGAGGAAGTCTAGAAGAAGGAAGAGAATGGGAGAGAAGGCGCGAGAAGGAAAAGAGGAGGATCATAAACTGAAATAGATTTCCATGCATGTATGAGTTTGTTGGAATGGACCAACTACTATGAATAAGTATTAAGCTGTAATGAAAAAAAAAGTTGCTAGCTTGAAAGGAAATTCACTTCATACTTCAAAGTCCTATCAGTTTAAAAGTAACCATAAACCTGGGTTGGGGTTGTGGCTCAGCGGTAGAGTGCTCGCCTAGCACATGCGAGGCCCTGAGTTCGATCCTCAGTACCACATAAAAATAAATACAATAAAGGTATTGTGTCCAACTACAGTTAAAAAAAAAAAAAGTAACCCAAAAATCTGTTTCGTGAATGTGACAATTACCTCACAACTCTAGACAGACAGTAAGGAAGTATTCTTTCCCTAAGTATGAAGTTTTATAAATCTTCCTGAGTAACACATTCTGGCAGATCAGTATACCTGTTACAGAATTTCACCCTTTATATACACAAATATGTCATTCCATACGTAAGTAAATTCTTGCATGTCCAGATCTCATTATATATAACCTACAATCTATCTTCCATGAAAGCCCATAACCTTTCTGGCTATCTTCTATGTAATCTGAACCATTACTCATCTTGGATTTAACAGTCTGCTTTTATTCCATGTACCTTTCCTTGGAATATCTGTATTATTTTTGGGATGTTTATTGTTTTCAAATGTCCCAGGAATTGTTCGTTTTATCCTTTACCTTTTAGGTTTGTGATTCTTACATGGTGCTTGGCTTAGGCTGACCTCTTATCATCTTTTCCTCCTATTTTCTGACAGTGATCCATGAAAAACATATTCTTGAGTACCTTCACAGATTTTACATTAACATCATTACAAAGTTTTAGATCACTATTTCTTGAGCTTGGGATCACAGAGATATTCCTGAGTTTATGTGAAACCTTTACAAGTAGTTGCTAACTTTGTATTACTGTTTCACTGATAAAAGAAAAACTGAACAGAAACACATTTTGGGTCTCCTGGATGATCATCTCATCAGAGTACAAACTTGTGATTTTTTTTGTTTCCCAAGAATGCATGCCTGCCTTTGTTTTTCATAATCCTTTTAACTTTCAACACAGTTTTTCTCAAACTGGGCTAAGATGATGTATTCTTGGGAAGCTATGAATTTTTCAAATACTGGCTTAGACCAAGTTTTCACATCTTAATGAATAATACCTAATATGGTAGTGAAAATCATTTAAGGATGGTGGAATGAGATGGACATCATTACCCTAGAAGTCAAAATGAATATATTATTCAGCATTTTTCATCTATCACATAGATCTATTACATACGTCTTTGCTATATGTTTTAACACATGCTTTATTAAAGCAATGTTAGCAGCATGTAAGCTTTTTTGTTTTGAAGGACAGGTATGGGACTGGATGAGGGTTGGGGAGAGAGGGAGATTCTATTTCAAATCTTCCAGGTTACAATAGGGAGTCAGGTTCACATAAACCGCTGGTGTTACTCCAAGGACAAATGTAATCCAGGAGAGTTGATATAAGCTTTCCAGGGCTACATATATTCTATAAAGTCTTTTAGTTATAGGCAAACTAACAAATTCTAAGGGCAGGGAGTAAAAACGTAAGGGAGGTAGGGGAATGAGGAACAAATGGGTGTGAGGATAATGAAAATGGATTAAAGATCCATTTAAGCTGCTGATACCCAACCTAAATAGTTACAATTAAAATGTCATCATTATTCACTTAATGGTCAAACTCTTTAATCCCTTACGTTTAAATCCTTTTCTCACCTTCAGAAGCAAGCTTAATAAAAATGATAAATCCTTTTGAGTATCTTAGTAGTGCTAACAGTCTTACTCATCTTAAAACTTTTACACTTATAAATATTTCATGGCAATTTAAGAAAAAATGAGAAGAGAAACAAAATTAAATTAAAAATCAGGAATTCTTCTTGGAAATGAACAAACTATTAATGAATTTATAAACTCGCAATATTAAGGTATCAGGAACTAGCCAAAAGGGTTACTGTGTTAACACAGGTGGGAAGAGAAAGATGTGGTAACTTGCAACTCTGAATTTATGAAAACCATGGTTAAATGTAAATTAAGATGGTCTTTCAAGCCTGAACAAGGAAAACACTTTTAGATATGAAATAACTTTTCTTGGGTTTTCAACTTAAGAATACCATCTCAAATAATGCTGCATTTTCAACTGACAAAAAATGTTATCCTGTATTTATATAAAGAATATATTATTTATCATGTGCTGTCCTTACAGGTAAGAAGTATTGATTTTTTTTTAAACTCTGCAACTTTAAAACCTTAACACAGTGCTTTGTATGTAAAAGATCCTAAAATATTATGTAAGAAATAATTTTCCTTGGCTATTCACTTGCTATGTTGAGCACAATCTCTCTCTCTCTCTATCCTATTTTATTTTTACTTTTTGTACCAGAATTTGAACCTAGGGGTGCTAAACTATTGAGCCCTAACCCATATGTTTGTGTGTGTGTGTGTGTGTGTGCATGTATGTATTTTTATTTTTGTACTGAGGAATTGAACCCCAAATCATTTAACCACAGAGACATATCCACATATCTTTATGTTTTACTTTGAAACAGGGTCTCACTAAGTTGCTGAGGGCCTCACTAAATTTGCTGAGGCTGGTCTTGAACTTGTGATACTCCTGCTTTAGCCTCCTGAGCTGCTGGGATTACAGGTGTGCACCACAATGCCCAGCAATCCCTTTTTAATTTTTTTCTTTTGAGACAGTCTCATTAGTTGCTAGGGGCCTCATTAAGTTGCTGGGGCTGGCTTCGAACTTGTGATCCTTCTGCCTCAGCCTCTGAAGTTGGTGGGATTATAGGTATGCACCACCATGCCTGGCTATCCTGTTTTTATTGAGAAGAGTTTTTCAATTAAGATAGCACATCTTTATTTTACTTAATACTTAACAAAACACACACTTTGATTTGAAATGAAGTCTTTAGTTCTTTATATCACTAGAATACAAATTTAGTTTTAAGAATATAAAATTAATGAACAATATATTCTGAACACAGGAATTATAAATTAACATATTTGCCATGGTTATTAATAACATATTTTGCCAATAACCCTCTGGTTCATGTAAGACACAGTTTTCTTTTTTTTCTCTCTGTTTCCTTAAGAACTGAGGAACTTGTGGTATAAATAAACACTTTCTACAGGCATTAGATTTCTATTTCTGATTAAGCTCTTTAGGTGCTGAGATTTCCCAGCTGTGAAAGAAAATTCAATACTAATAATTTGTTCAGTTCACTGATATTCTGCCAAGGTAAAAATATGGTCCCATGTCAATCTTACTATTCTTAAAAAAATGTTCTCATGACCACTATGCTCACTAAGAACGAGCAAAAGACATACAGAATAAAGGAAACCAAAAATTCATGAAGAGTCCATTCTTTTGTGCATGCCCATCAAAGTAAAAATGCAACTTTCCCCAAACTCTCCCCTTACTATCTCTTCAGGTAGGAGAGGAAATTTATATCAGTCTTTACTGAACTATAGTTAAATTCATTTAAGACCGTCTAAACAGAGTGATAAAACTATGTAATGAATATAACTGGTACAAATGGGAACTTAAAATTACTACAGCTTTTTAATTATATACAAAAATGGCATATAGAGACTTTTGGCATTAGGTATTTACAGTCCTGTGCCTAATTGCCTCACACACTGAGCTATAATCCCAAGTCCCCATACATTATATATTTTGGGAGCACTGGGAATTGAACTCAGGGGCACTCAACCACTGAGCCACATCCCCAGCCCTATTTTGTATTTTATTTAGATACAGGGTCTCACTGAGTTGCTTAGTGCTTCATCATTGCTGAGGCTGGTTTTGAACTCATGATCCTCCTGCCTCAGCCTCCTGAGCCCCTGGGATTATAGATAGGTGTGTGCCACTGCACCTGGCCATAATATTTTAATATTAAACAAAAGAAAGTCATTAAAAACAAAATGCCTACTGGCCTCAAGGACTAATGAGTAATAGTCAGTAGAGAGGCAAACAATCAATTTGCTCTACTTACAAATGTTTAAATATGAAAGATCTGATTTTAAAATATTGGCTTCTAATATACCTAAATTGTTGTTTAGGCCTTTAAGTCTTTTAAGGAAGCATGAAATGGTATTATGGCAGGGGTATTTAAAAATACAGGAAAAAGGACACAGAATAAAAAGACTACTTTTTCCCCCTTGATGGTAAGGGAAAGGCAGAAAAATACAAAACAAAACAAAGAAACTACCTCCCCCAAAAAACCCAAAACAAACAAACAAACAAACAAAAAAACAAAACCAGACCAAACAAACAAACCCCTTTATTGATTATGATGTTAATATTGTACACTTGTGATTTACATTCCCTGAGACATGCATGTATGGTTAAAGATAGTATTTTAAATGATTTTATTTATGCTGATATATGATAGTGTAATAGAATTATAGAGCTGATTATCTGGGACCATTTAAGTTACATTAAGTTGTATTTCAGATCAATACATAATCAAGTAAAATTGCAACTTTCCCCAAACTCTCCCCTTACTATCTCTTCAGGTAGGAGAGGGAATTTATATCAGTCTTTAAATTCATTTAAGGCCATCTAACCAGAAGTGATAAAACTATATAATGAATATAGCTGGTACAAATGGGAACTTAAAATTTTTTACTATAGCTTTTCAATTGTATACAAAAATGTATTGATGATACAATAACATATACAACATATATACATTTTCTACAAAAAAAAGTCAAGTTAAATCCAGAGTTTATCTGGAAAATATGGTAGAAAGCTGTAAATATTTGGCCCTGCTTAGCTGGAGAAAAAATACACACAAATAATTTTTATGGTATAAATTGGTAAAGAAAAAATTCATTCTATGATCAAATGTAATGATAAACGCCTATATCTATTTTTAAATTCCCATTTGGCAAAATTATTCTGAATAATGTTTAATACAGGAATTTCTGTTTAGTTAAATAAGGTAGCTAGCTAAAAAAAAATAAATAAAAGATTTAATCTAATTATTTGTCAGTTTCTTACTATCTTTAGATTTTTAAGAATACTGTGACCCCAAATCGTATTAGGTATTTATCCACTTCAGTTTCAAAAGCTCAAGAGAGTTCACAGACTCATGAAATTTATATAATGGGATGCCATTTTCCTTACTTAAGTTCATTTAGGAGAAAGTTAACCAAAACATTTGGAAAATTATATGCCAATTTCCAATCATTCAAAGCACCAAATTTTCTATTACAACTTTTAAACAAATAAATGCCTACATCAACTTGAAAAATAGGCAGTTCAGTAATTAAAAAGACTGATTACTATAGAGACCAAATTTCAAGCTAAAATGATTTCATATTACTTTAAGTAAATTTAATATAATAATTCCGAATCCTAAAATGCACCATCCAGGAAACAATTTAAAAATACATATGCTTTACAGAAAGAAAGGCTATCCAAAGTATAAGTCAAGTCACATCTATTTTTCTCTTCTGGATACCATGTATTATTTACAATGAATACATTATAAGGATATTTATAAATTATACACATTTGTATAAATGTGATAAGGACTATCCACAGAACAAATTAAAATTACAGCTTAGTTTTTTCTAACATTATACATTATTTACAATTTACATGTCATAAAAATACTAAACTGATTTTAATGTCTTTTTAAAGTAAAAAATACTTTTTCTGATCTCAATGGGAGAGGGTGAGCTACCAGACAAAATCTAAACTATTCATAAAGAATCTCCTAAAAAAACATCATTTTTTAGAAAGAAAAAATTCAATGGTACTCTCAAGAAGCAATGCTTTCATTTCAGCAAAGAATACACAAAAATGAAATTTTTTTGTAGCACAAGAACCAGAGAATATTGTGCTATGATGATTTGGTGGCAGCTTGTAAACAGTAGTCTGCCCACAGAGAACTCTACACATTCTACCTACACTTTTATCATATCAGACATTCACATTCCAAATCTAAATTCTAAATCCACATTCAGTGGTTTTATAGATACTAGTTAGGACATTTTGGTTAAAATGTGAACCACCTGAAGTAGAATTTTGTTACTTAGGTTGGGGAAAAAAAAATGTACTAGGTTAAGATAAAATTTCTTTCCTGAGTGGTATTAGGAAAATAAACCTCCAAAAGGTATTGAGTCTATTTAGTAGATAATGAAAATTAAGGAGAAAGAGCATCAGGATATACTCTAAATACAGTGACAGCTTACCTGATATGCCATTCTTGCTGGTGTTCAATAAAGCTACAGATGCTGCAGAAACTCTTTTATTGTTCACAGTCTGCCCTGGTTTTCTTGAGGTACATTCTTCACTATCACTGTCCTGTAAATTTAGTAGCCTTGGCTGGAAACACTGTAGTCGACAAGATCTGATATTGCTTAATATTTCAGAAAGGGACAGTCTATTTTCACAAGGTTTACTGGAAGCATTGGTCCGAGAGAAATTAGAAGAAAAGTCTATAGTCTGGGAAGAGCTTGAAAAACTATTCAGCATTTCAGGGTCTATCTGTTTCAGGACTGGGTCATGTTCTGTGGATATTCGGTCCATTATGACTCTGAAAAGCAACATAAAACCAAGTATTAACTGGATGAACTTAACAGTTTCTTTATACCTTCGCTTCTAGCTGGTAAACAAAAACCAATCAAAACAAACAGTTTACCTTCCACCTCTGCCAATTCGCCTCCTTGCAAATCCTATACATCTTCTTGGGACTGTAAGTGTTGTAAGGCAATGCCTATACCTCAACTTATCCAAATCTGCCAATTCTGAATTCTCACATGTATGGTCAGCTTGGTCCAAACGAGGCTGAAGGAAAAAAAAAAAGAAAAGATAACTCATGGAGTAGTTACAAAAAGTAAAAAAGTTAAAACTGTATTTCAAGCATTCATGGGTCAAGCTTAAGCCTCCTCTTTGAAGAAACATACAGCCCATTTCTTTGCCTTCTCATTACCTTCGTATTTTATTTTTCTGTCTTACCACTTTTGTCCCCTTTCATATTTCCCCCTTCTCTCATCACTATAACCTGTAAATAAATCTTCATACTCCTACATTAAATACACATACCCTGGAAAAGTTGTCAGTGTGTGCTTACCATAATGCAATTAGATAAATGGTCTCTACAATCCATGTAAGAAAGTCAAAACCATCCTCTTAACTCTATAGTTATACTTCATGAGAAAACTTTAGCACTAGGGAGTCAGAGCCACTCCTTGATGTAATGCTGCACCAAAACTTGACAACAGCACAAAGAGAATTCCAAGTTTATGCATGCACAAGATAGACTTGCAGCACAATAAATTTCCATAAATACTCAGCAGTCATCAAAGGTTCCAGAACCAACTTAGGAGATTCTGGGGCTAACAAATGCTAAAGCTATAGTTACAGCCCAGAGCAAAACTGGATTTCTAAAATATGAGGAATTTTCAATTTCCAAGCAAAGAATTCTGAAACCTTTTGAAAGGACTCAATATCTTTTAACATCTTTTACTGGTGTTCACATAGGGAATGTTAAATAAAAGCCACTAATGCACTTCCCATTTTTAGATCAAGCCTACGTCACCCTGACATGAGTTATCTGTTAATTCCAGTTTATAAAAATATCACAAAAAATAAAGTTCTTACAGCATAATACTGGCATCCTGCCCGTCTTCTGAAAGCACAGGGACCATCAGGATCATTTTCTTCTTCGGGTTCTGATACTGGGGATGGTACCTGAACAAAAGAGGTATCCATTTAGGAGTTATTTAAAGTCAATAAATCAATAAGTGCAATGACCTAAAATTAAAATCTGATCACCAACAGCAAATCACTCCTATATTACATCTAGTGGGCAATAAATTCCCCCAAACATTTAATGATTAGTAAATATGTTCTATGATTAAAAATTCTAATTTTTAATAAATCAGTTCTTGCAGTAAGTATACATGATATTGTTGAACTGCTTATTAGCATGAAGTGTTATGTTATAAACTTAAAAACAATTAGTAGAGTTCTTCTGTATCCCATTTATATTTTACAAATAGTATATGTGGCCATAAATACTTAATGATGACAGTTATGCTTCACATATAAATAGGTATTCTTTTTATCCAATAATTTCTCTCTGTAATAAAGCCAAAAACTAGAAACACTTATGAACAGGCAAAAACAAAAAACAACAACAACAAAAAAACACAATAAAGGTAACAGATTTTGCTCAAAAGGAGTTTTTTTTGGTTGTTGTTTGTTTTTTAAAAATATCCCCCCCCGCATTTTTAAAAAAATTACTTTTAAAACTCAACAGTACAGAAACAGAAAATTAGAAGAAAGAAGATTTGTTAAAGGTAAGCAGACTGGTTGCAGAGAAATGGTCAATCCTAAAGGAAAATAATAGTCTTTCAAAAGGCTGTCACATTGAAAAGCATTCTGTCTGGGGCCATGTGACATCAGGCCAAACAGTGTGCTCTCTAGGGCAGCACAGATACATTATAGCATACTTATGTCATAAAAACAGATTAAATGATATATAAATATATTCAAACACATCAAATAAATATTTTAGATAAATTTCCTCCATAACAGTTAAACAAAAACAACAAAAGTTTTGGTACTTAAGTTTCAGTTGTCTCACAATTTCACTTGGCAGGGTCCCACTTTTTCTGACAAATGCTAGCTCAATCATATTTACTTGCACATTTTGAACCTCACAAATCCCTCTTTCCCTATTTTGAGAAGAAAAATATTCTTTCCACATTATTTCCAAACTGTGGTAATTACCAAATTACCACTTAGCAGAGTCATCCAGGGGAGAAAGGTATTTGTTTGAGGTTCCAATATACCTCCAATAACCCTATGGGGAAGATACAAAAACAGTGAGCTGAAGCTGATTCTTTTTCCTAGGGAACCAAGTTCCAAAGGTGAAATTTGAGAGGAAATTTAAAGTATAAATTTTACAGTTTGGTTTCTTTGCAAATCATTGATCTAAGATACACACAGAAAGTTTGCAATTAAAATCTTAGAAATTATAGGCCTACAGTATATTATCTCTTTTCTCCTATCATTCTCCAGAGTAGATTCCAGTATATGTGGGAAAGCTATGACATAGGAAGAAAGAGCTGATATTAAAAGAACCAGAAGCACAGTCAGAAGAAACTGGGTTTTTTCTTCTGCCCTTCTGTACATCATTTGGGTAAGTCTGGTTAAAATGTTTGTTTTCTTCACATTCCTTATTCCTCTTTTACTTGTTTATTGGACAAAGATCACCGTAACACTATTTTTAGCAATAAAAATCCTGAATTTAGAACAGCTACATTCTAAATACCTGCCTCAGTGAATGATATCTAATTACAGGTAACTATTCTTTAGAAATGCAGGGATACCAATAAAAACAAGAGAGTTGTTTGAGACCTAGTACTAGGACTCAGAAAAGTCTAAAGGTTTCAAAAATGCAATTTCTTTGGAAATTATATGAATAAACATTATAGAAAAATAAAGCTGAAATGAAAATCCGTAAGGGGGACTCACTTATTCTGAGTGAGTCCACCTCTTAGGCTGGATGGACTGAGTGTCACAACAGGAGAAAAAAACTTATAGAAGGTCATACTATCCTATGACATCCTTCTTAATAGGACAGGAATGTAAAAAAAAAATTTGTAGGCTCTCATTTGCACTATCGATATAATACTCTTCTACATATATTTAACAAACCTTGTCATTTTCTTAAATTTTTAAATACTCAATAATATAAGTAGATAGAGGCCATCTGCCATTTGGCTACTACTGCAGGCATCATTCCTCTAATCCCTTTCCTCCTCTTCTGTTGTTTTGTGCTCCAGTGGTGCCAAACTTCTAGCAGTTCTCTTTAATAACTGTATTCTCTGCTTACAGTTTTTCACTATTCTCTAGATCTGGAAAAACCACTATTTGATAGGATACTGAATCCTTCACTCCTTCAAAATAGTCATATAATCAATGTCTCATGGTTATTCAAAGTTTTGCCTTAGCCTAACTGTACTATCCTCTGACAAGTATGACCCGTTTCATTAAGTGGTTCTGAAGAACACACAAATTTAAACACATCTATGTGCATCTGTTACTATCACATGAAATATGAACTATGCAGTGACTAAAAATAAAAATAGCCAAAAGGAGCACATTTTACATTGTATGTAAACATCTGAATTTTAAATGGTTGCAGTAATAAAGGGTTTTAGAAATAGTCTTGCTTCTAAACATATTTGTGACGTTACAAAACTGCCTTTAAAGAAAATAAGCAAAACTATTACAATATGATAAAACTGATAGTGAATTCAAGGTATCTGTTACAGAATTCTCTTCAAGTTTTTTATACCATATATACCTATAGGGAAAAAAAAAGGAAAGGAAAAGAGAGGGTACTGCTAAACTAGGTGCTAAACCAAATTCACTTTCTGAAAAAACTAATCCTTTAATATGTAAACTAAATGTCTTGTTTTAAGAATAGCACTTGTGAAAATAAAGTTAAAAATTGTAATTGCAAATATTTTGCTATAAAGCTGTTGCAATATCCAAACATATATTTTCATAAGTTACTACTTTAATCAGTTCTAAATCTTTAGAATCAAATACCTATTACCCAGCAATTAGCACAACTTAAATATCATAAAATATAATGCTAGTAGAATATGGTAAAAAGGGAATTATCATAGTTGAATATTTACAATCATGTTTATTTGTTTTTGTGATACTGGGGATGAAACTCACAGCCTAGCCTCACACATGCCAAGGCAAGTGCTCTATCACTAAGCTATATCCCTAGCTCATGATTATGTTTAAATGTCTTAAAATACTGATACACTTTGGATCAGTAATTCCATTTTTGAAAATTCACTTTGAATACAAAAGATAAGTTTGTTAATTTTTACAAAAGGAAAAACTAAAAACCACGTTGATGTTCCACAACAGAAATCCTGTTGAACTTATGGAAAATAAAAGTAAGTACTATTTTAGTGGCCACACAAACACACAATGAAGAAAAAGTTTATGCTGTAACAGGTTAACAAAGCAAGCATTAGAAATCTTAAAATGTCAGTTATATTTTAAATATAAAACAATATAAAAGAGTCAGAGGAAATGTCTTTAAAATAGTTTTAAAACAAGCACCTGTGGAAATTCATCTTCATCTGAGCTGTGAAAGTCATATTGCTTAATGTCACTCTTATTGATCACAGGCAATGTCTCAGGAGTGGGCTGCTGAGACGTTATCAAAGCCTCTGCTTTAGGCTTCTTTGGGTACTTCTTCTTTTGACGAACAACATCAGAAGCCTCTTCTTTCAAAGATATATGATGAGGGTGCTGTTTACATGATGATTTACCCCCAAAAGGAAGAAATGAAAATCATTTTAGAATAAAATCATGAAAAATTATATTGCTCTTTGAAAAAGATACATTTTTATCCATGAGATAATTTTACTGTTTTTAGTATGCAAAAATTACTTTGTGATCATGAATTGAAACATGATTTACTTTCTGCAAATTATAATGAAAACTAATTATGATATTTGTTTGCTTTTTGTATTAGTAAAGCTATTAGTAATTTTATATTGCTCTATTATGCAATCCAATGTTTAAAAGGTATCTGAATGCAATTCTTATATAAATCCACTATATTAAAGAGGAAAACAACTTATTTAAAAAATAATTTGAATGAGGTTATGAGTTCATTAATTTATTTATGCAATTATTTCTAATTTAAAAAATGTCTTTAGATGGTAATCTTTTGAGAAAAACAAGCTTATTAACTAGAAAAAAAACTTCACTTTTTAGAATATGTAATTATTGCTTCAACTGAACAAAAATCAAATGGTTCTCAAGTACACCAGGGTTCTGGGGAGGTACCTGAGAGGCCATCTGGAAAAGGGACTGATTGATGGGGTAGTTTCTAGCCCCCATCTCCCTTCCACAGAGCAACTCTGCTTCTACATGTTTTAACATACTGGCATTTCTTTTAATAAAAATAATGTACATAACACTTTTAAAAAATTTTAAATGACTATCAGACACCAAACTATAAACAATATCAAAGTGTAAAATTTTTAAAAAAGCTATGTTTCCTCATGTAGTCCAAATGTCAAAACTAGTTTAGGGTAAAAACTGCACACAATGAAAATGTTGCCTGAGTGGCAGATTATGTATTTAGACAGATATAAACTATTTTATATAAAGGGTATAACTATTTAGAAAAAGTAAACACCAACTTACTAGAAACTCTTGATATTTTAAGATGGGATGTGTGACAAAGTAAATATTTAACTATGTGTAATGGGGTAATTTAAAGTATGGATGCAACCATATCTGTAAAATCAGTATTTAAATGGGCCAAGTATTCTTAGAGAAGATCTAAAATAAGATTCAGCTTACAATAAAGGCTGATTCTATCAGTAATTATGGGGTAGAGTTTTCATATTCTAATGCTTAACAGTTGCATACCTAGGAAAAGCACTGATTGATATAAAATGGATTTTGAAAAATAACTTACAAAATGACATTTGTGGCATTGATAACTTTTCGGCTAGTAAGACAAGCAAAATTTAAAGGGAATTGTAGACGGGCTAGATGCCTGTGATTAATAAGAACCTGGTATTTGAATTGACATGAGTTGAATAAAGGAGGAAATCTTCATGCTCCACATTCTTCCTTGACCTTTAAGAATGAACTCATGAAAAACAAGGACTGTGTACATTTGTAAAAGATGAATTTTCCACAAACACTCTAAGTCACTTTTAACATCTTGCTAGAATAAGGTCAAGTTGATCTCCTTATTTAAATTTAAACTCCTTAAAATTGAAGGTTTTATTAATTTTTATATAACCCAATTAAAAAATTAATGTACCAATGAGTACTACATAAATATAATTATTTAATTTAAGAATAAAATAATCACTGAGTACAGTTTTCTTATTAGGAGGAAATTTGGATCCAGATGTTAGAGGACTTTTTAAAGTCATTCAAGGTAGGTAAAGTGATAACTGCAGATTTTGGCAATGATGACAATGATGACAAGAATAACTCCCAATAATCTCAATGAAGAAAGCTTTCAATTTTACATTTTAATGCCTGCCACTATCATGCAGAACTTGGTGGGGCTAGTGACAATAACTAGACTATAATTACCTTTATTCTCCAGTGAAATAAGACGGTATGTTGGAAAGCCATGTACTTGGGAGGCTTGAACTCAAGTCATGCAGAGGTAAACCCTACTTCAAAGGATTGTTGTGAGGTTTAATGGGCCAAAAATATATGTAAAAACTCGTATAAAGTGCTGGGCAAAGAGTAAAAACTAAATTGATGTTAATGACTTTCCTTAACCATCCTATAGATATCCTGTAGACATCCTATAGACATCCTGTAGACAACTACAGAAATGAATAGTTATCTGATCATCATTTCCATACATAATTTCTCCCCAGAGAATATTTACCTTAGTTTTACATTCTTGGACTTTGTGATGATTTCCATTATGAAGAGTTGCTGGAGTGGTATACAACTCTTTTTCTGATCTACTGATTTTCACTTCATTAAGGATCTCACCTCCATAGTCTCCCAAATGGTATCTTGAAAAGGAAACAAAATATTAGAAAATGTTCCATAGTTTAACGATAAAAACATTAAAGTAAAAACATGACATTTCAATTAACTAACAAAATAGAACTAACAATAAGATTCTTTTTTAAAAAGAAAACTTAGAGAAACAAAGGATCTCATATTGGGGTTCAATAAAAATGCAACAAACCAAAAAACAAACACAAAAATACCTAAAGTACACGTGATTAATTTCTCATACACTCTGCATTATCAAAGAACCAGGAAAAGTTTAGAATGCTTATTTTAAGAATCACATAAAATTTTGCTCAGTTTAGTCCACTTATTTACACAAGAAAATATATCAGAGAACACATTTCCAAAAGAGCAGAACCAAAAAATTTTGTCTCCCTAGTTAGAAAATAAAATCAAACATTCATTTCCAATAAATTTTAATAGAAACTTGAACATAGAGAACAAAATGATCTCTAGATTCTTTTCTAAATAAAATTCAATTATTCTGCCAAAAATTAAGCTTATTAGAGAATCAGTTTTTTATACACCAAAATCCCTCATATCGGCAATTCAAATTGCCAAGAACTTAGTTAAAAAAACAAACAACTAGTAGCTACAAGTCTTTAAAAAAAAAAAAAAGGAAATTTGGTAAGAATTACCAAAAAGCTTAGTACCCCTTCTCCATTTTTTTGTTAACACTTTGCCCATCATTTGGCTAAAGGTGTAACAGTCCCAATATTACCTTTTTTCCACAACTTCTAAGGTTAAGTGCAATAATTCTCGTTTTGTTTTCTCTCTTCTCTTAATCATTTCCAAAATTGTTATGGCTCTACTAAACTCTCGTCTCAGTTTCAACATCTTTTCATAAGAGGCTTCATCATTCTTACGATTCTATTAAAAGTAACAATTTTAGAAGAATAATTAACCCAATTATCCACATTTCTAGATTCATTCAACAAAATCTTATCAGATCCAAATTTATCTTATAAAAGCAAATGTTTAAAAATGTTAAATGTAAAAATATTTAAAAATCATCCAAAGAACAACTATATAAGACAACCCAATTATTTAACTCTGAAAATATAAGCAATTATTGTGTAATAGACATTCAGGGGAAAAATGCTGGTGGCCACTGAAAATACTGAATGGCATAGAAGCAATAATTCCAATAATAAAACTTCAAAACACATCCACCTGAAACAAAAAAGAGTTTTATCAAAAAAATACAGATCATTCATATTGTAGCAAGGTATTTTTCAATGACAGAAATAGTTCTGCCAATATAAACATGAGCAATGCTCAACAATCAAAGCTTAACTTCAGAAACTCAGATAATTCAAGGTATGAAGAATATGCATCTCAAGAAATGGTATTATCATGTTTCAACATAGTAACACAGTAGAAAAGGGATTTAGCAAAAGTTCATAACTGTAGAATATTGTTAATTAGTTGTTAACTATTGTTAACATCAAATATAAGATGTTAAATTTAATTACAAAATGAAAGCCTTGTTTAATAACTACAGAAGGTTCAGCTATAATTAGCATCATCTGTTTGCATATAAAGTTACTATTCATGTAAACTATTTTGTTAAATCAAATATTCAGAGTATTTACTTTATATAGGGCGTGGAACTGTTAAAACAGACCACTACCCCTCTTTAATCTCTGTGTCCAGACACTTACGCAATCACTTCATCTTTGAGTTAGTAATTTAATATGAATGACATTAGAAAGAACTTAAAGAAAGAGTGCCCGAGGTTTCAAAACAGAATTATAAAAGAGAAAATAAGAATTGAAAGAAACTCGAAGTTTTACTTTTTCTTTTGTGTATAGTTTCTTGCATTTAGAAAATAACCATCATGTATTGTGCACATGTATGAATATGCAATAAGGAATCCCATTAATTGTATAATGCTCCAATAAATTTTTAAAGAAATAAAGTTTGCATTCAAGGAAATGCAAAAAAAAAAAAAAAGAAAGAAAGAAAAGAACAATCATAAAACTGGATCAATAATTTCTTCCAATATAGTGAATTAAAAATTAACATTATCAACAGCAAATATTAAAGTGCCTACTCTGTGCAGGGTATAGCAAATGCCCTCTACCCTGGTTTTTAACTAATGACAAACGTACAGAATCCAAAAGTGAATCATTGTGTAAGGCTACATGCCACTGGCAACTGAATAAAATTCAAAAGTGCACTAGAACCTTTAAAGACTGCCCTCCTTTTCAAAAAGTATTCTTGGATTCTAGGCTTACTCATTTCCTGTTCTCTTCAGGCCCAAATACCTACCCTTCCTAACTTTTCCTTTCCCCAGTCCTGTACTTTTTACTCCTTAAAAACAAAGAACTTTTATTTTGAAATGATACAACACGTAATTCCCATATATCTTCATTCAGATTATCCAAGTTAATGTTTTACCTTTGATTTATGTGGACATATATAAACATATACATATATAATTGGTAGTGTATTTGAAATTTTCAAGAAAAGTTGAACATAATGCCCCCATTTGTATGTTTTTTTCTCAAAACAAAGATATACACATATATCATTGCAGCATAAATATCAAGAACTGGGAATTAACTATAAAAATCTTAATTCCAAGGCTTTATTCATATTTGTCCCAGTATTGTCCTTTACAGCAGTAAGTATAGCTGCTATACTTGTTATAGTATATCTCTAAGGACTCAGGGGTTACTCTAAGGGTTACAATTCGTTGCTAATTATATCGATGCTCAAACTTTCCCAGCTCTGATCAGTACAGTCCCCCTTCAACCTGACTCCTGTGTCCTTTTGATGGGGCTCCAACATTCTTCAATCACATTTTTATTTTCTGGTACAGCAGCACATTTCTTTCAGGCTTATCTTTTTATTTTCCCAGCGCCAGACATGGAATCAACCAATTTTCATAAGGAGCCCTGGTTCCTTTCAATGGAGTTCAGTATTAAAAATCATGTCCTATGCATGCTAGGTACACCCATTTTTGTACTGGGTATCACTGCTTCTATAGTCTCTCAGTGAACAGACCTAGGAAATAAATGTACAAATATATGTATGTACATACCTAACCAAATACATATCTGTTTCTAGTTTTATCAATATTAAAAATCATGAATTCATAATGACATCTTTTCTATTCTCTCAAATTGGCCCTTTTCTCTGTATTTGAATGCTTAATCCCTTCTCACAACTGTCTCTTCTTTGGGCCAACTCTTTTCTCCCTATTCTAGTTAATAGTTCTGTACCTACTGTCAAATCTCCAGGGAAGTGATTCTCAAACTACTGTATTTCAGAATTAACTACAGATCTTTTTATAACCAGCGATGATTCACAGATGATTGTTTTGAGGCCCGAACTGGGAACCACTTCAGGGCCATGGAGAGGGAGGAGAGAAGGCATAGGCACTAAAAGTTATAGTTGTGCAGTTAAACATATTAAATGTATATGCTGATTCAGGACTTATCAGTACTTTAACACATGCTAGTTCCTTAAGACTATCTCATTAAAAATGACTATGTACTCCTGAATTAAATATTAGTTTACTGAATTAAAATTAAAATTAGCCAAAAAATATTTCAGTAGTTTTTTTGTATCAACTATATAAGTGCTTTGAAGTTCATGAAATAAGTACAGAGCCTTGGTTAGCAGTATTCATTCACTGCATATCCCAATGCCTGCCCACCATCTGAACAGGTAGAGCATATGCATTATTTATTAAGTGCTTTCCTCACTTTTTCATTCTGAAACACATAAACATTTTCAACTAGTAACACTGCAGGACAGAGTAATAGTCTTTGGACCTATGAGTAAAAACAGAGAAATAAAAAGCAAAGAACACTAAAAAGAAAATGTACCACTCTTCAGAGGAATATGAAAATAAAAACAAAACAAAACAAACAATAAGAAAACAAGAGAAAGGGTAGGATTTAGAGTAAGGAGAAATTTGTAATCACACAACAGTTGAGTGCCTAAGCATAAGAAACAGCTACCAGTAATTTTCAATATACAATAATTAGAAAGAATAAACCATATTTTAATCTTTAAAATGCTATTTAAATACCAATAAATATTGCTAATTAAAAATATTTCATCTTCACTCACTAAAAGAAGTCCAACAATACATTTTCCTCAAAAGACACTGCTAACAGTTCATGGTTTACAAAGCATCTAAATCAATTATATTGTTTTAAAAAGCAACTGGTAGTTCAGATAAACCTTTCCTTCCTTGCATCCAATAGTCCACATTTGTAGTTTTATGAACTTATCAAATTTTATTCTTTTCTAAGCAAAGTGTAACGTCTTCATAAATATCTTAGATTCCCTTACTAGAATGCCAAATTGGAAACAGCCTGGGTTAGCAAATGTCATCTATGCTTGGGAAATTCATTCTGTGATGTTTAAGAAAATCAAACCCATAAGAAAGAGTTATGAAAGTTCTGGTAACTAACCAGTAGGAGAATTTCTCCTAAAATATATCATCTCTGGCAGCTGTTATGCTTCACAGCTGTTAGGTTAACAGCTGACAAAGACAAGCTTTCAATGTTAGGAGTAACAAGAATCTACAGAAAATGCCCTGCCTCCAATTATAATTCTTCATGGTTTTACATTTACATGTTCCCAATTCTTTGTGATGTTAGAGAATGTATTACCAGGTAGTATTTACTGTTAAGTTATAAGAAATGTAAATTATAAGAAATATAAGTTATAAGAAATGTGTTGTTCTGTATTATATCAGTCCAAAGTGTGAGATCCTATTTTTCTTACTTAGAATTTTGGCTCACACTGCTACTGAAAGCTAGATGGGACAAGTCCATCAATTTGAAATCTAACACAACTGTCAACTAAGAAAAGGAGAAAAAGATCCCACTGCTGCCAGGATTGGTTTGAAAATGAACATTTCCCTACTTCCCATGACCCCATAGTAGCTAGAGGCACCAAAGTTCATTTTTACTTGTAAGAACTAGAATATCGTTTTTAAAGGAATTGTAAGCTCCTAAGTGACCAACAAGGAAAAGCAGTATTACTTCAAATTCTCAACTTCCCAAACAGAACAGATAAATGACAGAATGCAAAATTCACCGAAGAACTCAAAATTTGTAAGATACATAAGGACACAAAATTCTTCATATTACTTCAACTACAAGCCTAAAATACTATCACCTTATGAAAGGTGTAGGTAGTACATAAACACCAAAAAGCAAATGGTCAATAGATGAGATAAAGGGTAGGATTTCTAACATAAAGTTTATCAATGTTATTAGCTTTCATGTTCAAATTACTCAAATTTATTCAAATTATTAGGAAAAAAAGTTACTGGTCTTAAATTATTACTGATCTACATTCAATCAAATATAATCTGCACATTACCTTTCGAGTTTGCATTTTCTCTGTTCTCCTCCGAAAGGCAACATAAGGGTCATTGTTGGTAGAGCCATCTCTTTTCTCTTGTTTTATCTGAGGAATGAGGGATGGCCCCCTGCAGTTTTTACGTTTTCTCACCCAGTAGTCATATACAGCTTTAATAAGATAATCATCTTCGTTTAGCAGCAGTTTTGCTTCTTGAAGTGTTACAAGCTAAATGAAAAACAAGACATTACCAACTACAATGTTTGAAAAAAAAATCAAAATTGAACTACAGTTATCAGAAAAACATGTGATCCATTCTAACAGTTATGATCAGATAATATGATGGTAAAGACATGATTCAATTCAACCTAACAAAGGTCTCAACAGTTAGAGGAGATTTATTTAAAAATTAATTATTTTGTCGAGAGGTAGAAGTTCCACAATTTAAGAAAAATGTATAAGTAATAGTTAGGAAGACTATACTGAATTTATGCCTTAGGTAAGTCTTGGCCTAGAAGACACCTGGGGTCTTTCAAAATTTTGATAATCTATGATTCTACATATTTTAAGGTCTACTAGTTTTCAAGCCTACTAAGTAGCTTCTATTTGGTTCTCAATAGCAACCAGAAGATACAGAAGGTTTCATTTTACATAATGTCAAAACAACAAATATTATTATAATATGCCTATTTTGGAACTGAATAAAGGAAAAACAGCATATTTCTGTAAATTTCAGCATTATGCAATGAACCAGTATTTCCATACATTACCTTTAAAGGGATGCCTTTCTACTGTTGAAGTTCTCTGAAACTGTACTATATACCCCAAAATCTACAAGGGTAGGAGTAGATTAAGAATTGGGCTTTATGTAGGATTTCTTTGCATCCCTGAGGACTGAACCAAGGGCCTCATGCATGCTAGGTAGGCGAGTGCTCTACCACCAGCCCAGAGTTGAGCTTTCTGGATCTATTCTACCTCAAACTGAGCATCAACAGCATCACTAGAAGCTCTCCTGTGCTCTGAAGGGCCAGGGAAACATCCTGCATGTGTTTCAGTTGTTTGGTCATTATGCTTCTGATAAATCTTGCCACTAATCAGAGAACAGTAATGAGCTTCTTATGTAACAGTATTACCAAACTAACACTACTTCCTATGCTTCTGCATGGCATGGTGGGATTAAAATATCTGCTCAGTTTTCCTTCACTAGTGGTCCTTGCTCCAGCTTGCAGTGTCTTTTGTTAAGTACCCTCCTTACATCACAACTAGTAAGAATTTAATATATAGTTTGCAGTTAAACATCCTACTATTTCTGTCCAGCGTTAACTGTATTTTCTCAGTTAATTGCTGGTTTTATGCTGTTATACAGCAACTTTTTATTTTGTGGGAAAATCTAGTTTTAAACATTCTGTAAAATTTATCTTTAGCTATGCTAAGATAACCTGCTAGTATCACTGCATCTCTATCATGACAACAACATTAATTCGACTGGGTTAAGAACCAGTTGCAGATAAAAATTACCAAAAAAAAAAAATAAAAATAATAATAATAATAAGTTCTGTCACTTAACATGCTTACTTTAACCACTAGAAAGTCGTAGAAACCATCTAACTGGCAAAAAGAATCTAAAGTAAATTTAATATTTCTAAAGTAGTCTGATGTTGATTATTTAGCAAGGCGTGGATATGGGGTGATAACACTATCCTACTTTTTTGGGCTTTTCTTCTAAACTGTACTAGCTTCATGAAAACAAGGACTATTTATTTTGCTAACAGATAAAACCCCTGAATTGCCTAGCAATTTCAATGCACACATTTTTAATACACAAATTAATAAACCACAGGTGAAAACTGGTGTTTTCTAATTTATAAAATGGTGAATTAAGAAAAAGTAGAATTAATAATCAATAAGTATTAATTTATAGGTTATGGAAAAACTAAGGAAAAAGCTTTAAGGTAAATCCACTACCTAAAGAAACTTATAATATGGCAATAATGGTAGGATAAGATCAAATTAATCAATAAGACAACATAAGAACTTTGGAACTCAGTGCAATAAGCTACAAGGTGGGAGAGAGAGAACAACCAGGAGTGCATGCATTTCTTTTCAGTATTAGAAAATGACTGCTTTTCTACCATTTTACTTCTTTCAAAATTGATGGCTTATTATTTGTGCAATAGCCTAAACAGTACTACCAAGCACAAAAGTAAAGTAACTATAAGGATTTACATTAAATTTAAAAAGGGTTCAATAATCACTTTTCACATTATGTTCTTAAGAATGAATGACTGCAGTCCAAAATTGACAAAATGAAGTTGTGATGTGACTTTAAAAGTTAATACTGGATATATTCAAATGACATTAATGCAGTGCAATGAAATTATCATCTGAGGAGAAAACATCACATTCAATGAAATAAATATATATATTTTTTTATATATTTTGAATATTCAAGGAGAAATTCCTTTACCAAAGTTCCAGAAAATGGAAACGTGTTCAACAACAAAAATTTGGTAGAATTATAGTCTTCCTGTCTTTGGGAAAGAACTCAAACATAAATCATGCCCTATTTTTTTTACAGGCACATATGCCCAAATCAAAAAAAGGGAAACACCTGTTTAAATTCTAAGACAAATGCCACAAATAATCCTTTTCCTGCCAGGTGCGGTGATGCACACCCGTAATACCAGCAATTCAAGAGACTGAGATAGGAGGCTTGCAAATTCTTGGCCAGTCTCAGAAACTTAGTGAGACCCCGTCTTAAAATAAAAAATAAAAAGGGCTCGGGATATAGCTCAGTGGAAAGTGCCTCTGGGTTAAATACCCAGTACCAAAAATAAAAATAAAAATTAAAAAAATTTAAAAATCCTTTTCTTTTTCATAGAGAAGGGACATTAATCCATTAAAATTCATTATTATTTCACTTATCACCAGGCTTGAGATGACTACTTTAGAAGGATCTATTTATTAATTCATTTTTTCCTTCAAAGGTTCCATTGTAGTTTTCTGATTCTTAATACTGCCAACCCATGGAAACAAAGAGATCATGGAATAATGAAATCATAATGATAAGATGGTTAGGATAAAGTTTCTCCAATTCTATGAATAATATTCAAAGATATAAGAAATTTCCAAGAGTTCTTTTAGTCTTCCATTTAGGAGAAAACTTTTTCCTAACTGAATGTTGATAGATTGCTGACATGCTGAAATCAACCTCTGCAGTCACAGGAATGACCCTCTGATATTTTCATAATACAAATTTTAAAACAAGTCTGGATAAGACAATAACATTTAAATGAGCTGAAATGAAAAATATAAACCTTAAATTCAAATTATTTTTCAAATCAGACTAGACTTTCATTAAATCTACATAGCACAATTATAACATACATGTACACACATACTACAATTTAATATGTAAGTTTTAAAACTGAATTATGTGGCAGGATCCATTGTGACTGCTTCAAAAGATGTAGACCAAATTTCATTTTTAAAATATAAATATTTGCTGGGTGTAGTGGCTCAGGCCTGTAACCCAGCAGCTGAGAGGCTGAGGAAGGAGGATCTAAGTACAAGGCCAGCGTCAGGAACTTAGGGAGACCCCAGACAACTCAGCAAGGCTCTGTCTCAAAATAAAACACAAAAGGGGCTGGAATGTGGTTCAGTGGTTAAGCGCTCCTGGGTTCAATCCCTGGTCCCCCAAAACAACAACAATGCCCCAAAATATAAATAATTGAAAACTGTAGTAAAGAACAAGTCCCTTTAAAGACACTATATTCCAAATTAAAACAAACAAAGAAACACACACACACACACAACAAGAGAGACCCTCTCCCATATAAAAAAGCACACACATTCTTAACAGTACACAAAAAACATATTTTCTTAACTGCCACACTGGGTATATCTGCTTGGGGTCTGCCTAAAAGCAAGCTTAATTAATAATGCAATCTCAAGTAAACACTTAAGATGCTGTATGATTTTTTTTTTAAAAACTGCTTGATTATTATATCGAATCTTGGATATCTTTACTTTAACCTTTGTAAGTACAGTGAAAGTTGGAAACATATCAGCCAAGGTTTCTAATTGTAATCAAGAGAAAGAAATCTATTGGTAAGATACTAAATATTTCAACATCTTTGGAAGTGTTGGGAAATCAGGTTTAGAATCTGCAGTACCTAAAATTAAAGCCATGGGACTGATCTAATGGTGAAATCCACTGCTGGTTTTGCATAAACAGTATGGGGATTTACTAGAACAGCTGCTCCTGCTGCCTTGGTAATGCCAATCTCTTAACCACTATCAGAGACTTCTCTATTGTCCTTGCTTTTTTGTAATAGAGGCTCTAAATTCAAATTCAGTGATTTTAATTGGCAAAGCCCAGGTCATGTAATAGTACCCTCAACACAAGGCAACAGTGCCTTGGATGCAAAAAGGATCAGGAAAGAGCATTCAGCATTTCTACCTTGTTTTGTTTTCGTTCTTTGAAACAAAGTCTCACCAAATTGCCTGGGCTAGCCTTGAACTTAAGGATCCTCTGGTCTCACCCTCCTTAGGATCTGGGATTCAGGCATGAATCACTGTGCCTAGCTCCTGTACCTTCAGTTCCTATGGGCTAGAGAGCAGAAATCTGCTTTGCACCAAGATTCATCACACCGAGAATTCTCCAAATGCAGAATAAAGTCCTAGGCTGCAAAAAGCAGTGTAAAGGAGTATTTAACTCAATGGCAAAAACAAAACAAAAAGATCAACACATCTAACTACTCATAATGCTTTAGGAGTGAGTCTTTCTGGGAAAAATCCATCCAGAACTCCAGTTTCCCTTCTACTTCCAGTCTCCATGAATATGACACCAAGAAACAGGGCTGCTACAGGCTTACTCCAAGAAGTATAGTAGAAGTTAGTATAAAATTCCTCTTTTGGTTTGTGAAGGTGGAGCTTATCAAATGACTTCAAATATTTAGTAAAATGATCATCTTGGGATGTAAATTCCTTGTTTACTAAGACCACGTATTAGAAAGGTAGGTTCTGAGCTGGAACAGTAGCACACATCCTTAATTCTTAGCTACTCACAAGGCTGAGGAAAGATTGCAAATTTGAGGCCAGCCTTGGCAACTCAGCAAGACCCTGTCTCAAAATAAATAAATTTTAAAAGGCTGGGGATGTGACTCAGTGGTAAAGTGTCCCTGGGTTTAATCCCCAATGTAGAAAACAGGGTGAAAAAAAAAATAAAGGAAAAAGAAAAGTAGGACTTGGCTTTCTAGGCAGAGGGAACAATAAAGCAGCATGGTACATTAGGTATCAGTGAAAAGCTCAGTGTGCCTAGAGTCAGGTGGAATATGGACTTTATAGATAGTGGAAACCATTACAGGTTTTGTTTGTTTTTTTGAAAGGAGGCTAGTCTTTAATAAAATAGCTGGTGGCAGAATTGCAGTGGTCCAGGTAAGATATAATAAAAATGGAGGAAATGGATCGAAAAGTTGATAATTGAAGTGCAAGGTTGGTCAACTGAACAGAAGATGATGATGCCATTAAGAAAGAGAAAGTAAACCTGAGGGAAGGGTAGGTGGTGTTGGGAATGTGAATTTGAAATATTTGCTAAGGTTGAAAGTTTCCAAGAGTCAAATCTTGGGAACCAGCAACAAGCTATTGGTAGCTTAAGAATAAAAACTGAAGACAGATACCAAAGGAAATAGCAACATATAACATAGAGAGGGGCAATCGAAGAGGAGATTGAAAAAAAAAAAAAAAAAACAGGAAAATGAGGTGGTCAACTATAGGGATCATAATTAGAATACAGGTTGAAAAAGGCTCCTAGATGCAAGTAGGAGGCCTTTAGTATCCTTAAAGAGTGCAATTCAGGGCTGGGGATGTGGCTCAAGTGGTAGCGTGCTCGCCTAGCATGCGTGAGGCACTGGGTTCGATTCTCAGCACCACATAAAAACAAAATAAGATATATTGTGTCTACCTAAAACTTAAAAAAAAAAAAAAAATTTTTTTTTTAAAAAGAGTGCAATTCAGTAAACTGAAATGGCTTGTGATATGAGTGAAAGGTAAACAAAGGAAAAACCAAATGTGGCTAATCCAAAAATGAGAATAAGTGAAAGATTCTTTTGGAAATAGAGATCCTTGGGCACATTACTGGGTATAGACAAAGACTGAAGAAATGAGAGAAGAGAAAATTAAGAGTTGGAAAAGGGTTAGGATTATGCCTCTATAAGAGGATAAATGTGGTATGCAAGTAGAAGGGAAGGAAAATTATGGAACTCGTGGTTGGTGGTCTTCTTAATTGGTGTTAGCAGAGCATTCTGTTTTGGGGAGGGGGGATGGAAGATAGAGAGTAAAGACTAAGTCTTTCTATGGGAATGTGTAATAAATAAAGGGTAGTAGAAAATGCCTGAAAAATAGGGCTTTCCATAGTTTAGAAAGGTGATAGCAAGGGTTTATAAATCAAGGGTTTTAGAAAGAAACCTTTTAAAAGTGTCCATTTGTTGAACAATGTTTTGGTAAGAAAATATTTTATGAGAGAATGACATTTAAAGGGGCTTGTAGTTTTAAAAAAGTAATTGTTTTATTTAGAAATTATTTCAAATACCCTTTAGACCTAGGCTCATTTATTGTTAGCTTTGTTTTTGTTTTGCCCTCAGTACTGGGGATTAAACTCAGGGGTGTCCTACCACTGAGCTACATTCGCAGCCCCACCCTGTTTTTTTGAAACAGGGTCTTGCTAAATTGCCTAGGTGGGCATCAGACTTGTGATCCTCCTCCCTCAGTCTCCTGAGCTGCTGAGATTACCGAGGTACTCCATTATTCCTGATCACTGTGAGCTTTTATATCCATTTGTGTGTGCATACTTGCTCCTTCCTGTGCTCTTTTCCATAAACAGAGCATTTTTTTCCTGATACATTTCCCTAAATACTAAAGTATGTACTTAAGGATAGAGATATTCTTTTATAATCACAATGATCAACTTTAATAAGTTTAACGTTGATAATTTTATCTATTTTTATCTACCATTCATTTGCCAATTTTGTTAAATGGACTCATTTTTAATATTAAAAAGAATCTGATAACTATTTAAATTTAGGGATTGAAGGAAAGGGATTAAAAAATCCAGATGATTAGGAGTTTAGGGGGTCATTGGCAAGATAATATAGGACTATCTAGGATAAGACAGTAAATTCAGTTTTGGAAAGGTTTAACTTGAGAGGTCTGTGAACCATCCAGATGGAGATAACCATCAGACAGCATCAAAAGAGGGGGAAAAAATCCCAGAGCTTGAAAAGGAGGTCAAGGACAAGGGTACATGGATTATTCTATCGACAAAAATACTCAGGGATGATTTTATGCCAAAACTCAAATAATAATAACAATAAGAACAAAATTTCAAACTTCAATGTTTAAAGGACTTAAATGAAAAGGAGTCAGCAAGCAAAAAAGTATGGTCATGAGAAATAAGATATCTAACTATTTAAGTTTAAATTATACATAAAACCATCCAGTGCTTTTCCTGTCTTTAAAAAAAATAAGAAAACAAGGGACTAAATCATTAAAAAAAACAAACAGAGGCAAAACCAAAAAGAAAGGTGTAGTTCAAGATAAAGGTGGGCCCAACAGTAGAGCATTTAGCTTGGTATGCTTACAAGCACTGCAAAACAAAAAAACATATATATAAAACTTGTGAGATATTTAGATGGAGACTGAACCCAATCATAAAATCTGGCAACAGGAATTTTCAATAATGACTTCAATGAAATAGTCTCTCAGAATGATGGAGGTAGAAGGTTTGCCTCAGTCTGTCTTTGATGTCTTTCTCTACCAACCTAATAAATATTAGTTTAACTATAAACTTGATTCCTTGCCCTGGGATCTGGTACTAGGGCCAGCCCCGCAAAAAAGGAAAAAATGTGATTAATGAATTCTTATAGCAGGATTTTGGAATGAAGACTAGACAGCTCATTGGTGTCTTTAATTCTTGGTTCTAATAACAGGACCGTTCCTCTGACAAAACTTTCACCTTTATTTCCCACTGCCTGAAACAAATGCTTCACGCTTTGCACCTACCTAGATGTTCAAGGCCTAGAAACCTGTAACAAAGAAGACTAAAATAAAATGGTGCTGATTATATATTCAGTTAACTGTACTGTTTACATTTTTTTGTTTATCCTGCCCCAACTTAGATAATAAGCTCTATAAAGGCAGGTTTTTTGTCATCTTCCTATTCAATGTTATCACTTGTCTTGTTCACCTAGGCACTAAGAAAGCAAATTATAGAACAGAAAGCTGAAGGCTTTTGATGATACAATCTCAGCCATCATGAATAATTTCTGAGCAATTATGAGTAATTTCTGAGCAAATAACAGAAATACCAAAAGGCTGCTGTGGCCTAATCTGCTAGGAAAATTCCCATCTAGAACAACCAGAAACTATCATTTGATGGCAGTGACCAAATCCCAGGAAAACTATGACCACTAATTATAAGTATCAATTTGTTAATTTTAAAAAAGTTCCCAATTAAAAAAAAAAAACAAGTTATATTACCTCAAAAATCAGCTGAATTTTACAAAATTAATTTTCTAAGTGTACTTCTTTTAATAGTACAATGGATATTACTTTCCATCAAAATAGGGATCTGGGGGGAAGCCTATCAGAAAGGCTAAATATGCAGCCAATTAATTTTCCAATGGAAAAGTTTGGAAAATGCTTCTGAAGAGTTGATAACTCCTTAAGGATTTAAAGACCTTAAGTTGTAGAACAAGGAGAATTGATAAGTAAGCTGATGAAAAGTTCTTATACTCTATTGTAAAAAGTTTATTTGAAACTCCATTGTATCCATAACTTCTTAATTAACAATTAGCATATCAATATACCACACAGGTACACCAAAGATTATTTTTAAAAAGTTTATTTTAAAACTCTTAATTACAATATCAATAATACATGCTTATCATAGTAAATTTAGAAAACAAAAATAGAATAAACATTAAAAATCACCAATATTTTCAAACATAGTTGGCATTTAGTTGTACTTTCTTACTTTTTTTCCTTAAATGTACAAATATAAATGCTTTTAAATAAACCTCAGTGTTTTCCACATAGACAATTTATATCCTGTTTTTGAAATATAGTATTATATTATGGAACCATTTCCTACAGCTTAGTCACCTTTCAAAAATCATGATTGTTAATGGCAGTATTATGTATTTTATTCTAGAGTCAACTAAAAATTCATTCTTAACTTCCTGTTCAAAAATCTGTCACATCTTTTTCTTTTTTTGAAGTGCTAGGGACTGAACCCAGGTCCTTGTGGCAGTCAAGTGCTCCACCATTGAGCTATATCCTCAGCCCTCTGATTACATTTGAGAATGATTCCCAAAAATGGCAAAGGGTGTAAACATTTTAAGGTTCCTGACACGTGCTGCGAGGTTGTTTTCTAGACAGACAATATCACTTTAAATTCCCTGTGCCACATATGGAACATCTCAGTAATGAAAATTCTCTATTACTTTGTGAATAATTTTTCCTAATTTAAATACTTAAGTAATATACAAGTAATTAAAACTAAAATCTATTTAATGAAATACCTTAATGAATACCTTAATATAAATCTGAGCAATTGAACAAGATTTGATGCTTGCCTTAGAGACACAACCAAGCAAATTCAGTTGCTAAAGCATCAAAAATACTCTCTTATTAGAAAGATCAAGAAGATACTATGACATTGTAAGAGAATATTTTTTATCCATACAGGAAAAAGCTAGAACACTACTCTTAAATGTTCCTATTCAAGAAAATTATGCTTAAATATTTTGTCCAAGGAATATTGTAAATAAAAATTCTAGGATGCCCAGGAAAGAGATTCAAGAGACAATGAAATTCAAAACACTCAGATTTAAAGAAAATGTAAAATAAAGGTGCTAACTGAAATATATGAAAGAAAGAGACATTTTTACATGGTACAGTACCTGATTAGAACTGGCTTTTTCAAGTCTGTCAATCATAATTTCAAATTGCAAAGGCTTAATTTCCATTTTTCTGTTAAGTCTATTTAATAAGGTCTCATCTTCTGAATCCATATCATAATCTGGTTGCTCGTTGTCTAGATTAAAAGCTAGAAAAGAAAAAAAAATATTATTCAAACTCAGGAGAAATAATGAAGTTATATGGTATTTTTATCACATTTGACCACAGATTACTCCTAAATTTATATGTATTGACCAAAGAGTTTGTGAGCAGATATCTAAAAATCCGTTTCAGAAGCTAACTGCACAGTGGAAGAAAAAATAGTTTGCTTTACATATGATTTAAAATTTAAGAGTAAAAACATTAAGAAATTAATTTCTTATTTAAAAAATGATCACATGATAAAATTTATAATAGCAATTACAAAAAAGATAATCAACATGGTAGTTCTGGTAGCATAATGAGAAGCTATGAAACAAAATTAAGAATCTAGAAATAAACCTATGTACATAGCTTATGTTTTGAACCACTGAAGATAAAAAGCAAAGCATTTTATATATATATAAAAGCTGCAGGGCACATTGGTGTGTGCCTGTCATCCCAATGACACAGAAGGCTGAAGTAGGAGGCTGAGGCAGGAGGATTGGAAGTTGAGGGCCACACTGGGCAACTTAGTGAGACCCTTTCTCAAAATAAAAAAATTCAGAGTTGCGGGTGTAGCTCAGTGGTAGAGCAACCCTGGGTTCTATCCCTACCTAATACCATTAAAAAACAAAACAAAAACCCAAGGTGTTGATATAGGCAGACTAGTTATTTAAAAAAAATTAATCTGAATTCCTACACCACTTCTAATATCAATAAATAATATATTCAACACGATTTTATAGTAAAAAATAAAATTCATAAAAATACTATAAGGAAACGAGGGGGAAATGTATGAACAAGAACAAATTCAGAAACCACAGAACTGATATAAGAAATGATTATATTAATAAAATTAAAAATTTCTGCATACAAAATTTAACAAATAAAGTCTAAAGACAAAGAACCAACAGGGGGGAAAAAAAAGTAACACATAAAAGGGCTGATTTCTTAAAATTACCAAGAAAAAAGCCAGAAACTTAACAAAATTGGGCAAAAGATTTTTAATGGAGACTAAGTGTAAGTGACTTTTAAACATTAAAAGCCTTTTCCTTATTCATAATTAGATAGATGCAAACACAGTAAGAAGACATCTTTCATTCATCACATAGACTAAGATCTAAATATGCTGTAAGATCTAATATGCTATTTTGGAATATGAGCAGGAAATTATAAACTAATATTTAGTTCAATTAAAAATACATCCTGGGGTTGTGGCTCAGTGGTAGAGTGCTTGCCTGGCATATGTGAGGCACTGGGTTTGAACCTCAGCACCACATAAAAAATAAACAAAGATATTATGTCTATTTACAACTAAAAAGACTTAAAAAAAATACATCCTCTTGGACTTGGCAATTCTATTTCTAAGAATTTATCCTACAAACAAACTTATGCAGATACAAACATATATACACAGGGCCTTAATTTTGATACTGGAATAAGCAAAAAATAGAAAACAGGCAATTATTTGCAGATTAGATAAATAACAGTACATATATACTAAAGTATGGACTGAAAGGCTGAGAAAAGAATGAGTGACCCATGTAAAATGAGATGAAATAAAGCTGACTTTATGACCATTATGTGAAAAAAAAAACTAAGGTGCAGAATAGTAGTGTATACAATGTACTGTTTTAGAAAGGACAAGAATGGATACATATGCCTGTGTTTGTAAAGCACAGAATTATTTTTGAAAAGATACACAAGAAACCAGTAATAGTTCTCTACTTTTGGGTAAGAGGACACTGGGAATAGGATGGTAGAGGGAAATAAATTTTATTTTTTTCCTTTTGTATTGTTTGATATTTAAGCATATATGTGTACTAATTATTCAAATATAAAAGGGGAAAAGACTCAAGTGCCAAATTATGTACTGAAATTACATGACAAGATTTAGAGCAAGGCAATAGATACACCAATCACCAATAGATTGGTTATTTTAAGGTTGCCTGCATATCAAGGTATAGGTGAATATCTTCCATTTATATCATGTGAAATGTCCTGGCCCTCTCAGATTCAGAATGATATTCGAAAGGTCATTCTTAACAGAGTAATCTAAACAGTACACATATTTATAAAATTTCAGTAAAATCAGCCCATTATTACAGGCAATACTGAGGAACTTTAATATTTAAAAGCATTTGTGCTAAAAAAAAGTGACTACATCTCATAAATCTGAATTCTAGTTCACTTGTTAAGAAAATTTCACCACTAGATAATAAGAAAAAAGTAAGTTAGCTAATACTTGTTAATTTTATTGCACTATGGACCAGGCTTTGTTGTTCAGCATACTTTATGCATACTAAATTAACTGTCACAACCTCACTGTGTAGCAGATAGTATTTTATCTCCCAATGTGTATCATATTCTAAAAATGTTAAATGTTACTGTATTTAACTTGTATTACAAAGTACAAAAAGAGTTTTATGAATCAGAGAAATTATAGTTACTGGTAAACTAATGATACAGATTATTTCATAAGTATGATTCATTTTAAATATTCTTGAAAACAAGATGTACTTTTCCTATCTTTTTACTACATGATTATCAATAACTCAAAGCTACACTTTTATAAAGTCAATCCAATTTATGTCAAACTCAGTGATAGATGATGTGGATCTTCCAAACTAAACATATTACTAAAAAATCACTCTTCCTTCTACAAAGGAACATTATATTTGTAGATGCACACAATAAATGTGCAATGATCTGCCTTTAGTCCATAGACTAACAACAAAAAGTTAATAAAATCATGTAGTTGGTAAAACTGGAAGACATTTTAGAGAAAAATTTTAGGAAGTATTGAGCAGAGTTAACTCAACATTATTAATTTCTAAGGTAAACAGAAATTTTCAAATGTTCAAGGGCAAGGCTATATATACAATTTTTGCATGACCATCTTTTACACACCTACCTAATCTTACTCACCTCTTGTTCCTCCACCTCCTATCTGCTCTATCTTCTTATTCTATTCTTATAAAAGCCAGCACCCCAGCTTGTGAGGCAGGGGAAGGGACAAGAAAAGCTGGGAAATAGTTTAGAAAAATTAATAGTGAGAATTGATAGGAGATCTCTGACAATGTGTTAAATCAGAACCAGGGCAAAGATTTGCACTAGCTCTGTAAGTATTCTAGTACTAGCATTTCTCTTTTTATTAAAAAAACTACACAAAGATCATTATAGATTTAGGTATTCTGTTGCTTCTAAACCAAGTACTGGTGTTTCATTTATACCTCTTTTTTACCTTATATTATACCGAACATCTTCTCTACCAGACAAGAAATTCTTTAAAAGCAGTAATTACTTTAGTCATATTTGCATATCCTCTCCACAATACTTAAAGAGAAAAAAGTGAGCACTAAAGTTGATGATTAAAAATAGCATTTCTTAAATATAAGGGATTCTTTAAAACTACCAGCAAAATGTTTTCTATAAGTTTACAGATACCTCATTTTATGAGACCCAGAAAACGTTTTCCTGATTAAAAAAAACAAATCTTAAAAATAGAGGATTAGTTTCACAAGCCAATCAACCAAGCGAAATACTCCTCTATACACCTACCCCCCCCCCAAAGAGGGGGGAAGGATGAGAAATTTCTTGATGTATATTGACAGAATTTATACATGATGAACAAGGTTAATACCAGCAAGTGTCTGTCTGCACAGAGAAGACTTCTTATGATAACATTAACTAACTAACAAACAATTAAGAAACATGAGGGTATTTAAGTTGTGCATGATCACTATGAGAAGGGAAAAGGAAGTGGGAAGGAAAGCAGATCAAAAAGTGTCTTGCAGTAACTGTCAGGAAAGTTTGTATGCTCTGTAGAAGGAGGCCAACAACTTCTGTGTAAGTAAGGCAGTGGATATAACCTGCTATTGGAATATGTAAAGCATCTACAAGATGACTGGTCATAGCTTAGAGAATATACTGTCCATCTAGAATTAGCTGATAAAGAAAGGATTACTTCTAGTTAAAAGAGTCTTTTAAAGTCCTTTAGTAATTGGCTATATTCTTATGCAAATATGTAACAAGAAGAGCTGTTTAATGGAATGAACCCAGAAGAAGAAATAACAAGAAAATTTCCCAGGGCCAAAATATGGCAAGATATTTTCAGATTAAATGATGCTTAATAAGCATAGTACAAAATGACTAGCATGCAATACAATGAAGGCATGATGATAAGCAAGTTACTGTCCATTACTTCATAATGATTATAAATATGAATTACTATTACTTCCTAGTATTATGCCTATTACATACTATATGTTAATAACATATGTTATTACATACTGTATGTTACTACTTTTCAACTTAAATCCTCAAGAGAGTATAGAAGGATACTTTTCAGTTTCTTTGTACTCCATCATTCTCTCCTGATTAGTGAACTTGGGAAGAGGACCTTATCAGCTCAATACCTTCTGGGTGAATATTTTTTTTCCCCTTCACAGAGGTTGCATTTCCAATGGGGTGAGGGTGGAGGTTTGAGGTGGTAGGTAGGTTCTGATGTCAGTAACCAACTATAAGGGTAGGATACGGCAGACCCTACTCAGTATTTTATAAGTGGTTATTCTTTCTCTCTCTCTCTCTCTCTCTCTCTCTCTCTCTCTCTCTCTTTTTTTTTTTAGGTACGGGGGATTGAACTCAGGGGTACTTGACCACTGAGCCACATCCCTAGCCCTGTTGTGTATTTCATTAAAGACAGGGTCTCACTGAGTTGCTTAGTGCCTCGCTAAATTGCTGAGGCTGGCTTTGAACTTGTGATCCTCCTGCCTCCCAAGCCGCTGGGATCACAGATGTGCACCAGAACACCCGGCCTCTCTATCTTTTTGACTCCAGAATATTCAATGTTTCCCCCTACTTTGGTTTTCATTACATGTCCTTTAGACAATATATAGTCAACACAAAAAGTTTATTTACTCACCCTCTTTTCTCTGGTTATTTATAGAACTAGGAGGCAATAGCATATGTTGTATAAGTACTCTTTTACACACCAAACATATCAAAAGTGCTTTAAATTTGAGGCTTTACTATAACATCAAAACCTACACTGGTGACTTCTCTACCTCAATTTTGTGAATTCAGGACTCTTATATGTCTGCCTGGCTCTGGACCCTCCTCAGTCATGTTGGATACCATGCCATAGGGAACTCACTGTACCACAGATGAGCAACTCACCTTTAAACAGTCAGGGTTTAAAGCTGACTTGGGCCAGATTTCCTTTAACAGAAATGTGAACATGGAGATGTTTTCTGGCTAAATAAGTCAGAAAGATGATATATTTATCTCAAAATCCCATTCAAACAAAAGAAAAGGGATTTTTCTTTTCCAAATGGCATACATATTCAGAAGTGATGAGAATGAGATGAGAAATTATAAATCTAATTTTTCAAAATTATTATAAAGTATATAAATGAGCAGGTAAGAGAATACTAAAATATAAAATAGCAGGAGAGGGAAACATAGCAGGAAACTCCCCTTTTCCCATCTAGGTCCTGAATGAAATCAATAGTTACTCTTGGAAAGATTAGGGTAGTTCTGAAAATAGGGAGACTAGTTGAAAATTTTTAAATAGATAATTAGAACTTCCCCTCCTCCAGTGTAGCTAAGTATAAGCTTGAAGGTTAATCTACAAGACTACTCAAGAGAGCCTGTCAATGGTAAACACTACTATACCAAGTACAAGTTTAAGACTTCATACCAAAGAAGAGTAAGTCAAAGTTCACATGTTGAATCATGAAATACCCTATAGTCTATCCCACTCCTCTATTTACATCCCCCAACTCAGCTATAAAATCAGAAACAGAAATACTACCAGCCATTCAAGAATAAGATGGAAGCCCATTCCTCTGGGAAAGTGAACTGATCTGGGAGTGGAGGGAGGAACCACCAGATAAGTGATGGTTAGTCGAGTAATTCAGATATTTAAGAAAAGAGAAAAAACATCAAGAAGGATTTCACAGGAAAAACAGACAATGCAAGAAGAAAACATATATCCTGAAAGAATATTAAATTCATAAAAAAATAACAAGAACAGGATACTATGTAAAATAAAATAACAAGAACAGGATACTATATAAAAGATCAAAATATTAAAAATTAAACTTTAAAACTATAACAGCAAAAATAAAGAACAGCAATACTGCAAGTTAAAAGACAAGGATACTGAGCTGGGTGCAGTGGCACATCTTGTTAGTCTCAGCTACTTTCGGAGGCTGAGTCTAGGAGGTCACTTAAGGCCAAAAGTTCAGGACTAGTCTGGGTCACACAGGAGCTTCCTTTCAAAACAAAAACAAAACAATTGACACAGTGATCAAAATTCTGAAGATAATGACTGTTTCCAGCCTAAAATTCTTCACCCGATCAAGTATGAGGCTAGAACACAAGTAATTTCAGATATCAAAAGTATGAGGCTAGAACACAAGTAATTTCAGATATCAAAAAAATTCACCTTGGGATGCTACAGGAATAGTACTCCATTAGAATGAAGTAAATTTTAAAAGTAGAAAGCATGAATCCAAGAATGGAAAACTATCAGTTGAGAGCAAGGAAATCCCCAAAATGATGGATGACAACCATACAGCAAGCCCCAGAGCACCCTGTCCAGAATAAAGCAACAAAAAGAATGAATGGCTCCAGGAAAAAATGTCCACAGAAGAAATAAAACTAACAGACTGTTCGTCCTACTGTATGAAACATGAGAGTTGTATTTCTGTTTAAGAGTTGGGGACAAATTTAAGGAAAGGTACATAGAAAAAGATACAAAGGTAAGAAACCTTTCTCCTTTAAGAATATAACTTACACAAGAAAGAAAATATAATAAATTATCTCTCAGCTATTAATATCTGCATAATGATAATATTATAAACATTGAATCTGGTTCAATAAACTATAGCCAAAAATTGGGGGAAATGTACTATTTAAAAAAAGTGAAAGAACTAAATTCTTGTTTTACATGGAATGAAATCAAGAGATAATATTTTAAAACGTAGTTTAAAAAGATAGTATAAAACCATTATTTAGAATTTTGAACATAAGTGCTTAAAGAAAAACGTAGTTGCATCAGAGCTGGAAGACAACTTTTCAGAAAAAATATTTTTAAAACTTGTCTAATGATGTATGTATTGCTTTGGTAAGAAAATCAAATGTAAATTTAAAAGTAAACTCTAAAAAAACCCCCACAGCAATGGTATGATAATTAACGATAAGAACAAAGAGGTAAAAAGATGCCATTTATGGGTCATGGAAGATCACTGCTGTGAAGCAATAAAAAATAGGAGAAAAAGTAAAATATTAAGAATTGTACTTTCAGATCATAGACATTAAGAATCCTTGCAATTATTTCACTTTGTTTTCTGCTTTAATTATTTGAGTTGTTCATAACCTTGTGACCAAAAGCACCTATTTAAAAATACTTCACCCTTTGCAAAATATAACCATGCTTCATGCTTGAAAGTAAATCTCAAGATTCTAAGGCAGAACTTACTCTTTGATTTCTTTATAACCCTAACTGTCTCCAGTTAGTTTTAAGTAACTCAATAAAACTTAATTCAAGTACTGTAAATTACAAGTATTCATAATAAAGTTTACCACTGATGCACCTTCTTCTTTTCTTTTCCTTTTTTTTTTTTTTTTTAAGCTCACTTTCATTTTATTCATGGAGTAATGATGATGATAGGGAAGGAATAGGGACATAATAGAAACTAATTTTTTTTGCAACTCCTTCTTTCTTTTTTTTTTTTTGAGAGAGAGAGAGAGAGAGAGAATTTTAATATTTATTTATTTTTTTTTTTAGTTTTTGGCAGACACGACATCTTTGTTTGTGTGTGGTGCTGAGGATCAAACCTGGGCCGCACGCATGCCAGGCGAGCACGCTACCGCTTAAGCCACATCCCCAGCCCCAACAACTCCTTATTTCTAAATGTATACTTTTACATAAATTTTCTCTAACCTTCACAAAATCCTGAAAGGCACTTGTACCTTTTGTTTTGTATATACTGAAATCAAGTCTTTAGAAGTGTTTCAATTACTTTGCACCAAGTCACACAGAATTTGAACCTAAGTCTGCTGAATTCTGAAGCCCATGCTTGCTTTCCCTCCACACCCACATGCCCAAAAGGACTACATTCATTTGTATCTTCTCCCAGTCTGATTTTTGTTTATGATGTCTTTTGTTATACAGACATTTTATCTGTATTTGCCTCTATAGTTTCTGTTCTTTGCCTTAAGAATTCTTTCCTTACCTTCAAGACATAAAGACATCCCACATGTATATTTTCTTCTGAAAAATGTCAATTTTGCTGTTCATATTCTTTGTTTATATATTGTCCATATGGAAAATTTGTCCTAGCACTATTCGCCAAATACTTACATCCTTTCCCCATTGATCTGTAATGCCTCTTTATTATTATTTGTGACACATCAAATTTGTTTGGGTATATTTTTAACATTTTTTTATATCCATTGGTCTATGTATTAATCACTGAATGATAACTTATGCCATGAAATTTTAAGAAAAGGATAATTATAGCAGGAAGGAATATAATGTCGGGGAGGGTTTTTCAAATAACAATATTTCTTTTGAATATACCTTGTTTTATAGATATTACTTTTAGAACCACATAAATATTTTACATAATGATAAATCTTGGGGAAAATCCCTAATCAAAAAATTAAGCGGGACAAGTAAACCAACTGTCATTTGGATTATATTAAAGTATCTTTAAGATAAAAAAAAAATCAACCAACAAACAAAAAAATCCTGAAACTGTGTTTTCAGTGATTATATTTTTGGTACAGGATTGGTATTATTATTATTCTGAGACTGTCGTGCTGGTGTGAAGGATAAAACATGGGAATTGAGTGAATATTCTTAGGATACATGTGATGAAGATATATATACTGTTAAAACCTGAGTAGTCTTGTTTTCTTTCTGCAGTTGTGATGACTGAATCCAGGACCTAGGGCATGCTGGGCTATATATTCAGCCTAACCTTGTACTTTTATTAGAGCAAGAAACAGTAGCATAAACACATAATGTATTAAACTTTTTAAAAATGTGTATTTCCCATTGAGTTCTATTTAAAACAACAACAACAAAAAGCCATCTTAGAGACAATGGCCAACCCAGTAGCAATGAACATGCCTACTGCCCAGCTTGGAGATTCCAAATACAATTTTTCACTACAGATCAAGACAATCCTGCAGAAATGGTTGTTTTTAAATTGACTAGGAAATACACAGTGAATCTGGCACATTCCAGCTTTCTTGCATGTTGGGATGCCAGAGTCATATTGAAAAGATTAGGAGCTTATCTGAATAGGCTCCTACTAACCAAAGACAGGTGACTATGAGTACTGATAAGGACAATCAATGTAATGGAATTAAACATAATATGTATAAATCCATACTCCATCATAATTATAAAATAAAAGAAACAGTCTAACACCTTTGGGGGTTCCTAAGAAACAAATCTCCACCAGGAAATACTTTAATTTTTGGTTGTGCCTCACTTATATGATGTCAGCAACCATTAATGGCTATTACCTTGGTCCATTAATTCATTACAAGTTGCAAAATAGTAACATTGTATCATTCCTTCTTGATCTGCTTTCACTGTAATACTTCCATATAAAGAGATCTTTGCCCTTCTTAACTATTTAGAGATCCTGAGATATCATTCATAGAAAAGTCAGAATAAATACTTGGTTCCTGATTAAAAATCTGAAGACAATAAGCAATTACAACACATGGAAGTTTCCTGCACTCCAGTTCAAAAAAAATTCTAATTTTTTTAGATACCAAAGATGCCAAATTTTCTAGACCACAATTCAAACAAATCAATTTTTTGAAATACAAGAAAATAAAAGAAACTGATAACACAGGGCAGTCAAGAAATGTGTACACTGACTCAGTGTTTGATATTAAGAAAATACTGTTTTTTCTTTTAAGAGGTGGTATGATATGAGTATCATTACATGTTAAAAGCATCAGTGTAATACTATTAGAGAAGAGTACTGTGATTATGTTCCAACAGTCCCAGATGAAATAATGCTGGGATGGCTATCAAATCATTGGGGAATGGGAGAAGGTATTAATATAAAGGACCAATACTGTCAGCTGATTGATAAGTATAAGGCAGTTCATTATTACTATTCTTTCTACATTTCAATAGGTTGAAAAATTTCCATAACGAATGTCTAAAAATGTATACAGAATAAAGAAGCCCTTAAAATAGAGTAAGAAAATGAATCAGTGAAAAGTGGACCAAAAAACTGGAAGAATAATTCATATAAAAAGATGTTAAACCTCAAATGTAATTAGTGAAAGGCTTATTTTTAAATCAACAATACCACTTCATCAAAATGGCAAAAAATGATAAAGTTTGATAAGTACAAGTATTGACAAAAAAAAAAAAAAAAAGAAATGAAAATTCTCATATACAAATGCTGAAAATATAAATCGGTATGACCAACCAGTTTGGGGAGTAATTCTATAATATTTGGAGTGAAATTAAATGTGCACTTTCTGTGAGACCCAGCAGTTCCACTTTTAAGCCTATATCTTAGAGAAGCTTTCATAAATGGATAGGTGGAGGAGGTGACATGTACAAGGCCAACCATTACATCATTACTCATGAAAACAAATAAATTAGGGGGAAAAAAACTAAATATTCATCAAAAGGAGCAGAAAAAGATATATTTACACAAAGTCATAGTTATGATCAAACTGTTGATACATACAACAATTTGATTGATCTTAAGGGAGCTATGCTGAGCAAAAAAAAAAAAGCCAAAGATCACATACTATAGATTTCTTTTATAAGACATTCTTAAGAGGACTAGAAAAATGGATAGGACATTAGTAGCTAAGCTTTAAAGCAAGGTCAATATAATGTACTTATTTCATAAGACTCTTATAAGGATGAAATGAAATAATTTGTGCCTATCAAAGAGCCCAGCACTAAGTAAAGCATTCAGAAACGATACAGTGCTATTACTACTCAAAATTACTCCATTAGCAGATGGGAGTATATTCAAACTCAGCAGAATTGAAAAAGTATAATATAATTTTATTTTTTTAGCATTAATGCTCCTAATAAAAGGGATATATAGATCATGGTTTTTAGCCTAATATTTTAAAGATGTCTCAACTACAAATAACTAGGAACTATTAATACTTTAAATATTACAAATATCATACTTTCTTCTGTGTCTCTGAAGGCTAAGATCTCCCCTGGATAAGCTAAAACATTCTTTGGCTTATTAAGACTAATTTGTACCCAATGTGCAGCCCCCCCCCAACTTTTGGGGCAAACTTGGGGCTGAACCCAGGAGTGCTTTACCACTGAACAACATCCTCAGGCCTTTTTATTTTGAGACAGGCTCTTCCTAAATTGCTTGGGACCTCAACCTTGAGATCCTTCTGCCCCTACCTCCTGAGCCACTGGCATATAGGTGTTTGTCACAGTGTTGGGCACCCAATCTTCTTCATTAGGGAAACATTTCAAATCCATGAAAAAGGTAGAAGATAAACATTTAGTCATGGTTGATTTTAGGTACTGCAGATTCTAAACCTGATTTCCCAACACTTCCAAAGATGTTGAAATATTTAGTATCTTACTAATAGATTTCTTTCTCTTGATTACAGATAGAAATCTTGGCTGATATGTTTCCAACTTTCACTGTACTTACAAAGGTCAAAGTAAAGATATCCAAGATGCGATATAATAATCAAACAGGTTTTTTAAAAAAAATCATACAGCATCTTAAGTGTTTACTTGAGGTTGCATTATTAATTATGCTCGCTTTGAGGCAGACCCCAAGCAGATATACCCAGTTAGTGTGGCAGTTAAGAAAATATGGTTTTTGTGTATTGTAAGAATGTGCATGGGGAATGGGAGAAGGTATAAGCATAAAGGACCAATACTGGTGTCAGCTGATTGATAAGTATAAGGCAGTTTTATTAATATGGGAGAGGGTCTCTCTTGTAGTGTGTGTGTGTGTGTGTGTGTGTGTGTGTGTGTGTGTTTTAATTTGGGATATAGTGTCTTTAAAGGGACTCGTTCTTTACTACAATTTTCAATTATTTATATTTTGGGGCATTGTTGTTGTTTTGGGGTATCAGGGATTAAACCCAGGGGCGCTTAACCACTGAATCACATTCCAGCCCCTTTTGTGTTTTACTTTGAGACAGAGTCTTGCTGAGTTGTCTGAGATCTCCCTAAGTTCCTGAGGCTGGCCTTGAACTTAGATCCTCCTTCCTCAGCCTCTCAGCTGCTGGGATTACAGGCCTGAGCCACCACACCTAGCAAATATTTATATTTTATTTTTTTTAAATTCTTTTTTAAGAGAGAGAGAGAGAGAGAGAGAGAGAGATTTAACATTTATTCTTCAGTTTTCGGTGGACACAACATCTTTATTTTATTTGTATGTGGTGCTGAGGATCGAACCCAGCGCTGCGCGCATGCCAGGCAAGCACGTTACCGCTTGAGCCACATCTCCAGCCCAAATATTTATATTTTAAAAATGAAATTTGGTCTACATATTTTGAAGCAGTCACAATGAATCCTGTCACATTATTCAGTTTTAAAACCTACATATTAAATTGTAGTATGTGTGTACATGTATGTTATAATTGTGCTATGTAGATTTAATGAAAATCTAGTCTGATTTGAAAAATAATTTGAATTTAAGGTTTATATTTTTCATTTCAGCTCATTTAAATGTTATTGTCTTATCCAGACTTGTTTTAAAATTTGTATTATGAAAATATCAGAGGGTCATTCCTGTGACTGCAGAGGTTGGTTTCAGCATGTCAGCAATCTATCAACATTCAGTTAAGAAAAAGTTTCCTCCTAAATGGAAGACTAAAAGAACTCTTAGAAATTTCTTATATCTTTGAATATTATTCATAGAATTGGAGAAACTTTATCCACTTGTTCTCTTCCACATATTGTTCTTCTAACTTTCTCTTCCTCCTCTTTATTACTGTAATTTTTAAATTACCCTTTAAAAATGTGAAAAACAGTTTTCACATTTTCAGTCTTAACAAAAACAAGCCAGAGGCCATAGTTTGCCATTCCTTGATCTAGTCTATTTTAACTAAGGAAATAATTAGAATCCACCCTTGACTTACTTAGAATCACTTTTCCCAGAAAAGACCAAGAAATTGTGACATCACTAACTGTCACTTAACAAGCCCTCATCCGAGCCATTTATTACACCTTTTTACTTTAAATTAAAATTTATGTAGAGCCAGGTGCGATGGTGCATGACTGTAATCCCAACGACTCTGGAAACTGAGGCAGGAGGATCGAGAGTTCAAAGCTAGCCTCAGAAACTTAGTGAGTCACCAAGCAATCCAGTGAGATCCTGTCTCTAAAGAAAATACAAAATAGGGCTGGGGATGAGACTCAGTGGCTGAGTGCCTGAATTTAACTCCCATTAGCCCCCCAAAAAAGAAAATTAAAATATATGTATATAAATATGGGCACAGAATGAATGTCCCCAATCCCAATCCTGGAGTATGAAAGATAAGCAAATGCTGCTAAGGAAGTACAATTTTCAAAATTCACTTCTTGAGGTAAGTTTATTCTCCTGGCTACCTCTCAGGCTTTATTATCCACTAACAAAGAAAATAATCTTATGGCATTTCATCAAAAGATATTGTCTGAAATACTCTTAGGGATGTGAGTTAACATCGAGAAATCTACTGTTGAAAAACAAAATCATCCTTAATGATTGTCTAGCTTTGAAAACTTTAGGTTTCAATTGGGCCAGAAAGTTGTTTCTGGGTCTCCAAAGTTACCCTTTTGTTTTCATGCATTAATGAGTTATTCATCAATATTTAAACTGAATGTAATAATTTAGCTTACATTAATAATATGAAAAATACAGATTTTTTGCCATAATACATGTTCTTTAAAAAAAATCTTCATATCCAAAATGTACACAAAAATACTAGGGTTCTGAAAAATCCATAATTTTGCTGAGTCTAAACAAACTGAAAATGCTGTATCAAATACCATGTGTGCACACACACACACACACAAATAAATAATAAAACGGAATTGCTGGATTGTAGATGCTGAGACAGAACAGATTATAAAAGGACTGCTATGCTGGGGTTCCTGGACAAAACACAATCTACCACTAGCTGAGTGCTGTGTAAGACTAAGGGGGCACCTCTCTGGGAAAGGAATCCTTCATACAGAAATTTGGTTTTGTTTTTCTTCTTTTTGTCCCAGATATCATATTTATACAATGTCCTATTTATAGGATGGTTTATGTAAAAGATACTATACTGTCCCAGCATCCTACTTACAGAACCTGTATTTCTGCTTTGATAATAAAGGATGTATAAGTTGTAGATTAAGATTTCCAGTGGCTTTACATACACCTGTATCAATTTCATTGAAATATCTGAAGAACTGAAAACCTGAAACTTGATGTTGAACGGATCTTTAGTGTGTGCCCGTTAACTAAATAAAGCTTTGGCCCCATTCCCACTAAAGATTTTAATTGTCTTCCTGACTAGGTAGGGAAAAGTTATAAAAGAACCAGGACAACTTCCACATATTATCAATCACCATTCATCCTTTTATCAGTTTTGCTCAGCTAATTGGTATTACAGAAACATGTGGCAGCATTAGCAGGTATACATCAAACTGTATTACTTAGGACAAAAGGAATAATTTTATCTGGATCACCTGTTCTGATAATTTTCTTATAAGATATAAATGACACAAATTTTGCTATAACTCCTTTTGTAATAAATGAGGTATTACACATAAAATTTTACCAATAAGTGAAATAATAAAGCAAGGGACATGTATATAAAATATTTCATCATCTAAATAATTATATAACATCACATTATTATTCACATTCAATCTATCTCCAAAGGATGCTTTTAATTTTTTTGTTTTAATTAGTTATACATGATAGCAGAATGCATTTATGTATTTTGACATTACATGATGGTATATAATTTCTTATTTTTCTAAATGTACATGTTGTAGAATCACATTGGTCATGTAGTCACAAATATAAAGTAATTGTGTGTTTCATTCTACTATCCTTCCTATCTCCACATCCCCTCCCCTCCTCTCTCTTCCCTTTACTTCCCTCTACCTAATCTAAGGTAATGCTATTCTTCTCTAGTGACCCCTGCCTTATTGTGAATTAGCATTTACATACTAGAGAAAGTATTCGACCTTTGTTTTTTGAGGATTGGCTTATTTCACTTGGCATAATATTCTCCAACTCCATCCATTTACCAGCAAATGTCATAATTTCATTCTTCTTTAAAGTTGGGTAATACTTCATTGAAAATATACACACACACACATACTACATTTTCTTTATCCATTCACCTATGAAGGACACGTAGGTTGGTTCCATAGTTTAGCTATTTTGAATTGAGCTGCTATAAACATTGACATGGCTGCAATACCTGTAGTATGCTGATTTTAAGTCCTTTGGGTATAAACTGAGGAGTGGGATAGCGGGGTCAAATGGTGGTTCCATTCCAAGTTTTCTGAGGAATCTCCATACTGTTTTCCATAATGGTTGTACAAATTTGCAGTCCCACCAGCAATGTATGAGTATACCTTTCCACCCACACCCTCACCAACATTTATTGTTGCCTACATTCTTGATGACTGTCATCCTGACAGTAATGAGACGAAATCTCATATGATTTACATTTCTCTAACTGCTAGAGATATTGAACACTTTTTCATATATTTTTCATGTATTTCTTCTTCTGTGAAGTGTCTTTACAGTTCCTTAGCCCATTTATTGATTGGGTTGTTATTATTATTATTGCTGTTAAGTTTTTTGAATTCTTTATGTATCCTAGAGATTAATGCTTTATTGGAGGTGTATGTGGTACATTCTCTCCCAATCTATAGGCTCTCTCCTCATTATTTATTGTTTCCTTTGCCGAGAAGAAGCTTTTCAATTCAAATCCATCCCATTGATTCTTGATTTTACTTCTTGTGCTTAGGAGTCTTGTGTTAAGAAAGTCAAATCCTGGGCCAACATGGTGAAGATTTAGGCCTACTTGTTCTTCTATTAGGCGTAGGGTCTCTGTTCTAGTGCCTAGGCCTTTGATCCACTTTGAGTTGATTTTTGTGCAGGATGAGAGATAGAGGTTTAACTTCATTTTGCTAAATGTGAATTTCTAGTTTTGCCAGCACCATTTGTGGAATAGGCTATCTTTTCTCCAGTGAATGTTTTTGGCACGTTTGTCTAATATGACATAACTGTATTTATGTAGGGTTGTCTCTGTGTCTTCTATAATGCACCATAGAGACAGTGAGACCCTATAATGTACCATAGGTTTACAAGTCTATTTTGGTGCCAATATCATGCTGGTTTTGTTACTATACCTCTGTGGTATAGTTTATGGTCTGGTATTGAGATGCCTCCTGCTTCACTTTTCTTGCTAAGGATTGTTTTGGCTATTCTGGGTCCCTTGTCTTTCCAAATAAATTTTATGATTGCCTATGCAGAATGACATTGGGATTTTAACAGGAATTTCATTAAATCTGCATAACGCTTTTGGTAGCATGGTCATTTTGACAATATTAAATTAATTCTGCCTATCTAGGAGCATGGGAGATCTTTCCTCTTCTAAGGTTTTCTTCAGTTTCTTTCTTTAGTGTTCTGTAGTTTTCATTGTAGAGGTTTTTCACCTGTTTTGTTAGATAGAATCCCAGGTAGTATACTATTTTTTTTTGAGGCTATTGTGAATGAAGTAGTTTTCCTATAGTGGATTCATCTGATGTAAAGTAATGTGTTTGATATATGGGTAATGTTTTTATATCCTGCTACTTTGCTGAATTCAAAGTTTTCTGGTGGAATTTTTTGTATCTTCCAGATATAGAATCATGTCACCAGCAAATGGTGATAGTTTGAGTTCTTCTTCACCTATTTGTATCCCTTTAATTTCTTTCGTTTGAATTGTTCTGGCTAGAGTTTCAAGGATGATGTTGAAAAGAAGTGGTGAAAGAGGACATCCCTTTCTTGTTCCAGCTTTTAGAGGGAATGCTTTCAATTTTTCGCCATATTTAGAATGATGCTGGCCTTGGATTTAGTATATAGCTTTTACAATGTTCAGGTATGTTCCTACTATTCCTAGTTTTTCTAGTGTTTTGAACATGAAGATGTGCTATATTTTGTCATGCTTTTTCTGCATCTGTTGAGATGATCATATGATTCTTGTTTTTAAGTCTATTAATATGATGAATTTGTCAATATATTGATTTTCATATATTGAACCAACCCTGCATCCCTGGGATGAATCCCACTTGATAGTGGTGCACTATCTTTTAAATATATTTTTATATTTGATTTGCCACAATTTTATTGAGAATTTTTCCATCTATATTCATCAGGGATATTAATCTGAAGTTTTCTTTCCTTGATGTGTCTTTGTCTGGTTTTGGTAGGGTGATATTAGCTTCACAGAATGAGTTTGAAAGGGTTCCCTCCCTCCTTTTCTATTTCATAGAATACTTTGAGTACTGGTGTTAATTCTTCTTTGGAGAACTTGGCTGAGAATCCATCTGGTCCTGGGCTTTTCTTGGTTGGTAGGCTTTTTTTTTTTTTCTTTTGAGAGAGAGAATTTTAATATTTATTTTCTAGTTTTCGGTGGACACAACATCTTTGTTTGTATGTGGTGCTGAGGATCGAACCCGGGCCGCACGCATGCCAGGCAAGCGTGCTACCACTTGAGCCACATCCCCAACCCTGGTTGGTAGGCTTTTGATTGTGTTTTCTATTTCATTACTTGAAATTGTTCTGTTTAAATTGTGGATAATCTCTTCAGTCAGTTTGGGTAGGTCATATGTCTCTAGAAATGTGTTGATATGTTTGACATTTTCTATTTTATTGGAGTATAAATTTTCAAAATAGTTCCTAATAATCTTCTGTATTTCAGACATGACTGTTACGATATTTCCTTCTTCATCTTGTAGTGCAGTAATTTGTTTCTCTTTTTCTCTTCATTAGCATGGCCAGAGGTTTATCTAATTTATTTATTTTTTTCCAAGAACCAACTTTTTGTTTTGTCAATTTTTTCAATTGTTTCAGTTTCATTGATTTCAGCTCTGATTTTAATTATTTCCTGTCTTCTGCTTTTGGTGTTGATTTGTTCTTCTTTTTCTAGGGCTTGGAAATGTTGTGTAACATCATTATAAACTTTCCTTAGTAATGCCTTCACAGTGTCCCAGAAATTCAGATATGTTGTATCAGTGTTCTCATTTACTTTTAAGAATTTTTAAAATTTCATCCTTGATTTCTCCTACTATTCACTCATCATTCAGTAGTGTATTACTTAGTCTTCGTTTGTTACAGTATCTTCTATATTTTATCATTGATTTCTAATTTCACTCCATTGTGATCTAATAAAATGTAGGAAAATATCTGTTTTTTTTTTAAATTTTGTATTTACTAAGAATTACTTTGTGGCTTAAGATACGGTCTATTTTAGAGAAGGAGCCTTGTGCTGCTGAGAAGAAAGTATATTTGTTCATTGATAGATGAAATATTCCATTTATCTGTTAAGTCTAAATTATTGATTATATTATTTAGTTCTATAGTTTCTTTATTTAGTTTTTGTTTGGAAGATCTATCCAGTAGTGAGAGAGGTATGTTAAAGTCACCCAGTATTACAGTATTGTAGTCTATTTGATCCTTGAAATTGAGAAGGGTTTGTTTGATGCACATAAATGCTCTCTTGTTTGGGACATAAATATTTAAAATTGTTATGTCCTGCTGATATATTCTTATCTTAACAAGTATAAAATGTCCTTCTTTGTCTCTTCTGATTAACTTTGGTTTGAAGTTTACTTTGTCTGAGAATGCAAACCACTGCTTGTTTACACAATTCATATGAGTGATAAGTTTTTTCCCATCCTTTCGCCTTCAGACTGTGGTGGCATTGCCCACTATGTGGGTCTCTTGAAGACATTTATTGTTGGGTCCTGCTTTTTAATCCAATCTGCTAATCTATGCCTTTTGATTGATGAGTTTAGGCCATTAACATTCAAAGTTATTATTGAGGCAGGATTTGTATTCCCTGTCATTTTTATTTATTCTGTTTTTAATTTAACTTAGTTTCTTCTTTAGTTGAATATTTCTTTAGTGTAGATCCCCTTTTGCTAGTTTTGACTTTTTCCCCCCCACTTCATCCTCATGGATTATTTGAGAATGTTCTGGCTTTCTACTTGTGAATTCTTTTAATTTTTGTTTATCATGGAAGGTTTTAATTTCATCTTCAAATCTGAAACTTAATTTTGTTGGATATAAAATTCTTGGTTGGCATCCATTTTCTTTCAGAGCTTGAAATATATTATTCCAGGACCTCCTATCTTTGAGAGTCTGGGTTGAGGAATCACTTGAGATTCGAACTGGTTTCCCCCATATGTAATTTGAGTTTTTTCTCTCATGGACTTTAAGCTTATATCTTTATTCTATGTTAGTCATTCTCATTATAATGTGTGTTGGTATGGGTCTGCTGTAATTTTGTACATTTGGGGTCCTGTACACCTCTTGTACTTGATTCCATTCTTTAGTTTTGGGAAATTTTCTGCTATTATATCATTGAAAAGATTGTACATTCTTTTGGTTTGTATCTCTGCTCCTTCCTCCATTTCAATAACTTTTAAATTTGGTCTGTTCATGTTATCTCATAATTTTTGGATGTTCTCTCATGGTTTCTTACCATCTTCTCCACATGTTCAACAATATTTTCAAGGTTATATATTTTGTCTTCATTGTCTGAGATTCTGTCTTCCAAGTGGTCTAGTCTGTTGGTAATGCTTTCTATTGAATTTATAATTTGGTTTACTGATTCCTTCATTTTGAGGATTTCTGCTTGTTTTTTTTTTTTCCACGATCTCTCTTTATAGAAATGGTCTTTCACTTCCTGTATTTTTTCTTTGATTTCACTCCTTATACTATCCTTTACTTCACAGATCAGTTGAACTACGTACATTCTGAACTCCTTCTTGGACATTTCTTCTACTGTGTTATCAGTGGCTTCTGCTGTTGAAGCATCTTGGTTTGTTTGGGGCGCTTTATTCCCTTGTTTATTCATGTTGTTCGTCTGTTTTCCCATCTAGAAGTATGGATCTAAAGCAGCACAAATTCTACCCTGTAGAACTATAGTGCCCCTGAAGGTTTCTAGCACCTCACCTTTAATGGTGAGGCAGATTAGTCTTGCCAACAGTATAAACAATATATATACTTAAACCTAATAGCTCCCAATAAGGCATCTTCCTACTTTCTTGCACCAATTTGCAGTAACAGCAATGTATGAGTGAACCTTTTCCCCCACATCCTCATCAACACTTATCATTACTTGTATTATTGATAATTGCCATGCTGACTGGAGTGAGGTGGAATATAACTCTAGTTTTAATTTACATTTCTCTAACTGCTAAGGACTTTGAACATTTTTTCATATATTTTTTGACCATTTGTATTTTTTTTAAATGTTAAGTTTTTTTAGTTCTTTGAATATACTGGAGATTAATGCTCTATATGAGGTGCAGGTGGTAAAGATTTTCTCCCATTCTGTAGGTTCTCTGTTCATGTTCTTCATTGTTTGATGTGAAGAAGTTTTTTTAGTTTGATGCTATCCCATTTATAAGAAGTAAAATTAAGAATCAATACATGGACTAGTGTCTCAACCTTTTTAATTGTACAGGTCAGGGGGACTAAGTACATTCCCACTGCTGTGCAATCATCACCACCATCCATCTCCAGAAGCCCCTAAGAGTTTTTATTCTATCATTTCCTTCTATCATTTCTTGTTATGCTGCAAAATATACAGAGATACTTTGTATTGTCTAGAAATACCTATCTTCTACATGTATCACAGGAACAGTTTAGAGAGTGCCAAAAGATGTTTGCAAAACATATTAAATGTATGGTTTCATGCAAATTCAATTTCTTAAGTGTTTCCTTAACAGATCAGGGAGAGAGAGAGAGAGCGCGAGCGAGCGAGCGCACGCGTGTGTGTGTGCTAGAACACAGTAGATAAAAAGATGAATCCTTGTCTTAGAAGTTTCACAGGTTTTCATTTAGAGGATTGACTGTTTTGAGTAAAAATAGACTTTTACTTTAAAAAAACACACCTGAACAGGAAATTAACTTTGTGTCCATCAGGGTTTTCCTCAAAAACACTTACACCTTGTAGTTATTGGACTTAAGAGTATATTCTGTGCATCTGAGCACAAAATGAATGACCTGGTCATACCCAGTGTTGTTTTTCTTGTCCCCCAAACTAGAGGAGCAGTCTGTCAGTCGCCTTCATTTTGGTTACTTGGTTTAAAAAAAAAAAAAGTTATCTTGAGTACATATATCTGAGCTTGAGTTCTTTGCAAGGGATTTACATCATTGGTGGGAACTGTATGCTATTGATGAGTAACAATTCCCCTTCTAAAGGAGCAAGTCCCCCCCCCCCCTTTTATTTTTTATTGGAACTGGGGATTTAGCCCAGGGGTGTTCTACCACTGAAGATACACCCTAAGTCTTTTTTTATTTTTAAGAGGGGTCTCTTTAGGTTGCTGAAACTGGCTCAAACTTTGATCCTCCATGATGTACCACTGTGCCTGGCAGGAGCAAATTCTTTAAAAACATTTAGGAATAATCCCTCACGTTCTTCCTTTACAAGTAAATCTCAGGAAGAATAGTTAAAGCAAAGAAAGTAAGGAAAAGATTATAACTAAAGAATATACCACAGATGTTCACAAACACATCCATAGAACATGTCCTTACCTACCAAGAGATGAAAAATTCATCACAAAGGAGACAGAAAAACCACATGCATTAATAAAGTTGTATGAACTAAAGGAAAAGGAAACATACAAAACCTCGCCTGGGTATGTCTGTTCAGAAAAATATAAGTAATATGAAGACAAATTCTCACTTTCACAAATCCAAAGATCAAAAATGGAGTTCTGTATTTCATTTTCCAGCTCACTGCAGAGAGATGAGCATCTTTCAAAACAATGGATAAAACTAGAGTGATAAGTGTGGTCTACAATGCATCTACTAAAGAGCCCTTCTCTAAAGAGAAATTTTCATTGTGCTCCTCAGTAGCACAGGATAGCCAGCAATGATACAAACAGCACTATGCATTACCCAAGTCACAAGGGGCAAAGCTGACTCCTGGGGAAGAAAATATTTTAAACAAAAAGGAGTTTTAAAAAAAACTTAAAAAAGAAATATGACTCTGAATAAAAATTTCTGAAAAACAATGTGAAAAAAAAAAATGTGTGGAGCAGAAGGTCTGCTTCCAGAGCACAGAAAGCTTAAGACCATCACTTCAAGGTCTGGCCAGTGCGACCAAGTGACCAAGCAGATAGCCATGTGTTAGAGAGCAAGAAGCTCAAGATCCATTTAAAGAATACCAATACCCAAAGAGGCAGCCCCTCTCTACTCCCATCTTAATTCATGTAATAAAGTTGTCAAAACAAAAACCCAACAGTCAACATGATAAAATCTGTTTAAAGTTGATTACAGCTGTTTAGAGTTGTAATCATTATAAAATAAAGAGGAAAAAAGACTGGCAAATCTAGCTTGAATATTTCTAGTTAGGAGAGAGACAGATGTTATTGTTCAATAGCAGTTTAATTACAATGAGTCATTGACTCATTGTATATGTATATGGTTGTACCTTGATATCCATGTAGGGTTGGTTCCAGGACCTCCAAAGGATACCAAAATCCGTGGATGCTCAAGTCCCTTATGTATAATGGTGTAGTATTTGCACATAACCTCCACACATCAGCCTGCATATCTTCCCATACATTAAATCATCTCTAGATTACTTATAACCCCTAATACAATGTGAATGCTACAGAAAGGTTGTTATATTATTTAGGAAGTAATTATAAGGAAAAATATCTGTATATGCATGTACAGGTGTATTCTTTTTCCTGAATATCCAATCCATGGTTGATTAAACTCATAGATGCAGAACACTCAAGTATGAAGGGCCAATTTTACTTTTTTCTCTTATGTCTCTACCAAATGGATCAAATGATATAAATGAGAAAATAGCAACCCTGTTTTTTAAAAATTTAATTACCAAAATTTGTATTTTGCCTAAAACTCTGTTTTCTGGACAGGAAAACAAACATAGATAGATAGATAGATAGATAGACAGACAGACAGATAATGATAGATAGATAGATAGGCAGGCTACAGATGCTGTAGACAGGAAGAACAGAGCCAGCATTTACTATATTATGCTTTCAGAGCACTTTCCTTATGTGCTTTTTTCCTGAAGAAAATTATTGAGAGTCTATAGTGTACTAGATACCAGCAAATAAAAGAAGGAAAGAGGATGCCAGAAAAAAATGCTTTCCGAGTCTTATGTTTTTCAAAAACTATTTGTAAAGTTTGAAGAGGAAAACTAGAATTAACAAAGATATACTGAGAGATCCAGGCTCAAATTAGCTTTACTCAAATTACATAGCAGCCTTCTCTAGTAAACAAGGTATGGGAAGGGAAGCAGGAGGAAATTTTTTTAAAATTTAAAAATTAATAGTTCCTAAGGGGAGTAACAGATGAGAACCCAGATGTTCAATTAATCATATAATTCCCTCCCCTTGTGTGGTGGAAAAACACCAGGTGTGGGGGGAAACTACATAATTAAATATGGTTGCTCATGCAATATTTATTAATAAAGTAAAGATCTCAAGTGTCATAAAATAAAATTTGGACAGTTCTTACTTCTTAGAGTTTGGGTTTTTTTTTTAATTCCTGGAATTCACTTTGAATTTTCTCCCTCTTCCAAATCCTCTTTCCTTCCTCTCACCTTTTTCTCTTTCTAAGATACAGAAGAGTAACAGAATGTCACCACAAAATATGCCATTCTGGCATAAAGATTATTTTGAGCTAAAGACACGTGGAAAATAGCAGGCGCAGGAAGGGCGCTATGAACTCCCCCTTTTCTTCCTAAAAGCAGAAGATGAAACTTTTACGTGAAAGATGCCCTCCACATAAAAGGAGTAATGAGACATTCCTCTTGCCAGAGATGGAAAGTCAAGGTTAAGAGAAATTGGTACAATTATACCGTGTTAAAATAGCTCTTATCTTCCTTTAGTCTCTGAATGTATTTTGATTACTTTTCCATAATTGCCATAATTTGTTCAATTTAGTATATCAACAATGTGGCCCCTCCATTTTCAGGGTCTTCATTTTCCTATAGGGCTCCCCCATGCAGATTAGAAATATGTATGCTTTTCTCCTGTTAATCTGTTTTATGCAGATTTAATCCTCAAGCCCAGCTAGAGATATTAAGATAGTACAGTTTTGCTACAACACTACTACTGGCATCTTTTTTTGCGGGGCAGGGTACTGGGGATTGAATTCAGGAGCACTTGACCACTGTGCCACATCTCCAGCCCTATTTTGTATTTTATTTAGAGACAGGGTCTCACTGAGTTGCTAAGTGCCTTGCTTTTGCTGAGGCTAGCTTTGAACTTGTGATCCTCCTGCCTCAGCCTCCTGAGCCACTGGGATTACAGGTGTGTACCACCATGTGCATCACCACTCCTGGAATCTTATTAACAAAAAGCGGAATTGAATATTGGTCACAAATACATTAAAATTGCATAATTCAAAGACAGAAATACTTTATCTCACATATTAGAAAATGAAGAGATTAAGAACCTTAGTGAATTTAAGCACAGGTTTCAGCGTTTTGACTCATAAAACTTAGTACTTTACCTACTACAACACTCCAAAACTAAATTAAAACCTTTTAAACTTAACAGCAGTAATGAAAAATTCTTTGGGCTGTCAAAGGAAACAAAGATATCAATAAATCAAAATTGTTTTTGTTTGACTTTGGACTTAAAAGAGTTTAAGCTTACAAACTACACTTAGTTCCAAAAAACAAACAAACAAAAAAAACCAATAAAACAGATTAATATAGGAAAATAAGCAAGAACTATGAATTGACTAAAATGCATATATAAAACAAACTATTGCCTACTTGGTGTATGAGGCACTCAAAAAAAATTTTTTTAATCACTAAAAATTGAAATTAAACAAAAGGATCTCTAATGCTTCTCAAACCTATTTCATGTAGAAAAAAATTCCAGTGTTCACCTATGAATTATCAATGGTAGTTTTTTAAACATAAAAGAAGCAACATACACCTTCATACAAAGTCCCTACATTCATACATTTTTAATTTATTAAACATTTACTTCCAGAAACTATTTGCCAATATGTAATACCTCGGTAGGCAACAAAATAAGACAGAAGCACCAGTACACCTTGTTTCTACAGGCTCTTCTTTGACTATTAATCATAATACTTTCAAATAAGGCTATCTAATATCATATGAAGCATAGAGAAAGTGAATACAAGGCCATTCTAGACAGAACAGCAGGAGTAAAGACAGAAAAGCAGAGGGTCTATGCTTAAACCACAGGATATAAATTATCAAAAATGAGACTAGAAAGGAGTCTATATGATCCAAAACCACCTCCGAAAGTAAAACAAATATTCAGAACTGTATGTCCAAAGAAGTTGTATGCACTTATATAAAATGCCTATTTTTAAAAGGCAAATTTGAATAGTTTTATAAGTCTAGCATGAATAAATGCTATTACATATCTAAATTTCAATTCAATGGAAACCAGTGTACACTAAAGTGGGATCTGAGTAAACTATGAACCAGGAAGCGGTTTGAATATAATAACATATTCCTAAGATCTCACATACTTCTTAACATTAAAAAAATTGACAAAAAGACTCAAAAAAGTCCCTCCTTGGCATGAGTATTAAAGCCTGCTTAGTATTCACCAGAATCACATGGAGGGCATTACTGGGCCTGATCATCAGTTTGTGGTCTAGCAGCTCTGGGGCAGGGTTTATAATTTGCATTTCTAACAAACACTCAAGTGATGTTGGGCCATGTTTTGAAAATCACTGCTCCAGTCTTCCAAAACATTATTTTACTTGTGCCTAATGAAAAATGCATTAAACTTGAAAAATCTGTAAATCTTTAAGGTACTCAGGCTTCAAATAACTTTCAAAGCTGTTGAAAAGCTGGTACATCTCAGAATTCAGAAGCAAAAAAAGCACCATCTCCTCCTTTGCTTGGAGCTCTCCAAGGTTCTGATTCAGCCTCCAACTTGAGGTTACAGATGTACAGAGATTCTGAATGTTAGTAGCCAGGACTTTTGACTTCCAAATTTCCTAGAATTATAAGACTTAGCCAGAGACTTAGCCACCAATTTACAAATAAAGAAAGTGAATTGCAGCAAAGTTCAAAGTTGTTTTCTACAATGTCATGCAATGTGATCCAACAACCTCTACTTGACTGATTTTTAAAAAGCTCTAGGTTTGTACCATAATCAGAATTACTCTTGGTCTTTTTGATAGCCAAGTAAGTACATTCCTTTCCTACTTTGAAAAATTTACATTTTATGTAAATAACATTGGCCAAAATGAGTGGCAACAATGGCAATTATGAGAACCATAAGAATGGATAAGTAGATACTTTTAATCTTTCAGGTGGGGATTTTCATTATTACAGAGGAGACCAAGCCTAATAATATGTGTCAGGACCCATGGGATAAATAATATCAATAGTAATAATAGTAACAGTAGTTGAAGAATGATTTAAAAAGTCAATGGGCTGTGGTATAGCTGAGCAGTAGAGAATTAGCCTAACATGTACTAAGCCCTGGGTTTAAAAAGTATGTAAGAATAATAACCCATTTGCTTTCCCTCTTTGCTTTTTCTAATTTCTTTCCTCTCCTCCTTCAGATTTTCCCTCATTGCTTTCTAACAACCTAATAGAAAATTCAGCGAAGGGCAGCTTGACAGTTCAGAAGATAAAAATACAAATGGTTCCTTAACACTTGAAAAGACACTCAAACTTATTCAAAACAGAAATCCAAATTATAATGACACTGAAAGCAATTGAGAATAAAAGGTAAAATTTAGTTATTAATAATGTACTAACATGGTTTATTAGTTTTGACACAGGTACCACAGTAATGCCAGATGATAACATCAGAGAAAACTGAATGAGAGATATATAGAAAATGTCTGTACTACCTGTGTAACTTTTCTGTAAATCTGAAATTTTTCCAAAATAAAAAGCTTTTATTTTATTTTGAAATTAAAAAAAAAAAAATACAGCGCCAAATACACTTTGGCAGCACACGCACTTAAAAACAAACAAAACATAATGAGGTATATATGACTTCTATCAAACTAGCAAAATTCCAAAACTGAGATCAGTCTTTAGATCAGTATATGGGAGAACAAATATTTTCACATACTGCTAGTAGAAGCCCAGAATGGCATTAACTCAAGAGTGTGATTTGGCAACTTCTATTACAGATATAAGCATACCTTTATGCAATTCCACATGCTCACAGTTATTTACTTAAGCACTATATGTAATAACAAAAGCCTGGAAGCAACTCAAGTTTACTTTTACAGGAAATTGGATAATAAACTGACACATACAAACAATGGTCTATTATGAAGGAATATGAAAAACCAAGAACACACTGTACATGTTAATATGAGATAATTTCTAGTCAATATTCCTAAGGATGAAAGGGGGGAAAAGTTCAGAAAAGTACAAATAGTGTGCTAAGTTTTGAGTAGCAGTGGGTATAAAAATATAAATTCCTATGTGCTTAAATTTAGATAAGAAAATTCTAAGAGAATATATGAACTGATAAAAATGACTAATTATAACAGTGGGCCACAATGGAGGCTGGCAGGATTAGGTTTGTTTTTATATATTTTTTCTTTAGGAATCACTGAATGCATTACCTATTTTTAAATAAAATTATGTTATTTTGTGAATCTAAAAATAATTTTGTGCTTAAAAAAATATTCTGGATTAGTTACTTGTGTTTCACATCTGACATTTTTCCACATTTTCTGTTCAAACTTAATATCCTTCCCATTCATTCTCAACCCATCATTCACCAACTACAGAATGAGGGCAAGAAGTCTTACTTAGACATCTAGGTCTAGGCAGTAATTTAGCTTAACCAGTATAAACTAACTTTAAAACAATATATGTGTAAGAATAGAAATTTTACTAAGAATATCTAATAGTGTAAATAATAAATATCATATAAAAGAATGTATCTCCATAAGCCCCTAAATGGTCAGGAACGTAAGTTAAATACATATTCTTCTCCAACAGATTTGTTATTTTAATGTTAGCAAAATAATGGACAATGATATAAACTCAGTATACAGATGATACCAGAACTGAAACAGTAGTCTTAGTAAAAAAAAAAAAACCAAGCTTATAAGACAAAATGTGGAGGGCAATTAATAATTTTATTTACTAAAAAGGCCCTTTGGTAAGGATTTCACCAGAAGTTCATTTTTAAAAAACAGCTCCAGCCAGGCACAGTGGTGTGCACCTGTAATCCCAGTGGCTTGGGAGGCTAGCAGGGAGGAGGATCAATCACAAGTTCAAAGTCAGTCTCAGCAACTCAGCAAGGCCCTGTACAACTTAGCAAGACTCTTTCTCAAAAAATAAATAAATAATAAAAAAATTAAAAATGGACTGGGGATGTAGTTCAGTGGTTATATACCCCTGGTTTCAATCCCTGGTTTAAAAAAAAAAAAAAAAAACAACTCAGCTGTGAATTTAAAGTATCTAACTTAAAAATAAATTTTAAATTACAAAAATTATTTTGAAACCACAGTGAAAAAACAATGTGGTGCTAACATAAAGAGACATACATATAGGGGCTGGGGCTGTAACTCAGTGGCAGAGTGCTTGCCTAGCATGTGTAAGGCACTGGGTTTGAGCCTCAGCACCACATAAAAAAACAAACAAAATAAAGGTATGCTGTCCTACAATTACCAAAAATAATAATAATAATAATAATAATCCCCCTTGTATATGGTCAATGACTAATAAGAGTGCCATGTCTACATAGTGGGGAAAAGATAGATGTCTCTTCCACAAATGATGTTGGAAAACTGACCATTCATATGCAAAAGAATTACTTTATACTGTATAAAAGCACTAACAAAATGAATCAGAGACCTAAACATAAGAACTGAAACTATAAAACTCCTGGAAGAAAACATAGGAAGGAAGAAAGTTTTATTGACACTTGATTTGACAAAGATTTCCTAGCTATGACACCAAAAGCACAGGTAACAAAAACAAAAATAGGCAAATGTCACTGAAACAAGCTTTAAAACTCTGCCCAGCAAAAGAAATATCAACAAAGTGAAAAGAAACAGGAAAAAAATGCCAATTATATCTGTGATATGGAGTTAATATTTAGCTTATATAAAAAAACTACATCTCACAAAACCCAAATAACTCAATTTACAAATGGGAAAAAGGTCTCAAACAGGTATTAATCTAAAGAATATATATAAATGATCAACAAATGTACAAAAAGATGCTCAACATCAGTAACCATCAAGAAAATACAAATCAAAATCACAACGAGATTTCACCTCCTACCCATGAGGATAGACACTACCAAGAAACCCAGAAAATTAGATATTAGTGGGGATGTAGAAAAAGTGAAATCATTGCACACTGTTGGTAGGAATGTAACATGATGCAGCTGCAATAGAAAATAGTAGGGCAGTTCCTTAAAAAATTAAAAATAGCAATACCATATGATCCAGCAATACCACTTCTAGGTATATATCCAAAAGAATTAAAAACAGGAGATGTGTGTACCTATGTCCACTGCAGCATTATTCACAATAACCAAGAGGTGGAAGCAACCCGAATGTCCTCAGACCCATAAATGGATCAAGAAAACACAGTATATACACACAGAAGGATATTATTCAGCTTTTCTGTCATGTTATACCATGAACAAATCTTTCCTGCTAAGAAAAATTAGCCAACCACAAAAGACCAATATTGCATCTTTCCATCTATGAGGCGTCTACAATAATCAAACTCATGGAACAAAGTAGAATGGTGGCTGTCAGGAGATGGAGGTAGGGAAGGATGGGCAACTGATATTCAATGGATATAGAGTTTCAGTTTTACAAGATGAAAAAGTTCTAGAGAGCTGGGGTATAACAATATCCATGTAGTTAATAATATTGCAATGTACACTTAAAATTGTTAAGGTTAAAATATATATTACATATATTTTTACCACAATAAAAAAGTAAACAACCCAACACATATTTTAACCTGAATCATGCCATGTCATGAGGAAGCAGGTAAACCCAACCTAAGGAACTTGGTACAAAATAATTAGGCTATATCCAAAAAATGTCATTAGCATGAGGCATGAGACTTAGGAATTATCTGAAGAAAAATGACAAATGAATACAAAGCATTTTCTGGGATTTTTCTTTGCTATAATTGATATTATTGCAAAAATTATTAAATTATACATGAAATCAACATATATTAGCTAATTATTATGTCAAAGAAGATCTACTGATTTTGATAACTATGCTGTGGTTATATGAAAAATTGTGTTTTAAAAAAAAAACACTGAAGTATTCATAAGTAAAGGAGCATGACATCTACAACCTACTCTAAAAGGGTTCAGAATGGAAATTATATGGGGGAAGAAAGAGAATTATAAAGAAAGAAAGGAGAAGTAAAGAGAGAAAGCAAATATTGTTTAATGTTAACATTTAGTGAATCATGGAGAAAGGTCTACAGAATTCTTTAAACTATTCTGGAAACTTTTCCATCAATTGAAAATCAGGCCAAATTTTAAAAACTTGAGTACTGAGGGTGTAGCTCATTGTTAGAGCATTTGCCTAACATGTATAATACCCTTGGTTTGATCCCTAGCACTGGGGAACATAAATAAAATTATGTCAAAAGCTATTTTAAAAAAATGTTTAAGCACAACTTTCTCAGAACTCACCTCTTTAATTCTAATAAAAAAAAAAAAACAAGGCAATTCTAACACAGAGATGACTAATAGAAGTATCCTCAAAGATTAAATTCTATATTCCAGAAGGTTTGAAAATTCATGAATATTTCAATTTGTTTCTTTTAACACGAAATACCAAGTACTGCTAGTACTGAACTAAAAGAGCCAAAGTAATCAAAGAGATGAAAAATATTTTCTGCTCCCAAATGTCTAATAAAGTAATACCCTAATTGTAAAAAGTGATTAAGTACCACAGGACTAAGAGGTGAATTTGCAGCTAGGTTCCCACTGATTCACTATGATGTTATTATTCCCCCAGTGTCATCCATGTTCTCTTCAAAACAACCTATATGAAGTCATAATTCTAATATCCTTCAGATGGTTCTCACAATCAATAACAAGATTTTTACAGTCCCAATACAATATCTTGGCCAAGAGTCCCTGCTTCCATACTGCAAATGTCTAATAATTCTCTACAAAGTTCTCTAGAATAAGCAGCCAAACAATTGCCAATTACTACATAGAAAGTTGAATTTTTGACTGAGTCTTGAATAAAAGACTTATTTTCTTTGTATCTTCAAAACTGAGCCTATACATAATGGACCAACTAACACTAAATGAACTGCAGTAAAATATCTCCAAACTATTGCCTTAAATTTTATATTTCAGAGCATAATATAAAACCTACTCAGATCATTTTGCTTTATTTAACTGAGGTGAAGTTAAAAATGAACCTTTAAAAAAATAAGTTTAATAAATAAGCTATGACTAAATCCTCAAGAATCATATATATTTGAATAAAAATTAAGGAAAAAATTAAAAGCATTTGAGAACCCTTCCTCTAAAACTGTTCTCTAGAATAAATTATAACACATATAAGAAAACACTGTAACATTATATAGTCAAAAATTTCTTTAAATTCAAATAAAATCTAAGTAGCCATACTTGGCTCTGAATGGGTTTTTCAAAATTGAATAAAGGTTCATTCTCCCAAAAGGCAAATATTTATTCCTACTGAAAATATTTTAGAAATAGACACTAAAAAACTCCACAATAGATTTTTTTAAAGTTATGTTAAAAATCAAAATCTAATTGTTTTAATTAGAAGAAATCTAAAATAAAAAAACACAAAACCAGTAAAATATTACAAAGAGGACATGAAAATAATCTAAACATCAAGTGGGGGAAAAAAAAAAGCTAAATACCAAATTATATGTAGGATTACCAATTTCCAGGTAAAGAACTTAGAAACTGCCATTTGTTCTTAAAAATGTAAAAACTGAACAAAACAAAAATTAACAACTTTTAGATCTGTGAGAGAAGTGAGGTCAAAGTGAAACCACTGCTCCCACAATCGGAGAGATAAGTGAATACAAAGAAATATAGAAAATCACAACATACTGGAGCAGAAACCTCTATGTGAACCAATGGGGAGGGATGTGTATAGAAAACCTACCCAGGTAACTGCTGAATTACTGGAAGCATGGTATGGGCACATCTGAGAAAGAAAAATTCCAGGCATCACAGGCACTAAGGGTCAGGTAGGGGCTCATACATTTGTTTTACCTTCAGGAACTTGACTAGGTCCTCATAGTGAATATTAAGGGGTGGGGGAATCCCCTTGAGCTTCTGGCAGGAGAAGAAAGGTAAGAATTCTGAAATATGCTAGAGCATTCTGATCTTAACAAAGCCTGTGCTCAAGAGCTAAGTATTTCACTGGAGCTAATCTGCTTGTGTTTTATCAGAGCCTACTTAACCTGGGGAAGGGGTAAGGGGAGCCAACTTGAGCCCTACTAACTGCCCTGTACCCCAGAAGTAGTGGGGCACTGAGAAATAATGCCAAAGTTCATAACCCAGAGATTCAGGGTCACCAAAAGACACACCTAATTACAGGACTAAACAATGTCTCTATCCCACACATCTTTACCACTACCCTCATCAAAGTCCAATTTGTAGTGATTCTTTATACCCAATAAATGAAGTCCACCTTTCAAGAGAAAATTATAAGGCACAGTTAAAAAAAATTCTAAAGAGAAACTAAACAAACATATGAATATCAGTTCTGATATGATAAGAATGCTATACTTTCCTGACCAGGGAATACAAAAACCTAATATGCTTATAGCTTTCATGAAAAAAATACATAATATACAAAAACAGAACTGATTTTAAGAAATTTCAAGAGATCAAACTTGATGGGCTCATTAGTAGAATGGACACAGTTAAGGAAAGAATCTCTAAATTTGGGAATATAAAAATAGGAACTTCCAAAACTAAAAAACAAAGAGAAAAAAATCCAGAAAAACCAGAACAGAATTCCAAGAACTGTGCAACAACTAAAAAAGGTATAAAATGCATACGGGAAAACTAGAAAAAGAAGTAATATTTCACCAGAAGGAGAAGTAATATTTGAAGTAACAGTGACTGAGAATTTCCCCAAAATGAATATCAGGCACCAAACCACAGATCCAGGAAGCTCAAATATAAAACAGGATAAAGGTAAAATACACTATACCTAGGGATAACATATTCAAAGATACGATAAAAGAGTTGGGATACATGATAGAGCAATTGCCTACCATGTGTGAGGGATCCTGGGCTCAATCCTCAGGATATCAAAAACAAAGATATGATAAAAATAATCAAAGATTAAACCTTAAGAGATAAAAAATCTTAAAAGGAAAAAAATATTACCAAAGATAAGAATTACAACCAATTTTCTTTAATAATCATGCAAGCAAGAAGGGAGTGGAGTAAAATATTTCAAATATTAAGAAAACTTACCAACCTAAAATTCTTCACCTTAAAATTTTGTACCTTTTGAAACTATCCTTTAAAAGTGCAGAAGAAACAAAAACTTTCTCAGACAAATGAAAATTGAGGTAATGGCCAACAGACCTTCTTTACATGAAATTTTAAAAGAATAAGTGGAGGCAACATAAAACTCTTATTTTTCTCAATTATCTGAGAGAAAACAATTTGTTCAAAATAACAACTGACAATGGATTTGATTATGTATGCCTACATATGTGAGCATCTCACTTATAAATATGCATACATGCACACACACAAATGCACACACAGTCATGTCTTGCATAATGTTTCAGTCAGTATCACTGCATATCCAACAGTGGTCCCATAAAATTAATAACAGCTAAAAACAAAAAAGCCATCACTTAATGAGTGTAGCTGTCATTAACATCATAATGCAACACATGAGTTTGTGGTGATGCTGGTATAAACAAATGTACTGTATTGCTAGACACATATAAAGATAGCACATACAATTATATACAGCACATAAATACTTAATAATGGTAATAAATGACTGTTACTGGTTTATGTATTCACTATACATTCTTAAAAATGTTCTCCTACTTCTAAAAAGAAATCATGGGGTCTGGGGGGGGGGGGATTACTGTGGACTGAACCCTGGGTTACTATAACACAGAGCTATATATCAACAGCCCCCACAACCATACCCCTTTAATTTGAGACAGGACCTCACTAAGCTGCTGAGGCTGGCTTTGATTTGTGATTCTCCTGCCTCAGCCTCCCAAGTAGCTGGGATTACAGGTGTGCCCTACCATATCTGTCAAAACAAAGTTTACTGTAAAAGTATGCTGGGCAAGGCCTGTTGCAACTTTTATACATTTCATGTTTTCCATGTCTCTTGATTATACAAAGAGTGCACAATAATTGACCTAGTTCACACAGGTATGTATAAATATACTCAATATATGTAAATAGACTTTAAGGTGTTTTCAAAATGACAAATTACTTAATGGTGCACTTCTCAGTAAAGTATCCCTGTCAATTGATGGATGATATGTGTGTATACATGTAATGAATGACAACATCATACAAAGAACAGAAAGGAAGAATTGACAATATTTTCTTATAAGAAGGTACTATACAACCTGTTAAGTGGTATAGTGTTATTTGTAAGTGAACTTGGACTAACTGAAAAGGTACAGTGAGAATTCTAGGGCAACCACTAAAAAAGGTAATAAAGAAGAATAATTGATATGCTAAGAAAGGAAAGAAAATGAGATCATAAAATTCTTAAAACCACAAAAAGCAGAAAAAATATAAGACAAAAACAGGAACAATGAACAAAGATAACAAATAAAAAACAGTAAGTAACAGCTATGGTAAATATTAACACAACTATCTCAACGACCACTTTAAGTGTTAATTGTCAAAATATATCACTTAAAAGAGACTGGGTCAAAAAAAAGACCCAACTATTTGTCTGCAAGAATTACTTTTTATATTTAAAGACATATAAATTAAAGGGATAGTGAAAGACATACCCTACTAACCGGAATTAGCTATAATCATTTCAGACAAAGCAAACTTCACAGTAAGGAATGTTATCAGGGATAAAGACGCACATTACATAATGTCATTATACTCCAAGAAGACATAACAATCTTTAATCTGTAAATAACAGAGCATCAAATCATGTAAGGCAAACATTGACAGAACTGCAAGGAGAAACAGATGAACCCACTATCATAGTTGGAGACTTCAATACCCTCTATCACAAATGGATAAATGTGGAAGGCAGAAAATCAGTAAGAAAATACTCTTAAACTGGACAGCACCATCAGTCAAATTATCTAATTGACATTTATAAAAGGCTGCATACAACAAAAGCAAAACACATTATTTTCTCAAGCTCACATAGCACATTCACCAAGATAAACTACATTCTGGGCCATAAAATGTACCTTAACAAAGAACAAAAATCATTTAAAGTATGTTCTAAACTCAGAATGGGATTAAGTTAGAAACGAATAATGGAAAAATAGCTGGGCAATCCCCAAATACTGGGATACGAAACAACATACTTCTAAATAACACATAGGTCAAATAGAAATCTCAAGAGAAAATTTAAAATTGTCCAAACTAAATGAAACAGAAAATAACCTGTCAAAATTTCTGGGATGCAGAGAAAGCAGCATTAAGGAAAATCCATATCATTGAATGCATATGCTGGAAAAGAAGAAAAATCTAAAAGCAATCTAAGCTTTCACTTTAGAAAAGAGAATAAAAAAGAGGCACTCAAAACTATTATTTTCCACTTAATTTTTCTGTGAACCTGAAACTGCTCTAAAAAATAAAGTTTACTAATGAAAAAAACTATATATGCACATGATGATAACCACAAACAAACATGTATTTGGGCCAAAAATGTAGAATTTTTTTCAATTCAGAGAACAAAATTCTTCAAGCCTCTAATCTACCTTTTAAATTAAAAATAATATTCATGATGAATGAAAACTAGAAGGAAAAATTTTTTATCCTTTGATTAATTATGTCTTTCTCAAGACTCTACTTTTACAATGCCATTCAGTTGAGTAACCCAATGACATTACTTTTTATGAAACTTCATAACAAAAACTTTATATAATATTAATATAGTCCAATATAATTAGATTTAAAAAGTTTTTACAAACTTATTTCTAGCTGAAGATATTTTCAGGGGCCAAGAAGGGTATAGTTTAGTAAATATTCACAAGTTAAAACTCCTATAAACGATCAATCACCTTTACTACATGCCTTCAAAAAGATGTATGTATTCTGGATCTAAAACTAATCAACACTAATTTATTGCTAGGAGGAAAAGTTCTTTAAGAGTTTTTTTTTTTTTTAATGATAACTGTACAGTGGTAAATATATAGAGTGAAACATCTAATCTGAGGGTTAGAACCTAAAGACAGGCTCTAATGCTGAATATTCTATTTGGTCAAAGTTCCTTCTAACTTAGATGATATTAAAGAATAATTTTGCTATCATAATGGTATTGTGGCTCTGCTTAGAAAAGTCATTATCTCAAGACAATTTTTGCCTAAAAAATATATTACCAAAAAAAAATGAGGAATAAATAAATAAAATAAATAAATGTTTTAAGGCGAGGTGATGGGTATAAGAGATTCCTTGTACTATTCTTTTACCTTTTGGGTAAGGAAAAAAAAAAAAAACCAAAACAACCTAAACTAAATAAAAGAACAAGGTGGGGGAATAATCACCAAAATCCCTAAGATCACCAAGACATAGTTGGTAGCCTGTTGTCCAGTTTAGAAGCCTAAGGCTTGCTTGCTTTCTTTCGTTTTGCTACTGGGGATTGAACCCAGAACCTCAGGTTTGCTAGGCAAGCATTCTAACACTGATCATATCTACAGCCCAAGCTTAAGACTTTCACTGACCACAAAAGTAAAGCTAATTTGATCCCATTTCTGGGTTTATTTTACAGCACTGTTGTTGTTTTAATTCCTAAAAGGGGCATTCATTAAGAAGTAAAGGAAAGGGGGAAGGATTGAGAGGTTAAAAAATAAGTAAAAATGTTGAGTTTATCAATGAGTTTGGGAACCCTTTTATATGACAATCTGCACTGTCAATCACTATAACTAATTAGGAACATGGATTCTCACATTTGAGTGTATTCTTTCAATGCATGTTTTTCTTTTCATTTTCTTTATTGTGTTAAAACACACATAAAATTTATCCTGTTAACCATTTAAGTGTACTGTTCAGTGGTATTAAATAAACATAATGTTGGACAACCATTACACCATCTATCTCAGTAATTCTCGTAAAACAAAAACTCTATATCCATTAGACAATAACTCCCCAATTTTCTGTTGGTAGTCCCTGGCAATCAGCATTCTCCTGTTTTGTTTTGTTTTCTATTATTCTGACTACTCTTAATAGCTCATATAATTGGAATCAAACCATATTTGTCTTTTTGTGAATGACTTATTTCACTTAACTAATGTCTTCATGAATCATTTATGTTACAGTACATTTTAAAATTGCCTTCCTTCCTAAGACCTAATAACATTCCATTGGAAATATGTGCTGCATTCTGCTTAGGTTTGTTTCTATGTTTTATCTACTGTAAATAATGCTACTAAGAACCTGAGTGCACAAGTATCTATTTAACACCACATTCTTTTGGGTATATACATAGAAGTGGAATTGCTGGATCAAACGGTAATTCTATTTTTAATTTTTTGAGGAACTATTATATTGTTTTCCACAGCAGCTATACCATTTTACATTCCCAGTTGATATAATTCATGCTTTCATATTGATTTTTCAGGCCATACCCTCAAAGATAAGGGTCCTGGAATCTGTTCCTCTTCCCCCATGTTTGTTTCCTTTAAAAAAAAAAAGTGATTCTGATAAAATGTAACTAAAAACACACCTTTGAAAAAACTGCCCTCACCATCCCAAGCATCAAGGTGACTTGAGCTTTGCAGAACACATTTAAAAAAACATGGCCCTATAATCTAACAAACTAACAAAAAAGGAATAGAAACATGTAGTTGAGAAAAAACAGAAGGATTTTTAGGAATAAAGATTAATCATTAATAATTAAACTAGGAGTCACTGAGGGGCCACATCTAGTAGACCTTTAAGAAATATGCTAAAATGGTAACAAAAGCAGCAGGGGTGGGGGGGGGGTGCTCCAATAATGCAATTCATTTGGGGGTACTTTTGGCTGCCTTAAGATGAAGAGAAACTGTGTTTAATTTGTGTAACATGTACAATTCCTTACTCAATTAGCTGTTTAAAGTCACAGAAAGTGTGGGATAGTGGGTAGACTTAAAGGACTTACCACTTTCACCCAACAGATGTGGTTCCCTATACAAGTCATTTAATTTTCCTAGCTTTTGTTACTGATTGGTAAAATCAACATATTGAGCCTTCTATATAGGGTTCCACTGCAGAGACTAGCTTATTTTAAAATCACCTAAAGAACCTGTTAAAAATTCAGATTCCTAGGTCCCAGTTCTAGAGACTCACATATTAGCCCTCAGATGGAGTTGAGGAGGTCCCGTAGGTCCCTTAACTCTGGGTGTGGAATTCATTCTAACGGCTAAACAATTTATAAGGTTTCTATCAGCTTTGAAATTCCCTTAGTCTATCAGTATCTGTGAGGGAAAAGGAAACAGGAAAAGAAAGGCAAATTTTCATCTTCTAATCCCAAACAAAAGCCATTTTTAACATTAGATAAATTTAATAACACAAAATTCTGAACTTTTAAATTTCTACTTTGTTGTTAGAATGATAAAAGCTAAACTAGTTAATATTAAAAAAATTTTAACACTACAAAAGTGAAGCAATCTTTGAAATGTGCTGAACATGTTCATTCTCATTACTCGAACATAAATCCTTCCACTTTCTTTACCTCTAAAGACAACAGTTAACAAAAACCAGCCATCTAGCTCTTGAAAAGATCAATATTACTGATAAAGCTCTAACCCAGCTAACCAAGAAAAGACATATTACTACTTCAAAAGTGAAAGAGTCATCACTTTTGGTTCTCTGAACATTAAAATGATAAAAGTATTATGATAATAATTCTATGTCCACAAATTAATAATTTACATGAAACGAACAAAACACAAACTACCAAAACTGATTGAAGAAGAAATAGAAAACCTTTATAAATTAATAACAAATAAAGAGATTAAAAGATTTAATCCCAGTGACTCGGGAGGCTGAAGCAGTAGCATAGTGAGTTCAAAGTCAGCCTCAGCAACTTAGCAAAGCCTTAAGCAACTCAGCAAGACCCTGTCTCTAATAAAACATAATATAGGATGGGAGATGTGGCTCGGTGGTTAAGTGCCCCTGAGTTCAATATCTGGTAAAGAAGAGAGGGAGTTTAAGGAAGAAGTTTTAAGAATGTCTCTAACTGCTCCCAGAAAGTAGAAGCAAAGAGAACAGTTCCTCACTCATTCCATGTGAACAGCATTACCCTAATACCAAAGCTACAGCAAGACTCTACAATAAAGGAAAACCACAGAATAATACCTCTTGTGAATATAGATGCAAAAATTCTCAATAAATTAGTAGCAACTAAATTGTGTAACTAAGCCCAAATGATATTTATTCCAAGGATGCAAGGTGTGTTTAACATTTGAAAATCAATGTAATCCATTGCTGAGGCTCAATGAGAAAAATCACATGATCATATCAATCCTATAGCTAAGGTTGTAATTTTAAAAAACTAGATGTTTCCCCACTAAGATTGGGAACAAGGCAAAGCTCCCTCTCATTAAGTTCTACTGAATCCTATCCTGTAAGTCCTAGCTACTAATGCAATAAGACAAGAAAAAGAAAAAATATACGGCTTGGTAAAAAAAGAAATGAAACTACTTTGTTCACAGATTACAGAACAATATAAAAAAATCCCAAAGAATTGACAAAAAAATTCTGGAATTAGTTGAGTATAATCAGACAAACAATGAACATTCGAAATTTGAAATTAAAAACATAATACCATTTACATTAGAACCAAAAAAAGAAACTTCATAATAAATCCAATAAAATATGCATAAGAGCTATATAAGAAAAAGGTTAAAATTGATTTTAAAAAAAGACTAAATACAGAGATATTTTACTCTCATGGATAGAAGACTTAATACCATTAAAATGTCAATTCTTTCCAAAGTGATCTATAGATACAACAAAATACCAATAAAAAAATTCCAGCAAGTTTATTTTGTAGATATAAATGAATTGATTCTAAATTTTCTATGGAAAGAGACCCAGAAAAGACAACACAAGTGAAGAGGAACAAAGGCAAAAGATATATTATTTGACTTCAAGATTTACTGTGAATCTACAGTAATCAAGACAGCATGATTGATATTGATGAAAGAGACAGAAGATGAATGGGACAGAATAGAGAGCCCAGAAAGAGATCCAAATAAATATAGTTAACTGATTTTTTTGCGGGGTGGGGGGCGGTATTGAGGATTAAACTCAGGGCCTCATGCATACTAGGCAAGTGCTTGACCACTGAGCTAGATCCCTAGTCTATCAACTGAACTTTTACAAAAGAACAAAGGGAATCCAATGAAAAAAAAAAATCTGCAATAATGGATTCTACAATACTTGGACATTCATCTATATGAAAAAAAAATGAAATCTATAGACCGGATCTTTTACCGTCTACAGAATTTGACTTAAAATGGATTGTAGACATAAAAGTAAAATGCAATTTATAAAACTTAGAACACACAAGAAAATCTCAGTAATCTTGGGTCTGTGATGAGCTTTTAAAAACAATAACAAAAGCATAATTTATTTTAAAATATTGGCAAACTACATTAAAATTAAAAACTACTCTGTGTAAGACAGGAACTGAAAAGACAACCCTTGAAGAGGCAGAAAACATAAAAAACATAGATCTATAAAAAACTTATATCTAAAACAGAAAAAAATACAACTCAATAAGAAATGGACAAAAGAGTTAAATTGACACTTCACTAAAGAAGATAAAAGTTGATCATATGAAAAAGTGCTCAACATCCTAAGTCATTAGGGAATGGCAAATTAAAGTAATGAGATAACACTTCATATGTACTAGAACAGCCAAAACCAAAAAAATTGAGATGCCAAGTCCTGGGGTAAGGATGCCAGCCAAAAGCACTTCTTTGGTCAGTGGGAATACAAAATAGTACAGTCGCTTTGGAACACAGTTGTCCTAGGTATATACCTAAATGAGTTGAAAATTCATCATATAAAACCATACATAAATGTTTAGAACAGAACCAAGATATCATTCAATAAATGAAGGGATAAACAAGTTGTAGCACATCCATACAATGGAACATTATTCAATGATAAAAACAAACGAGCTATTAAACAATAAAAAAAATACAGAACCACCTCAGATGCACATTGATAAAAAGCCAATTGAAAAGGATATGCTTTATACTATTCCAACTATATAACATTCTGGAAAAGGAAAAATTAAGGAGAGCAAAAATATTAGTGGTTGTGAAGGATTCAAAAAGGATAAATTGGTGAAATGCAAGATAAAAGTTTTCATGATAGTAAAAACTATTATGTAAGATACTGTAATAGTGACTGGTCCATGATGTTATGAGCTTTTCAAAATCCATAAAACTGCATAACCAAAAGCACACTATAAACTATGGACTTCAGTTAATAATAAGGTATCAATATCATTAACTATTACAAATGTATCAACTAAATGCAAGACATTAATTAATAGTAGGGAAAAGTGTGTGTATATGTGTAGTGGATAGCATATGGAAACTACACTGCCTTTTTTCTTTGTAAATCTAAAATTATTGTAAAAAATAAAGCTTAAACCTCCTCCCTTAGGTGTGTTACAAAGCTGTTCAAAAAGTAATTCAATAAGGCTTGTGAATGGAAATATGTAGTGCCCAAGTCAACATTTTGCTTTAAACAGTAATAAATGCAGATGAGTTTTAAAAAAAATAAATAAATAAACCTTCAGTACTGGCCTTTTTATAGATTCATGCCAAATAAAGAACATGAAACTAATTTCTTGCAATATTTTATATCTTTGAAAATTATTTAATTACCTAGAAAAAAATGCTTACTTTTTTTTACTATCAAAAAAGTCACAAGCACACATATACACTCTTAAACACACACACACACACACACACACACACACACACAATGTAATATATATTTGTAAAGAAGGGGGAAAACACAACTTTTATCTGTGTTGGGCATCTTTGGGAGATGGGATTATTAGGGTTTTTTTCTGTAATTAATAATTCATTTTTCCTTATAATCAATATAAAATCACTTTCTCAAAATACAAATAAACATACTTAGGCTTCTATGAGAGAAACAAAGAAGACTCTTAAGTCAGTAATAAAAATCAACTCTTTTAGGCCTGGGAGAATGTAGCTCAGTCATGGAGTACTTGCTTATTAGCAGGTGCAAGGCTCTTGATTCAATCCCCAATAACCATCCCCTGCCCCACAAAAACAAAACACAAAAGCCCAAAACTATTTGGGGGCGAGATCCCCTTTCTTAAGGTTTTTCAACTCCATGGAAAGGGGACTGTATAACTTTATAACTTTGCTTACTGACAAGAAGAATGTCAGTGAGAAAAGTTATTTTAATCACAGAAATATTGCCTTGAGTTTAAAAAGCAACATTATGGAAAGTTCCTTTTTAATCTCCCATCCTTTACATGACTCACTTCTGGTATCCATATTAGTCTGAAACCATGAGAGGTATAGAAAACAGCATTTTTTTTTCTTAAAGAGATGGATAAAAATTAAAGCCACCCAAACAAGGTCCTATGCAGTCCAATTCATTTAATTCAAAGTAAACCTTATCTTTTTTGCCAAGCATACAGCTTAACTGGAGATTTAGAAATCATCAATTGTCACACAGTCCTTTCCCAATTTCAGTCTCCTTCATTAGGGTTGTGAGATTATCTTCAAAGACAGGTTAAACCTGACTCTATGTAATTTTTAAGTTCAAAATGGGGATTAAAATATTAGTTGCCTCATAACATTCCTTTGAGGACTATCTCTCCAGTACATACAAAATTTATATAAAACACTGACAGGAACTGGACATGGAAGTCAAGTATATACCAGTTTCACTATGTTTTACTCACAGCTATGGCAAAAAAAAAAAAAAAAAAAATGGTCTTAACTATTAACATTTTCAGGAAGTAAGCATATGAGAGAACATTTTTATAAGGTAGACAACCCACAGAATTATATTACCAGGTAAGATGGGAAGACAAATATCCTTTAGTTTTTTATGGGAGACAGACAAGATGTTTAAAGGTGTTAATTCTCAGGCCAGTGTGGTGTCATTGGAGAATCTTCCATGGAGATGCTAGTTGCTAGGTGAATATGCCAAAGCCCCATTTCTAGGAACTTTTACTAGTACAGCCAGATGTGCTGAGTTATATCACAGTATTTTCTTTGGAAGTCCCCAGAGGAAGGTTCTAAGTGCTTCCTTCCATATCAAGAAACAGGCACCTTATGACCGATCCTACTTTCATGCTTTGTCTATTAATTGTACCATCTTTAAAATATACAGCCACTATGCAGCAAATTTACCTGTTTATTTTCTGCCAGATTTCTTTGACCATGGTCTTTAATCTATTATGCTGCATTTTACTCAAAGTCACTACAGATACCGTTTTTTAACTTTAGACACACAAAACTGCACACAGGTTGAAGGAGAACTCTGCTTGAACTCAGATTTTTTTTTCCCCCCATCTCAGTCAGGCTACTAAATGATTATTTTACTTTCCCCCCAAGTGCTGGGCATCATTTTATTATGTAATATCTCTTGGGGCTGCAGGCCCCTTCTTCTTCCTAAATTATCAGCCACCCAGATCCTGCTTTACTACTTCAGTCTTAGCACCATACTGAGCTTTGTCTAAAGATAGTAAGTGGTAACAGTTTTAACCCCAGAAGTGAGGAAGATCCTTAGGGCCAGATGATCTGCAAGTGGATTGCCCTCACTGTCTGGCCTTGTTCACTGTACTACTAGTCAGCCCTCGAACCTCAACCTGCAATCCAGCTTCACCTGGAATGTGTTTTCCACAAATTGATAACAATCTTATTCTGTATTCATAGCATCATTTTTTCTAGTACTGAATGTCTAAAATAATTTCATGAGATTTGTGCCCAAAATGATTTCTTACTATACATTCAGTGATATTTTTAAAAGAGAATGATGTTCCCAGAATACATTCTTTTCACCAATAAGTTTTACTGTATAAACAAAACAATACTCATATTTTGTCTTTTGATCTCTTTTTAACCAAATATTTGGATCATTCCCCATTCTTTCTAATCAAACCATATTTGCCCGCCCCTGGGCAAAGGATCTATGATAGGGGGGATATAAAAGGAAATTCCAAGGATAGTGACATGAAAGTCATCTGTGAAGCTGACATGTATTGCACTCTTGCTGAAAATAGTTGAATATACAGATTCACTACATTGAATAAGTGCAATTTTCCTCTTTTTCCATTGTAGACTTGATAATGATCAGCTTTATCTGATTGAAAAGGAGCCAACCTGAAGTATACTAGGTGTAAAGTAATGTTCCTTTCCTTCCTGATGGATAACAAGGAACTACCCAACCCACTCCTTCTCCTGAATTTTACTTTCTTTTAGTCCAGCAGGTGAGGCAATATACTCATTTGTATTTGTAGGTGGGATGCAATTAGAAGAGGAAATAAACCTTAACTTTAAAAAAAGAAACAAGAACACTACTACCAAGAACCATTTAATTATTTCCAAAGTTGGAAAAAATTTTGTAAACCAATATCTCAAGTTCCTTCATGTTCTAAAATTCTAATACTTAATGCCAACTTTAAGATACTGTAACATTTTTAAAGGGGGTTAACAGGAGGTTAAATAGTTTACTGAAAGTAAGTCATTTTCCTCAAGGAGAAAAGGTTGGATACTGAATTTAAAGTAGTTACTAAACTCCAAAAGAAATGAAAGAATTGTAACATTTAGGTTGAGGTACCAGAGTAGATGTGTTCAATGATATATAAAACACGTGGTGCACAACTGATGAGCATATAGAATCAGCCTAAGTCTGGAAGAATATGAGTATTTTGGGATATCAGAGACTATAAGCCTTCAAGATGCTTCCAACCTGATAAGAATAATCCAGTGTTCTGTGATTAAATAAATTCCCCCAAAATACCAGTATAGAGATTATGAGAAACTGGTACTGAAAAGGAGATGAAAAAACAAAAATATTTATCTCATAACCATACCAGACTGAAATCATTTTGCTCCCAACTATTTGCTCTAAAATGAGTAATGAATAAGAGAATTCACCTCTCCTAACTTGGATGCAACACATTAGGTCCTTCAATTTTACTGCATGCACTAATAATTTTAACCTTATTTTTGACAATATAATTTTAAGTGCTACAAGATTTATATCTAAAAAAATACTATGATGTGTATGGTTTTACCTTTAATCAATTCATTAATTCATTTTATTTATCCAGTAAATAGTTAATTGCATATATAACCACATGTACTATACTAGGCAGTGAAATGAAAAGATTTTTTTTTTTTTCCCTAAAAAGGTCCTAGCTCTTGGTGAGTTCTACTAGAGCTTTATAATGCAACAGAAGGCTATCACAACTGAAAATAGTCAGTGCCATAATGACAAGTGTAAATGACACAGAAGGCCTTGAGGCAAACAGTGCTAAGAATTCTGCTTAAAGGAGTCAAAACAAGGTTTCTAAAGATTATTCTGGAAGCAGGTTCCATTTAACCTGTGCAAAAGTAAGTAAAGGGCTTGTGAAGAAATGAAAAACTAAGTGTAAGTTGAAGAGCTGCAAAAAGCTCATCATTGTTGTAGCTTAAAGCAGGAAGGGATAGATAAATTGGGGGGGGGGGGAGTGTACTGAGAACAGTGTGAGACAGTATTGAGTAATAAAAATAATAAACTAAATAAGAGCTCCTGCTCCTGAGGAGCTTAAAATCTAGAGAAGGGGGAAAACAAAAACAAAAAAAAAAAACCCTGAAACTATTCATTTCAAAATGGTTAGTACCTTAAAGGAAGAACACAAAGGGAAACATAATTGGAAAGACACAAAGATTTTATACGTCACACAAAGGTGGTAAAATCTATCCTAGGCAAACGAGAGTTGTTGAAAAATTGTGAAATGGGTAGTCACAACAGTGGCAGCATAAATGATGAACTAAAGATATCAAAACTAAATAAGGAGATTTCTGCTAAAGCCCAGGCAAGCAATGTGAAAAACATAAACAAGGCCACTCTACTGTGACAATTTTTAAAATTTTTTTTTCCTAGCTAGACAAATGGGGATTCTTTCAAATCTTTCATTAAAGGGGAAAAAAAAAAAAAAATCCAAGGTGCTATTTTCTAAAATTCCTTATATTTAAGGAATTGGCGATAATTTAGGTTAAAAAAAATTTAAACTTTCATTTAAAAACCTCAATAAAAATGTGAGCTTAAAATTTAGTACACATAACCTTAAGTCTAATAATAGGCATATGAGAAGCAAACTGTGGATTTGATGGAAGCATATACACACACGTAAAAACACATATAAAAACCTGAGAAACTTGAAATACAAAATTGAAAAGGCAGAATTTAAAAACCATATATACAGTATATTGTGTATACAATGCTTAGTACATGATAACAAACTTTTAAAAATAAGATAATTTTCTATTATTTTTATTCCATTTTTTTACAATAATAGAATAAAATGAAATGAAAAAACCAACACAAGATTACTGCTTATTGTATCCAACGGGCCCGAACCAGATGAGATACACCTGATTTTTGACTCTTGATTTCCTAGAATGGATTTTTATAAATGGTCCTGCTATCTAGCTTTATTACTAGTAAAATACAAAAGAACTAATACTTTGGCTTAAGATAATTTCTTAAAATTCCCATTATGAACAGCTGTCTCCTTCTTAACTGAGTCAAAGGTAAAGGCAATTCACTAAGACAAAGGAACACAAGTCAAAGAATACATAAGAAACAAATCACATAATTATAAGTTTTGCATTTGTGTTTTTCTTGAATCCGTAGAAGAAAAGTCTCTGAAAAATCTTTCTACAACCAAAAGGCTTTTTTTTAAAAATAAATCAGTCAGTCAACAAACATACTACATCTATAAGCCAAGCACTTTACTCTAAAGAGAAAATAGTATATAATAATCCCTGCTCTCTTACAATCTAAAGGAAAGAAAGAATGGTTACAAATAATTTGTGTGATGAATTCTGTAACAGTGGTATGTATAAGATACAGTAATAAGCAATGACCGGTAGAATTAAAAAAAAAAAAAGCTTCATAAGATAGTTGAATCTTAAATAAGTTATATGAAGGAAAGGAAGACTTAAATACCACATGCAAGAAAGTATGAAATGTGAAATAAGGCAAATGGGAGTAATTTTCAGTAACTCCCTATAGCACAGAGGGAAGAGAAAAGTAACCAGAGATAAAGAAGGAGGGAAACAAATCAAAAAGGACCTCATATTCATACTAAAGAATCTGACTACTAATGGATTCTATTAATCTAAACTGCCATCAATTACAAGAATGTATCATTACTGTATGTACCATAAGGGCGGGGGGGCTTTATGCTTGAATCTTAATATTAAGAAGCTTAATAGAATGGAATATTATTGCATAAAACTATGCCCTCTTTGTAAGATAAGTAATAAACCAGCCATACAAAATGGGACAGTGAAGAACTTTTTATTTCCCAACTTGTCCTTAGGTGGAAGGAGAGAGAAATAAAATCTTGCCCTGAGAAATGAACTTCAAGCAGGTCTGTTGACTGAATTAAAGTCAACATTATAGTCCAAAAATAAATAAATGAATGAAACAAAGACTTTCAAGTGGTCTCAGGTTGGTAATGTCCCTAAATTCCAAGCAGAAACAATGCAAGTTCTCTTTTGAAGAATAAGACCAATCCTGGACAACAGTTATTCAAGATGCAATCCCATTTTTCATCTTTAAAAAATAAAAAACATGCATCTTAGAAATAATGGAAAACAGTTAATCTTAAAAATCAGTCTTAAATCTGGTAGTATTTCAGAATTACCTGGAAACTTAAAAATACATATCACCAGTCTGCATAACCAGGGATTTTCAAAGAGCTAAGTACTTTAGGTAGGCAAGTAGAACCCTAGAATCTCTATTTTAACTGGCTACTCAATAATTAAAAAAAAAAAAAAAAAAATCTGACAAGATACCAAGACACCAGCATCTGTATGCACAATCAGCTGAACACTCCTACTACTGACAATGAAGAACAGTAGGATTTTAATCAAGAGCATAATTTGCTCAGACTGACAATTTAGGAAGACCACCCTGGCATAGGCAGACTTTGTGAAGAGAATAAAGAAGGGAGAAAAAGAATAGCAAATCTTATAGTTAGGAGGTTGGTGAAATGGCTTTAAAGCTAGAGATAGTGATCATTTTAGGAAAATGGAATATTAAGTAGGCAGAATTAGATAGAATTTTATAAAAACTAGATGAAGGTACATATAGAATGTAATACTGAAAATTTTCAGAAAATTCAGCTCTAACCCTTGTGAATTATGGCCAAGGGGACTTTAAAAATAAATCTCATTTGGGTATGGTAACCCACCACCTTTTAACTGTAAGTGTAAGTTCAATATAGAACCCTATATTGCATAAACATCAAATGTTCCAAATGCTACTAAAACTCACAATGATCTCCAAGTTCAAATGTAAGTAGAAGGACTTTAATGTCTAATGCTTAACATTTCTATGAATAAGTGTTTATAACCGGAAAAATTAAAATCTCTGGGCAAAAGACTTTAACTAATTGTTAAATTTAAATTACAAATAAAAAACAATAAATTAACAAACTTACGCTGAATATGAATGAACTGTTTGGGCTGTTTAAACTCTCCTTTGTACAAGCGATTGTAATAGTTGACGTTGCTTTCTGCCTCAGGAACGGGAATGACCATGCTCTCTTTTTTTTCTCTAAACACTTGCTGTGCTGAAATAGCTCGCTGTAAATGATGTTCCTGGAAAATGTAAAGTAGGCAATGTAAGTTGCTTTGATAATATTAATTCAAATTTCAAAACTTCTATTTAAAAGTTGTTTAATAATTGCAAGCATCAATTATAAATATTTCTTTCATTCAATTATAAATAGTTTCTTTACTGCAGACCTATAGAAAACACTGCCATCACTTCCCCTTAATACCTGTGGCTTATACTGGTACCATAAACCTTAGACTATTACCATTTTAAAAAGAATTTTTCTAAAATTAAATACATGCATACTTACAAATGGGAGTTTAAATTTTCAGTTATCAGAAGATAGATACTTGTTTGCTAAATTAATTAAGGTGCATGTCACTACTGACAGAATAAGGAAAAATATGTGAGTCACACTAAATGATTCTATTACAGATTCTAAGTATCTTCTACACTACTACTACTGTAGTAGCACAAAATTTGTAATAATTCAAAGAAAGATAAAGTTTTGCATGTTCAATAAATAGTATTGCCATCATAAAGCAGAAAATATTTTTTAACTAAAAGTTCCTATAAAATACATGTAGGTTCTAATCGCTTTTCATCACTTGCACAACTTACTCCAGTAGTCTCCTAAATGCTTTCACTACTTCCTCCCTTGCCCCAATGGCTTATTCCCCATAAAGCAGTTTTACCTTTTAAAAGGTAAATCAAATCAGGTCATGTCACTCCCCAAGAAGCCCCACCATATTCAGTGTAAAGGTGAAAAGCTACTCAATGACCTATAAGAATCTCTCTATCTGGCATTTCCTCCCTCTTCTCCCATCCTTTTAATCTAGTCATACTGCTTCTCCTTGCAAATATCCAAATAGGCAACTTTGGAAATTCCTTAAAGTCTCATCTATCAGAGATGTCATGTCTTTCAGGACTTCCTTATCCAGCACTCCTTTCCTGCTTTATTTTTTTCCATGCCAATTTAGCTATATCTGACATGCTCAAGATCTCATTTATTGTCCAGTCCCTCCTCCCAAACATAAAGTAATTTCCAAGAAGTCCATGATTTTTGCTTATTTTGTTTACTTTCATATGACAGTTACAACACATAAAACCTGCTCAATACATATTAAATGAACAAATAAATAAAATGAAATCTTTACTGGATTCCTACTATGTATCAGTCTACGCAAAGCACTTTAAAACATAAACTAAGGAATAAAGATGTTTAGTAACTTGTTCAAGGTAACATAACCCTACGTGACAAAACATTGATATAAACCCAGGTGATCCATACGCAAAGTAAAATTATTGATTCTATCCTATTGTATTGATAAAAATTTTGAAGAAATTAAGAAAACTTCATTCAAGACTTTTGGCTATGTAAAAAGTTATTATTCAAAAAGCATCAGTGCAATGATCCAAAAAGTTTTCATGTAGCAAGATATAAATAAAATTATACAGAATGGCCGTTATATGCAAAAAGCTTCACACAGATTAGATTAAAAGAAGTACATTAAAAGGAAGGTAGGATGATGGTATGAAGGTAGAAAGATAGGTATCAATAATAATGACATAAAAATTATGTTAATTTCATAATCTTCTGACATTTGTCATTAATAAAGTGAGCAAGAAACAAAGGATACAAAAACAAAAGAGAAAGAACAGGAATGAGTAAATGAGGAAACAAACTTATTATGGTATAAACAAGTAAACAGTAAGCTAGGACAGCTACCAAGTTTCTTACAAGCAGTTAAGTTTCATCAGATCTGGTCAAGTCATATCGGCTTACCCCAAATAATCACCTATACTATATTATAATCAACATCTCTTTGGCATTTTGTCAGACTAATTTAAATCTAGAAAAACATGCACATTCAAGAAGAGTATTGTGAAATTTAAACAGAAAAACATAAGTCCTGGAATAGCTAAGTCAACTTTTAAAGGGAAACATAAAATGTGCAAGAGTTGGAAGACTGTCCTCTCATAAATTATAAAATATACATAAAGGCATAGTAATAAAAAAAAGTATACCAAAAGAATAAATAGCTTACATTTATATATACAATGTATATATGTAGCAATAAAATGCATCAAAAAGTTTAATAGACGTATTTAACTACATAACAATTACTGCAATCTAATGGGCACTTTAAAAATCTTTACTTAATTCCACTTTGGGGAATAGGTAGCATTATTTCTATTATGTAGAATAGGAAATGAGGAACAGAGTGGTTAGGAGACTTGCCCAAGATCACTGGGTTAATAAGTAGCAAAGTCAGAGTTGATGTTCTTAATAACCACTAATTATGCAGCCTCTCATATAAATCAATGTAATAAGAAAGCTCCAAGACAGATCAGACTCATGTATAAAGAGAAGGTTGGGATAAAACCACACCACATAACTAAAGGGCAACAGCCAAACTGTTTAAGATACAAAGAAATACCAAAGGAAATACCTACACAAACTATGTATCTAAGTGTGTAAGGTAAAATCATGAACCTAACAAAAAAGGAAAATTTGTTACTGCTACAGGAGCAGAAAAGAAATTCTTTGAGTTTCATAAGCAAAACAATAGGGCAACAAATCTCATGAAATGTATTACATCAAAATTTAAAATTTCTATTAAGCAAAGGACACAATGGATGTAGTTCATAAACTTCTAACAAAATGACAGAAGTTATTTTCAATGTCTAAAACCTGTAAGTAGTTAATAACTAGATTGTGGGGCTGGGGTTGTAGCTCAGTGTTCCCTGGCACGTGGGAGGCATTGGGTTCAATCCTCAGCACAACACAAAAATAAATAAATAAAGATACTATGTCCATCTACAACTAAAAATAAATAAATAACTACAATGTGTAAGAAACTCCTGAAAATCCACAAGAAAAGGACAACAGTCCCAAAAGAAAAATGGATAAAATATATAAACGGGCAATTTACATGTAAGAAAACCCCAAAGGCTAGCAAAGCATCAAAGAGATGCTCAAATTCATTTGTAATCAGAGAAATGCAAATTAAACAGATAAGGTAAAACTATTAGCAAGACAAAAATTACGATAATGCCAAGTGTTAGCAAGTGTGTGAAAACACAAATTCCTGCAGATCTGCTAACATTCTAGAAAGTAATGGCAATACATGGTCAAATTAAATCTGCCTTCTCTGTGCACTTCCTGTCTTGAACATATAACCCCAAGAAAATATCACACAGGTTTACAAATGGATCTATACACTAAAACAGTATCTATTGTAGAAGGCAATTTGGGGCAATGTGGGAATCTATGACTATGAGAACAAAAAAAATAAAATGTGGGAAATGCTCACTATGAATACTATATAGCAGTTGGTACCAACAGTGCATATGTACATTTAATATGGTAGATCTTTTAAAAAGTTGAGTGAAAATTCTTAATAGAACGAGTTATAATGTGGTTTATATAAATGCACATAAAATAACATTAAATTTGCCAGAAGACACACATTAAACATTAGAAGGAGGGTTGGGGGGAAAGAATGAAAAAGGGAAAGAGAGGTAGAACAGAATAAGTAAGTTAAATCAAAGAGGGGCCTTGCAATTTCCTTTAAAATTCAGGCTGTGTGTGATTAGTGTCAAAGAGGAAAACAGATTGGCCATGTGTTAGCGGATTCATTATACTGTTTTTCTTTTCTTTTTTCTGCTTTTATTTATTTGACAATTTCCATAATAAAAATTAAAATACAGGGGCTGGGGTTGTGGCTCAGTGGTAGAGCACTCGCCTTGCATGTGTGAGGCCCTGGGTTCAATCCTCAGCAGCACATAAAGATAAATAAATAAAGGTATTGTGTCCATTTACAACTAAAAAATATTTTTAAAAATTAAAATACAGAGTAAGAAAAGAGAAGGAGAGGAAGAGAGAGGCCCTAAAGACTAATGATGATGCACCATAATCTAAGGCATATGAATAATTTAACTTTCAGCAACTGAGTTTCCTCTTTAAACAACAAAAGCATTGTTATATGATAACACTATGTACAACAGAATTTACAAAACACATTTAGCTTTAAAAACTGAACACAGATTGTTTACTCATGCACTCAAAGCATTCTAATAATCACAAATTAATAAATAAGTGAAAAGAGGCAATAAATACTATTAGTTAATTTATATACAGAATGAAATAAATGTAGCCCTCAAAAGATTTGTAATCTCCATACTTCCTTAAAAAATCAATTCTCTACTTACAGATCAAATACACCAAACCCACTTCATATGGCTACTTTAACATTCTGAAACATTCTTCTAAAATCTACTGTAATTATACCTAAACAGTGGTTTTCATAGAGATATTATACATTCTCTATATCATTAAAAGGAGCCCCCACAATCTAAATAATTCATGACTTCAGTCATATATAAAAGGTACCAAAATCTAAGAAAGAAACTTTTTTAAATAAATGTATTTTTTAAATGAGGTATACATGACAGCAGAATGCATATTGATTCATTGTACACAACTGCCCCCAAATCCCCTCACCTCCCCTTTGCCTCCATTTTCCCCATGCCCTGCCCCCCACTGTGGATCAGCATCCACTTATCAGAGAGGACATTCTCAGCCTTTGGTTTTTGGGATTGGCTTAGTTCGCTTAGCATGATATTCTCCAACTCCATTCATTTACCTGCAAATGCCATAATTTTATTCTCTTTTAATGCTGAGTAAAATTATTCCATCATGTATATATATCACAGTTTCTTTATCCATTCATCTATTGAAGGGCATCTAGGTTGTTTCCACAGTTTAGCTATTGTGAAAAGAGCTGCTATACAGCTCTTAGGCTATGTTACTATAGTACGCTGATTTTAGGTCCTTTGGGTATAGACCAAGGAGTGGGATAGATGGGTCATTCCAAGTATTATAAGCAATCTCCATATTGCTTTCCAAACTGGTTGTGCCAATTTGCAGTCCCACCAGCAATGCATGAGTGTGTCTTTTCCACCACATCCTTGCCAACTCTAATTGTTGTTTGTATTTTTGATAACTGCCATTCTGACTGGTGTGAGATGAAATCTTAAGAGTACTTTTGATTTGCATTTCTCTAATTGCTAGAGATGTTGAACATTTTTTCAGATATTTGTTGATCAATTAAATATCTTCTTCTGAAAAATGTCTGTTCAGCTCCTTTTACCCCATTTATTGAGTTTTTTTGGTGTTAAATTTTTTAAATTAATTTATTCTAATTTGTTATATATGAAAGTAAAATGCATTTCAATTCATATTACATATACAGAGCACAATTTTTCATGTGTCTGTAACTCTACACAAAGTAGAGTTACACCATTCATTTCTTCATACATGTACTTAGGGTAATGATGTCCATCTCATTCCACCATCTTTACTACCCCCATATCTCCTACCTTCCCTTCCCTCTCCTTTGCCCCATCTAAATTTCTTCCATTCTTCCCATGCTCCCTCTGCTCCCCATTATGGATCAGCATCCTAATATAAAAAAAAAAAAAAAAAAAATTCAGCATTTAGTTTTTGGGGATTGGGTTACTTCACTTAGCATAATATTCTCCAGCTCCATCCATTTACCTGCAAATGCCATGATTTTATTCTCTTTTAATACTGAGTAATATTCCATTGTGTGTATACACCACATTATTTTTATCCATTCATCTACTGAAAGGTGGGTTCCACAATTTAGCTATTGTGAATTGTGCTGCTATACACAATGATGTGACTGTGTCCCTGTAGTATATGCTGTTTTTAAGTCCTCTGGGTATAAATCGAGGAGTGGGATAGCTGGGTCAAATGGTGGTTCTATTCCAAGTTTTCCAAGGAATCTCCATACTGCTTTCCATATAAACTGCACCAATTTGCAGTCCTACAACCAATGTATGAGTGTGCCTTTTTCCCCACATCCTTGCCAACACTTGTTGTTTGTATTCTTGATAACTGCCATTCTGACTGGTGTGAGATGAAATCTTAAAGAGTAGTTTTGATTTGCATTTCTCTAATTGCTAGAGAGGTTGAACATTTTTTCATATATTTGCTGACTGATTGTATATCATATTCTGCAAAATATCTGTTCAGTTCCTTGGCCCATTTATTGATTGGATCATTTTTTTTTTTGATGTTAAGATTTTTGAGTTCTTTATATATCCTAGAGATTAGTGCTCTTTCTGATGTGCATGTGATAAAAATTTGCTCCCATTCTGTAAGCTCTCTAGTCACCTCACTGATTGTTTCTTTTGCTGAGAAGATTTTTAATTTGAATCCATCCCATTTGTTTTTTATTTTATTTCTTGAACTAAGGGAGTCTTAATAAGGAAGTCGGGGGCCTAATCTGACATGATGGAGGTTTGGGCCTACTTTTTCTTCTATTAGGCACAGAGTCTCAGGTTTAATTCCTAGGTCCTTGATCCACTTTGAGTTGAGTTTTGTGCATGTGAAAGATAGGGGTTTAATTTCATTTTGTTGCATATGGATTTCCAGTTTTCCCAGCACCATTTGTTGAAAAGGCTCTCTTCTTCAATATATGTTTTTGATGCCTTTATCTAATATGAGATAACTTTAACTATATGGGTTTGTCTCTGTGTCTTCTATTCTGTACCACTGGCCTAGAGGTCTATTTTGGTGCCAATACCACGCTGTTTTTGTTACTATTGCTATGTAGTATGTTTGAGGTCTGATATAGTGATGCCTCCTGCTTCCTTCTTCTGGCTAAGAACTGTTTTGGCTATTCTGGGTCTCTTAATTTTCTATATGAAAAGATTGCTTTTTCTATTTCTATAAGTATGAAAAAGATATTTTTTGTTTTCTTTTGGAGACAAACTAGGTTCTATGTCTACCCTGGTAGAAATGAACAGGGCTAAAATTTGAATCCCAGCTTGTCTGGCTCTCCTACATCAATTTTTTAGCTTTCAGATTTATCCAATGAGTTAGGCTGCATACAAAGTCATTATTTAAGAATTTACATGCAAAATTCCTCATTAAATATAGCTGATAGCTATTCCATCTCCCAAAAGAAGCAAACTTATTACTAAAGAACTGAAAAACTTATAAAACCACAATGACAAAGCAAATGAGATGGGCCAGCACAAGAAAGTACAGCAAACATCAGAGAAATTAAAATCAAGAGTGTGCTGATTTGGAGGCTACAAGCAGATTCAAATCTTTGCAGAAAAGCATAAAATTAAGAACTGAGTCCACTTATCCAGAGGTTGAGGCAGGAACTCACAAGTTTGAGGCCAGCCTGAGCAACTTATTCAGACCCCTTCTCAAAATAAATTAAAAAAGATGCTGGGGATGTAGCTCAGTAGTAGAGTGCTTGCCTAGCATCTGTGAGGCCCTAGGTTAAATTTCCCAGTACACTCATCCCCAATAAACCTAATTCACATAAATCCAGAGGCAATGGGGATTTTGAAAGACTAGTTAGAAAGAGCTAGAATGAACAAAGGCCTTCCTTTAACTTGTCCTCAAAAGAAAGTCATTCTACACAGACAGAAGAGGGCACCACTAACTTAAGGATATTGGGAACCACCCCAAATCTACAAAAATGAAAAGAAAATTTAACTAAATCTAATTATTTAAAGAAGACAACAATTAGCTCCATCTCTATTGATAAATTCTCAGTCTGAGGGAGGGGGGTGAAGAGAAAAAAAAGGAAACTTTAAGAAAAATGCTCCAAATTTAAATACAATCACATACCACATAAAGATATTTTGGTCTCAACAATGGACTGCATATATGACATATAAGATTTTATCACCTAATAACATTATAGTTTTCATCTTGGTTTGTGAGAGTACACTCTACGATGTTCACATACAAAGTCTCTAAACAATGCACTTCTCAAAACATCTTCCTAGGATTAAACAGTGCATGTGAAGAAGCATGTGGGATATGAAAAAATCACCTTGAATCAGAAATTTAAAAATAAGATCAGAGAAGGAAGCAAAGAATAAAAACAAATGTGAAGAGTTGACTTTGAACTCAATAAAGAAAAGATTATCTCACATTAAGGCTAAAATTATTAGAAGCCAAATGAAATGTATCCTTAAAAACAAAACAAACATAAAACCCACATGTATTCTGCATAAGACTAGTCAAATATCAAGTGGCTGAAAATAAGGTAAAGACAGAAGTAAAACAGGGTAAGAAAGATGGTAGGGAGAATGTAAATCAAGCAAGGAAGGAATGACATTCACATAATTGGCATCCTTGAAGAACAAAGAAATGCAAGAGAACTAGGATTTAGAATTACATTCAAAGAAAAGACAACTATGAACTTACCAAGCAAAAAGGACACAAAGAAGTAATATGGACAAATAATATGTCCCAGACCTTGTTTTCCCACACACATACTGACTTCGTGACATATAGTTCAAAAAACCTTAACCCCAAAACCAGCTTAGAATTTGTAGTCCCCTAGGCAAGCTCAAAGTCAAGAATAGCTATATTGAAATGGTTTCTTCAAGAAAGCCATTTCAGTCATGATTGTCCTTCCCTCAATTTAGCACAGATGAGTGTGAATTAGGAGAAAAAGGCCAGCTAATAGCTTCTCTCTTGAGAAAGGTACAGAACACATGTCCCAACATTCTCACTTAACTGCCTGAGGGACTGATATACTTTAGATGTCTAGGAGTCACAGAAAACAAGAGAGCTCAGTAGCTTCTTGCAGCATCAGAGAACCTGTGCCTCTAAAGAAGCCAGCACAACTTAGTGCAATCAGGAGGAAGAACTCAGTTCAAAACTTCTCCCTCAAAAGAGTTCAGCAGCTTATTATGACAGAGAATCAGGAGTAGTGCAGTGAGACACCAGAGTGCAAAAGATTATAAGCAACTTGAAAAGAAAACAGCAAACCTCTCTAATTGAGAAATTATACACACAAGCCAAAGATGCATCTCCAGATAAGATCTGAGAGGCTCTCAGAATCCCTAGCTGGGCTGATTTGTCAAGGTTTTGGCCTCATACAATATCAGTTTTTAAAGACTAGGAGAGGTAGCTGTTTTTTCAATGTACAAATCACAGCAAAAAAGAAATTTTTTTTAAAAAAGCCTAAATAGTAACTTATGAATTACAAGAATTCAAAGTAATTGTTTTGAACAATTTATTACAAGAGAACACCAACACAAGTAAATGAAATCAGTAAAGTGACTCATGTACAAAATGACAGTATCAACAGAGATAAAAATTGTTTTTTAAAAAAGAATCCAATTGAACTTCTGCAGCCAAAGGAAAAAAAAAAAAAAACAATTGAATTGGAAACTTCACCAGAAGTGTTCAACAGAAGACTTGATCAAACCTAACCAAAAAAAAAGAATCAGTGGTCACATGGAATTATTGAGTAAGAGGAAGAAAAACAAAAAAAGAATAAAGAAAAGTAAGCCTAAGGGAATTGTGGAAACCTATTAAGTAGACCAATACACAGGTAATGGGAGTTTATGGAGGAGGAGGGAGAGGGAAAGGAGCCAAGAGCTTATTTGAAGACATAATGGTCAAAAAACTTCCCAAATCTAATAAAGGAAATGAACATACAAATTAAAGAAGTTCAAAGTACCACAATTAGGACAGCCCAAAGACATCCATACTGAGATACATTGTAATCGAACTATCAAAAGTCAGAGAGAAGGGTTGGAGTTAGGGCTCAGTGGCAGATCACTTGCCTCACATGTGTGAGGCTCTGGGTTTGATTCTCAGCACCACATATAAATAAATGAATAAAATAAGATCCAACAACTAAAAAACAAATTTTCTTGAAGAGAAAATCCTGAGAGGGGAAAAAAAAATACTTATGGGATCTCCAATAAGATTAACAGGGAAAGTCTGGCACCTATAATCCTAGTGACTTGGGAGGATGAGACAGGAGGAGGGAAAGCTCAAAGCCAGCCTCACCAACTTAGTGAGGCCCTAAGCAACTTGGCAAAACCCTATCTCAAAATGAAAAACAAAAACAAACAAACAAAAAGGCTGAAAATGTGGCTCTGTGGTAAAGCACTTCTGTGTTAAATCTTTAGTATCTCCCACCAAAAAAAAAAAAAAAAAAAAAAACCAGTGAATATTTCAGCAAAACTATCATACACCAAAAGACAGATAATATATACAAAGCACTGACAGAAAAAAATGCCAAACTAGAATAAAATATCCAGTAAAATATCCTTCCAAAATGAATAAATAAAGACCTTCTTTGATAAAGAGTTCATCACTAATATAGCTATTTACCAAACTGCTCAAGGAGTACTTCAAGTTGAAAAAAAACAAAAAGCATACAAAAGTGTGAAACTCTCTGATACACAGAATCCTATAATATTGTAATGGTGGCATGTACATCACTTTTAATTTTGTTATGCAATTTAAAAGACAAAAGCATAAAATGTAACTATAATTATAAAACTATGTTAATGCATACAGATTTTTTTAAAAAAGAAGCAATTTGTGCATCCGAAACATAAAATAATAGTAGGGGGAAGTGTTACATAGTTTTTCTATATGACTAAAAGCAAATTATCCGTTTTCAGACTATTACAACTCTAAGAGATGTAATCCCCATAGTATTCAAAAACAAAAATATCTCAAAGATACAGAAAAGAAAATTCAAAAAGAATGAAAATGGCACTACAAAAAAAATCAACAAAAACACAAAAAGGAGGCAGAGGAACAAAACATATAGAAAAATAACAAAATGACAATACTAAATCTTTCCCTATCAGTAGTTACTTCCAATGTACACGTAGTAAACTTCCTAATCAAAAGACAAGAGAGGATGAATTGATTAAAAAAATTCCAATTATATACTGTCTATAAGAAATTCATTTTAGACATAAGGACACACAAAAGAGGCAGTAAAAAGGATGTAAAGAGTAATTCCATGCAAATGATAACCAAAAGAAAACAGGGAAGGTGAAACTTTTATCAGACAAAATAGACTTTCGTCAAAAGAGTAAGGAAAGACATTACAAATTAATTCACCATCAGAATGACAATTATAAATATGTTAGCACAATAGTACACAATTTTATGAACAAATATGGAGAAAACTGAAGAGGAAGCATACTTAAACAACAGAAGTAAAAGATCTCAACACCCCAGGTTACATAATGACCAACCAGATGGAACATCACTAAGGAGACAAGGTACTTGAAGAACACTACAGACTAATTGGACCTGAGACACATACAGAACTCTTCAGCCAACAACAGAATAATATTTTCTTCCCAACTATATATGGAACATTCTCCGGATCACATATTACATCACAAGAAAAGTCAAAAAACAAATTTAAGACGACCAAAGTCATAGTACATATCTTCAATGAATAATGGAATAAAACTAGAAATCAATAAGAAAACTGGAAAATTCACGAATATGTGAAACTGGAAAATTCACGAATATGTGAAACTGGAAAATTCACAAATATGTGAAAAGTAAACAACATACTCTTGAACAACCAATGGGTTAAAGAAGAAATAGCAAGAAAAACTGTAAAATATCCTGAGACAAATGAAAATGAAAACAAAACACATAAAAATTTATGAATGTAAGAAATATAGTATGAAGAGGAAACTTTATAGTGCTACATAGCTATATAAAAAGGGAATCTCAAATCATCAACCTAACTATGTCAAGGAGCTAGAAAAACTCTGAAGCAAACCCAAAGATAGAACACCAAAAGTTGTGTTATGTTTGAAGATCAATGAAACTGATATAACTCTAGCAAGATTGATTTTTAAAAAATAGATTAAAAAGAAGAGACATTATCACTGATGGTGTTAAACCATGACGCAAAGAAAAGACCACCAACTCCAATTTTAAATCAAATTAAAGTAAACTTGTAATTCCAACTAGGCAGGACTGTCTCTCCCAAAACCCGTGGGTTAGAGGACAGTGCTCCAGTTCTCTAGGAGTGCAGATTTATAGCATAAAAAGTTGCAAAAGGGGGGCATCTTGAGAACTTACAGATAACAGAATTTTGACAAGCATAATACAAAGGCAGATAGGTAGTAGGTTAATGGTCTAAATGGTTCAGCACTTAGGGAGTAAATTTAGATCCCAACATCAGAATTTGTGAGGCGCCATTAGGGTTTCAGAGAGGGTTGTTATCTGGCCAGGGAAAACCAAGCATGGGTGAGTTCAAGGCACCGGCAGGCATTCCAAGCAAGTTTAGAAATTGCAGTAATTTATAGTAAAACAGAAATTAATTTTTCATGACTTTGTGATGAGATGGCTCCCAATTTGAAGATGGAATTAGGCTGGGTTCATCAATGTCATGATATAAAAAGGATAAAAGACTACCAACAAATTAAGATACATTAGAAGAAATGAGCAAGTTTCAAGAAACAATCTGCCAAAACTGAATCATGAAGAAATAAAAAATACAAACAAAATTTTAACTAGTCAGAAAGTCACACCAATAATCAAAAATTGCCAATAAAGTAAGTTCAGGACCAGATGACTTCAATAGAAAATTATACCCAACAACATTGAAAAAAAATAAATACTCATCCTTCTGAATTCTTGCAAAAAATTGAAAGAATACTTCCAACCTTATTATTTGAGGCCAATCTTACACCAAAACCAGAAAGAGATACTACAAGAAAACTATAGACCAATGTCCCTGGTAAATAGTGATACAAAGTCTCAAGAAAATACCCAAAACTAAATTCAACAACATACTAAAAAGATGTAAGGTTGATTCAACATATGAAAATCAATCACTGTAATATACCAGAATGAAGAACAAAAATCATAACTATTTCAATTGATGGAGATAAAGCAACTGACAAAAGTTTACATTCCAGCATTGTTCATTAATAGCCCAGAAGTGGAAGCACCCCAAAAGTCCACAGACCCTAGAATAGATTTTTTTTTTTTTAAGTTTTTAATACTTGTAGACAGACAGCATGTCTGTATTTTCTTTATGTGGTGCTGAGGATAGAACCCAGTGCCTCACACAAGCTAGTCAAATGCTCTCCCAGTGAGCTACAGGCCCAGCCTCCAGAATTGATTTTTTAAATGTGGTATTTACATACAATGGAATATTATTCAGCCCTAAAATGCAGGATTTCTGTTATATACTATAAAGAGAGTGAATCTTCAGGGCATTATGTAACTGAAATAAGTCATCCACAAAACATATGTATTGCATGATTCCATTTCTGAGGCAATCAAAGGGAACATAAAGGAACACAAAGTAGAATGGTGGTTGCTAGGAGCTGGAGGTGGTATATAACATGTGATTACTATTCAGTGGGTACAAAGTTTCAGGTTGTTGTTGTTTGGGGGTTGGTTTTTTGTTTTGTTTTGTGGGGTTTTTTTGTTTTGGTTTTGGTACCAGGGATTAAACTCAGAGGCACTCAATCACTGAGCCACATCCTCAGTCCTATTTTGTATTTTATTTAGAGACAGGGTCTCACTGAGTTGCTTATAGCATCTCGCCATTGCTGAGGCTGGTTTTGAACTTGGTGATCCTCCTGTCTCAGCTTCCCAAACTGCTGGGATTACAGGTGTGTGCCACCACGCCCCACTGAGTTTTAGTTTTAAAAGATGAAAAAGTCCTAGGCATGTTTGTCTAACAATGTAATATAGTTAATATTTCTGAACTATATACGTTAAAAGGTGAGGTTTTCAAGATGGCAGAATAAGGAGGTTGTACAATGTTCCTGGCTGCTTCGTGAAGTGAAACCAAGAAAACTGACAGGTAAGGTGAGTGAACAACAACAAAAAAAAAAAAAAAAAAAAAAAAAGCAGGGGGACTTTACTGGAATTTAAAACTGGTCATTCAAAGCAGATCAGTCCTCAGGAGTTTGGATATAATAAAATAAGGAAGAAATCCCCAAAGGCACAACCATTGCCACAGCCGGGCTGGAAGCTCCAGCCAGAGAGATCCCTCCATGAGCATAGTGGAGGGATAAGGAAATTAAAGGAACCCATGTTTGGGGGATGTCCAAGGTGTGTCTGGGTATGGAGCATTTAGAGATCAAGCACAATGGCGGTAAACCTGAAAGATGAGCTGCACAATATCCATGTGTGGGAAAAGAAACCACCATCTCTATAGGCAGCGTGGTAGAGGACTAAGGAAGAAATTATTTTGCAGCTGCTTGGGGGTGGGGGTGCCTGGCAACTGAGGGGGCTGATTCCTGGCAAACGCCAAGTCTGGCCTGAAATACAGGCCCAGTAAACACATGCTGCACGATGTAGAGTGTGCTAAAGTGACCAAGAGAAAATCAAATATGGAGAGAGGTTTACACAGGGACAACTGGTCAAAGAAACCCACCCAGATCTAACCCTTCCTCCTTCCCTACCCCTCCAATCCAACTGCTTGCAGGACTGGCTGGGAGAGATGCATCTAGCCAGGAACTTGGAAGGCTAGGGCAGGATAAATTGTTTGGAGAATGAACATGAGACCAGGAAACGTGGAGTCTGCAGGTAACATAGGGGACTAGGAATTGGGTCCCCGGCCACAAGAGTAGAAACTAGGGGAGATCTCTGGAGTGAAGTCTTCCAGCAAGTACTGGGTGCTGGAGGTACACTGACTTAAAATCTCCAGGCAAATTAGCATTCAGTAAAGAGCCTCCAGCCCTCTTAAACCTAAACCCTGCCTCCAGGAACTCTGCCTACTGGATTACCTCTCTCACTCCAGCAATCCAGAGGGTGGAACATCACACTCCAGAAGACCCCACCTAAAACTGCTGAGAAGAGAAGCTGAGAATATTTTGAACTCCAATGTAAAGAATTCTTTAACTTTTCATCAAGATTTTTTTTAAATTCTTCATAACTGTTTAATTGTGGCCTTAATGGTACATGGACTTTTATATAGTCTCCTATTTTTTTTTCTTCTCATCTCTAGTATTTTTCTTTTTCTTTTCTTTTTTTTTTTTTTTTTTTTGGGGGGGGGGGGGTTGCTGGAGATTGAACCCAGAGCCTTGTGCATGCGAAGCAAGCACTCTACCAACTGAGGTATATCCCCAGCTCATCTCTAGCATTTTTTGAAGCCAGTTATTTTACATGGATAAGTTTTTTGTGAATTAGGATGTTTGTTTAGTTTTGTATTCTTCTAATCTTTTTAAAAATTATTGCTTTATATATTTCTCTCCTGTTTCCCTTGATTTTTTTTTCTTCTGGAAACAGCCAATCTGTATTATTCTTTCACTCTACCTTTGATCTTCTTCTCCTGTCTTCTCTCCTCCTCCCTCATAATCATCACATCCATCACTTCTGTTTTATCCATGTCCACCAATTGAAAACATAAACCCTTTTGTAAACTTGCTGTTTTTATCACAGGCAATAACTCATCATGTCATTTCTGTTTATTGTGATAATTAACATTGCAGAAATCATACTAGGAACTATTTGGTTTAGTGGTATAAACTGTTTCCATTGGTTGTTATTATTTGTCTCTCCCTAAACAGTGAGATACTGGAAACCTTCGGGGACACTGTAAGTCTACTGCCTCAGATCCATACTGTTAGTTGGGTAGACACACAAACATGAAAAGGCAAGGGAACAAATTGCCCCAAGCAAACCAAGGTACTCCAATAACAGAATACATCGACATCACAGTGAAAAAATGTCAGAGAAGGAGTTTAGAATATACGTAGTTAAACTGATCTGTGAAGTAAAGAATGATATAAGAGAGGAATACAGGTAACAAAGGATCACTTCAATAAAGAGATAGAAATTCTGAAAGAAAACTAAACAAATTCTTGAAGTGAAGTTAACAATACACCAAATTAAAAATTCAATAGAAAGCATCATCCACAGACTAGACCACTCAGAAGACAGAACCTCAGGCAATAAAAGCACAACATATAATCTTGAAATAAAATGGACCACGGAGTGAAGATGTTAAGAAACCAGGAATACAACTTCCAAGAATTATGAGATAACATGAAAAGACCAAATTTAAGATTTATCAGGATAGATGAAGGCACAGAGATACAAACGAAAGGAATGCAAAATCCTTTCAATGAAATAATATCAGAAAATTTCCCAAATCTAAAGAATGAAATGGACAATCAAATACAAGAGGCTTACTACAGGACTCCAAATGTGCAAAATTACAACAGACCCACATCAAGGCACATTATAATGAAAATGCCTAGCATACAGAATAAGACTAGAATTTTAAAGGCTGCAAGAGAAGAATATCAAATTACATACAGAGGAAAACCAATATGAATCTCAGCTGATTTCTCAACCCAGATTTTCAAAGTGAGGAGGTCGTGGAATAACATATAACAAGCTTTGGAAGAAAATGGATGCCAACCAAGAATCCTACACATAAGCAAAATTAAGCTTCAGATTTGAAGACGAAATAAAAACCTTCTATGATTAACAAAAAAAATAAAAGAATTTGCAACTAGAAAGCCTGCACTTCAGAATATTCTCAACAAAATATTCCATGAAGATGAACTGGGGGAAAAAAATGTGAAAACCAGTGAAGGAAGAAACTACACTAAAGGAACCGTCAATCAAAGGAGAACTAATTCAAATTAAAAACTAGGATGAGCCAAAATGATGGAGAACACAAATCATATCTCAATAATAACCTTGAACATTAATGGCCAAAACTCATCAATCAAAAGACAGACTGGCAGACTGGATTAAAACACAAGAGCCAACAATATGCTGTCTCCAAGAGACTTACTTAATAGGCAAAGACATCTACAGACTGAAGGTGAAAGGATGGGAAAAAACATCACTCACGTGGACCATGTAAACAAGGGGTTTCTATCCTCATATCAGATAAAGTGGACTTCAAGCAAAAGTTAATCAGGACAAAAAAAGGATGTTTCATACTGCTTAAGGGAATTATACATCAACAAGACATAACAATCATAAATATTTATGCTCCAAACAATGGAGCATCTACGATACAAACAAAATCTTCTCAACTTCAAGAATCAAATAGATCACAACACAATAATACTAGTGACTTTAACACAGATCTCTCTCACTACTGGACAGATCTCCCAAACAAAAACTAAACAAAGAAACTACAGAACTAAATAATACAATCAATAATTTAGATTTAACAGACATATATAGAATATTTCACCCATCAATGACTGAATGCACTTTCTTCTCAGCAGCACACAAATCATTCTCTAAAACAGACCATATTATGTAAGCTATCACATATGTTGTCATACAATTATAATATTACCTTAATATATTTTAGCACCTGTCAGGTTATTTTGATAGCTCCCTTTTTATTGATATTAATTTTTGTGTTCTTGCTTTTTTCTTGATTAGACTTATTTAATTTTTATCAAATTTTAGCTGTATTATTCTCTATTTCATATATTTCTGCTCTCTTATTTTTTCCTTCCTACTACTTAATTTGAAAATAATTTGAGCTTTTCTGCCCACTCCCCCTGCACTCCCCAGAGCTGCTCTGCACAGCAAGCTCCCGCTTCCTGCTAATCTAGCGCTGCTGTTGTCTCCCTCCAATCGCCATCATGATTATCTACCCAGATGTCATCAGCTACAATGAGAAGTTCTCTGACATTTACAAGATCCAGGAGACTCTGGACGGCCTCTGCCTGGAGGGGGAGCGCAAGATGGTCAGTAGGACAGAGGGTAACACTGATGACTCACTCCTTGATAGAAACGCTTTGGCTGAAGGACCGGAGGGCGAAGGTACCAAAAGCACAGTAATCACTGGTGTTGGTATTGTCATGAACCATCACTTGCAAGAAACCAGCTTCACAAAAGCAGCATACAAGAAATACATGAAATCAATCAAAGGCAAACTTGAAGAACAGAAACCAGAGAGAGTAAAACCTTTTATGGTAGAGACTGCAGAACAAATCAAGTACACCCTTGCTAATTTCAAAAATTACCAGTTCTTTATTGGTGAAAACATAAATCCAGATAGCATGGTCACTCTCCTGCACAACCATGAGAATGCTGTGACCACATATATGATTTTTTTAAAAGGATGGTTTAGAAATGGAGAAATGTTAATAAATTTGGCAGTTACTTTGGATCTATCATCTATCATCATAACTGGCTGCTGTTTGTCATCCACACAACACCAGGACTTATGACAAATGGAACTGATGTCATCTTGAGCACATTTAGGCATTGTTTTTTAAGAAAACAAAGTTCATTTAAACTAAAAAATAATAATTTTTTTATTATTATTCTAGCTTCTTTCTGATACAAGTCTTTGTTATAAATGTTCATCTCAGTACTATTTCATCACAGAGATTCTGATATTTTAAGCTTTTATTATCACTTAGTTCAAAGCACTTTTTATATACTTGTGCTTTCTTCCTTGACCTCAGAGATATTTATAAGTGCACCATTTAGTTTTGAAAAGGTTGATGTGGGGGTGAGGTATTCTATATATTTTAAAGTGATTGATTTCTAATGTAATCAGGCGGGAAACAGTCTGCATGATTCAAATTTTTAAAAAAGTAATGGAAATGTTTTTTATATTGATTGTACTGATTACATAAATATCAAAACTGAAAATAAAAATAAACTTAAGAAACTAACACTTTCACATTCTCTCACACAACACACGCACCAATCAAAATTTATTGAAAGACACTAAAGAATACCTAAGTAAGAAATGGTAAATGTTTTAGGGGATAATTATGCTTAACCTGACTTAAATATTGCTTAATGTAAATGTGCAATGAACTATTATATGAAACTCACTGATATGTATAAATTAAATTTTAAAAAGATAAATAAATGGAAACCCATTTCTTGTTCATGGAATAAAACACTTAATATTTTTGTAATAACAATGCTCCTCAAAGGGCTCCACGGATTCAATTTCTGACCCCTATAAAAAGAATCCCAGAGGCCTTTTTGTGCAGTGACAGAAAAGCCAATTTTAATATTAACATGGATCTGTCCAAACTGTTAGAATGTCTCTTATCAAAAAAGAAAGAAAGTAAGCATTATTGAGAATGTAGAGAAAAGGGAGTCCTTACAGACTGTTGGTAGAAATATAAATTAAAAGTCATTATAGAAAACTCTCTGGCATTATCTCAAAATGGTAAAAAAATCAAACAACCAGATGAACCAGAATTCCAATACTGAGGGGTAAATCCAAAGGAAATAAAATCAGCATGTTGAAGAGATGTCTGCATTTCCATGTTTACTGCAGCACTATTTATTCAGCAAGATATAGAACCAACCTGAGTGTCTATCAATGGATGAATAATAAAGAATATGTGACATATATACACAATAGGATACTAATTAAGTTTATTCACTGAAAAACAAAACTCTGTCATTTGTGACATGAATGAACTAGGAGGACATTGTGTTAAATGAAATAAGGCAGGCAACTACACACAAATACTGCATGATCTCATTCATGTAGAATCTTAAAAAGCTGGCCTCACGAGAGAGTAGAAATGTTTTTATCAGTCTAGGATAGGTGAGAGAAGAAGGGATGGGACGATGTTGGTCAAAGATATACATTGAGGATAAAATTCTACAATAGGCAAGTAGGAAGTACATAAGTGATCTGGGGGCATGAGACCTGGGGAGGATGGAGAAGAGGAGAAATTGGGAACAATGGCTACTGGTTTTGAAGTTCCTTTTTGGGGTGAAGAAAATGATCTAAAAGTGTGGTGATGACTGCATAGCATTGGAATACGAAACACCATTGGACTGCACACTTTAAATGGGTTAATTATATGATATTTGAATTATCTCTCAATAAACTGCTTAAATGAATTAATTCTAAATACTAATTAATATCTTGGCCAAAATTTTAATAGTGAAAAGAATAGAAGCTGATGACCAAGTAAACTCAAGGTAACACACATAAAATTAAAGAAGCTTGCTTTTCTCTTATAGCACGCATAGGGAACAGTTTTACCCATCCTTGTTCCACCCTTAATTTTCGTTAGTGCATTAAAAAAAAAAAAGAGGAAAGCATAATCATCCTAATAAAGTACCATAACAGTCATTAGATGTCAAAACAGAACAAACCTACATTATCTGTGCGTGATTTAGGCCACTGTCCTGAAAAAATAAATAAATAAAAAGTAAACATATTTTAATACGTCTTCTGATTCTACTATAATGTATAGTCCATACTTCTAGAATGGTGTAATTGTTAAAACTCAGTTGAAACGGGCCATTTATTCAAGGTGAAAATATCTGCTAGATATCTTGGATTTTTTAATCCTTTATAATTTATATTAAACATCAATAGAAATTCATTCTAGATGGTGGTCTAATATTCATTAATTAAATTCACCAAAGAAGCTAAGAAAAACAATAGTTAAAGAAACAATAAGAACATGAAAGAATTGGGAAAAATGAAAATAAGAAAACACACCAGTAATCCAAAAAGCCTTTTAACTAGCAATTCATTCTTTCTGTATCTGGAAAATATTAATTAATCTACTATTTTCTTTCTTTAATACTGATATGAATTATAATGTTAATCTAATATTCTGATTCAGAATCCTACCTAACGATTGCTCAGATAGTGTAAAGGTGTGTTTTGTTGCCAGGGCCACCTCTGAAGTCTTGGTCTCCTATGTCCTATTTCGTGACTTTGAATACATCACTTTTGTTTGTAACACATTTGAATGTTACTTTTATATTAATATTTCTTAGTAATGTTTCTTTGGTTCTTTCCTAATAACCCATAGTAAATGAAGATTAAGGAAAGATATGTACAAAGTCTGATATATTAAGTGCTTAATAAATAATATCCATTATTGTTTAAGGTAACTGTAAGAAAATATATTAAAACTACAAAGAATGCCCACAGAATTTTATGATAGTAAATTGTTATGTATTTATTTAAACAAACATTCCCCGTTTCTCTATCTCCCCCCAACACATACACAAACACAAACACTAAAGTCCACTAGACATCTGACAAAATTAAGAAGAACTGATTCTAGAACATATCTGGATATAACTATGTCAAAAATAATGTAACTTATAAGGTCTAATGAACTACACTTCAAAACAATTAGAAAGCAAAAAAGCATCAATGAAGCAGTGCTTCCAGAAACATTAATGACAGCAAAGTGAACCGAAGATTTTATATGCAGGTAAATTGTCCTTCCATTATCAAGAGGACTGAAAAAATTTAAAGCACTAAAGTGAAAACAATGGAACTAAAAGGCAAAGGAGCAAGAGTAAAAAAATGAAGATAGAACAAATTCTATCTTCACGGAAGGTGTTTAGAAGCAGCCACTATTGTACAGAAGATTAAAGTATGTTGTTAAAAACTATCAAACAAAGATATAAAGAATGGAGTAGAAAGATAAGAATGAAAATTCTCTAAGGGTACAGCACTCCTTGTAGAGTTCTAAGGATGCTCAAAAAACAAAATGAACAAATACTGGAATAAACCAACATGAAATACAAAGAGAAATTACAAACTCTACCATTTCAAAAATCAATATTCATGTAACCACACTGAAAGCTTATATGTCAACTTTAATGCTAATATATACTCTAAAGGATTGTATGATTATTATATAACTTAATAAAGTGTTCAGAATGGTCTGCAGCACAGTGGATAAATGTTTATTATTTTTACTAAAGGTAATCAAAATAGAAAGATTTTTTTAAAACAAAAAAAGGAAAAAGATTACAATAATTTAGAAATGTTGAATATCAAAAGCAAACCTTTTAATACCCATTCGTAATAAATTCCCAGAAAGACAGAAACAACTTGATAAAGGACAACCAACTATAGAAAACTTACTGTAAGGTCCTTGCTTAACATCTGGGCGGCCATCCTAAGTAACAGCCACCATTTTCCTGCCCACTCCTTCATACCAACCCCACCCTTAATCACCTACATTAGGACCCACTGGGCTCTAATCCCTGAGCCAACCCCATGAAAGTCTCCAACCCCAAGTCTATTGCCTCTCTCCACTATGGAGGGATGTGCCTTTGTCAGCTCAGACAAATAAACTGCCTGGTCTCTTGTCTTTCATTTCTCATTCACCCATCTCCCAGTTCCTCGCTTTCCTTTCATTGGTGCCAAAACCCAGGATCAGGTTCTCCCGGTGAGCCCGCTCCCCTCTTTGAGGGTCACTGAGCATCCCCAGGCCCTAATCTGAACTCCATCATGGGACCATGCCCTCCATTCTGCCAAACACCCTCTCTGCACCCACCACCAGACATTTCAGGTAAGACCCCTGTCTCTGGTAGACTTAAACGAACTATAGGTTCCTTTCCCAGGAAGTGACCATTGATCGTCCAGCATTCCCAGAGTTACCATGTGGTTTGGGGCACCCCCAGCCACTGCTTTCACAGCTACAGCTGATCCTTACTGTTAACTAGGTCTACAGGTAGTCTTTTATTTGGGTCCTGGGTTTTGACCAAAACCACCAAGGGTGATTGGGAAGTTGTTCCTGGTGAAACCTCTGGGCCTTGGGTTCTATCTCGCCTTGGGCATCTCCTCATCCATTCCCTCTCAGAGTCTCTTAGGCTGCCTCCTGGCTATCCTAGGGACTCTTTCTTTCACCCTGGACCTAACCCCCCCTCCAAAAAACTTATCCGTTTGTGCAGTCAGACCTGGCTTCAATATCATTTGGATAAGGACACTAAATGGAGGCTTAACGGCACTCTAGATCCCAATATTATCAGGGATGTTTTCAACTATTGTGAGTGTTCTGGAAAATGGAAAAAAGATATCATACATTCAGATATTTCCCTCTTTCTAAGCCCTCTCTCTGCAACTCTTGCTCTCCCACACAAGTCCTCTTACCTTTCACCTCCCTTCTCTTTCTAATGAAGCTGCCACAGCAACTGTCTTCTCTGCCCCTCCGCCCTTCTCTCCTCCTACAACACGCTAACAGGCTGCCGTGGCCCAACACACATCACTGACAGAATTCTGAACCATACTACAAATTTAAATAAGGAGGCTTAAGTCACACAAAACATATGCTCTCAGACACCGTGGTGTCTGAGAATTAAATTAGAAATTGATAACAGATATCTGTAAAAAATATATATATATATCACTAAATATTTGTGAACCATGTAACTCATTTTGACCTATGGATCAAAGAAAAGGATCAAAAGGGAAATTGACAACTATTCTGAACTGAATAAAAATGAAAAAGCCAAAACAAAACAAATTTAAAAAAACAGGTTCAAAATTACCAACAAAGCAGTATTTTGAAAGAAATTTACAGCACTATACACCTATATTAAAACAGGGAGAAAAAAAAAAAATCAGTGACCTCAGAATCTACCTTAAGAAATTAGAAGAACAAATTAGACCCAAAGTAAGCCTAGGAAAAGAAATGATCCAGAACAGTGTGGAAATCAATGAAATGGAAAATAATAAAATCCACAGGAGGGAAAAAAAAAAAAAAAAAAAGCCTGTTTCTTTAAGAAAATCCATAATGGTGATAAACCTCTAGTCAGATGAATCAAGGGGGAAAAGTGAAAAGACACAAATTACCAGTATCATGAACAAGTGAGATGACCGAACATTATAAACAACTTCATGCTCATCAATTTGACAATTAGCTAAAAAGAAATCTCTTGAAAGAAATAAATTAGCCAAGTTTACTCAGAAAGAAATAGGTGACCTGAATAGCTTTGCATGTATTAATTAAAGAAATTGAACTGCAGTTTAAAACCTCATGCACCTCATGCACACACACTAAAAACAAAAACAAACACACAAAAATCTCACTGGTAAATAATTTCACCAAACACTTAAAGAGGCAACAATATCAACCCTACACAATTTTTTTCCAAAATAATGGAGACAGTACTTCTTGCCAACTCATTCTGAGGCCAGAATTATTCTGATCCAAAAAGCAGAAGACTACATTGGGTTGGGGAGTGGGAGGGGAGACACTAAACTATAGACAAATAAAAATTCCTGTGAACATAGATGCAATCACCTAAACAAAAGTTTAGTAAACAGAATTCAACAATGCACTGCAAAGGGGATTTAATCTCAGGAATGCAGGATTGGCTTATAATCAAAACCAATGTAATTCAGCACATTAACACATTTTTAAAAACTACATAATCATCCCTATATACAAAGAAAAAGCATTTGACCAAAGCTAACACCTATTCCAAAAATTCTGAGAAACCTAGAAATAGAAGGCAATTATTTTCAACATAGTAAAGGGCATCTACAAGAAAACCACAATAACATCACATGTAAATGAAATACTGAATATTTTTATCCTAGAATTAGGAATTAGACAGGGATACCCATAATCAATACATTCAACAGCACACTAGAGGTTCTTATTGGTGTAATCAGCATAGAAAGAGGAAAGAAGGAGTGGGGGCAGGCAAAAAAAGTGAATGAGCAGCAGAAAACAGAATAACCCAGACAAATCTCTGAAAAGATCCCATTTCAATTTCCAGTGGTTTGAAACATAAGAATGATAATAGTTCCTTTTAATATGTACTGAAACAACCTGCCACACATCCAATTTAGAGCCGTCTAATTCAATTGTTTCACAGCCCTGAGGTCTTATAACCATGAAGAATTTGGGGCAGCAGTCCTTATTCATTTCGGCAAAGCAAAGTCCGGCTTCTCAAGTCTATCAACTGAATTTTAATTATGTGATCCATGCCCCTGGCAATATAGAACACCAGAATCCTCTTTTCATTTAGCAAATATATTTTGACCAGATCTTGAATCACATTATCTTCCATCTAAGAATCTATGACAGATTAAACTTAATAACCAACCATGTCTTTCAGTCATTCACTTATACAACTGGCGGAATTCAGACTCAAGAAAAGTGCTGTCCTGTTCTGACTAAAAGAGCTCCAATAATCAACATTTTAGAATAAAAATTCAACTGTGGTTCTCAACACTAGTGGGCTTCAGAATCATCTGTAGGCCCTGTTTCAACACATTGCTGAGACAAACCAACAATTTCTGATTCAGCAGCTCTCAAATGGAACCAGATAATTCATATTTCTAAAAGTTTCCAAAGCTGCTGTGGGTTTGGGAACTACACTTTGAGAAGCACCAGCTTAACAAACCATTAGCTTAAGGCAATGTGACACACTGTGGTCCTCTAGAATTACAAAAATTTAGAGTAAGCATTTAAAAATTTCAAAACAGTCTGATATTAATTTTATCCATTGAAAGTGGTGATTTAAAAAGCTGTGGTCTTGTGCTGAGCGTGGTGGCACACGCCTGTAATCCCAGCAGCTTGGGAGGCTGAGGCAGGAAGATCGCAAGTTCAAAGTCAGCCTCAGCAAGAAGCTAAAAACTCAGTGAGATACTGTCTCTAATTATAACACAAAATAGGGCTAGGGATGTGGCTCAATCATTGAGTGCCCCTGAGTTCAATCCCTGATACCCCAAAAACAAAACAAAAAGTTGTGGTCTTATATTTACTACATCTTTAATTTTTCTGGAAATGTATTTTTATTATACTTAACAAATGTGTTTTAAAAACTGAGATTTTAATAAAACTTGAGGAAAATTTGCCTACAAGGTGTATTTCATTAATTTCTCCAGTATTTTATTATTATTATTATCATTATTATTCCTACTGCTACTATTATTACTATTACTATTATTTGATATTATTATTTGATGCTGGGAATTGAACTCAGGGGTCCTCTACCACTAAACTACATCCCCTATTCTTTTGATTTTTAACTTGAGACACAGTCTTGATAAGTTGCCCAGATGGCCTTGGACTTATGATTCTCCTGACTCAGCCTCCCAAGTCACTGGAATTACAGGTATGTGCCACCATAGCTGATTTTTTCTAATATTTAAAATGCATACTACCTTTATAGATAACATTACATATATTTCATTAACCGTGCCTCCCAAAGAAGCATTGGCTTTTGGGCTGGGGATGTGACTCAGTAGTAGAGCGCTTGCCTCACATGAGAGAGGCAATGAGTTCGATCCTCAGCACCACATAAAAATAAATAAATAAAATAAAGGTATTGTGTCCACCTACAACTAAAAAAAAATATTAAAAAAAGAAACATAGGCTTTTGCTAAAAATCAATAAAATAAGCAGTCACAACATTAAGTATTCTGTTTTTCCTGTAAAGCTATATTTAAAGACATTTATCATCTAAAGAATTAAATGTCCTTTTGCAATAAAGTCCTTTTTGAATTTAATAACAGGGTAAAGATTTTTCTTTCCTAAAGATAGTTGTGCTAAATTGTAAATAAGCCAGAACTAAATCTTTCATAGTTTCTCTATCTTAAATGCCTGTGAAGTATATGGAAAAGAGTTAGGGATGAAAGACTTGAATGCACTGAGTTAAACAGAAATGTAAAAGTAAAAGTAATTTCACCGTGTAGAAATATGCTGTCAAAAGCATTATAATTCTGGAATATCTGACTTACAATTCAATTTTCGGAAAACTCAAATTATAAATTGCCTAACTGTAATTTGTTTTGCTTGATAAAGTAACAAACGTTTACTTTTTGTTCTCTTGTCTATTGTGTGATTAGAACCTTGATTTAAAGTGAGAATTTCCTAATGCTGATTAATAACATGATCTTCAACAACACCACGAATTTAGAAAGGTGACACCAACAACAATGTAGGTTGCTCTTAAATATCATTCAATAATGAAAATGAATAGAGGAAATCCAAAACAATGAGCAACTGATACTAGGTTTTAAAATGCACCATTTGTCAGTCTATTTACCTACTGGTTTATAACATCATTTTTGAAACTATTTTTGCATTTCTTAAGTACTAGAAGTAGAGAGAAAACCCATACAGACCTATATACAAAAATAATCAAGAAGTAGACCACTGGTTGTGAAAAAGACAGATTAAGAACTTAAAAGAAGAAAGGAAAATGTGGGGGCGGGAAGTGGCTAGCAAACAGACTCATTCACCAGGGAAATTACACAAAAAGACAACAGATAACTCTTATCCATAAGAAACTGTGTCAGGCAAGATAGCTCTACACTTTGAAGCAATTCCTCTTGACAACCAAATCTCAAATAGGCAATAGCCAAAACACTTTAATACCTTAAATAAATCACTATGAAGAGGCATGGGGAAGACACACTACATTTATCATTATTATCTGTCACATTTCTAAAACCTATCCAGCAACTCCCAAATCCCATTTAAAATTTCCACATTAAATATGTCAAAGCCCTCAGGTGTGGTATAGCAGAGAAAAAAATTTAAGAACTGCATTTCTCAACGAAGATTCTTAAATTCTAATGATCATCTGAACAATCCACAAATCTTTTTTTCTGTAATGCATGTTTCGATTGTGATGGTACTTGAGATTCAGCTTTTTTTTTTTTTTTAAACAGAGTAAGGGGACTAGAGATTGAACCCAGGTACCTTAGCCACTGAGCCATATCCCCAGGCATTTTTTTTTTTTTTTTTTTTTGGAGACAGGGTCTCGCTAAATTGCTGAGGCTGACTTTGAACTTGTAATCCTCCTGCCTCATCCTCCTAAACTACTAGGATTATAGGTATGTGCCACTGTCCTTGGCAAGGTTCAGCATTTTTAATAAGCTCCCAGGTGAACCCAAATCTGTAGGCCAAACTTGAGTAGCATGGTCCTAAACTATATAAACATCTCAAATAAAAAAATGTATCTTTATGATACATCAACTGTATAAAACAGTCTGACAGTTTTGTAAAAAGTTAAAATCTCTTTGGTATAGCTATCATATGATCAAGCTATTTCACCATCAAGTATTTATATACCAAAACAAATAAATGTAAATCTGATAACAAAAATGCTCACAGCAGTGCTGAGTATGGTGGTGCATGCTTGTAATCCCAGGAGCTCAGGAGGCTGAGGCAGTTCAAAGCCAGTCTCAGCAATTTAGCAAGGCCCTAAGCAACTTAGTGAGAACCTGTCACTAAATAAATACCAAAAAAAGGGCTGGGGATGTGGCTTGTGGTTACGTGCCCCTGGGTTCAATCCCAGGTACCAAAAAAAAAATTGCTCACAGTAGCTTGATTTGTAACAGTCAAAAATCACTTAACAGGTGAATGAACACTGTGTGACAGTCATAAAAAGGAATACTACTGAGCAATAAAAAGGAATGAACTATTGATACTAGACTATATATGTATGGATATCAAAAACAAATGCAGCATGAAAAGAAACCAGGGCAAAAAATAGTATATACTATGTGATTTCATTTATATGAAAGTCTAGAAAACGCAAACCACTAATTTACAATGACACCTGAAGATTAAAGAGGTAAGTAAGGAGGTGAAGGGTTGAATATATTATCTTGATTGTGTAAGGATTTCATACATATACTCATATGCCAACACTTACCTGAATGAATATGTTAACGTGTATACTTTATGTGTTGGGTATATCTCAAATTTATTTTTAAATATATCTTTCAAATACCAAATTCTGACTAAAACAATGTCACTATGTACAATACAGAAAAGGTATGATTCTTCAAAAATTCCACATCTATGGTCTAATTCTTTAAAAAATTTAATAGCATGCCTACACTAGGAAAAAGACCCTGGTCTTTTAAGGGGCTGAAGATGGGTGGGTGACTTGGAGGGTCCTGTAGGATATGTCTTAGTTCCAAGTAACCATTGAAAATGTGTACTGCGGAGTAAAATAGCCAGGGGAGGACCAAGTAATAGCATGCCACTTACAAAAAAAAAACTATGAAATCTATACAAACTGGAATTTACTATTTATAACTGTGAGTTTTGTTTTGCAAAATACAAAATTGGCATATCTCCTGAGGTGCATTAGACCATCTCCAGATCCCGCTCCAAAGGACGTGGATGCTATGTGAATGAGCAGTCCTTACAGCGTATGGACAAGAACAATGACAATGTCCTACCTCTTGATTCTTACCCATCTTCTCCTGTAAGTGCTGTGCTGTAAGTAAATTACCTCACCTTACCTGAAGCCAGAGTTAACTGGACCAGGCTAAATACCTGACCTGAACTATACCAATCATATTTCATCTCCCAGAAATTTAGAAATGAGACTGAATTATTAAAACTATGGAGGTAGCCACATTTGACCCAAAAGATGTCAAAGCTTAGAAGTCCTTCTAAATGAAAGCAAATAAAACTGAGGGCATTTTTAAAAAAGAACAACAAATAGGGTTTTTCAGGAAAGCTGAGATGGTTCAATTTTAATATTCATCAATAACGATTAGATCTAAGGGGGAAAATCATACAAGAAGAGCAAAAAAAGCATCTTTGTTGAGAATATTCAATACTCATTCATGACAGATACACTAGATGTAGGGCATGATGTAAGGTAGGGCATGTTGCATCAGAAAAGAGGAAACTTAACTTGCTGGCTGCTACCCGCTTCCCAGTCCTGGGGCCACATGTAGTTAAGAGAGCACCTAGAGATTAGCCAGAAGGCATTGCCGTGGGTTGTGATGAAGAATCGGACCACCTCTAGGATAGGCTCAGAACCCTTCTGCCCTCTCAGACAGCTCCTGTCTCCCATTACTGTCCATGGGATGGGTGTAGATGTAAATTCTCCCCACCCTGCTGATCTTTATCCTGATTGGCTCCTGTACAATATATTAGCTGTGTGTGTTTTCTCATTAAAGGAGATCCTGCTTTGACTGTTCTCCCTGGTGCATCTGATTGTCCTCCTGCAAGGGAGGGCTGGGTGCACGCAGCCAGTCAACCTTTACCTTTCTTGGTTCGCTCCCCCAATCTCTCCCACAGGTCAGGAGGGAATGGGGGCTAAAAACCCCGACACTAGACACGTTTTAACCTCCATTTTATGTATTACATGTAACACATATACACATATAGAATATATATTTTGTAAACATATATATTACTTGTTTTCTAATCTATAAAGTAATCTACATGTTATGTAATGAAAGGCATTCACATTAAAGTCAGAACCAAAACAAATACATCCATTTCTCCAATACTTTTTAACATGGAATTCCAAGAATTAAAAAGGGAATCACACTTAGAGGCTCACTATTTGGAAAAGCAGAAGGAAACTATCTCTATTTGCAGATGATATGGTGTCTAACTCATTAACCCAAGAAAATCAATGCAAAAAATTGTACTAACAATTAGATAACTTAGTAAAGCTGTAAGAAACAAAATTAAATAGAACTAAAAAGCTTTCTTAAATATAATAACAAGTTATAAAGAATAATGAGAGGAAGTGTCATTTACAACAGTAACCAAACAGGTGAAAACTCCTGAAATAAGCTTAACATAAAACACAAAATCAATACAAGAAAAAGACTCCTGAAAGATATATAAGTACACTTCAAATGAAGAAACAAACCATGTTCTTGGATAGGAAATCAACATCATAAAGACATCAATTCTCTATAAACTGACTGTTAAATGTATGATGAATCCCAATAAAAATATCAAATTATCTTGTGAAGTTAGACAAAATAATTATAAAGTTCATATGGAAAAACATGTTAAAGCTGGGTGCAGTAGTGCACATCTATAACCCCAGCAACTTCGGAAGCTGAGGGAGGAGGACTGCCAAATTCAAGGCCAGTCTTGACAACTTAGTGAAACCCTGACTCAAAATTTAAAAAAATAATAATAAAAAATAAAAAGAGCTGGAGATATAGTTGAGTGGCAGGCTATTTGCCTAGCATGTGCAAGTCTCTGGGTTCAATCCCCAACATCGACCCCCCAAAAAAAAAGAAAAAGCATTTTTTACTAAGGACTAAAAACTCTTAACTATACATCAACATCCATCAATATAGAACTGATCACATTATACAGTAACTTTGTATGCTAGACCACTACCTACTACTACTAATAATAGTAGTAACAAATTAGAATCAATGCCCAGTCCACAAGAATTTCTTTTAGTGACCATATCTATGCTTCAAATACCCTTCTTTTTAAAAGCCACTATATTTCTTCCTGCCAAGCTCCCTTCAAACAAATGATCTAAATGCAAGCTGCCATTCTCTAATACTAAAAAAAAGAGTCAATGTAGTCGATGCAAACTGTACATGGAACAAAGGGTTAAAACACAGAAAATATACAGAACTCTAGAAAACTCAATAACACAAACCCAGATTTTAAAATACCAAGGACATTCTTCACAGAACTTGGGAAAAACCCTTATATTTGTAACGGAAACCATAAAAGAAATCCAAATAGCCAAAGCAATTTTAAGGAAGAGGGGGGAAAAAAACAGCAGTAGGTATTACATACAGATCTCAAAATACACTACAATGCTGTAGTAATCAAACGGCAAGACACTGGAGTGCACACCTGTGTATGTGTGCACACACATGCACCAATGCTTCACAACAACAAGCCTGTAAGTAAACTAACAAATCAAAGTAAACTGATTTTCAACAAGGGTCAAAGAATATGCACTGGAGAAAGGACAGCCTTTACAAAGAATGGTGCTGGAAAAAGTGGGTATCCACATAAAGAAGAATAAAAGTAGACCCTTCTTTCCCACCAGTTATAAAAATCAACTCAAAATGGATTAAAGATTGACTTCAAAATGGGAAAACACGAGAAGAAAATAGGGGGGGAAATGCTTCAAGACATTGGAATACACAAGGATTTTTTGGATAAGATCCCCAAAGCACAGGAAACAAAAACAAAAATAAGACAAAAGGGATTGCATCAAACTAAAAAGATTCTGCACAGCAAAGGACATAATCAACAGAGTGAAGAGAAAACCTACAGAATGGGAGAAAATACCTGCAAACTGTACATGGAACAAGGGGTTAATATGCAGAAAATATACAGAACTCTAGAAAACTCAATAACACCAACCCCCCAAAAAAAAACCAACCCAGATTTTAAAATAGGCAACAGACTAACTAGACACTTCTAAAAAGAAGACACAAAATTCAGTAGTGTTGTTATATACATCAAAAGAGTATTATCTGTACTAGAAATAAAGAAAAGCAATATGGAAATACCAATCATCAGGAAATTCCAAGTCCAAACTACAATGAGATATCACCTCACTCCAATTACAATGGCTATTATTAAAAAGACAAAAATGCTGGCAAGGATGGGGAGAAAAGGGAACCCATACACTCTGTAAGAATGTAAATTAATGCGGCCATTTTGGAAAACAGTATGGAGTGTGCTCAAAAACTTAATAGAACTACCATATAATTCAGCAATCCCACTACTGGGTATATATTAAAAAGAAAAAAATCAGTATGTAAATAAGATATCTGCATTCCATGTTCACTGTAACACTATTCACAATAGCCAAGAAAAAGAAACAACCTAGGTGTCCATCAACTGATGAATGAATAAGGGAAATGTAGTACGCATGCACAATGGAATAGTGTTCAGTCACAAAAAAAAAAAAAAAAAAAAAAGAAATCCTGTCATTGACAACAGCATGCACAGCACAGGTGATTATTATATTCAATGAAATAAGCCAGGCACAAAAAGACAAGTAACACATGATCTTACTCGTGTGTTATCTAAAAAAATTGATCTCAAAGTTGAGTAGATTGTGATTACAAGGCTGGGAAAAGTAGGGAAGAGGAAGAGGAGGAAGGGATGATTGATGCATTCTAAGTTAACAATCAGGAATAAGAAGTTGGGGTATGCTATTGCATAGTAGGGTGCTTACAGAAAACAATTACATATTGTGTAGTTTTCAAAAATGCTAGAAGAATACTGAATGAATGTTTTCACATTCAATAAATTAACAAAATAAATGTTTGAGGATAGAAATGATTAACAATTTAATTATTTGTGCTGTGGACTGAGCTAAGTGCTGGGGAGAAAATACAAACTACACATCTACTCTCAACTGGGGATGAGCTAAGCACATGTTCTACAACTCAGCTACATTTCTAGCCCCTGACCTGATTTAAACATTAAACAGTGTACACAATTTACATTACACAACATATGAAAATGTGATTCCCCCATTAATATGTATAATTTTTATGTTTTATGTATCAATTTAAATACACCATATTAGGTTAATAGTTGTAAAAATAAGTTAAAGGGAATAAATTTAAGTTGTACATAGTCTGAAAAAAAGAAAATTTCACATTTGATCTTTTGTGATGAGTCACAATCAAAAAGTAAGTACGCTAAAAATAGTGTATAAAAGTCACCTTTAGGCTGTATATACTAAGCATAAATAAATTTCATGTTTAAATCCAAGTCTTATCCCCAAGGTAATCTCATTATATATGCAGCAAGTATTTTTAAAAAATCAAAAACATTTCTGATCTCAAGCATGTTGGATAAGGTATATTCAATTTGTATCTTATAAACAGATTAAAGAAGTTAGATGATTTGGGGTTTTGCTTCTCCAATTTATAGAGAAATTAACTATCTCAAAAAAAAAAAAAAAAAAAAAAAAACTGTGGGACAGGCACTGGGGCACATGCCTGTAATCCTAGTGGCTTGGGGTGTATGCCTGTAACCCCAGTGGCTCCGGAGGCTAAGACAGGAGAATCGCGAGTTCAAAGCCAGCCTCAGCAACTATGAGGTGCTAAGCAACTCAGTGAGACCCCGTCTCTAAATAAAATACAAAATAAGGCTGGGGATGTGACTCAGTGGTCGAGTACCCCTGAGTTCAATCCCCCGTACAAAAACAAAAAAAAAGCTGTGGTGGCTAGTACTGCTTTGCTGTCCAAAAGAATGAGCAACTTCCCATGCTGTGTTAATGTCCCAACAATAGTCAGGCAACTTTTAATTATATCATTTCTAAACACTTTCCACAGAAATACAGGAAGACAATATCTACATTTACTTCAGTGCTTACAAGGAATAATCTTCCTTATATTGAACACATTTGTATTCTTCAGTGACATGCTTCCATGTAAAAACTAATAGATTATGCATTTCACATTAGTGTAACTCAATCTAAAGCTTTAACTAACTCCTCAGACTGCTCAGAAAATTTAGGACTTTGTGATTCATACCCAATGAGAATTACAATTAAAAACAATAATCTACATTATCAATTTAAATGTGATTCTTAACCTCCTCTGTTACTTCATGGTAAATGAATTCTATGGTCACTTACTCTAGGCCTGATGACTCTTTGGGAGGCAGAAGGAAAACACACAAACTATGGGAAAGAAATAAGGGAGAGAAGAAAAGAGAAAGAAGTGCATGAAGTTCACAGACCTCAGGAAGTCTGTTTAGGTGCCAATGACCTCAGTTAAGAATCCCCGACATAAAGACTTCAATGAAATTCCTTTTTCTACAAGGTATCCAAATTGTTGTTATTCTGTCATAATTTACTAAAATCCCAGAGCCAGAAATCAGATTTCCAGTGTACTAGAAACTAGCTTTATTTCAAGTCTTCTACCACTGCCACCACCACCCATAACACTGCCTGTAGACCACATCCAACCATAGTAACCTACTACAAACGCACACATAATGATGTACCCAGCAAAACCTAGCTCCCCATCATCAAAATTAAACCCTGTATTCCCCAAATATAGAAAGGGAAATGCATACTCACATATACACATGTGTGTGTATATATATGTTCGGCATCACCATTTATAGTTTAAGAAATAATATAAACACGTAATGTTGAATCAATTACAGCAGTGTTTTTCAATCTGTAGGATGAACCAATGAACCACTAATCAAGAAAACCAATTTAATAGCTCATGACCAAAATTATTTTTAACACAATAGAACTGAAAAGGGAAAAAATATGTAGGTTTAGCTGATACTTATTACTTGCAAATTCCCATATTTGCAAATTTGCTTATTCACTAAATTTTATTTGTAACACCAAAATTAATACAGCGCTTTCAAAGTCATTTGTAAACATGTGCAAAGCAGTGAAAAATTTGAGTCATCAACACATTCCCAAATAAGATCAAACAGGGTGACACTTGTGTTTCAGATCTCACACTATAAACAAATGTCCTTCTCACATTCTATTCAGTGCCAGGTTTTTCCTATTTTTGTACTTTTTGTAATTGGTTTTACTGTCTAAAGGGGCCCCCAAACAGTAAGTATAGTCTAGTGTTCCCAAGCACAAGAAGTCGATGAGTTAGAATGCTGCTGTGAGTTCAATGTCAATGAATCAATGACATATATTAAATAAGGCAGTTTTAAATAGAAAAACGCATAAAACAAAAAGCTATGTATTCATTAACTGAACCAAATCAGTGGCTCACAGGAACATAACCATGTATGTCCCGTAAGGATCAGTATTCAATAATTCTGTGCCCATGGTAACTTTATAGAACATAAATGCCTAAACAGTGAAAATGAATTGTATTAATGCATAGGTATATATGTGTCTCTGTTGAAGTACACTTTATTTCAGTTATACATAAGCAAACAACAAGTCAGTTAAAAAGAGTTCACACATTTTTCTACCTAGACAAATCATCCTACTATATCAGAATCACCCTTAAATTATGACTTGATTGGTAATTACACATGGACTTTATAAAAGCATCCTAAATATTCTAATGTGTGGCTGAGAACCACTATTCTATCTGTTAAGGTGATGTTTCTCAAAGTTGGGTCCCTAGACAAGTGGCATCAGGATCACCTGGGAACATTTTTAAAATGCAAACTCTCAGGGCCCACACTAGACCTACTAAATCAGACACTACGGGGTAAGACCCAGAGATCTGTTTTAACAAAGCCTCCAAGGGATTCTGATGCATGCTAAATTTTGAGAATTGCTGACCTAAATCTTTTTACATTTCTTTTGGGGTTATTTGAAAACCCTGATGAATTCTGCTAATAAAGCCAACATGTAACTCCTACTGACCAAGCACCTACAATGGATAGGCAATCTTCTTCCAAGCACTTTACAAAAAGCAGACAAATAAAACTGATGCATTACTTGTACAATAATCAAGTAGCACTATTTCTTTATGACATCCTTCATTACAGTTTATTTTCCTCAGAATTCTTTTAATACACCATTAATAAATACACCTGTGCCTGTCCTGAAGGGTGAATCTACATTAGACCTCAAAAATTGTTTCAACCCTTTAACTACTCTTAGGTATCACATAATTCCCTATATGAAAGTAATGACACCTGTCTTAAAAAAAACTCATGCAATTCTGACAGATCACTTCAATAACAACATGTAAAATGTAATTCAGTAATATATAATAGTTGGGCTGGGGATGTGGCTCAAGTGGTAGCGTGCTCGCCTAGCATGCGTGCGGCTCGGGTTCGATCCTCAGCACCACATACAAACAAAGATGTTGTGTCTGCCGAAAACTAAAAAATAAATATTAAAATTCTCTCTCTCTATCTCTCTAATATATATATATATATATATATATATATATATATATACACACACATATATATAATAGTCAATTAGTTATTAATTGAATTCATAAATACTCCCACTCAAATTATGTCCCTCCTAATATAAATTCCCATACTATCAATTTTATCTGCCATGATAATACAATATACCTCATATGAAATTATCTGTATGCGACTCTTTTCTCCCCTACAGGACTTCCAGCAGCCAGAAAACAGGTACCACATCATATTCTTTCTCGCGTTTAAAGCAGATAGCAAGTATTGCTCATTCGGCCAATGAAAATTTAGTGAGCAGTTACCATATGCCAAGTCCCTGTACCAGATGAAAGTGGACACAAAGATAACATAGCCCCAATGCTCATGGGACTATATACTGAACGAATAAATATCAAAAACAATGTCACTGAAAGTTTGAGAGGGCAGTATGAATGCTATTTGGGGGAATAGGAGTACTGGGGGATTGAACCTAGGGGTGCTTAACCACTGAGCCACATCCCCTTTTTTATTTTTTGAGACAGGGTCTTGCCAAATTGCTGGGGCCTCACTAAGTTGCTGAGGCTGGCTCTGAACATGTGATCCTCCTGAGACCTTGGGATTACAGGTGTGAGAGGGCTATCTATGAAATACCTGGCTTGACTACATATACCTGAAAATAAGGCAGCTTCCTTCAGTAGGGTATTCCCTATTGCTGCTCTTCTGATCCAAGTTGCTACTTGAGACCACTAATAAATATAAGAAGCCACAGTAGGACACACCTGTAATTCCAGGGATTCTGGAGGCTGAGGCAGGAGGATTGCAATTTCAAGGTCAATCTTAACAATTTAACAAGACCCTGTCTCAAAATCAAAAAATAAAAAGGGCTAGGGGTGTATGTCAGAGGCAGAGTGCCTCTGGGTTCAATCTCCAGTACCAGGGAAGAAAAAGAAAGAAAATATCCTGATAAATCACTTAATCTTTAGTTAATCTGATTTTAATTTTTTAATATAGGAATATAAACAAAAGTTCTATGCATAATGCAAGGTTTTACTGACAACTAAATTCCCACATAGAAATGACAAGTTAAGGTTTGCTATCCAAACTCCAAACAACCTAACAAAAAAAACTAATAATTTGCCAATTCTCAATTCTTTAAAGATTCTTCTTTTTTTTTTTTTTTTTTTTTTTTTTTGGCACCAGGGATTGGATTCAGGGGCACTCAGCCACTGAGCCATATCCCCAGCCCTATTTTGTCTTTTTTATTTAGAGACAGGGTCTCACTGAGTTGCTTAACACCTCGCTTTTGCTAAGGCAGCCTCCGGAGCCACTGGGATTACAGGCATACACCACCACAACCGGCTCCTTAGATTTTTAAAACCAAAATTATATGGTTTTATGACTCTACTTTGAGAAATTAACTTGAAGGTGGCATATCATTTGCATGTAAAATGAGCACAAGAGAAATAGTTGGTTATTTTACCAAGTAAAAATTATCCATCCAGAAAATATTCTACAACACACATACATTCTAATAGTTAGCTGCCTCTGTAGAATCATGGATCTGAAGGACACTGTTTATGTATATCCTTTTGTAACATTAGTGATGGTAATAAAATAAAATTTTGTAATATTTAGTGATGATAATAAAATATGCGGCCGGCCTATATACTTGGAGCTAGGATAACATAGGAATAAGACTGCCCAGTGGGCCATGGAAATTCTCCTGAGGGGTTCTGAACCTCAGATCTTAGATATCCAAAATATCCATAGAAAGAACTGAGAGATCTGTGAACTTGCATGACAAAAGTAATTTCTTTAATTCCCCTAACCTCTAATCAACTTAACATTTCCTTTGATTACTAATGTAGGCAACAGATCTGTAGTATAAGTAATACCTTTGACTATCTTTATCAACAGAAATCACAGATTGGGGGGCATACTAGAGATTGGATCCAGGAATGCTTAACCACTAAGCCACATCCCCAATCCTTTTTTATTTTTAGACATAGTCTCACTAAATTGCTTAGGGCCTCACTGAATTGCTGAGGCTTGTCTTTGAATTTGTAATCCTCCTGCCTTAGCCTCCTGAATCACTGGGATTATAGGTGTGCACCACCGCATCAAGCAAAATCATAGATCTTTTCACATCAGGTTACATGGTTGCCATTTGTCAAAGTATTGTTTATACTCATCACTATTTCAAAATTAAGATCCAACTTTACAACTTATTTCTAATGTGTTAATAATATTAAAATCTGTTTTAGCAGGGTATAGTAGCATAAACTTGTCATCCCAACTATTCAGGAGGTTGAGGTGGGAGGATCACCAGTTCAAGGCCAGCTTGGGCAACTTAGTGAGATCCTGTCTAAAAATAAAAAGTAAAAAGGGCTGAGAACATAGATCAGTGGTAATGTGTCCCTAGGTTCAAACCCCAGTACCATAAAAAACAATGCCCCCATTTAGTGTTTTAATAGTATCATATATTTAAAAATAATTGGTCTATCTGACTTTATGCACTTATGTTATTCTGAGGTCAGCAGACTGCCAAGAATCCATGGCGCACACAAACAAAAAAAGTTAAGAAGTCCTAGATAATGGTTCCCAAATCAGGTATAATATACCTTCATTTGGAAATTAAGGGAGGATGCAGTTTTTAATTATCTGAACTGAAATAATACCAGAAATTAATGAGCAACAGATAAATGTAAAAAAAAAAAAAACTTCCAGTTTTGTCGGCAACAGTCCTAATATCACCAACTAAAAATTGAATGCTGACAATAATCCAGTTGAAAAACATGAAAGCAATCAATATGTGGCATGACTCCCCTCTTCAATATTATACTTTCCAAAGTCTCCAAACATAATCCATCCCAAAGTTCACTGGTGTATTAGAATCTCTCTCTTTACTCACTTCTCTAGCGTATACCACCCACTATAGAGAATTTCATCAGTAAAATCGATTTTTTCTCTATGACTAAGTAATCTAACATTTTTTTAAAAAAAAATCAAATCTGAAAAATGTAATATTTAACTATCAATTATTTAGGACTCAATTATTACAAAAATTAGTTGAAGATCTCAATTCTCTCATCCACTAATTTTCAAGGTCTGTAATTTTTTTCTAACCAACTTGATTATTAACTGCTCTGCCACAGAACAACAAAAGGAGGAGAAAAATATACATATTAATTTGCTAATGTTTTACAGCTATAATATTTAATTGGCAAGAGAAAAAGTGTGAAACTATATCAAAGAATAATGTATAAGGATGCTCTATATATTTTACTCTTTCATATTCCTTTATATTTGTTATTCTGTGTAACTGAAAATTGTTAAAAGAAAACAGCAGTTACTACTAAGTGGCATACAAGGTCCACTAAACTATTAACAAAAAATCTTTAAATCTCAGACTGGGGTTGAGGCTCAGAGGTAGAGAGCTTGCCTGGCATGCATGAGGCACTGGGTTCGATCCTCAGCACCACATTAAAAAAAAAAAAGATAAAGATATTGTGTCCATCTATTAAAAAAAAATCTTTAAAAAAAAGTTCCAAATGTATTCAGGATATAGGAAACCAATCCCTTACTTAAAAAAAAAAAAAAAAAAAATTTTAAATCTTTTGTCTCAAAAAAACTACCCGTTGAGATACTTCTTTATCTTGCCCATAGGGAAAGTGGCAGAGCCCAGGCAAGTTTATCAAATTAGCATTAAAATAGTCAACTTTGCCTGTCATCTCCCCCATCAACAGCCTCAAGTCCTTTGCCCATCCAAAATAAAAAAGGAGGAAGAAAAAAAAGGAAGGAAGGAAGGAAAAGAAAAAGGAAGGAAAAAACAGTTGGGAAGTGAAGATATGAATTAGAGCTCTAGCTAATAGACTCTTCCACTCTGCTACATTCCACTGACTTCACAACATACAAGCTGACTGGGGGAAAAAGAGACCCAAAAAGCAGATAAATAAAAGAAAATGATGCCAGGTGTGGTGGCACACACCTATAATCCCAGCAGCTCAGAAGGAAGATCACAGGTTCAAAGCCAGCCTCAGCAATGGCAAGGTGCTAAGCAACTCAGTGAGACCCTGTCTCTAAATAAAATACAAAAAGAGGACTAAGGATGTGGCTCAGTGATTCAGTGCCCCTGAGTTCCATCGGAAGGAAGGAAGGAAGGAAGGAAGGAAGGGAGGGAGGAAGGGAGGGAGGGAGGAGAAAGAAAGAAAGAGAGAAAAAGAGAGAGAGAGAGAGAGAGAATCTGGAAATGACTGACATTATCCTTCATAAAATTAAGTTCACAAGGAACAGGCCTGAGCAATGAAGTAGGCAAATATGATATTGTATTCTATTAATATAGTATAGACAAGGCACATAATCCTTTTTATCTTAAAGGATTAGCTTTAAGATAAAATCAATCATGATAGACTTTTTGTTATCTATATTGGTCTCTTTCATGGCTTATTTCTATCAATCTGCCTTTCCTTCTATTACCATTTCTCCAGTTCAACTCTACTTAAAACTTAATGAAGGACTGGGGTTGTGGCTCAGCGGTAAAGTGCTCGGATAGCATGTGCAAAGTCCTGGATTCAATCCTCAGCACCACATAAAAATAAATAAAATAAAGGTTAAAAAAATCAAACAAACAAAAAACTCAATGAAGATGCAAAGCTATGTTTAATTATACAACCAAACTCAATTCAAGTGATTAGCATCATGGTCAATGCCTATGTTATAAACTTTCCAACACATCAGAAAGTGACAGAAGTGCCTGGATTGCTACCATGCTTGCCTTAGGTACAGAATAAAAACAAATGATAAGTCAGGCATGGTGACCCACACCTGTAATTCCGATAGCTCAGGAGGCGGAGCAGGAGGATCACAAATTCAAGGCCAGCCTCGGCAACTTAACAAGGTCCTAAGCAAGTTAGTGAGACCCTGTCTCCAAAAAGAATAAAAATAAAGAGCTGAGGATATGGTTCAGTGGTAAAAGTACTCCTCGGCTCAATCCCTAGTAGTAGTAATAATAATAATGTCCTTAACATATTTAGTCTAGTTGGGAGAATAAGTGCAATATTCTCTCTCTTCCTCACATATACATATACACACACACTCTCATACATACATAACTTTCACACACACATTCTTACACACAACCTCAAGTAAAAAACAGGAGCTATTTAAAAACACTTAAAATACTACCAAAATTCTGAACACTGAACAGCAACGTAAAAGAGAAGCAAAGACAGTGAAAGAAAATAAAAATTGCAGAAATGATCATATTCAAAAGATGTAGAGTGGATTGCTCTATTGATTTCTAGGAAAATTTAGTATCAAATGGTCGATAAATGCAATTGATTCTCATTAAAAAAAGAACCCCAAGCCAAGATGATGGCATCCTAATAAGGTACTAAGGAGTTAAATCTTATGCATTAGTACTTTTCTAATATTTAGTGTCACATTAATATTAATATTTTCTTAACACTTAGTGGCACTTTTGTTAGTTCTTTTCATCTAATTAAGTCTGGACAATATGCCCAGAGATAGACATATGAATTCATAGATGCAAGTAATTTTTAAAACCAAAGGTAATTTAAAGATCATTCAATCCAGTTCTGTTTCAGCAATGAGGAAACTAAGGGCCCAGAGGTTTTAATAATTTCTTCAAAGCCACACAAAACTTGTCCCTTGTGAAGGATTTGCTTTCTTAAAAGAACTCTGAAGATTTATTTTCTAGTTCTTAATTTAAATTTATTTAAAAATGTAATACCAACAAAATATTCTAATTGAATTAAAGCACCTGGTCAACTTAAAGTTTTAAAAACAAAGTAAATATACAAATTCACCTTGGGACAAACCATGGATTAAAAAACTCCCTAAGTTTGAGACCATGTTATATACCCATCAGTAGCAGACCTCTCATGTCAGATCCCTGAGGAGCAGACTTAATTAGAACTAGAGACCTGATGCAATAGAGACCAATAATGCTCTCCATCTCAAGAATCTGGAATTCTAAATGAAAAGAAATATAACAATGATGATAGTAGTAACATCTAATATTTACTGAATGCTTACTACAGGCCACAAACTGTTCCAAGCACACTATAATTCATACTCTCCACAACCCCATGGGATTTTATAAATGACATTAATCTGCTCAAGGACTCAAATCTACATAGTCTGGCTCCAGAACACACACAGTTAAATATCCTACATTTTTTTCTCAAAAGATTGGGAACTGTTAAGAGTTCAATAATATTAATATCACTTGCTACTAAAGGGCCTATAGCTGCCCTATTTCCTGGGCTTCTGACTTATTATTCAAGTGTAACAATTCCCAGTTCCTTAAAATAACCAGGTTTGGTTTCTGTTACTTGAAAGCATCCTAATCATCCCATCCTTCAAATATTTATAGGGCCTCATTTTGGGATAAGTGATAGAGAAGAAATCTAAACTTACACCATGGATAAATCATTCCTTTATATTTTTCAAAGAAATGTGGATATATCAGCCTCTTTCAGTCTATCATTCCCTTAAGTAGAATACTTTCAGTGACTCCACTGTGCCTACGGGATAATAAAGTGTAGAACAGTTAAGCTATAATGGATCTTAGATGTAATTTAGTTTTCAAGCCACCCATTACACAAATGAAGCAGTGTAACAATGAAGCTCAGGGCCATGGAGTCAATCAGCCATAGGGCCTGAGTTCTAATCTCAACTCTATTGTGTTCTCTTTAGCTAGGTGATTTTACACGCTTTACTTAATTTCTAAAACTTCAGTGTCTCCTGGAAAAGAGGTAATAGCATTTACACATCTTATTATTGTAATGAGAGCTCTAAACCATCTCAACCATCTCCTGAATTTAACAAAGCACAGGACTCAGATACACTAACACACTCAAAAAATGTTATTTGTGATGATGATCCTGATGAACAACCTGAGGTTAAGATATGGCTACTTAATGACAAAACCAAAATTAGAAACAGTAACTCCAGATTTGCATCTCAAAAGATCTTTCTTCTTCTACAACACTCTACCAACTCCTGGACCCAACATTCAAAACTCTATACAAGCTGGTTTAATTTCACATTTTTTCAACCTAATCTCCATACCAATTTTTATTCACTTATTCATCAAGTATACTGAGGGCTGTCTTACAGTTTAAATAGTTTCTAGTGCTGAAGATGTAGAAGGTAACAAAAGAAAAGGAAGAAAAAAAAAAAAAAAGATGTATGTACATCCAAGTGTCCAAGTGTTAAAAAAAAAACAGCTGAGAGAATGATTAACAGTACTACCCTTCTAAGGTTTAGATCAGCAGGGGTAGGGTAGAAGGATAAGCAAGGAAAGATAAGTAAACTAAAAGAAAGTTTCTTCCATGTTTTCTAACATACACAGAACTTGTTTTAAATATTCCTTTACTCAGATATTTGTTTCAACTATACCCTATAACCAAATAAAAACCTGAATTGGTTCTTTCTCCTTGACGCCTGAGTTATATATTCAGTAAGTTGTCTCTCACTTCATTCAACTGCACTGACATTTAACTTTTTCTAATGTTCTTTTAATGTCTATCATGATTTAACCCAGTAGCTTCTCTAATTTTCCAGACACTATATATGTTTCTTAATGTCTCACATTCCATGAAATCAAGGTCTACATTATCTTTTAGTCCTAAGAACATGTCAATACAAACTCACACAAACTTTTTGATATATGAACCCCTTTAAATAGTTACTCAATATGTTATTTAGATAAAGCCTGATATTTAGTTAATACCTGACATGTCATTTGCTTTTGCTGAAAGAAATGTTTCATGTTTTTACAATATCAATTTGCAAAACTGCACTTTGTATCTTTTGCAGAATCTATTATGAAATATAAAATACATTAGTGCCAAGTTATCACTGAAATGACAATTCCAATCAGTCATGATCTTTTTCTTTAAAAATAAGCAGAATTATAATGGTTCATGTAGACTTTGGCTCATGCTGGTATGAAGAAATATCTCAAGTCTACACATATCTGTGAGAGTTAATTAATACGATAAAGACCAATACTGCAGCCATACCTATGAGTAAACGGTATTTTACATGTAACGAGAGAAAAAATCTAAATAATAAAATGTATAGCTTCCTGCAAAATTCTTACATGCATAAGATAACTTAAACATTCATTGATAATAGTGAAAATGGGGAGAAGCAAAGCTTATGAACTACTTAGAAAAAAAAGAAAAATCTGAAAAGCAAGAAGCAAAGCTAAGAGAGGGGATATAGCCCAATGGTAGAGACCATGCTTAATGTGCACACAAGCACAAGGCCCAGGGTTTGATTCTCCCATACCAGAAAGGAAAAACAAGACAGAGTCAGAGTTAAGTGAAGAAAATGTACACTTTATAATGTAATAATCTGGCCAATTAATACCAATTTTTAAAGTTCTCAGAATCATACAAAATAAAATATTATTTACAAAAAATTATAATGAACAATTACTCAGATGATAATCCTGGGTTCTGTAAGAATCCTGAATATGAGGAATGGTGATTATGGACCTTTATTTATGTATTTTTATGTGGTGCTGAGGATCAAACCCAGTGCCTCACACATGCTAGGCAAGCGCTCTACCACTGAGCCACAACTCCAGCCCCAGGAATGGTAAATCAAAGACAAGGGCTTAAATTCTATCCCGACCCATTACTAGCAATAAGACCTTCCAATTTCTTCACCTATAACATAGAAAACCACTGCACCTCAAAGGGTTGTTACTAGGATTAAATGATATCCAAAACCAAAAACAACTCAAATATCCAACAGATGGATGGATATAGTATATCAATTCACTGGAATACTATACAGCAATAAAAAGAAATGCACACAAGGATATTAAATGCATCACACTGAGCAAAAGAAGCCTAATACAAACAAAATATGTACACATCTCTTTACATAAAGTTCTACAAAAGGCAAAACTAATGTACAGTGAAAGAAAAACAAAATCAGTGACTGCTGGGAACTAGCAGTACAGAAGGACTAGCTACAAAGAAGCATAAGGAAAATTTTACCAGAGTTGGAAATGTTCCATATTTTGTTTCCATGAGTGTATAAATTTGTCAAAATTTACATCTCATTCTATGTAAAGTTATACCTCAAAAAGGATTAAATGAAATATATGTTAACTCTCTGCACAGTATTTGGGCCATACAAAGTATTCAATAAATGGTAGGTATTATTTAAAACAATAACTATTACCATACAACACTCATGAGGTGGTAGAAGAACTACCTATCATCTGATTTTTCTGGTTTAGAGTTTAAATAAGCACACATTTAGGGCCTGGATTGTGGCTCAGAGGTAGAGCACTCGCCTAGCACGCGTGAGGAACTGGGTTCGAGCCTCAGTGCCACATAAAAATAAAGATATGTGTCCATCTATAACTAAAAAATAAATATTAAAAAATAAAAATAAATAAACAAACATACATTTATTGTATATGACCTAGACCAAGTACCATGAGGAGTACTACAAAATTATAGAAGGCTATCAACTGGCAGATCCTAGGCAAACGACAATGAAAAGGGGATGGAGATGTGTCTTGTTGGTAAAGCACAATTTCGTAGGTTCGATCCCTAGCATGGGGAGGTGGGGCAAGGAGTAAGAGAATGATGTGGTCAGCAATAATAGTAGCAATGTCACCAAAGCTAAAAGAAACCTAAATTACCATATTTAGGCATTGTTAGAATATAACTCAAAATTGATCAATGATTATATAAACAAAGTCCAATGACAGTCCACAGTTACAAAGAGGAGACAGTCCTTAATTTTATGGGGATGGGAAGTGAAAGAAGTGTAAAGAGGGGGAAGTCAACCATGAAGTCTTCAAAATGAAGTTATAAATTTTGCCAGCCACCCAGTAAAGGACGGTTTAGAAATACCAATCAACAATTTTAAATCTATAGGCCAAGGGAGGATTTTTTTCTTTTTTTACAAATCATGATTTAAGAAAAAAATACTAATGAAGATAACCACTTAAGACATCTAGACGCTGGAAGCTGAACTGAAATACAATTCAAGTGAAACAAAACATCTGTGGAACTTATATTTTACTACTGCTTAGAACTGTTTTATTAAGGCAGAACTTTTTGTTTTAAAATACTACATTCTGCTTAAAAACATAATTGGCTGTCGTGATGAAAGCCCAAATATTCTCATTTTTTTTTTAACAGTATACATGCTATTTTAAAAAAAAGAAAAAGAAAAACTTACTACCCCAACTGGACATCCAGTAAGCAAGACTTTAGACTGTACATTTTATCCATTAGGGTTTATTTTAACAACCTTCATGTGTGCCTAGCATGGTGGCACAAGCCTGTAAACCCAGCCACTCACAAGGCTAAGGCAGGAGAATCCCAAGTTCCAGACGAGCCTTGGCAACTCAGAGAGATCCATCCTCAAAATTAAAAATTAGAAGGTTTGGGATTTAACTCAGAGGTAGAGTGCCCCTGGGTTCCACCTCCTGTAAAGGGAGTAGAGAGGGCTCCATTTGTAATATTAAATAGGCAGAAAGGATAGAATAAAGAGTTAGCAGTTCTGACTTCAGTTCTATCAAAATTGGATTTTTTCTTCTTCCTTAAAATTGGGCAGGTGAAGCAGGCCAATGAATAGAATTTAAGTTTAGCACTTATGCTCCAAATGGAAAATCACAAGCTGTACTCAAAAATTAAAATTATGACAGGAGCATTTAAAAATATATATATATATATATATAAAACTAATCTCAACTTTTCCCCTAAACCAAGATAAAATACCTAAACATGTGGTTAACTAAGGACCAAGTGTTACAGAGCTGAGTGCAAAAAATAAAAATAATGTATCTTCAAGGGGTTAACGATTCATTCTACAACAGGGGTCCTGACTCAGTTCTAAAATAATAGGCCTCAAGTAATTACACACATTGACTTTAAGACTTATAAGTCCTTTTTTTTTTTGGGGGGGGGGGGGGGGTGTAAAAAGCCATAAAATAACAGGAAATTTCCAAAGTTGTTTCTTAAAGTTCAATTTTCATACACACTATTAACATTGTTTTTGAATTATGCTTTTCATGGAAAACTAAAGTTAAAAACAAATTTTGTAAAACAAAATAAAAAATTCTCACATACAAGTCAGCTTTGAGCTTTAAGCACGAATCTTTTTTTTTTTTAAAACTGAATATTCATCCTGATGCTGTGGCTATACCATTTTCTGAAAATGTTGTCTTTCAAGTAACCAAACACCAAAGAGAAATGTGATTAAATCACAGCAGAAAGTAGTAATAACAGGGTAACACAATGAGGTCAGAACTCGAGCAGCCAATGAAAGGCGTAAGTGCATTTCCTGCAATATTAATAGTCAAAAGAGAAAACCAATCACGGAAACCTCGAGCTTTCTTTTGACAGTCACAGAAGCAAAAGAACCAATCCACACACACCCAAAGTTGACAATAAGGCGGGACTGTGGGTTCATTGAAGAAATTCTTGAAGGTGCCGTTACTATGAACTTCGCATCCAAGTAACACCACTCCAGAGTCATAAACATTCTCTGCCATGTCAAATGAAATTCAGTCTTGTGCAAAATTTAACCCGCGGTAGGGGGAACATTTTTGCCAAAAGGTCCTATTATCGAAAACACAACTATCAATTTGGATGTACTAGGTCCTCCACCTCTAAAAAGACCACCCTCCAATGGCAATTGTCAGGGACGCCGCCCAGAAAAGCGCTGCGCGGGCGGCTAGTCCGGGCATCTCGGCTTCCTCAAAACGCTGCGCACTAAGAGCCGGCGTCCCAGCAAAGCAGGCAGAGCCCGCCCGTTCGGTGCCTCGCAGTCCTCGAACGGCTCGGACCGCTCTCTAGCTACGTCCCACTCCGCAGTTGAGGCCCCCAGCACAGTGCTGCAAGGCCCCAAGCCGCTGCACCATCTCGGGCGGGGGAGTAAGGATTGTTACCTTGCTGAAAGATATTTGTTTTGAAAACGCCTTACTTTCTTAAGTCATTACACACAGAACCCAAAGCAAAACCAAATTTTCAAGTGAAAGAGAAATATTTCCTAGTCAAATGCTCGCTCAGCATTAATTAACTTTGAGCCTGGGGAAATTAAAAAAAAAAAAAGGTAAACAGAGGCTGTACGCCAAGTGCGGCCAGCGCATCCCCTGCGCCATTCCCGGCCGCCGCTTACGGCAAGGCCCCCTTACGGCAGCGTAAGCGGCGCTGCGAGCTAATCACAACACTGGGACGCAACAACATGGCGGCCACGGGCGGGCGCTGCGCCGGCCGAGAGTTTACGCTACTCCGCCAGCGTAGGATCCCATGCGTTAGAGCGGCAGCGGCGCCCTCCAGCGAGCGTAAAGCGCTCTGTGAATGGCAAGGCCCGACTGACAAAGGGGAGGGGGGAGGAGGGAAGGGGGGGTAATAAACACTCGAGTCCCTACCGATTCCTCCTCCTTCTCCATCCCGGTGGGCATCTGGGGCACGGCCCGGTTGATGGAGACGCAGTCGTTGAGATCAGGCATGTCCTTGCCGCGGTAGATGGGCAGCGGTTTGGCGGCGTCCAGCGCCCGCGCTCGGAAGGAGAGTTTACTCATTGTCTCCCCGCCTTACAGGAACAGCCCGGGCGGCGGCGGCGGGGCGGGCGGGGAGGGGGGGAGGACTCCCGCCGCCTCCTCCACCTCCTTCCTCAGTGCAGCGCGGCCGGCCCGCTCCTCCTCCTCCTCCTCACTGCCCCCGGCCACAGCATGGGCGCCCACCCCGCCCGAAAACAGCCCCCCGCCGCCCGCGGCCGCTTCCACACACTAGATCCGCCGCTCGCCCGCCCGATCCGCTCCCTGCGCCATGGCCAACATGGCGGACATTACCACAGCGGCGGCGAGCGATCCCGGCAGCCCGCGCGAGAGCGCGCCCCCGCCACGGGGACGCGCCTCGCCCTCTCCCTCCCTCCCTTCTTCCTCTCCCTTCCCCTCCCTCGCCTGCCCACCCACTCTCTCCGCTGAGCTGCCGGCCGGCGGGAGCGTGCTCGGCCTCGCCACTCTTGGGGAAGACGGGGTGGCGGGTGGCGCCCCTCCGCTTGCCCGCCGGGTCTCTCGCGGTGTGACAGGTGCCAGGTGCGCAAGTTCCCCGCGTCCCAGAACGTGTGCCTGTGCCTTCGCGCCCGGGTCACTCCGCTCGATGGGTGACACAGAGGAAGGCGCCGGGCAAGAGACGGCAGCGCTGAGCCGCTCCTGTGTACCTAAGTCTGTGGGCGGGAAAGGACACTATCCACCGGAGACCAACAGCCGTCCCCAAAGCGCTTATTTCCAGGGCTCCCTGAGCATCTCCAGTTCGCGCATCCTGGGGAGATGCGAAAGGTCCATTCCGTCTGTCCACTCAGGGGTGCAGCCGCGAAAACGTTCAGCAGTCCCAGCTCTCTTCCCCTAATTCTCTGTTAAGTACCTGTCTGAAAGAGCTTTCCAAAGTAAGGCATCCTTGCTCAGCCTCGCATTCACTGGGAAGATGCTCATGGACACAGGGTTAATGGTTTGAGACTGCCGCATGCAACAAGTGAACTTCAAATCTGTCACCCAAACTAGAGTTATTTAGTGGACCGTAGATATTTCTCTGATTTCAAAAATGTTAAGAGTTCTTAAATGTTCGATTTAAAAAGTTTAACCAAGACACCATGCATTTCCCAAGGGGCCGATGTGTGTAAAATACTGTGTGCTGTGAAGACACAAAGAAATCTGAGATAAAGTTCTTGTCCTTATGTAGCTTTCGTGTTGATAGAATGACAGGACGGTGGGAAACATGAATAACAGTGAGAGTTATAAATACTCGAAGAAAGGGGCAGCTGCAAAGATAAATGACAGCCCCCCCCCCAGGTATGAATACTTGAAGAAAACTAGATGAAACGAGGCAGTAGTACGTGATTAATTATGAAATGGCATCTAAAGACAATTGCTGTGAGATTTCAGATATAGGAAAACTAGTTTTAGCCTGAACTAGTTACAGGAAGCTCCAAAGAGGAGGTAAAATCAAGTTGGCTCGAATAAGTACCAACTATTGTTGATGTCCCCCTCTTTTTGCTGAGTTCTTGATTAGTCTTTAAGCATTACAGATTTCTCACAAAATCCCCACGAAGAATGTAACAATTTTACCATTTTCTAATAACTGATAGATGGTTTGCTGAAGTCCAACAGCGAAAACATGGATTCCTACAGTCATGTTTACATGACATCAAAACTGTATCTTTCTTCACTAGCACCTCTTTCTGTACTTCCTCTTCTTTCCCCTCCTTTTCCTCCTCTCCCTTTTCCCTTTCTCTCTCCACCTCCTCCTTTGAAGGCAGGATGGTGGATATGGAGTTCATGATATGGAGTTCAGAGTCTAAATAATCTAACCAGTTTGTCCCGCAAGAGTAGGAGCATTGTTTAGTGGACTTGAGTGTTTTACATCCAGTTATTGGAATCAATGGAAACGCTGTGACTCACTTCTTGTAAGCAGTACCTTCCTCAAGCTTATAGGCATGGCCTGCTCTGAGTGCTACCCTCTGGAGCAGCTCCAGTCCTCTGCAAAGAAGAACATGAAGTTCTTGGGAGGGGGTCATTGCTGGGTTCAAGTAGGAAGAGAGTGGAGTGGAAGCATTGGTTGAAAAAATGAGTCATCCAGGGCTTTCAGCTGAATGCCCAGCTCTTCTCAGGTTCAGAAATGTTAGCTTTCTTCCAGTCTCTGTATTTATTGTTACTTCTTTAGGAAAATAAATATTAAGTATCTATAGCATACCAACCATTATAGTGATACTTAAATGATCTCAATTAATTGAATTACACTTAATTCTTATAACTATATAACTCATAATATTTATTTATAAGCAGAATTATTATAATTTTAACAATAAAGAAGCCAGCCTCAGTCAAATAATTTGCCAAATGTCAACATAAATAACTCATAGAACTGGGTTCAAATCCAGGTATATCCTAGCTCCAAAATTCTTATATTCTCAACAATGCTACCCTCCTATCTAATACTTCAGTTCATTGATGATTCAACTTTCTAAAGTTGCGGATCCAACTTCCAACTAATGGCTGTTCAATGCATAACCCAGAGCCTAAAGATGCAATAGCCCCAAGAAATGACATTTGTTCCATTAATCAGTATATCCCCAGTTCCTTGCTTCATGTATAGCAGACATCTATTATCTGTTTGTAGACTGTTACTCCATGAAGAAATTTAATGATACCAACCCCAGCCCACTCCAGCTTGGAATTCATACATATATCCTACTGGCCTGTCATCTGACCTAGCCATTGCTGCCAATATTTGCTTTCATTTAGCTTACTCTGTTCTCCATCTTTCTGAATTTGGCCATAGGAATTTTTGAATCAAAGCAACTCAAACTTTTTTGAAACCTGAAATTCAACTATAAGAGCAGCTTTTGCTATAGTGGTTATTTTGCTGTTATTCTTTTACTTTGGCCATGCAACAGATTTCTTCCCCAAATCTCCATTTTCTTCTTGTCCTGAAGGCAGTAATTATAGAGCTGGGAATAAAACAGTTTGAGGCAAATAACACAATACATTTTTCAATGAAGACACATTCTTTGTTTTTTTGGCTTCCAATTCAGTGCCCAAACCAGACTGCCCCTGTTTCACAATTGGAAGTAGTGTTTATTTGTATGTAAATACAATTTTTCACAAAGTTTATTTCTAATCAATTTATAGTATACCCAGTTAATGCTAAAGTATACCTAGTATACCTAGTTAATGCTAAAGACAGAAAATTACCTTTCAACCTTTGAAGTAGATCCTCTTATAAAATGTCTTTATCATACCTATTTCAAAGGGTTATGCAGCCTAAGAGCCTATTTTAATTTCTACACACAATGCACTGAGTACAATCATTCTAAAATCAATTCACTTCAAATATGCTCTAGATTATTTCCAAGTGACATGCATGTGGCCCAGGAAATTTAATGTGTAAAACCCAACAATTAGAACCAGTTCTAAAGTCATATTGAAAAATAAATCCCCTGTATAAATATAGTCTGAATTAGAACAAATAATAAAGAACTGTAAAAATTGAGATTATATTCCAATTTTCATTTCCCACTGCTAAAATCAGGACAGGCAGCTTCCAAATAATGGACAAATTACTTTTTGAAAGGAACCTTAAAAATAGTAAACAGTTACTATTCAACTATTTCAGAGTTTTGTAAATGGCAAGTTCTTTCTAATTGGCTCCCTATTTCAGCAAACCCAATTGAAAGTTAATTAGGTTGGTATGTGAACTGCATCTCTACCCCTCCCCCTTGCATTCCCAGGAATGAGCCTAGAACCAATAAAGCTTCGTTGTTTTCCATATGTAATCTGAATGTGGGATCTGCATTTATTGCAATCGACTGGAATTAGTCCTATGGTTCCAGCACCCTTTATGGAGGCAGCTTGAATCTTTGAGATGATGGAGGCTATACTGAGAGGTGATATGCCAAACACCTACTTCCACCTTTTTATTCGCCACAGCAGAAATACCACATGATAAATAAAAACTTTGTAGTTGCGGCTCAGTCTCTTAGCAGAATCTCTTCTCTCAGACCTGGTTGGAATCACAGGGTGCCACCTTGTGTATAAACTGACGATTTACTTCCTAGTTCCAGAAAGAATCCAAATAGTTTCAAAAATAATCAGCCTGAAAGCTCTGTATTTTATTAACCCAGGGAAAATAAGGCAGATGTAATTGAAGGAAACAGATTTCAAAACACACAGCTCCAGAGAGTCCATGACACTTGGTTTTGAATCCCACCCATAGCCTGTCATTCCTCATCCCACCCCTGACCGGAAAACACACCCGATGCCCCACACATGGAATAGATTGACACTGCACATTCTGGCTTTTGAATGGAGATACCCGAAATAAGTAAAACTCTTGTGATGGAGCTAATTAATCTGACTTGGACAATTATCTGTGTCCAACAGCAATTGAGCTCGTAGATTTAATTTTAGGACTTTGGATTTGCGAGAGGCACTTGTTTCTATCAAGATGACAAATATGATCCTATTTATTTGAATAAAGTACATGATAGTGATGTTTGAAAAAAAAAAGAATTTGAAACTGGGAAACACAATTGTTGGAACAAGTCCATGGGAGGTAAAATAGAATCCTTTTCAATGCACCTATCTTTTTTTTTTATTTATATATGACAGCGGAATGCATTACAATTCTTATTACACATATAGAGCACAGTTTTTCATATTTCCGGTTGTATACAAAGTAGATTCACACCAGTTCGTGTCTTCATATCTGTACTTTGGATAATAATGATCATCACATTCCACCATCATTAATAACCCCTCCCTTCCCCTCCAACCCCTTTGCCCTATCTAGAGTTCACCTATTCCTCCCATGCTCCCTCTCCCTTTCCCATTATGAATCAGCCTCCTTATATCAAAGAAAACATTCGGCTCAATGCACCTATCTTGCCCTTGAGAAATTCCACATTTGTAGGAAACTAACTCTACATTCAGCACAGCTGCCATTCAACCGAAGCCACTGTCCCATTCATGGAACTATCTGGAACTTTCATATTATTTTTCATAGGGAGATGGGTTGTAGATCCTGGGGCTTTTGGGGGTCTACAGCTGCATACCTGCTATTCAACTCAGCTTTCTTCACTGACATCCTCCATGACTCATCCTCCCCCCCCCCCCCCCCCCGTGTCTTTGGAAGGTAACTGGGAAGGCTGTTTCTCTCTGCTTGAAGGTGGTCTAGTCTCCCATCGTTGCTGGCACTTTTCAGACAACAAACAGGCTCAGAGAACTAAGCTTGCTGGGGTTCAAAGTGTTATCTGAGAGGAGTCCATTGCTAGGAAACCTAGGTTGCTATTCCAATGTGGCTCCCCTCACATATTGTTTTTGTCTCTCCCATCAACAAAGGACTAATGTTTATAAGCACGGATTTGTGAATGGAGTATGCAGCTGGAATTCTGAATTAAAATGGCGAATTGATTTATCTTTGTTGTCCCCTGAACATATTAGCCTGTTTCCTATAATAATAGGTATTGGGAGCTCTCTAAATTCCAGAATGGCTCATTAGAAGGCAGAAAGGAAACCAGCTTTGTTTCTCCTCATAGGAAGACAGGTTCACTGTGTTTCATCAGTTATTAATGGTAAATTTGGCAGGACAAGAAATAGAAACCATTTAAATAAAACACACTAATTACTTAAATATTATTGGTTCATCCAAACCCCTCATCTTGTTTCAGAAAGAATTTCAGGTGGCTTTTGAGAGTAGCTAAAATACACTGAGATAGAATATGGGCTCTAAATTTCCTGGTAACTTGAAATTAGAAAACCTCGTCAGCTTCACAGTTCACAATGTCCATTCCATACTATGACAGCTATTCCTTGTCCTCATTGGAATGTCCAAGAGTCTTCATAAATAGAACAACTAGGTAGTATAATATTTATCTCAGCAGTGTTCTTACAAATAGACACAAAAGAGATATACTTGGGGCTGTTTCTTGTAGTGACCCTCCATGTAAGCTGACAGCATCATATACATGCAGCTCCAACAATCCTACAGAAGTTTTTGCATCCCACCAAATACAAATCCTGAGAGTGTTAATAGATACCATGGGTTCCAGGAAATCCTCCTTGAATAGTGTTTTTCTCTACTGTAGTCTCATGATAAACTAGGCTGAGAGAGCTCAAAATTGTGCTCTATACAGTTGCCTGAAGCAGAATCATATGGCTCAAATGACCATAAGCCTTAAATGACCATGTTGTAAAGGATAAGGTTAATGTTTTTTGTTTTTGTTTGTTTGTTCATTTTTCTGGAATGAAAGGAGCTTTACCAGGACTAATGACTGACTAGAAAGCTATGCCTTCTCCCTTGAAGTGAGCTAAGGGTGTGTCACTGGCAGAGCCAAGAGCTAATTTGACCTTTACATAAAGGAAATGTGCATTGCTCTCTCAGGTTAGATGGCATTGGGGCGGGGGAAGGTGGAGAGTTTGTGCATACTGCATCAACATGAAGGTCATTCTCTACCAAGTGGCAATAGCTATTGTCTGCCAGCTTTATTTTTAGTTGGACTCTTCTTCCAGTGTTTATGTTGTGCCTTTACTTAGAAAGCCCCATCTCTAACTGTCCCTTGCTATGAGCAGCTTTTGTAGCCTAGCAGGCTGTGCCACAGCTGATCCAAAGGAAACTGTTTCAGAGAATCCACTCCTCCAACCCCAAGTAATGGGGGAATTGAACCCAAATTTTAAATGCTCTAAAACCAAGCTACATTCACTGTCCTATTTATTTAGAGACAAGGTCTAGTTAAGTTACTCAGTGTGGTCTTAAAATTGCCATTCTCCTGCCTCAGCCTCTAGAGTTGCTGAGATTGCAGGTGTGTACCATTGTGCCTGGCACAGTATAAACACGGTTAAAGGAAGACATCAGTTCCTCCTACTCAGAGCCATAGATGGGGCGCTTACATACCCAGTCCCCATCTTCCACACTTCCCCTCTCTTGACAGTTCTCCCAGTACTGGGCATTCTCCCCTAGGGCTGGTACATAGCCCTGTGCCTACAGATGACTCAGATCTACTATTTTCAGATAACTTAAGGAAATCTGCACAAAGAAACTCTAAAAGTGAATGTCAGTTGAAGAACCAATTTTTACCACCATATTGATGTCTTCCACTCAGTTTGGAGGCAGCAATAGCTTGGTCTGGAGCTTTTTGCTTGAAGGTTCTATTGACATTGTGGTCTTTCTCCTAGTACTTCATGAGTACTAATGGCCTAAGTAATATATTCATATTTTATATAGTAACATATGAAATAGATCCAGGTTTCAGTATGAACCTGAGTTTGCACTCACTCAGGGATGTCAAAACAAACTACTTTTGAAAACTATTTTAGGCATAGAGATAAATTTGGAATATTTTACCAAAATATTAGTGAGAGAAATGAGATTGCATGAAAGGATAATGGTAAGGAAAAATCCTTATTTTTCACTTCATAAACCTCTCTCTATTGACATAATAGTAATTCTTCTTCTTTGTCTTCATTATCATCATCCTAGGTAGATGGTTTCAAAAGCTCATTTAAAAAATCAAAATCTGAGCCTGGAACAGTAGTACACACCTGTAATCCCAGCTCCTTGGAAGGCTAAGGCAGGAAGATCTAAGTTAAAGTCCAGCCTGAACAATTTATCGAGATCCTGTCTCAAAATTTTAAAATAAAAAGGTGTAGGGATGTTGTTCTGCAGTAAAGCACTTCTATGTTCAATCCCCAATACTAAAAGAAAAAAGGAAGAAGGATTAAATCCTGGTAATGAACCTTGGGCTTGGAAAAAGACAAAGCTGGTCCTGGGTATTCTGTGACCCTTGTTATATTGTTTAACTTCTGCAACTTTGTATAATGTATCTAATGTGCCCATGTAAGAAGTAAATGAAATAACACTATACAAATTGGCTAACATAATACATGGCAAATAGTAAAAGCCCAATAAACATCAAGACTACTGTTTCGTTTCCCTTCCTTCTGCTTTTTTATTTACATGGTAAGGTGATTAAAATTACATAAAATTAGAACTGTAGCATATATACAATAAAAACTTAAGTTTGAGTCTCATCAATTACCCAATCATGGAGCGAAAGAAACAATTATTCAAATCATCTTGACCATAGGACCTGGCCAAAGAGATAGCATTAGATCTTTCTGAATGAGAAGATTATATCTTTATTAGTGACCGATTTATGTGTAAATGGAACCAGACTGTCTAAAAGCCAGATTCGTTTCCCATTTTCCGAAAGTTTTCTTCAAGAACTATGATGAGGTGAATCACCAGGCCTTGATAAATTTCAAATTTTCAATTTTGTGACTATTTCAATAAAATTAACACAGGTGCATTAAAATAGGTTGGAAATCAATCTAGATCTTATGTATCATTTGTATATATTTATACATACATATTTTAAATGTTCTAATCTTTTACCCACTGCTTTTCTTAAAAGAATAGACCTTTGAAAACATAATAATTAAAGTTATTATAAGTTGTACATTTATTGCTCAGTTTAAATTTGTATAAGTGTACCACATCTGGACAAAATGGGTTCAGACAGGATTTGAGGGAAGAATCCTGACTTTCCTTCCCTTTTTCCTTCTATCCTCCTCCCTTCTTCCCTATTTTTCTTTCCTCCTGCTATTATACTCTTATTTTAGGAAATTATAAAGCTTATTTTAATAATTCAAGCTGCTGTCAAAATAGCAAAATGGCAGTTCCTATCCAAGATCAGAAAGGAGTAGGTTACTAACCCATGAATAACCCCATCATAAGGCAGCTGACTGTATCTGGGTTTCTGTTTGCCAGAGAAATAGGTCATCATGTTCAAAAGTGATATCATAAAATCACATTAGCAAGAATTATAATATAACATCTGTAACATACAGGAAGAACTTCTGAAAGAATTTACAAATGAAAATGTTTGAAGTTTTTTTAGCAAATTTGTTAGACCATATTCAACCTAATATGTTCCCTTCTATACATCTACCTTGGTTCTATAACGAACAGAATTGCCCTCAGAGACAAGCCTGGTTACTAAAAAAAAAAAAAAAAAAACATTTGAGTGGACTTTTTTAGTTCGGTTTTTATTTTGTTTTCCCATCATAAAGGGAGGGTATAATGACACTGGTTTGCTTACCTGGTTTGTAAACTTTAGACCTTTCCAGAAGAAGTTTCCAGAATGTAATAAGCTTACCCAAATCTCCACTTTGAGAGGTCACACTGCTGGGAATGTGAATGTTTGTGTGCTTATTGAACCAGGCTTATTACTTATTGACCTTCTCTCTCTTTATTAAGTATTGACATAATTTAACTACAAGGACATATTAGAACATAAGGCTGGTAGTCTTGGTTTTATCAACATTTCCTGGCTCCTTTAAAAGTAAGAAAATTCTTTCAATAGTTTAGCTAAAAGAGAACAATAAAGCTGGAGCAGGGATGGACACCTGTAATAACAGTGACTCAGGAGACTGAGGCAGTAGGATGGCAAATTTGAGGTCAACCTGGGCAAGTTAACAAGACCCTGTCTCAAAATAAAAAATAAGCCAATCCCCCCAAACCAAAGGCTGAATGTTCTCTCTGATATGCAGATACTAATGCATAATAAGGGGGACAAGAGAGGGAAGAATAGAAGTTCATTGGATTAGTCAAAGGAAAATGAAGGGAAGGGAGGGAGGATGGGAATAGGAAAGACAGTAGAATGAATCAGTCGTAACTTTCCTGTGTTCATATATGAAGACACAAGCAGTATAACTCCACATTATGTACAACTTCAAGAATGGGAAGTTATATTCCATGTATGTATAATATGTCAAAATACACTCTACTGTCATGTATATCAAAAAAGAACAAATAAAAAAAATAAGAAAGGATAAAAAAGGGTGCTGGGGATATAGTCAAGCATACTTTGAGTTCAATCACCCATACTGGAAATACTAATACTAATACTAATAATAATAACAAATATCCTGCTTGGTGCTATGTTCTCTGACATTTATTCTTTACTATTTTTATGAATTTATGAATAGCTCTGAAGGCATTCCATATGAATAAGCTTTAAATCAAGTTTGATTTTATTCATTAATTTGAATATAGCCTTTTAAGTTTGTACAGATTTCATTACTTTTAGAGCCACCTTATCCTAACTACAAGTAATTTGCCATTACATAAAATAGAAGAGAGGGAATTGCCAAAAAAAAAAATACTTAGAATTGAGAATGTCAACTTTCTTTCTATCGCTACACCAAAGATTTGTTTCCCATACTAGAAGCTGATGTTTGCTCTCAATAGTACAACTAATAGACCAGAACAAGTACAATTATTGGCTTCTTTTCTGCCCTGTGGCCTAATCTATAGCAATAAATTCCCAGGGTGGCCACACAATTACACACAATGTGATCACTATCCCAGCAGGCCCAGCTAGGTATGGGTACACAACATGGTCACTTACCCAGTAAATACTGCTCAATATGGTTAGACAACATGATCACTACACAGCAGGCCTTTTCAATATGGATTCCTATCATAGCCGTGGCTAATACACCAGGCGACTTGCATGCATCCAGCTGCAACAATCATCCCTACAGAAACAGCTTGATGGGGACATATCGCATACTACCTAATTCCACATGTGCACTCAGGCGTCAACACCCTGCAGAAGATCCTTTAGCCCAGCAGTTTCTGCCATAGGGAAATTTGACCACAGGCACAGTGGCAACCCTTAGATTTGGCCCTGCAGACAAGATGTGATAGGATCTCCCAACATGGCAGGCAATATGCCAACCTTAACCCAATACCAATTAAAGAAAAGGAAGGAAAAAAGAGAGAAAGGAAGGAAGAAAGAAAAAAGGGAAGGAAGAAAAGTAGGCAAGCTAATGATGAAAAAAAGACCCATAATTTACAAAACATTCCGACAATTGCATCTGAAGGAAAAGACAAGCAACACAGTCATATGTGGAGTGCGGGTTTTCCTGCATCCACAGCATCAATGCCTGTGGCAGAAGAAAACCCATTTGACATCATCCTGCTACTCTCATTAGAGCAGATCCTTTTGATGAAAGGTGCTATGTCTCAGAGCTGCTTTGATGTGTGTGAAAATACGCCAACTTCTTCCTGTAAAGTAACGATATCTATCGTTCTGCAGAATAAAAAAGAAAAGCCTTTTAGGCAAATAAATGGAATAATTCTTTTTTTTTTTGCCAGCTTTAAAGAAGCAAATGGATTTTCCAATTTGAAATCAAAATAACAAAATTTTAAATCAAATTAACAAAAAGGGGAGTAATTATTTTATCAAAAAGCTTTCCATTTACTTTTAAATGATGCTACTTCCATAGATGCCAATTTGGTTGATCTGGAATGTGGCCCAGAAATACACATTTAACAATTATGCCAGGTGATTCTGCATCAGAATAATTTACACAGCTTCATCCCACCAGTTCCTCTTTTCTTCCTCATCTTTTCTTGTCTCCAATTTTATCTTCCTCTTGCTTTCCCTATGTCCCTTGTCTCTCTTCTCCCTCCCCCACTTTGGCTTCCTTCCGTTCCCTTATTTTTATTTTTTTTTCCCTCTAGGCAAAGGCAAGAAGATGTAGGGGGAAGGGTGGTGTCAGGGATGGGAAGGTTGATTGGAGAGACATGAGGAAAAGAAAAGAAAGAAAATCCTGCCAATTTCATAAGCTTCAAGCTGTGCTCCCAAACAGTGCAAGGTCTCACTGTATTCCCTGTGCCCCTTTTATTGGAGCACATAGATCTTGCCACCTAATTTTCTACAGTCATGGTTAATATAGGGAGGTCACCAGAGCCAAGAGAAGATGGGCAGAGATCTTGGATTGAGCCTGAAATTGTCCACATTTAGTTCTTCAAACAAAAAAATGCTGCATTGAAAATACTTATAGCAAACCTGGGGTTGGAGTCACTGTCGTATTAATTTCTCACCACTGCTTTTCGTAAATGCTGAGGCTCCATTATTTGCTGCCATTTCTTCCCTCTGCCTTCCACTCTGATCTCTATCAATTTACTGACCACTTGCTTTTGTTTATTTCTGCTGTGGATGGCTCTTTTAAACCCGGTGAAGCAATATAGTTTGAAGAACCTTGATGTAAGAGTCAGGAGACCTGTATCTACACCTGGTCCTAGCATTAGCTAACCTTGGTCTTGAGCAGATGGTTGTAAGTTCTCTGGTCTCATTGTCTATTTTCTGCGATGCTCATTTTGGTATAAATTTTGTACTGAATAAATAGACATATTACTCTTCTATAATGCTTTATAATAAACAGAGTCAGGTATGAATTATAACAAAGTTTTAAGCACGCAGAATAAATTATTTTTGTCCTTAAAAAATAAAAATTGGAGTATCGTTTTGCAGGAAGCGGGACAGAACTGAGGAAGGAACCCAGGTATACTCTACCACTGAGCTACATTCCCAGCCCTTTTTATATTTTATTTTGAGACAGGGTCTCACTAATTTGCCCAGGCTGGCATCAAACTTGTGGTCCTCCTGCTTCGGCCTCCCAAGTCACTGGGATTACAGGTATGTACTACTGCACACAGGTAGGATTATCTTTTCCAGAGTCAGAATTAAACACCTGCCAAACTTCCTACTGTTTTTATTAGACTATAATCAAAGGTATTCAGAATGATAGAATATAAACTTAGAAAGGTTAACTTTTAAACTCTTGGTTCTTAAATTTTATTATCATCAAGAATATATCCTTAATTCTTATTCTTTATCTTTCTGTATGCTTGTTGGCCATTTGGAGAAATGTCTTTTCAAGTTTTTTGCCCATTTCCCCGTGTCTCTTGTGGAGCTAATTCCAATTTCCATGCCTCTCTGCACTACACACATTTTCTTTTTCCAGGCTTCAAGGCTAGGAAGCCATCATCAATGGGGATTTTTCTTTTCTACATTCTGAGATATGCCTTCTTGGTGAAACCCTGGGACATGCAGTTAAAGACTTTCCCAATCATGGCCATAGGGTCTTAGTTTTTAATCAAAGAAGATCTAAGTTAAAAGTTTAATCCCAAGTATAACACTGGTTTACCAGATATCTTGAACCAAGTTTGGTGCTCTATTTTTGGGTTGACTTCATATGACAAATCAGGCGACCTCTTCATAAAATTTAAACAGAAGTTAGTGGGCTGAGCATCTTTAAACTTTTTTCTACTCTCAGCCCTGGAATAGAGATATTTAGGAGGAAGAAGACTGTTGAAACATTTCATTTCCAAATACCATGTCTCTGGGAATTTTACCTTTCTTACTTTATTCATTCATTTACACATTTACTCATGTATTCAGTATGACCTAGCATGCTTCCTACTTTCCATGAAGTGCTATGAGAATGTGAAGATGAGAATAGATCGGTACATAGTGCCTGCTGTCCCATAGACAAGACAACTGCACCCAGAAGTAACTATGGCAGAACACAGAAGGTCACAGGTACCTCAAGAGAAACTCTCTCTCTCTCTCTCTCTCTCTCTCTCTCTCTCTCTCTCTCTCTCTCTCTCACACACACACACACACACACTATGGGAGAGAAACTATGGAGAGATTACTTTTGGCTGATGGGCTTGGGAGGGTATCAGAGAAAACTTTAGAGAGGAAATACAATCTGAACCTTGAAATGTGAGATGTAAACAGGTGGAAATGGGACAGAAAGCTTATTCTTGGCAGAAAGAAATGTGTGTGCAAGAGTGGAAGATAAGATTCATTCTAGAACCAGAACCCTGAAGGATGGAGCATGGCAAGGGCAAACATTTAAGAAACAAGTCAAAAATTCTGCCAATCCTGGTTCTGCCTGTTAATGGCTGTTTGGTCAATGGACTCAGTTTCTCTGATTCTTTGTTTTTGTTTTTGCAGATAGTAAAATAACTACTTGCCAACCCCACAGGGTTATTGTGAGTACAAAATATAGTAAAGTGTGTGAAAGTGCTATACAAACCACAAAAAGCTATATATGTTACTATAGTTTGAATGTCTTCCAAAATACATGTGTTGAAACTTAATTGCAAGTGCAATGGCAATTAGGCTCCTTGTGGATGTGGCCTCATCCTTCCTGTGGTCCACCCCCTTGCTGCTCTGTATTGCAGCAGTGTTTCTCCATGTTCAGACACTCTTGCAGGACTCCTCTGGTCTCCTAAGTACATTCTTCTGCCCAGTCTTACCTTCCTAACCACCAGTATCCACAGTGGTCATTCTGCAAATGCCATGATTTTATTATCTTTTAATGCTGAGTAAAATTCCATTGTGTATATATACCACAGTTTCTTTATCCATTCATCTATTGAAGGGCATCTAGGTTGCTTCCACAGCTTAGCTATTGTGAAAAGAGCTACTATAAACATTGATGTGGCTGCGTTACTATAGTATGCTGATTTTAAGTCCTTTGGGTATAGACCAAGGAGTGAGTGATATAGATGGGTCATTCAAAGTTTTATGAGGAATCTCCATACTGCTTTCCAGAGTGGTTGTACCAATTTTCAGTCCCACCAGCAAAGTATGAGTGCGTCTTCTTCCCCACATCCTTGCCAACACTTATTGTTGTCTGTATTCTTGATAGCTGCAATTCTGACTGGTGTGAGATGAAATCTTAGAGTAGTTTTTATTTGCATTTCTCTAATTACTAGAGATGTTGAACATTTTTTCAGATATTTGTTGATCGATTATATATCTTCTTCTGAGAATTGTCTTTTCAGCTCCTTAGCCCATTTATTGATTGGGTTGTTTGCTTTTTTGATGTTAAGTTTTTTGAGTTCTTTATATATCCTGGAGATTAGTGCTCTATCTGATGTGCATGTAGTGAAAATTTGCTCCCATTCTGTAGGCTCTCTATTCACCTCACTGATTGTTTCTTTTGCTGAGAAGAAGCTTTTTAATTTGAATCTATCCCATTTATTAATTTTTGATTTTATTTCTTGTGCTTTAGGAGTCTTGTTAAGGAAGTTGGAGCGTAATCTGACATGATATAGATTTGGGCCTACTTTTTCCTCTATTAGGTGGCAGGGTCTCTGGTCTAATTCTAGGTCACTTGATCCACTTTGAGTTGAGTTTTGTGCATGGTGAGAGATCGGGGTTTGGTTTCATTTTGCTGCATATGGATTTCCAGTTCTCCCAGCACTATTTGTTGAAAAGGTTCTCTTTTCTCCAATGTATGTTTTGGGCACCTTTGTCTAGTATGACATAACTGTATTTATGTGGGTTTGTCTCTGTGAGAACAGTGATTCTGGACACACAGATCTGTGACTCTCCTTTGCTTCCTTTAGAGAGCATACAGACCTCCATGTCCCTACCCTCTGCCACTCCTCTTCCTCCCTCACACTCCAAGCCCCAGTGTCTACATCCTTTATGTCATACCATGTAGCCACTGCCCTCTAAGCAAGCCATGCTCTTTCCCAATTTCCTTCTCTTTGCACATGGTATTTCCTTGGACTTCTGCTCAGGGTCCTCTTAGTCCACCAATGAGTCACATCTATTGGCCCCTTTTCCATGCAGGTCATGGAAAATGGGGACGCCCTCCCATTCTGCCCTTCAGGCATCCTTGATTTAGGCCTACTCAGTGCATCACCCAATTCACTTGTTGGGGGCATTATTCATATTTTTTTATCATCATTTGCTCATCTGTCTCTCCATTAGATCCAGAGTCTTATTTTTCCCAAGTCCTGGCAACCAATAAGTACTTGTTGAGCCTAATAAGTAGTGAAGCAGTGATGTACCCACATGCCTTGACTTCAGAAAGTACTCCATAAACTTTAGTTCCCTTTCACTCTTTTCTCCTATCTCCAAATACCATGTCCATTTGCTTTTTTATATTTCTGCTGTGGATGGCTCTATAGTTTCCCGAAACCATAATTTCCATTTTAGCTCAACCCAGATCACCATTTGAGGACCACAACTCCAAATGTCCACTTTCAGGGAGTCACATTGCCAAATGAAATAAAGAAGGCATTTTCTATTTTCAAGCAATGTTAGGTTGAAAGAAAAATCCCCACATCCATCAACTATATATCACTGTCTTATTTGACTCAAGCTTCCGATTGCATGTATGTTTTGGAGAGAAATGTTTCTGTCATATTTATTCCTACCCCAGCCTTGTAAAACAAAATTTTACCTAACAGAAGTAATGACAGAAAAGAAAAACAGAGGTGATATTTCAACCAATTTAAACCCAAACTTTAGTTTAATATGGATGCTGTCTCTGTGCCAGGCTAGGTGTTAGGCTGGATCTGTGCATCTGTTGTTCTCTGTGGTTGGAACCACAAGTTCAAGTCTCAACCCTGGTACCATTGATATGTGGAGCCAGATAGTTCTTTTGGGGAGAGGCCTTTCTAGTGCACGTTAGGATGTTTAACAGCATCCCTTGCCTCTACCCACTAGATGCCAGCAGCATCCATAAGTTGTACCAATGAAGAATGTCTCCAGACACTGCCAAATGTCCTGGAGGGGCAAAATCACCCATGGTTGAGAGTAACTGATCCAACTGATTCCTGCACATTCTTCAGATTTTAGCTAATATGTCACCACCTCCTGGAAGCCTTCCTTGGCCTCTCAGAGTAGATCAGATGGTCCATCATATGTTATAATACCATTTCTTATTAATAATATGCATCATACTTTGCAATTTTACATTTATTAACATGTACATTAGAGTTCTCTAGAGAGATAGAATCAATAAGATATTGATAGAGATAGGTGGGAATGGATTTATTAGGAGAATTATCTCATGAAATTATGGAGTCTGAGAAGTCCAATAACAAGCTGTCTAAAAACTGGAGATCCTGGGATGCAGGGACTGTGGCTCAGTTCAAGACTGAATGACTGAAAGCCAGGGAATCTCATGGTGTAAGTCTCAGTCTGAGGCCAAAGACTTGAGAATCCTGGGGGCTGCTGAGGGAGTCTCATGGACAGGGAGGGTAGAGATGTCCAAGGGCAGGAGGATAATTGAGTGTCCCAGCTCCAGGAGAGAGAAGAAAATCTCTCTCTCCTTTGTTGTTCTGTCTGGACCCCCAGGCAACTTGATGGTGGCTGCCTATATCAATGGCAGATCTTTTCCACTGAGTATGATGTCAATCTCCTTTGGAAGCATCCTCACAGACCACCCAGCAGTAATGTTTTACCAGTTTTCTAGGTGTTCCTTAACTCAGTCAAGTCGACCTCTAAAATTAACCATCCCAGCATGCTTATGGTTTCCTATATTACCTGAGATCCGTGGAAGTAGAAAGAGTTCTGTTTTCTTACTGTTGTATGCCTTGCCAGCTAGCACAGGCCGTAAATCATATTAAGTACCCTGTTTTTTTTTTTTGTTTGTTTTTTTTAAAAGTATATAATCTCTGCCCTCAAAAGCAAATTTTCTAAAAAATTCAGAAAAAACACAGGTATGATTCAGTGGCCAAAGGTTTCCAAGAAGCAATGTAATCTGAGAAAGAATGAGAGCTTTTAATAATCTTCTGAATAATTGGGAGACAGTAGACAACAGTCATGAAACCAATGTGGCAGAAAAGTCTGATGAGACACTCACCAATACTGACACCTAGCAAGAGCTGACACTCACCTAACACCCTAGACCACAAGAAGGACATTGCACCAGGCACATGCCATTAATTCCAGCATCCCAGGAGGCTGAAGCAAGAGGATCATAAGTCCAAAGCCAGCCTCAGCATCTTAGTGAGGCCCTAAACAACTCAGCAAGATCTGTCTCTAAATAAAATATAAAATATAAAAATGGCTAGGGATGTGGCTCAGTGGTTAAGTACCCCTGGTTTCAATCCCTGATATCCAAAAAAAAAAGGACTTTACAATCTGTACCATGTTTAGAAAGCAGCAGCCTCCACCTGTTTGAAAAGCAGCAGCAGCAAAATACCATAGGGAGGGACCCAAGGACAAGCTAGGGGAGCAGGTAGGGAATCTTCCTACCTTCTGATGCATTCAGCATCCATGACTAAATTCAAAACAACTCCTTCCTTCCTTCCTTCCTTCCTTCCTTCCTTCCTTCCTTCCTTCCTTCCTTCTTTTTAATGCCTGCTTAAGAGACCATTCTCCTTCATTGAGATGTAAGCAAGTAAGGTATCCTATTTTGTTTGGATATTGTTTGTTTATTTGAGAGGTGTTAGAGTCAGAGTCTAGGCAGGAGAAAGATGGACCTGATAAGAGATGGTTTACAGGGTGTATTAGGACACCACAAGATTAGGCCTGTATCTGGGGACTAGTAACAGAAAGGCACTCTTGTCACCTCTAGGCCTGAGGAGTAGAAATGCAATTGCTATCTGCAATGAGCTGTGGCCTTCAGAAGAAGGTTGCAGTGACCAGGTGGGGAGGGAGCACAGAAAATAAATCAATACTCAACTTCTTCACACCTCCCCACTTCTTACATTCACTGTTGTTCCTCACTGATAGCAATCAAGCACTGAAGCAGCCAAATTGCCTGCTGATTCAGCTCACAAAGGTGAGCCTCCTGGGACTAAGGGAAGGGAGGAGAAGGGTACAAACAGGATGGGAAGGGGCAGCAGAAAATATCGAGCACAGTGTATCATTGAGCATCATTTCCAGAGTGTGGACTTTTACCTTAGTTTAGACTTAACACCAACAATTTGTATAACAGCATTGATTTTGCAACAAAGTGTTTTACTAGAAGTTTTTTACTTTGATAGTAAACACAACACAGACAAATCCTGCAGAGACATGGTCATTTTCATAGTCCTTGTAGTGGCTCAGACTGAAACTTAAGGAAGTACAGGCTTCCAAGTTATCTGGTACACTCCTGAGCTGGCAAGAGATGGAAGGAGTAGAACTAAACTCTACCTCTGCTCTTCTCCTGCAGGGGGTGTGTTAGCATCTCTAGGCACTACTATGGACTTTCTCTTTCACTTTTGCTGCAAAGGATGAGAAGAGGGAGAAATGATAAAAGCCATTATGGCTTGAAATGCGAGCAAGAATTAGGGGAAGTGTTTTGGAGGAGGAAGGGGAAAAGAAGCACCCATTCTTGGAACGAGAAGGACCTTGGGCGATGTCAAGATGTTTGCCCGTGTGTCCATGCAATAGTATACCTCTTGCTTTTGGAACTTTCTGAAATACCTAAAGAAAGATTTAAATTGCTTCCTAATTGCTCTCTGAGACCAGGCCCTGGCTTTTGCCCGTCCCATCTTTTGAGTCCTGGTCTGGGCTTGTGGCCAGTGCTCCCATCTGTCCTACTCACTGCTTGGCACTCTCTTCTGTTCATCACCTCAGCCTCCACCTGGGTGTGCATTTAATGATCCCCTTCTGCAAAAAGTCTAGTTCTAAAACTCATGTGAATCCTAAGTTTTAATAACTGCTTTTCTCAACAACTTATTTCATCAATCCTCTTTGGAATTCTGGAACTCTTGGCTCTATCAATATATGATTCCTACATTATAACCAGGACAGCTGAGGTTTGATGCTATACTATCTTCAAGATTACTTAGGACGTTTCAGCCTGGCCAAGGCCAACTACCTCAACTATGTTCCTGCAAACTGGTATTATATTGCCGATTATTTGTTTTTATTTATTCCTATGAGCGCCAGCACTGGACACAAGTTAACTGACATAATCCATAGGAAATCCCTATCTATAAAGAAATACCCCCTTTCGTATTTTATAGAGGACAATACCAAGACAAGAAATGTTGAGTGACTGCCATAGGGTTAAGCAGCCTGCTGGTGGTAAATCAGAAGTTAGACTTCTGAGCCAGTGTGCTCAACCACAAGGAAATATGTGCCCAGAATGTTCCAAACCCTGCAGAGGGAATGATCCAACACCTTCACATAAGCTGTGCGCTGATCTGGGAAACCCTCCCTCATTCTGTACATGGTGGTTCCTTCTTACCCTTCAAGTCCAGTTTCGATGTTTCCTCCTCAGAGAGGCCTCCCTGTTCACCCATCTAAGGACCATCTCCTCTTCTCATTCTTCTCCTCTGTTGCATTTATCCCCATAACGTTCCTTAATGGGCTTGCTTGTCTAACGTCTTGCCTTGCTCTGTGAAGAGCTGGGATTGGGTCTGTTTTGCTCAGCACACATCCCCACACTCAGCTCAGCACGGAACTCAGGCAATACCTTTTGAATGAGGAAAGAAACGAATAGACTCCCTTCTGGCATCCTCATCTCAGAACCCTCCAACTTTCCGTACACTACTTCAATTGTTGAGTCTATGGAAAATGCTCTTTACTGCTAAGAAAGCAACCCTACTTCCTTTAAAGAAAGATTTTTTCAGAGACAGAATAAAGTCTATTTAGATCAAGTTTGCTGTGAGTAGGTTTGTCACAAGTAGATAACCCAACTATGGTTCAAATGTCTCTCAATGGTAAGGTGGTAAGATCGTGGGCATGTTTTGTCCAGAAGCTGCAGAAGGGTTCTAGGGCTGCCTGATGGCAGCAGTCCTAAGCAATGATCAACCCACAGGGAACAACTCATTGGTTCCATAAATTCTAGCACCTCCATTTGAGATTAGCTTTATTGCTTTGTAATGTGCCTCCTTTAGTCTTGTGTCCTCAAACTTTTGGACTTTGAACCCCTTTAGATTCCTAAAAAGTATTGAGGAACCTCAAAGAATTTCCAAAATAAGTGTAATATCTATTGATATTTACCATATTGAAAGTTATAACTAAGAAATCAATTTAAAATAATCTCTTTTTAAATTATGTTTTTATTGTAGGTATATGGAATACACATACGCATATATATGTGTATATATACAAATGCATAGATAAATATTATAAACAGAGCATATATATGTATACACAGAGTCATATTGCATATACTTATAGTATTTGTATATACAGAAAAGTATTTTAGTAGCCTTTTCGTATGACTGGATATTCTTTGATACTACTATGTTAGTCAACTTTTCATTCCTGTGACTAAAATACCTGAGAAATACAACCTAAAGGAGGAAAGATTGATTTTGGCCCACAGTTTCAGAGATTCTAGGTCATGGTTGTCAGATTCCATTGCTTTGGGCCTGAGATGAGGCACAACACCATGCTGAAAGGGCATGGTGGAAGAAAGCTGCTCAGCTCACAGCAACCTGAAGGGAGGGAGAGAGAGGTGGGAGAGCAGGAAGGGGATGGGAACAAGATGTATCATTCTAGGGCACGCATGCCCCTAGTGACCTACTTTCTTCAACTAGGTTCCACCATCTGCAGTTTCTGCCACTACCCAATAATGCCATCAAATTATTAATTCATCAATGGATTAATCCATTGATCAGGTCAGAGTCCGCATTACTTCTCAAGAGGCCCACCTCTGAACATTGCTGTATTAAGTACCAAGCCTTCAATACATGAGCCTCCAGGGAACATTCCAGATCTAAACCATAATGCAGTTCCTTAAAAGTTAGTTCAATCTGGAAATATAAAACCATATCAATGGAGTTTTTATATTCCATTACATTAAAATCCATTCCCCTATGTTGCACTTTGAGTGGTGTCTGGCATGATTTTATAATATCCTGTATTTGGTCACTTAGAAAATGTCATTCACTCAATTAAGCACATCTTCCAAAGGCTCATGCATTTAGTTGTACAATATAAAAAAAAATCATTAACATTACTGGTGTTTTTAGAAAAGTCTTTTAAGCATTGGGAAGCTATTAAGTTCATAGTGGCAGATACAACTTTCCCAAAATTAGTAATTATAGTAATTATTGTATGAAAGCTTGAATTTTTATCGCTGGCAACAAATATTGTCAGTTATTTTTCTTGATTGTAATAGAGCCCCTTTGTTCATTTTCAAGCAATGTCTACCAAAGAATCATAAACAAAGTGGTAGGTTAACTTGCAATTCACATAATCACACAAATCCTTTTCTTTGAGCTACCATGTCCTTTGGTACCCAGAAGTGCTTTGTGCATATTTCCTATTTTGTCAGAATAATAAGAACACCCATACCCAAGGGTCAATAAGTGACATTAATAATGTGTACTGCCCCAGAAGGAAATTCTTAACTGCAACTGGCTTTCCTTTTTCTTTTTTTGTGAATTCATGGCAGTAAAGAATCTAGACAATTGGACCTGGTGACAAGTGTCTGTAGTCTCAGCTACTTGGGAGGTTGAGACAGGACGATCTCTTGAGCTCAAGAGTTTGAGATCAGCCTGGGCAACATAGTGAGACCTGTCTCGTTAAAAAAAAAAAAAAATCCAATGGCTACTGTTTATCACTGCTGTATTGAGTCATTCTAAAAACAAAGCATGACAATTAAAGTAACTTTGACTTTTAAAATCCCCTAAAAGGGTTGTGTGGACGCCCAGGAGTCTAAGATCATTCTTTGAGAACTGCTGCTATTAAATCTTCCTAGGGTCTTCTGCAGAGTCACAGAACTCTCTTCTGGAGTCATGTGACCAGACAATGCACCTGTTAAGCAGTAGAAAACCAAGACTAGACAATGGTTCGAGATTGGTGAGAGAAAACAGAACAAGGGAGAACAGAGACGTGGTTATAGACAAGATGAATAACTTCTGTTACAGTGTTTTTGGAGAAAAACACATTACAATGGTACTGATTCTAAACTGTACCTTTCTTTGCCTATAGTATGCTTCAAGAACAATATACTTCTGGAATAATCTCAATGGCCATTGTCTTTCTGGTTTCCACAAATTCCTGTTTCTCAGTATACATAGAAATGTGAGTTTACTTTTGAGAGGGGAAGGCAACAGGAATTCAGGGAAGATATGTGGGACTTTGTAACCAGAATTTGCCTTTTGGCACAAATTTGGTTGCTTCCTACCAGTCTGACTTGAGCTCTTGCTTTCTACCAACTTTACTGCATCTTTTCTCTCTCTCCAGGATGCTTTTGGTAGTATTTCATGGTGATTAATAAATGCCCAATGATATGGGGAAAAAAACAACTTTATGATGAAAGTAATTATATTTCTGGGGAATGGACTTTATTTTGAAAATGAAGAACATACTCATTCCTTTAAAGATTATTACAGCCATAGAGTTGCTCTTTGAGTGGAGCAAAGGGATTGTGTCAAGTAGCAACAATTAGGTGAGTGCTTTGTTTAAGTGGCCTTGTGTAATGTTGACAGCATGTGTTTACTTGGCTGGCCCTAGAGAAGACCTTAAAGAAAGGACCATCAAGGTGAAATCTGAAGTGGCAGATTCTCCTTTCTCTAAAGGAGAACAGGCCATATTCATTGCAGATAGACTATTATCAGGTAAACCCAATTTTTTTTTTGTCAATTTTGGAATCATCTCTGACTCTAAAAGGTACAAGCAGAGTTTCCTGTACCCCCAGAACTAAGTTTACACCAAAACCTCACTCTAACACCAGGCCAGTGAGCCTGAAACACTGACCAGCAGGTCTTTCTATGAGACCACTGAGGTTGAGCACTGGGTTGGAAATAGTGACGAAATCCCAGAAATGGGTCAGCAGCTACCTCATGTCCCTGACATGGGACAACATGGACCATGCTGGTCACCTGGGCTGGTGAGTTGGAATCAATGCCTTACATTTTAAAATGTACTTGACCGTTATGGAGCATGTTCATATTTATACTACCATCATTGCACCTCTCTCTACCTCCTATTGAGGTAAGCAAAAGCAAGGCTGAGCCCCACAGTTTCACAGTTTGCAGAAATGCTGGGGGATATTTCTAAAATAAGGAAATATACAAGTTGAAAATCTGCTTGTACATTCGAGCCACAAGGCTCCTCCTTGGTATAAAGCTAAGGGTAGGAATGAATGCCAATACGAGTGCTTTTAGAACATTTTCCTTTTGATGCCATAAAAAAATAAGAAGGACCTAACCTTTCTTTCAATATGGGACATTCACAATGAGAACAGAAGGTATTCTGTTTTGGATGTTTCTGATGAGATCTTTACGTTTTTCTTTTTTCTTTTCTTCAAAACAAGAATAAAGGCTTTTGGTGACTTTCAGTTTGCCTTAGTCTTTATTACTCCAAGGGCATTAGGAGTCGACAGTGCACACAATTCTAGTAATAAGTATTTGTTTGGTACCTGGGTAAAATTCCCAGCATTTGAGGCTCTCTCAACTGGAGAGAGCCACAGGTCTCCTATTTGTACCCAGAGTCACAAAGACTAGTTGTAACCTATAATGAGCAATGAGATCAAACTACTTTGAGCCCAGGCTTCTCATTTGTAAAATGCGATGATAATACCTATTTCATAAGGTGTTTTAAGTGCTAGATTAAAGGCGTTATCAGACAGATAAAAGTGTACAACACAATTGCCTAGCTCATGGGTAGCACAGAGTCATTCAGGGTTGTGCTGGAGTTGATTACTGTGAGCTCACAAGAGTGGATTGCTACATTTTCAGGGATTTGGTTGACCAGTTGCTAAATTACTGATAGCCTGGAACCTACGATGGTGGGAAATACATACCCCAGATATCATCAGCCATAAATCAGGGCTCTTCCTCAGTGAGTAACTAAAGATTTACAAGTACACCACTAGAACTCATAATTAATATGTTTTTCTCTTGGCATTCAACTTGCTATTTGATATCTAAAAATATGATTAATTAAATGTTTGTGGATGACGGTACAAGTGTTTTGAAAATGTAAGGAATTTTCTTTGACAGGGGAAGAGCCTATGTTGGGAGAAAGCATCCATGAACAAGTTGTGGGATTGGATTCCAGGCATTAGCGAGCCTAGTGGTTATGGAAGTCGCTTTTGGCTGCTACCCAACAACCACAGTCCTTGTCCTTGCCCTTCTTTCCTCTCATAGAACAAGAGTCCTGATTTTAGAGAAGGTAAGACCTAAGTCTGATTTTCAGCCCCCTGGATAGATCACAATTGCTCTAGTCAGTCATGGGACTGTGATTTTCCTTTGTCAGTGACTGGGTTCGCAGTGGGTGTATGGCTGAGTTCCAGCTTCCATTCTCAGCTACAAACACAGATCTCTATAAGAAGAAAGCCCTTGTGTGTTTTTGTGTCCATCTACTCTGGTGTGGTGTTGTGACCATTTGGTAACCTACACACAGGAAAAAAGTCAGCTCTCTGTGATGTCTGAGCAGAAAAGTAGAGAGTGTCTATTCCATGATGACATCATTGAGTCATTGAATTCCGGACCTGCCTCTCTCCAATAAAAATGGCTGAAAGCACAATTCTAACTCCCTGTTATTTGCAGCTCAAAGCATTCCTGTTTAATAAAGGTCTTGCAAAATATTGCAAGTGTAACTGTCTTTTCAAAGTTCCCCAGATTATAATTTGTAGTTGATACCTACTTATAAAGTCCATCTTGTTTCTTATCTCAAAAGTACAGTGCTCAGCATGAGAGGGGATCATCTTCAGAAGACAAGGAAGGATTGGGGACCTCCTGGATCTGTGTGTATTTGTTCAGCTGTTATAACTGAGTCAAGCATGGATGGACATCACTTTGAAATCCTTAAAGAGATTCATTCATTGACATCTTGGAATTTTCTTCTTGGGACATTCCTCTGAGTATAATGTCATTAGGATCTTTGTAGGATTATTCTTAAGATTATTTTGTCCTGAGTGATTCTGAATACTTAACCAGAAAGGACATATGAGAAATTCACTCACAGTTGGCAAAAAAAAAAAAAAAAAAAGAAAGAAAGAAAGAAAGAGGATTTAAATGAGTGGTGACGATGTTCTAAAAGTGGTGCCTAATTCCCCTTTTCCTGAGGGAACCAATATTTGAAAAGAACATGTCACAATATGTGTGAAAAAAATAAAGTGGATGAGACTTTCCTAGCAGAGGGAAATGTAAACTAACATGTGGAGAACTGGCCAGGTGCTGGAACCTCTTGTGACCACCCCGCAAAGGGCTAAGGATCCTCGTAGCCTAGTAATGGAAGGCCAGCCACAACAGAGCAAGAGGAGGAGGCTTTGATGAAGCAGGCAATGGAGGTCTTCTTCTCTGACACAGGTCAGAGACTCTCTGCTGGTCCAGATGGCTTCCCTGGGTGCCCCCACCACCAAGGCTTTTCCAGAGTTGCTGCAGGAACGACTGGGCACAGGGGGCAGGAAATGGGATCCAGGAGGGTGTGAAAATAGTCCTATGTTCTTCATATCCCTGTGACCACAGCTCCTGGCTCATCTCTGTGTAGCCTGTAATCCATTTTGATGGTAACTTCTTCTCATACTCCAAAGGCTATAAGCTTCAGAGAGCTCAGCTGCTAGGCTAATGCCTGAGAGGGACAATGACGATAGTGAGAAGCCACATTCAGGGCCCTCAGCACTGGGAAATGGCAGAGAATGCTAGGAAGTCTGTGAATGGCTTCCGAGGCTGTTTAGAGCTTATAAAGTCCTCCTTTCTCCTTTTGCTGAAAACTCCCATGGAAGTGAAAGGAACCTCTGTCTAGTTTATTTCAAAAGGGGGTTTGTAAAAAAAAAATAGTGAACTTTGTCCAATTAGCTCCTTTCTGGCTAATTTTCAGAGCTAAATATCTCAACTGCTCCAAAACATTTCTTTTTCATATTACTCAAAGGGACTGGGAATAGGATCTGACATTCAGATGCATTTTCCATTTATACATTCTCTCTCCCTAGGGAGGTAGCTGATGCTTAAGCTGTTCCAGAAACTATTTCTAAGGAACCACCAATCACTGATATGTGTTCATCAGAAGAAAATCAGCTTCAGAGAGGAAAGGGGTTACTCATAGTGTTCTTATTTTTTGGGATCCATGAACTCCAATTCTGTTAGAGGTGTCGCAGATCCACAAATGAATCCCACTCCCCTGTTCACTTTCTAAGCAGAAAAGTTAGCAAGAAGGTGGGGGGGGGGCTACTCTAGAGTCACGACCTTCATGTGGGGCATTTGAGGGTATTTCTAGAAGTGATATGTAAAAGAATAAGTACAACTCCTCACTTCCCTCACATCCAGGAAGCATGAAAAAGCAAAACAAACAAACAAAAAGGGTGTGCGTGTGTGTTTAAGCTATAATTGTGCTACTATTACATCATTCAAAATAAGACTATAAATAATTTTAGTGATAGAGACACATCCAATTTATCTAAAAAAAATTCATGTTGGGAGCTCTGCTTCTCCTGCTCCTTCTGGTGATTTAAAAATTGTGGGCACACAGGAGAAGCTACATATTCTAGCCAGAAGAAGAATAGGAGTTGGAGTGACGTCAGGTGGCAGGTCGAAGGGGAAATCATCCCCTCGCCATGTGACCTGCCTTTCCTGTGACATTGAGCTACTCTTCATGCCCTGTGAACTTCATCTCATTATTTCTGCTTTCTTATATTTTTGCTTCTTCGCCTTACAGTTTCTGTTTCTCTTTAAGCTCTCTGGTCATGTGTGGAGAAAACTGCTCCTTGCAGTCTCTCTCAATGCACTATTTCAGCCTCAGAGCTTGCTTCTCCTGGCCTGGTTCGTTATTTCCTCATTCTAGTTTCTGAGAGTGGATCTGACAGCCCAGTTCATCTTTTCCTATAGCAGTCCCCCTATTCTGTGGCTTCACTTCCTATAGTTTCAGTTACTCGTGTAAGTCTGAAAATATTAAATAGAAAATTACAGAAATAAACAACGCACAGGTTTTAAATTACCAACTATTCTGGGTATCATGATGAAATCTCTTGCCATCCCGTTCTATCTTACCCAGGACATGAACTATCCTGTTGTTCCCAGGCTGTGCACACTACCTGCCCATTAGCACTTAATGTTCATTTTGGTTATCATATCAACTGTTGCAAGTTGGTAGGCATCATGGTTGACACATCTAATTTAAGTGTGCACATGCTCAGCTAAAATACCCTCTTCGTTAAACTAATCTCAAGGATTTCCTCATCCCATTTGTTTAATAAGGCTGAATTTCATGTGTGTGTGTGTGTGTGTGTGTGTGTGTGTGTATACATGTGTGTTTCATCCTTGAAACTTTTAGGGAAAAATAATACCATAGAACATGCATCCCAACTGGAATGCTGCCTCTCCCTTGAGTCTTTTTTGACCATTCACATTAAAGAAACCACTGAGTCACTTGGCCCCTCCCCAAATCTCCATCGTTTTATTTCCTCTATATTACCTGAAGTTATTTTATTTGTTTTATAATTTATTGTCTCTCTTCCCACTCCCACCAGATTATAAGCCCCTAGAAGGGAAGGACTTGTCTAATCTTATTCACCATCTTATTCCCCAATACCTTAGATAGTGACTGACGCACATAAATATTTGTTGAATGAATTAATAAATAAGTGGTGTTGGTGATGAATATAAATGAGAAGAAAGAGTCTTGTATCTATAGCTTTGGAGATATATAAATATATATCTCCCATGTATATACATATATACATATATATATGTAATTTTAACTAGTACCAGGTGATATGTATGTCAGTATCACCTGGTACTAGTTAAAATGCAGATTTGTTGCAAATACTCAATTGAGCATGGTTTCTGGGGTAAAGCCAAGGATTCATTATTGTAAACAATCACTCTGAGTTTTTCTGATATGTGTGGTCCACTGGCAACATTTTGATAAACACTGCTATAGGTGAACTTCTAAGATCTTCAATTAGAAATTCTCCACCAATCAATACAAGAACAAACATGAGATCACAGGGAGTCAGCATTTGGGAGATTAGTTCCATTTGTCACCAAGGCTATCATGACTTACGTCCCAACAATTAGTCAGTTGCCCCCAATTAAATCAGAAAGTAGTGATAAAAAAGGTATAAAATCCATCTTCAAGTCGAAACAAGATACATTTCTCAGAGCTTCTGAACTAGCAGTATTCAACAATAGACCTAATTTAAGGCTTTATGGTAGGATATAATTTCCTCCATCATTATTAAAGTCCTCATGTAATTTTTAAGTTATTTGCAAAATAATATAACTTACTAAAAAGTGAGAGAGAAAAAAGAAAGTCACTGTAGTAGATAATCTTCACAATGGCCTGGGATGAGGGTATTCTAACTACTCCCACTTAATGGGTTGAAAACCTGAGGCACAAAGAAGTTAGCTAACCTACCCAAGGTGATACAGATAATAAATGATGGGACTGGGTGATGAGCCCATTTATCAGATTCTAGAGGCTGCACATTTATCTTTCTGCAAAAGACAGAGTTGAGTGTTGGTGATTTCCTTTGAGCTCCAACATCAAGCAGTATTAAATTCAGCCATAACCTGGACTGTCAAGATACATAGGCCAATGATTGTCTCTTTTTGTTTAAGCTGGAGGGTTGTGTTTTCTGTTTTTTGGCAGTTAAAGGCTGCTAATACCTTCTTCAAATCCTTTCTAATTTTGTTCCTTTTTTAATACCCAGATTTCCTTTTTGCTTTGAATTACTATTTCTGTGCATTTTGATGACTTTCATTAAGACATTCAGAATATTTAGGATACAGTTGGCACTATGTAAATATGTTAATAGATTTATTCCTTTTACCTTGCAGCCTTCCCTCTGTTCCAAGCCTGCTCCTTTTTCTTCCATGTTGTCATTGAACTAATAACTTTTGCCCTGATTTTCCTTCTGGGTATAGTTTCTTTCTTATTTGAGGAAGTTCTAAAGAAATAGAATTTAGTTTTATGGGATGGAGCAAGTCTTGAATTGAATCTCATAGCACTTTACAAATTATACTTGAATTATTAGCCACAGAGAAAAATCAAGAGTTGCTGCTTTTATAAGGTAACTCTAGTTTTAAAACCCCTGGGTGAGCAGTTATGATCCTTTCAGGGCCTCAGGAAATGTGCTGGTTAATTTCCAACCCTCCCTGCTATTCTCTGCCTGTTGCTGCCCTGCTCTGCAAGCGTGTATGGGGCACTTCTATGTGACTGCGTCATGAAACTCCTTGATCCTTCAGTTTCTTGATGGGAGGCAGCAACTGCAGATCAGAGTGCCAGGGGCACACAGTTAGCTCTTTAGTCAGTCCAAGCAGGCTCCAGCATAACACTACCTCTGGGGTCATCCCATTTTTTCTCCCCCAAGTTTCCCCATTCTCCTCAAATGCCTTCAGGCTAATTCCTACAGGTCTTCAATCCATGGCCCCACCGTTGCCACTCTGCCAGGGAGAACTACGGCTCCTTCCAGCTTCCAAGACTCCTGGGTTTCCCTCTGGTGTAGATACTCATGAGATGACAAGCCAAAGGCACCCACTGCTCTTCATGTAGCACCTCGTACATGGTAAGGATTCATTTCTATTGAATGAATGAATAAATGGGCTCTGTGTCTCATGAAATCTCTCCATGTGGGCAGCTGTCTACTTTTCCTGGTATGAAGACAGGCAGAACATAGTTCCTAAAGATGTAAACCACGCAGCTTGCGAGGGACTTTCTAAGGGTCGATCTCATTCATTGCTCCGTATCACGTCATTGAGAGACTTGTGCCCGAGTAGCCAATCATTCACTACTTGGTCCCCCTGCCTGCGCTTGCCTTCCTTGTTCATTAGTAAATGAACACAAGGAAGAAGGTGCCAGTGCATGCTGTGTACATTGCTTACTTTTTTGTGAGTGAGACATGCTCACCAGAGGGACAATAAGGCCATCTGGATTGTGTGTGACATGGCATGGGATGCTGAGACAGTGATGGGAGAGAGGTGGAGATAAGGAGCACTCAGGAGGAAAATTTGAGAGAGACTAATTCATTTCCAATGTATTTCCTGGATTCAACAGGGGGGATCATTCTATACTCAAAAGTGCTTTGAGCCAGGCATAATAGTGCATGCCTAGAAACCCGGGGAAGCTGAGGCTGGAGGATCTACAAGTTCAAGGCCAGCCTCAACAACTTAGTGATGCCCTAAGCAATTTAGCCAGCCCTATCTCAAAAAGAGCTGGGGATGTGGCTTAGTGATTAAGAGACCCTGAGTTCAGTCCCTGATACCAAAAAAATTAAATTAAATTAAAAAGGGCTTTTAAAGTGGGTATCACATTGTACCCTTTTCCTAGTAAATTTATAGATGACAATAGACCACTCTGACTCTAAGCAATTAAAGAAAGGGACTTTAAAAATGTCTCAAAGGAGTTAAAAAAAATGTCTTTAAGCCTCTGTGTATCTCATGGAAAAGACCCAAGTGCACATGTCCCTGTCCCCTGTTGTGCCCAGAGGGCTGGAGTGCACACATGGCGTACATTCATGTGCATGCTGGCTGGGTTGTAGCAACACAGACAGTTAAGTGGAGGACTGCCTGGTGATGGTGCCTTTATAATCATGTGGTCTCTGCTGAAAGGAAAGGGAGCTATCATTAATTTTTTTTATTTGCTCTTTTTAGTTATAGAGCTATCATTTCTTAAACCTTATTATGCCCTGTGCCATCATTGTTATGGAAAGAATTTTTCTCTTCCTTATTTGCCTCACTGACTCCTCATGCCCTTTCTGACAGTTTCTGAAGCATTTGCATGTAAGGCAGACATTTCCAGAGCTCCATCATACCAGCCACAAGCGTGGAGGTAAGAAAACAGAGTTCTCAATCTTTTTCTTTAAGAACTTTACAGCCTAAAAAGAAAAAAGAAGAAGAAGAGAAAAAGAACTTTACCACCAAAAGAAATGGTTCTTTACTTGAGTCCATAATCCCCAAGAATTTCCAGGGGCAAATTTTAGGGAGCATTACTTAACATCAAATGCAACATTTCAGTTGTCTCCAGAAAGGGCCCATAACTTTATTGACATCTCAAAAAGTTTCCCAAAGTCTGCAATAAAGAGATAGGCCCATTACTTAATAGAGTCAGGCTGCATCAAGGTGTCGAGAGGTGCAGTGGTCTTGCAACAACACTTTGGAGTGGGAGGAGCTCAGGGCTGAGTCTGGGCCTCAGGCAGGTGGAATTTAAATCCTGGCTCTACCATTGAGTCAGTGGGAGACTTTGGGCAAGTTGTGTGGTTTCCCAGACTCTAGTGGCCTTACTTACTTTAGAGTTCAATGGACAGAGTATACAGGGTGTTTAAAAAGTTGGCTAATAGAGGACACAGCTTATTTTCTGTTTCTAGACTTTCTTGAACCTTCTGTAATATGCTAAAATTTGGAAGAATTTTACTTGAAAAGCTGTCTGGAGGCTCAAAAAAAAAAAAAAAAAGGAGGAGAATAATGAGCATATTATTTGAAAACACAGTAGCCTACTGTTGAAAGATAGATTTACCCTATTCTCAGACTTTTCAGACATCCTCTATCTACAGGTTGTTGAGATACTGTTCTAATTATTTGTCTGTTTGTTTTCTCTCTTTCTTGTGGAAGTAGAGGTATTGGAATCCCAAAGAGATCAGCTAGAGCACAGCCAGAGATTCCTAATTCTTGGTTTACGTTCTTGGTTTTCTTCACCAGCGTTCAAGGGTGCAGCGGCCCATGCACCCCTGTCCTTTCATCACTCCACCCATCTGTCTTTCTTGGCTCACATGCTGAAGTATCTAGCAGTCCTCCTCTGTGCTCTTGTCCTAGACAGATGACTATCATGGGTCTGGCTTGGAAGGTACAACTGTTGGTCATGGAAGAATTCAGTCACATCTACTCATATGAATATGGCTTTATAAAAATGATTGTTAGGTAAGAAGCATCCTGGAGGAGTCTAGCACCCACCATCAGACTAGGTGTCCCTGCTATGCTTAATGCGGAGCATTAAGCACTCATGTTGCAGTTGCTTGGTTAGTGAGCTGTCCTCCTCCCTGGCTCCCAGCTAGTGTTCATACCATATCATGATGCCTGATACACAGTGTGTGCCCTTTCTTTCTTTCCTTCTTTCCTTCCTTCTTTCTTCCTTTCTGTTCTAGGGATTAGGGATTAAACTCAGGCATGCTTAACCACTGAGCCACATTCCCAGCCATTTTAAAGTTTTATTTTGAGACAGGGTCTGGCCAAGTTGCTTAGAGCCTCACTAAGTTGCTGAGGCTGGCTTTGAACTTCCAATCCTCCTACCTCAGCTCCCTAGTCACTGGGATGACAGGTGTGCGTTGCCACACCTGGCTGGAATCTGTTTTTAAGAAATGCTCCCTGTGGGTGGGTTGATCAGTTAGATCTGGGGACTTTTGAGGGACCTGTGATAAGAGCTGAGTGACTCATTTCTATAAAGTGGTGGTTGAGCCTATGGAAGAATCACCCACACTGCTCAATAAAAATGCAGATTTCACACCCAGTAGAAAGTGGTTAAGATGATAAGAGCAGGCGACAGCAAATATTGGTTAAGATGTGGAGCAGCTGGAACTCTCGTTATATTGCTGAGGACAGTGTAAAGCTGTATGACCTTTTGCAAAACTATTTGGCATTTTCATGTCAACTTAAATATAAACCTACTCTGGGATGGAGCAATTCCACTCCTTGGCATTTACTCAAGTGAAGTGAAAGCACATGTTCACACAGAGACTTGTGTGCTGGCATTTGTGAGAGCTGAAAGCTTGAGCTGACTTCTGGTGGATACACCCTACGGTGGCCCCTGGTAATCCACAGACTGTGTATGCCTCTCAAGTGTGAGTGAAACTTGTGACTTGCTTCTAACCGTTAGCAATGATCATGATGGTGATGGGATGTCTCTCCCTGGGTTGTGTTACATTAAGGAAAGCTCAATGTTAGCAGACTGAAGACTTTCCTGCTGGCCTTGAAGAAACAAACAGTCATGCTGCCAACTGCCCATGGAGAGGTCCATGTGGTAGGAACTACAAGGGCTGGCCCCAGTTGACAGCCAGTCAGAACCAGGATCCACAGTCCTACAACCACAAGGATCTGAATTCTTCCAAGAACTGTGTGAGCTTGGAAGAGAGTCCTGAGCTCCAGACAGTAATGCAGCCTCACTGACAACAGGCTTGCCACTTTGTAAGACCTAGGGTAGAGGACCTAACTCAGCTGTGTCCAGACATCTGACCCTTGGACACTATGAGATTAATAAATGTGTTTTGTTTTCAAGCTGCTATGTTTTATTTTAAATTGCTGATATTTTACACAGCATAGGAATAAATACAACCCAAGTGCCCAACAGCAGGTGAATGTGTAAACAAATTATAGCATATTCCTACAGTGGAATATTACTTAGCCATAAAAGGAAGTATCTGTCAATACTTATATCAACATGGATGAATCTCAAAAGCATGTTGAGTATGACTCAGAAGAGGATGTAGGGGCTGGGGTTGCAGCTCAGTAGTAGAGTGTTGCCTAGCATGTGAGAAAGCACTGGTTTCAATACTCAGCACCACATAAAAATAAATAAATAAATATTGTGTTTGTCTATGAGAGAGAGAGAGAGGGAGAGAGTGCACGAGCACATGTACATATGCTTCTGGGAAGTTGGTGACTGGAAAAGGACCTAAGAAACATTTCTGGGATGATAGAAGTTGGTTAAGATGATGGTTAATTAGGGTGTATATTTTGAAATAATTGAACAATTCACTTAAAATTGAGCATTTAATTATATATAACTTATACTTTGTTTTAAAATGTAAGTATCATTTCTGATTCACTGGATATAGGATATAGAGCAGTGGTGTATAGAATCTTCATTTTTTTTTCCTCCAGTACTGGTGAGTAAGCCTAGGACCTCATGCATGCTATGCAAGCACTCTTATATTGAGCTATATACCCAGCCCTGAATTATTCTTGTGTGTGTGTGTGTGTGTGTGTGTGTGTATTGCTGAGGATTGAACCCATGGCTGTGTGCATGCAAGGCAAGCACTCTACCAACTGAGCTATATCCCCAGTCCCTGAATTCTTCATTCTTAATCAGCATCTCCAGACAATTCTAATGCAGAAGTCACCACAGAGCAGTGGATCATTTAAGGAGGAAGGATAGAGGAATAGGGAACATATGGTTTCTTCTTATTCAATTTAGAGTCCTCCCAAGAGATATGTATTCTAATTAGAACAACAGTGTCTTAATTTGTTATTGGGCCAGTCAACAGGCAATTTCATTCACTTCAATTAATTGAGTACTTTCTGAGTATTTGATTTCTATTTTACTCAAAGAAATCATAAAGTGCACTCTTCCAAAAGTGCTAAACATTTAATTGAGGAAAATGCCCATATGTGTACAAGACTGGAAACTGTTCACTTACGATACAAAGCAAACAGAGCAAACAGGGTAAGTGCTTAGTCTCTAGACACTGAATCTAGTTTTTCTTGGTCACTTCCAAAGTATTCCCAATAGCTTTTGTTCCTTACGCCTGTGTATAATTCCAAGTGATCTTTTTGTGGAATATTTAATATTTTTAATGGTGATTCATGTTAGTTTTTCTTCAATCTTAAAGGCTTTCACCCCTCCTCATGATATCCATTTTTGTTCTAGTTAGTCCTGAACCCTGCTGCTGGCTGATTTCAAACACTCTCAGTTGAGAATCATGGCAATAATAGTTCCACCTGCCTTGCTGGATGTCATGGCAAAGCCAGGACAAAGCCACTGCCCCATGCTCCAAGAACAAATGAAGAAATCTTATTCTAAAAAGCCCAGCTGGATGGACGAAATACAGCATTCTAATTCCCAAGTGATGCTGTTTTCTGTTGAGCTTATTTCACTCAGGGAAATTTCTGTTAACTACCCAATCATTAACTTTTTAAAAAATATATATATATATTTTTAGTTGCAGATGGATCCATACCTTTATTTTATTTATTTATATTTTTTATTTGGTGCTTAGGATCGAATCCAGTGCCCCACACATGCTAGGCAAACACTCTACCACTGAGTCACACCCCCAGCCCCTCAAGCATTGACTTTTCATCCTAATTATCTCAACCTATAATATCCACACAGATCCATACTCTTGAAACTTTTCCAACAATTTTCAACTTCTTTTTCCTGATTTCAGGTCATTCTGAATGATGTTCTTCTATGGTAGACAATAGCATGGTTGATGGTTCAGAAAATGATGTTTCTTTTTGGTGATAAAGACGAAAATTTCTTCTTTATAATGAAAGAGTCAGACATGCCAGCTCAGAAAGACTTTTTTTTTTTTTTGAGACGACCTGACTTCTTTTAATGGCACAGCCCTAGCTCCAGCAAAGCAAGACAGACAGTAAGCTATGCAAAGCTGCTGAGAAGTGCAATGGCAAAACAACTCCAGATTGTCCTTGTTCCCTCCCACCCCCCAAGCTTATGATGTGGCTCCATGCCTGGGAACTTGGGGCCAGCTCAGCCCCATTCCCAAACTCTAATAATGCACAGCAAAGCCTTGCCCAAGTCTTGCTTCCAGAGTTGGTGGATGTAGAAGCAGCAGGAATAACCGAGTGGCAGTCCATTCTCCAACACAGAAACTACTGGATTTAAACTCCTACTTGGAAAGGAAGTGAAGACTCATATCCTTCAATAGTTTGTGATTGGATAGACAGATCCAGGGGGATTTGTTCCTCATTTCCTCCCTATTTTGGATCCCCCCAGGACCTAATATCAACATCCCTGGGGTCATGATTCCTGGGCCTGGCAAGGGCCCCTTGGCAAGTCTCACCGTTAGCCATGGAAGGGAAAAGTGTCATGAGCAGCAAATAGCGAGGGCAGCAGTAGCAGCAGCAGCAGCACAAAGGGGAAGGCGGCAGAAGCTCAAGCATTCACAGAGGGGACAAGAAACCATGCAAGGAAACTTTATTTTGAAAGGATTTTGCAATAAACATAGTAAGGAGGCTCCAGGCAGCTGTTCTATTCTTCTCCTTCATCCTCGACCTCATAGGAGTCGATGCCCACCTCCTCGTAATCCTTCTCCAAGGCAGCCATATCCTCTCGAGCCTCAGAGAACTCACCCTCTTCCATTCCCCCACCCACATACCAGTGCACAAAAGCCCTCTTGGCATACATCAGGTTGAACTTGTGGTGCAGGCGGGCCCAGGCCTCGGTGATGGCAGTCATGTTGCTCAGCATGCACACAGCATGCTGCATCTTGGCCAGGTCACCCCCCAGGTACCACAGTGGGAGGCTGATAGTTGACACCAACCTTGAAGCCTGTGGGGCACCAATCCACAAACAAGATGCTGCGCTTGGTCTTGATGGCAGCAATGGCGGCATTGACATCTTTGGGCACCACGTCCCCACGGTACAGCAGGCCATGTACTTGCCATGCCGGGGGTCACACTTCACCATCTGGTTGGCAGGCTCAAAGCAGGCATTGGTGATTTCTGCCACCGACAGCTGCTCGTGGTAGGCCCTCTCTGCAGAGATGACTGGTGTATAGGTGGCCAGGGGGAAGTGGATGTGCAGGCAGGGCACCGGGTTGGTCTGGAACTCCGTCAGGTCCACATTGAGGGCCCCATCGAAACGCAGGGAAGCTGTAATGGAAAACACGATTTGGCTGATGAGGCAGTTGAGGTTGGTGTAGGTTGGGTGCTCCATGTCCAGGTTGCAGCGGCAGATGTCATAGATGTCCTCGTTGTCCACCATGAAGGCACAGTCTGAGTGCTCCAGGGTGGTGTGGGTGGTCAGGATGGAGTTGTAGGGCTCCATCATGGCTATGGACACCTGAGGTGCTGGGTAGACGGAGAACTTCATCTTGGATTTCTTGCCATAGTCCACAGAGAGCTGCTCCATCAGGAGGGAGGTGAAGCCAGAGCCAGTGCCCCCTCCAAAGCTGTGGAATACCAGGAAGCCTTGAAGTCCTGTGCACTGGTCAGACAGCTTGAGAATCCGGTCGAGTACAGGGTCAATGATTTCCTTGCCAATGGTGTAATGACCACGGGCACAGTTGTTAGCAGCATCCTCTTTCCCAGTGATGAGCTGCTCTGGGTGGAAGAGCTGTCGGTATGGGCCATTTCGGATCTCATCAATTACAGTGGGCTCCAGGTCCACAAAGACGGCCCTGGGCACATGTTTTCCAGCACCAGTTTCACAGAAGAAGGTGGTGAAGGAGTCGTTCCCCTCCACCAATAGTCTTGTCACTGGGCATTTGGCCATAAGGCTGAATCCCATGTTCCAGGCAGTAGAGCTCCCAGCAGGCATTGCCCATCTAGACACCTGCTTGCCCCACATGTCCTGAAGTACACTCACACATGATGAGTCTGAGTGGTGCGCCTCACGTAGAGTCAGGGTGACGGGTCTCAGTGAGAACTTCAGAAAGACTTTTTAAAAACTTACTTTGTTGTCAGTAAATTCCCAATTACCTAGAATGCAAATCCAGAGATCTCAATGAAACATGGTTTATTTACAGAAAAGTATCCAGGATGAAGAATTCACAGGGACTGTTTGTTCCACAGAAAGGAAGGCTCAGATGAGCTTCAATATATATAGCATGGCTGTCTATGTGGCTGAGAGAAAGAAAATCTGATCTGATGGTGCGAGGCATAGAGTAACAGATCCTAGTGCAAAAAATTAGGAAACATTTCCTCACCATAAGTGCTATTTACAGATAGAAACAGTTTCTTGGTGGGGGGGGTGGGATGTATCAGTGTTCTATGGCTACTATAACAAATTTCCACAAATTTAGCATCTTAAACATCAGCCATTTTAATTAATTAATTTTAATTAGGTATACATGACAGCAGAATGCATTTTGATTCATTGTACACAATTGCAGCACAATTGTTCATTTCTCTGGTTGTACATGATGTGGTGTTGCACCATATGTACAGTCATATGTGTATCTAGGGTAATGGTGTCCATCTCATTCCACCATCTTTCCTGCCACCTTGCTCCCTTCTACCCTTCCCTTCCCTTTGCCCAATCAAAGTTCCTCCATTTTTTCCATGTCCCCCCCTACACATTAAGGATTGACATCCACTTATCAGAGAGAACATTTGGCCTATATTTTGGGGGGATTGACTTGCTGCAGTCTGGCTGGCAAAAAATGCCATGCGTCATCCCGACTCGGCTGTGGCCCTCAACATTGACTTACTTCGCTTAGCATGATATCTCTAACTCTATCCATTTACCTGCAAAGGCCATAATTTTATTCTCTTTTAATGCTGAGTAATTTCTATTGTGTATGTATACCACAGTTTCTCTGTCCATTCATCTATTGAAGGGCTTCCACAGTGTAGTTATTGTGAATTGAGCTAACAGCAACCATTTATGATCTCACAGTTCTGCAGGTCAGAAGTCCAGGTATGTGGGTTCTGCTTGATCTTCCTTCTGCTCAGATTCTCACAGGCTAAAACCGAGGTGTTGTCTGGGCTGTGTTCCCCTCTGGAGGCTCTGGATGCATCTGCCTCTGAGCTCATTCAGGTGAAGTCCCTTGTGGTTGTAGGACTGATGTCCCTGCTGCCCTACTGGCTTCCACTTTTTTCTCCTAGAGGCTGTTGCATTTCTTCTCAGACTTTTCATGTGCACCTCCCCCTTTAGCAATGAAATATTCCTGACTTCCTCTTCTGCCTCATCCTCTGGCTGACTCTTCTGCCTTCTGCTGCTGCCTTAAAGGGCTCGTATGATCACATTAGGCCCACCTGGATAATCCAGAATAATCTTTCTACTTTCAATTCAGCTTGCTAGTCACCTTAATTACATCTGCAAAGTCCTCTCACAGCTGTACCTAGATTCTCATTTGACTTAGAAGGAGATGGGAATCTTGGGGGATATCTTTAGAATTCTGTGTATCCTGTGAATTCTTATGCTCAGAGATAAAAATACTGCTGAGGAGAGGGGATCTATAGCAGCAAAAGAAAGATCAGCTCTGTAGACTCTTGACCTGGGGCAGACTTGTGTAGGGAAGTACAGGGCAGCTTTCATTGTTGCAGTGACTGTTGGGTGCTACTGGAATTTTGGTGGAATGAAACAGGGATATGAAACATCCTGTAGTGCTTGGAACAATCCTATACAATGAGGAGGTGTCTTTCCCAAATTGCTCATAGAGCTTCCACTGAGAAGCACTGGGCTAAGATGGACCAGCACACACATCTGTTCACATGCCCCAAACCATCTGCTTTGAATGTTGATCTGAATAGCCCCACAGAGGCCCGGATACCCATGTGCCTTGTTGGTGTCATCCCACTTTTGATAAGATACGAAGAGAAACACAATTTGGCAGTCAGGGTGATCAAACCCAAGCAGGCCCCTTTGCTTGATCTGGCTCCTTCCAGAATGGCTGAAAGGCTAATTGGTGATGCAGACCCATAGCAGGTGGGCCCTGGGGTGACAGACCACGGACATGGCTCTGGATATGAGGGTTGGCAGCTGCAGCATCCAGGCCTTGCTCCTCATCTTCTGTCATGTCATTCTCTGTCATACTGGAAGTTTCCAAAAGTCAGGAGGTGCCTGTAACCTTGTTCCAAAGGGACTTTGGAGGACACCCTTTGTCAGGGATTACTACGTAATATCCTTGAAGGTAGAGTCTGCTTGATGCTGGCAACTGCAGTGACAAAAGTGAAAATGTGACATTCTAGGAAGAAGATCCTACATACTCCACTGTGAAGAGTATGCAGAGCAAACAGAATGGCACAAACAAAAAGAGTTGAGGTGAGATTAGGCAGAGAAAAAGGAAGCAGGGGGAGACTAAAAGAGGCCCTGTGTTGTTTGTGCAAGAACCTGACACACACAAGAACCGAAAGTCCACACAAGGAGAAGGTTGCACAGTCCTCTGGCCATTGGCTGCTGGCCAGTTGTGAGTAAGACTGGGTTCTTGAAGAAGTTAGACCCGTCTATACACTTCTCAGCCAGTGCAGGATTGATGGCAGTATGACATCTACAGAAAGCCTTCTAGAATGTAACATAAGGGCATTGATTTGACATGGGCATCATGGAACTATTCTTCTCCCCCCACCCCATAGTTTACTGAGGTAAAATTGAAGTAAAATAAAACTACAATAAAATGCACATATTTCAAGTATGCAGTTTGATCAGTTTTGACATGTATGTAACCAATACAATCAATATAAAAAGAATTTCCATTACTTCTTTTTAAATTTGAAATCATGCAGACTGTGTTTCCTGCATGATTTATTACATTAGAAATCAGTCATCTTGAGATATGTAGAACTGCACCCCAACATGCATGTAATGGTTCTTATTCCTTTCAGCCACACCATGTATTTCTTTTCCAGTACCTCCTCATGTTCTTGACATCCAAGTGTTGGAGAGCCTCTTTTTTTCATTTTATGTATGTTCACTGCCCTGATGAGTTTATACCAACTTTAACTTTTAAATATCACCTATACACAGAAAACTCCAACATTCAATTATCTAGGCCAGATGTTTTCGTTGAACTCAAGGTTTTTGTATCCATTGGTACATTGGAAACTTCTACTGGAAGTTCAATAGACATCTCAGATTTAACATACCTACAACCATCACTTGATTTTCCCTGCTAAACTTGTTTCTACTGCAATCTTCTTTCCCCTCTCAGTAAATGACAACTGGATATTGAAATGCAAAAAAATGAATTTGTACCCCTACCTCACACCACATACAAAAGTTAGATGAGAATAAGTTGGAGATTTAAATGTAAAAGACAAAACTATAACATTCTTAGAAGAAAACAGAAGTGTAAATATCTGTGACCTTGGATAGCCAAAGATTTTTTTAGATCTGACACCAGAAGTATGGCAACCAAACAGAAAAACAGAGTAATTGAATTTTATCAAACTTAAAAATTGTTACATTTCAAAGGACATTATTAAGAAAATAAAGCGCCAAACACAGTCATACACACCCGTAATCCCAGCTGCTCAAGTGACTGAGGCAGGAGGATCACAAGTTCGAGGCCAGCCTGGGCACATTAGTGAGACTCTTTCTCAAAATAAAATAAAGAAAGGACTGGGGGATGCAGTTCAGTGGTAGAGTGCTTGCCTAGCATGCATGAGGCCCTGGATTTAATCCCCAGTACTGGGGCAGGGAGTGAAAAGACAATGCTCTGAATGGAAGAAAACTATTTGCGAATCTTGTATCTTGCTAAGGGCCTAATATCCAGGATATACAAAGCATGCTAAAAACTCATCAATAAAAGACAAGCCAATTTTAAAGTGGGTTTGGATAGATATTCTTCAAAGAAAATAAACAAATGACCGTAAGCACAAAAAGCCTGCTCTGTGTCATTAGTTGTTAGGGAAATGCACATAAAAACCACAGTGATGGGCTGGGGTAGTGGCTCAGCAGTAGAGTGCTCGCCTAGCATGTGTGAGGCACTGGGTTCGATCCGCAGCGCCACATAAAAATAAATAAATAAAGTATTACGTAAAAAAAAACCACAGTGAGATAGCACTTTATATACTAGGATGGTTATAATTTTTTATAAAATAAATGAGTAGAAAAATAAGTATCATGAGGTTATGTAGAATTATATTCTCATAGATTGTTAATGGGATGTAAATGGTACAGCCACTGTGTAAAACAGTTGGCAACTCCTCAAAGTGTTAAACAGGGTTACCATGTGACCCAGAAATTCCATGACTCAAGAGAATGGAAAATATATGTTCATATAAAAACTGTGCACAAAGGTTCACAGCAAAATTGTTCATAATATGCAAAAGATGGAAATAACCTAAATGTACATCAATTGTTGAATGGATAAACAAAATGTGGTACATTCATATTCATACAAGGAAATATTGTTCAGCCACAAAAAGGAATAAAGTCCTGATACATGCTACAAAATGGGTGGAGATATTGTCATAAGTTAAAGAGGCCAGTCACAGCAGACACGTCACCCCAATTGGAGTAGGGGCAGAGCAGAGCCGCCGCCCACACCCGGAACAGGCCCAGCGACCCGCCGGCGTGGTAGTCACGTCACCCCAATTGGAGTAGGGGCAGAGCAGAGCCGCCACCCGTGCCTGCAAGGTAGGCAGACCTGCGACCGACTAGCGGAACAGGCCCAGCGGCCTGCCAACATGGTATACACGTCACCCCAATTGGAGTAGGGGCAGAGCAGAGCCGCCGCCCGCACCCGGAACAGGCCCAGCGACCCGCCGGCGTGGTAGTCACGTCACCCCAATTGGAGTAAGGGCAGAGCAGAGCCGCCACCCGTGCCTGCAAGGTAGGCAGACCTGCGACCGACCGGCAGAACAGGCCCAGCGGCCTGTCAGCGTGGTAGACAGATCACCCCAATTGAAGGAGGAGCACAGCCACCGCCCGCCCCTGCAAGGGAGATTTTTCAACTATACAAGAGCAATATAAATATATAGGGGGAAAATTTCAATAACACAACAGTTTCACCAAGCAGAAAGAAACACGAGCAGTATGAAAAGACAAGGAAAGAAAGGACCACAAGCAATGCAGGTCAACTCAACTTTAGAAGAGGTAATAGCTGCAGCAGATGGAATGTCAGATAAAGAATTCAGGATATACATGCTTCAGATGATCTGGAGTCTCAAGGAAGACATTAGACAGCAAAATCAGACAATGAAAGATCACTTCGACAATGAATTACATAAACAAATCCAAGAAGCAAAAGATCAACTATTCAGGGAGATAGAGGTTATAAAAAACAAACAAACAGAAATCCTAGAAATGCAGGAAGCAAGAAACCAACTTAAAAACTCAATTGAGAATACTACCAGCAGAGTAGAACACTTAGAAGATAGAACATCAGACAATGAAGACAAAGTATTTCAACTTGAAAAGAAAATAGACAGCTCAGCAAGACTGTTAAGAAACCATGAGCAGAACATCCAAGAAATATGGGATAACATAAAGAGACCAAACTTAAGAGTCATTGGGATACAGGAAGGTATAGAGGTCCAAACCAAAGGAATGAGCAATCTATTCAATGAAATAATACGAGAAAACTTCCCAGACTTGAAGAATGAGACAGAATCCCAAATCCTAGAAGCCTACAGGACGCCAAATGTGCAAAATCATAAGAGATCCACACCTAGACACATTATAATGAAGATTCCCAACATACAGAATAAGGAGAGAATATTAAAAGCTACAAGAGAAAGGAAGCAGATCACATTTAGGGGTAAACCAATCAGGATAACAGCTGATCTTTCAACACAGACTCTGAAAGCTAGAAGATTCTGGAATAACATATTTCAAACACTGAAAGAAAATGGATTCCAACCAAGAATTGTGTATCCAGCGAAATTAAGCTTCAGGATGGAAGATGAAATTAAAACCTTCCACGACAAACAAAAGTTAAAAGAATTTGCAGCTAGAAAACCATCTCTTCAAAACATCCTCGGCAAAACATTACAGGAAGAGGAAATGGAAATAACAATGAAAACCAACAGTGGGAGGTAGGACAGTAAAGGGGGGAAAAATAATCAAAGAGGAAAACAAACCATGTTTAGTAACATAAATAAACAAATATGGCTGGAAGAACAACCCATATCTCAATAATAACCCTAAATGTTAATGGCTTAAACTCACCAATTAAGAGACACAGGCTAGTAGAATGGATCACAAAACAAGACCCAACAATATGCTGCCTACAGGAGACGCATTTGATAGGAAAAGACATACATAGGCTGAAGGTGAAAGGTTGGGAAAAATCATATCACTCATATGGACTGCGGAAACAAGCAGGAGTGTCCATACTCATATCAAATAAAATAGATTTCAAGCCAAAGTTAATCAAAAGGGATAAAGAGGGACACTACATACTGCTCAAGGGAACCATACACCAACAAGACATAACAATCATAAATATATATGCCCCAAACCATGGTGCAGCTATGTTCATCAAACAAACTCTTCTCAAGTTCAAGAGTCTAATAGATCACCATACAATAATCATGAGAGACTTCAACACACCTCTCTCACCACTGGACAGATCTTCCAAACAAAAGTTGAATAAGGAAACTATAGAACTCAATAACACAATTAATAACCTAGACTTAATTGACATATATAGAATATACCACCCAACATCAAGCAGTTACACTTTTTTCTCAGCAGCACATGGATCCTTCTCAAAAATAGATCATATATTATGTCACAGGGCAACTCTTTGACAATATAAAGGAGTAGAGATAATACCATGCATATTATCTGATCATAATGGAATGAAACTGAAAATCAAATATAAAAGAAGGAAGGAAAAAGCATGCATCACTTGGAGAATGAACAATAGGTTACTCAATGATCAATGGGTTATAGAAGACATCAAGGAGGAAATTAAAAAATTCTTAGAGATAAATGAAAACACAGACACAACATATTGGAATCTATGGGACACATTGAAAGCAGTTCTAAGAGGAAAATTCATTGCTTGGAGTTCATTCCTTAAAAAAAGAAAAAACCAACAAATAAATGATCTCATACTTCATCTCAAAATCCTAGAAAAAGAAGAGCAAAACAACAGCAAAAGAAGTAGAAGGCAAGAAATAATTAAAATCAGAGCGGAAATTAATGAAATCGAAACCAAAGAAACAATTGAAAAATTGACAAAACTAAAAGTTGGTTCTTTGAAAAAATAAATAAAATCGACAGACCCTTAGCCATGCTAACAAAGAGAAGAAGAGAGAGAACTCAAATTACTAGCATACGGGATGAAAAAGGCAATATCACAACAGACACTTCAGAAATACAGAAAATAATCAGAAATTATTTTGAATCCTTATACTCCAATAAAATAGAAGATAGTGAAGGCATCGATAAATTTCTTAAGTCATATGATCTGCCCAGATTGAGTCAGGAGGATATAGACAACCTAAACAGACCAATATCAATTGAGGAAATAAAATAGAAGAAACCATCAAAAGACTACCAACTAAGAAAAGCCCAGGACCAGATGGGTATACAGCAGAGATAAATTTCTTAAGTCATATGATCTGCCCAGATTGAGTCAGGAGGATATAGACAACCTAAACAGACCAATATCAATTGAGGAAATAGAAGAAACCATCAAAAGACTACCAACTAAGAAAAGCCCAGGACCGGATGGGTATACAGCAGAGTTTTACAAAACTTTTAAAGAGGAACTAATACCAATACTTTTCAAGCTATTTCAGGAAATAGAAAAAGAGGGAGAACTTTCAAATTCATTCTACGAGGCCAACATCACCCTGATTCCTAAACCAGAGACAAAGACACTTCAAAGAAAGAAAACTACAGACCAATATCTCTAATGAACCTAGATGCAAAAATCCTCAATAAAATTCTGGCGAATCGGATACAAAAACATATCAAAAAAATTGTGCACCATGATCAAGTAGCATTCATCCCTGGGATGCAAGGCTGGTTCAATATACGGAAATCAATAAATGTTATTCACCACATCAATAGACTTAAAAATAAGAACCATATGATAATCTCGATAGATGCGGAAAAAGCATTCGACAAAGTACAGCATCCCTTTATGTTCAAAACTCTAGAAAAACTAGGGATAACAGGAACATACCTCAATATTGTAAAAGCAATCTATGCTAAGCCTCAGGCTAGCATCATTCTGAATGGAGAAAAATTGAAGGCATTCCCTCTAAAATCTGGAACAAGACAGGGATGCCCTCTCTCACCACTTCTGTTCAACATAGTTCTCGAAACACTGGCCAGAGCAATTAGACAGATGAAAGAAATTAAAGGCATAGAAGTAGGAAAAGAAGAACTTAAATTATCACTATTTGCAGATGACATGATTCTATACCTAGCAGACCCAAAAGGGTCTACGAAGAAACTATTAGAGCTAATAAATGAATTCTATACCTAGAATTCTATAACTAGCAGACCCAAAAGGGTCTACAAAGAAACTATTAGAGCTAATAAATGAATTCAGCAAAGTGGCAGGATATAAAATCAACACGCATAAATCAAAGGCATTCCTGTATATCAGCGACAAATCCTCTGAAATGGAAATGAGGACAACCACTCCATTCACAATATCCTCAAAAAAAATAAAATACTTGGGAATCAAGAGGTGAAAGACTTATACAATGAAAACTACAGAACCCTAAAGAGAGAAATAGAAGAAGATCTTAGAAGATAGAAAAATATACCCTGTTCATGGATAGGCAGAACTAACATCATCAAAATGGCGATATTACCAAAAGTTCTCTATAGGTTTAATGCAATGCCAATCAAAATCCCAACAGCATTTCTTGTAGAAATAGAGAAAGCAATCATGAAATTCATATGGAAAAATAAAAGACCCAGAATAGCAAAAACAATGCTAAGCAGGAAGTGTGAATCAGGCGGTATAGCGATACCAGACTTCAAACTATACTACAGAGCAATAGTAACAAAAACAGCATGGTACTGGTACCAAAACAGGCAGGTGGACCAATGGTATAGAATAGAGGACACAGAAACCGATCCACAAAACTACAACTATCTTATATTTGATAAAGGGGCTAAAAGCATGCAATGGAGAAAGGATAGCATCTTCAACAAATGGTGCTGGGAAAACTGGAAATCCATATACAACAAAATGAAACTGAATCCCTTTCTCTCGCCATGCACAAAAGTTAACTCAAAATGGATCAAGGAGCTTGATATCAAATCAGAGACACGGCATCTGATAGAAGAAAAAGTTGGCTACGATCTACATACTGTGGGGTTGGGCTCCAAATTCCTCAATAGGACACCCATAGCACAAGAGTTAATAACTAGAATCAACAAATGGGACTTACTCAAACTAAAAAGTTTTTTCTCAGCAAAAGAAACAATAAGAGAGGTAAATAGGGAGCCTACATCCTGGGAACAAATCTTTACTTCTCACACTTCAGATAGAGCCCTAATATCCAGAGTATACAAAGAACTCAAAAAATTAGACAATAAGATAACAAATAACCCAATCAACAAATGGGCCAAGGACCTGAACAGACACTTCTCAGAGGAGGACATACAATCAATCAACAAGTACATGAAAAAATGCTCACCATCTCTAGCAGTCAGAGAAATGCAAATCAAAACCACCCTAAGATACCATCTCACTCCAGTAAGATTGGCAGCCATTATGAAGTCAAACAACAATAAGTGCTGGCGAGGATGTGGGGAAAAGGGTACACTTATACATTGCTGGTGGGACTGCAAATTGCTGCAGCCAATTTGGAAAGCAGTATGGAGATTTCTTGGAAAGCTGGGAATGGAACCACCATTTGACCCAGCTATTCCCCTTCTCGGTCTATTCCCTAAAGACCTAAAAAGAGCATGCTACAGGGACACTGCTACATCGATGTTCATAGCAGCACAATTCACAATAGCAAGACTGTGGAACCAACCTAGATGCCCTTCTATAGACGAATGGATAAAAAAATGTGGCATTTATACACAATGGAGTATTACTCTGCATTAAAAAATGACAAAATCATAGAATTTGCAGGGAAATGGATGGCATTAGAGCAGATTATGCTAAGTGAAGCTAGCCAATCCCTAAAAAACAAATGCCAAATGTCTTCTTTGATATAAGAAGAGTAACTAAGAACAGAGTAGGGACGAAGAGCATGAGAAGAAGATTAACATTAAACAGGGATGAGAGAGAAGGGAAATTGCATGGAAATGGAAGGAGACCCTCAGGGTTATACAAAAGTACATACAAGAGGAAGTGAGGGGAAAGGGAAAAAATACAAGGGGGAGAAATGAATGACAGTAGAGGGGGTAGAGAGAGAAGAAGGGAGGGGAGGGGAGGGGAGGGGGGATAGTAGAGGATAGGAAAGGCAGCAGAATACAACAGACACTAGTATGGCAATATGTAAATCAATGGATGTGTAACTGATGTGATTCTGCAATCTGTATACGGGGTAAAAATGAGAGTTCATAACCCATTTGAATCAAAGTGTGAAATATGATATGTCAAGAACTATGCAATGTTTTGAACAACCAACAATAAAAATTAAAAAAAAAAAAGAGGCCAGTCACAAAAGTCAGACATTATCTGGTTCCAGTTATAGGAAATGTCCAGAGTAGCCAAAACCAGGGAGATAGATTTGTGGTTGACAGGGACTGGAGAGTGGGTGTGGAGTGTTTTGGGGGACAATGGAAATGTTTTGGAATTAGATAATGGTGATGGCGGTATAAAATTGTGAATATACTAAAACCACTGAACTGTACATTTTAACATCATGACTTTTAAAGGAACCCAGTGACTTATAATTTTCTCATAAAAATGAAAACAAGGTACATTGCCAATAAATATGGGAATATATGGCCTTGAGCATGCAGATTAAAAAAATAATGAAGATTAATTTTTCCATCATTAGATTAGCAAAGATTTAAAAACTTATATCATATCGGGTTGTAGAGAAATTTTACGTCTTGATTGGGTAAGAGTAATCTGGTATGACATGTTCATAACCTTTGAATAAATAACCTAACCTCCAAGAGTTTATCCTGTGTTTATTTCGTGCATCTACATAAAAGCAAATGTTTAAAATGGGTGGCTGTAGTGCTGTGTTCAGAACTAAAAGACTGAAAGCAATTTAACTGTATCGTCACACAATGGAAAGCCAGCTACTTCAAAAACAAGCAAAGATGCCCACAATGTAAGTGTTTAAAAAGGTTATTACAATCACACATAAATGAAATACCTATAATGAATAAGCTCATGTGCACATATATAAATTTTATAGCTATTATATTTATGACATACTTTTTAAGTACTTTAAAGGTAACATGTTAGAGAAGAAAAATAAAGTTCCTGAGAATTCACCTTCTAGGTTATCCTGGAATATATTTTTCAAGTATTGCTTTATTTGTGTTTATCATGGATGAACTTTTTAGAAGATGTTCTCTCCTATAATTACAAAGATTTTATGTCTTTTTTGCACCTAAAGAGGAAGAACTGAGACTGCACAAGTCAGAGACTTCTGCTGGTGGAGCCTAACCCTGGAAGGTGGCCCATGGCTGTGCCTGTGAGGAATGATGGAGGGTTACACCTCCAGGATTAATGGTGGCTTCATGGCAAACACAGAACTGCACAAGTCATCTCACTCTCCTGGGGGCCTGTATTCTGTGCTCATCAACCACAGGTTCCTATCTCATTCACTACTGTATCCCTGGGAACTAGCCATGCAACCCTCACAATCACAGTTTTCAACTCAGCTGAACTGCAGTTAGAGAGGGAAAGGAGCATGCGTCTACATGCATGGGGTGGGGGTGGGGGTGGGGGTGGGGGTGGAGGTTAGGGAGGAGGATGTTGAAAATGGGGGTGAGCATGAATTCTTTTAATAGGATCTCAAATTGATCCTTCCCTGCCTCTCTGCTCCCACCTTTAAAATCTAGATAAGATCCTGATCTGATCACACACATGGGCTACACGTATTGAAATATCACACTGTATCCCATAAAAAAGTACCATTATTATGTGTCAATTTAAAAATCTAGGCAGGGAAGCAAGACCAGGAGCCCAGAGGAAAATGACAAGGGAGAAATGGACAATGGGAAATGATGAAGGCCAAGTTTCACCTAATGCCTGTTTCCCAGATCCCATGATCCTTGAATCCAAAATGAAGAGACCGAGGCTGTCCTCCATTAGCAGAAAATACCAGAGACTCCATATTTTGTCTTCCAATCACAGAGAACTGTTGTTCTGTTTTGTTTTTAGAGGCATTCATGGTCTGGTCTACTTTAATATTAAGCTGAATTACACCAGGAGGTTAATATTTGAAACTGTCACACTTTTCAAATACCTCAGCTGGTGGCAAACATGGCTGTATTGCAAATGGTCCAAAGCCTCTTCGGAACTGCCAAACTTGAGGTTTGGGGCTGGGGCCTGCAGTTGCTTTAAATTCCCTGTTTGCTCTGAATTCTGCTCAGTTCAAATGAAATTTCTGCATCACACATCAAGAGAGACAGGGAGCCATCTGAAACTTGCTGAAACACCTGGTGCTAGGCAGGTTGAGGCAGGCGATCCTGTCATGCTGCCCTTGACAGGTTTGTGATAGGATCTTTTTTTGTCTTCATGTTATTTACTGGCAAATTCCAAGTAATGTCAGCATAGATGAATACAAACCGGCCACTGGGACTGGATACCACCACACCCCAGAACATAGACTTCAATTGACCTCCAGTGGTCTTTCAAACTGGAGATGACATGACCCATGGTGTGTGTGGGGGGGGAGTTGGAAGAGCAATTCAGAGGGTCACAACAGCTTTGAAAAATAAAACAAAATGAAATGAAAAGAAAACAAAAAACACCAGAGTTTGTTGTTTATAGAGCAGGTAAGAACTATTGTAAGAAATTTTAGTTTTAATTGCAAATGGGGTATATGTGTGCGGGTATGTTCTAGGTTTAATACAAAATCAAATGCCTTTCTTACGCTCACGGTCAAGAAGAGTCTGAAAGCCACTGACCTAGAGCTAAGGTTGGCAAACTCAGTCCACAGGCCAAATTCAACTCAATGCCTGTTGTCTATATGGCCTGCAAGCAAAGAGTGGCTTTTACATTTTTAAATGTTTGAAAATTTTCAAAAGAAGAACATTTCATGATGTGAAAATTATGTGATCTTCAAATTTTCGTGTCTACAAAACATTCCTGGAATGTAGCTACACCCATTTGTCTATATGTTGTCTGCAGCTGCTTTGGCAGAGTTGAGTGTAGTAGTTAAAACAGATCTAAAATGTTTACTTGTCTTTACGGAAAAAGTTTACCAACTCCTGATCTAGAAGATTCATTTTTATGATGCTTTTTTTTTTTGGTGGGGGGTGCACTGGGGATTGAACTCAGGGGCACTTGACCACTGAGCCACATTCCCAGCTGCTGGGAGCCATTAGCCAAGTAGGTATGACAATTTCCTTGCCAGCGTACCCCATGTTGCAGTGACATTGAATGTAGGTGACCTTGTTCAAGGACCAAGGCGGATTAGGGCGTTCCCGGTTTAGGTTCCAGGTTTAAGGTTTAAGATTATTCCTGCTGGGAATAGGGCATATCCTGCTGCCTGAGTTCCCCTTGAGTTCTCACGGGATTCAGACAGTATATTTTGGAGATAGAAGCCCAGTGGAGGTGGATTTGATTTGGGCAGAGAACGTGGATTTCCCCAGAACGTGATTGTAGACGGCTGGTGTGAGTTCGGGAATAAAGAGTTGCTGTTTGAATCTACAGACTGTGGCACCCAGCCCTATTTTATTTAGAGACAGGGTCTCACTGAGTTGCTTAGCACCTCACTTTTGCTGAGGCTGGCTTTGAACTCAAGATTTTCCTGCCTCAGCCTCCCAAGCTGCTGGGATTACAGGTGTGCAACACATTTTTGTGAAGAAAAGGGAAATGATCTGACAGAAGATTGGACTATGAAATTTGGGGGTGTCGTGGATACTACTGTTGCTCCCCACATCCCTGTGGTCCCCTGTTCTATTCTGTGTGTTGTTGCCCTCGCATGTGTCTCCCGTGGCCCCTGGAGCTCTCCCTGGAGTTGCCCCTGCAGGGCCATAAGTGCCAGGAATTTAAGCTACTGCAGGCAGGTCCTCCGTCAGGACCCAGGGGTATGTGGACTGGTTTTCTTACCTCAAATCAGGAGGACAAATTTCTGAAGCATAACTTCTACTCCAAAGGTCCTTCCTCTAGTCTTTGTCCAAATTACACCCATCTGTGATTTCCCTCCTGTGATGTCAGGTGTCCTCCAAAAACTCCCGTATGAGTCAGTGCAAGAAGCTTTGGAGGAGAATGATTGGGTTGTAAGAGTCTTAACCCAATCAGTGATTTAATCCCTGATAGGAATTACCTGAGTGGTAACTAGAAGCAGGTGGGATGTGGCTGGAGGAAGTGGGCCACTAGGGGGATGACTATGGGGTATATATTTTGTATCTGGAAAGTGAAGTCTTTCTGCTTTTGCATCATCATGTGAGCTGCCACACTCTTCTACCATAATGTTTTGCCTCACCTCCAGCCCCAAGGAATGGAGCCAGCCTTCTATGGACTAAGACCGCTGAAACCATGAGCCTTCATATTAACTTTCCTCCCCTAATCATTTCTCCTCTGAACCTTCTTGCACTGTCTCACACATGACCTTTTGGGGGACACTTCACATCCAAACCCCAACAGGAAGGAAATCACAGATGGGTGTGATTTGTTCTGGTAAGGTCCTTTAGAGCCAGCAGCAAAAAAGTTGACTAAAACACCTTCCTTCTGGGTCCTGCTTTCCTCATTTCCCTTTTGGGTTTCTCAGAGCACTTTCTTAATACTTGGGTAGCACAAGAATCCTGGTCTCAGGGTCTTCTTCTGGGAACCCAGCCTAAGAAAGAGGAAACAGAGGGAGACATTAATAAAAGGCAACTCTTTGACAAAACTCTGGCTCAGTGGGTGCTACTTACCACATCTGGCTGAATACAGGCTCTGTAGTTATCTCATTTAAGATACATTTGTGATGCACTGTAATTTCAAAGAGTTAAGAGAATTGGATTCTAGTTTCAACGAATCTACTGGACAAGTAATAATCACTATGAGTCTCCTTTTCTCTTCATTTGAGAAAATTAAACTAGCAAAATTTTAAGGTCTCTTCTATCTTGTGTAGTGGGTGTTTTAAGGCATCTGTGGATGCTGACAAAGCCAGATCAGATCATCTTGCTATAAATCTGGCTGGGTTCCAGAATTTGGACTTAGGAACATCACCCATGCAGAAAACGTGGTTTATCTGTTGTCCTGGTGGCCCAGTGTCCACTAACTGCAAGACCAGATATCTGTACCAATCAGCAACACTAAGAGATTTGGCTTTCTTAATATGGAGCATATGGTTTTAGGCTTTAAAACTCCGAACTCTCTCCCACCCCTAATCCTAAAAGCACTGAGCTTTCTGTTTGGCATCCAATCTTTGGTCTGTTGTTCTTTTCTGTCTTGGTAATGCTCCAGGGTTGGTGTTCATGCACTGGTTGTATAAGATCAAAGCATGGTCCTGGGAGTCAAGATCATCTCAAGGTAACCAGTAGAGGCTCTAATCAGCATAGAAGGGGACAGAAAACCCTAGAAAGGAGGTGGGAGGAGTGAGGAATATTGGAAAGGTAGGATATTGGAAGATGGTGCCATTTTGTTTTTATCTTGCTTATTATGAAAACTTTAAGACACATAAAAGGATATAAAGTATTTCTTTAACCAGGTCTAAGTACCTCTAGGGTATTTTACACAAAATTATTTTTAATTTTATCTGTTCATAGGGATAGCCCTCTAGATGATTGGATAAGGAAAACTCCATCATCCAAATTCTAAAAGGTGACCGAATCTAACTCAATGCTAGGTCACATCTGTGTCACTCTCATTTTCACTTGCATTTATAATCTTTGAGTGTCAAGAGATAAACTGACAGCATTTAAAAAATTCTTTTCCATAACAAAATTAGCTGTATTGTTTAATTTTAAGTTTATGTAAATAATCACAATCATTTCAAATGTTTCAGATAATACACAAAAGGACAAGGAAAATGTAAAAATCACTCAAAATCCTTCCACTCATGCCATAATCATTTTGACCATTCTCTGATTTTTAACCTTGAAAGAGTCACAAAAGCAAGTCTGACAGCCACAAAGTTGGCAGGTCCCAATGTCAAAATGATACTGGCACCCTTAGGTTGAATACTTTTTCTAGTTATCATGACAAAACTTCTCGCTGGCTGTGATAATTTGCAGTTGAATGGCAATTTCATATACAAAGACTTAAAATTCTTAAAATTATTTAATAAATTGATAATTCAAGGTGACATCCTGAACATTAACATAATTAAAATGAGTAATGTACTAGTTTAATTAATGAGGGATAATGAGAAAAGACCAGAAGCTGACAACAAGAAGATGATGCATTTGGGCCATCTGAAGGCCACAGGACATAGTGCTGGGAGGAGTTTAAACATTGCATTTATAGACAAAATAGAATCATTTTCCTTCCAAACTTTGTGAACTTTATGTTGAAATTATACCTTTTCTCAACAAGCAGATTCATATATTATTTCCTGTTTCCCAAAATATTCAATGCTTATAAAAAAACCCCCATCAAACATGAACCTTAATTTTAAGGAAACAAAACCAATTTAGAGTTTTCAGGTGCCTTATCATTAAAATTGGTCCATTGTTTTAGTTTAAGGTGGTCTGATTATTTCAAATGCCAAACATAGACTTGAAGTTTTGGCAATTTTACAATACTATAGCAATATGAAGTATTTTCAAGGTCAAAAGCAAAAAAATTAATATGCCTGTGTACCTGAGGTGATACCTTTTTGCAATTTTAACTCCATCAGAGATCTCATTTTTGCACATCATGGCTCAAAATTCCTAGATTTTTAGAAGCTTTTAATTTATAAATTAAATTGTTTTTGGATTTATGTTTCTTTTGTATATGTACATTTTTAGTTGTAGATGGACGCAATACCTTTTTTTATTTTATTTATCAATGTTTATGTGGTGCTGAGGATTGAACCCAATGCCTCACATGTGCTAGGCAAGCACTCTACCATTGAGCCATAACTCCAGCCCTGGAGTTATATTTCTATTAGTGCTAAAAGCAGAAAGGGCACACTGATTTCTAAAACTTATACCTACATAAGTAAAATTTAGGATAAAAAATTTTAAGACCATAATGAGTAACTAAGGAACTATTTCCCTTTACAGGATCCATATAGTACTTAAACTTGAGAAATTCTAGTGTAAAGCTAAAAGTGTCCCTTGCTTTTATGTAGGCTTTTAGGATATGTTTTTTATATCAATGAGACCATCCCACATACACACTCTGGGATTTGAATTTCATGATGTGTCAGAGAACTCCATCTCTTTAAGGGCTCTTGAGTATTCTCTTATATGAGTAGTTAGCCAGTCTCCATTGGTGGTTATTTTTGTTTTTTTCCAGTTTTTATATCTCATAAGGGGCTTTGCAATGAACATCCTCATTCCTTTTATAAACCTGTGTAGGATAATTTTTCAGACATGGAACAGCTAAAAGAGAATATATATATATATATATATATATATATATATATATATATATATATATATATATAAATTTTGATAGATATTTCCCAATATCTTTCTAAAAAAGACCATACCAAATTCCTATCCTATCCAGAGTGTGGGAGTTTGTCACCTTCTCACCAACACAAAGTAGGATAGCAGTTTCAAATCTTTGAAAATCTGATGGTTGAGAGGATTAGTGTCTAAACAGAGTAAATGCTATTATTTTGTTTCCTGTGGATATAGATAATGGTGTAGTTGTTGAAATACAAAATCATTTTAAAGTGTTATTGAATTATTTGATCTATTTATGGTTATGCATTTTATCAATCAATAGTTATGCAGAAGTTTATGTTTTTGTTTCTTTCAAAAAAGGTGTGCTCATATTTTAAAATGTTTGGAAGCCCGAAATTACTGGGGAGCTCTTTTTTGCATGAGAATTCCACTTGATGTGATACCTCCCAGAGAAAAAATGACGGAGCCTGGTGTAGAGATGTGTAGAGATGCTTGTGTGTAATGCTAGCAGCTGCGGAGGCTGGAAGCAGGTGGATCTCAAGTTCAAAGCCAGCCTTAACAACTTAACGAGGCCTTAAGCTACTTAGCAACACCCTGTCTCAACATAAAAAATAAAAAGGGCTGGGAGTGGGGGTGGGGTGGGCGGGGGATGTGGCTCAAGTGGTAGCGCGCTCACCTGGCATGTGTGCGACCTGGGTTCAATCCTCAGCACCACATACAAACAAAGATGTTGTGTCCGCCAAAAACTATTAAAAAATTCTCTCTTTCTCTCTTAAAAAAAGGGGGGGGGGGCTGGGGGTGTCGCTCAATGGTTAAGGTCCCCTGGGTTCAATCCCTGAACCAAAACAAAAACAAAATGGCAGAGCAGAGCAGGTCCTGGGCCAGAGGCAGCTCTGGTAGCTGCCCCAGTCGTCTGTCCTGGCTCAAATGCCATCCTAGTCATTATCCCTGGATTCAACAAGTCCCTAAGAAAAGACCGAGTCCCTCTCTGAGAGTTTTTACCTAAATAAGAAATAAAGGTATCTTTTCTTTTTTTGATTCCAAGTTGCAGTCTTAATTTTCACTATCGTAGAATCAGATGGGTATTAGCTTAAGCCAACCAACAAAAATGCAGCCCAGCCCATTCACCCAGCTGATGGAAAAAGCTCCGTGGTGCCACGACGCTGGAAGATCTTGGCCGCAGGCTGTGTTCAGTCCATCCTGTGTGCCCAGGGCCTGACAGAAGGTAGCATCCTTATATGCACCACACAGCTGTGCATATGCTTTCTTTTGGCCTGTAGAGAAACCCTTTTAGGAATGAATTCTATGAGTGCTTCTGATTAGACTTCCACCAGAATTAGTGACAAAATATTTTAGAAGAGGAGTACAAATCCTTTCTGAAAACACAACTACTGACTTAAAAATGCTGCTTATATTACCAATTCTATTAGTCATCTTCATCTAGAGAAGAAAGCTTTCATTGTCATTAGTACCTTTGTTACTAAGCCAGTCAATCACATCAAACTCCGTAATACCGCCATAATGCCAAAGAACTAGAAAAACTCCACAATTTAGGAGACAAAAATCCAACCATGGCCACTCAGAGTGTCTCTCTGGAGAATTATTAGCTGATCCCTCTTATTATTAACTCCCTCTAGAAATTTTTAAAACTTAAGGTAAAATTCACATACTGTAAATCACCCTTTTGAGTGTCCAATTCAGTGGTTTTTAATATATTCACAAGACTGCACAACTATGACCAATATCTAATTCCAGAATGTTTTCACTACCCCCAAAGGGAGCTCCTGGCCCTCAGCTTCTTGGGAAACACTAATCTCCTTCATTCCCTGCTACTTGTCTCTAGTTAAGAGTGCCTTTAGCTTTGGGAAAGCACTGGCTGCTAGCATCCTGGACCTAGAGAGAGTTCTAAGATGCTCTTCTCTCTCTGCCACCATCAGTAAACACAAATGACCAAGCACAGAAACCCCAAGCAAGTTTCAGTAGGACAAATATTCATATGTATGACATGGCTGGGGTAGGATTAACCAATGAGCACCTGGATTATGCCCTTCACTGAGTACAATATTGTTATGGGTGGCTGAAGATTGTATTATTTTATAGAGATAAAATAGCAAGGCAATTACTTTCAGAGTTAAAAGCATCTGCCATCATAGAGTTTAAGGTGGGCCTTAAATTCATTAGCATAATGCAAAACTCAACTCGCTGTCCTTTTACTAACAACCAGCATTTAATTTCAAAATGGAACAAGATGGTTCAGGAGAAGGTTGCATAGAGGAGGCGTGAAAAGAAAAGTAACCCCAACATCCAGGAGTTGACCTGAACTCACAGCTAGGTCTTGTTCTCCTGCTGGACACAATTTCACAGAACACTAACATCAGGTCAGACCACTTGCTCTCTGTTCCTGATGGATCAAGACAAAGACCAGACGACTCCCCTGTGAACATGGACCAAAACATGAACATTGTCCAAACCACAAAAATGACCAAACATCCCTTGTCCTGGTTGACCACAGTGAATGCTGTTTGCTTTCCAATCCCAGCATTAGCTCACCTTTGTTTCTTTCTCCTTCTAGATAAGAGATACCAAACCACAGAATTGCCTTTGCTTTATGACAGCATCTAATAATCCAGAGTGCAGCCCCACTTCTTCGAACCCTCCTCAAAATCATGCAGCATAAACCCAAATCCCACTCTCAGTCTCTCATTGCACTAAGTAACAGACCCAACTCATCTACAGATAGTGATCTGGTGATCTCTGGTGGGAAGATCTTAGAGGGGAAAAGGTTGTCCTCCACAAGGGTGTTATCAGGGAAAGTCTTCTGCCTGAAACTATTCCACCCACCTACCTGCCATAGGTAGTACCTGAAGTTCCATCAGGAGAATATTATTCCTTTAGATCAACACTTTATCACCTATTGAAGTAGAACTGCCCTGAGAGAAGAAATTACTCTTTAACCACTTTTAATTATAGATGTCTGATTTTGGTTAACCTACTTTCATATTTCATTTATTTCTTAGATTCCCTCATATAGTAGCACTTCAAAAATTAAGACACATCCTGTGATCCATGGTACCTTAAGTTCTTTGAAACATGCTGATGTTTCAGTTTCATCAACTATGAGTTCTAGAACTAAAATCTAATTCTAGTTCTGGAAACCTCAGTTATCTGTAAACAGTTCTTGCAATTTTTGCTATATGTATGTGCTATGATAATGATATTAATATATTTGTTCTTTTAACAATTAATTTTTAAAAAATATTTATTTTTTAGTTGTAGTTGGACACAATACCTTTGTTTTATTCATTGATTTTTATGTGGTGCTGAGGATCAAAGCCAGAGCCTCATACATGCTAGGCGAGTGCCAGAGCCTCACACATGCCAGGCGAGCACTCTACTGCTGAGCCACAACTCCAGCCTTTAACAATTTACCTTTAAAATTTAAGATAATGCATGTTTATACATTAGAATACAATGGAAGTATATACACTGATACATTTTAAAAAACAAAAATAGATCCTCAATTATTTATGTGGATTTTAATAAATCTATGAAATCCTGGGCCATGTATACCTAATTATATCTTTCCCTCATATATAAGCTATGTTTTATGTATTAAAATATGTATAGAAATATAAAAACTATAAAATGCTTGTGTACATTTTACCTAAAATCATCTCACTTAGCCCCAGGTGTAGCTATGCCGTACTTGGACAACATGGAACTAGCTGATCCCTAGGTGTCTTCTTAGCTCCTGTGTTTGGTGTTTCCATGATTCTAAATCATCAGAAGCACAAAATCTGTTCCCCAGAGTTTAAAGTCTGAGAGTCAAAGCTGCTGTGGACAAATAGATGTACATATAAATGTACGTATATGTATGTATATTTGTATATATACATAATATATTTATATGCAATACACAATATATACAATGTGTATATACAATACACATATAGGTATATACAATAAACATATGTATATATGTGTAAGTACACATATATAAACAAAAGTAGATACTAACCATATACAGCTTTTAAGTGTGTATAATTAGAGTTACTGGAGCTTGAAGTTTAATTAGATTTATTATGGCAAAAAACATCAGGTTTCTTTATTCCTGGAAACATATGAGGGATTTCAGATACGATCTTTTCTTAAAAAATAAATATTTAAAAAATTTTGTTTGGGATTATGGAAAGTAGATTTGTTCTAAACAGTCTGGGAAAAACTCTTAGAAAAGAAAAGATTTTAGAGATTACACACTGTTTTCCCTTTATTACCACCAGTGGGAAGTCCTTTGAGCTCTTTCTACTTAAAATATGGATAGTGGACTTAAAATATGGAAGGACAGGCCTGGCTCTAATGGCAATTCTGATGAGTTGAAATCTTCATGTTTTCTGGTCCTAGGTGATTTATATGCATATTGAAGTTGGAGAAGCATTGGAAGCTGAACTTGGCCATGGCTTGTCTAAAACTAATCCTTCAGAGAACTCTCCCAGGGCACAGAGGTTCCTGATAGATTAAAAGCATTAGATTCTCATGTGTTTCCCTTCTACTGTCTTTGAAGGATACCACATTGCAGATAAAACTTAGGAAGTAAAATTTATTTTATTTAGAGGAAAAGAATAAATGTCGATTTAGATCCAAATCAAAACCCAAAACCATAATTTGTGGTCCTTCAGCTAAATAGAAGTTCTGAGGCTCAGAATAAGATAAAAATACACAGCACTAATTTTCTTGCTTCTTCCCACCAAATCTCAGTACTATCTTAAGTCCCAATGCTTGCCAACCTAGAAATATACCTGTCCCACGTAGTAAAATTGCAAGACTCTGAGTAAAAAGGGAAGTGCAAAAATCTACATAAAGTAACAACAGTGTGGGTGAATTTATTCACATGAAAAACAGTCCACTTTTATATTTCTATACGGAAATATTTTCCCTGGAAAGCATTGTCCAAAGGATTCTCTTGTAGACTTCCTTCCCTCCCTCCCTCTCTCCCTCCCTTCCTTTCTTCTGTCAATATTCAACAAACACATATTGAATGAATGAATGAATGAATGAATGAATGAATGAATGGAATCATTTTCCCTCATGGGGAAAGCCTTCTCCCCCTTCAGTCCTTGTGGAAACTCTGGATTCTTGTCAAGGGCTATGTGAGTTCCCATTTTCTGTCATTCTAACAACCAAATAAAATCCAAAGCATTTAAAAAATGTTTCCAATGACTAAGTAGAAGTTGGTTATTAAGAAGACCCAAATGAAATGAATCAATCAGAACACAAACTCACAGACAGACAAAAGAGCCAGTGACTCCTCCTAAACATGGAGAATGTAAAAGAAAATTGCTATATCTTTAGTTATTCTTTTCTTAGTCCCAGGTTTCCATTCTGATCTGAAAACATTCCAGACTCCAGTGTGGCCAGCATTTCATTTCCGTGTCATATTTCATCAGCAGATTCAAAAACTTTTTTTCCAACTATCCTTTCAGCATTGGCTGTCAAGGGTGATGAAACGTTATTGTTGGAACATTATTTCATGTAATCATATATAATAAAGCACTTTGACAAATCTATATGAATAAGAATAACATCATTTCTTTGAATGTAAAGGTCCCTCAGCATATGCATTTTGACAAGCACATTTCAAGCCCTAAATTAATGTGTTTTAGTTTTCTCCAGATACTTTCTAGCAAAGAGGAAGAATGGAAAGGAGCAGCCATACTTTCCATTCTGTGTCCCTATTCTGTGCTAGGAATATGCTATGTGCTTGCTAAGAATTAAAGGCAGATAAGACTGTTAAAATATATTAGAGATAAGTCTTCTGCATGTGTTTAGGACTCCAAGAGCAAGTAAGAGCTCTAAGGACATCCAAGAGCCCTGTACAGTGGAATCTAATGACTGAACCTCATTTCCAGAGATTTTGAATCAATTGGTTGAAGTGGGGCTGAAACAACAGGGTTTTTGAAAAGCTGCCTCAGTGATCTGTCCATGGGCCAAAGTTAAGAACTTCTGCTTTGAAACATATATTTATAGGAAGTATTGTATTAGAATCATTATTGTATTAGAATCATTCATATGTAAGTGAGAGGTGTGAAGTTATCAAGAGCTCAGTGTAATAACAGATTACATCTTTTCTGATGTTTCTTGAGAACATGGACCTTATATTTTCAGAACCTGTCTGAGTGTGCAATCAATAAACATGTGCCGAAGACCTCAGTAATGACAATAGGAAGCTTCTCAAAGTCGTACCCACATTGCCTGGCCCATCTCAAACACTTAACCCATATTTATTTAATGGAGAAAAAGCTTCAAATAATGAATGAAGGAATGATGAGGTGGTGCCATGGTACCACATTACTTCCTAGAAACAAGGAAGGCATAGAATCCCCACCAGCTCCACTGTTCCTGTTGCCATGGTTACAGTGAGTCATTTACTAGCCTTTCCCTCAGCAGTAAATGACCAGCATGAGGTCTTTGCCACACCTAAGAGCCCTGAGTCCACCTCCATGGGCATCCCTGCTTCCTGGGTTCCTCATTGCCAGGGTCATGTAACTGGGGGATCAGCAGGGAGTGCCTCCAGTGGGGGAATCAGATATGACATCCACATTATGGGAAAAGAAAGGGTTCCATGGACTTAAGCAGGGTTCCAGGGACTGAATTCTACTATGCAAGTAACATTCCTTTCTTTTCTTAGAGTCAGACAATTGCTCTTTAAAAATTCTACCCTCTTTGATACTATAGTGGGACTGAACTCTAGGCATTGAATGAAATTCTTATCATGGAGGAATATTATACATATGTGCATGTGTCTGTAAATCTAAGTCATATTTAAATGTTGCATTCTGTGGAAGAGTTCCTTTAAACAATTTGTGATGCCAGAATCTATGTAGCATATCTCGAGGTGGTGGCACATGCAATAAAGGGTATATATTACACCATGTTCTTATCACAGTAATATCCCACTAAATATCATCTTTTATTGGAGATTTGGATATATTAGAAATGGAGTTGTTTCATAAAGCCTGGAATACTACAAAACACATGTTCTGACTTGGTTAGTCTCTGATGGATGATAATCTCTTCCTCCATTATCAGCATGATAAAGAAATCTAAACTATCTGACTTGACTCTAGGTTCCTGTGGGTAAGACTCTCTGCAGGATATTCTAGGAGGTTGCCCCCTGCTGTAGCCCCAATCATTGTGAATGTAATTAGAGCTTCCAGGTGTCTCACCTGGAAGGAGTCTAAAGTCAAATGGAATTGTTCACTATTTCTTAAGGGATTATGCAAAGAGCAAACTCAGTACATACAAGGGACCCACCAAATTTGGGGTCCTGGGATACCCACAGATCTGTTTTACAATACCACTTGGATATCAGACACTGGCAGGAAGAGGTTTCACTTCTGTATAATGGCATATTTGGAGGAGAAGGATTTTATAAATGAATTAACCCCCTCCTCACTTGGTACATCTCTCACTAATGCTCTTTACCTTGTGATCTTAATTATATTTTGAAAGTGCACCTGATTTCCAAAATGGGGAGATAGGTAATAGAGATACACCTTATTTCTTTGCTCCTTCCTTTTGTAATTTTGCAATAGCCTTTCTCTTGCTGGTTCAGCATCCCCAAAACATTCAACCATTTGCCACGCATGGTGGCACAAACCTGTAATTCCAGATACTCAGGAGGCTGAGGCAGGAGGATCTCAAACTTGAGCCCATCCTGGGCAACTTAGTGAGTGAGACACTGTCTCAAAATTAAAATTTTTTTAGAACGACTGGGGGTATAGCTCAGTGACAGAGTTCTTAACTAGCATGCACAAGGCCCTGGATTCAATCACTGACAAAATAAAATAACAACAATAACAAAAAAACTTTCAATCTTTTATTTACCAAACCAGTTTTCTCTTCCTATTATTTTCAACAGCTAGAGAATAAATTTTTAACGTTTTTTTTGTTTTGTTTTTGTTGTTGTTTGGTGGTTGTTGTTGTTGTTTTTGCTTCTGGAAATTGAACCCAGGGTCTTTTGCCTGCAAGGCAAGCGCTCTGCCAACTGAGCTATATCCCCAGCCCCTAGAGAATAAATTTTTTAAAATTTTTTTAATTGTAAATGGACACAATATCTTTATTTTATTTATTTATTTTTCATGTGGTGCTGAGGATTGAACCCAGTGCCTCCCATGTGCTAGGCAAGTGTTCTACCACTGAGCTATAACTGCAGCCTTAGAGAATAATTTGGATGAAGAAAGTTATGTGAGGTGCTAACTACTTTGCCTTCATGTTCCTGAAATAAAACTTTCCTGGGACTTTGTTTATAAAAGATTAATACATCATCTGTAGTTTGGTGTATTTTTTCTTTCACTTTCCACAATATCTCAGTTTATTTACTGAAAGAAGAAAATTGCTATCACTTAGGGGAAAATGTTGGAGAATTAGAGCTGGACATGGAGGAAGGTAAGAGTTTGCTAGGGCTGCTGTAACAAAGTAACATGAACTGGTGGCTTCAACAACAGAAATGTGTTCTCTCGCTGTTCTGGAGGTGAGAAGTCCAAGAGCAAGATGCTGACAAGGTTGGTTCCTCCTCAGTCCTCTGAGGAAGAGCCTGTTCCTTGCTTCTCCCCTGGCTTCTGGTGGTAGGGTGGCAGTCTTTGGTATTCCTTGGCTTGTAGAAGCTTCACCCTGATCCTTTCTCTTAGCATGACATTCTTCTGCGTCTGTGCTGTTTCCAAATTTCCTTTTTCTACATGAACAAGAGTGATTTTGAATTGCAACCCACCCTAAAGACCTTATTTCAGCTTGTTTACCTCTGTAAAGACCTTACCCCTCCTCCCCCACCAAAAGATTACATTCTGAGGTTCTGAGGGTTAGGACTTCAAATTTTGGGGAAACATGACTTTTTTTTTTTTCTGTGAAGTCCATGCTGACTGAGCTATGTCTTGCTTTCTCAACAGCTGGATGGACTAGACAATCTTCAGTTCCTCCCAGATTCATTCTGCCCTTCCCCCTCCCCCAACCCCATGGTGCTGGGGGTTGAATCCAGATCGTTGCACGTATTAGGTGAGAACTGCACCACTAAGCTACCTCCCCAGCCCTCCTTCTGCCTTTTGACCACATGACATTGGTGTTACTTGGTCTCATTATTCAACAAAGGAAATAGCCATTGCTGAAGAATGAAAAGAGTGACTTGGCTTCACAGCACGTGCCCACCATTCCTATGGGAAAACTCAGCTCCCTAACACTCTGTCTCTCTGTGTCTTTGTTCCCATCTCTCCTCATCCTTCCCCACTCTCTAGTCCCCAGGCTTTCTCCCAAGCTGTCACTCCCTCTGACATGTTCTCCTGACCCGCCTTAGAAGTCGCTCAGCTCACCTGATACTTTGCAGAAAGCCAAAGAAGCCGTTGGTCTAGGTCTTTTTCTCTGACAGTGGGCTGAGGAGCCCCTGCTGCGAGTTCTTTATCCCTCTCAGCAGCCTCCCCTAAGGAAGACGACCTCTGACCAAGGGAGGGAATTGTAGGCTGGTCAAGAGTGAAGAGGTCAATGGGGCAAGCTGGAAATGCCTCACCTGCAGAGTGGGGGGATGTGGAAATGGGGAGGAAAATAAGTGACAGAGTCAATGTAGCCATCCAGAAAACTGCTTAAAGTTCTGGTTTTTCTCAGACCCACTCCCATGTTTCTGGTTGGCTTCCTGGCTACAGAGAACACACCCATTTCTCAGGCTGGGAGGAACAAAGCTGCGGAGCTGAGTGGTGGTGTAGGTGGTTCTTTTGATGATGTGTCCTTTTGATGTGTGTGTGTTTCAAATCTCTAGTGTTTTTCTCACAACTAAACTGTTTACAATCATGTGTTCTCCTGATGCTCTGATATCAACAAAGATAAAAGGTAATTTCGCCTCAGGGAAACTTTATAAGCTAACTAACTTAATAGAGATTGGTGGAAGTTTACCAAAAGCCCCACTCAAAATATCTCAATGACTTCCCCAAAGCATCATTATAAGGGAAATCAGAGAAACTAAGACAAGATCTAAGTGGGAAATCATGTGGGTTTTTTTTTTTTTTGAGGAGGTTCTGGTGAAGGGTACAACCTAATGGGTGTAGCCTAAGGGCATCTATTTTGGAGTAAAAGCATCTCTTACTAACTATGTGATATGGCTTCTCTGAACCCCAACAATTTCCCAATTCATCACAGAGGGAAAACAATTCCTGCTCAGAGTGGATATTAAATAAGATGTTTTTGACCCTGCAGGTCATTTGGAGGCAAGTTGTCCTGCCTATTTCATTAGACATATCTCAATATCGTCCTGATACTAAGACAAGAAAGGAACAGGCAGCAAAGAGACAACCAAGCTGACGAAAGGAAACCACTGTAGTGGGAGCATCTGTCTTCGGGCAAGACTTCCCTGTGAGGTGCCTCTTACGTGGCTGCACTGGACTGGCCAAAGCGAGTCAGGATATCATGCATGCTCTCCACCCAAGGATGCCCTGCCCTTCTGCTCTCCAATCCAGGCCCACTCTCTCCTGTGTGTGTTTCTGTGCACACAACACATCCAGCTGCACACACCTCTTCACAACATGATAAGGAGTCTTTACTATTTTTGTGGCATGGGAGTTGAGAAACAAAGGAAACTTTCTATGATGACCACAGCTTTCTCTGATGACCATTTCTCTCCTATGATGTCCTCTTCTTGTGGCTGCTATAACCATTCCAGCTATTTTCTCATCCCTTCAAATGAATGGAGGGCAAGACACAAGTATTTTCTCTTACATGCACTGAAGTTCTACAATGCTGAGCAGATAATAGATGTTCAAAAAATACTTTTTTCTTTTTTAAAAGTTTATTTATTTTTGTTTGTTCTTTTTAGATTAAAAGAAACACTGTATTAACTAGATTTCTACTCTGGCTCTGCTAGCCTAAATTGTATTAGATCAACTCTCTGTTGACAACAACTAGAACAGTTGGGTTAAAGAAGATCTATGTGTTTGAAGTCATTGAGATCCCCAAAGGGCAACCCTGCAGGAATAAGGAAGAACCAGAAACAGTTCTGTCCTCAGGAAGACGGAAACCCAACTTCAGAGAAGCTCAGTCCAAGGTTGGATTACTGCAAATAGCCCAAGTCAAACTGCCCTTGGAAGCAAAAGTCAACCAACTCTAGAGGGAGAGAGCATCCAGAACATTATATAATATTTCATATCATTATTCAGTGGTATTTACATGTGTCTCCCACCCTAACCCTCAAATTCTCCTGTGAGACATGGAAAAGGCACAGATGATCAGAAAACTTGGCCTCTAGGTTTGTTTCCTGACTTACAGAGCTAGTTTCCCCAGCTTTGAGATTCTCGGTTTCTGGGTGTGGCTCTAGACTCCGCCTCACCCCAGCTGTGCTGTCTGCTGGTTTGAATCACTTCCTGGTCACCTGTTGGTGAGGAAGGGATTCCTGCTCTATGGTCATGGGTACGATTGAAGCAAGGACATACAGCACTGGGCATATGCACACATGGTCACTCTGCGTCCTTGGCCATTGGCTGGCATTCATGGTGGCAGCAGCAGCAGTACCCAAGCCAGGGTTCTGTGGACTTTCCCCTTCTTTCAAGGATTCTCATAGAGCCTGGAGCCAGAGGGGCCCTTGTTTTGCTCTTTTGCACTGGTTTTGATTCTTCCTGTCATGGCTCCTTTGAGAGGGCTCCTATAAACAACCAGAGAAAGAGCTAAGACCTGCCAGGGATGAAAATTAAAGTGCTTCTTCCACCCTGTTCCCAAATGTCTCCTCAGAGACACTGAGGAAGATTTCCAGGCAGGACCTGTCTTACCATCTTTCTTTTAAAGATGGTCAGTGTCAACAGAGAGTTATGGAGAGTGGACAGGGGGACAAGTTAGAGAGACCATGAATGAATCATGATATTCCCCTACAGTTCTTACTCCTAGCACAAGGTAAAAATTTGCTATGTACATTTTGGCCAGATTTTCCTCAGTCCCAAATGCAGCCCATATTTTAACGTCAGAATTGGAGAGGGGGACACGAGCAAGAATAATAATGAGAATGACAAAAATGCAAAAGAAGGACGGCAGCGGTTTCTTCCTCATCGCACAGGTCGCACAGGGAAAGGAGAGGGAACAGACCCATCTCTCAGGCAGGTTCAAAGACACTGGGCTGCCAGCATCCTGTCCCCTCCCCCAACCAGTGCCTTCTCCACACTCACCCTCAGGCAGAGGGAAGCAGTGGCAGGGGATTGCCACTTGGTTCCTATTATAATCTCTCCCCTCCCTCCCTCTCTTGCCTTCCTCTTCAGCCCGGTGTCTCCCAGGCAGAAAGTAGGGCTTTGCAGGCACCAAGTGGGGCGAGGAAGAGGTGGCTGGAGGCATTTCCTTTGGCTTGTCCCTGGTTGCCCGTTATAGAGGCAGGTCTGACTCATAGGATGGAAGTTGTCAGTGTCACCTGAAAACCGTCAGGTCACTAAAAGCTAGGTTTACCATGAGCTACGATGACATGGTGGCCCGCTTGGCTGCAGTTGCCCACTAAACAGACTCTTTTCCAATCTTCCCTCCTGCTGTCAAGGGCTGAGCTACCCTGCATGCTCGTCCTCCGGCAGGTGAAACATGCAGGAGCAGGCACAAGCGGAGTGCAGCCCTGCTCTGTCTCTGGTCACTTCCATTCCTCCTGGGGGCTCTCTACCCACCCCACCCCACTCCACTGGCCTCATTCTCTGAGGGCTGGGTATTTTCAGAAGGTCCCAGAGCCTTCTTGGATCAAGCCTGCCCCGTGTAAGGTGCAACACTTCTTCACTTTGCGGCACCAAGTGAGCCAGGACATAGTGCAGCAGAGAATCCCACCCAGGCTGCGCGCAGAGTGACATGCAGTCAAGGCCACCAACCTCTTTACACTGCTGCTGTCACTAGTTCGCTCCCGGATCTGAACAATAATGGCCCTAGAGGAGACAATTTTTATGATAGTTGAGAGAGCTCTTATTTCCCTTTTGTTTAGAAATGGTTTTAATTAATGAGAACAGCCTGTGGTCAGACGAATACGCCCAAGCTCAGGCCTGGGAGCCTTTTGGTTCAGCAGGAGGAGGACACAGGTATATTTTTCCTAATCATTTTGCTATTCATTTACGTCATTTGCTAGGTCCTTCCATCAGGAGCTTCCACCACCTGCAGGTCCAGCAATCTCCTTGGGCCTATGGCAGGGGCCATCTGGCCAGAAGAAGTCAAACACCACCCTTGCTAGGGTGGGAAGAGCTGAAGGTTATGGCTCTGTGATTAGGCTGTTTCTAGAAAAATATCTCCCCTCAGACAAACTTCTGTGCATTGTTAGGCTTTTGGGGTAGAAAGACTGTTGAGAAGGTAGAGTTCAAAATACTACCTTTGAGATATGGCACTTATAATAATAAAAAAGTGTATAGAAACAGCATTCTATACTGGAAGAAACAATTCTTTTCTTTCCTTACTCCCTCTATTGTCTTAAAATCATTTTCCCCCTTTTGAAGGAGAGGTAATCAGGAAACCCCACAGAGTAGACGTGTGAGCTGAAGAGTGAAATGCAACCCATGAAACTGTTGTAGGACTCCCCAGTGGGAATGGAATATGGCAGTGTGGGCCCTGGAGTCACACAAGGGAGGTCAACTTCTGCCTCTGGTCCTTGCTGGCTGTGGGGTTTTGAATAAGTGACTTGACCTCTCCATGTCATAGTTTCCTCTCTATAAAAGTGAAGAAGCAGAAGCTCCTGCCCTGCAGGCTCACTGTGAGGACTAAGTAAGATAAACCCCAGGAAGCGCCTGGCACAGTTCCTGGTGTGTGTGAAGTGCTCAGTAAACCTTAGCTTGTAGGACATTTTAGAACATTGGTTTTTGTCCTCCAGTGATGGGAATCTTTTCATTTTGCCCAGCAGTTATAAAAATAGAGAGAGAGAGAAAAGAGAGAGAGAGAGATGAGGAGGGAAGAGAAGAAGAAAAATTGGGGGTGGAAGAGTGAAGGGAAGGAGAGAAATGGGAGGTGAATCCCGAGTGAATGGGGCCGTCACTCACATGCCTCCAAGCTTCTGTGTGCCAAGGGCCAAAGAAATGAATTCTATATTCTCAAGTGATACATTTCCCAGGGCCTCACAGGAACCAAAGTGAGAACATCTGCAGGGTTTCTGAGAAAGACTGACCCTGTGGAGGAAACACACCCCAAAGGTTCACATGTCAACCCAGGAAATGAATGCACTGTCACCAGCTGGCGAGATGTGCCTGGCGAGGTAATCAGTCCATTCTCACAATGTCTGTGGTTATGTGTGCCCTGTGTGTTGTTATATGCTATGCAGACCTTTCCATTGACTGCAGAGATGATTTTCTCAGTACATCAATATTCCCAGAATGCTGGGGAAATGGACAAGGAGTGCTGTCATTCAATTATATTCCATGCCATTGATTACTGGCATGCTTTGGTGGGGGTGCCACCAAGGGATAAAGAGGAGTTTCTGGGTAGACAAACAGGGAAGAGATGAACATACTACCTAGGGGAAGAATATCTCTAAATATCCACATATGAGGAGCAGCATGGTTAGTACAGAATGCATCGGCCATCGGGCATCACCTGAGCACAGAGCTAGGTCTCTGTCAACACATGTGTGTCTTGCCTTGATACTTGAACTTGATCTAAGTGTAAGAAATCACTGAATGCCTCTTCTGAACACAGTGGAGAATGGTATTGGGGACATCATAGTTACACAGTGAGAGAAATACTAGGGACTTACTGTAATTGTTCAAGTAGGCCAGGCAAAGGGCTGTGCTAAAGTAGAAGGAATCAAGTTATGGAGGTGATTCATCTTTTAGAAGCAACATCACTAGATGTTGGAGGACTTATCAATAGGAGAAGCGACAGCTCTCCCATTTGTGGTTTGGGTAGAGTGGATGATGGTGATCCAAGAGATGCAGGTGACGCAGGTGGGGAGGATAACTTCCTTTTGGATGCAAGACACAGGTGAGGGCTGAGTGTAGAGGAGAAAGTGTGTATGTGTATGTGAGTGTGAGGAATGGAGTTGGCAGAAGGCTCCTTCCCAAGTTAACCAGAAGAGACATTTAGATGCCAGCAATGTACATGCTTTAATGCTGTTTTGCATTATCTTGGCCAGCCTCTCTTCTTTAGAATGGGAATATTTAAAGATGCCTCAAAAGCAGAACAACTAATATTTACTAAATGTTTCCTTTGTGACTTCATTGGGTGGATAAGTACTTTACCTATATTACCTCATTTGATCCTCAAAACAGTTTCATGAAATGAATATTATTACTTCTAGTTTATAGATTAGTAAATAGAGATTTAAAGTGATTGGGCTGGGGATGTGGCTCAAGCGGTAGCACGCTCGCCTGGCATGCGTGCAGCCCCGGGTTCAATCCTCAGCACCACATTCAAAGATGTTGTGTCCGCGGAAAACTAAAAAAAAAAAAAAGATATTTAAAAATTCTCTCTCTCTTTCAAATAAATAAATAAAGTGATTAAGTGCTAAAAGCCTCACCATTAATACACAGTAGAACTGATGCCACTCTATGGGAATAAATAAAAAAATTATTTCTTGTTCTTCATTTTTGTTTGTTTGTTTTTTGCAGTGCTGGGGATTGAACGCAGGGCCTCATTCATACTAGGCAAGAACTCTACCACTGAGCCATATCCCCAGTCCAGGGAACTAGGGAATAAAGAAAATTTCTGCAAAGGTGGAAGAAGTTTTCATTGTTCTATTTCTGGCTGGGAGAAAACAGGCTAAGAAATGTGGATGAACAAATGCCCTTTGGCAGTTTTATTATCACCTTGTATTTCTGATATGTTTATGCTTTCCAGACAGGGTTGTGTTCCTTATCTCAGATTTCTCTCAAATTATCCACATCAGGCAGCCAGGGCTGATGCTAGTGTATCAATCAATCAATGAACATTTGCTGGGCAGCACATTGAGCAAGTCGCTGTTCACAATGAACTTGTCCTCATGGCTTTGCACACTGGAGTTTGCAATCTAGTAAGAGTCCCTATGGTGGGCTATGGAACAACCTCAGGGGTTGCTGGCCAAGTGCTAAAGGAAGATTTCATGGAAACCCCAGATCCTGGTGTGTGTGGGGTAATGATTCTGAAAATGTGGAATGATTTTGCCCTCTAGGGGACATTGGTAATGTTTGGAGACATTTTTTTTTTGGTTCTCACACACCCCCTCATAACCATGCCAAGAAGAATAAAGCATGTACATTGCTGGCATCTAGAGACAGGGAAGCTGCAAAAGATGTAAAATGTATAGGACAAAACCTTTGGGAGTTATCCAGCCCAATGTCGCCACAGTATTGAGGCTGAGAAAGTTGCTCCGTGGTAATACAACGACTTGGTGTGAATTTTATTTTTAAAAATTGCACTTTAAGAATAGTAGCAAAACAGCAAATACGTTGATAATTGTTACATACTTTAACATGTTGTGCTCACCAAAACATTAACCTGTTTTGTGCTACCAAATTAAATAAATTTGTGGAGAACTTGGACGGACTCTTCCTGGCATAGTGGTTTTTCTTACAAGATCACTCACTATGAAGAACATCTGAAAATTTCCAGATGAATCACTACTTGAAAAAAACGAATCACTTCCAATTAATTGTCTGAATGCATCAAAGTTTTCTCAGTAAAATACAGAAATAAATTTGGAAACAAGCTGACATAAGACCACAGTCATCTAAACACTCAATTTCACACTTTCATACTTATCAGTCTAATGAATTGACTTTACAGGTAAAGGTCATTAGGTTTGAACTATGCACTTGAACTAATGAAACATGATTTCATTAGAGGGGAGAAAAGCCTGTACCTTTTTAGGAGGCTTAAGCCCCATGGCCTGGCCCCCAAAGTGTGCTACTCAGATTAGCAGCATTAGCACAATCTGGGAGCTTGATAACAGATACAGGGTCTCAGGCTCCGGTCCAGAGTTTCTGAATCGGGATCTGCATTTCAACAGATTGGAGTTTGAGAAGGGCTATTCTATAGGACTTCCCAGAGAGAGACCATTTGGGCCTGTGTAAACAGCAAGCACTGCAGGCAAAGTGGGACTTATGCAGGAAACGATTTGAATGAACTAGACAAGGAAATATGGGGTGGGCATCTCATGTGAGGAAAGCGGCAATATGAAGGATCTGAAAATGGACCCTTACCTAGAGGGTCCTAGAAGCACAGCATCAGAAGACTTTGAAGAATTTAGAGGAAGAAAGGAACTTGGGGCAGGGAGCCAGTGAGCTCCAGACGCCAGGGCTGTTCTCTGGGGGCCAGTTCAGGCAGGCCACACTGCCTTCTTACCTTGTTGACAGAGCTGTCTTCCCTGAATTCCAGGCCTGGATTGCCCCCCACTTAGCCACCATGAATCAATTAAACCCTCAATAGCCCCAAGAAGTTGGGGCTCATTATCTCCAATTTCTAGATGGGGAGCCAACCACTTCCGAAGCTGTAATTACTGAAGGTCAGAGGGCACCTGAGGCAGGAAGTCTGGTCTGTAACAGCACATTCTTGGCCCTCCCAGGGTCTCCCTCCTGAGCTGCGGAGAGGAGGGGCTGTTTCAGCTGCAGACAGTTCTTCTGAGCTTATGTGGCTTCCAGCAACCCTGACAGGAAGAGAAGAGGCTATTCCCATCTCTGCTTGGGCCAGGCTCTGGGAAAAGAAAGACTCTAGCTAACCTCAAGCCAGGGAGCGGGCAGGCTACTGAGTGTGTTTGCTGGGGAACTGTTGGGATAGGGCAGACCTCAGGAGGGGGGTTCTGGGAAGGGTAGGCAGTAGAGGGAAGGCCCCTGACTGAGGACTTCTTTATCCCTGAGACAGGTTGGGACTTTCAGACAGTACAAAACCTTAGCTGAGTTAACTGATTGTCTAGTTTTCTTTTTATTTATTCTAAGCAGTTATACATGATAGCAGAATGCTCTTTGATTCATTGTACACGAATGGAGCAAAATTTTTGACTTCTCTGGTTGTACCCAAAGTAGGGTCACAGCATTTATGCAATCATACATGTACCTAGGGTAGTGATGTCCGTCTCGTTCTACCATCTTTCCTACCCCCTTGCCTCCTCCCTCCTCCCTTTTGCCCCATCTAAAGTTCCTCCACTCATCCCATGTCCCCCCATTATGGATCAGCATCCACTTATCAGAGAAAGCATTTGGCCTTTGGTTTTTTTGGAATTGGCTTACTTTGCTTACCATGATATTCTCTAACTCCATCCATTGACCTGCAAATGCCATAATTTTTATTCTCTTTTATTGCTGAGTAATATTCCATTGTGTATATATTTTCTTGAGAACACAAATAGGCCTAACCGAAGTCTTATAATGTCTGCTGAATTCTTTACAGGCCCACACGAAAGCCCTGGAAAGCAGACTTCAAGCAGTGCAGCGGGTATCCTAAAGTGTCAGCCATGACTGGAGCCTCCTGAAGCACCAATTCCATTAGGGTCCACTTTCTCTCGACCTCTTCAGAGGCCCAGTGAGGTGTCTAAGTCAAGGCATTGGCCTTGACTCCAGTAGGACAAGTACCCAAGGGATTAAAGGAAAGGGTCAGGGCCAGCTGCTTTGTCCCTTCAAGGTCTCCTCAGCCACCCCATCCTGGAGAAGATGCCTGGAGGCTGGGATGCCTTCCCCTGCCGGGCACTGTCAGAGCAGGTATCAGGATCCAGATGGGCCGCCCAGCTCTGCCTTGAGGCTGATTCCTCCACTTGTGGAGGCCAAGAGTGAGGGTTCTGGGCAAGCCGGAGGCCCTGCTTCCCCTCGATGCTGCCCTTTGATTCCTGGTTAATGACTCCCAGCTGTGCAGAGTCCTGAGCTTGTTGGAATATTCTGGGAAGACTCTGAAACCTGAGCCCTTTGCTAGGTGGCTGTGGACACCTTTGGGAGCAGAGTGAGTGCTGCTGGTCCCTTGTCTGGGTTACACGGTGGCCTGGGGCATCTTCACAAAGGACAAGAGAGAGAGAGAGGTTGGGCTTTCTTGGGGCAAGTTACCACTCGCTGGTCCTCCCAGGCCTCCTGGCTAGGTTCGAGACCTGCTCCTAAATTCAAGGAATGATCTTTGGAACAGGGTCCGTATAGGGAGTCTAGGACTTCACCCAAGCAGAGGGACATAGCTTTCTCATCCTCCTCCTAAATTTCTGAAACTTATTTTACCAAGATATTATGAAAGTGTTTCTGACAGTTTAAAAAAGCCCAGGGAGGGGGTGACATTAAGCTGAGAACATTTTTTGGGGGAGGGGAGTACCAGGGATTGAACTCAGGGGCACTCAACCACTGAGCCACATCCCCAGCCCTATTTTCTTTTTATTTTAATTAGAGACAGGGTCTCACTGAGTTGCTTAGCGCCTCACTTTTTGCTGAGGCTGGCTTTGAACTCTCAATCCTCCTGTCTCAGCCTCCTGAGTCACTGGGAGTACAGGTGTGCGCCCCTGCACCTGGCTGAGAACTTAATATACAGGAGTATAGGAAGCATCTTTGGGACTTTCTGCAAGCCATGGCTAGCTAGCAAGGTGGGGAGAGAGAAGGTAGTCATGGTGGATAGAGATGTGAAGAGAAATAGGGAGGCCCCAAATTCATTGTCACAAAATCCACTTCTGGGGCGCTCCACCCCCACAGGTGGGGTTGTTTATAAATCAGGAGGCAGTTCACCTAAATCTCTGGTGGGGGCAGGGAGTAAGTACTTCAGTGGAAGGCAGGGGCAGAATCCAGAAAGGGAGACAATGAAGCTCAAAACTGACCAGTTAGCCCAGCCCCAGCCCAGTTACCCGTTCCTGTTCCTTGGAGAAGAAGCCAATCCTATTGAACTGGCCTGGATTCTAAGCTACCAAGCCAGGCATTCAACAAGGCCTGAGGGGTCTGACAGGATGACCTCTCCATGGATCAGGTGACATTGGAGTCCAGGGATTTCAAACCTGAAACCTCAGAAAGCATGGTACAGCCACATAATAGAATACTATGCAGCCTTTAAAAATATACTATTTTTAAAGAATGTGTAAAAACACATGGGCAAATTTCATGATATGTTTGTAGATAGAAAAATGCTAGTATTCTGAGCAATGGACACAGAGTCCACTTATCTTGTTAAACATACACATCCATGCTGGAGGTGTGGTATGTTGGAAGGACACATGGACACTGGGTTGTCTTTGTATAGTAGTAACCTTTATTTTCTTTGTGTTTTCACTTATGTTGCCAATTTTCTGTAACCAACATAACTTGCTTTTGTAAACAGAGAGCTCAAATAGCTTATTTAACTGGTAGCACTAGGTCCATTTAAGCTGGTTGCTCTACTTAGACTGGTAGTTCTGTTAAAGCGTCAGGGAGCAGTGGGTGGATGTGAGCAGGCTCAGTGGCTGTTACTTACCTACCAGCATCCTTTCCCCTTCCTCATTCCTGCTAGAGCCTCAGTTTTGCTTCAGCGTTGTGCTCTGGATCTTCCATTTGCCCCTGTAGACCTTCTCCATTTCTCTCTTCATCACTTTGTGGCCCTGGAGAGAGGCTGACCTTTATGGACTGCATCAAAAAGCTCTGGTTGGGTTTGGCTAATAGGGAACAGCAGCAGGAGATCAAAGGGAGACAGGAGCATAAGGCTGGGGTATCGATCCCTCTGCCTCCCTCACAGTGGGCCTGCTCAGCCTCCTTCTGAAGGCCATGCCCCATCAGATGGCCCTCTGCACAAAGCTCTCTGTGGTTTTGGTTCCCTCCCCTACTCCTGCCAGCCTTGGGGTGGTAGAGTGGGCTGAATGGTGCCACCCCCACCCCCACAAGACATCCTAATCTGGGAACCTGTGCACGTGCCTGTATTTATAAAAAGGGTCTCTGCAGTAGTGATTGAGTAATTTAAGATGAGAAGATTATACTGGAATACCTGGGTGGTCCCTAAACCCAATGACAAGTGTCCTTATAAGAGAGGCAGAGGAAGATCTCACCTACTAAAGAGGACAAAATGTAACTATAGAGGTAGACATCCTGGCGATGCAGCCATAGGTCAAGGAAAGCCAATAGCCCATTTTTCCAGAAGGCAAAGATTCTCTTTTAGGAGCTCTAAGGGGAGTTCCAGATTTCTGGTCACCTTAACTGTAAAAGAATAAATCTGATTTTTTTTAAAGTTACCTAATTTGTGTTGATTTGTTACAGCAGCCACAGGAAACAATACAGGTGGAGAGCATGCCTCTGTGGGAGACCAACCTCGCATGTGACTGACTTAACTCCCCTGCGGGGCGATGTGGTGTCAGGCACCTATGCTGCTAGATTGCCCCGCTCTTCTAGGGTTCTAGGGTTCGAGTGACTTGGGTCTTCCTGCCCAGGCTTGTCTTCCTTACATCCCCATGGGTGAAGCTACGCTCACCTGTTCCTTTGTAATATAACCCCTTGCCCTGTTTAAGATAGAATCTTCCATGGAAGTGCCTTGTGTGTGTCCCCTTCTCTTACTGTGCCCTTGGGTGTGGCCTACCCAGGTGTCAGTCAACCTGCTGACAGTGGACATCATGAAGATAGACTCAGCCCCCTGAAACCTGACCCCTTGCCTCATTTGAATAGCTTCTCCTCAATAAAAGGGGTCAGCACGTGCTCTCTCTCTCTCTCTCTTCCTGCAGACCCTTAAGGTCAGAGGAGCCGTGACAGCGACCCCAATGAAAAAGGTATTTGTGTCTCTTGTTTGGTTATTTTGTGCAGCCCAGTTAGCCCAGTTCAACTGGAGTAACCCCTGAGCCTTTTAGTCACGAGAATAGAAACCCGGCATGCCTCCTTGTTACCAGCCCTTGGTGGGTGCCAGGGTATTTTTTGTGTTTTTCCTGCACCTTGCCTTTACTTTTGTGGATAGTCTTACTGTTAAACTCTCCTTACATTGCCCAGCGTCATGAGCTGCCTATTTCCTGCCAGAAGGTTGTCTGATGTGGGCATCCCCCTCCCCCATGTGCAGCATCTGTCCTAGGGTAAGCTGGCCCAGCCCATGTCCAGAAGTTGATCCCAATTTGTCCAAGCAATCATAACAATCCTATTCCTCTTGGACCAAGTGTTTGGTCCAAGAGTAGACACGTCCTAACCGGCCAAATCAGAGGAAAATAAAGGAGTTGATGGGACAATTCCATATGACACAGACAGAAAGATGGTCCTTTCTCCCTTTCTTCCTCAACACCAGCACATCTGGGTACAATGTCCACTAAAATAGCTGTCTCACTAGCAACTTGAACCAATTGTTGAGCTAATGACTCTACCAGCATTGATGGTGGTCCTGTTCTGGGCCTCCTGTCCCATGAGATAATGTATTTCTGTATCACAGACTTCCTTTTGAGTTGGGGTTACGTCATCAGTGGCTGGAAGCCTATTGGATGGCATAGATTGGTTATATGTTGCTGTAAGGAAGAGATAGAAAAAGTTTTAAATATCCCAGCACCTTAAAAATGACTTCAAAACTTAAAATATCTTGTTCAAAAAAATTTTGTGAGATGAATGTGCTCATACTTGATTGGAAAATAATGGCAAAGCAAAATGCAGAGAGATTTACAGTCAACCATTAAGTTAAATGGGGAAAGGGTCTAAAATCCTTGGTCTGAAATGCAACTGCGAGATTCATATTAGCTAAGCACTATTAAAATTATTATATGGTAGGCCCTTGACACAGGGCTATCAGATGGGGCACTTTACTTGAGAAGCTCATGGATTATGGGGGGTGGAAAAACCCCAAACAAAAAGATCTCCCCCAGTTATATTTTTTCCAAGTCATGGAAAAATAAATGTAAAACTTTGTCCATTGATGCTTATACTGCTCACCTCTGCAATGTGTTGACTACACATTTGATAAGAAATGCTCAGTTACAAGGTCAAAGTGAGTATAGTTCAGAGGAATAAAAAAGTAGAAATTTGATTCAGAAATATCACATAAATAAGCAGTAGGGGACAAAATTGATCTTTACCCCAAAATGCTAAAAACTGTATCCAACTTTTAAAGTATTACACAGAACTACAGTACGTATGTCCCAGAGTAGAACTGATTGAAGTCTTGGGGGAACAATGATAGCTTCCTGGTCCTTCCCAGCTGCCCCTTGATTCCAAAACAGGTAGCAGACATCCCTCAGTAAGTTTCTTCCATTAAAAATCCCTCCCACCAGCCTGAATCTCCAATAGAGAACCATTTACTTAAGCCAAGTAGTTCCAATCCATAAATTCTCTATAAAATATCCTTTGGGGAAGTACATCAAATGAATTTACAATAATGGATAATTCCATTATTCTTTCAAGAGAGCTCTGAGAGAAGAAAGCACAGGAGAACAAAGAAGAGAGGAAATAAGAAATGTGTTGCTGTGGAAGGTTTGTAGGAGTGAGATATTAAAGTCGAGGAATCCCTGGCAGGCAGAAGGCTAAGTGAGGGGTCTGGAGACAAACCACTTCCTTTCACCTCTCCTAGGTCCTATTTCCTATCTCAGCCTCCCTCTCTTAAGAAATGCTTCAGTAAGAGGCCAACCCCGTTCAGTGAGTTTTGCCGAGGCTTGTCCATGGAATGCAAGTTCTTGTAGAAAATTCTTCCAGTAGGCTTGGGAAATGTTGTGTATGGAAAGCCCTTCAAGAGTCACAAGTAGGTTAACATGTTAATGCCTCTAAGAGTCTTGTCAAAACACAAATCCTAATTTCTGTTTGTGTAAGTCAGCATCTCCTAAATTTTTTTGATCAAAGAACTCTTTTTATCACCTCTTAACAACATATTCGGAGAAGTGCTTATCTGATGCTCATGGTTTTTAATGAGCGTTAAGGAGTGTTTTGATAATATAGTTCCACTCTTTCTTTCTTTTGCTGTCTTCCTAGCTAATTGCCAACCTATGGCATGTAAGCAGGGAAGATAATGTCCCTGTAATAAAATAGCAGGTAATTTATTTAAAAAAAATAGGAGTTTATTTGGTTCATGGTTCTGGAGGATGAAAGTCTAAGACATAGCACTGTCATTTGCCTAGCATCTGGGGAGGCCTTCTGACTGCATCCCAACATGGCATTGCATGACTTGCCAGACTCTTTCCTGGTGCTCTGAGTGACTGCCCCCCATTCATTCATTTATTCCCCATCTGTATCTCCCTCTCTATTGAATCGGTCCTGCTGGCTCACACACATGCTTCCGTATTTCCCATCTGCTTCTTCTATAACTTATATCTGTACTTCTAAATAATACAGCTATTTTTAGCTTCTTCAATATTAGAAGCTTCTATTGCCTCCATGTACCTTCCCCATGAACATTTCCCCTCCTTCCATCCTGCTAATGTAGTTCTATCACCAGTTTTGGCTAAGTCAGTGTTCTGTGTTGGCATTACTACAGTCGTAAGCTCCCACAGCTGACCCATATAAGCTGCTTTTATGAGTCAATTTTGGTTATCATGGGGTTACTCATTACCTCATATTTCTCATTACCCACTTTTCTATCTATTACTAAGTTTTTCAAAACTTTCCAATCAAACTGTAAAACTCCTCTCATGAGTCACGGGTAACCAGTCAAGATGACTTCTCATTCTCAAGTCTGGCACTTTCGTTGTTCTGGTTAAAGAATGACTCAGCTGACCCAGTGCTGATGTGTGGTCTCTCTGGCTTGGTAGTGACAGGGTAGTCAGACTTCTCACATGGCAGCTCAGGGCTCCAAGAGTAAGTGTTTCAGCAAACAAGTGGGAAGCCCTAGGACTTTACCTGGAAATTACATGATAGTTCTTCCATGCTCAAAACAGTAATATTCCACCCAGATTCAGAAAGAGACACAAACTTGCCCCGTCCATAGCAAAAGTGTCAGACAAATGTCACCTAGATGCCCACATTCCCACTTGCATTTGAGTAAAATATCTTTGGAGGGAATCTCAAGAAACTGGTGGGAAGAGAAACTGGGTCATTGGAGATAAGGACGGAAAGAGGCTTACTTTACCTTATCAACCATTTTGTGTTTTTTGAACTTTGCATCATGTGCTCGAATTACATTTTTCAAAAGATAGAACGATTACATTTTTTTAACCAGATCACATCTTTTCCTGGAACTGTGCCTGCCCCTCAAATGCCATGTCATTTCCCAGGATGCTCCAGACCAGCACTGTTCAATAGAATTTTCTGTGGTGATGGAAATATTCTTTATGTGCATTGTCCAATATAACAGTCACCTCCATGTGGCTATTTAGCACTTAAAATGTGGCCAGTATGACTGTTAGCCACCTGTGACTAGGGCCTATGCATTGGATAGCACAGCTGTAGGAGAGGGGAGGAACCTATGTAAATGAGATCCAACAGTGGGAACAGGAGATGCTTTGGGCCATGGACTACAAACTCTTTTACTCGAGTACTTCCTAAAACAATTTTTAACAGCCATATACCCCATTGCACAAATTAAAGTTGACATCTAAATGCTTCATCCTTAGAATAAAAGTTTGTTTTTTTAGGAGTTATAAAAGATTAAACATTTCGTAGATGAAATAAGATGAGGACTAGCTATAATTGGAATAAATATTTCATGAGCTGGTTTGATAAAATAAGTTTTAATTACTGAATAATGTAGACTGACTCTGAAATAAATCATGTAAAAAAGTCTATCATCACTAACCTATACTGCCTTAGTTGTTCTAAATTTAGAGCATCTCAATGTGGGCCACGCTTTTCACCCTTGACAGAACTATGCCTGAGCCAGGGAAAGATGGGAAGCCCTGAGGGGGAAAGATGCCTTGATGAATCATTAAAGGAGCCCCCAGAAACCTACATATCCATCTCCTTTCTTTTGACTGGAGGAGATTTTTATACCCCAGAGCAAGGCTCTGTGGTGAGATTACAATGGGTGAGGGGGGCATGGGAACTTTTATGAGACGATTTTAGAAATCGGGACTTTAGAAGTTAAGACTCTGGAAGTGGATTCCCTCTCCAAATTGTTCATGGCCATTTACCCACTTGAAAAGTCTATGCACCCTCAGCTGTACTTGAACCCCAGACAGAAGGCAGCACCCTGGGAAGAAGGAAGCTGGGCTGGGCACCCAGTTGCTGCGGCTTCAGCTGAAGCCTACTGAAGAGAGAAGAAGAGGGAGTTGGTCCGCTGAGCCATAGTGACCCTGCCAGCTTCACTGCCATAGGCCCCTGGCCTGCTCTCTGGGGCTAACTTGTCTTGTCTGGAATTTTTTCAGCCAATTCTGAGTGCAAAGGGGCAAACACAGAGCAGCCTTCTTGTGGGATTGTTCTTGGGAACAAGGAGCCAAGAGAGAAGGAGTTTCTTTTTACCAGTGGATTCTGCTGGAAACCCCCTCCTCCTCCACCCAGGGACTTCAGGTTGAATATAAAATAGAGGAGAATCACTGTTCATGAGTTCACAGGGAATGAGGCTGAGAGAGGCAGAGATGGTGGGCAGCAGTATAAGAAAAGAAGGGCTAATGAGAGTGTCCTCTTTTGACTTGGGGCTGTTTGGTTTGACGTGGGGGGTTGCTCATACGATGAAACCTGGATGTGGTCAAGGATTTTTTTTTTTTCTCTTAAAATCTTCTTAAAATTGGGCATTGAAAATGGCTCATGGGGTAGTACTTATGTGCTACATTAGATATAAGCCATCTTCCAAAACGTTTAACCCAGTGTTCACTTTTCTCTTCTGCCTAAGTAAGGAAAAAATCACTTTCTTTGGCCAAGTAGTAGATGTGCAGATGACTTGTGTCTAAGAGACATGTTGTAAATATATATATTTCAACCTGAGAATCATACTTGTTTTGTGGGTTGGTAAAATTGAAAGGCTGGAGGGGGTCTAAATCCTGGGGATGGAGCAGAGCCCTGTCTGATATAACTCCCTCAAACTGGGCCAAAAGATCATGTATGTACTGAGGAGCAGAAGCCCTGAGGGCATCTCTGTTGCTGTTTGATATTCTTCCCCTGTTCTTCTTGCAATTGTAGTTGGGTTATGTGAATGGGCATCTGTGTGTGCCCTGTCTCGGCTGTGTTCACCCAGTCCTTCACTATTTTTTGGTCATCTCAGAAAGGTAACAGGTATTGATTGACAGGTGCTCTGGGACAGCTACTGGGCTAAGTAGTCTACATGCATCTTTGAGACAGGAATTAGCACAAAGCACCTCCACTTCACCCCGCTCCCTGTTTAAAAAACCACAGCTCTTTCTACTTTCAGAGAGTCATAAAAAATATTGATGACAAAGGAAGTACACACATGAGGCCAACTTCCTCCCACACGAGGCCCTAGGTTTCAGGAAGTGGAAAAAGAGGCAGCAGTTGGACACCTAATGAATAATTGACTGTCTACATGGATCTTGTCTTGCAGAAAAGGAAGGGTGGACCCACAGATTCACAGTAGCTAAACAAGTTTCATTGAAAAGAAAGATGAATGGGTTAAATCTAGGAAAAAGAAGGTACTCCATTTGATAAGATCTTGATAATAATAAGAAGAAGACCTTAAGCCAATGTTCTGACTTGGAGTGACACCAAAAACATCAATTAATAACTCCCACAGTGTGTTTTCAATTTTCCTATAATTGTCATTATAATGAAAAACAATTGCCCACCATGGACATGGGTGGTTTAGTGGTCTTTGAGACTTGTATCCACTATTCCATCATATTATCTTTGGTGGCTAATGCTCACCTCTTCTCAGAAATCGATTCCATGTCAGCACCATTGCAGAGAATTCACACAGTGCTGATTCTCTTTCCCACAACATTCTCTTCATGAACCTTTCACTGTCCATTTCCAAAAGGCCTCTCAGGAGGGTGGGGTGTGCTCTCTCAAACTCTCAGTAGGGTCCCTCTGGTCCACCTAAAGAGCCTACCACCCTGCCAGTGCCAGAGAGGAAACAAGGAAAAACCAGCCAGAGAACAAGAGAGAGGCCCCTCTGCCAGCCCGCAGATGATGGCACCTCCTCAGGGGAGTCATATTTCTGGTCCAACGCTGCCAACAACCACCTTCTGGTATTTTTAATGACAACTTGACTGATGCTATATTACCTCTGTCACTATATTTTATTTAGAGTGCCCATAACCAAACTATTAGGATGTTATTTATCCAAGTAGAAAAAAGACTGAGGTTTCCCTCTTTAGCTCAGAACCTAGTCCTTCTGTGTCTGGCACCAGGACACGTATGTTCCCAGGTGAGAAGGTTCAAGTACCATCTGCCTTGGCATTTTCTGTCCTGGAGTCATCTGCAGGTCAGTGCACTCTCCACTCGTGCATGGTCAGGGACTGTCTTCTAAATGTATTTTGATGCCCAGGTCTTTGTTCACAATTTTGCTCTCACTATGTCCTGATGAAATGCCCTCTCACATCTTCTCTTTCTTCAAGGGCTACTTCTAGGTCCCTTGACATCTTCCCACCATAGCCCTCCCAACTTGCCCAATTCTGTGGTGCTTATTTCTGCCTTAGAGTTGTTCATGTGTTTCTATGGACAAGTTGTAGCTGTAGCTTGCAATCAGAGAGTTTCACTGTATGGGCAGCACATAGCTCAGAGGGAAAAGAACACTTTGGTCCTCTAAATATGCCCCTCTAGAGCTCTGCTCAGCCTTACTGTCCCAGTCTGAAACAATTAGATCCCCTGGTTGTGCCAGCCAATATTGTCTTTGGAGACCCTATGCTGGAGTATTAGATAGCAAGCACCTGGCTGGGCTCATCACTACAGATGAGATCACAGTGAGAATCAAGGTTGTGGGGCCCTCAGGCAGAAGAGAACTTAAGCTCATAGATGGACAAGAACCAAGATAGGCCCTGCCTTCACTGTATATCTCATTTGGATTCCTCAGACCAATGAAAAATTAACTTTTGATTGTCTAGCACTTAATCACTGAATTCCAGCCTGATCACCCCTTTATTGTTTGTCTATTACATGCCAGTGAGCAGAACAGATTCCTTTTCCAATGGAGCTCACATTCTAAGAGCGGAATATGGGCAATACTCAACACACATTAGCAATAATAGTTTATTCAGCACGTGGGGAGGCTATTGAGAGCTATGGGGAAAGGCACCTGGAGCAGGGGAGAGATGACAGAGCGTGAAGGTCAGCAAATTACTTGAACTTTGTGAGTCACAGTTAAATACAGTTAAACAGAGAGCTCTCACACTTACAGAAACATCACCCTTCTCAGGATGAAGGAGATAGTCAGGTAGGAACCGGAAGCTTGGTAAAACTTGCGGCAGTGGTTGGAGAGGCCATTGGAAGGAAAAGTCCTGGGACATTCTTAATGGCTTTTGTACTGGTTTCCCAGGGTTGCCATAACAACCATCACAAAGTGGATGGCTTAAAATAGCAGAAACTATCTCACAGTTGTAAAGGCCAGAAGACCCAACTCAAGATGTCGCAGGGCCATGCTCTCTCTGAAATTCATAGGGAAGAATCATTCCTTGCCTCTTGTTAGCCTCTGGTGGTTCCTAGCCATTCACCTCACTGCTTGGCCAGCAGCTGCATAGCTCCAACCTCTGGCCTCATCGTCATGGGGCATTCTCCTCGGGAATCTCTGCCTTCACATGACTGCCTTCTCACAAGGACACCGGCTGTACTGTATGAGGGGCCTACTCTACTCCAGTACAACTTTGTCTTCAGAAATGACACCTACAATGACCTTATTTCCAATTAATATCATATTGGAGGCATTGGGAATTAGGACTTCAATATAGTGTTTTTTTTTAAAAGGGATGCAATCCAATCATCACATTATTAGATCTGGGAGAGATGGAGTGAGGGCCAGAGATGGGTGTGTCCTCAGAGTTGGCAGTCTAGCAGGAAGGAGAGCCAAGCAAGGCCACAAAACCTCTTAAAAGTGGAGACATTTTCAGAAAACAGATGAACAATAAGCATTATGGCATGCGTCAGGAAAAATAAGTCTTACTGAGCCTAGAGTTGGGTGGGGGGAGTAGGGTAAAAACAAGGAGAGAGAAGGTTGAGGAGAGGAGGGTGTCACGTGAATTCAGGGAGATGTAGGCAAGGAGAGGCCTGGGAGCGGAGGGCAGGAAGACTCAATGTAGGAAATTTGGTCAATGCAGGTCACATCTTAGAGCTCATTAAGCAACTTCCTGCATGAGGCTAAAAGGAGAGTGGATGCTCTTCCCAGTAACTGATACTCTTACTTCATTTTCATTTAAAGAGTGGAAGAGCATGTGGGAGAAGCCCGGGGTCATACAATTTTGACCTGAATCCCCTGAGCCATGCATCCAAGACCAGGTTGATAGACACCCCAGGGGACTGGCAGAACTTCCTGGAGGGGCAGAGTGGCCTCCTATTGGAGATAAACCCAGGGACTGGCCAGACACTGCCCACCCAGCCCCCACATGGGCAAGGCACGGCTCCCAACCTGCTCAGACCCAGAAAAGAACAGTAGCAGCCAAATATAATCCCCCAACCTGATCCTGCTGATCTCTGCTCCGAGGGCATTCAGCCATAATTCCAGCACAGAATGAACCGAGGTGGGAGGGATGGATTTCTCATAAGGCACAGATCTTCTGTTTAGGATTCTGGTGGGTACTGTTGTCGAAGGAAACAATTACGATGTAACATTGGAAAGGGCAAGAGCAGAGGTCATCCTGAGCGCTCTCTCACACCCACTGCATGCAGCCAACCCCTAACTTTCCATCGATCCCCTCCTGGGTCTCTCCATTCTGCTCACAACAGTCAAAGTGACCCTTTAAACATGCAAATCTAATCACGACTTTGCTTTTCCTGTCAATTGCTTCCCACCAACTGATGTTCGCCACACCTCTGCCTACCTCCCTTCAGTCCCCTCCTGAGATGTGGCACATTTTAAGTTCCTTAAACACATCCCATCCTTCTGCTTTTCACACAAGCTGATTCCTCAGTTTGGAGCTTTGACCTTCACCATTGTTACGGTTTAGTTCTGGAATGTCCCCCGAAGGCTCCTTGTGTGCTGAAGTCTTGGTCCCCAGTGCAGCAATATTCAGAGGCAGGTCTCTTGGGTGGGGCTCTGACATCACTGGTGGATTAACCTATTGAAGAATTCATAGTTGATGGCATTATATTTGGTGGAAACTGTAGGAGATGGGGCCTAGTTAGAGTAGTCACGGAGGGCAGGCCTTGGAAGGGTACATTCGTCCCTGACCCCTTCCTCTTTCTCTTTCTCTGATTTCCAGCTGCCATGAGTTGAGCAGATTTCTTCCACCACACCTCTCCACCATTTGGACCCCAAGCAATGGAGCCAGCTGACCATGCACTGAAATCTCTAAAACTGGAGCCCAAATAAACCTTTAAATTGTTCTTGTCAAGTATTTTGTCCCAGAGACAAAAAGCTGACTAACACAACCTTCCTCTTGATTTCTGTGTTGCTGATGCCCTTCGGTCTCATCTTCAATGTCACTTGCTGGGGAAGGCGTTCTTTGACTCTCTCTCACTTCTAGCCAAGTGACATTCTCTTCAGGTGTGTCTATACACCATGGCATTTTGCCTGTCTTCTTTAAATATTCAACAGAATGGGAAACTTTTGTCATTTTCCTTTTCTTCTCCACTAGATTTTAAGATTAAGAGGGTAGAGATTTTGTTCACACGATTCCACTCTCCATCCCAAGCACCATCACAGTGCCTGGCACATAACTAAATTATAAGTAATATTATTTAATAAGTAAATATCGGATGCTATCCGTCTGGAGTAGCCACAGCTGAGGCCTCCCACAACTGTGGCCTCAATCACCCACTCAAGACCTTATTTGGCCACACAAGCATCTACCAAGCTCCCGCTGGAGGGGACAGAACACGAAAAGAACAAATGCAGATAAAAGCAAAGTCCAATTTGGAACCTGGAAGCCATGCTGTTGCCTTCCAGAGAGAGAATGGCTTATTAGAATTCAGAACATTCCCCTCACACCCGACTGGTTTCTTACTGTTTGCTCTAAAATGTTTATGTGACTCAAAGATATAGACTTGAAACAGAAAGCAAAGCTGGGAGGAAGAAAGGCTGGAGCCATTTCCTGTTCACCAGCAGTCCACTCCAGGGGAGAGGGTGTCCTTGGCCTCTTCCTTTGTCCTCTGTGATAAGTGGAAGTCTTTAAAGTCCCTAAGTCAGCACCCCCTGTCTCCCAGGCTTTAGGGAGAAGCCTGGTGGGAGAAGCCACTGGCTCTGATGTCCAGGGGTTGAGAACCACATGAAGACCCCCGAGGATGGGGGAACCTCTGGATCACTCCCCAGGAAGGACACAGATATTTAGAACAGCTCAAGTTCCTGAAGGGCACTGCGGCCTGCGGGGGTCGGGAGCCATACCTTCTCCTCTGCAAAGGCTGCCAGGCATTCCTACCTCAGCCTCATCTCCACAACAGGCAAGAGAGCAGCCCTTGTCCTCAAAGTGGGCCACAACCACCTGGAACTCATTTCCCTGTGTCTGGAAGAACCACAGAATCACTTTATCCTGGACGTAGAAGTGGAATGGTTGAGACCAGTCTGTCAGGGAAGGGATCATTAATGGGGGTGACTGACCAGAGCCAGAGCAGCCTGGGGTCAAGAGAGCACAGTGATAGGTTCCTGGACCCAGCCCAGGGAAATGAAGCCTCATGGCCTCCTCTAGGTGGCCTGGCTCAGGGACTCTGGGCTGCCATCCTGGAGATAGGCTAGGTCAGAAGGTGGGAAGCATGGGGATTGTCAGTTAGAAGGTGCAGTGGGTAGCAGGATCAGTAGGGCAGCCTTGAATTCAGGCCATGAGAGGTAGAGGGCTTCACTTCTCTGGGGCTGTCCCATGCTGACTGGTGGTGTGGACCTGAAGAAGACACTTGGGGACTCCTCAGCTCACAGGGTGTCAGGTCCAAGAGGCAACTTGGACAATGATTATACAGAGGCTGACCTCAAGAACTGCCATTTTTCCTTCTCTGCCCCCCGCCCAGCTGCCTTCCGGTAGCTCCTCACACTATCAGTACCCAGCGAGGAAGCTCCTGGAGGCCCCCTGGGACCCACATCAGAACTTCTCAAACTTTTTGCTGAAGTATCCCTAACCAGAGCAAACGCCTGCCCCGAAGCAGCAGATATGAAATTTCTTTCAAGTCTCCTGTTATGTCTTAAAAATTCATGTGAATTTTGCATCTGACTCCATAATCTATTCATGCTTGTTTTAATATAAATATATTCTTTCCCTCAAATATTCAAATAAAATGTACAGTTGCAAGAAGAAGGGGGCTGGGTGGTGAGGAAGTGGAGGGAGCCTGGCCCCTCATATCTGAAGCCTTGGTTCATTCTCCCCACAATCTTTGAAGAAGAGACTTTTTTTTTTTTTTTTTTTGAGGAAACATCTTTTTTTTTAAAAGAATTAAGTCATTACAGGTTTCACAAAGTAGAATGTGAACACCCCCTACAATCTGATTCCCTGAAAGAAACCCTGGTGAGGAGTAGCTATGTTACCTTCTATTGGCCTCCGGAGTTGCTGACCACCCCTGCCCCCGGAGCCTATGAGGTGTGTCTCCATTGTATGGTCACTTACAGACACTATTCTGATCACAGAGAGCTGCAGCCTCCTTCCCAGGTCCCATTCTGTTAATTACAAGTAAGTTTTGGCCTAAGGTTAGCTTTGTGAGAAACCAAGAGAATGACAGGAGACGACAACTTCTTAAGGCCCTGGCCTGATCTTTATTTAAGTAGCTAGGGTCCTGCTGGATCTAACAGGGGATTCTTTGCTAGCAGGACTGTGTGCACACAGGAGGCCGTGGGGACTTCAACTGAGAGCCTGGTGGGAGGAAGGATGGAGTTAGACATTGTGGTGTCCATTCCCCAGCTGGGGATGACAAGGTTGAGTTACAAAGAAACTGTGTTCATGTCAGTGAGCTTCCTTCAACAGAGACTTTGGAGACCCAAGTCCAGAGGATGAAATACAATACAGGGTTGGGGTGAAGGTCCCTGCCCCATGTTTGCAGAATAAATAGGGTCCCAAGGGGAAGTCCATACACCCAGAGATCCTGGCCAAAATGGCCCCAACTGGTTTTGTGGGCAGTGACCAGCAACGAGGGGTCCAGGCAGAAGATCTTGGGAGAGGAGAATATTCTTTTACACAGAGGAGACCCCGGTAATACATGGGGGAAGGGAGCTCAAAGTCAATGCCAATGCAGAGGCGATGAGCCAGTATAATTTAATGCTCATTTTTATGTGCCCTAATGACTGTCTCTATCCCAGGAAGGCTTAGGGAAATTCAGTTTAGAGGAAAATTCCATCAACCAAGCATTTAATCATGTGATTTTTTTTTTGTTCATGTATGGTTCCAAAAACAGAAATAGAAAGCAAGCAAACTGGAACTTACACAGTATATCAAATGAATTTGCCCCTTCAAAGTGGTATCTCAGGAGGTTGGTTACACATGAGTTCCAAGATGCTTGCAATATTTTCAGAAATCATCTTTGGGAGCTGACTTCAGAGCTATTCTATGAGTCATACTTGGGAGTCAGCTGGTTTGATCAACCAACTTATCCTTCAGCTTTGCCTTTGAATAATTTTTGTTTGATTCCTAAGATAAAATCCTCTGTCAAATAAGCGTGCTCTTTCACCAAGCCTGCTTTTCTGTCGACTATAAATTTCTTGAACCCATGAAGCATGTCTGCTACATCTTTGACCACCCAAGCCCTGTCCAAGTGCTTCAGAAATGCTTGATCAATATTTATTTCTGTGGTTATTCATACCACTTCATAATGCTGTCTTATTGGCCTTGCAGAAACCAGCATCAAAATGTTTGCCTTCTCTTCTCGGTGGTTTTGGGTGTTAAACAGTTAATATTTGTTCCAGAAAAGGAAGGATTATTCTAAATCTGTACCCACAAAAACCCTTGGTATATATGCCTTCTGGAATGAGCTTTAACCATTTAGCTTTTTTCTGTTGGTTCATGTCACAGAGAACAGTATGTTAACATTTTTCCCTACACTGCTTTTCTTTTTGGGGCATAGAAGATAAAAAAGCACAGCTCCCAGAGCACACAGAGCAGAGAGCTGGCACTCAAGGGATTGATTATGTATTCACTTATTTATTACAATTTTTTAAAAAAATGGCCCAGCTGCTTCGGCTTACACAAGCTGGGCTGAAATATTTCACTTGATAGGGTTCTCATCTGGTGGTTACAATACTGAGTAAATTAATGCAAAGGTTGTTTTTTTTAACCCTAAAAGAAGAAAATAAAAATTGAGTAAAATACAATATTAGTGCCTGAAACTGGGATTCAAGATGAATGTGTGATTCAACACATACAAGTGTCACCAAGGAATGCCATTGCTTCCTTCCCCTTCCTGTGGGTTGTCCCACAGCAGCCACTCCAAAGGTACATGTGAGAACTCCTTCCCTGAGGGAGTTTTCCAATTGCACATGTGTCCCCCATATGATCCAGGAGGCCCAGCCCAGACCTGCTCACCTGTAAACTATGAAGTGCACCCAGGAGATTCTCAATTCCCAGTTGAGAATATGTGGTCTGTAATCATCTGACCACTGCTGCTGTGTTGTTTCTCTCTGTTGCACCATTATGCCTCAAAAGTGATATTCTGTTTAAATGATGGAATAACCAACTGCAACTGCTTTAGATGGAAGGGGGAAGTCATAGGTTCCTGTAACTGGAAAATCCAGGGATAGGTTTGGCAAGGATGTTGCTTGATCTAGCTACTCAAATGGTGTCAAGCTCTGTCCTCTCTCATCTTTTGGCCTGGCTCTTCTTGGGCTGTTTTTTTCTCAGACAAGCTATCTGGCAAAGGTGAAATGGCTGCCAGCTGCTCTGGCCTCATAACCTCCAAGTCCATTAGAAAGTTAGACTCCATTTTTCATTTGTTGCAATAAAATTTTGTGATCTGACTCTCCCTGTCCGGGTTAGTTCCAGTGTTCATCTCCTCCGGGACCAGGCCAATTTCATTTGTAAAATACAGAAAGCACTTTAGATATTTAGGGTAGAGAGGGCTTTGACACAAGAACTGGATGCTTTCAAAATTGTTGCATGGCCTGAAGGAGTCAGTTCTAGGTTGAATCTTCAGTAATAAGTCCCAGAATACAAGCAGAGCTTGAAATAGTTGGCAAAGCAGGGGGTGGGGGGTTAGGAGGCCACCATGAAATGACTGAATTCAGGAATTTCATTCTGGGATCAGGGCTCAGGCATTGCCATTGCCACCAAACTGTCTCTCAAATTCAAGACAACATTGATTCCATATTGGACCACTTGCTGTGGGAGCTGGTATCTTCGTGAGCATGTATGTGAGTGGAAATTCATTAGTCATGGGGAAACCATCACTGTCTCACATCTGCCTTCCAAATCTTGCTTGAGTGGAACATTTTGGGTAACAGTTTACATTCAGATCATTTCTTGCAGAGGAGTCAGAGAAGGGTAGTTTCTGGTTGTACAGCCCTTGCAAACATCACAAGACAGGTGGCATGCTGGGAGAGAGGGTGGAAAGGCTTTGGAGGGCCAGTTCACCACTGAGGAGCCTGGGAGGCCGCAAGGCTTTCCTAGGCCAGGTCTGGACAGCTTTCTGCTCCCAGGACTAAGAAAGGATCAAGGTCCACCTGTAGCTCAGGGACTAATGGTAAGATAGGGTTGGTCAGAGTTGATTTAAGTTCTAGTTAGTCTTTAAACCTTTACTGGAAGGAGAGGTAAAAAATGCTGGGTGATAAAACCAAGGAATGTCCTATACCTTGTCACTTACAAATACATTCACTTAAACGACACCATTTGATTTTCATGAAGGGGGAAGTCAAATAATATTATTCCCATCTTACAAATGAAGCCCAGACTCAGAGGTTGAGAGGCCCAAGTGAATCCCTTATCACTGGTGAGCAACAGAGCTTTTCAGTCAGTCAGATCCTGACTTGAGTCTCTTCCTATTTCCTTGGGTTGGATCAGATTATAGAAAAAAATTTTTTTTTTCATGGAACAAAATGTGCCAGGCCCCAGCCCTTGTGAGCAAAGACTTGTGCCATGGAAAAGCATTTTCCTACTTCTGGGAAGCAACAGTCATACTCATGCTCCAGCATGAGGGGTCATGGAGGACTCTTGTCTGAAGAGTGGAGGCAAGAAATACGCACCAACAGCATGGTGACGGAGGCCTCTACTCCAAGCAACTTGGGAGGCTGAGTGTTTTAGTCAGCTTTTTCACTGCTGTGACTCAAGGACTCAACCAGCTCAATTGTAGAGGAGAAAAAGTTATTTGAGAGGTCATGGTTTCAGAGGTCTTAGTCCATAAAAGGCTGGCTCCGTTTCTTGGGGCTCGAGAGGAGTCTGAACATCATGGTGGAGTGTGTGGCAGAGGGAAGCAGCTCACATTAAGAAGCAGATCAAGAAGCTGAAAGAGAGACTCCACTCACCAGATATAAATATATACCCCATAACCACACTCCAATTCCCATCTCCTCCACCTATACCCTACCACTTCAGTTAATCCCATCATGAATTAAGTCACTGATTGGGTTAAGACTCCTACAACCCAACCATTTCTCCTCTGAACTTTCTTGCATTGTCTCACACATGAGCTTTTGGGGGATACCTCATATCCAAACCATAACACTGAGGCAGAGGGAATGCATGTTCAGAGTCAGCCTCCGCAACTTAGTAAGGCCCTAAGCAACTTAGTGAGACTCTGTCTCAAAATACAAAAAAAAAGTGGGGGGGGGGCAAGGCTGGGGATGTAGCTCAGTGGTTAAGCACCCCTGGGTTCAATTGCAGGCTAAAAAAAGAAGAAGAAAAAGAAAGAAAGAAAAAGAAAAGAAATATGCACAAGCATATGGATGCTTTGCCCTCCATTCATTTGGTCTTTTTTTGAAGAAGAAAACAAGGAGTTTCACATTTGTTTGTTTGTTTGTTTAATGACGAGTGTTCTAAGACGTCATAGCATCATTGTAAATATCCAAATTTAGGGAATAGATGGGCCTGTGTTTCTCCCAAATAGCAATATTTTTAGCATTAGCTATTCCCACGTAAATGCAAAAATCTTCTTTGATAATACATCAAAGCAGATCCCTCCTCCTAGACTTCCCTGTGGGCTGCAAAATGACTGGGTTTGCATAAGCCAGATTGGAGTTGCACAGAGCTGTTAGCAGCATTACAAATGCCTCCTGGTGCCAGCACCCTAGAAGCAAGAGCTTCTCTCCTCCACTCTCCGAGACTCAGGCCGCTGCAGTGACAGAGATCTCAAAACTGAACAAAATGGCTCCTGAGAGCATCATATCTTGACCAAAGGGATTTGTCCTAGAGCCAGCAAGGCGATGTAAATTGGGGGGCGGGGGCACTTTCTCAGGAGAGCAGAGGAAGAATCAAGATCTGGCCCCTGAGAGTTCTGTCTTGAGGTCAGACCCTGCGGGTCCCTCACAGCTGCTGCATGCAGACGCCTCCACCCCATGGGGCAATGAGGCCAAGGCTGTTTGGGGTCAAGGATGGTCTTTCTTTTCATGTGAGTGATTGGGCCAACATGCTCCTAGAATCCTCATCACCCTGCTGTGGTGAGGATCACAAAGAAGGACTTTGTGAGGAGCCCATCACTCCTGAGGTCCCGCCACAAGGAGCCAAGTTGGTCAGTCTCCCTCTCTATCACATTCGACCCAGTGAACTTGTTGGTTCTCTTTTCTCCCAATGCTTCCTTTCACCAAAGTTAAGGAAACACTTCTGTTAAGAGATAAATTGTGTCTGCTGCCCCCAGAATTCGTATGTTAAAGTCCTAACCACTAGTACCTCAGAACGTATTTGGAGATAGGGTCTTTAAAGAGGCAAGTAAGGTTAATGAGGCCATTGGAGTTGGCCCTACATATGGCTGATATAAACAAGAAGAGATTACAGAGGGAGACCCTAGGGAGACACGGGGAGGAGACAACCATCTACAAACCTAGCAGAGAGGCCTCAGAAGAAACTAGTGCTCTGACACATTGATCTCAGATGCTCAGCATCCAGAACTGTGAGAAAATACCTTTTTGTCATCTGAGCCACCCAGTCTGTAGTACTTTGTTGTGGCAGTCCTAGCAGAACAGTACACCTGCCCTCCAGACAACGCAAGTATGACTTCCTGCCTTTGTTCCCTAGACCCTTTCCTTAACAGAACTGCTTGCTGGTGATTTGTCCTCTGGATTCAGAGATGGCAATGAGGCTTTCACCAGAGGGTTATGCTTGGAGTCATTTGCCAATGACCCTGGAGTCATCCACACTTAATCTCTTTTGTCTCTCTCTGTCTCTCTCTCTCACCTTCCCACACACTTTCTCCCTCTCTGTCATTCTTCTAAGGCCAAGGATAGGCAAGTGCTTTCCATGGAGATCATTCCGTGGAGAGGAACTTAGAGGAAGAGAGGTCTCCCATATGTATGATCCACCTCTTTTGTCCCCTCCAGTCCAACCAATCAGCTCACCAAATATTAGGACTTCATTCTTTTTTTCTCTGCATCAGTGATTCAATCTAGCAGGCCTTGCCTTCCTGAGTTTATTTCCAACTACTCAGGACAGCACTCAGACACACATAATGCCTGGGTTGAGATGAGGTTTAAGCCTTGTCTTACACAGGCAAGGCTGGGTTCAGTATTGTCCTAAACCTGAGCTGATTAGTCATCACTGATGGCAATTGACATACCATCTTCCTGCTTGCAGTCCTTTCATGGTGTGGCCATTAATCTGGTAATAGTAATTATGTTTAAGGATTGTGAAATCTTAGGAGAATAAGAAGTAACCACAGCACTAATAGTGTACGAGGCAGATCGCCTCTTTCCTCTTAGCAGTCTGGTAGTTCTACCCATTGTTTGATGCATCCAAATGCTTCCCTAGACAACCATATTTCGAGATCTCCTTTCTCCTTGTCAACCTTCCCTTTGTGGCCAGGACTCATGTCAGGATTGCTTGCTCTTCTCCAATATGCCCAGTGCTAGTCTGAGCATTCATTCTGGTTCAATATTGCCCAAAGAAATAAACTGCAGGCATAATTTAGATGAATTTCCACCTATTTATCAACTATAATTTCAAAATACCTCTCCCTTTGCATCTTCATGGTAACTTTGATTCCAGTTAGAGAAACAGACTCAAAAAAGTAGATGGGGCTCAGAGGAATGGCTACTGCAATTTTCCAAACATAGTTGTCCTTCCTTCTCTCTGGGTCTGATACTCTTAAGACAAGTCTCTTCTTAAATAATTCGACACAACTTCTTTAATGGTTGCTGGACTGGAGCAGGCATTTCAGTAAATATCTGTTGAATGAATGAAGAATAAGGAAACTCTTATTCAGAGTACAGCATTGATGTTCTTATTTAACATTCAGCCACTCAGTACCTCAAAGTTTCTTAACACTCTCATGCTTGGGCTTAGTTGCCTTCACTTAGAATGTTGATTGGAAATGTTTTCACCAAGTGTCCCAACCTCAGAAGTCATAATCTTGGCCATCCATCCCAGAGTCCAGCATGTCCCACAGCAGCAGAACTTTTCCCAAAGCCTCCTCTTCAAACTTAAAAATTCATGTGGGTTGTGAATTCTGCTTCATAATATAGTCAGGTCTACATTAAAATATTTTGACTTACCCATAGCTGAGTAAAACTGACACTCTGTGAAGATGTAGCATATCTGTTGCAGTTTCCGATGCCTCTGTCACATGATGACGTCCTTTGGTTGGAGGGGGAGGGTGCCTACATGCCCCCGGGATTAGCAAAGGCTTAAGTCAGGGGCACTTAAGTCAGTCCACTGAGTGCAGAAAGAAAATTTAGAACTCCTCTTGAATGTATTTTTAATGTTGCCATTTTAGTGTATATTTTATATTATTTATATGCTATAGTGTATAATGTAGTACATGTAGTACATGGCATATATTTACATGTCACTAAATAAATAAATATTCACATATTGTGGATGACTGTTCAAAAAGTTTTGATTGACCTTTGGGACTATCAGAAATATTTGGAGACATTAGCCTAGACTGACAGCCAGATCTTTAGCCCAAGTTCTAACAGCCATCTCTAGGTGTGGGCTGTCCACGCTCCTGTGAAGAGTCCTTTCATTCTCTCCCTTCCCCTGCCTCCCTCTCTTCCTTTTTCCCTCTGTCAGTTGTAGCACGAGCTGGGTGAGAAGAGGCAAAGTAGGTACCGGGAGTCCATGGGCATCTGTCTGACTTGCTTTACTCATCTGAAACAGAGAAAGGGCTTGCTGTCTGACATGCGTAGAAACCGGTTCTGTCACTGGGGTTTTGCAAAAAGAGTTTCAATAAAGGCCAAATCACAAGGGGACAAGAGATCAGCTCTAATATGTCTTCCCATTAAATTTTTTTTAAATTTTATTTTTTTAACTCTAATTTGTTATATATGACAGTAGAATGCATTACAATTCATATTACACATATAGAGCACATTTTTTATATCTCTGGTTGTATACAAAGCATATATTCACACCATTCATATCTTCATACATGTAATGATGTCCATCTCATTCCTCCATAATTTTTACACCCCTTGCCCCCTCTCTTCCCTTCCCTCTTCTAAATTAGAGTTTGTCTCATCTTCACATTTCCCCTCCCCACTATGAATCAGCCTCCTTATATCAGAGAAAACATTTGGCATTTGGTTTTCTGGGATTGGCTAACTTCACTTAGCATTATCTTCTCCAACTCTATCCATTTACCTGCAAATGTCATGATTTTATTCTCTTTTATTGCTGAGTAATATTCCGTTGTGTATAAATACCGCATTTTCTTTATCCAGTCATCTACTGACAGGCATCTCTCTGTTGGTTCCACAGTTTAGCTATTGTGAATTGTGTAGCAAAGAAATTTAAGCTGCTTGGGGTAGGAAAAATACAGAGCTGGACTGGCTGTAACCAGGAATCATGGTGGAACAATCTGCACCCAACACATGCTGCTCCCAGTGGAACTTGTGAATAATTCTGGTCTGTCCTGCAGCTACTGATGGCATTCCTACCTTCTAATCCAGATCTGCAAGGCCCTGTTCTCATTCCTCGGGTTCTGCTCATTGGAGATGTTTGTTTTTGCCAGGCTCTGAAGGTCATTTAATTTAATCTACTATCATCTATCTGTCTTTCTACCTATCTACCTACCATCTATTTATTGTGTTCTGGGAACTGAACCCAGGGCCTTGCACATGCTCTGCTACTAAAAACTACATCCCTGGGACTCAGGGTAATTTTAGATCAGGTCCTAGGATCTGGTACCTATATCCAGAAAAAGAGCTTGAAGAGTTTTTAGGAACAGGGAAGTTACCATTTTATGGCCAAGAAATCTGGAAAGGCTACTTCTTCCCTGAAGACAAAGTCCTCAGACAGGCTCTCAAAATATCCCACACAGCTCCTACGGCAAGCCTGGGCTATGGCCTCCTAATCCCAAAGCCAGATCTCACCTCTGCAGTACAGGTCACCAAGAGATGGACAGAGGCTGCCTGTGGGTGGCTGAGCAGGTTTCTTCAGCCTTCCACAGCAGTTAGGCCTACACCTTCTGCTATGCCTGAGTGGCCAGCTGCTGTTTCCTAGAGAGCTGGACAAGGCCTCTCTCACCCCAGGCTCTCCCACATCCTTCTGCAGCCCCAGACACGGACCTCCACCCTCCTGAGGCCAGTATGACCCACTACTGTCTTTGTCCCTCTGAGGGTCCCAGTGGAGCACCCACCTCTAGGTAGGGCACAACCTGGGGTACAATATGAAGTGAGTGGGCTTTGGTGCCTGATGGTTCAGGTTTGAATCCTGATTCTCACACATAAAAGCTCAGTTAATCTTTGACAAGTTGCTGACACTGAGCCACTGTGACCCTTGTTGCTTCCAATGAAGCAGGTGTAAGGCAGGGGGCCTGGACCCAGGGCCTGGGCTCAAGGCCAGTACTCATTATCTCAGGTATTAGGCAGCGGCAGAGACCCCTTGCCGTAGCAATGGCTCCTGCTGCCTTGGGGGGTCGTAGGCTTGAATGAGAGGATGCATCCCCTACATTTGGCTCAGCTCCTGGCCATTGTGACCTCACATGTTTGCTGTGATTATGACTACTGAGAGTGCCTCTAAAGAACTGGCACACAGCTGACACTGAACAAATATTGGTTAAGCAAACGTGTAAGCTACGCTGAGGTTGAGCCCTCCCCTGGCTCTAAGGCTGCTCATCAGCGTCACCCTATTCTTGGCAATAAGACCAGACTTGGAGAATGAGGCTGCAAGGAACCAAATTCACACTGGTCTTCAGCTCCTTTTAGGGGCTGAGAAGCTGAGGAGGTGTGAGGGTGAGACTTGAAAACCTGTGTCCAAAACAAGTTATCTAGCCTAGGTGATTCTGATGGACACTGACTGCAAGAAGCTCCCTGGAACCCCTAGTTCTGCTCCTATAGAAGTAGGGGAGGGTCCTCATTCTTCCTTCCTCATTGTATTCTGATGAGAGTTCAGAGGACAGTACTGCCTGGAATAAGCTTGGTTGGTGGTAGGACATGATCCTCTTGGGAAGAGCTAGCTTGGCTATGGCTTGATTTTATATCCAGAAAAACAGGGCTCCTGGGTCTGGAGGGGCTGGGGCAGAGCAAGGCCTGCTGCCTGGTGTTCAGAGGCTCTTCCAGAAGCTATTCATTAGTTCACCTTTTTTTTTTTTCTGCTCTTAACTCTGTCTCCTCCAGGCTAGGGGTAACTGGGAAGAGCATCCTTCTCTGAGAGCACCAGCAGCTAATAAGCCTGATTTGTTTATGACATCCAAAGGTCACCAAAGGTGGCAGTGCACTGGTAAGGATGCACACAAGGGTGGGAGGAGTCTTAAATTAGGTGTATCAACAGTTGCATTTTTACCTCCATATTGACAAGAGCTTGGAGCGCAATATTCCCTGTGGAAATGTTTCCAGGGTACAGACAAATCACTGGGCTGTGGGGGAGAGGGCACCGACAGGAAGGAGGTCTGATATTGAACAGCATGTGTACACACATGCACTTGTGCACACAGACACACAATAGACTGACAGATACAGACGTGCACTCATGTACCTGTAGACCTGCACACAGACACACACATAGATACACATATGCACACAGAGAACCACTTACCTGGACACAGAGAGACAAATGGACACACACACCGAGTCATACTCACACAAACACACAAAGACCAGAACTAGGGGCTTCCTACAGTCCTCTAGAGTCAGTGTCCGTCAGAATCAACTGGACTTGGCAAATTGTTTTGGGCACAGGTTTTTAAGCCTCAATGTAGGGACTGTGACCGGGTAGCTGGAGTTCCAGAAAATCTTCATTTTATGTGAATTTCTCAGGCAGTGCTGAGGGGTGATCTGTTTGCCACATTTTGAGAAAAATTTCTTTAATGCCCAGAATTATGATAATGATCTTGGATCAAGAAGCAAGGGAACTAAACAAACTTGGGAACTTGGGTCTCACTTGTCATGGAGGAAGGTCTGTTCCCACCAGTTGTTCTAGAATGCTGGTGGGGGTGTGGTTAAGAAGACTGAGTGGCATGAAGAATGAATATGAGGATCCTAGTTTAGCAGGAGTGGCTGAGGACATGAAATCCTGCCCCTTTATCTCTGTTCCCTTCTCTTTTCCTGAACTCCCATGTGGGGCAACAGAGGGGGCACCTATCAGTGAGCTGCCCCATGGACAGAACAGACTGATCTCACCCTGCCTCCCTCCTGCCTCCCCCTGAGTTGCCACATCCAACCACCAACTCCTGCACAGCCCCCAGATGTTTGGGTCCTTCATCTCAGTCCACAGGGCCTGCTCCCCTGCCTGCTTCTCCCCAGGAGGGGCGCCCAGTGGATGTTTTTTGACCTTGCTCTCTATGTCGGGGAAAGGCATGTTGAGAGGGCAGGAGACTCCTTTGGCTCCATCTTTGCCAGCTAGTGGTGTTGGGCTGACAGTCCACCTAGTTCAGCTTTGTGGTGGCAAGGGCCCTGTGCTGCACAGGAGTATCTCAAACCCCAAGCCTTTGGGTCATAACCTCTCCTGGAATAGATATGTATGGTGTGATAATTTGAGGGCAAAATACTATTTTTCTTCCTGTTGCATCGAGTATCGCTTCCGTTTTCTTTTACTTTCTTGCTTAAAAAAAAAAAAAAAGATAGGCAGGTGGCACACCTTCTGCTTTTGTTTTTGTTTTGGAAAAGCCCACTGGGGAGATGAGGAAGGAGCCCCCATCAGCAATAGGCCCACATGAAAGAACAAGTCCTCCTTTTGACCTGGGGGAGGAGAGGGGTCTGTGGGGTCCGTGAGTCCTTCTCTCTGCTTCTCTAGCAGCCCCCATAGGGAGAACACGACCCACAGAGGCTGCCAGCCCCACACTGGGCAGAATGTTCTAGCTTACAAGAGAACCCTGTGGCCCACATGAGGCCTCAACCTGCCCCTGGGCCAAGTGAGGCTCTGGGACCTCCTAACTCTGAGAAAGACAGTGTTGAATTTCCCACTAGTCCTGCAGGATTTGGGGAGTGGGATACATTCAAAATTATGAAATTTTTAATTTATTAAGAAAATAAAAGAATGCTCCACTTGCAGTATTCCTGGATTTGTGATCTGAGATTTACGGCCCATTTGCATTTTAACAGTTAACTTTTTGAGACATCTGTCTTAGGTGAAACACTGTTACTGACAGAGATTTCAGAGAGGTGGCAGGAGGACATCCAGAGCCAGGTGATATCCTTACCTATCCTACCTGGTGGGGCCCTCTTGCATTCCAGCCTCTCTGATGCTGCAGAACTCCTTAAAGATAGCAGAGGGCTGACCCCCAGTGGGCTGGTTATGGGGCTAAAGCAGCATGACCAGATGTGCAGATGCCCTTCTTCTAAATGAAACGGATTGCTCTAGGCTCCTTTCCCATCCTGTGGCCTCTCATGAGAGGGGTTGGATACAACAGAACTGATCTCTCTGCTAAGTGAATGGTAAGGAAGCCCTGCCCCTCCTTCTGCTTCCAGGAGCCTCTTTCTGTTTAACCAGGTCGAGGCTCAAAATCAACACAAACCCCAAAGGTGACCCTTTCAACCTTTGTCCTGTCAATTAAGAGTTTTCTAAAATCAGCCTTGGATCTGTGGAAAAGTCAGGCCCCCATCCTGAAACAGTAAGAGGACAACAAAACTAGCCCTATGGAAAACAGACCTGCAGGTGGACAGTGAGGTCCAGGTCTACAATCCAAGCTGCACCCATCTGGGTTGCAGGAGGAGCCACAGAGCCTTTCCTACACCACCAGTGCTTCTGGAGGATGTGTGTGTTAGTCCCTCGTGTAGATAGTCAAGTCCCTTGTATAAAATGGTGTAGAATTTGCATATAACTTTTGAACATCCTCCTGTATATTTTAAATCATCTCTAGATTACTTATAAGACCTAATACTGTGTAAATATTAACTAAATAATTTTTATACTGTATTTTTTAGGGAATAATGGCAAGAAAAAAAAAGGTTCAGTATAGAGGTAGTTGGTTAAATCTATGGATGTGGAACCCACAGATACGACTGTATTTGGTTCCAGATGTTCAGACAGGCAACCAAACACTTGCTTGATGTTCTCTCCCAGGAGGCATCTGTTCAGGGAGGGGAGAGCAGACCTGGAGGATTCAGGTCAGGCTACCCACACATCTTTTCTGCAGCGGTACCTTCTCTGTGGCTCACATCCCCAGCCTTTACTGGCAACGTGGCTCAGCTCTTCCCTTATTTCAGGTGTCACTCTGCAAGTCCAGTCTACGTGGTCACTTTATACCTTCCAGATTAGTTTGTCATATATGTATCTTGGGACTTTTTGGCTAGGTGGGAATGTGGGAGTTTGTATGACTTTGGATAAGCCCTGAAGTAATTTGCTTGTGAGAATGACATCCACTTGTCTGTATGAATGTGTGGGACAGCTGGGAAACTCTCAGGGAAATACTGAAGCATCAGTAGGACTGGCAGAGAGGATGGGTTGGATGTGAGCTGAGGAGGTGGAGGTGTCCCGGACAACGCTGGCCCTCTGGTTTGTGGATGGTGAGGAGAGGAGGGTGGGGAGATTTTGGTGGCTGGGCAGGAGGCAGGGGGTGTACAAGCTAGGGGGATGGAGTTTTTAGACAGTTTTTTTTTTTTTTTTTTTTTTTGCTGATGTCACTAAAAACCCTAACAAGAACAATTTTAGAGGAGGAAAAGTTTATTTGGGGCTCACAGTTTCAGAGGTCTCCATCCATAGACAGCTGGCTCCATTCCTTGGGGCTCAAGTGGAGCAGAATAATATGGTAGAAGAGTGTGGCTGAAGGAGGCAGCTCACATGATGATCAGGAAGCAGAGAGAGACTCCACTCACCAGATACAAAATATACACCCAAAAGGGATGCCCCCAGTAACCCACCTCCTCCAGCCACATCCTACCTGCCTTGAGTTACCACTCAGTTAATCCTTATTAGGGAATTACTTCACTGATTGTATTAAGGCTCTCCAATCATTTCACCTCTAAGCCTTCTTACATTGTCTCATGTGAGCTTTTGGGGGCACCTCACATCCAAACCATAACAAGGGTCTGTGAGGCTCAAGTGGACACATCAAGTAGATAGGTGAATGAGTGTGAGGTAGGGGTCGAGAGGTGTGGCCTTCAGAGGACAGGGGTTGTTACTTGTGATCGTGTCTCCTTGGTGCTTGGCACACAGTACCTGGTGAATGGAGGTCCTCAGTGGAAGGGAGTAAATCAGCCAACACAAGTGAGGGGACAGAGGGAGGACAACCAGCCAGTGCAGGTCCCATCTCCTCCAAGGGCACTGGTAAGCAGGTCACCTCTTTTTCTCCTCATCTGTAAAAGAGGACACAAGTCCCTGCCCCTCACCAGTGTGGGTGTGACGAGAAAGTGGGATGAGGAGTGGGTGTGGGCCCTGGAAGTCCAGGGAACTGCACAGGTCCAAGGCATGGACATCCACAGCTGTCATCCAGTTTGGTTCATTTTTTCTTTCAGATTTTCTTTTCTCACTAAAGAGAAAAACATTGATCTGAAACTGACAGTGAGCTTAGATCATGTGCACTTCTGGGTGCTCACCTCCTCAGCCCTGGGTACATTTCCAGTGCTCAGAATCTGCTCCATTTGGGGAGGGGGGAAGAATGAAGGATTGTCTACTCTACATGTGGCAAGAAAGCCTAGGGATACAGCAAGAGCGAGATGTTGTCCAAACAATTCCAGAGAAAGAAAAGAACATCTATTTGGGGATTGAGCGCAGGGCCTCGTGCTTGTAAAACACCTACTGTAACCCTAGCCTTTCATGCCATTTCCAATGACCTCAGACTTCTGTTGCCTTCAGAAATGCAAATTGGGGGTGACATATAATATCAATTTAAGGATTTTTGAGAATGAGGTGCCAGGGACAAACTTTCAGGAAAAGCAGTCAGTATAATCAAGAGCCTTAAAAATGTGCTGAGCTTCCATCCAGTGATTCCAGTCTGGGATGTCTGGTAGGGGAGATGCTGTCACTGGATGAATTTCTTACTCTATCTACTGTGTGTTGCTGGTCCAGCTTCCAGAGGTCGTCACAGTGAGGGCTTCCCCTCACCTCCAACCTGTGCTCATGCTTTTCTTTGGTAGAGATAAATCATTTCTCATTTCTTTCTTCATTTTTTTATGGTGAGCTTTTCTCTGTCTTTGAGGGCATCTCAGCATCTCCGGCACCTCCCACCTGAACCACAGGGTCCCTCTTGAGATGACCCCGTCTGTTTAGGGATATACCTGAGGTCACCTGAGGTCATATATTTTCATACGCACATCCAGTTTATACATAGGAGAGGATTTTTCCTCTCTCGTGGTGTTGAATCCACAGCCGCCTCTCAGACTCCTGGGACTCTCTCCAGAAGCCCTTCAACTATCTTTGGAATGATATTGATCGTAGTAGAACTTCATCATTCAGGAGGTCAATTTAGTTTTAGGAGTGACTAGAAGTCATGCAGCCGAAGGTCTGGTGAATGCAGTGGGTGGTTTAGGTAGGGATTAGCACTTGAGGTCAAACAGGGAGAGGCTGTAAAAGTTACAAAGTCCTTGCTCCTCCACTGACTCCTCCATCTCTGCCAGAGATACTTAGAGCAGGGACAGCCTCACTGGAACAGGCAGGGTGCCAATTCCAAAGGCACCAGGGCTGCATTGCCACACTATAGACTCTTTGACCCTCAACTTCTCCCCAGGACCAGACTTACTAAAGGGTATATTGATGTGAGATATTTTAGGGACACCAGAAATTACTCCCACTCACTCAGGCATTTGCTTAACCATAAAACATTATTTAACAAATATTTAGGAAGAGATTATTCTGAGCCAGGCACTGTCCTAGGTGCTAGTGACACCACTGAAGAACATGACATGCCTGAACACTGCTCTGCTAAAAGTTTATAATCTGGTGGGAAGAGTTGTTGAACAGAGGATAACATTAAACATTGAAGAGTTGGGCTCAGTGGTAGAGCACTTGCCTCACATGCATGAGGCCCTGGGGTCAATCCTCAGTACCACAGAAAAATAAATAAGTAAAAATAAAGATACTGTGTGCATCTACAACTAAAAAATATTTTAAAAAATTGAAGTTATATTTATTTATTTTTAATATTTATTTTTAGTTGTAGTTGGACATAATACCTTTATTTTATTTATTTATTTATTTTTATGTGGTGTTGAAGATCGAACCCAGAGCCTCACATGTGCTAGGTGAGTGCTCTACTGCTGAGCCACAACCTCAGCCCAAAGAGTTATATTTTTGAAAAATTCCAGGAAAAAGAAATTTTAAAAAGAAAATTTTTAATAGTGAGGTTTAAATTGTAAATTTATTCCTTTTAGTGAAGGTATGTTCTAATAATTGCTAATAAAACTTCAAAGGGAAAAGAGCAGATGCAGTGAGTCACTAACATTTTCCTTTAAATCAGTTACTAAACTTTTCTCATGACCAGGCCTCTGCTCTTAGTTCACCCATTTGAAGTATATACTTCAATGGCTTTTAGTATATGCAGAGTTATGTATTCAGCAGCACAATCAACTTTAGAATGTTTTCATTACCCTAAAAAGAAGCCCTGCACCCCTCAACCTTCACTCCCAGTCTCTCTCCCTTAACCCCCATGCCCTAGAGAACCTCCTTCTGTCTCTACAATGTACCTAGTCTGGACATTTTGTGTAAATGGAATCATATGACACATAGCCCTTTGTGCTTTTTTTTCACTTACCACAGTGTCTTTAGTATTACCTTTATGTTGCTTCATATATCACACTTCATTTCTTTTTATTGCTGGATAATATTCCATTGTATGAATATACTGCATTTTGTCTATCCAATGGATGAACATTTGGCTACTTTTTGGCTATTAGGAACAATGCTGCTGTGGACATTCATGGACAAGTCTTTCTGTAGACATGCTTTTCTTTCCCCTGGGTGCATACCTAGAGTGGAATTGCTGAATCATATGGAAACTCTGTGTTTGACCATTGATGAGTACTCAACCATCACTCCATTTTACATTCCTACTTGTAACCTGTAAGTTTTCAAATTTCTGCACATCCTCACCAACACATGCCATTGCACATGTGGTTTTCATTATTATTGGAGCCAGTCTTAATGGGCATGAAGTAATTTCTCATTGGTTTTGATTTGCTTTCCCTGATAGCTAGTGATGTTGAGCATCTTTTCTTATGCTTATTGGCCATTAGTATATTTTTTGTGTCTACACAAAAATGCTTGGCCAGTTTTTAGTGAGTTATTTACCTTTTTATTGTTGAGTTGTAAATCATTCTAGATACAAGTTCCAAATCAGTTACTAATTTGCAAAAGTTTTCTTCCATTCTGTTGGTTGTCTTTTTATTTTTTCAAAGGAGTATTTTAAAACACAAAACAATTTGTTATGTTCAGTTTATCTCTTGTTGCTCCTGTTTTTGGTGTCATATCTAAAAAACAAAAACAAAACCACGGCCCAATCCAAGGTTTTATATATATATATATATATATATATATATATATATATTTTTTTTTTTTTTTTTTCTTCTAAGAGCTTTATAGTTTTACTTCTTACACTTAGTCTTTGGTCCAATTTGAGTTAATTTTTACATATGGTGTGAAGTGAATAGGCAAGTTTGAGACTGAGTTTGAAAGGATGGCTACAAAGCACAGAGGATACTCAAGAACAAATGAAAAAAATGTAAAGCATCATCAACAAAAAATTAAGAAATGAATCCCTGTAACAGAAAATTTTCATGTAAATGAGAGACAAGAAATTGGAGATGATAATTGTAGCCAACTCCAAACCCTGCATGCCATCCTTGAAGAATCCCACTGATTCAGCTGGAAATGTGTGCATTGAAGTCATCCAGTTGGTAGGCATGGTAGGGTGGAAGACATTCCTATGCAGAAGAAATGGCAAGAACATGATTTGAGGGACAGTGTGGTACATTTAAGGCCATGCATGTAGTTCCATCTGGTTGGAACATAGATACCAAAGGGGGCAGGCAGGAGAGGTGGGTGAAGAGGGAAGGTTGGGCAGAGCCCATAAACAGCCCTGTCTTAGATGGCTAAGGATGCAATAACAAACTACCCCAGATGGTGGACATAATAATACACATTTATTTTTCCGATAAGAGGTTATTTATTTATTTTTTGTATGTGGAGATACTGTGAATTAAACCTAGGGCCTCATACATGCAAGGCAAATGCCCTACCACTGAGCTATATCCTCAGGTCACACACATTTTTTTTTTCACAAACTATTTTTTTTTTCACAAACATATATTTTTCCTTTCAAACTCAGTCTCAGTTCTGGAGACTAGAAGTCCAAGATCAAAGTACTGTCAGGGTTGGCCTCTGAGGCCTCTCTTCAGTCTGCAAACACTCTGCTTCACATACTCCTGGTATCTCTCCTTCTTCTTATAAGGAACAAGTCCTATAGGATTCTGACTTTATTTAATCTTAACTCTATCCTTAAAGACTCCATCTCCAAATAGAGACAAAGTAGGTATCAGGACTTCAACATATGAATTTGTGGGGGATACAATTCAGTTCATATCAGCCTCTAAGGCAACATTCGGGAGCTAAGGTTTTATCTGGTGAGCAACAGATCAGTCTTTAAAAGTCTACTCTGGTAGCATGTGGCTTCTTAATTAGAAAGGAGTGAGTGGGAACAGAGCTAAGTTAGGAAGTCGTAGCAGTCATACAGGTTGAAGATGATGGGAGAATGAATGAAAGTCAAAGGCAATGAGAATGGAGAGGTATTAGGTGGCCACTGGCTTGTCGGGAGGGAGATCTCGTGGAGGGAGCTGCTCTTCCTGGAGATGGCAGGGGCAGCTGGTGAGCTCCAGAGCTGAGGGGCTGGTGGCACATATGGGAAGTGAGATAAGCACCAAAGGACCCAAGATCAAGAACTCTGGCTGTGAACTTGTCATATCTGGTTTCAGTGGAGGGCTGCCATGCAAGCCTCATGGGGATGGGTGCTGCTCAATCTCCCCCTGCAAAAGACATGAGCAAGTTCAAGACCTCTGTGCTCAGCCAGTGGCCCACCACAAGAATAAATGTGTTGGGAAAACATATAATGGCAGCAGCACCCCAGAGAAAAACCCCAGCATGGCGTCTAACGACCCTCTTTCTCCTCTGTGTTTCTTTCACTGGCACTAAAGGTTCCCACCGGCGCCAATGTTCAAACCCTGCTGGTGGGAAGCCTTAGCCCCAATTAGAATTAACTTCTTGGGCTCGGGAACTGACATATGGAAGAGCTTGCCAATAAACGGGCGACCTGTTTTCTACCTCAGCCCTGCGACCTCTCCTTAGACCTATATAAACACACAGCCTTTTGTAATAAAGCGGAAACCTCTTTGGTGATCTGTGTCGTGCGGTGCGGCGTCTTCCAGTCTTACAAAATGTTTAACAGGGCACTGGCAATGCAATCAATAAAAGAGCAAGGAATCAGATATGTAAATACAAAAAGAACATTTAGAATGTGATTACGAGATAAGAAAGTGGAGATGAGACTTGTAGGCACACTTTCAAAAAGTTGTGAACAAGGAGAATAGGGGTTGAAGGTCTTCAGAGTTTTGTTTGCTATTTAATGAGGAGAGAGACACAGCTCCTGCCAATTGGAAAAGGCTGGAGGAGAAAAAGAAGCTGAAGGTGCCTGGAAGAGGGGACCTGAGGTGAGAGCTGAAGGTCTCCAGAGGTGAGTGGATTCTTATCTGGTGCTTCCACCTTCTCTGTAACCAGATGTGTCCCTTCTGACCCACTCCTCCTGTTTAATGCAGAGGAGCCCACCTCTGCATTAAACCTCTGCAAACCCACTCTTTAGGCCCCTCGATTCTCACCAGCCCTCCCTCCCCTGTGGGGAGTGTTAGCAGATGGATGTTGAGTTTGGGAGAGATGAGTGAGAAAGCTCCCTGGGCCCCACTGTCACCTCCCTGATGAATTCCTGTTCCTGCTCCCTGAATAGGGTTGCAGAGGGATGGTCCTCAGCCCTTGCTCAGGTGATCGGTGGGGTCATAGCCACGTGTGCAGGATACCAACTCTCCACAGAGAGGAGGCTGGAGGAGCACTTAGGAGCTGATAGTGAATGGTCTTCAGACTGCTTTACAAAGCCCCCTCGGAGGGCAGGAACTGGAACTCATCCCTCACCTTTTGGAAGGAGCAGTTCTATGCTGCTGCCCTTCTTTTGTTTCTGCCTCTTGGTAAGATTTCTTTTGAAGAAAGTTTCCTTGTGGTTAAAAAAGAAAGAGAAAGAACAGAAAAAGCCACAAATCTCATGCCACTGTGTCATTTTTCAGATAAGAAGACCCAGAGAGTTAACTCTTCACCTTTTGAGTTTTGATTTGAGCGTTGGGTGTTTTCTTAAATTGGATCCTCCTTTTAACAAACAAATGAAACAAACAAAGGATCGAGAAAAAGCTTCCCTTTCAAAGCTGAATTCAGGTCAATGACATTGACACTGGCCCACAGGCAGTGTCAGAAGGAGGAGGCGTGCCTGTGAAGTTGCTTCACTTCCTCAGCTCCTGCAGCCAGGGACAGTGAACAGGAAGCTGCTGTTTGCTGATGTGAAGCCACAGGGAGGTCCTGATTTCTGGCACCTTACATCTGTGTGTTCGGGGTCACATGTAGCACCCTCTGGCCACAGTCCAGTCCCTCCAGCCTCAGGGTGAGGACATTCAGTTGGATTTTGCTTCTGGCACCAAGCTCCTCAGTTTGCTCATTGCCTGTCTCCCTGTCTTAGTTGGTTGGGCTGCCCTAACTGGGTGGCTTAAGCAATTGACATTTATTTCTCATAGTTCCAGAGACCAAAAGTCCAAGTTGGTGGTGTTTGTTTCTCCTGAAGCCTGTCCCTGGCTTGCAAATGGCTACCTTCTTGCTGTGGCCTTTCCTGGTGGGTGCATTCCTGATATCCCTTCTTCTTATAAGGATTCTAGTCCTATAGGATTAGGGTCCCATTCTTATTATTTACTTAACCTTTATCACCTCCAAAGGCCTTATTTCCAAATATGGTCACAGTTGGGGTTAGGACTTCAACTTTTTTTGGGGGGGCCTGCTTCAGACAGTAGCACCCCTTAACTTACGCTGGAGGTGCTCTGGGTGAAGGTCCTTCTCCTGCACATCTCATTGTGTGTTCCCCAAATAAGGCCCAGTACAGTTCTCAGTGACTCAACAGCACCAGGTGACTGGGAGTGCACGTGCTGAGAGAGAGCTTTCCTCCTACCTTGTAATTTGAGGTCTGGATCCCCAAATCTCCATGTATGCCAGGAAAAGTGCCTTTATCCAGCATGAGACTTGGGTCCTCCCTGTCTTTGGAGATTTAGGTTAACTTTGACCCACATTCAAATTCTGTGGCCTCCCTACAGTTTCCTTGCCTTGTTACCTCCAGCTTCTCTGTAGCTCCTTTATAGGGTCCTCAGGCTTCCTGGCCTCAGACTAGCTACAGAATGCATCCCTTCAGTTTCCACATGCATTCAGCCATGTGCAGCATTTCCATGGGTCACTCAATTTCCCAATGATTTCAGATGGGAACAGAGCAGGATCCTATCAGCACAAATGGCCTCCTGTGATCTCCTCCTGGACTCTCTTCCCACCTTCCCCGATACCCAGGTTCCCCCACTTATTTGGCCCCTGAGGAGTGTGGCCTAGTTTCTGTAGGTAGTGGATGTTCTCACATGCCACCCTCTCCCTTTCAGAGTGAGGCTCCCCTCCCCTGTCTACCTGGCACGTTGGCTTCTGATGTTCTCACCAGGGTCCTTCTCCAGGAACTGCCCTGGACCGTGGGAAGCTGCATTATCTAACAGGGCACCTTAGACCTAGTGGCTTCTCCACGGTACCTTTGTGCCTTCATTTGGAACAAACTACAGGGCCACCCCAGCTCCAGTTCCCAGTTCTCCAGCTGAAGTCCTGTGGCATTCTTCTGCCAGTCCTGTTGCCATCACGCTCCACAGGTGCCGACCCTGCACATATTCCCTGACAAAACTTCTGTACTCATCGCCACCTCAAAGACCATCTCTAGAAATGACTCTGGAAAACCTGACTCAAGATCCCAGGTCTAACTGCCACCAGGAGCAGCCCCATTCTGGTTATCTGCATTTCCCCAGCCTTCTCAGAGTTCTGCTAAGTCCAGTTCTGTGCATCTTTTATCATCATTCCCATTGTAATGAACAGAGAAACTAAGGCTCAGAAACCAGGAGCCATGACGGGCCCAATGTCACCTAAGCCACTATGACTGAGCCAAGCGCAAAGGCACAGCCAATGGAGTGTTGTAACTCCCCAATAATTTGGCTAGTTAGTTGACTTATCATGGAACACTGTGAGTAAAATTAAGCCATGTGGTTTTAGCTGTGGGAGAAGAAAAACCTCTCTCTCCTTTAACCCCAGATGTAGCTCTGCATCATCAACAATCTTTTTTCTAACATCTTTAGTTTCTCCTGCCTGGAAAGCTCACTCTCCTCACCTGATTTAGGTAGGGTTCTTTCGATTTCGAGGAACTGAAACCCCCTTAGGAGAACGAGCTCTGACAAGCCCAGATGACCTAGGGAAAATCCAATAAAACCCAAGTGCCTGAGTTTAGGAAGAGCCGGACCCCAGGTGCTTCAGGAAGCGCCCCTCTGTCACTTCCCTTATGAGAAGCAGTGTCACCTGGTGGCTAACACAAGGATTCATGAGAACATATAGCTTATACCAGGGCTTTATCATGAGACATTCTGGGCACAACTTGGCATCCTTGATGTGAGATGAGGATAACCATAGTACCATCTGCTAGGGTTGTTATGAGAAATAAGCGAGTCTTTTATTAATAAAAAGGATTTAGTACAGCATCTAAAATATAGTAAGCACTGGAGGGTGGTTTTGTTCTCTTGAGCTCTTTCCCAGTCACTTCCCATTATTCTTATGACTTAGGCATGAACATGCCCCCCTCCCCAAAGCCATTTTATTCTTGTCACCCTGATTTTCAGCTCAAGGTCTCATTCCTGAAGGGCATCTTTTATTTGTGCCTCTTGGTTTGGGGTTCCTACAAGAAGGAATCTGATTGTTTCCTATTCATTTTTTTAAGCCAAATCAGTTAAAGAAACTTACTTTGGTCTTTCTTGAATCAGGTGTCCACCTCAGTCCAATCTGGGAGAATAAAGAATAGAGAGAACCATTGTCCTCTTCACTCAGCAGGTGCTTGGGTAGGAGACTCTGAGAGGGAACACAGGGAGGTCAAAAAGTCCAATGGCCACTGCATCACCCTGGGAAATAACCTCTGTCCTTGGAACGTCCCATCATGATGGCTTCTTCCAGTGCTCAACAAGTTGAAAGAGTAAGTTCTTGATGGCTTTGCTTCCTCTCTGCCTCCTTAGCCCCTTGTACCTGCCTGCCCCTCTCGTCACTCCCCTGTAGTATTTCTTGGAAATTGCTACTTAACTCCTGGAAACAAAATTCACAGGCATCTGCTCAGTCCTTTTTCTGCTCAAACCACTGAGCCCTCCTCTACAAAACCTCTTTTGTCCATGTGCCAGCCATCCTCACATTCCTCCTGCCACACTGCCACACTCTTCGGCTTTTCCACTTCTGCTGCTTCAACAGACCATTGGGTAGCTAATCTTCTGTCTTATAATGGAAGCTTCCAGGAGACAGAAACAATATTCAACAAAGTGATAAGACAGGACTCTGAAGGTGACTTGGAGAGAGAAGCTTAAAAGCATTGACTGGGAAACTCCATGATATCCATCTACACGGGCAGGAACCTTAAGTCATGACTCCATTCAGAGCAAAACCAATTCTTGCCATGAAAAGGGGTCTAGAGACTTTGCTCCTTTTGGTGCTGTGAATGTTCATTCATCTCCAAGGGGAAAACACAACCATCATCACAATGTGTAGGTGGAAGAGAAAGGAGGCTACACAAACCACAGTATAAAGGCGGTATTTTTCAGAGCATTTGGCAGGAAACAATCAATATTTAATGTTAGATAACTATGCTTTGTGCAATAGCCAAGACTCATCATTTGGAATCTGTGGCAAGAGGTAGCAGTTGACATCCGTCAAGAATAACACAGGAAACCCAAAGCTGACCGAGCTTAGACTAGACCTGTGCCTTCAGCTAAACAGGTGAAGAGTTACTGCCACTTCCTTTATGAAGAGGAGCCAGAGACAATCCATTAAGCAGTGAGAATAAAATGTATCTGGTTCTCAGCACAGAGTGTTGGCTTAGTTCAACAAGTGCCTGGAGCTGATTTCAAAGAGTCGGTTGAGAAATTCTTATATATTTGGACTGAACTGGATTCACCTTCCTATTAAGTTCCTGGAATCCAGAGAGGGAAAAACAAGGTGAAGAGTCCCTCAGAGCAGAATTTAGACCTGCTGAGTTTGTCTGTGTCTACCTGTGATAAGGGTGCTGGCCTCAGTAAGCACTTGCTGCACGAGGAGACTCGTTCTTCCTAGAATGGACTAGGTTTGACATCAATTCCTGGGAAGGATGAAGAGGTGTCTACTGGCACTAAAACTATTAGTGAAGAACATGAACAGTTCATTATAGGGCATGATTTAAAATCCAGAGCTCAGCTCCCCACTTTTCAGCATGGGCTGATTCTGAACCATCTTGATACAAAACTCAGGCTGCCTCCAGACTAGCTATCATAATAAATTCACTTACACCAAAATCATCATAATATTTTTCTTTTCTTTTTTGTAATTTCACAAAAAAACTTTTAAAGGCACAGGGAGAATTTATGTTGCATTGTACGTAGCATCTCTCTTATAAATCTCTTCATGAGAAAGAAATCTTTTAAAGATAAATCTTTCCTCTCCAAATCTTATCCTCTTATGGAAGCAAGGTACCTAGAGAACCCAGAAATTACCTCTTTTTTTATCCGTCCTCTCCAATACTCAGTAACTACTTCTTCCTCCAAGAAGTTCCTTCCTTCTATGAAACCTGGCTAAACAGGCTCCTTTTTTTTTTAAGTTGTAGATGGACACAATAACTTTATTTTTATGTGGTGCTGAGATTCAAACCCAGTGCCTCATGCATGCAAGGCAAGTGATCTACCACTGAGCGACAGCCCTAGTCCCTAAGGAGGGTCCTTTTTAACCATAGCATTTTTGCCTCAAATCCAACCTCCTCCCTCCAGGAATCTTCATTATAATAGCTACCAAGAAAATATTTTCCATATCATGAGCTAAACAAATACTTTTTGTGAGGTTGATTATATTATTATGCATCCACTTACTGACTTTGAGAAATCACTTTTATATACCTGAACTTCATCTTATATGTGTAAAATAACCTGGAGAAATGTGACTGTTATGGCTTAGTGGATAGGTGCTTGGACACTGAACTCTGAGGGCTTCTTCCTGGGCCTGTATCTTTCTACACTCGGTAACATGGACAAATTATTTAAATCTTTAAGATTTAGGTTCCTGAAACCAAATGGGGAAATAGGACTGGTGATGCAGCTCAGTGACAGGGCATGTGCAAGGCCCCATGTTCTATCACCAGCACTACAAAATAATTAAATTAATTTAAAAATTTAATTGAAAAATTGGAAAGTAATAGCATATATCTTATAAATGGAGAAGTATGCCATTTGACTCTTACAATGTATTCCTGGCATATGATAAATGCTGAAAATTATGAGTAATTATTTTTATATTAGCAATCCTTACACAATAGCAAAGAGAATGCATGACAATCACATATTTTGTTAAAAACTTGTGGGATGACTTAAACTTTTTGTCACTTTATCAAGAGATGGAGTTGAATCCTTTTAAATGTGGGCTGATTGTGAGATCTTGCTTCTAACCAACAGAATCTGGCAGAAGCATTGATGTGTGACTTCTGAAGCTAGACTAGAAAATGCAAGGCCTCTTCCACCTGGTTCTTCTTTTGGAATGTTTGTTTTTAGAACCCAGATACCATGCTGTGAGAAGCCCAGGCCACACAGAAAGGCCTTGTGCAAATGTTCTGGCCACCAGTGCCAGCCAGGATCCCAGTTAATAGTCCACATCCAAAAACACTGAATATGAAAAGAAGAAATTCTTTACTGTGATTCCTTGGGCAGTCACGCTGCACCTGAGATTGCAAACCACAGCCACCTGGGCGTGTGGAATCTGGATGGAAGTTGCTTATTTCTGATCTCAAAGATGGGTGAACATAGTTGTAGAACAACACAAGAATTACATGCCATCACTTTTGTGGCCTCTGTATGAGACATGTTGGCAGGTGTTCCACCTCTCTGTCCCTTGGTATGACAGAATGTGAAACTGGGATGAAGATCTCACCCCCATCTTCCCTGCCATCCTTACCACACTGTCAGGTCTTTAGGTAATTTCTTTTTCTCACAGGGATTTGGAAATCTTATTTTTTAAAATTTTTAGATGTACATAATATCTTTAATTTATTCATTTATGTGGTGCTGAGGATCGAACCCAGTGCCCACACATGGAAGGCAAGTGCTCTACCACTGAGCCCCAGTCCCACCCTGGATTTGGAAATCTTGGCCAAGGAATATACTTTGTGATGGACTGGAGAGGGTTTCCAGTGCCTCTCAAAGGTCATCCTATGCATTGTTATCTTTTTACCTCATCTAATCTTTTGTAGTGAAAGGAAGGAAGGAAGGAAGGAAGGAAGGAAGGAAGGAAGGAAGGAAGGAAGGAAATGTCAAATACATTCCAAGGTAGGTATAAATCCATTCTGATTTAAGGTATAGATGAAGTGTATGCATAAATTGTTCCTTGTTACCCATTTATTTTATTTAATTCAGCCCTCCAAAAAGGACAATGTTAAGTGCTGGGACCAGCAGGGAGACTGTAGTTGTACGGAGAGGGTGCTTCAGAACACTGTCTTTTTTTTTCTTTCTTTTTAATATTTATTTTTCAGTTGTAGTTGGACACTATACCTTTATTTATTTATTTATTTATTTTTATGTGGTGCTGAGGATCGAACTCAGGGCCTCGTACATGCTAGGCAAGCACTCTACCACTGAGCCACAACCCCAGCCCCCAGAAGATTGTCTTTTTATTGTCAGTCTGTGAGTAGAAAGATCTCAGAAAGGTCCACACAGACAACCTCAGCAGAAGTCTCCTTAGTAAACAAGAATTGGCTAGAACATGCTAAGTAGTAGCCCTCTTCAATAGAATCTTAGTGTATTACTTTGAAAGGAGCCCTATGGTCTCCTTAAAATCCTAAGGCCATCAAAATGCATTCTACTGTCATGTATAACTATTTAGAACAAATAAAAAAAAATCACTAGGCCAGTGAGTGGTGCAATTTGTCCAAAGTCACATGGATAATCAAACAGAACTGAAACTACACTGTAGGTCTCCGACTTCAACTCTCATGGGTTCTAAATGTAACCCTATTAAATTGCTGACTTTATCCAGGCTGTTCCCCATTCCTTAATTTCAGGGTCAATGATATCTTGGTGGAACCTCTCAGAAGGAAGTTAAATTTTACCTTGGGGTCAGTGGAGCAAATTTGCCCTATCGACATTTTCCTAGGAGGATAGGAGAAATTCTCCACCCTGGAACTGTGATCAGAGTGACCTTTCTAAAACAAAATATATAGTGCCATAGAACCCTATAGGTGTCATAACACTTTTTGCACTTTATTTGGCATTGGTCTTTGACATTAAACAATATATTTTATGAGGGTATTCACCACTGTCTCCTAGAATAGTGCTGCCATGTGCTGGTGCATAATAAATACATGTTGATATTTTTCTGTATGGCTGGTTGTCACTCATCCGGTTTAAAACGCTTCAAATAGTTTTTTGCTGACCTGAAAGACCAGAAGCACTGTACTTCCACCATGATATGGTTTCTGCTTGCTTTCTTAGCTTATTATCTCTCCCTCTGTTTCCTTATATGACTTTGAGGACTTCCGAGATCCAGTATGGTTTCGAGAAAACCATGCTGATCTCCATACCAACCCACCCCTCACCTCCACCCTTGGCCTTTGCACTTTGTTCCTGGTCTCTTGAATATCCTTTGGCCTGAGGGCAACCCATGAATTCCTACTCCTCCTTAAGTCCTTTAACTCTGTTCCCCAGTATTCAAGCCTCCCACTGTTCCAGAGCTCTTTGTAATACACACCTGGCTGTGGCTCCTGCTGATGTTGTGTAGTGATTGTTTCTGTCTTTCTCATCCACTGAACTCTTGAAGAGCCTGTTTCAGTTTATCTCAGAGATAAGATGATTTATAAGTATTTTTTGAATGAATGAATGAACGATTAAGCAAGAATATCCCTTAAAAACCTTGGCATTACAGGAACATATGGAAACATATCTCATTGCTTTATGGAAGTTTTTCTTGTCCACCTGGCTTATTCTTTTGGCTTAGAAAGCCTCAGGTTGTGGGTTCAGAGGATAAATCTATTATGTTTTCCTCTGGGCTGGGCTTCTCAAGAGAAAATTCCTGAGAGTGAATAACTCTAAGGATTCCTAGGACATATTTATCTTGGTGCCTTGCAAAGACCTTAATACATGGGCATGGGTACATTCTGACTTCATTTTATACAGGTTTCATGAGAACCCTGTGGCAGAGGTAGGTAGGATATATCTGTATCTCTAAGGACTGATGAGAAAACTCGGGTTCAGAGAAGCTAAGGCAGTTGCCCAAGTTCATTCAACTAAAAAGCAGAACCACAACTAGGACCCAGTTCAGCTCTTTTCCCACAATATAATGCCCTTATGATTGAACTGCCTAGAACCACATGAATTGAGTACCTGTCAAAAGTTCCAGAACTATCCTGAGCTGAGAGTACTTGGAGCACACAGGCATGTGCACAGTTAGGGCACTGAGCAAGCCTGTAAACTGGAAGTCCTACAGCGGCCTTGCTGTGCCCTCTGATGCCCACCAATTGTAGCACGAAAGTATCTGCCTGTGGTTGTTCCCTTGCAAACTGGGTAGGTGACTCTTCCTAGCAAGTGACAGGAACTTCAGTGAACTTATCTCAGATCCAGATAGATATTTTGCATAGAAACTGAGTTTATAGAGAGATCAAGGTTATTCTCGGACCTAATATAAAATACATATTCTATTAGCTATCAGGTTTTCAGGAATTCTTTTCTTTCTCTGAGGATTGAGCATGCAAAGTTGAGTAAGAAAAGCTGGGTTCCCTTTGAATGGCTCTCTTTGATGGTTCCATCCCCGCCTACGGTCAGTGGAGCAACATACTATGACCTTTTAGTTTTCGTTGCTTAGACGAGGGATTTCCACAGTTGAATGTACCCACTGTAGGCATGATGCAAGATAATCCCTCAGGATGAGGGAGGAAAATAGAAAGACTTCTATCAGTTCATCTCAGTGTTTCCTAATTTCTATTTTGTGTGTTTTATATCATATATGATGTATTAATTCAGTAAGTAGTACACATATATTATATACATACATGTATAATATATAGTATGTCCTAAATTTTATTTTACTTACAGGAATTCTTGGTAAAAGGTTGGAATCACACATCTTTTTAATCTTGGTCTCCACTCAGAAAGCTATGGCTCTGCATGATGGCAATCACTGGGCATGAACTCTTTTGACAATAGCTAAACTGTGGAACCAATTTAGATGCCCTTCAATAGATGAATGGATTAAAAAATGTGGCATATATACACAATGGAATATTACTCAGCAATAAGAGAGAATAAAATCATGGCATTTGCAGGTAAATGGATGGAGTTAGAGAAGATAATGCTAAGTGAAGTTAGCCAATCCCAAAAAGACTAAATGCCGAACGTTTTCTCTGACATAAGGAGGCTGATTCATAGTGGGGTAGGGACAGGGAGCATGGGAGGATTAGACGAACTCTAGATAGGGCAGGGGTGGGAAGGGAAGGGAGGGGGGCATGGGATTAGAAATGATGGTGGAATGTGATGGACATTATTATCCAAAGTACATGTATGGAGACATGAATTGGTGTGAATATACTTTGTATACAACCAGAGATATGAAAATTATGCTCTATATGTGGAATAAGAATTGTAATGCATTCCACTGTCATATGTAAATAAAAAAATTAATTAAAAAAAAAAGGCAGACACTTGCCCATCCTCCCTAGAATCGTTGGTCCCTTTGTGATCCCTTGGACATTTGGGTAGGCCAGGAAGCCAAAAGAGAAGGGAATAAACTGTCTCTTCTCGCCTTTGCTGACTCCTGCCCCAGCAGATGGCTTGTCCGGAGAGCCTTGTGCATTTCTTCTATTCTATTCTTGCATGCTTTTTTCCAGCTCCTGTGAAATTGCTTTCCCCATTCTTTGCCAAATAAACCAGAACAACGAGAATCAGGCTAAAATCACAAGCTCCTGGCCTCTGTGTTTATTTTGAAATTGCAGGGGGGGGGGGGAATCTACTGATTCCAAATAATCTCTTATTTGATTGTAAAAGGGGGATGAAGCTTGCAAAAGGTCACAGGAGATTTCCTAAGGCTACCTCCTGATCATTAATGCTATTTAAGATTAACTTGGCAGGGATAGCTATGTTCTGGAGGGACTTGGTGACAGTCCAGGGACCAAAGCCTCAGGCCACCAGTCCTCCTGGCCACGTTCCCCATACACAGTGTTCTGTGGTGGCTCAGGGAGCAGGATGGACAGGAAACCTTAAGGAGGCCCTGCCCTAGGAGCTAAGCATTCAACTAAACCCATCCCTCCATCAGGATTGAGCACATTCTTCTCCTTCTCTCTCAGCAAGATGTGCCTAGGTCTTTACAGTCTGAAAAAGTCTAAGTATAGTATTTGGACCGATACTTCCAATTGAGAAATAATAATAATCCTTAGTAGTGATTTAAAATACTACTACTTTAGAATATTAGCTCTTTCTTCTGTTTTAAATGCACTTCTCAGTGTATTATCTCTCTTCGTTTTCATGTTAGTCTTTTGGGTACAATTAATCCAGGGTAATTATGAACACCTCCCTGTATCCCTCAACCCCTTATACTCTCAAATCTTCTGGGAACTTCCTGACTCTTGCTTGGTTCAAAATCTTACTCCTCTTAAGAGTATCCATGCTGAAATCAGAGATGAAGAATCATGGTTAAAGGTGAACAGCAAGATCCTCCTAGATGAGTACCCCACAGAAGAATGGTTCTTTTACATGAGGACTGTGTCATTCCCACCAGTATGTTAAAGAACTCCTCTATTGTATGTCATAATGTATGTAATCATATATTAGATACAGTTATTAACAATAAGAACTGAACTTACATGGCACTTGCTATATGCCTGACATTCTTCTAAGTGCTCATCTGTATTAGTCATTAAGTCCCAAGTTTTCAATTCTGCAAATATTTCCATGAAATCAACATACGTCCATTAAAATAGGTTGGACATCATAAAATATGTATATATATATACACACACACACACACACACACACACATGTATACATAGTATTAATATATATATGTATAGTATTAATACATACATGTATAGTATTAAGACATATATAGTATTAATATTATAATTATTTATTGCTATATAATATATATATATATTATGTATTATATGTTATATCTAGGTTTTTATAGGAGTTCCATATCTGGGATGATGGGAAAAATGAGTTAAATTTATGTAATCCTCAAGCAGTTTTTTGAGGTAGAGTCTATTTTTATCCCCAATTTTTTAGGCAATGAAACTAAGGCCTGAGAGGATTTGTCTGAGGTTACACAGCTACTGCATAACTGGGCTCTCCCTCTCAAGTCTGGCTATAGAGTCTTTTAAGTAATTTGTTCTAAATCAAAGCCAGTTGGTATCAAGAACTAAGACCTCAAATTTCAATCTCTGAAGCAAATATACTTTTCCCTGTACTAAATCTGCATTCCCAGATTTGACTGGTTCTAACTTCACCCTGAAGCTGAATGTTAGAAGCTTTCAAATTCTACCTGATTCTGATTCTGCCCTGGTCACTACAGTCAGCTCACTTAGCTTCTTGGAGATATAATTTTCTAGACTAATTTATTGTGAAATAATTTTGCTGGTCCATTTTTGCATGTGGCACCACAGGTTGTAGAATTCATCTAGGACACATTGGATAGTAGATCTGGAAATTTGGAACTGGAAGGGGGAGCCAGAAAGGGACTCTACAAAGTGGTCCCCTTTTGGCAGCACTGCCTGGACTTGCAAATACTCGCCTACCTACAGAGGCTTCCCAGGGAGGTACAGCAACTCTGGATATGACTGCTCCTGTGTTTGACATCACCCATCCCTAACAGAGGGGGATCACTTTGCTCATCAAAATCTTTCACACAGCAGTTTAATAACAACATTTCCATAGCTCTTGCCATATGCCAGGTGCCAAGAACTTTATCTGCATTACCCCAGTCAATCCTTTATCAACCCCACGAAGGAAGTACTATTACTAGATTGTTGTGGGTATTATTAGATATTAGATATGCTATTTATAGATGAGGGAGCTAAGTACAGATATGTCAGGCAATTTACTGAAAGTCAAACAACTAGTTAGTGGCACAGTCTAGGTTTGAATGTATCTAGCCCGGGACTCTCCAGGGCCCAGTCCATTATAATGGGCTGAGGGTCCATTTCCTGGGTACAGGAGTCTGTGCTAGAGGGAAGGGCTATTTTCTGGCTTCTGGATCATAGGATTGGATGCCTGTTATTGCATTGCCTGTTTTATAAACCAATAATTAGCTTTGAAAAGCCCTCAAATTCACTGTTCTTGAGTCTGGAAGGTGATTGTGGTCCAGGATACTTTAGAGAGCATGCACATAATCACAGGCTGGAAGAGATGATGAAAGGCCACTGTGGACTCCCCTGCTGTGGGGCAGAGATCCCCATAGCCAGATGGCCTTGTTCTGGGCCTGACCCCCCTGTGGTCCTGCTTTCCTGTGCTTCCATAATCCTCAGTGCTCACCTGGTACCTCCTGCATCTTAACTCTTCCACTGCAGTTTCTCCTTTTGGAGGGAGGTATATGGAATAAGGAGATCACCCTAAAGGCCCACACCTGTTGAACACTTACCTGTGCATTTTGATTAGCAGGTCTTGCTTCCTATTACTTTAGCAAAATGCTTTGGGATTTTAAATCTTCCCAACCATTGATAAAAGCAGAAACACTACTGTTTTCCAATTTGTGTAGAAATAGGAAGTAATGTTACCGTAGAAAGTATAAGTGTACTGAATAGCATTTCTTCATGTCTATAGGCTGAGTATACCTTATCTGAAATGCTTGGGTCAAAAGTGTTTTGGATTTTTAATATTTTTGGATCTTGGAATTTTGTATATACATAATAAGATATCTGGAGAATGGGACCCAAGTCTAAACACAGGATTCATTATGTCTCAGGTAAACCTGAGACATACACATAACCTGAATTTAATACAGAATTTTTAGTGTGTCTGCATTTTAACTGTGACTCATCACATGGAATCAGATGTGGAATTTTCCACTTGTGGCATCATGTGGGCATTTTTTTTTTTTGGTTTTGAGAAAGAAAAGTTTGGATTTTAGGGCGTTTTGGATTTCAGATTTTCAGATTAAGAATGCTCAGTCTGGGCTGGGGTTGTGGCTTAGTGGTAGAGTGCTTGACTAGCAAGTGTAAGGCACCGAGTTCGATCCTCAGCACCACATAAAAATAAATAAATAACATAAAGGTGTTGTGTCCATCTACAACTAAAAAAAAAGTCGTGAAAAATAAAGCTTTAAAAAAAAGAATGCTCAATCTATATTACAAATGAATTTACATACACACACACACATATGTATATATTCTTTACATGCATACCTCTAGACTGTAATGAAACTTGCTCCACAAATGTAACATGAAAAATAATGGTGGTTCTGGAATTTTTTTTTTCAGTATTTGAAGAAGCTTTTAAAAACTGCTGCAGTTCAAATGCGATATATGCTTTTCACTCTTACCCCCTCCAACTGCCTGTTCTTAACACTGCAGCCAGAATAATCTTTCTAAACCGAGACCTGATCATATCGCCTCTTAGAAGCCTATAATAACTCTACCTCACTGCATTCGAAGGGCAGAGTCTTGACAAAGCCCTGTCCCCATTAAACGAGGTCAGCAGCTTTGCAATGTGCTACCCTAACCTAGCCCTTATAATTTATCATATTTTTATTTTTCAGTATTGGGGATCAAACCCAGGCCCTTGTATATGCTAGGCAAGTGTTCTACCACTGAGCAACATTCCAGCCTTTGAAAAAAATTTATATCAAGACAGGGTTTCACTAAGTTGCCCAGGCCAGTCTCAAACTTACAATCCTCCTGCCTCAGCTTCCTGAGGAGCTGGAATTACAAGGGCATTATTTATTATACTTACATGTTTATTTGCTGTCTTCTCTGTCAGCTCTACGAGGGCAGAGATACGGGCCCATCTTATTCACCATTGTATCCCCATGCTGCATAGAGGGTGTGGTACATGATGGCATTTGATAAATATTCATTGTATGAAAAAATATCAATGATACCTCCAAGATCTTCTGAATTGCTTCTGTCAGAACCGATGAGAAGATAACTAAAAATAAAACTGAACCAGGCTGCTGTAGAAAGCCGTTAAAACTCATACATAACATGGCTCCCTTAGCAAATTCCTTGTCTTGACCTAAAGGAGGCTGCCACACTTCCATCTGCAGGCCTTGCACTACCTGCAGCTCCTTGCATTGCCCTGAGAGGAGTTACAAGTGTCTGGGTAACTCTCCTAAACCACTACCTGGAAGTTCTCAAAACATGATTATCTTATGTGATGATCTAAAACATCAAGTTCAAAGTAAAGCTAATGCTAATTTATTTACTTCCTTAACCATGTGGAGAAGATTTGGGTGCTTTTAGGAATCAGTTTTCTATTGATGATAACATGCAAGTCGGCCCATATTTCACACATGTACGTACTCCCTAAATGGTTCCATTAAGGCAGTGGTTTGAATCTACTTATGAACCCCTCACCTTCCCATCCTAGAAGACATTTTGGTAATGTCTGGAGTTATCTTTGAATGTTACAATTTGGGAGGAAGAACTACTGACATCTAGTGGGTTGAGGCCAGGGATGCTGCCAAACCTCCTAGATACTCAGGGCAGTTCCCCCATATAGAACATAACCTGGCCCATAATGTCAATAGGCCCAAGACTGGAAAGCCCTGCACTCAGGTGACATTCTGTAGATTCCTTGGACCTTGGGCACTAGGCCATATTTATCTGTGTGCTTCTTTCCAAGATGTATGGAATCAAAGCAAAGAGTAGGTTGAAAAGCAATAAGAAGGCCGGGGTTCTTCCCTGCCTGATAATAGAAAAAGAGATATGTAGCCTATCTCTTAAGAAGAATGACTGGGGAGTTTTCCTAGGTAAATCCCTGTCAGAGAATGAGTCTCTTATGGAAATCTCATAATGCAAGGCATTTAACATAAAATTGCACACATTCTTGATTGGAAAAGAAGTCTCGATGAAATCAAAACCATGTTTGTTTTTCACATTGAAAATGTTCCGGTGGTTCTCTTTTTCTAATTGTATAACCATTTGGATGAAAATATCCACTTGAAATGCAGGTGAAATGTAAACTGCTACTCTTCTACACAGACAATCCAGTGTATTTATACTTAACCCATAAAGGCATGATGTTACAAAACACATTTGTATATTATGAAGCCATATGGCATCAAATTTTCCAATTTATAGACAGTTTTGTATTTACATAACAAATGATTAAATCAACCATTTTTTCCGGTTTATAAAAGGTCACTGAGGTACACACACAGTGTGTATAAAAGCAGATAAGGCTGATAATACATATTTACAATAGATACAAATTAATCTTTCATATTTGAAGATAATTCTTTTTATATATATATATTTTTTTCTATATCAGACTCCCACTGTCAACAGGATTTCCCATGCTTGAGTTGTTTATTGCTTTTTGGCTCACTGATTTCATATTCACTTCTGGGTTGTTTATACAGATAAATTACTAATGTTCTTATCTCTTTGGCTAATGCAAATGTGATAGAGTGAATGGAAGAGAGAAAAACTAATTCAATATTACAGTTATGGCTAGTTGATATCTTTTGTTCATATCCCCCAAATGAATCAAGTAATGCATAACTTATTTTATACACTACATTGAAAAGTCTTGAATCTTGCTTGCATTATGCCATTTGAGCATAAATGGGCAAAGTAAAATAAGATGACAGATTTTCAGGAAGGTCTAGAATCTTGGCTTTCTTTTCAGAAAGAGCAATGCCACCAACATCTTATGCATCTCCGATTTTAAAATCCTAATACAAAATTGCTTGTGATTTGCAAGAGGATACTGCAAACTGCATGGAATATCACCAGAGTCGATGACAACTTGCTCTCATGGTCTGAAATGAAAAAGGCATCAACTCATATGATATGAGAATCTTCATAAAACTACAGAAAGTAAAAAAAAAAAAAATAGTGGCCCTCTGCTCTTCCCACAATTCTGCAGTGTTAAGTCCAAGTGAGAAGGCTGTGTTTACTTAAAAAACAGACTTAGCAAAAACTCAAAGTCAGCGTCTAAACAAAAGACTAAATATGGCCCATGATATTACGAGGAATGAATGTTCTTCTTAAAGCATTTTCATTCATAATGTCACTGAAGAGTACAAGCCAAAAATGTTCCTTTAAATAAATAAAAATCCTGGATTGCTTTTAATGCTACAAACAAAGACAAACCACACAAGAGCTGCTCAGTTAATTTTCACTCATTTGAAATAATCTTTAAAAACTACTTAGATATGTAGTTTATTCTCCTTGAGCTTCCTAGGACTGTTAAGGGACACAAAGTAAAATTGATTTCCTTTTACAGTGGGGACTATTATGTTCTTTAAAGAAGCAAAAATTTTTCACTCTGTTCCCATTCTTGGATTTGTTCTTTTTTAAAAGTTGATTTTAGGGAATAAAAAAATGTACTAACATAGAAGAGCTAGCCTTCATTTGAAAAAAAAAATGAATTGGCTTCAATACAAAGAGAAAGAAATGGCTCTATGGGCAGAATTGAAGTGTGTGTGACCAATTTTTTAATTGTAAAGTAGGTGCAACATTTAAAAAAAATGTTACAGCACTGCATGACCTAAAATGCTAACAATATTTACATTAACTGCTTACATGAAACCATTCAACTGTAAGAGAGGAAAAAAAACCCCCAGTGGACTGAGACAACTATACCTAGCACCCATATCAAGCCATAAGCAACCAGTGAAATCATGGGAGAAGACGTACTTTACATGGTCTACTGATGTAAAGTATACAATGATGGGGAAGCATGAACTGAATCCCTCAAGATACCCAAAGGCAGGCTTGACTGACACAAATTCAGTGTGCAGACAGAGAGGCAAACTAAAAACGTCTTCTACATATCAACATAACACATGCAGACACACCCAACACACAAACACACTTATGCATCTATCTGTGAATAAACACAACTGTGTAGACAAAACAGTAGAAAAGCGGGTTGGTGCAAAAAAAAAGAACATTAATGGTTTAAATATTTCAAATTATAACAAAAATATGTCATCTAAGCTATCCAAAGATTACTTCCTCTGATTGCAGGAAGGACTAGGTGGGCAATCCCACCAATACACAAAAGACAAAATGAACCTACCCCATGAAGGAAGGGTTCCTACTTCCAGGCCATGAAGCTTAGTGTAGCCAGTTGCATTCCATCAGGGTCAAGGGTAGGGGTGAGGTTGGGAACAGAAGGGACAGAGAGACACAGGGGACCTGGAGGAAGAGCTAATAATTGTTGCTATGAAAAGTAAGCCCAGGTGGCATGCTCTGTGCTGTGGCCCCAAGAAACCAACTTGAGGAATGACCTTGGTCTCCTTTTTCCTGAGTTACTGGAACTCTGCTACATGACAGGACTGTGGAATTTGCAGGTGGATGGGAAAGGAGTGGGGAAGTGGTAGCATTTGGGGATACAGCAGCTGAGCATTACAATGGCCATTGGTGAGCCCCCACTAGAGGATAAGCAGTGCTCTGAGTGGTTTGGGGGTGGGGGCTTGTGGATCCAAGAAAAAGGAATAATGGACCCCTTCTTTTGATAATCTTCAACTGAAGTCTGGTGGCCTGAAGCTTTGCTTAACTGCCTAGGAGACAGGGTTGTACCACCACCACGAAAACTGTAAAAAATAGATGGGAAGTTATGTTGTGCTACATTTCTTATTAATTACCTTGTACTTTACAATGGCTCACAGTTTTAGGTTTGTACACTGTAATGTGGTATTTTCTCTCTACATTTGTTTCACATTTTTTCTTACTTCATATAATATAAATAATTTGGCTAATAGATTTAACCTGCACATTTCAGCCACATTAATATATATATATAAGAATCTGTTAATGGTATAAATAATTCTTTAAATAAAATAAATCTGATATGTTACATAATACTGATAAAAAATTACCACTGCTAATAATTTTGTAAGCCACCTTAACTTCTGGGTTAAGTAATACTGACGAGTGGATATGAAGTTAGCTTTGATGATTTGTATTTACTTTTGCCATTATTGAAAAACTGAACTATAACCACCCTTACCTTTGAAATGGGTTCAAAGTGGGGATTTTGCCTCTGTGTGTGGAAATAGAAATTTTTACCTTGTCAGATATCATTTGCAAAAGAACCTTAATTCTGAGCATCAATGGTGGTAATCTATCTAGTTCAACAGGTGGCTATCAAATATGAACTACAGAAATGGCTGCTGAGTAAAATATTCCATCTAAGATTTTTTTTATAAAACCTATTCTATTTTAAAACTTAGGTAAAAAAAATATGCAACAAATGGTTGCAGTTTCTGAATTCTTAATTTAGACCTGTGAGCCCTCATCCCTTTACAAATCTGTAAGGTCGCAATTTCCTAGACACCTAAAGTTGAGTCCAGTGCTTCCAGGCAAGGTTCATTCCAAATAGACAATATAAATGGACACTCAGTGGTGTGCAGTGTATGTCATAATTCAGATATTACATCGTCATGCCTTTTCTCTGCTGTTAAATACAAAAACAGCATCTTTTACATTATCATAGAAAAGCATTTAGGTTGTATTTTTATTTATCACTTTACACTGGTAGTCTCTGGTAGGTGTACTCCATAGAAACCCAAAGGATTTTGTACACTATTTCTTTGTACAATAAAAGATAAAGTGTGCATTAGGTACGCTTGTACATGACAATATTGTACAATATTTACATTTCTGATATCACCATGAAATTCTGTACTTTCTATATACAACATTGAAAATTTTTCAGAAACATTTGGACTATTTCTTATAATCACAATTTTAGTATTATAGAAAAAGAGTTTCTCAGTAATCTCTTGACCATTGATCACTTTCATCATAGAGGGACTGTGATTAGTTTTTCCAGCATTCATTATCCTTCCTGATCAAACAACTTTTGTATCACTGCTTCTTTTAGCACCCTGTGGTGGTAACTATCTGCCATAGTTTAAATATTGATATAACTGTGGCCATATCAATACCTATATACAGATACATCTGTGCATGTTCCTTTGATAAACACTGGGCATTAGTGGAGTAGTCTCTGTTATCTGGAGATCTTCCTCCTCTTGGGCTTGGGGGGTCTCATTTGTCTGTCTCCCTGTGGGATTTGGTGAACCTGGAAATAAAAAGGTGAAAACAATAACAAAAGTGGTTGAAATCACAATCACTATATGATTTCTGGCAAAGAAATAGGATAGGGAACAGACTCTGATTTTCACTTTCAATCACTGATATCCTGAGATGTTTAGAATCTTTCCCAAGATCTCAGTGTGCCCACAGTCAGTAAAAGGTTAGAGAATCCTAGAAACTGATAAGCAGAGCAACACTCTGGGGGAACACAAGGAAGAACTGAAGAAAGCCAGTGTGTGGGGAAGTCAGCACACAGTTGCTATCCCCCCTGTACATTCAAAAATGAAGTCTGTTCTGCCAGAGGGCCCTAGATCACCAATTTCTCTACAGCCTGGAAAAGTGTGTAAATACATAACTGACATGTTTATCACCTTACTTATTTTACAACTACTAAGAAGTGTCAAAGATCAGAAGAACACACACACATAGCTCAGCCCAAGGATGTTTGTTTCTGAGAAGAATCAAGATGGAAAATAGACTATCACTACCATCTGTTGGCACGTCTGAGCTTGTGTAGTCTAGGAAGAGCAACTGATTCTTTTTAAGAATGTTAATGTTTTTATTAGTGCATTATAGTTATATATAATAGTGGGGCTCATTGTGACATATTAAAAAATGCATATAACATAATTTGCTTCATTTATTCAATTGAGCTCATCTTTAGAGAAATGCAGGAACTAGCAGCATTGGAGGCTGTGCATCTCATCGAGCAGAGATTGAATAGCACTAGAGCATTAGATAGCAGATATGATGTTGACGGGTAGTGATGAGGTAATCAGGTGCCTCACATTGTAATGTGTCTACTGAGGGAGCAAGGTCAAGACCCAGGAAAGGCAGGATGGGCCCAAGGCAGTGGCACAGCAAATTCTTAACTTGAACACAAGTCCACGATAGCACTTGCCAATTTCTGTGGTGTAAATATTTCCTCCATGGCAAATGCAACCTACCAATGTGATGTCACAGAACTTAAGTTAGGGAAGAGATGCGCACAATCGGCTCTTGAGGTCCACAACAAATTGGCTGGATTATACATTTTAAAATTAATATTTAGGGGCTGGATATTTAACTCAGTGGTAGAGTGCTTTCTTAGAATGTGAGGCAAGGCCCTGGGTTCCATCTCCAGCATGGGGAGGGGTGGAGTTTAGCTAACAGTAGAGGCTAATGCTAGTCAAATGCAGAATGCTATCTGAAGATAATATTTAAAAATTTAAAATAATGTTTATGAGTTCTTCAAACTGCCTCTTCCTCCTAATCCTCTCTAAATACATTTAAAAAAATAACTATAGGGCTGGGATTGAGGCTCAGCGGTAGAATGCTTGCCTAGCATGGGTGAAGTTCTGGGTTTAATCCTCAGCACAACATAAAGATAAATAAAGGTACTGTGTCCATCTACAGCTAAAAAAAAAAAAAAAAAAAGATTAACTATAATGGAAAACCTTAACTGAAGGCTCTCTATAACTGAAGACAGAAATCTTTATTCAAGACTGTAAACTAAATGTGGCCGAAAAAGGTATTTTATTTGATTTTTTCAAAATTGTCATGAAAAATGGTGCGATCTTACCACACTAGCATAGATTCTCACATGGCTAACATCTGCTGGAGTGTGGAAGAAGGAACTCCAGGAGAATGTGCCCCATGCTGCATGGTTCTCATCACTCTGAGATGCCCATTGACCACAAAGGTCAAATGTCCTGAGGCAGAGAGTAATGAGATGACGACCAAACCCATTTTATCTTTTTTCTGGGCAGGCACATTGCCTACCACAGTGCCTTGTCCACTTCCTTAAGGTGGCCATATAATTGGGCCAGGCCCATGGGAACTATGCTGACAGTCCTCTGCACACATTATTCTTTTACCTGCTTGGACTGGATGCAAAGGATATAGGGATCACTCTGATGTCCTGAGGAATGGCAGATACTTGATATAGAGAGGATCTGGGTCCCTGAATGACTGTGTAGAATAACAGTGTCCTCTGCCAGGACCAAACTCAAGTGAACAATGGTCTTTGCCAGGTGGGGTTCCCAGGATTGGAAGCCTGTGGGTAGTCTACTGTAACCAGTGCACTTTTCTGGCCTTTCTCAGTCCATTCCAATTGCTGTTGTTCTCATGCCTAATATTATTTGCTTGACCCTAGAAGACTTTTGAGTTTCTAACCCCTGATCTAGACCTTTCCTATAATTCTACAGGGAAATTTAATGTCTCAGTGTCTCAATCTCCCTATTTATGAAATGATGAATTGGATCACAAAATTTCTTAAGCCCATATGAATCCTAACTTTTTTTTTCAATCTGTAACTTCCATTTATCATTAAGTAGCCATTAGATAGGTTGTTGAAATTCAGATAATCTTGCTAACTCAAACATCAAATAAAAGAAGTTACCTTTCATTGCTATATAGCTGTAGATAAGTCACACTTTTTAGAGACTATTAAAATGATATTTTGAGTATTTATATGAATCAATATGTGAATGAAATGATAATAATTAAACTCACATTCAACACTACTATATGCACAGTTCAATAAAAATTGTAAAAAAAGTAGATACTACTTTAAAAAACGAGTTTATAGTTTATAATTTAACAATATAATTTTGTGCCAAATATTTTTAAGGTAACAGTAGGTGGAAAATGAAAGGTCTAAATACCCTTGATCTTGACCCAACTTTTCAATTTCACTTTTTTGTCCAATGGACAGAGTGAAATTTGCATTACTGAATATTTAGGTAGCACTAATGGCTACTGCCATTAACAAAGTCAATGCAGAAAGCTGTTGTTTAAACTTCAATATATTGCTGTTCACATTTTAAAGAAGGTTATATAGAAAAACAAAAGTTACTTATCTCAGAAAAAAAGGATGTTGTTAATTTTTTTAGGTTATTTTTTCTTAAATGACTTTGAATCTTTCCTGATATCAGTCTTCTTTCTTAGTCTAGTAATTTAGAATTGCTGCATGGGTTGCTTGACAATATTTGAGAGACTTTGCCAAAAAGTGTAATATAATTTATTTTCAAAGAAACACAGTATAATGGAAAAACAAATTAACTTACAGTCCCAGACATTTTGTCCAGTTCACTCATGGCCTCATGAATAGCAGCTTCTAAATGGTTATTTAGCTTCCCACTTCTGGAATTAATGAAAACAACACACCAGTTTAATAAATTGAAGAAACAAAAATTTCAATTTAATTCCCTAAGTAGAAAACAAAAGTACCAATTCCACCAGAGAAAGTCAATTTATATTCACATTTGGAAAATTCAGATGACAAAACGTTACTTTATGTTTCTTATCACTGAATACTAATGACTAAAGCCAGAAAGCTACTAAAAAAATTGAACATATGAAGTGGGGAGAAATGAATTCTTTCCCCTTGTACATGCTACTTCCATAGTCTGGTGATTTGGGAAAAAACTGGGCCGGGGGCCTCTTTTCCCACCCACCAATGCAACTCAGACTCCCTGAATCCAGCCTGCCTTTTCTCTGGCTGCCATCTGCCAATTTGTGGCTTGAAGGGCGGAGGGGCTGAACTACAGGCTCTGGCCACTAGGGAGCTCCCTCTGCCCTCTTTGGAGCATCCTGGCTTCTGGAATTGAGCAACTAAAGGCTAAAATTCTTATCAGGTGAGAAATTTCTTTTTAACTTGCCACACCTGTGGCTCTGAGCCTGTTCCTCACCATATTTTCCCTACAGCCAAAATAATGTAACTATTTGAACGGATAAAGAATAATGGTTTTCAGGGTACCTATCACTCCTTTGACTTTTTCTCTCTTCTCAGCATTCTATCATGTATATTTGGACTGAATAACACACGGTACATCTGTCATTTCTGAAACTACCTATGAAGCTCTTGCGCTGATTACTAAAATCAGGCAAATCCACGTTATCCCTCTCTGTGGTTTTTCACCCTTTGCTCATCCTGCTAACTTGTTTTTCCTCCTTTATGCATATAAATAATTACTCAATTATTGTGAATACTCAAATATTGTGAATATATATATATATAATTAGGTGTTGATGGATCTTTATTTAATTTACTTATTTATATGTTCTGCTGAGAATAGAACCCAGTGCCTCACACATACCAGGCAAGCGTTCTACCTCTGAGTCACAACCCCAGCCCCATTTCATTTATCTTGATAGGACAATTACTAGAAAAGCTGCAGAGGTAATACTATTCATATGGTTTTCCAAGAGTTAAGTCCCATCTCAGCATCACATGGAGATTGGAAATTTGTAGTTGTGGGAGGATTTTCCTCACAGTCCCACTTAGTTTGGCTAGCACAGTATGCGCAGAAACATTTTGAACTTCAGATGAGGCCTTTCGGTTCACCACTGCCCTCGTACCATGACTGGACAATTTATATATTTCATTTCATATTTCTGCCCCTTAGAGAATTCTTGAGTTTTCTACCCCTGAGTGTTACATTTCTAGGCACACTATGAAAGCTGCATATGTTTGCTAAATAAAAACATTTGTCCAAAATGAACATGGTTGGTCCTATGTTTTGGAAGACATGTATGCACTTTAGTGAGTCTAACCAAAAGGAAAGACTGAGTGTACTTGTTTTAACCAAATTATAAGAGCAATATAGCACCAACCCTCTCTGGCTTGCTGGCCTTGTTAGATAACCTTTAGCTTTTATATTTTTCTTATTCATTTTTAGAAATTTAAACAATACAGAAAAGAGCACAGAATAAAATAATGACCCTAATACATTCCCTCTCCAGAATGAACTGTCAATAAACTACATATTTTCTTTAAGTTTTATTTAAAAAGAAAAAAATTGGACTTCCCATCTCTCCACAATTTCCAGTCACATTCTTTCCTATGTTCCTCCCCAGCTTCTGGTCTGTTTTCATATCTTACATGACACATCCATGAACAGATGTTAGTATCATACTATGTTTTTTATATGCACACAGGTTTCATGATATACATACTTGCCCATTTTCCCTTTACCATTATTTATGAGCACTGTTCAAGTTGATAGGATGCACTCATTTCTCCTAACCAGTGCTCAGTGTTTCCTCACATAGGCATCGTCTCTCACTCACATAGGCATCGTCTCTCACTCACATAGGCATCGTCTCTCACTCACATTCCCATTCCTGTGTTAAGGGGTCCTGGCCACCTTGAAGAGTCAGTCTGAGTTGTTTTTCCATTGAGGAGTTTGTGAAGCATGATCCTGAGTGAATAAGAGGGAACCCAATCTCAGGTGTCTGCAGGGTCATCTGAGTTTGGCTGAGGTTAGGCTGGGACCTTTTTGAGGCTGTTTGTTGAAGGTTCTGAGAATATCATGCACTACCAAATGTCCCAGAAAAATCGTGCTTTGTGTAATGTGTTAAATAAATGTATCCTTAATATTTTTTTTTGTTTTTGGAAAGTATGGAAATCAGTTTTAAATGATATTTAGTTGTTGTATCTTTTGATTATAAAATCTTTCTGGTTTAGAATGGGAAAGACAGTAGAATGAATTGGACATAACTTTTCTACGTTCATGTAATGACAAATGACCACTGTTAATTCCACATCATGTTCAACCACAAGAATGGGATGCTAATTAGTATAAGTTATACTCAATGTATGTATAGAATGTCAATATGCACTCTACTGTCATGTATATCTAAAAAGAACAAATTTTAAAAAATATGAAAAAAGTTAAAAACCAAAACAATTAATAATCCTTATTATTGAAAAAAAATTTGACTGTATCTAAAAAGTTATAATTATCTAAAATAAACCTGTATGTGGCTTGTTGGAGTGCTTGCCCACATGAGTGAGGCCTTGGGTTCAATTCCCAGCACATCTTTTTCTTCAGCAAAATATTTAAAACGTTTGTAAAAACCTTGCATTAACTTAAGTGAAATTAGTATAATGTTTTGTCTGTAATAAAGTTAAAACAATTAGTAGAGGGAGAAATTACTACTTTTGAAAGAGAAAAATAAATGCATAGATGTGGGGCATAAAATTATTTGAATACATCATGAGAATCAAGAGGTAAAGATAGACTCTCCCAGATGTCAAATCTGCAAACCAATTTTCACACTAACTGGTTAGGTCAGGGAAGAATTAATTTAAAAGAGGAAGAAAAAACTCCGTGAGTTCATGAAATGAACAATTAGTCAAAATTTAGTCTTCCAGTCTAGAGGGCCTCCCCATGGAGTCTCCTCTACTATTTTCTATTCCCTGCTGACATTTAATAATAAACATTTTTACTAATGGACACTCTAAAAACTACTTGATTAAGTAATAGATGTTCATATAATCACCTTTCTAATTATTAATGGAGATAATTGCCACTTCTCAACTTCATTGCCTATATTGTCACACATTATCCTTATCTTCGCTAATTAGAGGGGAAAAAGGCCAGGTACAGATCTGTGAATGATACAAGAAATAGGAGGGAATTGAGAAATGGCATGTTACTCCAGTGACAGTTCAGAATGACTGTGACTCACTGCAGGTAGAACAGAACAAATTTAAGTGAGACCTGAAAATCAAGAACCCTATAGTCTGAAAATCAAATACATTTAGAAAGCAGGCAGATTTAAGAAATTAAAGAAGCTAAGTATCATTTCTTGGTTTAGCATGAAAATAAGATTTATTTTATCACTTCAGCACTTTGCAGCTTCATAAAATATCAGGCTATCAAAAAATTGTACATATTGAGAGAAGATTTGATCCTCATTTAAATGAAAACTATAACATAGCTAAAAGATACCAAAATTTTCTTTTATAAAGCTATATGTTTTTAAGTACAAAATTCCCAGAATAATGTTTTATATAAACATTTTATACTAATTATATGATCAGGATGCAATTAGTACATCTGTTTGAAGATATTTATTTATTGTATAGTTTGGATTAAGATAGATATTAAGGATTCAAACAACTACATGAGCCAGGTGCAAGCCTGTAATCCCAGCTGCTCAGGAGGCTGAGACAGGAGGATTATGAATTCTAGCAAGTCCCTGTCTCTAAATAAAATATTAAAAACAGGCTAGGCCCAATTTCAACATTGTTAAGGAATTATGGTAATAAAAGATAAGTGATCTTTTAAAAGGTGAGGAGGGGAGAGGTGCTGGGATGCGGCTCAGTGTTTAAGTGCCTATGGGTTCAATCCCCAGTACAAAAAACAACAAAACAAAAACTACATAAAGTTCTAAATATCTAATACAGTGCTAGAATGTTTCAACTGGCAAAAATATTTTTGTTTCTTTATAATAAAAATAGCCATTTACTAAATATCATTAGCCAACTACTGTGTTAAGGATATTATAACAAACCCAAGATAGGAAGTAATATTCCTGTTTTAGAAATGAAGAATTTAGATTTCAAGAGATCAAGCAACATCCCCAGGGCTATGAGGTCACAGAAATAGGACCTGAACCCAGGTCAAAACCAACCTCTTAACCCTCTTGTTCCAAATACCACCTTCCTTTCTTAGACGTTTCCTCTTTTCTTCTCATTCTACCAAAGCAGTGAAATCTTTGTCATCTGAAAGATTCTTCATTGTTCTTTTCCAAAATTTTTTTACATGTGTAGAAATGAGTGCAAATAACCTCTATCTGTTCCTCTACTTTCTTATTCTTATTTTCTCCTCAACTAGGAGTACTTTGTTCCCCTATCACTATACTGGAAACTGCTCTGTAAGGCCACAAGTGGCCTCCAAACTGCCCAACAATGGAGATCTTCAGTTCTTGTCTTACTGGACTTCTGTCCATCATTTCATCATCCAGGAAATTTTCAATCTTTGTCTTCTAAGACCTTACCCACTTCCCCTGATTCTCCTCTCCTCCTCCCATCTTCTTTGTTCTCTCTGTTAAGTGTTCAGTTTTTTCCAGCATTCAATACTCAGCCCACCACTCGTCAAGTGATCACAGTATCTCTGTGTGACTACAGCTATTTCACATTGTCAAGTACCACTTCTCCCAGTTTCAGGATTGTGAGTCCAGTCCACAGGCTCCCCAAACTGCACTCATCAGTTTTCCCCTGTACTTCCCACACCAGTCAGTGTTTCCACCACCATCAAGTCACCCAAGCTAAAAACCTGACAGCTGTCCTTGATTGTTTGGCCTCTTTCACATTGTGATCAATCACCATGCTCTGTCAATTTTACCTCCTCAATATTTCTTGGCCACCCTCATTCTCATTACCCACCTCTTGGTTTGGGTCCTCTTCCTCCCTTGTCTTCTGGCATGAGCTCCTAGATGATTTCCCTGTCTCCAATACTGTTTTCTTAAAATTTGTTCTCTTCCACATCCATATCTGAAGTGAAAATCCAACCATCTGAGCCCTTCAGGCACTTCCAATAAGATAAAGATCTTACTGGCTGTTTCTAAGCCCTTCATGATCTGATTCCTGCTTATACCCCAGGCCACATCTCTTATAACTTCCTATCTGATACTTTCCTACAAATCCAAGTGCTGTTCTTATCTAAACACTATCCACTCTACCCCCATCTTGGTGTGGTTTCTTTTAATAGATATTATTGAAATCATTACAAACCTATGGGAGTGTAAGGCTTGCTTCAGATATCATTTCTAGAAATCTTTCTTTATCTGGGTTTAATGCTATTTCTCTATGATCCCCAAATACACTATATATCTTGCTATCGTTGCTATTTTCACATTTTATTTGTTTCGGTATCTGTTCTTTTACTTAGAAGTGAGCTCCAGGGACTGGAGTAGCAGTATGCCTGGCACAGGCAGATATTTTTCTTTCTAAATTAGTCTCCTTAAATTGGGAATAAATAAATTATTTAGTTTAATGTATCATTTATCAGTTATGTAACTTTTAACTAATTATTTAAGATATCTGGGTCTGAGTGTCCTTATTTGTAAATAGGCTCAGTAATTCTGTTCTATCTTGTGACTGGGAGGAAAAAAACTTAATGGATTTGAAATTATCTGTGCAAAATGTATTCTACTGGGTATCTATAAGGTAAGTCAGACTGTTTAGATAATAGTATGATCAACAAAGCTGCTTTTTACTAATATTTACTTCATATTTTTTCTTTCTGCCTCTTCATCATGTAATCTAAGTTTATGGTTATGATCAGGAGAATTCCCTCAGATAGTGCCCATATTAATTCACCACACATAATAAACTGGTTGTAAAGAAATGATTTTAAAGTTGTGTTTTGTTTGTTACTCATTACATTTTAGAAACTGATTAACAGCAAATCTATGGGCAAAAGAAATTCATTTCAAGGCAGTGTATCTAAATATTTGGAGGCATTATTTCATTTCTGTGTTATAAACTCTATTTTGCCAATAATCCAAAATAACTGGCATGCTCTTCACTGTGGAATTATTTTGGGGATCTTTACACCAAAAAATATGTACTATTGAATATTCTATAGCAACTGGCCCACTAAAAATTTGCGATGTGGCTGTTTTGCAACTTCCTTCCTTTCATGCAGACCTGCTATTAATTTTTTTGGCCTTAACTTACCGTAACCTCTGAAGAGATGTACCACTTTAGTTAGAGCAGAAGGGGACCTGGATTTCTGTGATCTTCATTGGACATGTACAGCATTTATCTGACAGTTTACTCAGCCCTCACAATAACCAGTGCCCAAGTGCTGCCTTCCAAAGAGTATGCACACAAGAACACAGGAGTTACCCTGTGGTTGTCGTCTTTTTATGAGACAGTCTATTGAGATGAGGAGTCTCTCCAAGATTTATTGACTTCTATAACTGTGCCGCTGAGAAGAATTACTGAAAACACCACAAAGGGCAAGAACATGCCCTTTAGTAGATATTATTGGTATCATTATTTAAGTCTTTTATTGGTATCATTATTTAAGTCTTTTATGCAAGATATACTACTAATCAGTCTAATCTCCATTTTATAAATCTTGATATACACATAAGTTAAAGTGATACTTTTAAAATGATGATAAAATACAAAAAGATAGCCTAGGTGTAAATGTTTGGGGGAAGGATGTGAGGATCATTTCATAAGTGAATAAAAATTAATATGAGATTTGAGGTTGTTTGATAATGTGGTATTTATAGCAACTGCACAGGTATGCCAATGATATATTATAAGAACTTTATGTACATAAACAGAAGGGCATTTGTAGTTCTCTATGTTCATATGAAATAATAATTATTATACATAAAACATTGTATTGTAGTAAAAAACGGTTTCTAATATTTTCTTCTCATCTGTACTACATTTTCCTCAAGAAAAAAATCCAGGAAGACTGATTAAATAATGGCCCAAGTTCAACTTCTTGTTATAATTCCAAATAAAACCTATTTTAAAGTCCATACCCCTGCCACAACAAAAAATCATTAGTTAGGATCTTTATGACTAATAGCTAATCTGCCAAAATATTTTATATGTGTACAAATGGGTGTATTCTCCCCACCAAAGCATTTGAATTGCAAATGGATAAGCTAACTAAACTTCTAGAGCATATTTAATTGCTGTTTAAAGAAACATCAATCATATTTTCTTTCCCGCTAAATGAGAGGCAAGGAGATGGAGGGAGTGGGGAAAGAGCTGATAAAGAAGTAAATCCCACACAGAGTGAAAACACAAATTGTTAGGAAACAATATAATTTTTGGAATGGTTAATTTGGCCTGTCTAAAATGGTCCTCTCTGGTGATAGCTATTAAACTGCACTTACACAGGTTACAACATGGACCGGATCAGTGAGATTTCATTTTTCCTTAAAGAAAAATCAGTAAATCATATCCTTGAAAAACAAATTGCGGAAACAAAAGTGCTTACTTTCTGTTTCTTTTCCGGGCTCGGCTGTAGGCTTCTAAACCTTCTGTTAGTGTCTTCAACTTCTCCGGCTCCACCTGAGTGAAGGTATGAACACCAAACCACATTACCCAGACCTGCAATCATTCAACACAGTTTTTATTTTCTTGTTGTACAAGCAGGTGCTGCACTGGGGGAGGGGAGCCTTAACCTTCACTGCCCTGTCAATTTTTTTGTCCTTGTTCAACTAGAGATTGATTCTATGGCTCTAAGCTGCAGTCTCAATGGAAATGAAAGACTGTTTGGCTTTGAAATTGTCAACATTTTGAAAATAATGTTTGGGGAAGAAAACCTGGAATTTAAATAACCTCCAATTCACAAAATCGTACAAATAAAAAATTCTGATTCACTTTCACACTTCCTGATGTTCAGTCACTTGAGCATTAGTATTCACTAAAGGGAATACAAGAGCTATGGTTAGGGAAGAGGGTGGCCTTTGGAGACAACAGGTCAGAATTTGAGTCTTTTTCCTCCTCTTTAAGATGAGAACAATAACACTTACCTTCTTGCTAGACTTGAAGTGAGCATTAAAATGTGACATCATATTGAGCACATTCTGGCATGGAGCAGCTATTATCTGGATTGCTTAGGCTCTGAGAAGCCACAGAACCAGCAGGGCCATAGGCAACCCACAGTCCAGGCTGAGGTGGGAAGAGGGTGTTGCTAATACTGAATGGGCATGACCCCGCTCCTGTCCTGTGGTATCAGTGCCAATCTGTGTGAAGTCTACTACCTCAGCAGAGTGTGGCCAACAGAAAGTGGCTGGGGGTTTGTATGCAGCCTTTGCTATATGCCCCCATTGATCTGGAATATGGTTCTTTTTTGGTCTTGGAAATTGAACTCAGGGACACTCGACCATTGAGCCACATCCCCAGCCCTATTTTGTGTTTTATTTAGAGACAGGGTCTCACTGAGTTGCTTAGCACCTCGCTTTTGTAGAGACTGGCTTTGAACTTACAATCCTCCTGCCTCAGCCTCCTGAGCCCCTGGGATTGCAGGAGCATGCCACCAGGCCCCGCTGGTTCATGGTTCTTGAAGCCATACCTCCCTCCAAAAAAAAAAAAAAAAAAAAAAAAACCATAGGAAAACCTGTATGTGACTAATGAATTTTTAAAAATACATTTTAAAAACTTTGCTATTTTTTTTGATCTTTTAAAAAAAAATCAGCCTCTATAGAAACACTATTGCTTGCTGTGTAAACACAGCTTCAAGCGGTCTCTTATAACAGTTTGTCCTCCTCATCACAACCCACTTTACATGAAAATTCAGAGTTCATTAAAATGCCTCATGGTTAAGAAAATAAACACTAATAAGCAAGGAAATTATTATTAGATTAACAAAATGTTTCCATTATCGTGTCTGAGTACCAACATTTCTAATTGGTCAATGAAAAGAAAAACAGTCAAATAATGGGAATGGTTTCCTTTTTATATTTTTGTACTTTTTCCTGATGAATACAAATATCTTATACATACATGTTCATTGGGGGTACCCATCCATTGTGCGCTAGAAAAAGACAGGACTGTGTTCCCATAACACTTTGCTTAAAGAAACATGTCCTATTGGATGACTAGAGAAGCTTAAGTAAGTTGAATGTATCCATTTATTGTTTAACAAAATAAAATAAAAGTTCCCCAATATATTTTTACATTTTTATATTTTACACTTCACATTAGAAAGGAGTTTCTATCCTATATTCAGTCATGTGAAGGGAATATAAAAGATGCTGTGCACATTACATTTATGTATCAAAAACTAATTCTACTTATTTTTAAATAAACTTCTTTTAGGTGAAAGAAAGCTCTCCTGTAACAAAAAGTCCTATTAGATACAAGCTATTGTAATGACAGATCTCAAAATGGATTGAGGCCGCAGAAACAAAGACACAGCAATGAAAACTTGCCCTATTGATCTGAATTTTAAAAAACTGTTAGGTAAAACTATTTTTGTAAAGTCGTCAATTTTTATTTTTAATTAAAGAAATAAGGGACAGTGAAAACATTTCTTGTGCATTTTTATGTAAAAGGCACTGTTTTATCATTTAATATGATAATACTGCAAACTAATATTATTTTTATTTTGCAGATGAGACCCATAAGTTTAAGTAGCATGACCAGAGTTAAAACTCAGCTTACTCCAAAGGGTTCAACCTCTTTCCATCAGACTAACTCTAATATATATTGAAATATACAACCATTTTATGTATATAAATTATATAAAGTTACACACAAAAAACATACATGCACACTAAAAAACATAACTATTTAAATCAAGTTACAGTTTTACAGAAATTTAGGTGATAACTTGCTCAATCTTCAAATTTTTTATGCTTGCACAATTTTCCAGTGATTTTTTTTCAAAACTAATTTCTATTATAGTTTCTCCATTTATATCTACCTCAAGACACTAAGGCACTGTCATAATGAACTACATTATTTATAAAGGATTAAATGACCTCAAAAGAGGTAATGGCAGTGCTATCTTAAACTAAATATAAATAAGATACACACCACTGTGCATTTCTGCTATGACAAGATCATACATATCCAGAGGAAAATGTTTATTTTATTTCTTTCAGAATTATATATCTGTATCATGAAATATATATGAAGACTCTGTGTGATTTCTGGGGGAAGTATTTATATGCTTGAACAATATTTAAGAAATTCTTTGAAGATACTCCCCCCAAAATGGTATCAGAGAACAAAATAAATCCAATTTCTTATCAAATGGAAATCATGTTTAATGATATAATGAACATTCCCTTATTAATCACTCAGTTAACTTGTAAATCAAAAAAAGCACCTGGAAATCAAATACATAAGTATAACATTAGAAAAGGTTAAACATACAAAAGTATTCTTCTAAAACCTATATTGAAGAAGCAAGTAATACCTTTACCTATAATTATAATCTTGGGTTCTTATACATTTATAAGTTAGAAGAGTTTCATAAATGATTTCATTCCTATTTTAGTGAGAAATTGGGAGAGGACTTTTTATATTTCTCTTTAGTCATAATCTGCCCACAGTCTCATCCTGACAATAATGATGCTAGTATTAATGGTCATAATGATAGATCTCTTTACACATGTGCTATTTAAGAATTAGAAAAAGATACTTGTAATTTAGATGCATTTATAGGTCACATACTACCTCATGTTTAAATATACACGTTGACTATTTTTAAAAACTCTTCTTTCTCTCATTTTAAGTCTTTAAATATAATAATTCTTCCATATATAGTCTTGGAGTATGTGCAGAGGTGTTAGAAACACACATGACATAGTGTCATACTCAGACACTATTGTTTAGTAGAAGATTGAGAGCTTTTCTGAACAAGACTGAATCTCTCTTGTTGCTTATTTAGTTCAGAAGGTACACACTAATAACATTTGGAAATTTAATTTTGGTTTGGGGTCAGCACAGTAGCATGTAATATATCTCAGAAGTAACTTAAAGTTGATGACAAAAGGAAATAGGAACCTTTCAGAAAGACCCACCACGACTCTAAAATGAAGTATAAAGTACATATTAGAAAAGCTTGGATCAATGATCCTAGATCACTTTTGAATAGACCCAGTTAACTAGAGATGAGGTCAAAATTCCCTGCAGGCTTTAATCCTGATAATACCACTCTGTGATTTCTTTACTAATACTTAGTGCTGGGGCAAAGCCATCACATAAAGGTCAGTGGATGGAGCACAAGCTGCATGACAGATTTCACAATAGGCCAGACAGCTGACCTCCAGCTCCGCCTTTGGTCTTCATTCCCCACTCTATCTCTACAAATGTTGGGGCAATGGTATAATGAAAAAAGTACAAGCTCAGAGTTAGAAGACCAGAGTTTGGAGTCTGCCTTAACTGTCCATGATTTGTGTCTTAGGAATGCTACTTCTCTGGTTTTCAGTTCTTCCTTTGGTCAAGTGGGGATAATCATGCACATCATTATGGGTCAGTGAGAAGATCTAAAACTGTGAACATGGACGTACTTTATAAATACCAATGGGCTGGGGTTGTGACTCAGTGGTATAACACTTGCCTAGGACACGTGAAGCACTGGGTTCGATCCCCAGCATCATGTAAAAAAATTAAATAAACAAAATAAAGGTATTGTGTCCTTCTAAAACTAAAAGAAAATTTAATACATACATACATACATAAATACCAAAGCAGCTTTTCCCTAAGTACTTCGCCTTGGTGACATACGAAATTATTTTAGGTGGAATATGAACAAATCTTCAAATATTTTAATAGTTATATATTTATGTAAATTTATGTTAGAAAAATACAAATAACATCATGCCTATGATTTCACATATATGATAACTTAGGTTAAAAGTAGATATTTAAATTTAAAAGTGGTCTGAATAGTGTTTAGTACATAGATGGCAAACAAATATTTATTAAATGAATAAATAAATTAGTAAATTAATTGAAAGAAAAAAAATTAAGGTAAACAATAGGATAGGCAAAATGCAATGTTAGGGCTGGGGTTGTGGCTCAGCAGTAGAGCACTTGCCTTATGTGAGGCCCTGGGTTCAATCCTCAGCACCACATAAAAATAAATAAATAAAATAGAGGTATTATGTCCAACTACAACTAAAAAATAAATTTAAAAAATGCAACTTTAGCTGAATTCTGGGAAACAAAGATCTGAATCAACAAATAGGAAGCATTTATCAAGTTCATTATTATCAAACATTTATTTAATAGTAAATATTTAAAATGATAGTGTGTATCTCAAAAATAACATCTTTAAACTGAAAAAAATCCTGCTAACTTCAGTGAAGTATTTCAACATTTTTTAAATAATGTGAATTGATAATAAATAATATGTAACTTATGTAAAAAAGTTGATTCCACAGAAAGGATAAACCTCATTACAGCAAAATGAACAGTGATAGTGTTCATGGAGAAGCCCCTTAAATGAATCCTAATTTTTAGGATTTTTCATTTTTAAATGAACTAACCAGATCCACACTATGACAATTTTGGGCAGTGGTACTATCTGAGACATCCGGTACTTCCTTTCCTCTGTGTGTGTGTGTGTGTGTGTGTGTGTACGCGTGTTTTTTTTTTTTTTTTTTTTTTTTGTGGGGGGTGGTGGTGGGTACTGGGGATTGAATCTAGGGGCTCTTAAGCACTGAGCAACATCCTCAGCCCTTTTAAAAAAAATTTTATTTAGAGATAGGGTCTCGGTGAGTTGCCTAGGCCCTTGCTAAGTTGTTGAGGCTGTCTTTGAACTCATGATCCTCTTGCCTCAGCCTCACAAGCCACTGGGATTACAGGTGTGTGCCACCACTCCGGCTCCTTTTTGCATTTGATAACAGTGTTTTTAATGCTACAGAACTATATTACAGGAGGAAAGTAAGTGCTCTAAATGTGATAGCAGATCTCATGTCAGTCCACAATACATAAACAGAATTATGTGTTTTGGATAAACTCCATTTCTAAGAAAACAGTGTTTAAAAGTTCATGTCACATGCGTATGCCTCAGACTTCAGATTCCATTTACTGCTATCTATGTGAAAATTGTGCTGTCAGGCTTGTGAACCCTGCGCTAGATCTCAGTTACCTGTGTGAAGGGAGACAGGCCTCCCACTCCTGTTTAATCTTGCTCAGGATGAAAAATGTTCACTATATTCTACAATTCACTACAGTAGGGTTTACAGTCTTACTCAAGCTTTTTGCTCACTTTAGTCTTTTTTCCCCAATAGTCGCATTTCTTGATGTTACTTGGTGCTTCATTCTTGTTATCTTTCAAATTTTGATCAGGAAGTGGCTTTGTTGGCCTGAATTTTACACCTTATTACTTCCCAAAAACTATTTTGTTTCCTTTCCAAGGAGACTCTGGTGCTGACGGAGCACTGATTTTCCCTGTCACACTAGCAGCTGAAATGCAACCTAAATATTATGGACCTTGATTGGGTAAAAAGAAAAAGGACTAGTTTCTAACAGTTTTAGTTTAAGAATAAGGCAAAGTGAATAAACAAAGAACACTCTCAATAGAGTATTGTATTACCAAGGGGAAAAAAATTAGTTAACACTGAGAATCAGTCACAGAAAGAATGTTCTTCTAAGTAAAACTTTTAAACTCTGAAGGAGGGCACATCACCCTGGGTGGGTCTCTAGGCCCAATCTCTGAGGGAAGCCATATTTGCTTATGCACCACACTGTCAAAGGTATGATGCTGAATTTGCGTACTGAAAGTGTCTTGCTCCCAAGTAAATTTGATTATGAGTTTTAACAATAATGAATTTTGTCAATTTTGAGTGCCTGATATTCAGAGAGCTATTTTTAATTGATACCTGCCAAATACAACCATGTGAAAAAAAAAAAAAAGCCCAAGTGTGATTCTAAGAATGGGGTGCCTGCCCCACTATGCCTTTTATAGACATTTTCCTGGAAATTAGAAGTATCTCTCTACATGTCCAAGAAAAGACATTCCATTGAAAAGAGACAATTTGGTACCACTCTGATAATAAATTCTTTCTTAGGTTTGGCTCAGGTCAGAATACACATCAGCTGTAAGAACAATGAAACATGAAAACCAATGTGAAAATGTTCAAAAAGAGTGAAATCAATGATCTATGCTGAAAAATATCCAAGAATTTCATGTTTTGATTATTATTACATGAGAGGCAACCCTTTCAGGCTAGTTCATGTAAGATCAAAAGTGGCCGATGACAGTTATGAAATATGTTTTAGAAAATGAGCATTTTTTTATTTTAAAATAATTACTGAAATAATAAGTACATAAAGATTTCCATTTCCTCCCATAGTTGCTTAGGCTTAAGAATCTTCACCCAACATGGCATATGTGTGAAATGCCAGGGTAGCCACTTTCCTTTCCAAGAATTCCCTAACACCATGCCAAGATCTGGAAGCAGAGCTCTCTGGACACGACTGTGTATTAGAGCATAGCACTGAGGTCCTATTTTTGGCGACTAAACCATAAATGATAAAGGTTCATGGTTCAGAGAGAAACTTGCACAGGTATACTTAGAACAAATATAACTATATCCTATAACACACTTTATTACAAACTGATAACTAAGGGAAAAACATTAGTAAGGAGATGCCACTTCCTAAACAGTACAATACGAGGCACCCAACACCCTCTAGTGCTGTTGTATAGCTTCAGTATTAGAACAGGAGTACACACGTGATTCAGCCCAACTTTTCATAGACTGTTAACCACCATTTCTACTAATTGATATTGGTGTCTGTATATGCAGGGAAGGTAGGAAGGTAGGGAAAGAAAGTCTGAGTTGATATTTTTTGGAAACACTGAGGGAAGAGGAACTTTCAAGTTCACTCAACAAACTGAGTACTTTAAAATGCTTCTAGGTAGAACTCTTGCTTGAAATTAACAGCTAATACTAACTTACAATCAGATGCCAATTTGTACATGATATGCCAAAGTTCATAAAATAGTCTTGAACAATTTCAACAATAACTGAGGTCAACTACTTCATTCCCATCACTGTGGCTTCCAAATTAATATATTGTCTGACGTAGAAAATAGGGATAAAGAGTCTAATTTTTATTGAGCCACTTTTGTTTGCTTAGACAATCTAGCTGTGGTATCTTATCTAATTCTTAAAAGATAGCATTCTGGGTAAGAATTAATATTCCCACTTGAGAGGTAAGGAGGTTGCAGCTCCTTGGGAGAGTAATAACTCTACACAGGGTCACTTAACTGACAGAGTTTGGATTAAGCTCACTTCAGAATGCCCAAGTCCATGCCTCTTTCTACCACACTGCTCTATCAACACAAGTTCCCTCTAGACTATGTTCATGCAGTGTGTGATGCTTAGGAAATCATCTCAGAAACCGTAGAACATTTCTAATGCATTATCATTCTGTTATATATATTAACCCACCAAAGCTTAAAAATGCCTTTCCAAAGTCATAAACTGACTAAGCCATTTTTTTTCTAACAAACAAAGAGTCTGCTAATTATGAACTTAAAGACAAGGTGGCTATCTCAGGTCTTGGAAGATACCAGTACTCCAACTATACCCTTGGCTTCACCTAGACCAAAGACCACTCATGCAACATGAAAACTAGAGAGGATCCAGCTCACTTTCAAATAGTAATCTGTGATCATGTTAATTAATTGTTGTTTTCTCTTCTTTGCCTGCTTCCAGAAAGAATTTGAGGTAGTTTGCTGAGAAGAAGGGTATAACTGAAAATATAAATGACAGGCTATGGAATGGAAGGAGGGATAATAAATCTATTTTAAAACTTGAGTTAACATAGATTTTTTATCTGGTGGGATCTGACAGGATCTTAGATTAATTTACTTTGGTGGACACAGAGATAGTATAAAGCTAAGAGGCTAAGAAGGTTTATTTAAAATGTTTGGCAAACCTATACTTTTCAAAACTTCAAAGATAAACACTAGGGGAAATGAGCCAACTTTTCACATCAGCAAGATGGAATTAATAAGGTTTTACTATAATAAATAAGTTGTTTATGGAATTAGTCTCTCTCATTCTCTGTAGACTTTATTAAAATGTCAGGCATTTTAGTATACAGAAGGGAACTTAAAGCACTGCTTACCTTTTAAAAAGTAGAAGCCTAGTTATTAATGTACAAGGCTTTATTTATCTAACATTGCTGAGCATTAAGGAATTCTATGCAAATAAAATTTCCATCATAACTGATTCACTTGGATAAGAGGGCAAATTAAAAATGATGTTTTACCACAGACCTTTTTTCAAATAAATCATGCTTTGGTATTACACAGAAATAGTTTAATCTTTTCTTGATGAACCAGGGTCACTAATACATCAAGTAAAGGATACCTGGCTTGCAGTTAGTCAGGCCTGTTGAAATTTATTTTTTTTTCTGGTATTATAAACTAGCACCAATGTGTTCCCTGGGCATCATTAAATAAAGCCTGAGGAAGTCTTTCCTTTGTTTTGTGGACCAAAGGATAAAAAAGAATGTTGTGAAGTAGTGGTTTGCTTTTTTATGTGCAAAAGTGAGATGGATCCTGAAAAGACTAGAGGTTGTTAAAAATGCTGAGTGCCCGAGAGCTTTTAAGGCTGCTATATCTTGCTTTTTGATGATAAATATTTCATGTGCTATCACTAATATTTTATTATATGTTTTCAGTTTTTCATCTTAAAATGTGTGCTTTAAATTAGGTTTTCTGAATTACTAAAATGCTTTTAATGTATCTTGATACCAAGGTTTTAACCTGAGAATGCAAAATTACAATGTTAGTCAATGGGAGGAGGAATATTTGAATAATTTAATTTTCAAAAACAATGTCATGCTGTTCTTAAGAATTTATTGCCTAAAATAAAGAAGAAGAATCTGGATTTCCAGAAAGAGTTACTATTTCTTTATAGTGAATACAAACTAGTTGCTTATTTAGGTGAGGCAAAATAACTTCTTGTACTCTTAAAACATGATTTTTTAAAAAAGAAATTTTAACATCAGTGAATAACTCATCCTCAGGATTTTAGAACAGATTAATCAAAAAAATGACTTTGGATCATTGTTCAATGTGAAATGTATTAAAAATACATGCCTTTGTTCCATCTAGGGCAAAAAAAAAAAATATTTTTAGACAAGGCACTTAGGACAGGAAGGATGTTTTCTGGGAAGGAGGGCCATAATCTCTTTTCTAGTTCAGCTTCTTATAAAATGGCACATGAAGAGGCTTGGTTCATTTGCACAGAAATGGAAAAACAGTTCATTGACTACATCTTGTATTTGTAACAGTTCCATTTATATCATAAAAGTCTATTTTTTGCTGTTTCTAATTATTTCTTAAATAAACTGTCAAAAATATTTGGGTTTATCAACCCAAGGAATGCTTGTCTGGTCTCAGAAAGTACAGAGAATAAAATGTTTTGAGAATAGGAGGATGGAATTCATTTTCTTATCAAACCTAGAAACATTATTCCCAGAGTGTATCTTGACAAGTATATATTAGGCATTACAAGTAAGGGTTTAAGGACCTCCTGGTTCTTTGGAGAAAGACAATCCTTTATTGTGCTGGCAGAAATGCTTTTGGTTTCCTGCCATTAAACCTAAGTTCCAGTGAAAGTTTGGGCAGAATTAAAATAGCTTCATGTAATATACTCTTTAACAGAATAATATATACCTGTAAGAGTAATTTTTATTACCTAAGAAGATAAAAAATTATGTTTTTTCATCATATGAGGAGAATGGGTATAATTATTTCCTTCTGGTCAAATATAAATTTTTCTGCTTTAAACATTCCACATATTTCTTGCCTAGTGGGCCAATTTTACCATTTGTAAAAGGGGAAAAGACCAGAAAACTCCTACTAATTTCTTCTAAATTGAATGGTAGTTTCATGGAGAGTTTTCATTTAATATATGTGATCAGATTCTGTTAAGTAGAACCAGATTGTGAGGTTAAACATTTCCATATGTTACAAAGGCCCAGAACTTTTCCTGAAAGGAGACACCATTCTGAACTCACAGACATTACCTGCTGCTTCTTGCTGCAACTCCACCCAGTTTTTACCCTTGCTGAGTCCTATGTGTCACATGTAAGCACATGCAGGAGACATTGTTCCCTCACCTTCCTGTTGCCTAGTAGAACCCCTACCTCTGCCATATTCAGAGACCCTCCCCCAGTTAACCACATTTTTTTTCCCAGTGATTGACACTTGCCTTCCTCCTCTGATTATGAAATAAAGAAATAGGTAAACACAGGGAAGGAAGGCAGAGTTGACAAAATTCTGGAAATCTCATTCTTGGGCTAGATCCACTCTAAGCCTAAGGGGATCTATAAATACTTCATAACTCACCCCTTGTTGATATGACATTTTGGTGACTATAACCATCCCCTCTTCATTTTATGCTCCAGAAGCTTGTGAGACCTCAATGAGTCATGAAGAATCTTAAATTCAAATCCAAAGAATCCAAAGTGATGATAACAAAAAACAATAATTGATATCTGAACAAAGGTTAGTATTTGACAATGGATAAAGATTGGTATACCTTCCCTTCCTCTGGGCTTTGCTGACATGAATTGTGAACGTCGTCTTCTCTTACTAATTTTCCAGGCCAAGAAGTCAGTCCTTTGAATTGGCCCCAGACCAAGTCGCCAACGTTGAACGTCCTTGGTCTATAATGTATCAACTCATTTGAAGAGGGGGAGTCTGGATTCCTTAGGTCATCTTCACTACTGATGCTTTTAGCGTCTGAAGGGCTAGGCACACACCCATTAATGCTTTTGGCATTAAAGTCTCCATTGTAATGGATGTAGTCTTTGACTAGAGAACTTTCTAAACTATTTGAGGAACTCGGAGACTGCTCCTCTAGGACTAGGTCTTGCTTTGCAGTGCTTAGCAGCTCTCCAAATCCCCGACTCTGTCGAGGTCTGTTCCCATTAATGTGCGCACATCTTTCCACAGTGTTCTCTAGTCTCTCCTTAAAACTCATCATAGTTCTTTTATAGTTATTATACCTGAAATTTTCCTCCAAAATTTTATCCCCTTGACAGTTTCTTGGTGGTAACAGTATTGGGTGCTGCTCCCCAGGCAAAAATGGCAGTGTAGAGACATTGTTGGGCCTTTCATGACAAGGACTACTATGGATATGGCCTGGATGATCTAAAAATTCCTCATATTTCCACCTGTTTCTCTCTCCTCTGGGGCTTTGCTCCCCATCCCACTGTTTTTTGGATGTGTGACAACTAGCTGACTTGAAATACTCAAACCCATCTCCTTCATTTGAGTTTTTGCCATGGTCTAGATTCTTGGGCAGCCGAGCCCCTCTTGCATTCCTCAGCCTGCCATCATGATCAACACCTCCCATGTTCCGCCCATGAATGACCGCACTGACAGCACTGGACAGGTTTAGTGGGTCACCAATTGAGGCAGTGAAGGCACTCATGGCACTCAGAGCTGGAATAGGGCTGATCTGAGTGGTACTGTTGACGGCAGTGGTGATGACAACTTGCATTCCTTTGCTGGCTGCATCAACGACTGCTTTGTAAATGGCATCTACAGAAGCATCACCTTGGCCACCCATGACGAGTCCATCCTTCACCTGCTGACCAAGAGCTGGGTCGATCCTTGGTTGCAGCTCACAAGGTGTATCTGGGAAAGGTGGAAGTGTAGTGTTTGGATTCTCAGGAAGTGCCGTAAGCCCCGGCTGAGTGCTTATTCTTTTGTTTAGGAGAGCTGCATCTTCTTGCATTCTTACCTTAAAGAAATGGACAGGAAGCAGTGAGAGGTGGAGAGAGAGAGAGAGAGAGAGAGAGAGAGAGAGAGAGAGAGAGAGAGAGAGAGAGAGGAAAAATTTAAAGGCCTTGAGGAGAAAGGCCATAATTTTAAGCTTATCAAAAGATGAGCAGATCTTGGGCTGGGGTTGTAGCTCAGATGGTATAGTGCCTGCCTAGCATGTGTGAGGCACTGGGTTCTATCCTCAGCATCACATGAAAAAGAAGTAAATAAACATGTTGTGTCCATCTACAACTAAAAAATAAATAAAAAAATAAAAAATAAAAAAGATAAGCAGACCATAAAGAAAGGAAATATAATAAACAAGACTCAAAATTAAAAGAAAAAGTCACCCCACATAGAAAAGCTTACATCTTGTTCATGTTTGAGTACTGTTTCTTTGGTTAAAAATCACTTAACACATTTTCTTTCTTTTTTAATGTTCTCTAGAAAAATTAAGCCTGAGGTGGTTGACACTAGATGTTTTCAGATGATGACCCACTTACTTTGTGAGGTTAAAGGTCTTTGCAGCTTGGGTAACAAGTCACAGGTAACCAAACCAAAAGAACCAGATTTTGAAAATTTTAGCTCACTGATTTTTAACTCACTGATGATTCTATTTAACTAAGTGAAATGCAATCTATAATAAAATAAAGAAAATGAATAGACTCCTTCCTTAATGATAAAATATTTTGATGATATGACACTATATTTTGAAGATTTCAGATGGGCTAATAATGCTAACTCCTCAACCTCATCAAGCTGTTGGCTAAGAGATATCCCCACGCTGTCAATGTGACCATGGCTTACTGCAGAAATGATTCTGAATTGGGGAGAGTGAAGGGAGAGAATGCCTATAGAGGAGTACATTAGAATTTTAGAACAGGAAGGACGAGTACAGTTTGACAAAGTCCTCAAGGTTATTTTAATCTCATTAACATCTATCTGAAAATTGCTCCTCCAGACCCTTGATACTTTGGATCTCCCCTACCCTGAAATGATCACTCCCTTTCTGCTTTTATGGCCTTCCTAACTAAAATACAACCTTGGATACAACAACACATCAACTACTCTCTTGCTATTATCCTCTTGTCTATACTTACCAGATAAAAATCTCAATCTTGGATCATTTCAACTGCTTCTTTTACTTATATCTACACTGAGGGTGCTGGATACCTTGTGGATAGGAATTTATGGCTTTCAACCTCCACTATGGGCCATTGCTGCCCTTCAATCCTGTGATCTTCTCATTAGATATCATTCTTACTCTCCACAACTATTCAAATTTTCCTCTACTTCTTCAGGCTGGTGGCTATGCCATCTCCTGCATTATTCTTAGTGAATGACCTTACTTAGAGCATGCAGCCCACCAGATAAGAGTTCTCATATTCTCTTATACCTCTGATACTCCCTGCTCTGTGACAGCACACATTTCTCAGCAACTATACCTGTCCTCTGTCTTGTCCTACTTCCCAGGATAAGAGGGGCTCCTTCTGTGCTCTGTGGGTAAGCTCTCCATTAAGGCTTTGGATGCTAAGCCCTCTCCCTCAGGTATCTTGCCTCATTTGTTATTCCTTCTCTTCATGCTCAGTCTCTCACTTTTGTGGCTCTCTCCTTTGGCATATAATCATGTGCATGGCTTCCATATTTTAAAATTGTGTTCTATTTGAAGTTTCCCCATGGAGTATTCCCTATTTCTCTTATGTTCTGCATAGTTAAGGTTTTGAAAATGTAATCTACACTCCTTTTTTTTTTTTTTTTTGGTACTAGGGATTGAACTCAGGGGCACTCAACCACTGAGCAACATCACCAACCCTATTTTGTGTTTTATTTAAACAGGGTCTCACTGAATTGCTTAGCACTTCACCCTTGCTTAGCACTTCACCCTTGTTTTGAACCTGTGATCCTCCTGCCTCAGCCGCCCAAGAACCTGGGATTACAGGTGTAAGCCACTGGGCCTGGCATAATACACACCTAATATTCCATTCACCATTCCATCTATGGCAATCTGGTTCCTGCTCCCATTACTCTACCAAAACTACATTCTACCAACTCACTGGTTAAGTACTAATAGCTAAGTCTAGTGAATTATCTTCAGGCTTTATTTTGCTTGCTTTTTTTGGTGACATGGTTGAACACTTCTTCCTCCTTTCTGAATTATTTTATTATACAAGATACATGTGAATGTTTTATTATTGTCAAAAGAGATAAAAGCTTTCTACATCACTGTTCTGCACCCCAAATACCTACTCCACTCCTATTCCATTCCTTTTTCAGAAGTAACCAGTGCTGGAGCACTCCTTGCAGACACTTTATTTATTTTTTGGGGGGTGGGAATTGAACCTAGGACTTCATGCATGCTAAGCAAGTACTCTATCACTGAGTCACATCCCCAGCCCTTGCAGACTTTTTAATATGTTAAATTGTGTAGGTGAATTATAAAGGAAACCTAGTTTCTTTCCCCCTTCCTTCCTTCCTTTTTTTTCAAAATGAATGTAATTTTACTGTAGTACTGTTTTGGCAATAGAGCAGTATTGAAGTCTTTAGTCTTACAGATTTTTTCCATATTGGATTGTTTAAGTCTAGTTAATCTTTTAAGTTACTAGGTAGATGGATATACTATAACACATTTAACTATTTTCCTGCTGATGGATACTTAATTCATGTAATGAAAATTCTGGTATGCACCATTTTGTTCACATTTGAAGATTTCTCTTAAATGGAAACATAAAAGTTGAACTTCTGGGCACAGAGATATGTGTATTTAAAAACTTTATATACTGCCAAATTACCCTCCTGCTTTCAAACAGACTAACAAAAGAGTGAGAAATCAATTCCGTCATACTCTTGTCAGAAATAGATACATCATTTTGATGGACACAGCATTTTAATTTGTATAACTTTGATTATTATTTTTGTATTTTATTAATAAATTATATTTCACTTTCTATGAATTATCTATATGTATTGTTCATTTTTCTAATCAATTATCCTTTTTTGTTCTTGATTCATAGGAGTTCTTTCTATATTACAGGTGTCAATGATTTGGTATATATTATATAAATATCTTTCTACCAGTTGGTTGTCTAATTTTGTTCAGAATATCCTTGATATTGTACAGAGATTTAAAAGTTTTATATAGTCAGCTCTGTTACTTCTTTTTCTTTTGACTTTTTGGTTTTTTGTTTTGCTTACAGAACCTTCTCTGTCTCTTTCTCTTTCTCTCTCTCTCTCTCTCATACACACACACACACAAATGTGTGTATGTGTGTGTGTGTGTGTGTGTGTGTGTGTGTGTATATATATATATATTTAAAATCTTAAATATTTTCTTCTTATATTTATTTAGTGGTACTTCTTCCATCAGACCCCTTAATCTATCAGGGATTAATTTACTTCATAGAAATAAAAGACTATATGGCAGAAGCCCAGGATCAGGGCTGAAAGCTGAGCCTGGAGAAGTGAGGTCAGTGGGTATATTAATAAGGATGAGGGTCCTAATCAAGAGTGCAATGAGAAAGACAAAAGCGTTTAAGAGAGTGACATTCGGAGTTTCAAAAAAGACTACTACATAAAACAAAATTACCTTTGTACAAAGGACTGGCCTATTGAATAATACTCAATATTGAGAAATAACAGTAAATAGATATAAAAAGGTATAAAATCTACTTTTTTCACTCTTTCCCCCAAAGTAAATATTTAAACAAACCCAGACATTGGTTTCTACAAAAGTGGAAGGTGAGTACCTGGAAGTTCTGAAACAGACAAGCCATGGGGTTATTGTTAGCCGGGCAAGGAACAGTGGACTGTCCTTGGAAGGCCTGGAGATTCTGGTACCCATGGAGGAGTTGCTGTTGTTGCTGATTTGGAGGAAACATCTGATTGTTGTTTAACAGCGACTGTAGATGAGTCAGTTGATGGTTATTCAAAGTATTGTTTATTGATGACATATCACCTACAGTTTGAAAAACATAAATACAAGTCAATGTGATCCTTCAGAGATCCTATGCCTGTCTTTGTACCTGAGAATTCCTAAAACAAAACTAGAAGCTGAACTTAATGGGTAATTCATTTATTCATTTCATTTCTTTTTTTTTTCTTCTCAAAGTCTTACTAAGTGGTAAAGAAAGGGTAGCTTTATTATTTAGTTTTATCTTGCATAATTAGTTTTTGGATTTTATATCATGCAAAGATTACTTACTTAGAAGTTGCTCTATTCATTAACTAATCCTTATATATTGAGTGTCAATGTTATGTGATTTCTTGGCTCTCTTTTTATGAGAATGTCTACAATTAAAGGTAGAAATTAGTCCTAAAATATTTTAGTAATCATACATACTTGATCAGATAACTTAAATGAGTGGGTCTGATCAGGCCTTGTTTATAAACTTTCATTATTAAGCCATAATCGTAAATAAAGACCACCAAATAAAATTAGAGATTTAGTTTAGATAAATGCATTTTGTTTTGGAGTATAAGGTGGGTCACCTAAAATTAAAATTGTAAGGAAAACTAACAAAACAAAATAATTCATTATCATAATCTTTAAGATAACTATCATATAATTAATTAGCATTATTTAATAACTAAATTTATATTCAAAATTGTTTTGAAAGTACTGAAATTATTTTGAGGACAATTTCATAGAAATTCCCCTATAACTTGAAATATGTAGATTTGTGATGCTACTTAGATTTTTTAATTACAATGATTTATGCCAGATAAAACTAATTATTATTATTAAAGATGTCCGTAATATCTAGAAACATAAACTTATTTTTTTTTACACACTGAACATGGCCTTGACCACATCATGTGTATTTGCATATGCTTCTGGACTTTATGGACACCATCCCTATGTTTTACATTATAGTTACCTGCATTCAAGAGTTAAATACGCTTAACATCATTTTCTAACTCTTTGAGAGAGGACAATGCATAAGAAAGACTTTGTTTTTAAGCCACAAACATCTAAAAAGAATAATTCTGAGGAAATCTAGCAACAGCTAGAGGGATTGTTCCTTGAACTTGGACAGACTTTAGCTTTCAGTGTTTTTATGCCTTGTTTATGTTTTGCTGGACAAGTGTTTAGATTTGTTTATTTAGGGTTCACCTGGAAAACACTTCCTCAAGCTGTTTCCAGCCACTGTGCAGCTGCTCATACTAACCCTGTGATGCCACACCAACTAAAATTGAAATAAAAATTATTTTTAAGATGTACCTGTGCTTTATTATTTGAAAAATAAGATGCTACTTGGCTTAAGAGAATGATGGGTAGGTTAGGTTTAGGTGGCATCAGAATTAGAAGAGAAAGCAGACTAAAATAATATTTAGTATTGCTAGAACAAGGGAAAAGGAAAAAGTCATTCTCATGTTTGTATAACTATGGTCATGTGGGGTGTTGTTATATTTAGTTCCTTAAGCTGTGACATAACAAAAACATTTTAAAAAATAGTGTGACAAAATGGAGTTTTTAAAAAGGAGAAAATAGAATTAGAAAAACGTTTCTTTTTAAAAAATTTGTGAAAAAATTTAACTTACCAAGCAGACCTGTCCCCAGTAGAGGGTTAAGTAGCTGTGGCACCACAGAGTTACTGTTGAGTTTAGCTGGACCAGGTGTATTCCCAGCATTATTAGATATATTCAGCAATGTTTCGGCCATTGACACCACTGCTGTCCCACCAAGTGTTGAGACAGTCAGTGCTGCCACTGCTGATGATGTAGTGGTTGTGGTAGTGGTTGCCTGGGAGGAGGTTGCTATGGAAACCTCTGGATGATTAGCGGTGTTGGCCGATGCCGAGTTCAGAACACCTCCCAACAGCTGGGGATTCAAGGCCATTAATCCTGAGGCCCCAGTGACAGCTGGGAGGAACAGGGGGTTAAAAGTAGTGTCACTGCCTGCAAAGCTTGGTAAAGGGTTCCCCAGGGGGCTGGTTAAAAGGGTCTCAGCTCGGCTGTTGTCTGACTGATTGCTTGGCAAATGGTCTGGTGGGGCTGTCATCTGTGTTAATGAGGGTAAAGGGGTATTTTGCTGTTGCAAAAGATCTGAGATGGTCAGATTGAGAGATGGCAGGGGAAGCATGGCAGCTGCTTGGGCTTGGTTCTGAAGCAGAGCAGCTAAGAGCTGAAAGTGAACAGGCTGTAATACCTGCCCATCCATGTCACCGGAGAGAAAAGCTAAAGCAGCGTTTACATTCGGGTTGAGAAAACCTAAAGGGTGGAGGTTGATCTCAGACTTGCCTTCTCCTGCTGAAGGCTGGAGGATATTTAATAGATTCTGGTTTAGGAGATGCTGTTGATTCACTGGCAAAGAGATAGGTAGAGAACTGAGGAGGCTGGGGTTCAAGGGGTGTGGAAGATGGTTGTTTGAAGTGCTGTTGGGTGGAAAATGAAGTGCGTGCTCCTGGCCAACAAAAGGAAAATCACTCCCAATGGGCAGCTGACTCTGCAGTGGGTTTCCAGCTGCGGTGGTGACGATGACGCCATCTTGAAGAACAGATGTTGTCTTTGTGATGGCGGGGTGATTGGTGCCAGCTATGGCTATGGAGGATGATGGGCCTGAACTGCCTAAAATGCAAAAGAAAGAAAGAAACCCTGTTAGTAATTTTGGATATTAAGATACATTTCAATTTATTTGTTACATGGCATCTTCATTGATTGTAACTAGATTAACTGTATCAGAGATGATTTTATATCTCTTACTGGGACTTAATCTACTTGGAAAAATAAACATGTTAAAAAAGTGTGGCATTTTAAAAAATAACTTGTTGAATATCAAATAGCTTGTTTTTCACAATTAGGGTGAAGATGGGAGAGTCTTTTGTAGTTTATTCAACTGGGGAAATAAAAGTGCAAAGCTTCACTTTTGAAGATATATATTTTTCATTTTTTAAAATTTCCATTTTTATTTGTAAAACTAGTACTTAGTTTTAATGAAAAAACCCCAAACCCTCCACAAACCTAGAATGTATGAAAAAGTATAAAGCAGAATATAAAAACACTTATGGAAACAATGACTATTGATATTTTAGTTATATAGCTTTCAGGATTTTCCCTGCCTCTGTGTGTGTGTGTGTGTGTGTGCGCGTGCGCGTGTGTGCATGTGTGTGTATATATATATATTTAAATAAATTAGTATCATGCTATAATGCTATAACTTTTTCATTTATCCACATACTGTGACCATCTTCCCATGTTAACTCACATAGAGCTACAGAATCATTTTACTAGTGCCATTTATTGATCTATACACAATTTAATCAACCCACTCATGAATGTTTTGATTGCTTCCATTTTTTTACTATTATAGGCAAAATTATGATAAACATTTTTATTAATATATCTTTGCCATTTTGTCCTATTATTTTCTAATGATAGATTCTTAAATGTGGAATAGCAAGGACAGAAATATTTCCATATTTTAAAAGCTTTGAAGACATATTGTTAAGCCCTTCAGTGAAATTGATCAATACACTCAGTTTACATTTCTACAAACAGTGTAGGATAGTGCTCATCTCTCACCAATATTCTATTTTATATTATTTTTAACAATGAATAAGATGATTACTGATCTTGCCATTCTGATAGTATAAAGATACTTTGTTTTTAAAATTCCTTAAATTAGATCAGTCTAATTAGCATCCAAATAGCATTCTTGTTCTTGAAAGTCTTATTCTAAAGATGAAAATTCAGACAATTTCTTAAGATTGTATTAGTGATTTTCAACCCAAGCTACAATAGAATTATAGACAGAGAATTAAAAAAAAACAACACACCTAAACAATCCAATACCTGTGCTTAAACCCAAATCCACTGAAAAATTCATCTCTTAGGATACAGCCAGGCACCAGTGTTCTTTGAAATCACCCCAAGTGATCAAATGCTCAAGGGTTGGTGGAGTTGGGAAAGAAAAGCCCACATTCTACTGAAAAGGAACCTACAATCATTTTTTGGTAAAAAGTCTCCCCTAAAAAGATGCATTATTAACTGTAATCATATGTTTAACAAATATTTTGTTATTATAAGCATATGCTTTTAATTTTATTTTACAGTAATAAACACGTATATGGTATAATGAACAATACCAGTGTCACTGAAAAACTAAAATAACTGGAACATTTTACTTTTATATTTGACCATATTACCATCGAAGCCAGATCCAAATACACAGAAGTGTTTCCTTAGTTGTAATATTAGTATCCATATAATTTTATATTCTTCATTTTTTTACCCTCTAGAATAACACAATTTTTCTACTTTTTGATGTATTAATTTTGTAATTATACTGTTCACTGTGTAGTAAATGAACTGACTATATTTATTAAGACATTCTGATAAAGCTTGGCATTTATATTTCAACTTTGCATCATTATATTTAACATGGGGATGAACATCTATGTACATATTCTTTGCTACCACTGGATTTTTTTCCTTAGAAAATATTCTATCATTGGCATTATTGTTGTGAGAATAAAAAATAAGTGAAAAGTCTGTAAGGTGTAAAAATCTATATAAATATAAGGAGTTATTCTTCTAATTATTGCTGACAGTGGTAGTCATTAGCAGTGATGACCTTAGTAGTGGTGCTGTGTTTAACAGAAGTAAAAATCAGTATATCTGAGTCACTTCACAGAGTATCTCCATAACAAGGATTTGTAATTTTCCTCATTTGTCATAATCTACTTTTTCTTTTTTTAAGCTCTCAGTGTTTTATTTGAAGAATGAGGTAAAAAAAAACTCCTTGAAAAAGTATAAATATTTATGAAATATTATCATGAAATAATGACTATGTTCACAAAGATTAGGGTAAGAGGACATCCCAAATGCTGAAGTTGGCATATGATATACAATTCTTTAAATATTAATTCATATTTTTTACAAAACAATCAACATCTTAAATATTTCATTGCTTTTTCAATCTTACTGTTATTTCCATGTACAAGTACTGTGCATTATTTGCATTTGGAAACCATCTTTTTAAATGAGCTAGTAAAGTCTTATTTACTAGTAATCACTATCAGTGACAATTTTTCCTACCTGCTAAATAATGGCATACTTAAATGCAGAGATCACCATTCCTCTCACCATAGGCAGAGCTCATTTTCAAAATACTGTAGCATACACATTGCAAGGCTTTGTAGATGAAAGTTTTCCTTAGAGGTTACTATTCTTTATTATCCTTAATTTGCAACAGAGAAGTATCCATATTTATGATTCAAGGAAGGAGTCATTTGGGGATAACATATTTTAAAATCTCTCCATCTGAATATTCTTGAGGAATTACAACTAAAAAGTATAGTATATTTTTGTCTTATCAACAAGATGGTAGTGGATAACAAGTGTATTAAAGGTAATACATGAATCAAGATGTATTTTTTATTTTAATTTTCAACAAATCAATTCAACAAATAGTTACACTCTGCTATACAATAGGATAGAATGGTGATACGAATTTTTAAAAACTTGCCATTTCCTCCAGGAACTCAGTTTAGGCAAAGCAATATAGAAAATTTCCTTTTTCCTTCCTAATATATATTGAACATTTTATTATAAATTAGGAAATTTGAAAGTGCTTTCCACATATTAGCTAGTGTAACTACAATGCAATATGCTAAGAGCTATAACAGGTGTATAGAACAAGGGGACATTATAAACTAAAGATGTCTCAAAACTACATAAGTGATAATATTTGATCAGGGACTTGAGAAATGAAAAGGAGATTAAAAAGGGGTTCTTAGTAGAAGCAGAATAACTTTAAAAAATATAGATAATATGGATGGAAGGTAATGAAGAGTCAGTCTTGTGTTTCCCCAAAACAAAGAAATGACTGAGAAGGTGTGTGGCCTTCCCAAATCCCAGCTCCCTCTGCTCACAGTTAAACTTGTTGCTTTGTGACAACAGTGAAGAAATCTGAGGCCATTTTCTAAACCATTCAAGGGAAGAATCATTTCTTATTTTCCTTTTTAATTTCAAGCCTCCACACAATCTCTGACACATGGCTGACATTCAAAAAAATACTTGTTGGTTGAATATCTAGTAAGGTCATAAAACCTGCACTCAATTTCTGGAAATTAGATAATTTGATGCTCTGTGTGTAGGTATGTGGAGAAGGTGAAAACTGACTTTATAGTGTGTTGGTCCAATTTCAGGAGATAAGGCACAATGGGAAGGTCATGGGTGGAAGATGACAAATTAGTTCAGAAGGCTCTCAGGTAGTCTGAGTTAAAAATTCCCTTACAGTGGGAGAAGTTGACCCCAATATACTCTGAATTCTTAGTTATTCATTATTGCTCAAGGTCATTCAAAAAGGAACAAGAATTTGGATGAATTTTTATAGCTGGAGGGGAAGTTGGAGATTGTTTACTCTTGAACCACTTAATCTTAAATAGGCACTATCTGGTGAACCTATTTCATAGTTCTGCATAAAAACCTTATGGTATGTTGAAGCATATGGGGAAAGTGTTGTGTTAAGACAGTTTTTTTTTTCCCCATCCAGCCAACATGTTTTGTGCTTAATCTAATGAAAGAAATAGTGGCTAAGAATTTTCTAAAAAGTAAATTATCCATTAAATGTTTAGCAGTTAATAATCAAAAGGTGGCTGGGATTCTGGAACAATTTAGTCCTTTAATTAGAAATAATGATTATTTCACACCAGTCACCATAAACTGGCACTTTCATTTTCTAAATACTCTAGCATATACATGGCAAGGCTTTGTAGATGAGTTTTCCTTAGAAGTTACTATTCTTTATTATCCTTAATTTGCAACAGAGAAGTATCCATAATTATGATTCAAGGAAGGAGTCTGTTGCTTTTAAATAGTAGGAGAGAAGAATAAAAAGTCACCCAAATAAACTTAGTTGTTATTGGGGTCACATGCCTAGACCCCCAGTGATTGAGGTGTCTAGTCTGATGAGGAAGCAGTGGTACTTTGCCCAGTGGGGGTAGATTTCTGAATATAAACAATAATCTACACAGATTTACAGTTTTTATACATATATGTATATTTGTCTATGTGTGTCTTTACAGAAATAGCATCAGAAGCTTTTAAAGGAATTTTCCTAATATTAATTCTTAAGATGTTTTATTTGCTTTGGTTTTAGACTTGCTCTTCAAAACTAAGGCAACATGTGCCTCTTTAAATTTATTTCTTCTTCCTGCATTAACATTCTTTGAGAAAGTCATTATTTATACTGTGCTAAACTGTTATACGGCTTACTCTTAAATACTGTTACACATGACTTTGTATGTGTGCAAAAAAAGGGCATGAAGTTCATACCAAGCAGATCAATATAGTATATAAGAAATGTTATTATACTAGCTTGATCTATATATCTTCAACTTTGAATACATATTGGTTTATGCCCAAATGCTGATTTTTATTTTTACCCATAACCCAAAATGTAAGAACTGAGTCATATACAAAGTATTCTTCACACTTGACCTTTATCATTTGCTCTAGTAAGTGTACTTTACACTTACCAATGGTCAATTGTAGTCATTAATAGAAATAAGTGCTTCTAATGGGTATATCTCTGTATTAGAGCACTTGTCTGGCACACTACACCCTGGGTTCAATCCCCAGCAATGTAAAAAATAAGACAATTGAAAACAAGAAAATAAATGCTCTAGAGATAACAGAACTTAGGATGGTCTAGTGGTCTAATAAATGTTTTTCAATCTCATTGAAATGGGGATCTCTATATTTAAAGGACTGATTTTGAATAATAATAAATCAGAAGGTAACTTAAGAGAAGTCTAGATCTTCCAATAAGACATGATTAATATTTTCATGTCTTAGTAACAGAGCATGGTAATATGCATTTATAAAAACAAATCAACCTCCATCTTTGTGCTTTGGACTCCACTATAAATCCCTAATATTCCTTCTTTCCAATAGAAAGGAAGACTTAGTGACTAGTAGCTGGTCCCAAAACTAAAGTACACAGAAGGTAGGGAAGACAGAAGGGAGCAATGGCAATGTCTGAGGAGACGCTGTCCTCCCACAATAGGACCAGCTGCTGGGGTGGGGAAGGGATCCAGCTTAAATCTGGGGAATGACCTCCCCATAGTTATGACGACATGGAGGAGGTCAGTCTTGTGGTAATAATGAAGTTACAAAAAGAAAAAAAAATCCTGTGACTGATCATGTTGTTTACTTTGCTAACATAGAATAACTCTGAAAACTGCTGAAAGTAATTTAAATATGCTTGAATTTTTTTCAGATTACTCAAATAATGAAGTTTTTGTTTTAAAAAAACCCCAAATGCCTCTTTAATCCCATTTTTCTTAGTATGTATTATGAAGTCACAAGAATTGAGAGAAGAGGTTAAATCCCTAGCTTGGTGGGATTTCTGTTTTCTGACTATGCATGAATAATAGTTGAAATACTTCATGAATGGCAGCTGGACATATTACCTTATTTTGTTTAAGGAGTGGAGAATGCTGTTTCTAACATGGCCATCTTTGTATCCTTCTATGATATCCCATTTTATCTGCAGTGCTACAACAGTGCCTACCACATCCTAGGTGCTCAGTAAATGACAAATTATCTCACAAATATTCTAAAACAGTTTTGAGACACAGTAGTGGGATGCAAAATTAGTTTAGTATGCCCCAACTAATATTTTTTGATAAGTGAAATAAAAAAGAAAATAAAATAGGGAGAACATTGCATAGCTACTTTGTGGAAACTGTTTCTGATAGTTTAAATAAATGATATGTCAGGGGTTGCTAAAATCATTTCAGTATGTCTTGACTGTCACAGAAAAAGAATGTGATAGAATGGGACTGAAAGTATCAAAGTACATCATAAGTAATAAGCATTTTTTCATGAAAATTTTGTTATGCATTAAATATGTATGTCTAGTGGACTATAATACACGTTAATTTCTTATTGTGAGAAAAAGTTGAAAAACACTGTTTTGGGACCAGGCCTCTCAATCTTTGGGGAATGGAGTTGTGCTCCAGGAAGCATCTGAAAGGGGTCCCTGGGGGGTCATCCAGCAGAGGAGCCCTGCTCTATGTCTGATGAATATTCTCTCTTGTACCTGTGCCCCTGGGTCTTGAATAGATACTGAGCTTCCCTGGGCTAGTTCCAACACCAGAGATACCTCAGAGACTCCTCCAGACTTCTGTCTATCTAGTTCCACTCCTAGTTAATAAAAAGGTAAGTTTTTACTTTGAATTTGCAATAAGTATAGTAATTTAAAAAAGATAATCCTTCCTCTACTCTTTAGTTGGCTGGCAATAATGTTTAAGTTCCTAGAAAGTAAGAACTTCATGATTTGAATTATTTAGTACAACATGCATGTGGAAATGAAATCCATTTTGATGATGCAATAGGGTATTTTTGAGCATTATTTATGAGTCAAATTTGTGTAGAGCTGACATTACTCTCTAGAATGTAGGCATTTTTTGAAATTACGTAAATGTTTTTGGGCTACTGGATTGTAGGAAATAACAGGTTAGGTATTACCTAGAGAACTTAAAGCCTTCTATTGGCTTTATAAGTGAGCATAATGTATGGCAGTGGAATAAAATTCTCCCAATTTGCACACTGGGGCAATTTATTTCTTAAAAGGTACAAAATAGATAATTGAATCAACAAACATATCACACCACTCTGAGTTCTATTATCACCATTGATTACATAGACTCAATGTCTAAAGTCAAACATATTTTAACTTTTTCTTTGTACACAAGGAAACATTTAACCTGGAACATGTAAACAAAACAAATGGTTTAACTCTGATATTAGGAAACCTTCTTAAACAGCAAGACATTGCCTGTAGTAAAAATATCTTACAGCAAAGAAGAAATGGCTCATTTTGCAAAAATTTAACTAAAAGAATAGACATAGGTTTTTATCACACATCCCAGAATTTAATACAGTTTTGTTGTCTGGTTAAATAACAAGAGCACAGAGCAAATTTTAACCTATAAGCCTTGTGCCTCAGAAGAATAAAATCTAGTTATTCAAAAATTTGGTGGAAATACTTTCAATAGTGACTATTGTTATTAATCTAGTTAACCACCTTCGATGAGCCTCTGCCTCTTTCTTCAGTCTACATTAGTCTGTATGAGACTAGATGATTATTTCCACACAAACTTCCCATACTTTGAGAAGGCTAACATATAGTATAATTTGCCCTTGGACATTTCATCCCTTAAAATTTCTGTACTTGTAGGCTCATCTAAACAATGTAAGGGATGACAACTTCCCTTATTTTCTCTACTGGCATGTTCTGAGAATAAATAAACACAAGAACAAAAAAATTAAACACATTACTTTGTAGTCTTTTACCCAAAGCATTTTTTTTTGTGGTCTCAACTATTTCATTGTCTTATACCTACCATTTCAATGGCTGTCCTGAGTTTCAAATGTATTTTGTGCTGAAAGAAAACACTTGCTTTCACAGAGTTTAAAAATATACATATATATTTATATAAATACTCATGAATATATTCATTGATAGGTTTATTTATATTCTTATTAGTCAATGTATATATTTAAGAGTTAAGGCAAATAAATGTTTTAATTATTTCCTCATTTGTCATAAATCCATACTCTGTCCCCTCATGATTATATTTTCATGTGCTGAGAAGAGTTGATTAAATGTTTTTATTAAGAAAAATAGGATATAAAAGCATTTTAAATGAAAAGGTTATATTTAATGACTTTATTATATTGGAAGGAGGAAGATTGTTATTAAGAAAGAATGTTACTAGAATAATCTAAATCTTTCTTCTTTGAAAATTGTGAAACATCACAGGGTCATGGGAGGGACACATTCCTGTATGGATGCTGACAGGGCCAAGTCCCCTACAGAGGCCAGGGTTCCCAGTATAGGTGTTTTAGTGACGTGGTTAGCAGGTGTGCTATAGCCAGAAGCCCCAGGAAGCATGGGCCTTTTGAAGTCTGCCAGTCAAGGGCACTTGATTTTGGTTCCCTCTGTATATCAAAACACCACAGGACATGAGCTGGAACCACTGAAGTACTGAAATTTGTCTCTCTTTAAAAACTGAAAGTTGTTTGAAATGTTTACTGCTGAAGGATTTTGAGCATATGCTTGTGTTCAGCAGTTTGTTTGGACTGTGATTTAGGAACTTTGGGGTTTGGCTGCCACATTCACCAGAGCATTAGAATTTGGGGTATGTCACCAAATATCCTCCTGTTAGTTCTACATCTGTTACATGAAAGTATTAAGCTTGAATTGCAATTTTATATTCAAAAAGCTAATAGGAACCTATACACATTACAATCCAGAGTATTGAGCAGCTCTAGTGAAAAGCCATTCTGAAAACACCAAATAGAATTAATAAAGCCCCTAAGTTTTAGAAATGATTTCTAAATATTTCATATCTTTTATCTGATTTTGTCACAATCTTTGCCCCTAATTCATCTGTTTGAGTTGTATATTTTAAATGTAAATAATACAGAACTCATATATAGACCTAAGACTCAATATTTGGAGTCTTAACAATAGAAAAATCATTTTAAAAAGAAGTTTTGAAAATAAGTTACCAATCAAATTAAGCATTTTCAGAGAAAGTAATTTCTTGTTTCAATGTCTTAATGTGATGTTTCTGAATTGCTGCTTAGGAGAGTGAATAAAGGCACTGAATGGAGCAGGTCACCTGAGCTATGTCTAGGCTGTTAGCACAGGGTGCAGCTGGACGTGTTACCTGTGGGTCTCTTTCACATTTACTATGCTACCAGTCTTGGAACAACATGATTAGTATCTGCACAGTCACCTCTTTCGAAGGTCTAGTGATAGGCCACCCAGTAGGAAACCCATTCTTATCTGAGTGAGGTGATAACTCATTGACAGAAAGGTCCCCAACTATGATCCATGAATAAGGGCAGTTCTCATGATATTTTGGATATTTCTTCTGTAACTGAGAAAAACATTTAAATCATTTTGTGCTATGATAGTAGAGTTCAAAAATTGATATTGTCTAACAATACATCATAAATTTATAAATGTGGCTTCTAACATGTATTGATGTGCTTCTATTCATCTTCTATTGAACATTTTAAAAGATTTTGAAATGGAAGTAGAAAACAATTATTTTTGTACACTAAACATTTCAGATGAAGAACTTATACAGCTGGGGAAAAATGGATTTTAGAATCAGATGAACCTGAGTTCAAGTTCTGATTCAGTTACATTTGATCCTGGACAGTTAAATTTTCTAAGGCTCAGTTTCCTTTTCTGGAAAACAGGGACAATAAAATTCTATACTCTGGAAAACTGCACAGATTATAAATAACACAGGTAAACCACTTGGCACATAGTAGATACTTAATGATAGCCATTTTTCTTCTCATATATTACTGTTGTAGTAGGAATACCTAGAAAACCTCTTACAGGGATAGCTGTGACTGTCACCTGTTGTCTCATTCTGGATGCCCAGCCTTGGTGCTTAATGATTATTTGATGAATGAATAAATGTCAGTGTGAACAGATATTTAGGCCAGGTGATTATAAGAACAGTACATTCAATTGACACAATTTACTTCATAGCAAAAAGAAACATGCACTAAAGATCTCTTCAATATTTAGCTCATCAAAAGAGTTACATTAATTAGTAAGTCAACCCATTTTCATAACCAGCTGCACAGCAGACCTAAGTACATTACTTAGTATTTAATTTTATAAGGTTAAATAGTTTAAAAATTCTTACTAACTTAGATTTTAATTAAACATATGTTTTCAGGTTAGCTTGTGCATCATTGGTCACATCATTTCATTACTAGTCATTTATTCTAGTTCTTTTTTAGTTATATATATGCTAAAGCTTCTCTTATATTAATATCATTTTAATCTGTGTGCTTTGATACCACCAGGACTAGCAATTGAAGTCAGATGTTTTACATAGATACATGGGACAGAAAAATAAGTGACCTTATTTTATCTTATATAAAATAAGCCTAAAGTTGGCATCAGAAGAAACAAGAATGTTAACAAACATTGGTCTTTTCCATTATGGATGAATTGAAATATATCACTAATAAAATACATATACTTTGCACATATGAATTTTGACCTGAAATTAAGTAAATTGAGGTAAGGGGTATCAAAACTATCAAAACTACATAATATAATGAGACTACCAATGTCTCATCAAAATGATTGAATGTGTGCTCATTGAATATGGTACATTGTTAAATAGTTATAGAAATCATGTAACTTTAACCTTCTATATGTATAAGATTAAATTTTTGTGTAGAATTAATGAATAAGGAGTCAGTGAACAGCTGGAAGCCCCTTATGGGATAACAATTCTGTTAAACACATAAAAAATAAAGGTTCATAAGATTCCTTAAACTAAGAATATCAAGAAGGCACTAATAATTTTGAATATCTTCTAAACCTTGTATTCTTTTTAACACAAGAGGTCATTGAACAGTTCTTCATTAAATACTGACATCAACACAGAACATATAACCAGGTTGTGAAAGATGGCAACACCAGGAAGAAAACACTTTTGGTTTTACTACAGCAATAGACATGTAGAGTATCCATTTTCAGCATGGTGGTGTGATACAGTCCACAAAATCTAACGGTAGTTGATTAGTAAAAGCCTTAGCAGTTTTCTCATTTCCAGGAGCAATCTGGTTTTTAAAGCTTGCTGTTCTCAAATAAGAATTATAATAACTCTGCAGTCATCTTTTATTGCCTCCCTGTCATTTCCCACAAATCTGAAATCATTAGTGTTGGGCTCTTAGTAGTTTTTCTAATGTTTTCATGGTCAAATTTTCTGAAGTCTCAACGAATTCATCTCTTTAGTGCTTCCATACAGTTTTTATAGTGATTTCTGAGGACTCTATTGCACAAAACATAGTTCTTTTTCTAATGTGTCTACTTTTACATAAACTTGTCTCCTTCACTAATAGTGGGTGAAGATTTACATTAAATTTGGGTTCAAAACCTTAGTGTCAATGGTAAAAATAATGGTTTAGTTCTATAAGAAAATTTAAAGCAATTTCAAGATCAAAAATTCTGGAAATCAGGTTTTCAAGCCTTTTTATTAGGAAACTTAAATTATTACTTTTTTTTTTTAAAAAAAAAGAAGTAGCCAATATTCATTTTTGAATTTTTTCAAACAAATTATAATAAAGGATAGCAAACTAGGATAAGAAAACACATTAGAAGATAGCTTCCTATTTCATACAACTTCTAGTTACTTTTTCCTATCCATTCACCTATTTCTGTTCAGCAGCAAGAAAAATAATATCCATTTATTTTTGCCTTTTTGGATTTTCCAAGATGAGCTTCATTTACCTGAATACAAACAAAAGCAAGGGGAAACAGCTTCTATATTGGCATAGACCAGGACATGTCTCATAACCAGAAAACCCTGCTTTCTATGGCTTTTTTTTTTTTTTTGCAATTTATAGTCCATTGGTTATAAAACCAACTAAAAGTTGAACAATATTCAAAATGACACAGATTGATAACAAATAACAGAAACATATGGAATCCCCTTATTCTTTCCAATAGACAAATCCCTACCATTCTGTAAATAAAATTATAAATACTAAAGAATGAAGAAAATTTCACAATGGGGAAAGGATCATTTCTTATAATAAATATTTTGGTACAAATTTTTAAAAAAACGTAGAAAAACTTAGTACCTTTGGGTACTTTTTTCTAATAAAACCATACCTGCTTCAGAACTTGTTTGATTATAGCTGCTAACAATGCTGTTTGGTATCACTGGAGTGGAGGACGTTGAAATTCTTGACTGAGGTGGATTGGGATGTAATGAATTTCCTAAAGCCATGCCCGACTGACTGAGCATCCCACAGTTCCCGCTAGCCTGAATCTGATTTATTAAACCTGCAAGATGGTGATTGGGGACTGGACTGTTACTGTGAACAAAGTTAGTGTTTGCATTGTGGCAGTGCACGGCTTCCCCTCTTAAAGGTATGTTCTGTGTCAGTGAATTCTGAAGAACACTGGAGTTCATATTGGGATCTGTAAAATGCAGCTGGTTAGCAGAGCAAGGCAAAGCAGTATTTGAGCCCCCACAACCCGGGGTACTATTGCTACTCAAGTGAGAGCTTTGACAACTCATAGACTGTAGTAACTGAGACATTGAACTGATGGGAAATGAACCCTGACCCTGCTTCCTCAGCAAGTCGGGTCCAGGTTTAGGAACCGCAGAACTATCCATTTGAGACTGTCTTAGCAAACTCAACACTGTGGTAGGTGGCTGTTTTCTTTTCCGTAATGAGTCTTTTTGCTGAGACATCAGCTTATCTCTTAGTGCTGCGCGACCACTTTGCCCTTCACCTGTTGGGAGAAGCATGTTGGCAGTAGGAGGGAACATGGTGTTTAAAGTGCTATGTCCTTCAGTGTTGCCACTGCCGGCAACAGCTCCAGAATTGCTACTGCTGCTACTGTTGTTACCAGCAAGTTTGTTTTGATTTGCTAGCTGTGCTTTGGCTGCTGCTGAGAGTAAACTACTTGCTGGAAAGGAGGCAGCATTGTGCTGGTTCAAGATCTGATTTAAAGGCATTCCCAGCAAACCAGGCTGACTCTTTACAGAACCACTTCCGGCAGATGCAGTAGGAAAAGCTGCACTGCTTGGGGTATTTAGTACATTACTCATTCCAGCAATTAATGGGTTAGGGATATCCTTGTACTGATGATGTCCATCGGACTTGGTAGAAGGGCTTGATGGCATTGATGGCCTTGGGGACCCTATAGTTGACCTTGGTGACCTGGGTGGAACCTTAATACCACTACAAGTGGCCTGGGGTCCTACAGGTGGCATCATGAAATTTCCATGATCTGATGATGTGGAAGATGAGCGTGATCTTTGGGGCGATGCCTCAATCCTTCCAATTCCAGTCCCCATCATGTGCACTGGGGATGTCACTGGAGAAGGGGACAGGGAGGTTGAAGCTGAATGCGGAACTCTTTGTACATGACTCCCATGATTCATATGGCCAGGTTTTACAGTTGGCAAAGGGAGATTACTTGGCAAAGGAACAACAGCAGGAGGCATGCTTACATTCATCACAGGTACCTGAGAGTGGACATTTGAATGGAAACTGGTTGGATTAATGATAACAGGGTTCTGATTCACTGGTTTACTAGGAATAGGGTCAAGAATGCCAAGTGGATCTTTCTCAGATGTTAATGGCTTTTTCTGAAGAGCACAAGAAGGTGGAGGAGGGGGTGGTGGGCCTTGGGGTGGTTTGTGGTGAAACATTGCTCGTGGTATTTCCATATTAGTTGAAAAATTACACATTGGTTTTTTCATTACTGGACTCTTTGTAGTCAAAGTTGGGGAAAGAGGTATATTAGTCCTTCCAGCCATTGCACAGGATGACTGTACAGGAGAACCATGTAGCATTACTGAAGGTGGAGAAAGAGGAGTCCTATTTAGGTGAATAGGACTAGAATTGGGAGCTCCATGAAAACCAGGATTATTTCTTGTGAAAACATCAGGGCTTCCAAGTGGGTCAGTCCGTGGAGAGATTGAACCATCTCCATATATCTGGGAACCTGATGATGCTGGGCTTGGCAGGCCTCCATGGCTGCCACGGAATGGAGATTTCTGTCCGTGTTCACTGCTGCCCAATCTCTGCCGGGGGTAGACAGGGTGGAGTTCTTGTTGCTGGCTTCCAGGCAGTTCTTGTACATATAGCCTTCCCATGGCATTTGACGATCCAATCATCAACTTGAAAGGATTCTTACATTCAGGCATTACAGAATTTGTAATTCCTTCATGAGACTTATTTCTTATTGATCTTGGAGTTGCTGCCCGTGAAGGTACTACTGGAGTTGCATCTGATGTGAAAGAGAAAAAAGATTCTGTTAATAGTTTTCTTTCTTTTGTGTTGGCAGGGAGGAAAGGAAGGAGGAAATCAGGAAGAAATAGGGAAAAGGTCATCAGGAAATACAAATTTGCAAATAAAAATTATGATTCTATGCAATGAAAAAAGGTTCTGCAAGCAGCTACCTTAAACTTTGATTTAAAAAATGTACTTTATTCTCCTTAGTTGACCAAAGATTCTCAGTAATTGTTCATTAGTCTTGTTTACCTCTTTTCTGTTGAGAAAGCCTAGGCATCTAAATCAGTACATACTGACATCAGTCATTCTAATAAGATTTAGAATATGCAAAATCAAGACTGACAGCCCAGATGGAAGTGGTGATGTTACTATCTTATTGGATTTAAAATTTTTGAGTGCACAATTACAATTGGAAATCATAATCTGTGTGACATATTTATTTTCTTGTATGACTTAAATGAATTTTCATTTCTATAAGAAAATTTGTTACTCTATAAACGCATCTATTACCTTACTGAAACCTTCTCAGGATAGCTACAGTAATATTTCCTTATCTCAACATTTTCATTCTGAGAGTAAGACTCTTTATTTTTGTGAATTACATGAATGGAACTCTGCATCTTTTAAAATAGGAATGATAACAAGAATAAATGCAGTGATATTACAGTCATTCTTAGCTTCATGATGTCTACAACACTGTAACACTATAATTTCTTTGCCCTTTGTCATTGTTGTCAAAATGGCTTTAATCAACCAATTTAGGTAAGAGATTACAAATCTTTTATTAGGATAGAATTCTAATGTAAAATTCAATGGAGTGCTAAAACCTTCAGTACTGGGCTGCTATTGAGAATTCTCTTTTTACATGAATGCATTTCTCCCTCTCTGGCTTTTTGGAATCCCTTCAGTTCTTCTGGAGATCAGACAGAATAGAGGCAACAAAAGCAAGCTGGTTCATCATACAGAATTTTCACTCTATCATGTTAGAATTCTAGGTTTCAGTTTCTAAGCCCCTACGGATGCTTAACTCTTTCATGAAGTTGTGCCTTCTAAAACAGAGATGGCAAATAAAATTTGTTTCATATGCCAATTCCCATCAATTTATAGAGGCTGATTACAGAGCTGTATTGAAAAGGATGCTAAGCTCTAGATGGACTCTGTGAGAAAATGCCAATGAGTCTGTCAGGGCACAGGAGATGAAAGTCATACCCTTCTTACTATATATTTGCCATACTATTTATAGAACCAAAACATATTAGCAAATATACTTAGATTCATTTTCAATCAGAGGTATACTTATCTAAAAGGTGAAATGCACATTTAAGATAAATACTTCTACTTGCTAGACAGTATACAGATGAAATCATATAATAAAAATTTTTAAGGTAGTCAGTCACAACCTGGGACATACAGAAGTCAAGGTAGAGTGCATTCAAGTAGTATGAGAAAGCAGTGAACATATAGTTTTCTTGGAAAATGCAGACTTTCTAATTCTAGCATGGTAGAGGTTATTTAATAAGGTAATTTTGAGATATAATATAGAAAATGTTGAGAACCAATAACATAACAGAATGGCAGCAGATAAAGTCATTTGAAGCCTATTTTTAAAGTTTGTAATTAAAGAAATAACATTAAAAATATGTAGGGTACTATGCTTGCAATATAGTAACAACAGTTACATGTAATCATATCACTAGAATTATAATGGGACTGGCTGTGTTCTCTTTAATCATAATCACTTGCTTGCATCTTTTCTCAGATAAAAATGTATTCATATAATTATCTATAGTTCAGTGATTAAAAATAATATGAATATTGGCATTTTTATATTCAACAAAAAGAATTTAGACAATTGCTGTGTTTTAGAAGGAATTTTGTCCATATTTAAGGCAAAATAGTTATCCTCTTTAAAGTAACAGAAATACTAAACAAACCAGCAAAAGTCAGGCTGAGGCTATATGACATTTAGGAAGTAAGGTATACAAGAGTTGGCAAGTGTAAATACCAGGCACCCACTTACATTCAAGTAGACCTTTTAAAGAATAAACAGTAACAATGTAAATGTTTATATATTTATTTAAAAGGAGATAAAAGCTACTATGTGAGACTTTTGATTTTTAATTATTAAACCTCAACTTCATGAAATAATTTAAAGTTATGGAAAAAATGCTATTGCTGAAGAGAGTAAGAGTAACAATCCAATGAAGTGTAGCACTTAGAAGGGGTAGAAATATACCAATTATTGCCTATACTAATTAAATATTTATCCTAAATTTCAATAATTAAATTTGTATGTATAGGTATGACAAAGGACTTAGATTAAGATTCTTCTGGGTCTTAAGAAAGGCAATAAGGCAGACTGTAGAAAAAGGTAAAACTGTATGACATAATGTGATGTGAGATCAACAGCAGACAAAAGTAAGTTCAGAAATACATTCAGGATAATATGCAAAAATTAAAACATCAAGGTGGCAGGTTAAAGGCAAATTTTAAATAATTTGTTATTATTAAACTTATGTTTAAATTGTTGCAACTCTTTTAATTTAAAAATTGTACCTTATTAAAAGAATAACATTCCCTAAAAGTTTTTTTTTTCCTTATATATCTTAGTATATAGAAGTGGAGCAATTTGTAAAAATTAGTCCCGTTTATATTTAAAGGTTAGAGGGTTGTTGGAAAGAGGCTTTATGCTTATCGCTGCAAAATCTGTCTCTTCACCTGAGTTCTAAGTCAGAGATTTTAATTACCTGTATGATGTAGCAATTGTTTTTTTAACATTCCAGGCTCTCAATAGTTTGGCTGCAATTTATTATACTTCTTTAATCTTCCATTCAAGTTAGGTTAGTTTCCACATTATACCTTAATTATGTCACACTCATTCTGAAGAATAATTTTCCTATTCCCTTCATAGGCCTAAATCCTATTATTTTCCCAAAGCTGGTTTAAATCAGGGTTCTGCCATGAAGCCTTCTCTGAGCTCTACAGGTCACATTCATTGTCCCTATTTTTCAGAACTTTGCAGAACAGTATCAATTACCCCTCATCAACTCATGCTTTGGTGCTTGCCATATTTTATTCTGAACCACTCTTCAAGTCTTAAGCAGATTGTAATATTTTAGAGGGAATTCATATTCTTGCCTTTACAAAAAGAGGTTCCTCAGTCTCAGAGTATAATGGCACAAAGCACATACTAATCACAAAGGGAAAAAGGGTACTTTACAATGGAAAAATTGGATGGACACAAACTTAACCAAGCAATCAAACAGTGTCATAGATATGGGTGAAAGTGTTTATCCTGATGAGGCTATGACTTCACCCATGCAGAATTCTTATCAAATGTGTATTACCTGAGTATGAAGAAACCATCAGGCAAATCCAAATTGAGGAACAGCCTGCAAATCTAGTTAGCCTGAACTCTTCAAAAATTTCAGTCCCATGAAGGACTAAAGACACTGGGGACTCGATATAGATTAAAGAAATGTAACACTAACTGCAGTGCACCATCTTTGATTGCATTCTCGTTTTAAAGTCAATTTTTTAAAAAGTGAAAAGAGATATTGTTAGGAAAACTGGAGAAATTAAAATACACTTCATGTTAGACAACATTTTTATATCACCGTTAAATTTCCCAAATATGATCATTAGATTGTTGTTACGTAGGGGAATGTCCTTGAGGGGTAAATAGTGACAATACCTGCAACTTTCTATAACAAAATATAAGTGGTTTTCTAAGCAAATGGTAGATGGCTACTTAATGAGCCATCCTTGCACTTTTTCTGCAGCTTTTAATTCTTGAAAAAAATTGTGTGTGTGGGCTGGGGTCGTGGCTCAGTGGTAGAGCACTCACCTATTACACGTGAGGCCCTGGGTTCGATCCTCAGCAGCACATAAAAATAAATAAATAAAATAAAGATATAAAAAAAAATTGTGTGTGTGTGTGTGAGGGGGAGAGAGAGAGAGAGAGAGAGAGAGAGAGAGAGAGAGAGAGAGAGAGAGAGATTGAGAGTGAGTTGAGTGGGGGCTCATAAAAAGTTCTTGGCAAGATGATTTTTGTTTAGTAGGTGTTCAACAAATAGTTATCAAATGACTAAAAAAAAAAAGAAAAAAGAAAAGAAACAGCTTGTTTTTAACAAAACTGCTAAATTGTTGGGGATTTAATATCACATCTTCCAATACAGCCCTATGAAAATGGCTACATTTGTTTCCTAAAAACCAATGGCACTTTCTTTTCTATGAGCTCAGCTCTGCACATCTGCATAGCATTAGGATGTGCTAATTAGTGTTTATTCTGATTATGTAACTAGATGATCTGCACAAGGAATTCTGGGAAATAACCTCATGGTAATTTTTCAGAATTAATTTGCTATTTGCACTAAAATGATAGATCATATAAAACCTTAAAAACACTGTGCATGTTTGAAAAGTGAAATGGGAAAATGCTTTGGCAAAGTGATTTCCAGCATCTCCTTCTCTTGCAATGGAGCGGGGGAGGAGAATTCCTAACCCCTTAGCCATATTACATACTTGTTCCTCCTCCGGGACTGGTGAGCACCAGAGAAGGATGTGGGGCTTCCATGCTTTTATGAAGTGTGGCCACTGCAATGATTTTTCTTTTATGTATGCATAGCTTTGTGACATCTTCATCTGCTTTAACATCTTCTGCAGTTCTCTGTTTCACAGCAGCTCCAGGATCAAAATTAAATACCTGGAAAAAGCACAGTCTTTGTTTAGAATACGTCTGCAAAAACATTTAATAAAAAGATCCTCTTGTTTAAAAAGAAAAACATTGTACTGAGATTAAGCCATAAATCTGAATAAAACTTTCTTAAGTTTTTAAACTTAAGGAAAACAATGTTATATAACTTAATAAATACTTCTGCTGAACTTAACGGTTTTTAGTAGCAAAATAAATAATGAAAATTACAGTAATTCTCAGATAACCAAGATAAATATATGGAAAAGTTTAATATCTAATAATGTTTCCAATTTTAGATAGTTCCTGATATTATACCAGTACAAAAACAGATAAAATCTAGATATAAAAACAAAACAAAAAACTATGATATTTCTACATGCTAACTTTCCTTTGGCTTCCTTTTATTACTGTATTTATATTACCTTTTCACTGACTTAGAAAATCTACTGCTCTATTAAAAATTTACTTATTAGAAATTTTTTTTATGATGCAGTAACAGTAAAAAGAAAAAAGTTGTTTATTAATTTTTAGTTTGAAAATTAATACTATAAAACATTCAGAGAATGATCTATTTCTATAGCAAATAACATTTTACTATTTTAAGTAATTTTACTTTTTACCTTGTAAAGGAGTAAAACATTTTCATATTTTGGTTATGAGGGTTTGGCTTTACAATTTTAGAAACATCTATGACAGACTTATCAATAACCATGCTAAAAGTAATATTGCAGTTAGAGTAGTTAAAGAAAATACTGCATTACTAAATATTGAGCATAGGTACAGCTCTAATAAAAAGGTGAATTGTGGTTTTAAAGAAATATTTAATATGAATATAGTTTGTCACCTTTGAAAATGACCTGAGTAAATTTCCCACAATCTTTAATCATTCCAAAATGCATGTAAAAGATGTCTAATTAGATAAAAGTTAAAACAAATACATGATTGGAGAACTAATATAAAAATGAAATGCCAAATGAGAAAAGCAAATATATAAAATACCTAAAAATAAAAAACTGCTGTAGCTCTATTGTGAAATGGTTACCTTGGGAAGAATAAGAGGACATTCCAAGCCACACTTGCATGTTCCATCAGTAAGCAGGTATGTTTTAACCTGCTCCAAGCAAGATAACAAAGACCCACTGGGACTGTAAAAATAGTTTAAAAATACATCAGGAAATAATTTTGACTGCACATATTATATGAAAAAAGGCATAATTTATAGTCTTACTGTCCTTCACAGGATAATATTTTCCTGCTAGGGAAAGCATTTTCTTTGTCAATATTATGCTAGCTACTAAATTATAGCCTTTAACACTATCGCTCTTTCTTTTGTACCAAAATATTTCTCAGAAAAATACAGATCTTCACAGAAAATTAAACAAAAGTATTTTGAAAACCAAGAGTGGACTAAAGATAGGAAAAATACTACTCTTAAGAAAGGACAGAAACAGGCAAGAAAGGAACAGGGGGAAAAAACTACATAAAATAATCACTATCATTTTAAACTACGACATTTACTTTCAAAGCTTGTTGAGGAAAAACTGAAACTTAGGAACATATTAAAGTTCAAACCAGAAAGTTGGCAAGTCTACAAAAGTCAGAGATAATATATTCTTCCCTGTTTATTTTGGAGTCTAAAACCAAGTTGACCCTATGTAAAAATATTTCTTTCTCTCCTTTACCAGTGTGTTTCTTTGAAGATAGATCATTGTGGCCTACTTCAAATTGTACTGAAGAAACATTGTGCAGAGAGGAATCTAACAGAGCTGACAAAAGATGGGAAGTTTTTGAGGAAACAGGGTGTTAGGTAGACAAAAGGTGCCTTGCATTTTTTGGGCTGGTAAGTGGGTAGGTTTTTTCATCTTACTCCTCTTCTGGTCACAAAAATTAGTAAAACAGATTAAATACTAATTTAGATGATAGGATAAGTTTTTGATTTTTTATTTACAATGAATAGTAGTTTAAAATGGGTAATTTACATTTTAGGGCTTTATGAATATGTTGATTTTACAACTTAAATCAGTATTATGCTTTGAAATTCCTATGAACTTTTCATTTGAAATTCTTTTATTTATGACTATTAGGTAAAATCCTAACTTAAGCCTTCAGATCCAATTCATCCAGAAACAATACTCTCCAATTCATACACAAAGTATTACACTACTGGCCATAGACTTTCTGCCTCTAAAAAACACAAGCAGTTGTGCAGTCATAAATGAACTAGCCTTAAAATGCAATTCATATTTTGTTTAAGGCCAATTGTCCAAATGACTTGGGCACAAAGAACAATTTAAATGAAAACCGTCATATTTATTTAGGCTACTTCTAAATGATATGCAAGGAGAGGCAACAAGAGGCTTTGGAGGTATAATAATTTCAATAAAACAAAGTCACCAATAACTAACCTTATTGATTTTTCACAATAAGAATTGATGAATTGGGGGAAGAGAAATTGCCAACATTTTGCTTAAGAGAAAGTGTATGCACTGAATCCTAAAGGAATTTCATTGTGAAATTAAAATCAAAGGCAAGAATTCCTAAATTCCTTTACAGTATTCTAGACCTCTTGAAACTCTTCCTCTTAGTCAGTTGGATTCTTTCCTTTAGTTGTAGCTCTTATAATTAACTTTTGGGGGCAATAATTAATGTAAAAAATAGTTACAAGTTTTACAGCATGGATACAGTTTAGAAAATTGGAAACAGGTGGAAAATTTAATGTGTCACCTCAAAATGCTACCAGGAGGCAGGAGAAATTGAAGATTAACCTAAAAATGAGAGGTAAACTATACATTGAGAAGGTAGCCATTGAAGGTAGGCTAGCCTCATACATATATTCAAGTAGTATTTTAATTGGTTATATATAAACAAATCAAACCCAGGTGGCTTGATTTAATTTGAAAGCATTTAACCTTACCTGCAAAAGTTTAGTTTTTAAAATAATTTTCAAGTGTACAGACTTAAATTTGGAGAACTCATACTAACATGATTATCAGAAAAGTGAAGAAGTCAGTCTTGGAAAATTATGAACTGATAATTATGAACTGATATTAACTGAAAGTGACTGATCAACTTTTAATTAGACTTCTTTTTTTTTTTTTTTAACTTTTAGACTTCTTAGTTTTTGATTCCCAGACTTGACATGGTTTGCTCATAGCAATATGAAAAGTTGATTTGTCTTTCATAAGATGGAGTAAAAAAAATTATCAAGATTTTTAAGTCATTTGCTTCAAGTTGAACATACATCATCTCTTTACAAACTAGAATAACCATAAATATAAACATATATCACTGATAATTTCTTATATTTATAACAAAGTATTTCTGGCACTTTATGAGCCACATTGGTAATAGAAACACTTGGAAAAAGTTATTCCTTGTATCTTTGTCCATCTTTTCTATTATGAGATGAGCTCCACATTCCTTGTGTTTTTATTCCTTCACCTCCTCGAATACAGAGCACATCATTAATATTATAGATATAAGAATTTTAGGTGACAAAATAATTTCAGTGGGTAATTAAGTTTACCTCAAGAAGCACTTTACAAGCATACAAATCAACCAACCAAAAAACAATAAACCCACATCTGAACTGACTTTTGAGTTGTTAAAGCATGAAATTGTTTGTACCACAGAAAATACCTCATTCATACAAATACATCTATAGGGAACTGAAAATTCTATTGAAGCTGGGATGCAAAGAGCCACATTGAAAATAATAGCATCAATTTAATGATCCTGCTTAATGTGGAATTAATAAAATCTGAAGTCTACTTTTAATTTTTTTATTATATAATGAAGAAAGACTTATGGTAACCTAAACTTCTATATATTTATTGGAAAATTATAAATAAGGAACTTGGATGCCAATTATTTATTAAATAAGACTTAAAACTTCTTGCCAACAGTTCAGTTATTCCATTCAACTTGTTCTAAAAGAGATATAACATGAAAATTTTAAAGAGGAGGCATTTACATTTAGTTGTATGATTTTTACTTGTAATATGAAGAGCTATCTCCATCATGACTTTATTTTTATTATTACATGCAAGGAAATAGATTAAAAACTGTGCAGAAAAAAATAAGCAAATTATTTTTGGTTAATATCAAGCATTAAGAAGTCTAATAAGTAAGACTGCTAATAGATTAAAAACAGAACTTTAGTATCAGAAAAGTCAGTTGAAGTACTTTTAAGAACAGAGTAATATTGCCAAATGGCATTGGGTCTATTTCCAATATTTTGCATTCTTCTGTGAATGTAGTAATGATGCTTTAAGTTTTTTAGAAATCTTCATATTTTTTTATCCTTATTACAGAGAAGCAGAATGACACCTCATGTAAACACAATTAATGCATAAAAATTCTCTCTGATAATCTATGTCAATTTACACTACAAAACAGTACAGAATAAAAATACTTGTGCATTTCTAGCACAGAGGTCAGTTATTGAAACTTATCTGAGGTGCTGTCAGTCACAATATTTTGTTCCCTCAAAGAAGAACAGACTCTGCCTCCTTAACTTTGGAACTATGACTTTGGAGGTGACATAGGTAATAAATAAGGGCTCACCTGACATAAAGAACTCCATTTTGATCCACACGACGCTGCCAACCCACAGGAACTTGTATAGCTGGAAGACCTCCTTCCTTGTCCCCTCCGTCACACTCCTTGCCTCCATTCATTTTCTGTGTCTGCTTGGGACTCTCCAAAGATATCAGCATTAAGATGATATCTTCATATTACAGAGCATGATGGCCTTCAAAAATGGGCCAATGCAGCACAGTTTTTCTCAGACTGTACAAAAAGCATTGGGAAGCTTCGGCTCAGTTTGGAACCAAGTCCTTGAACTCTGCCATTGTAAAATTAATCAGTTTCCCATTATACTCTACATTAAATAACCAATACTTAATTCCTAGGGGTGGTTTACATGGGTAAAAATGAGTGCTTACAACTAAGGAAAATCATAATTCACCAATGCTGGCACCTGTCTGAAGTGGGGGAGGGAGGAGTGTAAAGTTTTTAGTTGTACATTTTGTTTTGAACCTTGATGTTGAACTAAAATAATTTCTACTGTTTAGAAATTGGTGTCATTTTTACAATGTGAGTCAATTAATATTTTCAGGTACTACCAGCCCTTAAAGGCCACATTTTCTAAACTTTATCTTCCAATCTGAATCCAAGGTGTTGCAGGCTGGTTCATCTGATGCTTTCATGACTTCAGAATTCCAATAATGTAGCCTGAAACATATGCAAATATGTAAACTGTATATTTAATGTTGAAAACTGAGAAGCTGCACAATTTTCAAATAGAATAAACTATTAGCTGTTCCCTATCACTTTGATCTCCTCTGCCATCACAATAACACATCAAAGTGAACTTGTTTTCTTCTTTTAAATTGATCCACTTACTCTAGTTAAACCAATTTACTTGCTCTTCACCATTTGCAACTTTCTAATTCCTAGACATAGACCCATAATTATGGCATTACAAGTACATACACAGATACATACACACAGAGCCTGCTTCTAACTTGAAATCAAAATGTATTCAAACCTCTAATGTCCTGTAAACCCAAAAATGATGTTAATCCACTCACATTTTGATTACTTCTTAATATTATATGCAGCTATGCTTCAGCTTTCTTTCCTAATCATTAGCATAAAGAAGATAAGGTTTCTCTTTTTAAAAAAGTTAAAGAAAATAAATTTATAGTACATTTTCAAATAGAAGATTTCCCTTCAGTGTTATAGACTGTTCAGATTGGGAGCTGCTTTATAGTCAAGATTTTCAAAATCCCTCACATAATGGTGTACTTTCTTAATTCCTTTATTAAGTCACAGGGTTTTTTTTTTGAGAAAACACATTAACTTGAAACTGTAGTGACCACTGCAACTGTAGAATGCTTATAGAATTCATCTTGATGAGGCTATTGCATAAAAAAAAAAGACAAGTACATTTTGAAAAGATTTAGTACTTAATATTGTGGAAAATATGATGTCACAGTTGGTAGCACCATTTATTGTTGTAAACAAGCCTTTTAATGATCAATTTAGTATTTAGCATTTAGTCATATTGTTGGCCTCATAAAACTACACTAAAAGATGAGTAAAAAAATCATCCTAGTGTTATATGGTGGGACTTGTGATTTGTGATAAAAAGTTTTCAGTGATAGCTTCATCCACAAAATCAAAAAATGTTGTACCTTAAAGAACTGAAATAGAAGTGAAGATGCTCTGCTCTGGAAATCTATGTTAAATGACTTGAGATTCATATGGAAGCTTTAAACTGATTTCATAAAGTTTAAATGAAAAAAATTAATGCATTTTATAGATAATGTTTTAAATATGCATGTATAAACTAACAAATTAAAAAAATGTGAATGAACATGACTATTTAATCTGCATTCCTAAAACTCTATACACCTAAGTTGGTCAGAAACACTTTTTTGGATCTCCTCACTAGGAAAGCAAGAGATTATCTTATAGCAAAGCCCATCAGGTATATGCCTTATTTGTATTTATGTGTAGTCTTGGCTCTGAGACAGTTTAAGGATATGTAATAAAGTAAAGACTCATTTAGCTGTAAATCAGGGACTGTGCTTATGGGTGTGGCCAGCACTGGCAGGAAATGAGAAAGGCAGCAAAAATTTATTGAGGGAAAAGTCAGGATATAAAGAAAAGTACCAAATAATAACAGTCCCAAGGTGGTAATTTGCATCACTGGGCCCATTCCACTGTGCTCTGCTTCTCATGGAAATGACCCACTTAATGTTCTGTCTTCCACTCACTGTACCTTTGACTGTGACTTTTGCTGTTTATCTATGTGTTTATTCACATTTCCTTCAACATTACAGAGCAGTTACTGTGTAGTAGGCACTCTGCAAGCTGCTATGAGTATCATCTATGAACCCCAAAGTGAGCTAACTAGACTCTGAATCTGCTGATTCATTGATTTCGGACTTTACAGCTTCCAGAATTGTGAGAAATACATTGCTGTTGTTTCTAATCTACCTAGTTTTTGGAATATTGTTATAGTAGCCTGAATGGACTCAAGCAGTAAGGTACCACTTTATCCTAAGCATAGTGTAATGTTCAGCATCAATGTGGAAGCCTGGATATGAAAATAAAAATTGAAGTCATCTCCCTGAAGATTGATAATCACTGCAAACATTGACATATTTTCTTTCAATCATTTGTTTTTTAAAGTTTTAAAGCACACACAAAAATGAGTTTCATAAAATAAACAAGGATATATCATCACCACTAAAATTTGCAATATAAGCATTTTGTCAGTTTTTTTTTTTTCCAAATAAAGGACATAGAAAATATTTCAGATGAAGTAAAATACCATCATCAGGCCCCACTTGATTTTCTTTTCAGACCCATTCCTCTCCCTTCTGCTCCAAAGGCAACTCCCATCATGATTCTGGCCTGTATCATTTCTGGTTATAATTTTATGTGCTTATTTCCTACATGTGTATTGTAAACAATATTTGTATTGTTATAAGTGTTTTAAAACTTTATATAAATACTACCATATTATACCATCCTGCAACGTTCTTTTTAAAATTTAACATTGTTTTGGAAACTGTCTCTGCTGAAATATACAGACCTATCTTTGTTGTAGATATACAGTTCAAATGCATTAATTTTTAACATCTGCGTAATATTCTATCTTAAGATTTTACAACTTTTAATCTATCATTATGTCAAGCACATTAATGTTGGGTTGTAGAGCTTGTACATTTTCAACTTTATAGGCACTGCCAAATTGTTCTCCAAAGCAGTTATACTGATTCTAAATATTTTCTATATAAGTGTGATTTTTTTCTTTTAAATATTGAATCGTCCCATTTTGTATTCTTTTCTTCTTAGGAATTTTACTATATAATTCCTATTAAGTAAAGCATTAAGTATTTTTCTAAAACATGAACATTAAGTACTGGATGGAAAATTTTGGCTATTTATTTAAAATTTTGTTTATTTATGTTCCTTTTGTGGAGATAGCATTTCTCCCAAACTTTCATAATTACAAATAAATCTAAGAGAAATATTCCTGCATGTAAATCTATGCCCACCTTGATAATTCACTCAGAATTATTTGCTAAAATAGAATTGTGTAATTTTAGGGCTCTCGATTCATTTCTTTAAGTATTAGGATGATACTTTTAGGAAAGCACTTCAGGCCATGTGTCTTAAACTTTTGAAACCCATGTATGATTTCTTTGGTTAAATATGAAAGTATGTTCCTCTTGCTTCCAAGACTTTGGAATTTTATGTTATACAGAGACCCATTGTCCAAAATTAGTCAGTCTTTGTTCCTATAGTTTGCATTGTAAAAACTGCAGTTTCTCCTGTTTTCTGAATTTAACATATTAATATTACTATGCTTTTAAAAAAACCTTATATATTCCACATGTTTACCTCTCCTTCCCTAAAGACCTATTTAATGTGGCTTCATTAAAGCCCAATAAAACATGTTAAAAAAGAAAAGATACTGTAATATAAAAGCTACCCTCCATTTCACTAACACTCAGGATCCAAGAGAGATCATATACTTATGACTTAATTTATATGTATTTGACAAACAATTTTGTAGCAATAACAATAAAATTCAAAAAGCATGTTTTGTGTTTGTGTGTGTGTTCTGAGAACACACAATTCCACTAATGTTTTCATTTTTCCTCTTTCCTTTCAATATGCAAATTAAGTCTCTTAAAATTGGCTATCAGTGAATTGAATTTGAGTGACTTGATTTTCTTTTTTTGTATTGGCTTCTTCTGATCATCCAGAATTCAAATTAGATGTCATCTCCACAAGAAAATTGCAAACCCCAGCCACTCTCTTAGACTTTGTTAATTCACTGATACCTCTTATTTTCTGATTATTACTGCTTATTAACTATCTTTCCCTTTAGGAATATAAACACATTCAGAGCAGCAGGGACCTTGTCTCTCCAAGACCTATGTTCCTAGTTCTTGATATAATTCCTGGCACAGAGTAGGTGTGTTGGCTAGTTCCTGAAGATTGTGTATATTCTTTTTTTTTAATATTTATTTTTTAGTTGGACATAATTCCTTTATTTTATTTATTTATTTTCATGTGGTGCTGAAGATTGAATTGCAAGGGCTCTACCACTGAGCCACAACCCCAGCCCAAGATTGTGTATATTCTAATTGATCAATGTAATTTTACGTTCTGAACTTTGCCATATAAACTTACAAAATTTTATCAATACATGAGAAGTTTTTAAAATAAGCTAATGAGTATACATGTTGATAAAATATAAAAAAGCTCTAGATTTTCCCCTAATGATCTCACAATTTTTGATTGATAATTTCTGTGCATGAATATGATGGGCCTTTTAAGAAAAGTAATATGCTGCACTGGGGATGTATCTCAGTAGTAGAGTACTTGCCTAGTATGCACAAAGCCCTGGGTTTGATACTAAGTACTGCAAAAGGAAAAAAAAAATCAAATTAATATGTTAACTTTAAAATTTATTTGTAAGCTATTAGTTTTATTTATTGAGCAATTTATGAACACATTAAAATTGAATAAAAATGGTAAAGTAAATAAATGCAACAACATAAAATTAAAATTATATTTCAATAAGATGCTAATTAATGCAATGAACTTTTTCTGTTTTACTGACAATCTTGTTAACTTAAGAATAAACTCATTACTTTATACAGTGTTAAGTGTGTACTTTAAAAAAATCATACCCAAAATATCACGAAGACTGAGTATCAGAGAATCTGACATCACAAAAACAAGTAAATAGCTATTCTTCTAAGTAACATCAAACATCATACATTTTTCAAGTCAAATTTAATTAATGGTAAAAGTAATGAATTGGTTTTAGAGTGGTGATTATTATGAATAAATTCTATTAAAATGTTTATAATGTCATCACACATTGATCTTATGCTTACTGGTCTTGTGTACTTGAATACACAGTGGTATAGAATTAACATGTAATGAATTATTAATTTATCACGAGACTGTAAATTAAGTAAAACATGATATTATTTGATATGCCTAAATTATCATTCATACTTTTTATAACATGATTATAAACTTAGCTCATGAAATATTTAAAGATAAATAAGTCCACTTAGAATCCTACATTGCCAAGAGTGAACATCTCATGTTCTCTAGTTGAAACTGAGTCCCACATAAAACTTGTCTCTGAGCTGGGTGTGGTGGTGTATGCTTGCAACCCAGCTATTTAGGAGGTCTAGGAAGGAGGATTACAAATTTGAGAATGGTCTGGTCAATGCAGCAAGACCCTGTCTCAAATTAAAAAAAAAAAAAAAAAAAAAGGCTGAAGATGTAGCTTAAATGGAAGAGCACTTGCCTACCGATAAGCATGGATCTGGGTTCAATTCCCAATATATCAACAAAACAACAACAAAAAAACCCCTCAAATCCTGCCTCTGACTCTGTACTTAAATTCTCAAACAATATATACATACAACATGTGTGATTGGATTTCCTAACCAGTCCCCAACTTTCCTCATCTATTTAACCCTTCATTTAGTTTTTCAAGCTATGCATTTTAATATATGAGTATATTTATCTTTACAGTATATCTTCTTTCATTCTTTTTAAATCTTGCAATAAATTAACCCCATTTTTATTCTGATTATTATTTCCATTTGGCTCTTATCACTGGGCAGCTACCTCTTCCAACACATACTTTTCAGATAATATATCCTTATAAGAGACCCAATATCTTTGCCTGCCTCTACTTAACTCATTCAAACTATATCTGTATACTTATATTTTGTTTAACACAATTGTATCAGGATATGTTCAATAAGCATATCTTTCCTGCCCTAACAACTAAAGTATTTCAGTTTCAGATGTTCTTGTACTTTTAGTATAGAAGGGTATAAAAGTTCACAATTAGTGAATAAGAGATTGAATTCAAGTTGGAAGGCTACATTTTTCACAAACTTTGAAGTATAGGGACAGGGTCCCAAGAGTTAGGCCAATCCTCAGAGTCAAGGTTAAGAAGCACCTTGGCCTACATTCCTCCCTCTAGGGAGGAAGTTTACTTATAAGGAGGAGTGTTTTGCATCTTCCACTCTGGTTTCTTGGAAGGCCATTGTCATGTAAACAACCCGAACTAGCTTACTTTAGAATGAAAGACTACGTGTATAGACAGAAGTCTAGCTGCCCATCCAGGGCAGTGGGGTCCAAGACATGAAAATGAGCCTAGGTACCATCATGTGGAATAAGGATGAGCTGGCCCAAATGAGTCCAGACTAAATTGCCAACTCACAGAATTGTTAAGTATTATTTCATATAGCCAAAACCCAAACTGGAAATAATATGAAAGTCTAAAATAGACTTTAATTATAGTATTGAAAGGCTCGTAGCATTACTGGTTAAGAGTATAAGCTCCAGAGTCAGACTGTCTGTATGTGAACACTGGCACTACCCTTTATGAGCTTGTGACCTTGGGCAAAAGAGAATATAATGTTATATGATTGTTCTGTGAAAAAAAATTAATTATATGTACCTAAGACATAGTAAATATCCAAATTATTATGAATAAGCTATTAAAATCATGTTATAGAAAATTTTGCAGCACTGGGAAAGGACCATGATATTTTTAGGTGGAAAAAACATACTACAAAGCCATATATACAATGATAAAACTTAAATTACAAAGTGTTACTCCATATGTAAATATAGGAATAGAATAGCATTATTCGCCCAGTTACCACTGTTAAGTTCTTTAGAAAAAACATATTTTCTTTGTTGCTTTTCTGTACTTGCAAAATTTTCTACAGTAAATAAGCATTAGGTCTGCAATCAGGAAAAATGTTATTTCCATAAATTTAAGTGTTGTTATCTGTAGATTAGCTAATTGTTTTCTTAATCCTTAAGAGCATTAAGGAAACTTTTACTAGAAATAAGAATAATGTTTGTGTGGCTGGGGTCATAGCTCAGTGGTAGAGCACTAGCCTACTACTAATGCAAGAATAAATGGTAAAAATTACCCTTTAAACTTGCTTCGTTTACTCTTAAATAGATTATGTAAATGCAGACAAGTATTTTTTATTGATATTCTCTATGAGAAAATCATAGTAGTATTATAGAAAAGCAAATAAATAACATACTTATGCTGAGGACTAATACACAGAGATTTATCATAAATAATTTCTTCCTTCTGAATTAGTAAGCTCATCAATTATTTTATAAATATTCTAAGGTTCCACAATAATATTCCACAATTATTTTATAGTATTTTTGGGTTTGATTCTCACAACCACATAAAAATAAATAAATAAAATAAAGGTATTGTGTCCACCTACAACTAAAAAAAAAAGAGAATAATGTTTAATCAAGTGGAGAGAATATACGCAGAATCAGAGAGGACACTGCACTAACCTGAATAACTTAAATACTACAAAGAAAAATTAAGGCTGTCACTTTGGTTCTAAAATGCCTCCAGGCTCACTCCTATTTGTCAGCTTAGAATAGCATCTTCTATTCCTATCTTCTTGTTTTTCATTAAACTAGTTCCTATTTATTTTAGTTTAAATGTCACTCACAGGTCTTCCTTAATTTCTCCAAACTCAAATATATTTGAGTTTTCAAGTCCCACTTAGGTTCCCTTTGTAATTCTCTTAAAATACCCACTTCTTTCCTCCTCATGAATTACTCCCTATAACTGAACTTTTCTTTGCCCTTGGCATCCTACATGACTACAAAGAAAAAGTGGTGGAGACAGAGAGCTTCAAGTTAAATCTTCCCTTTCTACCTTTGAAATATGAAAAGATGTGGAAAGGGAGGTTATGAATGCATATGTAGAAAACTTTCTCTCTTAAAAGTAAAAAGGTGAGCAGTCATCAGCTCTCAAATACATATGATTAAAAAAATTTAGAGAATAATTTTAAAGAATATTCTGTTGCCTTAGAATATTTATAAAATAATTGACAAACTTACTATAATTCAGAAGGAAAAAATTATTATGATATATCTCTGCATATTAGTTTTCAGCATAGAATGTTATTTATTTGCTTTTCTATAATATTAGGTTTCTCATGGAGAATATTGATTAAAAAACTTGTCTGCATTTACATAATATATTTAAGAGTAAACTCAGCAGGTTTAAATGGTAATTTTCACCATTTATTATTGCATTAGTAGTATTTTAGTCACTTAAGATGCAACTTAAAATACACAGGTCAAATCATTGTTGAAAACTGATGTACATCAATATTGATTTTTCCTAAAACTGTGCTGTGAGAATAACAACAAATTATGCTTATATTTGTAATATTCCAAAATAACCAATATGTATATTATTTTACTATAGAAATATTTAGCATTTTTCAATTAATTTGAGAGTGGATTAAGTTCCTACATGGAGCAAACAGTACCAAACAGAGTTAATGAGTCCCCCAATAACCTTGAAAATAAGGTTACTCTTTTCTGTGTGTGTGAGGTTGGAGACAGAACACAGGGTTTTTCATGAACACTAGGCAAGTACTTTATATTAAGCCTATCCCTAGATTCAGGCAACTCTTTCAAAATTTTTATTTATTTTAAAACTTGTGTATACCATTGTATGTTTTTATCTTGTGCCACATGATATTCTGAAGTACATATAAATTGCAGTATTATTAGATTTAGCTAATTAACAAATGTATCACCTCATGTAGCTATAATTTTTATGGTGAGAGCATATAATATCCACTCTCTTAACATTGTTAAAAATACAAGATATAATCATTAACTATCGTCACTTTTCTGTACAAAAGATCTCTTGAAATTTATTCCTCCTATGTAACTATAATTACATATAGTAAGCCAATGTCTACTCCCTGTAGCATTAGCCACCCAGCCTTTGGCAAGTACCATTACACTTTTTACTTTTATGAGATCAATCAACTTTTTTAGATTCCACAAAAGAGTGAGATCATGCATTAATTGTCTTTCTGTGCCTAACTTATTTCACTTAACATAATACTCTGCATGTTCATTCATGATGTTGTAAATGACAGGATTTCATTCTTTTTAATGGCCAAATAGTATTGTATTATATCTTTCCTCTATCTACCTACCTATGTATCTATCTTATTTATTCATCTGTTGATACTTACTTTGATTCCATGTCTTAGCTATTGTGAATAGTGCTGCAATAAATATGGAAGTGCAGAGGCCTCTTCAACATACTAATTTTATTTCCTTTGGATACATTACCAGTAGTAGCACTACTGGTTCTTATGGAAGTTTCTATTTCTAGTTTTCTGAGGAACCTCCATACTTGGTTTCCAAAATGGTTGTACTAACTTTAGCAACAGTATGTGAGTTTCTCTTCTCCATGACTGTACCAGCACTTGTGACTTTTTTTGTTTTTGTTGGATAATCGACACCCTTAACTGGAGTGAGATGATGTCTCTTTTATTTTAATTTGCATTTCCCTGATGAATAGTGATGTTTAACATCTTTTCACATATTTGTTGGCCATTTGTATGTCTTTCCAGATCTTTTGGGTTATTTGTTTTTCCTTTTTCTCCCATTGAGTCAAGTCTATATACACATTTTTAATATTAACCACTTGTCAAATGTATAGTTTACAAATATTTTCTTCCTTTCTGTAGGTGTCTTTTCACTCTGTTGCTTACTTTGCTATGTAGAAGCTTCTTAGATTAACTCAGAGCATTGTTCTTTTTTGCTTTTGCTGACTGTGCTTTTAAGATCTTAAAAAAAATACAAAAAAAAAGAAAAGAAAACCTTTCCCTGGTCAATTTATAAAGCATCTCCCTTATGTTTTCTTCTAGTATTTCATAGTTTCAAGTCTTGAATCCATTTTGAGTGAAAACCAGGTTATATATTCTCTCTCTCTCTCTCTCTGTATGGTAGGATTGAGCCCAGGCACTTTACACACCCTTTTTATTTTGAGACAGATACTTGCTAATGCCAAGGCTGACCTTGAACTTGGGATCATTCTGCATCATCCTTCTGAATAGCCAGGATTATAGGCATATGCCATCATGCCCAACTAGGTTATTCTTAAAGTGAAAATGACATTACTCAGCCATTGAAGAAATTCATCCAAAAACATTGTCTCTGAATATATATAAGTATCTAGGAATACTCAAGTCCAATCAATGTCCCCCAAACAACTAAATGTAAAAGATAACTATAGTCTAAATAAAATGTCTGATAAGTTCTCTCAAGAAACAAGATGAGGAAGACCATTTCTGTGTGGCTTTTAGAAAGGGGGGAGGCCCACAGAGCTCACAAGCTCCATGAAATAAATGATTTTTTATTGTGTTTTTGTAGCTCACACATCAGGAACAAAACGAGTAGGCAGCAATACCCACAGATGTTTAACAGCATCATATGTAGTGCCGCATAGGGACTTCATTTAGCATGTAACTGACAGCTTGCTGGAATGCTGAGAATGGCAGGAAAAATGTAGCAGCGAAAGAAAACTGATAAATACAGATACAAGAGCTAGGGAATTTCACTCTGACAAAATGAAGCATAGAATATTTTAGAGATGATATATTAAAAAAAGCAAAACCAGTAAAAATAAAATTTCTAATTTAACAAATAATTAAGCAAAATATAAGATCAGTTATAAAAAGAATGCTGGGCTAAATTCCACATAAAGAAGTGCTTTCCTTTTACATGGTTCGTAAATAATAATTAATTGACAATAGTTATATCAAAAGATTCACATGAAAATTTGCATTTCCTGCTTTACCTGAGAAACTGGACAATGTGGTAACACTAGGTCAACATTCCTGCCTTGCAACAATTATCTGGAACGGAGCAGTGGCTGCTCCTCCAGAAAGGACTTGGCTCTCCAGTTCAGTGCAGTGGCTTCCTGCTTCATTCCCACCAGTCTGGCCTCTGTAGGCATTTGGGTTTCCAACCTCTGGAATAGAAAGGACCTTGAGATAAGGGTTGAAGGATTCACTGTAGCTCTCGACAAGAGGTACAACTCATTTTTACTGATCATTTAGCCTACATCTCAGTTTCTTTTGTAAATGAATACTTGGTAGATTATCATGCATTATTAGTACATATAAAAACACCAGTAAGCCAGCTAAAACCATAAGCATCCAGACAACTTTCCTAGTAAAAGTGAGTTTGCCCCAAGACTGGTGATTCTTGAGTTAGAGGATGTAAATAATATGAGACCTTCCATTTCACTTTAGTCCTCTACCTTTCTTTCTTAGCATCATTGTTGACAATATCACATTACCATTATCTTAGGAACTAATCTTGAGATCAAAGAATTTTGGAACCAAACTATATAATTTATTCTTAATAAGATATATAAAATGCCACTGATTACCTCTCCTACTCACCACTCCCAGGATTTACAACATTGTTTTCTTTTAGCAATTAAGAACATTTTTCATAAGGTCTTTCAAAGGTGTACTTGAGACCTCATAACTGCTTGCTTTATTTTCTTCTAGCCTTCAGGGAGACATTGATAAAACTATGCTGTTCGACAAGTCTTCTGCAGCCTGGGTAAAATAATCCTTATAATCATTTAACTTATTTGTCTTTTTCCATAGCTACTGAACAATCTTCTAATTATGTGATAGATTTCATAGGCACTGTGATATATAATTTAGTTAACAACCTGGATAGCAGGTACAAGTATTAGTCACTAAAAACAAACATACATATATAAATAGGTCACCTGGTATAGAAATTAATTTTTAAAAAAAGCTTTTGTAAATATAGATGGTCTTTGTTAGATCCCAGAGGCCCACTACTCTTGACAGTAAATAGCAAAATCAAGTTTTTAACTTGGAAGAGTTTAGGATCAAAACCTGTACCACAGTTACTCCACAGGGTGCCTACCACCTTTGAGATTGTCCCTGAGGGCCAGACTACCGTTTTTTTTTTGTTGTTGTTTGTTCGTTTGTTTTAGTTTTTAGTGTGTTTGTTTGCTTTAGGGCCACCTTCCTCTGATAACATCATCACCCAGGTTAAGGTAATGTGTAGAATGGGATGTGGGAATATGATTAGACAGTGCTGTTCCTTAGAAAGAGAGGCAAAGAAGCAAATTAAGGGTCGTGCAGCCAAGGCTAAATCATGTTTCTAGGTTGGGGCTGGGGGGTTGGGGATATAGCTCAGTTGGTAGAGTTTTTGCCTCACATGCACAAGGCCCTGGGGTTCAGTCCCCAGCACACACACACACACACACACACACACACACAACAAATAAAACAACAACAAAACAAACAACAAACATAAAAACAAAAAAAACCCAAACCCAACCCCCCCCCAAAAAAAACCCCCACAAAAAACCCCTCCCCCAAAACCCCAAATCACTGACCTGTGAAGTAAAAGGTATTCCGGAATTATATTTAATGTATTACATATTTATCTATATGTGAAGCACTAAGATAAACATGGGGAACTCAAACATGAAGCCAACATGGTCCCCATCTCAAGCAGACAACTGCCTGACAGTGAGAGTGGGGAGTGCAGCAGTCAGGTAATATCAAATGATCCCGGCTATGGTACAGATTAAGCATGGAATACTAAATGAGCACAGTTAATCTGGTTTTCATGGATGGGGGCAGCAGTAAGGAAAGAGTATATCTAGGGATGCACAGAGGTTAAATAGACAAAGAAAGGTTAGTAGGAGACCTGAAATTTCACCTAATCTATGCAAACAATCTCTCTTCTAAAAGACTAATATTACAGATTTTACATTTTTGTCTGCTAACAACACTTCCAATATCGTACTCATTTTTAGTTGGTAAGCAAACATAAAGATCTCATTTTTTTAGACTTTTTAACCTTGAAATGTGATAAGTGATGAGGCATTAATTAATGAATATTTTCCATAGGAAGATGTGGATGTCTGCTGTATGCCTAAAATAAAAAATGATGTCCTAATATCTACAGAAGCAAATATTGTCATTGAGAAAAAGTAATATCAAAGAATGATTGGTTAATTTTGGTGAGAAAGGAATATCAGATTTGAGTGTATATTGGAGACAAAAGCCAAAAGGAGCAATACATGGGTAAAGGGAATATTAGATGAAGTAGTTTAAACTACTGGAAAGTACATGATTTAACAGAAGTCGGTAAATGATGAAAAGAAGACTGTGGTGCTGAAGGTATTTTAGCCAAATATGTAGATGATAGTCAAGTTATCATCTCCTAGGAACTGCACTGAGCACTCTATACATACATATGTTAACTTATTTAATCTTTACTACAACAGTATATGATAGGAAACTTTATTTTTTCTGTTCTAGTGTTGAGGAAATTAAGGTAAGACAAAATAAAGTAACTACTTTCTCTTTCTAGGCTTGATAATTTATATTTTACTCTTACATACATTTTTTTTCTCCTTAGTATTTATTACTATGTAGTATGGATACAGTAGTCAATATAACAACAACAACAACAAACAACAACAACAAAAACTCCTTGTATTTCTTGACCTGAGTTCAATAGCTCTTTGAAAGGCTGGTTTTGAATCACAAGTTTTTTCTTCCCATGGCACATAGAGAACCTCATGTATGTTGGAGTCAAAAACATTTGTTGAGTGGATAAACAGCACAGCTAATCAGTAAGTATATACTGAGCCTGACTCAGCTAGTCACCATAATATAGAGAAATACAAACTAAGTGCTTGTCTAAAAGAACTTGCACTAAGGAATAGAAATAAGGTAGAAGCATAACGATTACCTCAGGCATAAAATAAGAAGTTCTCACTTTAATTACTTCGATTCTCCAACTAGCTGCTTATGCCTAGAAATTCTCACACATCACTCCTCCCAAGAACACATAGCATCCTGCTGCACTAAACTTTTAAAAGTTTTTGGAAATGTCTGTGCTGCTCACAAGGCTATGCTTATGCATGTATTATTCCCTGGGCATACAAAGATTTTTTTCACTTTCTCAGAGCAACTTTTTTTTTAAACTTAATTTCATTTCATTTTTTAAATTGATTTTTTCATATCTTTGGTTGTATATATAAAGTATATTGACACCAATTTGTGTCTTCATATATGTACTTTGGATAATGAACTTTTTGTTCTGCTGAGTTACTCATACATTCGTCTTTCAGCCTACAGCACTGCTTACATTTGCCACACTCCATTTTAATGTACACACATTCCTTGTTTCATTTGTGTTTTTGGTTACTAAACATATTATTAGGTATATGGCATACAAATAACATGCCTTCTGTTGAATTCATTTTTCTTGTCTTTCAAAATACTAAAGAACATTTTTAGCTTTTCTAAAATAAAACCACAGATAGAAAAGTTATTATTAATGATATGTCAAAAAATAGCAAGTGGTATACAAACACATACAAGGTAGATAATTCCAAATATATATCTACCCAACATTGAATGGAGATTTGACTAGAAACTATTTTTCTTATTTTATTTTCAGCACAATTTCCAGATTCAGAGTATGTCTCCTGTGCCTAGAAGAGTGCCTGGTACCCACAAAATGACTTTTTGAATAAATAAATAAATGCCTGTATTTAAATCATGTCATTAAATGCTAAATGTCATGGCAAAAACTAGATGTATCCCAGGAACCTAGATAATGTAACAAAACAGAAACAACGGTGAACTCAGGGTTAGAAAGATTTTATCTGTGGTTTTTATAGTTACATAACTTTAAGCAAGACACTTAAACTGAGTTGTAAATTATTTTTTTAAAAATTTATTTCTAAATTTTTTTTGTTCTAATTAGTTATATGTGACAGCATAATGCATTTCAATTCTACACAAATGGAGCACAACTTCTTATTTCTTTTCCAAATATATATCCACTATGCAGTCACACTGTTTATGCAATCATACATGTACATAGGGCAATAATGTCTGTCTCATTCCACCATCCTTCGAATCCCCACCATCTCTCCTCCCTTCAGCCCAATCCAAAGTGCCTCCATTCTTAGCCAGCTGCTCCATTCCCAATATAGATCACTATCCACATATCAGAGAAAACATTTGGCCTTTGGTTTTTTTGGGATTGGCTTATTTTGCTTAGCAAGATATTCTCCAACGCCATCCATTTACCTGCAAATGCCATGATTTCATTTTTGTTTAAGGCTGAGTAATATTCCATTGTGTATATATGTATATCACATTTTCTTTATCCATTCATCTGTTGAACAGCATCTAGGTTGGTTCCATAGTTAAGCTACTGTGAATTGAGTTGCTATAGACATTGATGTGGCTGTATCACTGTAGTATGCTGATTTTAAGTCCTATGGGTCAAATGGTTACATTCTTTTTTTTTAAAATATATTTTTAGTTGTAGATGGATGCAATACCTTTATTTTATTTATTTATTTTTATGTGGTGCTGAGGATTGAACCCAGTGCTTCACATGTGCTAGGGAAGCACTCTACCACTGAGCTACAACTCCAGCCCCTGGTAAAATTTTTAATTTGTAAAATTAATAGATTGGGCCAGATCACTCTATCAGTAGCCTCTACTGTTAAATGAAATCTAAATGGAGCATCAATCATATAACCAAATAGATATTTGTTCATTTTATAAGATCAAATTATGTCATTATTCATAAAATCCATTAATAAGAATGGGCTGTTTTGATTGATAAAAATATTAAATTAAGAATACTGGTGAAAAGTGCAATTTTAAATTGTCTTTATTAATAAACCAGTTTCTATATTTTGTTTTGCTTTTATAGTATTGACTCATTCTAATTACCACAGATAAGCTACTACAAATGGCAACAATTAAAAAAAATAGCTAATTTGGCAATATTAAAAGATTCTACAATTAAAATTGCCCAGAAGCTTGGAGGAAGAGTTAAAAAAAATCTTGTTTCCAGGGGCTGGGGATGTGGCTCAAACGGTAGTGCGCTCGCCTGGCATGCATGCGGCCCAGGTTCGATCCTCAGCACCACATACAAACAAAGATGTTGTGTCTGCCGAAAACTAAAAAAAAAATAAATATTAAAAAAATTTTCTCTCTCTCTCTCTTTTTTTAAAAAAATCTTGTTTCCCAAAATTCCTATATATAATCATTATTCATGTTAGTGTTCATGAATATTAACAAATGGGCAAGAACTACCTAAAATTAAATTAAGCAAAAAAACTTTCTTTAATATAAAACATTATTACATTAATTGTCAGTTCAAAAAATATGTATTTTTTGGAAATGAGAAATTGAACCCAGGGGTGCTTTACCACTGAACTATAGTCCCAGACCTTTTAATATTTTGTTTTGGGACAGAGTCTAGCTAATTTGTCCAGACTGTCTAGACTGAACTTATGATCCTCCTGCTTCAGCCTTCCAAGATACTGAATTACAGGAGTGTAACACTGCACCTGGAGCCACTGCAAAACTGTTGAGAAGTGGTAAGGACATGCGGTAGGAAGATGCCCATGAATCTTGTTTGTACTTCATCATTCTGGCAAAGATGCAGAAGCAGTGTTCTTGCTTGCTTAGTTTGATTTGGATATGTAATATTGAACCCACGCTTATAAAAAGGCCAACTATAAAATTTAAAATACAAACAAATACTTGTAAGTTCCAACATTTACATAAAAATTTGTAGGGAAACTTTAGTCAGAAATCCATAAACATAAACTAGCAGCACACTTTATTTTTGTATGATTTTATTTCATTTTGTGTGATCTCTAATGTTACAATTGGATTAATTATTTGAGTGTGCATTTTTAAATTCCTTCTAATTCTATTATTTCTACATAAGTTTTAAAAGCCAGAAAGATTATAAAAATTATTTCCAGTTTTTTCAGTCCACATTTAGTGAGATTAGACAGAAGGACAAAAGAATAGGATCCAACAGAAGTAGAAAACTTGAATTAGGGAGTAACAAGAACTATGATTTTAAAAAAACATGCTGATATTCCTATTACAGGAAAAATCCCTATCACATAAACTAAAAACAGCTAGTATTAAAGATTCTTGAAACCTCTAAAATAAACATTGATGATCTGTAGGTAATTTAATTCATAAAAAAGTAATTTCATTCCTTTGCAGTTATTTTCTGATAATGACATCTGTCAGATATAAATAATTTCAGCAATTTTGCCTTTATTTGCTTGAAGAATATATTCTCATTTGAACTACAGAAGAAACTCTCTTACCTTACCTTCACTTAAACAAATCACAGAATTCTTCTGTATATCAGTGACATATCCTCTGAGAAGGAAATGAAGAAAACTACCCCATTTAAAATAATCTAAAAAAAAAAAAAAAATAAGGTACTTGGGAATCAACTTAACAAAAGAGATATATACAATGAAAACTACAGAATCCTAAGGAAAGAAATCAAAGAAGACCTTAGAAGATGGAAAGATCTACCTTGCTCTTGGATAGGCAAAATTTATATTATCAATATGACCATATTACCAAAAGTACTATACAGATTTGATGCAATTCCGATCAAAATCCCAATGGCATTCCTCATAGAAATAGAAAAAGCAATCATGAAATTCATCTGGAAAAATAAGAGACCCAGAATAGCTAAAGCAATCCTTAGCAAGAAGAGTGAGGCAGGTGGCATCACTATACCAGACCTTAAACTATACTACAGAGTAATAGTAACAAAAACAGCATGGTATTGGCATCAAACCATTCTGGTAGACCAATGTTACAGAATAGAGGACACAGAGACTAACCCACAAAATTACAATTATCTTATATTAGACAAAGGTGCCAAAAGCATGCATTGGAGAAAAGGTAGCCTCTTCAACAAATGATGCTGGGAAAACAGGAAATCCATATGCAACAAAATGAAATCAAACCCCCATTTCTCACCATGCACAAAACTCAACTCAAAGTGAATCAAGGACCTAGGAAGTAAACCAAAAACTCTGTGTCTAATAGAAAAAAAAGTAGGCCCTGATCTTCATCATATGGGACTAGGCCCCAACTTCCTTAATAAGACTCCTATATAGCAATAATTAAAATTAAGAATCAATAAATGGGATGGATTCAAACTAAAAAGTTTCTTCTCAGCAAAATAAACAATCTGTAAGGTGAACAGAGAGCCTATATCCTGGGATCAAATTTTTATCCCTCATACATCAGATACAGCACTAATCTCTAGGGTATATAAAAAAACTCAAAAAGGTAAGTACCAAAAAAACAAATAACCCAATCAACAAATAGGCCAAGGACATGAACAGAAACTTCTCAGAAGAGGATATTCAATCAATCAACAAATATATAAAAAAAGTTCATCATCTCTAGCAATTAGAGAAATGCAAATCAAAACTACTCTAAAAGATATCATCGCACTCTTGTCAGAATGGCAGCTATTATGAAGACAAACAACAATAAGTGTTGGCAAGGATGTGGAGAAAAAGGTACACTCTACACTGCTGGTGGGACTGCAAATTGCTGCAGCCAATATGGAAAGCAGTATGGAGATTCCTTGGAAATCTGGGAATGGAACCACCATTTGACCCAGCTATCCCTCTCCTTGGTCTATACCCAAAGGACTTAAAAGCAGCATACTACAGGGACACAACAACATCAATATTTACAGCAGCACAATTCACAATAGCTAAACTGTGGAGCCAACCTAGATACCCTTCAGTGGATGAATGGATAAAAAAATGTGGCATATATTCACAATGGAATTTTACTCAGCAATAAAAGAGAATAAAATCATGGCATTTGCAGGTAAATGGATGGTACTGGAGAAGATAATGCTAAGTGAAGTTAGCCATCCCCCCCCCCCAAAAAAAAAACAAAAACAAATGCTAACTGTTTTCTCTGATATAAGGAAGCTGACTCATAGTGGGGTAGGGAGGGGGAGCATGGGAGGAGTAGAAGAACTCTAGATAGGGCAGAGGGGTGAGAGGGAAAGAGAGAGGGTAGGGGGTTAGCAAGGATGGTGGAATTCATAGACTTCATTATCCAAAGTACATGTATGAAGACATGAATTGGTGTCAACATACTTTATATACAACCAGAGATATGAAAAATTGTGCTGTATATATGTAATAAAAATCGTAATGCATTCTGCTGTCATTTATTTTTAAAAAAAACATTTTAAAAAAAACAAATCACAGAATTCATCAAAACTGCATATCCTTTTGAAAACAGATGGAATGCTTATCTCTGTTCTTACTAGTTATATGATTCCCCAAATCACCTGTGTTTTTTCCAAAGCTATCTGAGCTGACAATATTTGTTGGTCTGATTTAGAAATTTAATAAAATATTTTGTAAGTTGATGAAATACAATTATAAAAAAGTGAACGATCGTGTCCACAAAAACTAAGTTGAAAACAAAGTTTTAACTTCTAAGATTGAATGAGAAAAAAGGAGAATCCTGTAGATTGGGGGCTAGGCCCTAAAAATCTTCAATAATTTTGCATTTTGTTTACTGCTTATGTCTTTCAGTTCCCATCACTTCCTAAAGTGAAGATGTGTGTGTGGGGAGAGAGAGACTGACAGAATATATGATGTTATTGATGTAAAGATAATTTATACCAATTTTGGACTTTACTACAATCTATACAGTAATAAAGAGAAAGGTCTTGATCAAAAAGACTACTGGTTGAACATATATATTTTCTATTATAAGTTAAAATAAAAATGTTTACTTGCAAGTAGTTTTTATAATTCTGTTTTAATAAATCTTTAAAATTATTGGAACAACTAAAGTTCAGATTGTGTTAGATAAGAGATTTCCCCTTGCTTCTATAAAAGTAATACTTGTTTGTGACTGAAATTCTGAAATTTCATGTTGAAAAGATGAAGCTGTTTGGAGTATGAGGTTTATTTTCATTCTAAAAAAACATTTTGATAAGAGTTAAGTATTGAATGAAAAATCTATTATCAAGAAATAAAAACTCTGAAAATACATAACCTCATAGTATTCTAAAAATAATTGCCATAAGATGATAGAATTAAAATAGGAAATTTATAAATTCACAAATGGACATTTCTCTATTTGGTATAAGTAAACAAGCAGTTCTTAAAAAATGAGACATCTACTATGCAAGAAATTAATAAAGATGCACAAGATCTGAACTATATAACTAACATGGTTTGGTCTACTGGAAATACACAGAGAACTATAAAAATCTGTAAGAATTATAGATATACATTTTAAAAAAGCAACAAGGGAGAGTAGAAAAATTAGCTCAGTATGTTGGTTAATAGCATAAATTCTGGATTTACACTTATTGGGATTAAAATCCGACCTCTGCTCCATGATGTGTGACTTAGACCATGTTAGTTTTCTGATGCTCAGTTTCTTATCTATGTTAGTTTTCTTATCCTCAGATAAGCTATTCTTTGCATGAAGAGAGTAATTTGCATCATTGCAACTTCTATGTAAGGCTGGTATTATTTCAAATTATGAATTTTTTAAACATAAAAAAACCCAACCTTGGGGCTGGGGATGTGGCTCAAGCGGTAGCGCGCTTGCCTGGCATGCGTGCGGCCCGGGTTCGATCCTCAGCACCACATACAAAGATGTTGTGTCCGCTAAAAACTAAAAAATAAATATTAAAATTCTCTCTCTTTCCCTCTCTCTCTCTCACTCTATCTTTAAAAAAAAAAAAAAAAACCCAACCAATATTTGGATATTGGAGCTGTATTATTTAAGATACAGAAAATGGAATTTTATCTGTAATAAAGGTCTATATGAAGTTAAAGGGTGTAGAGTATATAAATATAAGGGGGGAAGGAAAGAAACTGGGTACATAAGAGGCAGGAGAAATAATTTGACCAATAGACGTCAAATGTTGGAAAAACAAAAACAAACTCATGAAAGGCTGGGTTTTGGCTCAGTGGTAGAGCGTTTGTGTGGCATGTGTGAGGCATTGGGCTCGATTCTCAGCACTGCATACAAATAAATACATAAATAAATAAAATAAAGATCCATCAACAACAAATAAAAATATTAAAAAAACAAATTCATGAAAAAGCAATTAAATGCTCATGTAAGTAAAGGGGAAAGAAACATAATTCATATCAGGTCAGAAATTGCTGATATCATAATGAGCTATTCTACTTTTGAATATCTTCCCCAGTCTCATATGAGAGTTAGAATAAATCAAGTTTTAAGATAAAGGATGGTATATATGTGTGTGTATGTATACATATACATTTATGTTTACATTTATATTTAAAAGATGTAGGTACATGATAGAAATTAGGAGAAATAACTCAAACTTACCTAGGATGGAGAAGGGCCAATTTGGCTGGGATATGCATAGGAAAAGGTAAGATCTTCTGGAAAAGTTGATAGAAATGGGTACCTCCACAGATGTTTATGTGGAATTGGATTTGTCTTGAATATTTTGTAGGACAAATAACTCTTATATGAGGCATAATTAGTAAGAATAAAGACTGTTAATCTTAAAGTCAATACTACCACTTACTCAGAAAACCTGAACTAAAAATTAGAACCACTGAGAAAGGTATTAGAGGGTCACTGGATACAATATTAATATACAAAAGTAGGAAGGAAAATTGCCCTATCCAATAGCAAAATATGGCAAAAGTTGGAGTGCTGGTGCAGAAATAGGGAAATAAAATAAAAGAAGAGCATGGTCACAAATAACCCATAGATAAACAAATTTACTTCACCATAGCGGTGGCATTTTAAGGATGGTACATATCAGTGGAGTGGAAAAGGAATGATAAATTTAATACATGTATTAGGAGTGACTGTATATCCATTTGGGGAAAAAAAAGAGTTCTGTAAGTGATGTAATTCACAAAAATGAATTCCAGATGATTCATGACTTAAGCAAAAAGCAAAAATAAAAAAAGCAAAAGCAAAAGTAAAAGTAAATCTAAAATATAAATACATTAAGAAAACATAAAAGAATACATTTAACTTTGCTGAATTTATGAAGGTTTACTAAAACAAATATAAAAAGAAAATGCCATAATGTAAAAGACAGGTAAATTTTACTACATAAAAACTTAAAATTTCTGTTCAGCAAAACAACCATAACAAAGAAACAAATAAACTCCTAAAAGTCAACTGATGGTCTGGGAAAAATTTTCTGCAACATAGATAAAAGTCAAAGTGTAAATAATAATTGGAATGTCTAAAAAACACCTATAAGTCAATAAGAAAAGATAAATGTCCTCCCTCTGCATGAACAGACGGAGAAGAAATGCAAAAAGGCCAGTAAACATAAGAAATGTTGCTCCCTCCATCTTGGTAGTAATCAGCAAATGCAAAATAAAGCAATAAAGAAGTATTGCCTTTTAATCATAAGATCAGTATCTACATTAATTTCAGAAATATATATCCTTTGAAACAATTCCCCTTCTTTAATATATGTGAAAAACAATCAAATATGTGCACAAAGAAGAGTTATGAAAATGATATTTTCTACAGCATTGGTCATTAGAGTGAAAAATATGAAACAACCTAAATTCCTACTAGAGACTAAACAAATCATAGTATATTCACACTATGGAACAGAACACACATCCAAAATAGGTAGTTTTGTAGATGTATGGTAGGATTTCTTAGATTTGCTCACTGTCCAGTGAAATGACTTGAAGAACATTTTTTTAATGTAAAAACATTTGAGTGACATTTAAATATCCCACACAAGCTTGTAGTACTTTAGTATTTATAAATGGTGAAATTGGGTTCTTTTTTTTTTTTTTTAACATGAAATACCTTTAATTTCTGACCTTTACATCTTGGGCGACCTAGTAAAAGTATTCTTTGTATTTTAGTCATTAGATACTAAAACCAAATAATTATATGGCATGTTCCCTTAAAACGTATGGAATAACTTGGACAACACTTGAGAGATTCACTTGAGTGACATGAAGCAATCAAAGTATTTAGAAAGGACAAAATAATGTTTATTTTAGGCAATCTCTGCAAGTTGAATATTCACTTACAAACAAATTTTAACACATTATATACAGGTATATGAGGTCTAATTACTCAATTAAATACCATTTTGCTATGCTTATTAACATGGATTTTGATATGTCATAGCAAAAAAAAAAAAAAATCCTAGACCATGACATTGAAGGTGTTATGGAGACATTTGACTTTATTTTATTAAGTAAATGTCCTTGGAATTCTTCAGCTTAAAATTCAGAGTTTTTCCTTAATGACTTAAAATACTTAAATTTTTTTTTGCACCAATACAGAATGAAAACATGACAATGACCTTGATGCTAACATTGAGCACACCAATGTGTTATATCTGAGTTTCAATAATACTCAGCATAAGAAACTCTGGGAATCTGGAATGAGTTGGAGGTTAAAATGCTAAGTTGGCTTAGGAGGCTTAAGGAACATTAGGAGATGAAATGATGCAAACAATTTTTTCTCTGGGTAAATCAATCTAATGTTAATGAAAAAATTTCCATGGCAACCTGAATCAGAAGCAATGATATAGAATAAAAAGATAAGGATTTCTTTATTTCTAAGTATAGTATCATTTGAAGAATGTGTTTTTTATTGCAGCTTTTTGTTTTAAACACAAATAGGTTATGTTTTAATATTTTTTAATAGTTCTTAAGATGGATACTTGTGAGTCAGAGAAACCAATCATCTGATAAACCAGTCTCTAATGACCTATACAAAGTCTCTGAAATAGGTTACATAATATTTGGAAGAATACATTAATTCTGGCTCATGGCTAAGCAATATTGCTAGATATTGACTTGTTCATTTTATCAAAAAGATACAAAATGGAATCAGAAACAGATGTTGACATATAAATAATCTATTAAGCACAGTAGGAAACTATAGAATATAACCAAAGTTTTGTACTCAAAAAGAAGAGGGACAAATGAAGGGAATATACCAATTTGATAAGAAAATAATCCTGAAACCCTCACGCTTCAAATTTAGATATTAAAGTTCTTATTAATAATGAACAATTAAATCTAAAGACATGTCTGCAATAATTCTAATGTTTTAAGCATGAACACTTCAATAAACAACTATAGTGATAATCTGCATATTTTAAGCATGAACAGTTCAATAGACAATATCATTTTTGAAAAAAAGTTAGGATATTATAATACAAGCCTGTGACTTAACAGTATTGTATGACTAATACTGAATTATAAAAGATAAAATACCATACTATTCATATTTTCAATTATGGTTTTATACCATGTATTGCTAAAGATTTCAATACTATATAAACTGCATTTTAAGAAACTATTTGTTCTTTTTAGATATATATGACAGTAGCATATATTTTGGCATATTGTATATATGTGGAGTATAACTTATTCTAATTAGGATCCTATTCTTGTGGTTGCACATGATGTTGAATTACCCTCATTGTGGATTCATATATAAGGTTAGGAAAGTTATGTTTGATTAATTCTACTGTCTTTCCTATTCCTCTCTCCCTTCCTTCCCTTCATTCTTCTTTGTCTAATCCAATGGACTTCTATTCTTTTCCTCTCACCCTTCTGTGTTATGGGTTAGCATACACATATGAAATTTTTGAAATTGTTACATAGCCTTTGGTTTATTTGGGACTGGCTCCATTTTTCTAAAAAATTCTTAGCAGCCTCAATCTTTTTATATCCACCTATTATCTATGTATATATTTGAGAGCTGATGAAAAATTTTACATTACTAAGTCTGCATCAGTCTAACAAATACAAGAGGAAGACTTGCTGAAAATGACTAAAAATGATATTATATTTAATAAAATGCATGCTATAAGATTATAATGTTAATATTAATCTTTTTAATATTATTTAGCAATGGATTCACAAGATTAACAGGGTAACATTGAATCAGAAATTCAGATAATGAGGATTTTATATCACGTGTATGTCCTTTCCCCATCACTGGACTTTAATACTTCAGTATTAAAGAAAATATTAATTGAAAATTCAATTTTGCTATAAGTTTCATAATTTTCTTGTGTTTGTTCACTCATCCATTCAACAACATATGAGCTAAGTATAAACTTGAATGAAGTTATTTAAATATTTCATTAGGGCCTACTATGGGGATATTATAAAGAACAATAGAGATCTAGATCCTGCTTTTCTGAAGCTTACATCATAGTAGTAGACATAGTTCAAAAACCAGTAAATAAATATATAAACAAAATAACTGAAGATCATGTTAGGTGTAATGAAAGAATTAAATAAGGCCCAAAAAATAATATAGGTGAGGGGTAGGAAAGAACTCTTTTAGATGGGTAGAAAGTCCTCTCTGAGGAGGTGACATTCAAGCCAAATAGTGAGAAAGAAGCTGACCATGAGAGAAGAATTAGGGAAAAGTACTCCAGGCAAAGAAAACTGCCTGCAAAATACTCAAGAGTTAGACAAAATTTGGGTATGTTCTGGAAACCAAGGAAAGAGATACAGCATTATGGTGTATAACTGCAGTGTAATGAGAGAAAGGGGAATGGCATGAGATGAGGTTGGAGAAATAGGAAGGGAAGGAATCCTGTAGGGCCCTATTTGTTACCATTATGTTTTGTTTTTTATTTTAACTGCAATGAGAAACCATCAAAAAAGTATAATCAGAGGAGGGACAAAGCCTTATTTGTACTTTAGGAATGTGTCTTTTATTGCTGTGTTGAGAATAGATTGGGTAAAGCAATCTATTAGAAGACTTTGGGACTTTTAAAAGCTGACATCTGATTTTAGATGCGTTGCTCACAACTCTCTCTTAAAACAGCATCTTTGTATTAATTTTGATCATTAACAGCAGGCATTGTTGGAATACTTGGAATATTATTTTGAGATTATAAAAGCCCAAGAAGTGAACACTGAGAGTGGTCACAGTTATTTTACACTGGATAAAAAACATAGTTCAGAGTTTTCAAAGCCAGCTCAAAGTACATGACCATCATCTGTTATACAGATGACAAAGAAGGGTTTTTGAAATTCTTACATAATGGTAACAAATAAGGACCTAGAGGATATTAAGGTGGGGGAAAGAGGACACTCTGAATATACAACAAGCCTAGGCACAAAGATGAAAAAGAGAGATATAGATGATTTATATAGGCTCAAGTGATTGCAAAGGGAGTTTTCTGACTGACTCAGGTATACAAAGGACATGTTTCAAAAATAAAAGGAAGGCATACAGTCTAAGAATTGGCCCTTTAGGCCAATGTGATTTGACCTCTGAATATTTCCTTGACCTTATTTTGTATTACTCTCATCTTCACAGATGACTCTCCAGTCATGCTGTCCTTTCTGACCTTGAACACATCAAACCTACTCTTTATTTTGGATTTCCAAAGTTGCTGTTCTATCTTCTGTAATACTCCTTCAGCTCTTTTCTTGGCTGCTCTTGCTCATTACTTCATTAACTCATCAGGTTAGAGTGGAACACTCAGAAGTACCTTGCTTAGTAGAGGGGATAAGTAGACTTAGACTAAACACTATTCTGATACTCAATGCTAACTTTTTAGCTCAAATGTCACCTTAAAATTAATGCTATTTCCTTCACTGCAGATATTCCTAACTAAAATAATTTCATGTATTTATTGCCATTTTTTCCATTATTAGAATTTAATAAAGGATCAATAATTTTGTCTACCCTTTTTATGACATTATGTCCAGTGCCTAGCCCAGCATCTGGCATATTATATGACCTTAAAAAAAGTATCTATTGAGCAGAGAGAAGATGGCTGATTGGAGAAAAGAAGCAGGTCCCAGCAGTTCCTCAGCACCAGACTTACAAAGAGGGAAGACTGCTCCTCAGCGAGGTAACTAAGGACCTCCACTCAATACTGAACTATAAAAAGAATTCATAGAGTTACAGAAAGCTGGTAACTTAAATATGAGATAACTACCTTAGAGATGCGCCAACTCTGGCTGCCAGCAGCAGAAGAAGGAGGAGGAGGAGGAGGAGGAGGAGGAGGGAGTGGGGAGCTCAGAAAAAACAGGCATGTGGCTGGTAAATGACGAAATTAAAAAATAAAGAAAATTGACTCAGCAAAGTAAGTGGTTTATAGAGGAAGGCTGATTTTAATGAACACAGAGTGGGTTAGGGGAAACATGGCAGTAAAACAAATGCAAAGTGTTTTGCAGGGCAAAATCATTCTAAAGGGGTGGAAAGCCCTTTGAAAGGTACAGAACACACCAGCGGGTGAGAAAAATGTTCCTGGGCATTGAAAGCTGTCCCTGCATAGTTTGCATATTTGTGAACAGATATGGTACCGGGAATTCTCAAAGAAAGTTACAAGAAGCCAACTAAAAAATTCCCAGAGGGTGCCTGAACCAGAGAGACTGAAATGGGCACAAAATAGGCACATTTTAAAATTTCTTCATTCACCATATTTTACCTGGATATTCAGTCTCTGGATCCCAAGGGAGAAAATTTTCATAATAGCTAGCATCCCATAAAAGTTATTGCGAAGATACTCATTATGACCACAAAAATGTATATGCACAACAGGGTGAATACCTGGTAATTCACATCCATAGTGGTGAATGTGAAAACTGTGGAAGATTTGTCCCTATCCCCTAAAAGCAGATTTTATTGGAAGCCCTAGAGATCCAGAAGTCAAGCAGAGATTGGCAGTTCCACAACAATAGGGGCATGGACCAAATCTTGAATACCTACCAAGAAAGTTCTAAAACCCACCAAAGTCCAAACCCCCAACAATTGGAAACTCCAATCTAGAACTCTGCATTACCCCTGCTATAGGATTACACAATTCATCAGTATTGACCAGTCTATCCCAATCAATAGTGGGAGATTGGAAGCTGGGAGCTACTATACTCTGCACCTAGCTGAGGAGCACAAAAACAGTGGCCAAAAATACAGAGCCGAAAATAAATAAAAAGAATGAAAATCCATCCCTGCCAACAGATTTGACTACTGCAGAGGAAACAAGTCCTCTATCACTCATTAAGAGGGGAGGGGAGGGGGGGATAGGAAGGGCAGCACAATACAATACACACTAGTATGGCCCTATATATAAACGTGGCTGTATAACCAATGTGATCCTGCAATCTGTACAGGTGGAAAAATAAGATTAAGATTACATACCCCATTTGCGTCAAATGTATGATATGTCAAGATCATTGTAATGTTTTGAGCAATTAATAAAAAAATTAAAAAAAAGAAGAGGAAGGAAGGGGACAGGAGGGGAGGGGACAGAAGAGCAGGTGATGGGGAGAAGGAAAAAAAAAAGATTTTTTTTTTCTATTTCTTTCTTCTTCTTTTTTCCCCCTCCATTTTTCCATTGTTTTAGTCTTTCTAAATTTTAATGTTTTTAAAAATTTTTTTGGAAACATCAATTCATGTTATTGTCTTATTCTTCACTCATTTTCATCATGCATGATTTTGTGTATATATGAGTGTGCATATGTGGTTGTATATGTTCTTTGCATGAATAGGTTTAAAAATATACATATATATTCATATAACTTTACATACACATTAATATCTTTCTCCTGCACATGCTTATTATTTAGCCTAGATTAGACTTAGGTGGGGCAAAATTATATGAGGGTTTGAGTTGTTTTGATCTTACATTTGCTGATTCATTCATAACTACATTCTGGGCCCTCCTATCTCCCCTTCTTCACTATCTTCATCCTGCAGGATGAATTTCCTATTTGTCCCTCCTGGGTTTCTTTTTTTCATTACTTTCAATTAAATTTTTATTCCTTCTTCTTTTTTTAATATTTATTTTTTAGGTGTAGATGGACACAACACAATGCCTTTATTTTTATGTGGTGATGAGAATCAAACCTGGGTCCCGCCCATGCTAGGCGAGCGCTCCACCGCTGAGCCACAATCCCAGCCCTATTCCTTCTTATTGCTTACACCTGCTACCTATATACTGCTTCTCCTATGATCACTTTTCAAACACCTATTTTCTCTTATTTAAAACACTGTAATCCCACTAAATAATAGAAATTATATAGTTTATGTAATTACTATCCAATTTGTTATTGTGATTATTAAAACATGGACAAAATAGTAGATACCTATTATCAAATGTCTGATCTAGTTCAGTTTTTTTATTGTTGGTATTGTTGTTAAATGCTGATCCTACCAATCCTATATAGGTGGCAATGAGTGTTAGTGGACATTCATCTTAAGGCTGTACATCTGTTGCTAAAATTCCTGGCTTCCCCTTCTAAGAGGTGCTGGAAAGACACTAGGACACTTCAAGATCATACAGCAGAAATCCTACTGCTGAAAAATACTCATCTCAGTCAAACAATAGTAAATCTCATTCATTACATGATGTAGGCCCACCTGAGCCTCAACATTACTCCAACTCAAAGAACCAAGGAGTCAAAAACCCCAAACCACTAATTAGAACCTCAGGTCCCACCACTTGATATCTATTCATATATCAAAAACAGAGAGAAGTCCCAGGACAAATAAGCTAACTACACAAAAAAAAGGACATACATAATAAACAGGAAGGGGAATTCATCTCAACTGATGCGCAAGTCCAAGACCTCTGAAAACATGAGGAAACAGGAAAACAAATTACACCTTCTCAAATTCACAATCCCCAACAAAGGATTCCACTGATATACATATAGACAAAATCACAGAGAAAGACTATAAAAAACTGATTATTAAAATGTTCAATGAACTAAAAGAAGATCTAAGGAAGAAATTAAGAAAGCAAATATAGGAGATGAAAGAACACTTCAATAAAGAAATAGAAAAATTGAAAAAAAAATGAGAACTCCTAGAAATGAAAGACACAATCAATCAAATTAAAAATTCACCTGAGCCAGGCATGGTGGCATATGCCCATAATCCAGGGACCTAGGAGGCTGAGGTAAAAGGATTACAAGATCAAAGCCAGCCTCAGCAGTTTAGTAAGGCCCTAAGCAACATAGTCAGATCCTGTCTCAAAATAAAAAAATAAGAAGGACTAGGGATATAATTCAGTAATTAAGCACCCCTGGATACAATCTGTGGTACTATCCTGCCCCCATTCACTTGAAAACCATCACTAACAGATTAGATTGCATAAAAAATAGAACTTCAGCCCTTGAAGATGGAAATCCAGGCCTTGAAGACAGAGTACATGAACTAGAATACACAAAATGCAATAAAGCGAAAAAATGATAAACCATGAATCAGAATATACAAGAACTCTGGGACAACATCAAGAGACCAAACCTGAGAATCACTGGGATAGAAGAGAACATGGAGATGCAAGCTAAAGGCATTAAGAACATTTTCAATGAGAAAGTTACAGGAACTTTCCCTATATCAGAATGAGATAGACAACCACATAGAGGAAATTTATAGGACCCCAAATAGACCTGATCACAAAGAAGTTCTGTAAGATATACCACATTAAAAATGCCTAATAGAAAATAAGGAAAGAATATTGAAAGCTGTAAGAGAAAAACATTAGGTCACATTTAGGGGCAAACCAATAAGGCTCACTTCTGATTTCTCAGTTCAGCTGCTAACATCGAGGAGGGCCTGGAATGAGATATTACAAGCTCTAAAAGAAAACAATTGGCAAGCCAAGCTTGCTACATCCAACAAAGCTCAGTCTCAAATTTCAGGGGAAATAAAACTTTGTATGACAGGAATAAACTTTTAAAAGAATTCATGACCACCCAGCAAGCATTACAAAGAATATTCAGAGATAAAGTGCACATACAGGCACCTCAAAACAAACCACAGAGTTCCCAAGTAGAGGAAGATCAATAGAAGAGTGATCCACTAAATGAGAATCAAGACACGATTGAGTACAGCAAAAAAGTAAAATGATAGGAAACCACAAACACATATCCACACTAGCACAGAATGTTAATAATATCAACCTCCAATTAAGAGACACGGGTTAACAGAATTGATAAAAGAACAAGATACAACTATATGCTGCTTACAAGAGACTTATAGGCAAAGACTCACAGGCTGAAGGTAAAAGGATGGAAAAAAAATCCCACTGAAATGGACCCCCAAAACTAGCATGAGTAGCTATTTTCATCTCTGACAAAGCACCTTTCAAGAAAAAATTAATCAGATGAGATAAAGGGAAAAATCCAATGAGATATAATGATAGCAAATATTTGTGTTCCAAATGTCAGTGTATCCAATTTCATAAAGAAATACTCCTTGCCATTAAATATTTTATAGACCTCAACACAGTAATACTGGGAGATTCAACACACATTTATCACCAATAGACAGTTTAATGGACCTAACAGGTATCTACAGAATTTTCACTTCCAATCAGCTGAATTTACCTTTTCTCAGTAGCTCAGGGAATATTTCCCAAAATAGACCATATTTTAGGTGACGATGTATATCTTAGCAAATTAACAAACATCTATGATCCAATGCATACTATCAGATGATAATGAAATAAAACTAGAATTCAACAGCAAGAAAACAACAGAGGGCTGGAGTGGTGGCTCAGTGGTAGAGCACCTGCCTAGCATGTGCAAGGCACTGGGTTCGATTCTCAGCACCATATAAAAATAAATAAAATAAAGTTCCATTGACAAATAAAAAATTAAAAAAAGAAAACAATAGAAACCACATAAACTTGGAGATTGAACAATACTCTTTTAAATGAAGAATGGATCAAAGAAGTAATGATTGATTAGTAGAAATCAAGAAATTCTTGGAAACAAAGGAGAACAGAGATACAACATATTGAAATCTATGGGATAGTATGAAAGCAGTTCTAAGAATTAAATTTATAGCATTGAGTGCCTATATTAAAAAAATAGATCCTAATAGATCTTATGCTTCACCTAAAGTCCTTAGAAAAAGAGTAACATGAATTTCATAATCAGTAGAAGACAGGAAATAATTAAGATCAGAGCTGAAATCAATGAAATTGACAATAAAAAGACAATACACAAGACGAATGCAATGAAGAGTTTGTTCTTTGAAATGATAAATCCAGATTGAAAGGCTGCCCTTTTAGAAAGGCCGTCCCATGTCCCACCGCCCCCTAGCCCAAGGAAAGGCCTGCCCCACAGCCTCACACCTGGTGCCGTCTATGCCATTGCGGGGAGGCACACCCTGCACTGGGATTTCTTATTCACCAAAGTGTGGCTCTACAGCCCAACATCAGGATACAAATACACATGAGGCTTCTGCCACCATGAAACTGGGATATCGCTGCTTCTATCAAGGGACAACAATAAGGACCTGGTAAAATTGGTTGCCTCTCTCTCGTCTCTCAGTATACTAACAGTCAACTTCTTATGATAACCCTTTCACTAGTCATATAATCTAATACCTCTATATTCTCACATCCTACCTCATAAACATCTTAGCCAACTCCCCAATCCTCCATTCTACCATTAGAAACTGTAAACCATTAGGCAAACCTATTGACTATATGACTGAACTCATCATTTCTGATTATAGTGACAAACTGTAAATGAAAAAATAGAAGCTAACTGATCTATGGCTGCATGTTGGGTACATTAAATGCTGTAATATTGATCTCCCCCTTAAAGGCAAGGTATTGGTAACCTGCAGGGACACCATAATACAAAAGGGCAGAAGCTATAATACCTTGGATCTATACTGCAAGAGAGGAAGACACATGGACATCATGAAAAAACAAGGGAGGAAAGTGCCCCGAACAAACTAAGATACTACAAGAATAGAATCCATAGATAGCGAAGTAGATGAAATGTCAGAGAAGGACTTCAGAATATATATAACTAAAATGATCTGGGGATTAAAGAATGACCTAAGTGAGCAGATACAGGCAAAAATGGATCACTCCAACAAGAGATAAGAAAACAAATACAGGTGACCATGGATCACACCAAGAAAGGGATAAGAGAGCAAATAAAGGTAGCAAGAGATTACTTCATGAAAGAGAGATTCTGAAAAACAAACAAACAACAGAAATACTTGAAATGAAAGAAACAGTAAGCCAAATAAAAAACTCAATAGAAAGCATTACCAACAGACTAGATCACTTGGAAGACAGGACCTTAGACAAAGAAGACAAAATATACAATCTTGAAAATAAAGTTGACCTCACAGTAAAGATGATAAAAAACCATGAACAGAATGAATATTCAAGAATTATGGGACACCATCAAAAGACCAATTTAAGATTTATTGGGATAGATGAAGGTTCAGAGTTTTAAACCAAAGGAATGCACAACTCTTCAATGAAATAATATTAGAAAATTTCCCAAGCATGAAGAATGAATTGGAAAATAAAATACAAGAGGTCTATATGACACTAAATGTACAAAATTACAACAGATGTACACCAAGACACATTATAATGAAAATGCCTAGCATACAGAATAAGGATAGAATTTGAAAGGCTGCAAGAGAGAAAAATCAGATTACATACAAGGGAAGACCAACTTGGATCTCAGCAGAGTTTTCAACCCAGACCCTTAAAGCCAGGAGATCTGGAACAACATATACCAAGCTCTGAAAGATAATGTATGCCAACCAAGAATCTTATATCCAGCAAAATTAAGCTTCAGATTTGATGACAAAATAAAAACCTTCCATGATAAAGCTAAAAGAATTTACAGCAAGAAAGCCTGCACTTCAGAACATTCTTGGCAAAATATTCCATGAGGAGGAAATGAAAAAAAAAACAAACAATGAAAATCTTCAAAGGGAAGAACTACAATAAAGGAAAAGCCAACAAAGGAGAAAAAAAGTCAAGTTAAATAACAAAAATAAACAAAAATGACCGGAAATACAAATCATGTTTCAATAATAAACCTAAATGTTAATGGCCTAAATTTAACAGTCAAAAGACATTGACTGGTAGATTGGATTTAAAAAAAAAAAAAACCACCCAACAAAATGCTGCTTTCAAGAGACTCATCTTATAGGAAGAGATATCCACAGAATGAAGGTGAAAGATTGGGATAAAATATACCATTCACATGGTGTGTGTAAACAAGCAGGGTTTCCATCCTCATATCAAATAAAGTTGAATTCAAGCCAAAGTTAATCAAAAGGGATAAAGATGGACATTCCATATTCCTTAAGGGAACCATACATCAACAAGACATAACAGTTATAAATATATATGTCCCAAACAATGGAGCATCTATGTTTATCAATCAAACTCTTCTCAAGTTCAAGAGTCAAATAGACCACAACACAATAATTCTGGGTGACTTGAACACACCTCTTTCATCACTAGATAGATGTTCCACACAAAAGCTAAACAAATAAACTATAGAACTCAATAATATAGTCAATAACATAGACTTAACTGACATAGATAGAATATTTCATCCTTCAACGAGCAAATAAACTTTCTTCCCAGTAGCAGGATCTTTCTCTAAAATAGACTATATATTATTCCACAGAGCAACACTTATTAAATACAAAAAGTAGAGATACTACCTGTATTTTATCAGACCACAAAGCAATGAAATTAGAAATAAATTACAAAATAAAAAATAAAAACTACTCCAACACCTGGAGACTAAATAATATGCTACTGAATGAACAACGGGTTGCAAAAGACATCAAAGAGGAGGTTAAAAAATTCTTAGAAGTAAATGAGAACACTGATACAACATATCAAAATCTCTGGGACACTACGAAGTACTAAGAGGAAAGTTCACTGCATGGAATTCATTCCTTAAAAGATGAAAAAGTCAACAAATAAATGATCTAACATTACATCTCAAAGTCCTAGAAAAAGAAGAACAAATCAACACCAAAAGCAGTAGAAGAAAGGAAATAATTAAAATCAGAGCTGAAATCAATGAAATCAAAACAAAAGAAACAACTGAAAAAACTGACAAAACAAAAAGTTGGTTCTTTTAAATAATAAATAAAATTGACAGACACTTAGCCATGCTAACAAAGAGAAGGGGAGAGAAAACTCAAATTACTAACGTGCTGAAAAAGGTAATATCACAAGGGACACTACAGAAATACAGAAGATAATTAGAAATTATCTTGAAAACTTGTACTCTGATAAAATAAAAAATATTGAAGGCATCAACAAATGTCTAGAGTCATATGATTTGCCCAAATTGAATCAGGATGAAATATACAATTTATACAGATCAGTTTCAAGCAGTGAAATAGAAGACACCATCAGAATAGTCCACATAGACCACAACCAATCAGAAGCCTACCAATCAAGAAATGGATACACAGCCAAGTTCTACAAGACCTTTAAAGAAGAACTAATACCAATACTCTCCAATTTATTTCAGGAAATAGAAAAGAAGAAGCACTTCCAAACTCATTCTATGAGGCCACTATCACCCGGATTCCAAAACCAGGCAAAGACACATCAAAGAAAGAAAACTTCAGACCAATATCTCTAATGAACATAGATGCAAAAATTCTCAATAAAATTCTGGCGAATCAAATACAAAAACATATCAAAAAGATAGGGGCACCATCATCCCAGAGATGCAAGGTTGGAAATCAATAAATGTAATTAATCACATCAATAGACTTAAACATAGGAATCATATGATCATCTCATAGATGCAGAAAAAGCATTTGACAAAATACAGCACTTGTTCATGTTCAAAACACTAGAAAAACTAGAGATAACAGGAGAATATCTCAACCTGTAAAAGCTATCTACGATAAGCTCCAGGCCAACATCATTCTAAATGGAGAAAAATTTAAAGCATTCCCTCTAAAAACTAGAACAAGACAGGGATGCCCTCTTTCACCAGTTTTATTTAACATAGTTCTTGAAACACTGGGCAGATCAATTAGGAAGAAGAAAGAAAGAAATGGGATATGGATAGGAAAGGAACTCAAATTAGCACTATTTGCCAACAATATGGTTCTATACCTAGAAGACCCAAAAAAATTCCACCAGTAATCTTCTAGAACTAATAAATGAATTGAGCAAAGTAACCAGGATATAAAATCAACACCCATAAATCAAAGGCATTTCTGTATATCAGTGACAAATTCTCTCAAAGTGAAATGAGGAAAACTACCCCATTTACAATAGTTTCCAAAACAAAACAAAACAAACAAACAAACAAAAAAACAAAAACAAACTTGGAATCAACCTAATAAAATGCTAAAGCAAGAATCAAAGAAGACCGTAGAAGATGTAAAGATCTACCTTGCTCTTGGATAGGCAGAATTTATATTATCAATATGACCATACTATCAAAATCACTATACAGATTTAAGATTTAATGCAATTCAAATCAAAATCCCAATGATATTCCTCACAGAAACAGAAAAGCAGTCATGAAATTTGTCTGGAAAAATAAGAGACCCAGAATAGCTAAAGCAATCCTTAGCAAGAAGAGTGAGGTAGGTGGCATCACTATACCAGACCTTAAACTATACTACAGAGTAATAGTAACAAAAACAGCATGGTATTGGCACCAAAACAGACTGGTAGACCAATGTTACAGAATAGGACACAGAGACTAACCCACACAATTACAGTTATCTTATATTAGACAAAGGCACCAAAAACATATATTGGAGAAAGTGGTGCTGGGAAAACTGGAAATCCATATGCAACAAAATGAAATTAAACCCCTATCTCTCACCAGGCACAAAACTCAAAGTGGATCAAGGACCTAGGAATTAAATCATAGACCATGAGCCTAACAGAAGAAAAAGTAGGCCCAAATCTCCATTATCTCAGGTTAGTTCCCAACTTCCTTAATAAGACTCCTATAGCGCAAGAATTAAAACCAAAAATCAATAAATGGGATGGATTCAAACTAAAAAATTTCTTCTCAGCAAAAGAAACAATCTGTGAGGTGAACAGTGAGCCTAGATCCTGGGAGCAAATTTTTACCCCTCACACATCAGAAAGAGCACTAATCTCTATGGTATATAAAAAACTCAAAAACCTTAATACTAAAAAAACAAATAACCCAATCAATAAATGGGCCAAGGAACTGAACAGACACCTCTCAGAAGATGATATACAATCAATTAACAAATATATGAAAAAATATTCAACATCTCTAGCAATTAGAGAAATGCAAATCAAAACTACTTAAGATTTCATCTCTCCCCAGTCAGAATGGCAGCTATCAAGAATACAAACAACAGTAAGTGTTGGCGAGGATGTGGGGAAAAAGGCACACTCTACATTGCTGGTGGAAATGTAGCCAATATGGAAAGCAGTATGGAGATTCCTTGAAACACTTGGAATGGAACCACCACCATTTGACCCAAAGGACTTAAAAACAGCGTACTACAGGGACATAGCCGCATCAATATTTATAGCAGCTCAATTCACAATAGCTAAATTGTGGAACCAACCCAGATGCCCCTCAGTAGATGAATAGATAGGGAAACTTTGGTATATATATACAATGGAATATTACTGAGCATTAAAAGAGAAGAAAATCATGGCATTTGCAGGTAAATGGATGGAGTTAGAGAATATAATGCTAAGTGAAGTAAGCTCATCCCTCCAAACTAAAGATTGAATGTTTTTTTTGATATGAGGATGCTGACTCATAATGGCAATAGGAATGGGGAGCATGAGAGGAATGGAGGAACTTTACTTAGGACAAAGGGGAGGGAAAGGAAGGGAAGAGGCATGGGGGTAGGAAAGATGGTGGAATGAGTTAGACATCATTACCCTAAGTACATGTATGAAAAAAACGAATGGTGTGAAAACTTTGTGTACAACCAGTGAGTTGAAAAATTGTGCTCTATATGTGTAATATGAAATGAATTACATTCTGCCGTCATATATAATAAGTTAGAATAAATAAATAATTTAATAAAAAGATTGATAAAACCTTAGTCAAATTAACCAAAATAAGAGAGAGAGAGAGAGAGAGAGAGAGAGAGAGAGAGAGAGAGAGAGAGAGAGAAAAGACCAATCAACAAAACTGGAGATGAAAAAGAAGATATCGCTGGGTGTGGTGGCGCATGCCTGTAATCCCAGTGGCTCAGGAGGCTGAGACAGGAGGATCGGGAGTTCAAAGCCATCCTCAGCAATGGCAAGGTGGTAAGCAACTCAGTGAGACCCTATCTCTAAATAAAATACAAAATAGGGCTGGGGATGTAGCTCAGTGGTTGAGTGCCCCCGAGTTCAATCCCTGGAACCGGGGGGCGGGGGGAAGATATTATCACAGACACATCTGAAATCCAGATGATCACTAGATATTATTTTGAAAATTTATACTCTAATAAACTGAAAATTCTAGAAGATACTGACAAATTCGAGGACACATATATATGACCTGCTTATATGAAATTAGGAAGGTGTAGAAAACAAACACAGATGAATATCAAGTAATGATACTGAAATAGCAATTAAAGCCTTCCACAAAAGAAAAGTCCAGGACCTGACAGATTCTCAGTTGAGTTCTACCAGACCTTTCAAGAAGAACTAACACCAGTCTTTCTCAAATTATTCCATGAAGTTTAAAAGGAGGGAACATTCTCAAATACATTTTATGAAGCCTGTCTAATCCTGATACTAAAGCTAGACAAAGACAAATCAAGGAAAGAAAACTACAGACCAATATGGCTGGAGAATATAGATGCAAGAATCCTTAATAAAATATTAGCAAACTGCATTGGAAAACACATCAAAAAAGATAATACACCATGATCAAGTGGGTTTCATCCCAGAGATGTAAGGTTGGTTCAACACATGCAAATCAACAAATGTAGCTTACCACTTAAACATAATTAGGGATAAGAATCATATTATTATTGCAATAAATGCAGAAAAAAACCCTTTGATAAAATGCAGTACCCATTCATGTTAAAAATGCTGGAGAAACTAGGAATGAAAGGAATTTACCTCAACATCATAAAGGCTATTTATGACAAACCCAAAGCCCAGCATCACAGTGAATGGAGAAAAATTAAAAGCATTCTTATAAAATCAGGAACAAGACAATGTTGTCTACTCTCACCACTCCTATTCAATATTGTTCTTGAAACACTAGCCAGAGCAATCAGGCAAAAAACAGGAAATTAAAAGAATACAAATAGGAAAAAAAGAAATCAAACTATTTGTTTGTGGGTACGATACAAACTTCACCAGAAGACTTCTAGAGCTTATAAATGAGTTTAGCAAAGTAGGAAGATAGAAAATCAACACCTATAAATCAATAGCTTTCCTATACTTCAACAGGAATTTAACTGAGGAAGAAATCAGGAAAAACATCCCATTCACAATAACCTAAAAACAAAACAAAACAAAAACCCAGCTTGGAAATTAATCTAACTAAGGAGGTAAAAAACCTCTACAATGAAAATTATAGAACACTGAAGAAAGAAATTGAAGAAGACGTTAGAAGACAGAATGACCTCCCATGTTCTTAGATAGGCAGAGTAAATATTGTTAAAATGACCATTCTACCAAAAGCAATATACAATGACATTCTTCACAGAATTAGAGAAAAACAATTATTAAATTCATTTGGAAGTATAAGAGACCCAAAATAGGGGATGAGGATATAGCTCAGTTGGTAGGGTGCTTGACTCGCATGTACAAGGCCCTGGGTTTTATCCCCAGTACCCCACCCCCCAAAAAAAGACTCATAATAGCCAAAGCCATATTGAGCAAGAAAAGTGACACAAGAAGCATCATAATACTTAATCAGAAATTGTACTACAGAGCTATACTAACAAAACCAGCATGCTATAGACATCAAAATAGACATGAAGATCAATGGAACAGAACAGAAGACTCAGAAAAAAAAAAGCCACATATTTACAACAACCACCTGATAATTGACAAAGGTGTGAAAAATATATTATACAGAAAAGAAAGCCTTTTTAACAAATGCTGCTGAGAAAATTGGATAGCTATACGTAGAAAAATAAAACTAGATTCATATCTCTTACTCTGCACAAAAGTCAAATAAAAATGGTTCAAATACTTAGGTATTAGATCAGAAATCTTGCAATTGCTAGAAGACAACCTAGGGTCAGCAACCTATCATATTGGTGCTGAAACCAATTTCCTTAATAAGACCTCCTAAAAGTGCAAGAAGTAAAACCAAGAAGCAGTAAGTGGGGTGCCATCAAATTAAAAATCTTCTGCTTGGTAAAGGAAACAATTAGGAGCATGAAGAGAAAGCTTACTGAATTGGGAGAAATCTTTGTCAGTTACTCTTCTGACAGGGGATTAATATCCAGAATATATAAAGAACTCAAAAAACTTAATACTCAACAAACAATGCAATCAATAAATGGGAGAAAGAACTAAATACAGACTTCTCAAAAGAAGAACACAAATGGCCAACAAATGTATAAAAAATGTTCAACATCTCTTGCAATCAGGGAAATGCAAATAAAAACTACCAGGATTTCACCACATTCTAGCCAGAATAGCAATTATCAAAAATAAAAACAATAATAAAGACTGGCAAGAATTTTAGAGAAAAGGTACATTTGTTCATTGTTGGTTGGACTGCAGACTAGTAAAACCACTCTAGAAAGCAATTTGGAGACTCCTCAAAATGCTAGGAATGGAACCAACAGCTTTCCCCCTCCTTAGTAGTTTTTGGAAAGAACTAAAATCAGCATACTATGGTGATACATGTGCCTCATTGTTTATAGCAGCACAGTTCACAATAGCTAAATTATGGAATCAATCTAGATGCCCTACACAATGGAGTTCTACTCAGCCCAAAGAAGAATGAAATCATGGCATTTTCAGGCAAATGGATGGAAGTGGGGAAGATCTTGCTAAGTAAAGTAAACCAGACCCAGAAACTCAAAGGTCAGATGCTTTCTCTTATATGAGGAAGCTAGAGTAAAATAAAGAAAAGAAGGAGGAATGGATAGCATATTATAAAGATATAGGTAAGATCAGTAGTGTAGAAGGAGATTGAGAGCATAGTGGAGTAATAGATAAGGGGAGGAAATGCAGAATGATTCTTAAAAAAATAATCTTAGGGCATCTATAAATATACCACAGACAATTTTGTTTTTATGTATGAGTAAGAAGAACCAATCAAAAATAAACAGCAGATGAGTGAAAGGAAGTCTAGTACAATTGAGGAAGGAGAATGGGAGTGGAGTAGGGAAAAGAGGGAAGAATGAACAAAACCCAAATTCTATATATATATGATTTTGTTGGAATGAACCTAACTACTATCTATAACTATAATACTCTAATTAAACAAAAAAATCTATTGGATGGAAAGAAGGAAGAAAGTTAGGATGAAAAGAAGGAAGGGAAAATGAAAAAGCATGTGAAATAAATGAAAAGTTAATGAAGTCCAGTTTTAAAAACTCCTGAAGCTATGAACCTTCATAGTTATTATTGGAACAACAAGAAGAATAAGAAAAATATTTTTATTTGGGTGAACACACACACACACACACACACACACACACACACTAAAAAATAAAAAAAAGAAAATTCAATTTCCTTTTTGCTTTCATCTACTTGATCAAAGAAAATATACCTTAGATAATAAAATATATTTGATGAAGACTGAATCAGACAACAACAACAAAAAAATCTAAAACAAACACAAAGCAAAAACCAAAACCAAAACAAATAAAAAATCCTAAACCCAAACCAATCAAACAAACAAAAAGACAAGGAGCAGGAAAAATATATGAAACATGCCATTGAAAGAAAGTGATGTCTTAGTAAATAAATGAGATGAGTCCCCAAATTTCCCTAGCTTACTACTGAACATGAATTTCTAGGCTGCATGCAGAGAGGGTGAACCTAGTTGGAGCTTAATTTGCAGACCCTTTAAAGAAATGTGTCTCAGGAGTCATGGGAGACACCAAGGCAATATGAGTTTATAATAGAGAGTGCTGGAGAAGAGAGAGCCACACAGAAAGAACTGCAGAAATCCGCAGTAGTTTCCTTTGAGTATTAAGCAGAATATTCATAATTGCATGCATGTGAAAAAAACTAAGGCTGAGGAAAGAATCCCCTGAAAGGAAGAAGGGAATAGTAGTCACAAAGAACTGGGAACTCAAACACTTCTTCATTCAATGTACAGGGTAGAACACATGGCAGTGTCCTATTCAGTAGTGGGAAATAAAAAGACATAAACACTGCTTTGGTACTAACAAATGAGTCTCAAAAGTAAGGTCTGAAAGGATCAAATTATTTTTTCTAAGTAGTTGAAATGCACCCCAGAAGAAAGCTAAAGAATATTTAAAGGCATAAGCAAATACTCAGAATACAACAATAAAAATCCCAGTGTTTAACATCTAGTAAAGATGATCAGATGTGCAAAAATGAAGGAAAATATAACATATAATGAGGAGAAAGACCAATCTTGGATGAACAGCCAGGGAATTATGTTGAGTGAAGGAAATCCAATCTCAAAAGATTGCATGTTCTATTATTTAATTTATATGACAATTTTGAAATGACAAAACTTTAGAAGTAGAGGACAGATTAATTGTTATAGGGATTAGGGGTGGGGGCAAGATAGAGGTGGATGTGGTTGTAAAGGGCAATATGAGGATCTAATTTGTACCCTGGTTCTGGAATTAGATATGTAAACCTACAAATGGGATAGAATTTTACTGAACTAAATATATACCTACACACAAATGAATATAAATAAATTTGGAGAAATAAGAACAAGATCTGTGTATGCTATCAATATATTGTAGTTGTGATGTTTTACTACAGTTTTATAAGATGTTATCATTGAGGGAAACTCAATCTTGATGAAGGGTACATAAAATACCACCCTCATTCCCTTCCTACCTTTTTCCCTCCCTCCCTCCATCCCTCCCTCTCTCCTTCCCATGTTTATACCAGGTAAGCATGCTATAACTGAGCTATACACCCACAGCCCTCCTTTATTTTATTTATTTTTAAAGACAGGATCTCAATATGTTGCCCAGGCTCGGCTTGAACTATGCATTCTACAGCTTCGGCCTCCAAGTAGCTGGAATTACAAACATATGCCACCAAACCTTGTTTTCCTGTATTCTTTCTTATAATTGCATGCAGGCTGTGCACAGTGGCACATGCCTGTAATCCCAGTGGCTCAGGAGGCTGAGTCAGGAAGATCTTGAGTTCAAAGCCAGCCTTAGAAATGGTGAGGCATTAAGCAACTCAATGAGACTCTGTCTCTAAATAAAGTACAAAATAGGGCTTGGGATGTGGCTCAGTGGTTGAGTGCCCCTGAATTCAATACTGGGTGTTAAAAAAAACTGCATACAAATCTACAATTAACTCAAACAATTTCAGTAAAAAGAATTAAGGGCTGTGGCTGTGGCACAGTGGTGGAGCATTCGCCTGGCACATGTGAGGCACTGGGTTCCATCCTTAGCACCACATAAAAATAAAATAAAGGTATTGTGTCCACCTACAACTAAAAAAATACATAAAAAAGTATCAATTGAATAGAATTGACACAGATTAAAGAATTTTCAAGTAAGAACACTAATAGCTAAATTAACATTAATAGCTAACTGTATTCTATATGTTCAAAAAATAGATATACAAAACACATTTGCAGAGATCCAAAGTGAGCTTCTAAAGATGAAAACCAAAATCTTTGAGATGAGCAATACACTAGAAGACATTAGATAAAATAGAAGAAAAGACTAACGAACTCATTGAAGATATAATGATAAAACCTAAAATAAACAGGAAAAAATAAAGAAAAAGAAGGCTAAAAATGAACAAAGCATCAGTGATCCATTCAAATAGCCTACTATATATATAATTGGAATCCTCCAATAAAAGAAGATAGCAAATGACAAAAAATAATTTTTAAAAGAAATAATGGCTGATAGATGCCCATCAACAAATTAATGGATAAAAAGAAAATGTGGTATATATACCCAGAGGAGTATTACTCAGACAAACAGAAAAAACAAAATCCTTTACAGCCTAATGGATGGAAGAGAGGCCATTATGTTAAGTGAAATTGAGCCAGGCACAGAAAGACCAGTACTGTAAGCTCTGTCTTATATGTAGAAACTCAAATAAAAGTCAATCTGAAAGTAGTGACTACAAGGGATTGGGAAGGTAACAAGTGGTGGTGGTGCAAAGAGAGTGGTTGGATTTGATCAATGAATTCTGTATGCATTTATGTAACTAGCACACAGAACCCCATTAACATGGACAATTAATATGTTAATAAAGAAAAAAGAAATAATGGATGAAAAGTTTTGTTATTCTGTACTTTAGAGATGAGGGTCCACTCTTTCCCCACCTGCATTATTCTTCATTGAGAAAACTGATTCTTAACTTTGTTCCTCTTTCTATAACATGTCCCATCGCTACTGCCAGCTGTTTTTTTTTTAAAGGAATATTTTTTGTAATTGTAGATGTACAGAATGCCTTTATTTTATTTGTTTATTTTTATGTGGTACTGAGGATCAAACTAGTGCCTCACACAGGCTAGGCAAGCATTCTGCCACTGAGCTACAGCTCCAGCCTCTGCCAGCTGTTTTTAAGGCTATTCTTTCTTTATCATTGGTTTGAGCAATTTGATTATGATGTGCCTTAGGTAGTTCTGTTTTTATCATACTTTTTGTTATTGAGATTTATTGTGCTTCTTGAGTCTGTGAGTTTATAGTTTTCATCAAATCCAGAAACTTTTCAATATACAGTAAAAATATCTTTCAAAAATGAAGATGACGGGCTGGGGATGTGGCTCAAGCGGTAGCGCGCTTGCCTGGCATGCGTGCGGCCTGGGTTCGATCCTCAGCACCACATACAAACAAAGATGTTGTGTCCGCCGAAAACTAAAAAATAAATATTAAAAAAAAATTCTCTCTCTCTCTAAAAAAAAAAAAAAAAAAAAATGAAGGTGATTTCATGGGTAAAAATGTAAGAGATTTTTCTTCTATTTAAAAATTTTAAAAAGAATTGACTATTTAAAATAAACATGCATGAGGTTTATAGCAAATAAGAAAATAAAATATATAACAACTATACCACAAAAGCCAGATGAGAGAAAATAGAAGTATATTCATTCAGGTGTTGATTTTATAAATAAAATGCTATCACATCACTTCAAGGTAGATGAAGAAAAGTTAAAAGTGTATACTATAAAACCTAAAACATGACTGAAGTTTCAAAACAGTTAATTGCTAATGAGTCAATAAAAATGGAATCATAAAAATTACTCAGTTCAAAAGAAGGCAGAAAGAGGAAAAAAAAACAAAGAAGAAATGGAACAAATGTAAAATGGGAAACATGGGACAAATAAGAAAAACAACATTTTAAACTTTATCATATCAGTGATCATAATAAATGTAAATGATGTAAAGACTTCAATTAAAAGGCACAGGTTGTCAGATTATGTTAAAAAAGCACGATCTAAGTATATGCTGCCTATAAAAATTACATTTTAAATATGACATAATATGCAAAAACTAAAGTTATGGACAAAGATAAATTTTGTTAACATTAATCAAAGGTAGGCTAGAATTGTCATTTGTAATAGCCAAAATGGAAAATATCTAAATATCCATAAACAGATCAATAGATAGATAAACTAGTTGTGGTATATCTGTGTAGTAGAACATAACTATGAAAAAAAGGAACTGCTGATCCATGAAACAGCAACAATAAATTTTAAAATAATTACCCTGATTGAAAGAAGCCAAATAAACAAAGAATATATACTGTATTATTTCATTTATATAGAATGCCATAAAATAATAACTAATAATATAGTAATTGGGGATAGAAAAAGAGAGGGAGAATGGGGAAGGAGAGATTTAGAAAGGAATGCAAAAAATTTTGATGGTTATGTGTTTGTTCATTATTTTGGTTGTAGTAATGGTTTCAAATATGTCAAAATATCAAAATGTACTCTTTACAAATGTGCTATTCAGTACATGTCAATTATATCTTAATAAAGCTGTTAAAATGAATAAAGAAAAAACTGTTCCTTTGAGAATAATTCCAATTAATAAAATGTAGAAGGAATGAGGGAAATAAAAAATCACTTTTAGAATCCCACAATAACTGTAGCAAACATGATTCATCAATTAATACTAAAAATGGTCAGTGAAAGTTTAAAAAGAAAATATCTGCATAGTTTCAAAGTTTCTCCTTCCAAATAATTACAAAGCGAAAACAGCAATGTCACAAAGCAGAAATCCAACAAATAAAAAAAGTGATCAACATTAATATTATTTATAATACGAAATACCAACATCATGTGCCCGTGCTATAATGCACTTACAAGGCTACAACATTTCTAAGCATTTGCCCCTTGATATATAATCTCAACTTAATCAGGAGAAAATATTAGATAAACCCATATTGAGGGTTGTTTTACAAAATGCTTTAATAGTGGTAAAAGTATCAAGGTCATGAAAGATAAGGTGAGGCTAAGGAATTCCAAAAGAAATGTAATGTGGAATCCTGCACTAAATCCTGAAACAGAAAAAGTACATTAATGAAAAATCTGACAAAATCAGAAGAAATTCTGTAGTTCAGTTAACAAAATCTATAATTAGCTGGGCCTGATAGTACATATCTGTAATCACAGTAACTCAGGAAGGCTGAGGCAGGAGGATCACAAGTTTGAGGTTAGCCTCAGCAACTTAGCAAGGCCCTGTCTCAAAATAAAAAATAAAAAGGACTGGGGATGTTGCTCAGTGGTAAAGCATCTCTGGGTTTAATCCCTCCCCTGCAAAACAAGACTATAGTTTTAGTACTAATACTATTTCTCAATGTTATAAGAATAATTAATGCAAGATCTTAATTTTAGGGGAAAATTGGTAAAGAGCATATGGAAATGCTCTTTACCACTTTTTTCAACCCTTCTGTAAGCCTAAAATCAATACAATGTAAAAATTTTTATAAAGAATAAATCATAGGCTCAGACTGGCGAAGAAACAGTAGTAAAAATCTTCTTTTTGTTTTAAAGTTAAGCATCTTGACTCACAATATTTCCTGAAATAAATGAATGAGAGAACCTGGAGTTGAAATGAGTTGATTGATGATGATAATCTTTGAAGAATCTTTGAAGAGAAAGAAGCAATGCTGGAGGACTAAAGAAACTAGTCTAGAAACTATATCTATTTTTTTTCCCCCTTAAAGGAAAAGAGTATAGAGACTCAGATTATAAGCAGCTAGGTCTTAAACCATGCTGTTAAGCTTTGCAGATTTCTAAGAGACATTGATGAGTATTACACGTATTTAGAAAGGAAGGTAAGGATAATTATGAACTAGTTTTGCTTCACCAGGAATACATACTGTCAGAGTAGTCGTAATCATTTTTTCACAGTATTACTTGGCTAACAGTTCTAAAAAGTGCTCTAGACATAATAAATTTGATTTCAAGAAGCCATTTTGCAAAGTTGTTCAAAATCTCCTTGTGGACCAGATGGCTATATAAAAGCTAGATGATAACTCAAAAACCAAATATATTTTTATTGACTGAATAACTATTCACAGAGTTATGGCTCAATTCACAAGGCCAGTCTATTAGAACTCCCTACTGGTGGATCTCTGCAGATCTAGTTAAATAAATATTGTTTTCCATTAACTAGAAAGTATCTGCACTGAGTTAGAAGAATGGATGCAGAACAGAATTGTACTCCAAATATCATAAAAAGGATACATTTTTTTGCCTTAAAATGAGATTAAATGGAAGGTGAAAGAGATATAATTTATAGTATATGATGTAAACGCTTCCAAGTTTCAGTAGGCTTGTTCCTACAAAACAGGTGGTAAAAGAGAAAAGGAGATCATATTTACCAAATAGTGATATTTACCCTATATTAATATGGGAGATTCTTCTGCTAAACTGAAGTTTTCCCACAGTTCTTAAGGTAAATACCTTTAATTCAATGATAAATCAGTTTGATAAATAAATCAGTTTTCATGATAGATGGAAATTACAAATGCTGTTGAAAAAAGAACTTTTCTTGAAAATCTTTCTGCCCAGATGAAATGCAAGCAAAGATTTCATTATAATCAGTTTCTGATTATGTTGGTGAATATGGGTAGGACAAACTTTGTTAGCAAAATGGAGAAGTTTTGTTTATTTATTACTGTTTTATGGCTAAATGGAGAAGTTTATTTATTACTGTTTTATGTCAGTTCAGCACAGGGCTGGGATGGTGTAAAGTTTGGAGCTGGAGAATAGATGACAGAAACAAATATTTAGTATGTACAGGTATTAGATACTAAGAAGTAATTTTCCTAATGTGTCCTAGGTGCTAACTCTGCTTTAACTGGAACTAGCTCCTCTCTTTGATTTACTCTATATATTAGGATTCCATTGGAGAGTCTGTTAGACAAGAAATTCTACATTTATAAACAAAACAAAAGCCCACAATGATTTTTTAAAATATAAGAAATAGAAAACAGAAGAACAGGACCCACAAGATGCACATTCATTATATACTCAGAGAATAAGTTCAACTATATTAAGAAGACCAGGTAATCAGTTTGCCAAGGGTTGTAAACCTTTGCTAAACAGTTTACCTTAATATCAATCTTTTTTGATTTCACACATTCTTCATTCCATAGATGTATATTGAGGGCCTGAAAATAAAGGAATTTTTTAGAGTGAAAATAAAGGAAGGACAAAGATATTCTTGTACTTGCATTTGAGATCTGAAACCAGCACATTTTAGTAATTATATTAATGTGTGGGGTCAGTGGATGACATAAGGAATCTAGAAAGGAATGGCAAATAAGTTTTAATTTAATTTATATGCTATATGAGTTAGGGTCCTGGCAGAAAACAAGAAAATATATAGCAACTAGGTACTTATTAGAAAACTCACAAGATATGGGAAGATTTGGGGAACTAATTAGGTATAGTGTATGACCCTAGGGCTGGCAGTGCTATAAAGTCATTATCACACTTACGCCAGGACAGAGCAGTTTCTGGGTGTTGACCGGAAAAAATATTAAAAAAAAGTTGGCTACGATCTACATAAGGTGGGGTCGGGCTCCAAATTCCTCAATAGGACACCCATAGCACAAAAGTTAATAACTAGAATCAACAAATGGGACTTACTCAAACTAAAAAGTTTTTTCTCAGCAAAAGAAACAATAAGAGAGGTAAATAGGGAGCCTACATCCTGGGAACAAATCTTTACTCCTCACACTTCAGATAGAGCCCTAATATCCAGAGTATACAAAGAACTCCAAAAATTAGACAATAAGATAACAAACAACCCAATCAACAAATGGGCCAAGGACCTGAACAGACACTTCTCAGAGGAGGACATACAGTCAATCAACAAGTACATGAAAAAATGCTCACCATCTCTAGCTGTCAGAGAAATGCAAATCAAAACCACCCTAAGATACCATCTCACTCCAGTAAGATTGGCAGCCATTATGAAGTCAAACAACAATAAGTGCTGGCGAGGATGTGGGGAAAAGGGTACACTTGTACATTGCTGGTGGGACTGCAAATTGGTGCAGCCAATTTGGAAAGCAGTATGGAGATTTCTTGGAAAGCTGGGAATGGAACCACCATTTGACCCAGCTATTCCCCTTCTCGGTCTATTCCCTAAAGACCTAAAAAGAGCATGCTACAGGGACACTGCTACATCGATGTTCATAGCAGCTCAATTCACAATAGCAAGACTGTGGAACCAACCTAGATGCCCTTCAATAGACGAATGGATAAAAAAAAATGTGGCATTTATACACAATGGAGTATTACTCTGCATTAAAAAATGACAAAATCATAGAATTTGCAGGGAAATGGATGGCATTAGAGCAGATTATGCTAAGTGAAGCTAGCCAATCCCTAAAAAACAAATGCCAAATGTCTTCTTTGATATAAGGAGAGTAACTAAGAACAGAGTAGGGACGAAGAGCAGGAGAAGAAGATTAACATTAAACAGGGATGAGAGGTGGGAGGGAAAGGGAGAGAGAAGGGAAATTGCATGGAAATGGAAGGAGACCCTCAGGGTTATACAAAAGTATATACAAGAGGAAGTGAGGGGAAAGGGAAAAATAATACAAGGGGGAGAAATGAATGACAGTAGAGGGGGTAGAGAGAGAAGAGGGGAGGGGAGGGGAGGGGAGGGGGGATAGTAGAGGATAGGAAAGGCAGCAGAACACAACAGACACTAGTATGGCAATATGTAAATCAATGGATGTGTAACTGATGTGATTCGGCAATCTGTATATGGGGTAAAAATGGGAGTTCATAACCCACTTGAATCAAAGTGTGAAATATGATATGTCAAGAACTATGTAATGTTTTGAACAACCAACAATAAAAAATTAAAAAAAAATAAAACCAAGAATCTCTAAATGGGATGGCATCCAATTAAAAAGCTTCTGCACATATTTTGTTAAATCTATCTTTAAATACTTCATATTTTGATGGTATTATAGTGACAGTTAATTTCAAAACAAAGTTCTAAAAAAAAAGCTTCTGCACAGCAAATCATTAAGAACATAAAGAGAGAGCCTACAGAATAGAATAAAATCTTTGCCAATTACACTTCTGAGAGATTAATATCCAGATCAATAAATGGGCAAATGAACTATCTGACATTTCTCAAAAGAAGAAATGCAAATGGCCAACTTGTATATTAAAAAGTGTTCAAAAACTTTAGCAATGACAGAAATGTAAATCATAACTACACTGAGATTTCATCTCAGACTAGTTAGAATGGCAATTATCAAGAACCTCAATCATAAATACTGGTGAGAATGTGGGGAGAAGGGAACACTGTACATTGTTGGTGGGACTGTGCTAGAGTCTGTAAACAAGTCAGGATGGCACCTGGCATTTTGCCAGGGGGAGTGGTTTGTGAGGTGGAGCCAGTGAGCCATTAAGTGTGGAGATTCCTTATTGGTTGACTGCTGGATCTAGTTTATGTTAATTAAGATAAGCTGTGTGGAATGTATATATACCCCTCCTGTCCTACAATAAACGGCTCCCACTCCTGCTGTATCAACGTAAAAAAAAATATTAAAAAAAGAGAGATGTATTCCACCTATGGTAACTATATAAGAATACCCAAATTTCACTCATTTCCCCTTTCTGATCTTCCTACCTTTTTCCCTCCCTCCCTCCCTCTCTCCTTCCCGTGTTTATACCAGGTAAGCATGCTATAACTGAGCTATACACCCACAGCCCTCCTTTATTTTATTTATTTTTAAAGATAGGATCTCAATATGTTGCCCAGGCTCGGCTTGAACTATGCATTCTACAGCTTCAGCCTCCAAGTAGCCTGGGAAAGGGAGATATTGATCATAGATTGCATTGCTTTATAGTTCTGTTATTTTAACTAGTTAGGGAACAAAGAAGTCTGATAAGGTACTGTTTACTTTCTTTATTTGACTCTGGAGGTGACATTTCTTAATATTAGTATAATAGGAGTTGAGAGGAGATTTAATTTTTCTAAATTTTAATTTTTTTTTTTTTTTTTTGTACTGGGGATTTAACTCAGGAACACTTAACCACTGAGTTACATTCCCAGCCCTTTTTTATTTTTTATTTTGAGACAGGGTCTCAGTGAGTTGCTTAGGACTTTGCTAAATTGCTGATGCTGATTTTGAACTTACGGTCCTCCTGCCTCAGCCTCCTGGACCACTGGGATTTGTGCTTGGAAGAGAAGAAGATTCTGAAACTTATTTAAAACAGATTAAGTGGACTTAAATTTAAAAGGTTACACTGGAATGAATACTTTTGCAATGGAATGCCAAACTTTTCAATTCTCTAAGACATGCTGGTATTTCTTTATTTTCTTTTATTCAGAAACTCCTACAGGAGTGAAAGCTGAACAATTTGTTAGAAGGCTTCTTTCTTTAGCTCCCTTGGTCTCTATATAACAAAAAGAAGATCAAAAGTCCTGTGGCCTATAATATTTCTGGAACTAACTCAATCCCAGAAATGCAGAAAAGAATTGAGCCTCCTAGTAGAGAATTATAGGCTATATATTCAAGAGACTGAAGTACAACGATTTCTTTTAAACTTCTCCAAATTGCACTTCCAATGAATACAAGAATAAAGTGAATCTTTCATTTTAACCATTGTCCCCTAAATTAACATTCTTTAAATGAATCAAGAGATAATAATTCCAATGCTCACAATAACAAAGAGTGGCCCTATTTTACAAATGATAATTATATTCTAAGCCTAATAAACACGAACACAGGCTATAAAGGCTGGTGATAGTTTGACAGTGTCCCCCAAGGGTTCATGTGTTGAAACTTAATACCCATTGCAAAGCATTAAGAGGGTAGAAACAATTTGACTATGGTGTTTAGAAACTGGGGTCTTGGGAAGTGATCAGGATTAGATAAAATCATCAGGGTGGAGCTTTCATGATTAAATACTGGTGACTTTTTAAGAAGAGGGAGAGAGACTAGATGAGACATACACATATGCTCTCTGTTTCTTGCCATGTGATGTCTTGCTTTGCCTGGGAACTCTGCCAGCAAAAGTGGCCCCTCCACCCTGAACCTCCAGAACCATGAGCCCAAAGAAACTTCTTTACATTAAAATTTACCCAGGAAAGACAGTAGAATAAATCAGACATAACTTTCCTAGTTCACATATGAATATCCAACCAGTATAACTCCACATCATGTACAACTACAGAATGAGAAGTTATACTTAATGTATGTATAATAGTCAAAATACATTCTACTGTTATGTATATCTAAAAAGAAAGACAACCAAAAATCCAAACAAAAATTTACCTAGGCTTTGGTACTGACAACAGAAAATGGACCAATAACATTTGAACAGAAATTCTTCAGGTAATCTAAAGTAGGGAAGGCTACTTAATACAGAGCCAGAACTGAGACTAGTTCTCCTTGGTTTAAGTTGCTGTTTGACTTAAGACATGAAAGAACTGGAGGACATTAGGAAATAATTTGGAGTATAAAACACATCCAAAAAAGCAGGGACAAAGCTTGTACAATACTGGGGCTATGATGTTTATCAGTTGTTCTTAAACAATAGTGTACTTAAGAATTACCCGTATTGCTTATTAAATTACAGACTTCAGGCTAGACTGAAGATATTCTGATTGGGAAAGATGGTAGCATTTAGGTACCTGTATTTTTAACAAATACCTCCAGGTAATTTTATAGAAGTACAGGTCTAGACACAACATATTAAAAAACATTGGTCTATAATATTAAAAAAAGAGTATTTGGCAGTTCCTCAGTTGATTATGTTAATAAAAATCAATCAAAACCTGTAACAAAATTTGAAATTTGAATTTATGCTTTGTTGCTGTGTACTGTCTACATTGTTATTATTACAGAAATAACCATGGCAATAGCAAAATGTGATATCAAGTATTCCAAAAAACCTTTTGTAATGTGAACTTTGTCTGCATTTTTAGAAAAATCAACATTTGCAATAAACAGCACTATTCTTTCTTTCTTTTTTTTGGTACGAGGGATTGAACCCACTTAACCACTGAGCCACATCCTTAGCCTTTTTTTGTATTTTATATAGAGACAGGGTCTCACTGATTGCTTAGGACCTTGCTAAGTTGCTGAGGCCAAACAGCATCATTCTTCCATTAAAGAAACCCAATAAAGCAGTTTCTAGTTTGTGAGAAAATAAGCAAATTTATATAATATATTATACCAGACTGAGGTAAACTACAGCAAAAAAAAATATAGTTTCCTCCATTTTTCAATAATTTGACCCAAGTCAGAGAGAATGGGGAAAAAGAAGGTATATAAAGGTCAACAGAAATATCCTCTTATAGAATACATCATGCATGTCTATATCCCTTGAGGAACAAATGCAAAACCTAAGCAAATAAATACTACCTGGTCTCTTTATAGAATCAGGATTTGTAAACATTAGCTTTTATCTGACAATATTATCAATATATTTATTAGCTTTCAGGCCATTAAGCTTTGACAAGATACAGAATAATTGATGAGATATTTCTATTGTACAAAACATTTTAAAGCTTCCATTAATTCTTATTGACATACTTCTTAAAATAAAAAAGGTGAACATACTAGACAGGAATGCTGTCTGCTAATAAGCTGTTGTTTTAGGTGGCTCCCAAAGTACATTATTTGTGAAGTATATGATGTCAAAAGAAAAGCATTCTAAAGTCAAGCATTACATTCAGGCAAGAAAAAGAGGTTTAAATATTGTAAATTATATTAAATCATGTTGGCATTTTCTAAAACCTTAGTACAGAGAAATATTAAGCCACTAAGCCATTCAGTCTGAGCAAAGCAAGAAATTGTAAAATATAACTGCATTGCAAATTAAATCTGTAGCTTTTTGTTTGTGTGCTAAAATCTGAGCTCTTGTGATAAAACTATATTTAGACATTTTTTTCCTAGTAAGTACTGTTCTTTAACATTCTCTTCTAAAACATCAAAAAATAATGAGCATTTCTTTTAGCCCTTTATGGAAGAAAAAAATCTTGAAAAGACTTGAGACTATCTAAGATTAAATAGAATACTCAGAAACTTCAGAGCATTTTCTTCTCAACTAGGTGTATTGAAGAGTCTTGGGAGTTTTAATCTACTGGGTTGAAATGTATACTTTTCAGATGTATAAGTGATCTGTGAATATGTTGTTAAATTATGTAACTATTTCTATACTATTGTATAGGTCCTTTTAATTAAATGCTCTTCTCATAGAAATACAAAAAGAAATTCCAAAACAGGTTATTAAGAACTTCTGGACAATAAAAAGGATAACTGCGTGAGTTGTAAGTTCTTAATTAAAAATTATTGTTATGAATTGGACTGATTTCTCCCCAAGCTCACACATTGAAGCCCGAATTCTCAATATGACTATTTTAGGAGAGAGACTTTAAGGAGATAATTAAGGTTAAAGAAGGTCATAGGAGTGGAGCCCTAATCTCATAAGACTGGTGCCTTTCAAGAATAGGAAAAGACAACATAGGCATACAGAGAGAAGAGGTCATATGCAATAAGGAGAAAGGCCTTGGGAGAAACCAAATCCACCAGGACCTTAATATTGAAATTACTTTTCCAGAACCACGAGGACATAAATATCTGTTGTTAAAACAAATCTAGTCTGTGGTATTTTGTTATGGCAACTCTAGAAAACTAACACAGTCGTCACTTGGTATCCATGGGGGGATTGGTTCCAGGCCCACTGGTGGCTATCCAAATCTTCAGATATTCAAGTCTTGTTATGTGAGATTATTTGGTATTTACACATAACCTAAATATATCCTTTTGCATTCCTTAAATCATCTCTAGATTATTTTTAATACCACCTAACATAATATAATGCTATGTAAATAGCTGCTTTGTTTAGAGAATAATGACAAGAAAAAAGTCTATGTGTTAAGTCCAAATAAAATTTTTAAAATTTTTAATTTGCAGTTGAATCCATGGGTGCAAAATGTGTGGATATGGAGGCCAACAATACAATTATATTATGCATATAATATGTATATAACATACATGTGAGTTATTAAGCATAATAATAAAGGCACACAAATCCATACTAACTCTTTAGTTTCAAACTTCCTGTCCCAGAGAGAATCATTATCTTCAAGTTTATATCCATCATTCCTTTGCTTTAGGAAAAATAAAAGTTTTATCACATATTTAAGTATCTAGAAGCAATATATTTTATTCCTTTGGTTGTTTATTCTTCTGCCAATATAACATTTTCTTAAATCCTACAGCTGTATAACAAATCTTATCTGACACAGTAAATTCACTTTTAGGATTACCTTAGCCATTCAGGCCCTTCACTTTTCCATATAAACTTTAGAACCAAGTCAATTTCCTCAAAATGTTGTTAGTGTTTGTCACTGGAATCACTTTGATCTATAAATCAAACTGGAGAAATCTGACATGTTGATTATACTGAATCTAACATATTAGTACAATCTCCTATCTTTAATATTGCACAATAAAGTTTATAGATTTTATAGACACCTGACACATTTTTGGTACTTTTATTTCTATATATACAATATATATGCTATGTTACTGTAGTAAATAGTACTTTTGCAATTTTTTTTTGCATTAAAAATTGAACTTATTTTTGTATATTGATTTTATAGTTGTGACTTTGCTAAACTTTCCTATTATTCTAATAATTTACTTCAGAACTATTTTGAGTTTTTCTATGTAAACAATATGTCATATATGAATAAAGGCAGTTCTATTTCTTCCTTTTCAATGCTTAGATTTTTTCCCCCTGTTCTTGGGTGGGGACTGGGATTGTCATGAAAATGTTAAAATGTCTGGTTCCAACTCTAAAGAAAGTGCTTCTAGTATTTCATTGGCAAGAATATTTGCTGCAAACTTTGGATAATCTGTCAAATTAAGGACTTCCCTTCTATTCCAATTTTACAAAGGTATTTCTTCTTTGTTTTCTTCTCATGAATGAGTCAAGTGAATAAAAAATAAATCTATGGGCTGGAATTGTAACTCAGTGCTAGAGTGCTTACCTAGCACTTTTGAGGCCCTGGGTTCGATCCTCAGCCCCACAAATACAGAGATCAGATACAAAATATTAAATATTTTATTCTTTAATGGTTACAGGACTATTTTGGATTTCAGTGTTTTCTTGAGTCATTTCTGGTAAGCTGTAATTCTCAGCAATTCATACATTTCATCAAAGAGTTCACAATTTATTGTATAAACCTTTTAATAGTATCTCTAATCTTTTAAATCTAAACTTGATTTGTGGGCATATACCACCTCATTTCTCCATCCATTTATGGTGCTAGGAATTGAACTGAGGGCTTCACACATGCAAGCTACACTACCAATCTCTCCTTCTTATTAACTCATAATGTCATTTAATTTCTGCTTTCTCTCTTTAATTTTTAACTGAAATTTTAACTTCCAGAGTTTCTCTATTTTATAGGCCTATTAAAAGAAACAATTTCAGATTTTACTGATCATACTACCTGATGAATGGACATTTTCATTTTATTAATTTCTACCTTTATTATCTCATTATTCCTTTTTGTAAAGCTGTTGTTCATTCTCTAATTCATTATATTGAAAGCCTAGGTCATTACTTTTCAGTTTCTCTTCTTATCAATGCAAGTATCTAAGATTACATATCCTATAAGTTTATTATATTCATATTTGTAAAGCTAAAAGTACTTCTTTTCCGGTTCATGAGTTATTCAAAGATATTTTTCAACATGTAAAATAATTTCAAAATTGATCTTTCTGCTGCTGAATTTATTTATTTGTCAGAGAATGTGGTCTCCAAGATGGCAATTCTTTGAAATTTATTGAGACCAATCATTTGAGAAAAATGCATATTCTCTAATTGCTGTGTTATTCACATAGACAAATATATTTTAAAATTTATTATGATAGTGAATTTCTAAATTTCTTCAATTTTATTGAACTTTATATTTGTGAAAGGAATGAGGTTGAACATTTTTTACATTTTTCTAGTGAGCTGAACCTTTCCTTATTATGCATTGACCTTCCTGTCACATTAACGTTGCCTCAGCTTTTGTTTGCATGTTATTTGCCTGGCATGACATTTTACTATTCTTTTATTTTCAACCTTTTCACACCTTTATGTTTTCAAAGTGCTATGGTGCCGCAGTCTGGCTGGGCACAAAATCACGAGCCACTCAAGCAGGAACAAAGTTTATTTTTTGAAACTGCCGCCAATGTCCGGTACCGCCCGGGAAGATTTTTTCCACACACGCGGCCTCCTCTCGGACGCCAAGCGAGCTCCTCCCCCGGAACTCCCTCCTACTGTACTTCCCCAACCAATGGGAACTCTCCAGGAGTCCCGTAGCCAGCCTAGGTGAACAGCAGGAGTCCAATATCCATATGAATGCAAATCTTAACATAATCATATCATCTCAATGGCTAGCTGGCGTCACCTTTCAACCAAAAATGCCATGCATCATATACTTGGCTCTTAGCACTATGGATTGTAATTGTTAATGTATTTAGACTTGTTCTGTGTAGTTTACCTTGTTTTTTATTTGTCCCATTGTTTTCTATACTTTAACCCCTTTGTTTTAAAAATAAATTGGTAGTTTTTATTTGAAACTTACTCCATTTTTCTCCTTGTATTGGATTGAGTATCATACATTAGTTTTATAATATTTCGGTGGATTTCTGTTTTAGACGTTTTTTTTTTTTTTTTGGTTGCTGTGACCAAAAGACCTGACAGGAACTACATAAAGAAGGAAAAGTTTATTTTGGTTTATGGTTTCACAGGTTCAGTCCATGGTTGAACAACTTCACAGATCTGAGCCTGAGGTGAGGCAGAACATCCTGGTGGACGGAAAGTAGCTCTCTCTTGCTCCAAGGAAGAAAGAGAGACCTCTGCTCACCAGGAACAAAATATAAAACCTAAAGCATGCCCCCAGTGACCTACTTTCTCCATCCATACCCTACCTGACTGCACTTACCACCCCGTTAATCCCTATCGTGGATTAATACACTGATTAGGTCATAACTTTCATAATCTAATAATTTCACCTCTGAGTAATCTTGTAGTGTTTCACACATGAGCTTTTGGGGGACACCTCATATCTAAATCATAAGTTGCCTTGGAAATTTTAATATTCATATTGATATTCCCTTTCCTGGCTTTCATACTATTGAGGTCTAATATTTATTTTTGTCCCTTTGTCAACCTCAAAAATTAGATGTAATAAAACCTATTATTATTATTATTAGTGATAGTAGGAGTAATTGTATTTTATATAAATTTTATGGAATTTGCTCACATTTGCCAATATTTTTTTCACTTACCATTCTTTCAGTATCTCAGATTTTTCTTTTGAAATTGTTTCCATTTATTCTGTGACTAATTTCATTTTTTTTTCTTTTTAGAAGTTCCTTTATAGATTATGTCTTGGTGGTAAACTATCTACCAATGACTGTTTTTAAAACTTTGGCCTAAAATAAAGTTTTACTAGGCATCCAATTTTATGTTGACAAATATTTTCCCTCAGCACTTTGAAAGTATTATTCTGGAAAGGGAGGGAGATGGCTGATGAGAAGCACCAGATGCACTTCTCCTCCCACAAAGGAGGATCAAGAATGAAAAATAAACAGCAACTATTCGGCTAGACTATTTGGGGAAGAATGCTGGGATACAGTGCAGAAGAAATGGAGAAATTCTAAAGTAGAGATTCAGGATGGTTTGGTAAAGAAAGGAACAAAGAGCCTTGCATCACCTGCCCTGTTGCCCCTATTCAGATCCTTCTGAATCCAGGTAAGAACTCCTATTGTAGGAAAAGCAAAGGGGTGCCCAAGAGTCCACACTGGCTCCAAGGACATCTAAAGTTTTGTCTGACTAGGAATTCTACGGACCTTGTATGCCTTGAGTTTAGATGAAGAATTATCTGGGAGTACACACCACTGTACTGCTCCAGAGGGGGAACTCAGTTCACATAGTGACCTCTCCCACCCAGGCTGCTGTTGCATCACACCATTTTGAGACAAAAACCAAATGTGCCCTGCCCCTGTTACTTTGTGTGACTCACTCTCATAGGCTACTGGAACAGTTCCAATTCTACAAGACCTGCAGATTGACCAACACACACCTGAACTATGATGCATTGTACCCAGGCATGCTAGAGTGACCCCACCTCTGCTCAGTCCTCAGATACTGACAAGTGTGCTCCATGCTGCATAGGAACCCTGCCTCTGCTGCTGTGCAATCTATATTCCACCCACTTAGGGCCCATTGGAATACCCTTGCTGTTAGGTAGCTCTGTTGATACTGAATAATGCTCTATTATGGCTAAAAAATGCACCTAACCATACTGCCAGGCATGCTGGTGTGTCTCTACCCCTTTGAAGTCCACAGAAACTCCTTGCCATGTATATACAATGATTTGCACTTACTTGTCTAGGCCCACTGGCATATCCACACAGTTGTTATTCCATCCCATTGCTGTGCACCACAACCACCAGGGCTGCTGTTCCCAGAATTGCAAGTTTTGAGGAAATAGATGGGCTTTCCCATAAGCAATGCACCCACTAGAAGAAATGAAATAAAGACTATACTAAAGCACAACTGGAACCAAAGCCAACATAGCCTACCAAACCAACACTGTAAGACTGATTTCAGAGGAAGTCTTTTATGCTCAAAGCCACACTTCTAAATTTGTAGAGAAAATTGAACTGGCAGTTGTATAAATATCAACACAGAGATATAGAAAGTACCAAAAAGCAAGGTAATACTATATCTCCCCACCCCCTAAAAAATAGTAACTCTAGTAACAGACCCCAAAGAAAAAAGAATTGATGAAATGCCTGAAAAAGAATTCAAAGGAATGATTTAAAAGTAATGTAATGAGGGCTGGGATTGTGGCTCAGCAGTAGAGCGCTCGCCTAGCACGGGTAGGACCCGGGTTCCATCCTCAGCACCACATAAAAATAAAGGCATTGTGTTGTGTCCATCTACACCTAAAATATAAATATTAAAAAAATAAAAGTAATGTAATGAGATATAAGAGTATACAAGTAATTCAATGAAATTAGGAAACAATTCATGATATAAATGAGAAATTTGGCAAGGAGGTAGGGGTCATGAAAAAGAACCAAACAGAAATCTTATAAATGAAGAACTTCCTAAGGTTAATAAATATAGTTGAGAGCCTGAACAATAGACTAGATCAAGTAGAAGAAAGAATTTATGAGCTTTAAAATAGGTCTTTTGAAATAACCCAGTTGAAACAAAAATAAAAAAAAGTTTTAAAAAAATGTGGGGCTGGGGTTATGGCTCAGTGGGCTGAGGCTGGGGCTCAGTGGTAGAGTGCTCGCCTGGCATACGTTAGGCACTGGGTTTGATCCTCAGCACCACATAAAAATAAAATAAGGGTATTGTATCAATCTACAACTAAAAAATACATATTTAAAAAAAGAAGTATGAAGAAACTTCTGAGTCTTATGAGATACTCATTAAATGAACCAATTTCTGAATTATGATGAGTCCAGAAGTTGAATAGAAGGGAAAATACATAGACTCCCACTCAATGAAATAATTACTGAAAATTTTCTCAGCCTTAGGAAAGAAATGGACATCCAGGTCCCTGAAGGCACAAATTGTCCCAAAGAGATTCTACCAAAAAAGTTCAACATATTATGTTCAAACTGTCAAGTCTAAAACAAAGAACCAATTGTAAAAACAGAGAAAAAAAAAGGTCCAAGTCATATTTAAGGGACACTCCCATTAGATTAATAGCAGATTGCTCAGGAGTGGGAAATAGGATGACATAGTCAAAGTTCTAAAAGAAAACAATAACTTGCCAGCCAAGAACACTATACATAGCAAAACAATTCTTCAGAACTGAAGGAGAAATAAATACTTTCCAAGACAAGCAAAAACCAAGGGAATTTATCACCACCAAACCGACCTTACAGAAGATTCTTAGGGGAGTCCTTCATGTAGGAGTGAAAGAATACTGTCACCATGAAAACATGCAAAAGTATATAAAACTCAATATTAAAGCAGATATACAAAACAAATATATTCAAATCTTATCAATACAGAAAACCACAAAGGTAAACAAGAAAAGAGGAAGAAAAGAACAAAGAATATTCAAACAACCAGAAGAAAATTAACAAAATGACAGTAATATGTCTTCATAGATTTATAGTAACCTAGAGTGTAAATGGATCAAACTCCCCAATTAAAAGATAGGCTTGCTAAATGGACTTACAAAACAAGACTCAACAGTGTGCTGCCTACAAGAAATACTTCCCCAGGAAAGATAAATACAGATTGAAAGAAAAGGATGGAAAAAGATATTCTGTGGTCTTGGTTAAGTTGATGATGAGGTTGATGACAGATGCCCATGTTTGGCAGCTATGTCAACCCAGGTCTTCTATGAAGGATGAAGCCAATGCCAAGTCACTATCACCTGGGAGACTGTGTCTCCTGGGATTGGGATGGAGTATAGACTTTATCCCTTGTGTTGTGCTGTATCTTGGAAACCAGTGGAAATAAAATAGATTATGCATATTGGATGTTAATAAATCTTTCTTGAATAAGTGAGATAAATGGGTGAATGAACAGTAGACTCATCTGAGGACTGGGGAACTAAGTTTAAGTCTGGAACTTTCCATGTGATCTGGGCAGGTGACTTCAGCACTCCAAGAACCTTTTTCTTCCCTCTGCATTTGTGGAGTGTTTCCTGTGTGTAAGACTCTGCAACAGACATTTGTAGTAACTCTACATGTGCAGTGCCTACTCCCATAGGGACAGTTCTAAGCTCAAGTTATAGTTGTGTATAAAACAACAGTTCTGTTCAGCTAACGGTACTTAGATTTGAAGATACAAAATGAAGAAATAAATTATAAATACTTACAGGTCTACAGTAACTTATCTATAACCCTAAACTCAAAACCCTAAGCCCTAAACTTTGTAACTTATTTGGTCAACCAACCTGATCTGTCTTTGAAATCTGTTGCTGTCAACACACACACACACACACACACACACACACACACAATATTCTCTACAAAGGAAACCAAAAGCATGTGAGCTTGAGTAGCCATACTTAAAGTATACTTTAAGTCAAAACTGTAAAAAGAGACAAAGAAAGCCACTATATAATTATCACAGGATAAATTCAACAAGGAAATACAATTGCAAATGTATATGCACCTAATGCTAGAGCACTCAGTTTTATAAAGCAAGCATTATTAGATCTAAAAAGGACAAGCCTCAATACAATAATACTTGGGGACCTTAACACCCAACTTTCATCAATGACAGGCCATCCAGACCAAAAAATCAACATAGGAATACTGGAGTTAACCTATAGTATAGACCAAATGGTCTTATTAGGTATTTCCAGAATCTTCTATAAGCTGCAGAATACACATTCTTCTCATTAATACACAGAAGATTCTCCAGGATAGACCTTTGATAGGCCAAAAACCAAAATGAAATCAATTAAAAAAAAAACCCCTGAAATCACAGCATGTATCTTCTCTGACCACAATGGAGTAAAACTAGAATTCAAAACCAAATTAAAAACCAGTACAAATGCAAGGAAATTAAACAACATGCTACTGAATATGCCATGTCATCAAAGAAGTCAAAAAGAAAATTTCAAAATTTTTTGATACAAATGAAAATGGAAATACAGTGTCATGCTTTGGATATATAGTATCACACAAAAGCTCATGTGAGATAATTTAAGAATGTTCAGAGATAAAATGATTAGGTTATGTGAGCTGTACCCTAATCAGTGGATTATCCATCTGAATGGGTTAACTGTGTGGTAACTATTGAAAGGTAGGGTGTAGTTGGAGGAAGTAAGTCACTAGGGGCATGCCTTTGGCTTTTATTTTGTTCCTTGTGAGCAGAGCTCTGCCATTCCCTTCATTCATGATGTTGTGCCTCACCTCGGGACCAAAGCTATGGACTAAACTTCTAAAACCATGAGCTAGACTCAAGAAAAAATGAGAGTAGGAAAGAAGAAAGAGAAGACCCAAATAAACTAAAACAGAAATGAAAAAGGAGACATTAAAACTGATTCCAAAGAAATACAAAGGATCATCAGAGACTAGTAAGAACAACTATAAGCCAACAAATTGGAAAACCTAGGAGAAATGGATGAATTTCAAGACAAATATAACCTACTGAAATTGAATCAGGAAGAAAACCTGAAAGGACCAATAACAAGAGATGAGATTTATTCCTTAATAAAAAGTCTTCCAACAAAGAAAAGCCCAAGAATGATGACTTCGCTGTTGGATTCTACCGAAATCTTAAAGAAAAACTAACACCAATTCTTTTTAAACCATTCCAAAAAATTGAAAGAGAGGGAGTCCTCTCAAACTCATTCTATGAGGCCAGCAATACCCTGATACCTAAACCAGATAGGACAATATCCCTGATGAAAACAGATGCAAAAATTTTCAATAAAATACTGTAAAATTGAATTCAACAGCGTATGTAAAATACCATTGACCATGATTAAGTGGAATTTTATCCCAGTAATGTAAGGATAGTACAATATACACAAATCAATAAACATAATACAGGACATCAGCATAATATGAGACACAGAAAAAACACTTAATAACATTCAATATCCCTTCATGATATAAACTCTGAATTAATTAGTGTAGAAAAAACACACCTCTATAGAGTACTTCCAGTGTATGAAAAATTTATAGTCAACATCATACTGAATGAAGAAAAGCTGAAAGCATTGCCTCTATCTGGAGAAAGACATTTACCATTTCCTTTTCTTTTTTCTTTTTTTAACCATAATTCTCTGGTATAGGACTGAAGTTTTAGAGCAATTAGAAAAGACAAAAAATAAAAGGCATTCAAATAAGAAGGAAGTTAAATTATTCCCATTTGTAGATATGGTTATTCTATATACAGAAAACCTTAAAGATTTCATCAAAAGACTGCTTGAACTGATAAACAAATTCAATAAAGTTGCAGATTACAAAACCAACATAAAAATTTGGAGCATTTATAAACAGTAATATCAAACTTAAATTTAACCAAGGAAGTAAATGGCCTCTACAATGAAAATTACAAAATAATAATGAAAGAAATTGAAGATGACTCATAAAAATTGAAAGAACTCCTATGTTCACAAATTGAAAGAATGAATATTGTGTTAAAATGTCCATATTACCCAAATCAGTTTACAAACTCAATGCAATCCCTATCAAAACACCAATGACATTTCTCACAGAAATAGAAAAAAAATAGTCCTAATATACCTATTAAAGCACAAAATACCCTGAATAGTTGAAAGCAATCTTGAGGAAAAAAGAACAAAGTTGAGGGCATCATAATACCTGAACCAAAGACAAACTGCAGGGCTGTAGTAACAAAGACAGCATGGTACTGGCATCAAAATTGACACATCCAACAATGGAACACAACAGAGAACCCAGGGACATATCTATTAATCTGCAGGCAACTGATTCTTACCAAAGGTGCCAAAAATACACATTGGAGAAAGGACAGCCTTCTCAGTAAACGTTGCTGGGAAAACTGGATATCTACATACAGAAGAATGAAACTTGACCATGTATCTATCACCATGTAAAAAAAAAAAAAAACTGATTAAAAATGGATCAAAGATCTATACATGTAAGACCTGAAACTATGCAACTACTAGAAGAAAATAAGGGAAATACTACAACATATATACACTATGATTTTTTTTGATAAAACCCCAAAAGCACAATCAACAAAAGCAATAGAGAAATGTGATTAAATCAAACTTGAAAGTTTCTGCATATCCAAACAACAGTCAACAGTGTAGTCACCTATAGAATGGCATAAAATATTTTCAAACTATTCATCTGACAAAGGATTAATTAATATACCAGGAACTTAAAAAAAGACAAAAAATAAATGATACGATTAAAAATGGACAAATGATATGAATAGACATTTCCCACAATGAGAAATATAAATGACCAACAAATATATGAAAAATACTCAACACTAGCAATCGTAAAAATGCAAATCAAAATCACAAAGAGATAGCTCCTCACCTCAGTCAGAATGACTATTATCAAAGAATAAAAATAATGATGGCAAGGATGTGGCAGAAAAGGGAATCTATCATTGGTGGGAATGTAAATTATCATAGCATTGTGAAGAAAAGTATAAAAGTTCTTCAGAAAACTAAAAATAGATCTATCATATTACCAGTTCTACTGTTTCTGAGTATGTATCCAAAGGAAATGAAACCAACATTTCAAAGAATACCTGTAATCCCTGGCTTACTCCAGCATATTCCCAACAGACACGATATGGAATCATTATAGGTGTCCGTTGAAGGATGAATGGATTAGGAAAATGTATATATAAACAACAAAACACTATTTGGTCATAAAATGAATGGAATCCTGTCATTTGTGGCAAACTAACTTTCACTAGAAGACATTATGCTAAGTGAAATTAGTTAAACACAGAAAGACAAATACTGCATGTTTTCATATAAAGAAGTTAAAAGTGCTGATTTCAAATTAGATGACTGTAGAAGACTAATAGAGGCTGGGAAGGACAGGGGGTTAGAGGGATAGGGGAGGAAGGATAATGGGTACCAAGACACAGCTAGGAGGAATTAATACTAGGGTTCTATGGCTCAGTAGGGTAACTATAGTTCACAATAACCTATTTTATGAAGAACTAGAAGAGCTTGAAAGATCCAAATATAAAGAAATGACAAGGAGACAGAAATGTTAATCACCCTGATTTGATCAGTACACATTGTATGTATATATTGAAATATCATAATGTATTTTGTAAATATGCAAATATGTGTTAATTAAAAAGAAAATATTTCTTCTCCTTCTCCTTCTCCTTCTTCTTCTTTTTTTTTCCCCCTAGCTTCCATTTATGGTCTTTGAGAAGTTTGTTGTTCATTTCCTAGTTTCTCTTCGGGAGGTCTGTGTTTTTGTACCCAGGTTGTTTTTTATTATCTTTTCTCATCTTTGGTAAGCTGCATTTTAACCACGCTAATACAAAGTATGGATTTCTTTCCCCTTCTCTTACTTGCTATACATTGTGTTTCTATTATTTCTAGACCTCTGTTTACTATTTCTGGAAAATAATAATAATAATAATTATTATTAATTAATAGTAATAATAATTATTATTACTTTTTTTTTATGTGGTACTGGGATGGAACCCAGGGGCACTCTACTACTGAGCTACATCCCCGGATATTTTTTTTTATTTTTTTGAGAAAGGGTCTACCTAGTTTCCCAGGATGGTTTTGGACTTGAGATCTTCCTGCCTCAGCCTCCCAAGTCACTGGGATTACAGTTGGGCATCTTCATGCTCTGTTAGCCATTATCTCTATAAATAATGTCTATCCTTCATTTTCTTCTATTTGGTCTTTGGAAGTCTGTGACTAGCCTTAGAATTTTCTATTTTAGTCTACAAATCCACATTTTTTCATGTATTTATCTTTTTTTCCTATTTTGTGTCATTTTGAAACATCTTTTAATCCACTAATTATCTTTTCAGCTGCGTCTAAACAGTTCTGCCAAATATTTGTCTGTTTATTCTTCAAGCCCCATTCCCACTCTTTTACACTCTAGTGCACTATATGTGGGGGATAGCAGTCTGCAAATGCCTGGCTCCCCTGACAAATTTCCTACTCAAGTTTTCTAATAAGAGGCACTAGTGGAAGATTAAAAATAAAAAGTTGTTTGTCTAGAAATAAGAATAAGGTGAGTTTGAAATTCAGCAACTTGGAAAGTGGCAGTGACTTTTTGGTAATTCCTGTCCAAATTGTGGTGACAGCACTTTGACCCCAAATTGACTGTGACAGCACCTCAGTGAATGTAGGCTTGTGGGCTCCAACTAAGGAATGTTACTAGCTTTTGAGCTCTGGATATTTTCTCTATTCATTTTCCCTAACACTTCTTTCCTCTTATACTCTTCTACTCCTTTCTAATAATCTTTGTAACCAATTCCTTGTATTAGAATTTCTCTGTTTAAAAAAACCAGAATGATTTGTTTTCCCAACTAGAAAATGATAAATTTATCTATCCATCAAAGGAGTTCTTTTTCATTCCCAAAACTATATTTTCCACTTCTGTAAACTCAAATATGCTTGATTATATCTTTAAACATCTCAGATTTGCTTTATGTATTCCATATGAGCTAATTCTGCTATCTGTAGTCTTTGCAGGGTCTAAATCTGCCATTTGTTTTCCTGCTCTCACACATATGTTAGTTGGTCTTTATGAACTCACATTTGGTGGATGTAGTCTGTAAAAAAACAACAACAACAAAAAATACCACTACAAGGAAATCTCAAGTGAGAATTATATCTTCTGTTTCTTCTAGTTGAACTACCTGGCTATTAGCCTACAGCTTTCTTTCTGGATGAAGTATTATTTCCATTTGTCATAAAGATAATCCCACTTGTCCTGCATATTTACTGATCATGCTTTAGTTTCAGTCCAAGGTGTTGTTTTCTTCCCCCTGCATTTGAAATTTCACTTCTACTTTAGGAACCCACATAGAATGAACTAATATTAAGTTTTATGCAGAATTTGGCTGTTTTGTATTAGGATAAGCCTTAAGAGTAATTAATCGGATACATTACGGAAATGGATATCTTGATAATGATTTTCTATTTATCCCATGTCTCTGCTCTTTGATACTTTCAAAATGAATACTACTTTTTAATAAAAATAAAAAAATGTTTTACAAAAAAATGTAATAGTAATATGGATTTTAACCAGATTATATCCTACCCTTCTGTTCAGTAAAGACTCTCCTTTAATTTTAATAAAGAGTACAATATGCATAAAAATTTAAGTTTAATTATATTTACAAATGATGTAACAATCTCTTCCAATTCTTTTCATCTGCTGCAATAATATGTGTAATTTTTTTTGGGGGGGGGGAGTTTCACTGAGTTGCTTAGAAAGCCTTGCTCTTGCTGAGGCTGGCTTTGAACTCGAGTTCCTCCTGCCTCAGCCTCCCGAGCTGCAAGGATTACAGGTGTGCACACCATGCCCAGCATAACATGTGTAATTCAATTGTACCACTATTACAGATAGGAAGGTTCAAGCCACAAAAAGTTTGTTACTTTTCAAACAGATCACTGGAAAGTCAATAATTATGTTTTTTTTTTTTTAATTTTTTTTTTTATTGGTTGTTCAAAACATTACACAGCTCATGACATATCATCTTCCATACATTTGATTCAAGTGGGTTATGAACTCCCATTTTTTACCCCAAATACAAGTTGCAGAATCACATCGGTTACACATCCACATTTTTACATAATACCATATTAGTGACTGTTGTATTCTGCTACCTTTCCTATCCCCTACTATCCCCCCTCCCCTTCCCTCTCATCTTCCCTCTCTACCCCATCTGCTGTTGTTTAATTCTCTCCCTTGTTTTTTTTTTTTCCCCTTTCCCCTCACAAACTCTTATATGTAATTTTGTGTAACAATGAGGGTCTCCTTCCATTTCCATAGTTTCCCTTCTCTCTCCCTTTCTCTCCCCCCACTCGTCTCTGTTTAATGTTAATCTTTTCCTCATGCTCTTCTTCCCTGTTCTGATCTTAGTTGCTCTCTTTATATCAAGGAAGACATTTGGCATTTGTTTTTTAAGGATTGGCTAGCTTCACTTAGCATAATCTGCTCTAATGCCATCCATTTCCCTGCAAAATCCATGATTTTGTCATTTTTTAGTGCTGCGTAATACTCCATTGTGTATAAATGCCACAGTTTTTTAATCCATTCATCTATTGAAGAGCATCTGGGTTGATTCCAAAGTCTAGTTATTGTGAATTGTGCTGCCATGATCATTGATGTGGCAGTATCCCTATAGTATGCTCTTTTAAGGTCCTCAGGGAATAGACCGAGAAGGGCGATAGCTGGGTCAAATGGTGGTTCCATTCCCAGCTTTCCTAGGAATCTCCATACTGCTTTCCATATTGGCCGCACCAGTTTGCAGTTCCACCAGCAATGTACAAGTGTACCCTTTTCCCCACATCCTCGCCAGCACTTATTGTTGCTTGACTTCATAATGGCTGCCAATCTTACTGGAGTGAGATGGTATCTTAGGGTGGTTTTGATTTGCATTTCTCTGACTGCTAGAGATGGTGAGCATTTTTTCATGTACTTATTGATAGATTGTATGTCCTCCTCTGAGAAGTGTCTGTTCAGGTCCTTCGCCCATTTGTTGATAGGGTTGTTTGTTATCTTGTTGTTTAATTTTTTGAGTTCTTTGTATATTCTGGATATTAGGGCTCTATCTGAAGTGTGAGGAGTAAAGATTTGTTCCCAGGATGTAGGTTCCCTATTTACCTCTCTTATTGTTTCTCTTGCTGAGAAAAAACTTTTTAGTTTGAGTAAGTCCCATTTGTTGATTCTAGTTATTAACTTTTGTGCTATGGGCGTCCTATTAAGGAATTTGGAGCCCGACCCCACAATGTGTAGATTGAAGCCAACTTTTTCTTCTATCAGGTGCAGAGTCTCTGATTTGATATCTAGGTCCTTGATCCATTTTGATTAATTATGTTTACTAGCCACGTATTTATAAATATTTTCCTATGCATATTATTAAAGTATATCCAAGTTAAATTATTAAAGTATATTCCAGGTTCTAAGTGAATTTTCATTAGAATAATGGAGACTTGAGAGACATATTAAGACAAAGCTAACCCAGATGAATAATATCAAAAGGGACATAGATTGGAATTTGTGACTTATTTCAAGACAGAACAAGATAAACATTTAATCTAAGAATAGAAAAACCTAGGACTGGGTTGTAGCTCAGTGATAGAGCACTTGCCTAGCATGTGTGATGCACTGGGTTTGATCCCTAGCACCACATAAAAATAAACAAATAAAATAAAGACATTCTGTCCATCTACAACTACCAATTTTTTTTCAAAGAATAGAAAAACCTTGAGTACTTAAAAAAAGATATGATCTAACACGGCTGATGACATATTTATGATATGTTATAAAAGTGAGATGATGCTGGAAAAAAATAGAATTATTTATTTTTCTTAAAAACAAGAGGAAAAAAATTAATCATTCCCACAGTCTTGCAAAACTATAACTTTTTAGGTATTAACAGGGATGCTTAAAATAAGGAAATGAGATGCTGCTGTTCAATTTTGGAAAGGCATGTTCCTAAAGTTTTAGAATAGGTTAGAAATTTTGGAGGTTAATGTGAAAAAGTAGCAATAAAATTCAGGTCAACTTTGAAACTGAAATTTATCACAAAACTAAATGTCATTAAACTGAGTGTTTTTTCTTTTTTTTAAACTGTTTTGTCTTTGCTTAGAATATTTAAGGATTAGTATATAAAATTATTTCACTAATAGCTGGTGCAGGGGCACATGCCTATAATCCCAGAAGCTCAGGAGGCTGAGATGGGAGGATCGTAAGTTCAAAGCCACCCTCATCAAAAGAGGGGCGCTAAGCAACTTAGTGAGACCCTGTTTCTAAATAAAATACAAAACAGAGCTGGGTATGTGGCTTAGTGATTTGAGTGCCCCTGAGTTCAATCCTTGGTACCCCCAGAGAATTATTTCACTAAAAAAGTATTATTTTTTTTAAAAAGTGAAAATATGGATAAATTAATGAACACTTCAGAATGTATTAAAAGAAAAATGCAATTCGAATGGCTCATTTAAAATTACCTGCAAATGCTCTGAATTGTAAAAGGAAATATAGGAAAGTTATTTAAAGAGGGTTTCCAGGATCAGTTCCAAATCTGGACTAAATAATTGCTAATTTCTATATACTGAGATCATTCAAGTAAAGTTAATGTGTAAATAAAACGGATACTTTTGTTTTGTTTGCTCCCATGATAACCTTAAGAAAGGTTAATTCACCAGCTTTTAGTACAAAATTCAAATTCCTAGTATAAACTAACTTTCCTTCTCCTTTCTTTCCTATAGGTTCCCATTGTCAAGTCTATCCATGAAGAAGGAAGAGGATATGGAGTATTTATACTGTATATAAGGGGCAGAGGACAAGCAAAAGCGAATATTGGAGGAAGCAGACTCAATCAATGGAGATCTAAAAAGTGATACTTTTTCTATCTCCTTTCAAAGTTTTATAACTTTTTATGTTCTGATGAAAAGAAGTTAGTGACTAGAAGCAGTAACAAAGAGATAATATATTACTGGTTAGGCTCTATAAGAAGCACAGCAAAAGTAGTAGAATCTATTAATTTGTTTAATTGCCCACTAAGCAGGGACATAGTTTTCTTTGTATTTCTCAACTGGTAATGATTTAATACTCTAAAGTACATTTGACAACATCTGAAGACAACTTTTTCCCTTGATAAACTCATTTTATTGAAATATAAACCGTTAAAAAGTATAAATCAAACATGTAGAGTTGATATATTTTTACAAAGTGAATGTATCCAGGTAACTAGAATCAGACTAAATAAAAGAATAAAACCAGCACCCCAGAAACTTTCATTGGAACTCCCCCAGGGAAGACGACTTTGATATCATTGTGGGTGAGTATGCATGTGAGCTATTGGCATGTAGCAGAAAGAGGAACATCCTGCAACGTACAAGTAAACATCCAATAACTTTTTCATTCCAAAATGTCAATGCCAAGTTTGAGAAACCCTTTATTACAATCCCAGATGTGCTTCTCCCTTTCAGTTTAAGCAGTGAATGATGATGGTTAAAGAAGCTGTTGGTGGAAGTGATCCACTAAGAAAATAATTTCAATGATTGCTGAAGACAAAAATAGGGATATATTTTCCAGAAAATGACAGTGACCTGTATCTGACTCTTGGTATTTAAAATGATACAAGGAAGATTTAAGATAAAAATTAATATAGTTCACTGTTATCTGTGGATATCTGTCACATGCAGTCACCCAAGGTTTTGAACCTTTTCTTTGTATTTTAGTAATTTCCTACAACATGACTCCAATCTTCTTAAAGCATAAATCAGAAAACTAACATTCCCAGTATGTCTTAGAGCTAGGTAAGTATCCCAGGCCCTATCAATCAAATCCAGAGTGTGATTTTTAAATTGGAAGTCAACAACCTAATGATGTAACTCTTCTGGAGATTTGCTTTTTTGGAAGAGGGGATGATAGTGGTATTTACACCAATGCATCATAGGTTCTGAGTGCCAGTGAAAATAGTGTTTTTGGTAGATTAGCTCCTGGAGTGTGTTGACTAGGCAACATCAGAACTGTCTCTGGTTCTGCTGATGTCTATTATCTACTTTAAAATGTTCCTTTTTTTGTTAAGTTGGCCCAGGAGGATTATGTTGTTTGTAATAAGGAATCTTGACTGAAAACAATGTATAATGTAAAAATATATGTCCTCTCCAAACTCTTTTGAAAAAAGTGCCTAGAGATTCAGCAGTAGGTCTGTGTCATTTTATTGTCAAATCAGTGTTTTGGATCTTGTGCTTATAGTACTTTCATTACTGATGTGTATTATACTCTGAAAAGTCCAAGGTTATGGCATTCAAAAATCAATACTTAACATAATATTTATACATAGCAGGTATTAAATAATGTTAGTTTAAAGTTAAACAAATTCAAAACAATACGAACAAGTTGGCAAGTTATCAACTATTTAAAAAAGTGTTTTCTGATGTTAAGAAGCAAGCACATGGGGCTGGGGATGTGGCTCAAGCGGTAGTGTGCTTGCCTGGCATGCGTGCGGCCTGGGTTCAATCCTCAGCACCACATACAAACAAAAGATGTTGTGTCTGCCGAAAACTAAAAAATAAATATTAAAAAGAATTCTCTCTCTCTCTCTCTCTCTTAAAAAAAAAAAGAAGCAAGCACACGGAGCTGGGGTTGTGACTCAGAGGTAGAGCTCTCACCTAGTATGCATGAGGCACTGGGTTCAATCCTCAGCACCACATAAAAATAAAATAAAGATATTATATCCACCTATAACTTAAAAATAAATATTAAAATAGAAGAAAGCACATATAAGAGTAAAAGAATAAATACAAGTATAGTCATATGTATGTATAGCAGAAAGGAAGCTAGACATGACAAGTCAAGAAAACAGTGTTTCATTATTTGTGTTTTGAGATGAAGTCTTGCTATGTTGTCCAAGCTGGTCTAGAACTCCTGGGCTCAAACAATCCTCCTACCTCAGTCTCCTGAGCAGCTGGGTCTATAGGAGTAGACCACCAATCTTGGCAAGAGGATAGCATAATATGCACTATCATTATTTTGTATCCATTGTACCAATTTGCACATCTTCCTGAGAGATCATCTTCTCCAGTATCCCAGAGTCCAGAGAGGAGGTAGTCTGTCCTCCCAAACTTAATTCAGGGTAAGGGAGCAAATGAGCCATGCTTCAGGCTTTCCTACTACTGGAAAACATTTAACTGGAAGGTCTGCAGGACCTTAATTTTCTTCTTTTTACTATCATTTTACATTTTATGATATTCTTAGAAAATGTACTTATTAGCTAACTATAATAAGCACTTATTAACTAACTATAATTTATAGCAGTTACAAATAAATGAACAAGTAGACATAACAAGAAAAACAGAATGGGGTCTCTTACTGCATAAGGGTCTTTTACATTGTAAGAGATGACATAATTGAGGATTATTAAACATTGACATGTACATTCAGAGTTGTTCCCCCCTCTATGTGACTTTGTAGTAAAAAAAAATATGGAAACCATGTATGTTTGTGTGTACTTATTTTGTTAGAAACAAGTATGTGAGCCTGTATGTAGCATTCTGAGTTCAGCAAATTGACATCTGGTAAGTCATTCCAACCTAATTAAACATTCCAGTGTTTTTGTCAATATTGAAATCAGGTAGGACTAGATTCATCACTTTAAAGGAATGTACTGAACAAGGAGAGCGTTTACAGGGAAGTGTCACAAAGTCAATTAAAATGTTATGAGTAATTCTAACTAGTAAACATTTTTTTTTAAAAAAGGAATATAGTCACCTGATGACTAAAGAGTAGTTTATTTGGTTTGTGTTTTCATTAACAGTTTTCTGACATATTTAACTCATCCCAGAGTCTCAAAAAAAAAAAAAAAAAAAAAAAAGGTAATTTATGGACAGAAGCTTGTCCATTTTAAAACTTAAACCATGATCCATATTTATACAACATCTGTACTGTTAGTTTTCAAAATCCTACAGGTCCTAAGAGTGTATTCAAGAAAGTCTATGGTCTATTACTGGAGATATATGTGTATACATATGCATACATACATACACATATAAACATGCATACATATAAATATGTACACATCCATATAAATAGAACATTTGCTTTCCTGTAGTATTACAAAACTGATTTTTCACTTTTCAGTTTAAAGTCTGTTCTTTCAAATATGTGACTAAAAGAAAAGATCCAAGTTTTCATTACACTACAGAGAGTTAATTACAACTGCTTAAAGGTTAAGTTATTTTTATCAATTCACTAAGAGCATAAATCAATGGAAATTCAGAGGAAGAACTGTAGAAATTAACAGTGAATGCTCAACACTCCAACTTCAAGTATAAGTGACTTTGCATTGTCTTTTTATGATGATACTAAACTATCACAATCCTCAAACTTTTGAACCCACTCGTGAACACACTCTATTGTCTTACACTTATTTCAGTTAGACTCATATTCACTTTGGTAATCTCTCTCCCAGTCTTTTATCTTATATCTTAAACCCGTATTACCATTTTTCTTTATTTTTTATTTTATTATTTTTATTTTGGCAATTTCCATTATTTATTCAAGACTGGTTCTCCAATTCACCACTAATACCTTTTAGAAACAATAAATCATAACACTTTCCTACTAGAAAGGATTCATGATCATGATTTATTGTCCTCTACACACAACAGTAAGTTAATAATCCAACAATCATTAATTAGTAAACCATGATTCTGAGTTGTATTTTCAGTAGAAAAGGATTGATTTGCATTAATATTCTTTTCCCCAAGTCCCTCTAAAAGTCAATGGTATGAGTGAGTAGTGTGGCTTGAATTGGAAAGAGCTGAACAAATGGAAAAAAATAAGACAAATATTTCTTAAGAAAAAAAAACTCTATTATTATTATTATTTTAGACACCTAATGAATGATAATAAGATTGAATTTGTTAACATTTAGCATATTATAGACATTCAATAAATTGGCACACTTATTAAGACTTATGCTTATCTTGAAATAATAAGTAATTTGGTTGGGCTGGGGATGTAGTTTAGTCAGTAGTAGAACAGCTGCCTAGCAGGCTTGAAGTCCTGGGTTTGATCCCCAGCACCACAAAACAAACAAACAAAAAAAACATACACAGGAAAAAACCCTGACTTGGATCATAAAATTCACTTTATATTTTTCTAGTCCAATTTTATGTAATCAAATTAATTGATTTCCACAACTGCCTACACAGTACAGGTTCAGCGCTCTTATTATGTACACCTCCACAGTACTTTATGCTTACCTTTATCATATTATATTGCATTGTCATGGTTCTCTGGTTTCTCTTGAGAATGGAAACTATGTCATCTATGTCTATTGGTTTAGATCAACCACAGTATCTACTACATATATGTACAATATTTAAGCTGAATGAACGAATCAGTACAAGCTAAAGCAGCTTTTCAAAAGGGCATTTCATTCTAACATGAATGGTGAATTTAATATGTGGATATTTTATAGGCAGGTCACCATATGTGACTCAATAAGGGTAGAGAAAAAAATCACTTAAATATTCTTGATAAAGTTATTCCTACAAGTTAAGAGTTCAGAGAAACAAAAATGATTTTCACATTAAATGTAAGACAATAAGGACCATCTGACATAATAAACAGATCTTAAGGTAAAATTCTGTGCCCTTCTTTTATATTCTAAATTATAAATTTCAGACAAAAAATCATATTGTCTAGGGAAGTCTTAGCAAAATACTGAGAATTCCAAATTTCTGGAATTAATCTAGTATTTATAGCCAAGCTTCTAAGAGCATTATTTTTCTCCATCTGTTAGTTGTTGATATGGCGTAACCTTATATTCAAATTAGAGAAAGACAGCAAAAAATAAGTTTTTCTTTTTGAATATGTTACAGTAAGAATTCTAGCTTTATATCCTGGTGTGAGACAGTTATTCTCTTGCTAAAAAAAATCTCAATGAGAGAAAAAAGAGTAGGTTGATACTGATGCTGAATCCTTTCTGTTGTAAATAAAGGCTCTGAGATTTAATTCTATAAAATAATTAAACAAAGTTTATCAGATTTCTATAAAATAATTTTACATAACGTGTAATAATTTTCTCATAGAAATTATATGGATGTTAAAGGGCAAGAAGAGTATTAACATGTTTTACTCAGTACATTTTTAATGCAGACTATAAAATTTTTGGTGGAATTAAAAAAAACTAAGATACAGCAGATAAATAATTCATTTTCTGAAATACTTAAAATTCTCTTTTCTTAGAAAGCTACTAAATTTTCCATGAGGAAACAATTCTTTATTTTTCTTCACAATTATAATGTTAACAATAATACTCCTCCTTACACAGAAGCATCAAACAATTTTGGAATCCTGTGTCAAACATTCTCATATATTTATAAATACTTGATCCTTAGTTTACTCCTTTTACCTATACTTTTTGCTTTTGTTTAAATTCATAGACTAAAATATTATCACATCTCTAAATTATAATGATGCCTGAATGTATAACTGTCTTTTCCTCCTGTCTAATGGCAAATAGCTTTAAAAAATATATCATAGTATAATTTAGTCTCTGGATTTTAGTTGGAGTTACCAATTCTCATTGTTGAAACAACCAAAAAGTAATTTTCACTGCTGAACAGAAAAATACAATATTACATTTCTGGGAATAAAGATCAGATAGCTTATAAGCACAAAGAAAGCAGAATTTTTACTTTGAGAAAAGTAAGGAAATTAAAACAATGCAAATATACATTTTGTACCAGGTTTAAAAAATGTGACATAGTAAAATATTTAAAATTGAGCATATTTCAATAATTATTACTTTTTTTAGAGAGAGAGAGAATTTTTTGATATTTATTTTTTAGTTTTCGGAGAGAGAGAGAGAGAGAGAGAGAGAGAGAGAGAGAGAGAGAGAATTTTTTGATATTTATTTTTTAGTTTTCGGCGGACACAACATCTTTTATGTGGTGCTGAGGATAGAACCCGGGTCGCACACATGCCAGGCGAGCGCACTACCGCTTGAGTCACATCCCCAGCCCTAATTATTACATTTTACAAATAAAAACAAACATAATTTATGACACAAAGCGAGTATAAAAAACTAGGCAACTTCTTGAACAAAGAAATTCATTTTAAGGAAATATGTTTCAAAATGTAATAGATAACCAATTATCTTTATAGAGTGGTGTTATCGTTTGGATCTGGAATGCCCCCCAAAGTCTCATGTGTTGAAAGCATGTATACCACCACATTCGAATTTTTTTTTTTTTGGTATCCTGGATGGAATCCAGGTATGCTTAACCACTGAGCCAGCTCCACAGCCCTTTTTAATATTTTATTTAGAGACAGGGTATTGCTGAGTTGCTCAGGGCCTCACTAAATTGCTGAGGCTGGCTTTGAACTCACAATCCTTCTACCTCAGCTTCACGTGCCACTGGGATTACAGTGTGTGCCATGTGCCCAGTCACACTTGCATTTTAATGTATTACAGATAGCTGATGGCAGATCCAGAATAGAAAATGCATGTCACCTGGATAATTAATGTGAAACAAGTCTTGATGCTCTTATTAATATAGTGATTGCTGCCCAAAATAAGGGATCAGCAATATGTTTTAAAAAATAAGTATGTGAGACAAAAGATGACTGAGTAAAGCTGCATCCCAAGCTGCATCATGGCTCGGACCAAAGCAGCAGGTGTGTAGCTTTTTGGCAGGGTAGGTGAAAGAAGGATTTCACTAAAATTTAATGTTGGACACTCAAAGTTGCTCAAGTACTCAGTACTCAAGTACTCAGAAATTTGGGTACAATAAACAAAGGAGAACAAATACATGTGAGTGACCCGTGGATATTCACCAGAATGGGAGAACATAGTTTTGGTACCAAAAAACCTGAGCTCAAAATTGCAGCCTAATCTTAGCCGACTCAGAGTATGCACTGCATGCTAGTGCTTGAAAAAAAATGCACTGTGTATCTCAATCAGCCATGGAGTGGTGAGGTGAGAGCCATCTTGGGGTGATCGATGCTACAATGATGCAGGAACCAGAAATCAGGGCAACACAGTCATAATATCCTAGTAGGTGTCTATCGTCTAGTGTGACCTAGACTAGGCCTCGTGGAATGTGAGTAAAACAGGCCCTGTGAAGAGTGTATCCACGGGGATTTGAGTCAGAAGGGCTAAGGAGAGCCTTACTAGCTTCTCCTTTGTGTCTGGCAGTTCACATGACCAGATGAAGCAGTCTGGGAATTTGAGGGAGTGGGGGTCAATACATTCAAGGTGTGCTCTTGGGTAGCAGTGAGTGGAGGACTGGTTCCCCAGCCCCACAAATGGATTTCTTGGGAGGCTCCTGAGAAACAGACCTACATCAGAGATCAGCAATTGTCAAGCCATAGGGGCCTGTCAATCAAATCTCTCCAAAGCAGGCCCCACCCAACAAAGCCCCAGAGACTTGATTAGACCTAAGCCCCACCTACCTGAACTTCCCTAACAGAACTCTGCAGAAATTGTACCTTGGGAGTACACAAAACTGCTTCAAATGGACAAAATGCCAACTGACAGTACTTCCTGACCCATCCCACCTCATGCTGGTGAGAAGGGAAGCTGAGTCTTTTATCAAACAGCTTCAATCCTAGGCCACTCTGACTGGTAACTCTGAGAACAACACAAAAACAGGAAGGGGTTAACAACTCTCATCTCTTGCTCTATCAGGACATAACTAAAGAAGAATTAGAAAGAAGGACACGGGACATACTGACCATCTAATCTGGTCAACTTTTTTGACCACCTCAGTGCAGATAGTTCCTTCATTCTTCATCAAGATTTTGGATCTTTTTTTAAAAAATTTATTTTTATTTAAGAATTTTTTTTTTGTAGTTGTAGATGGACAACATGCCTTTATTTTGTTTTATTTTTATGTGGTGCTAATGATTGAACCCAGTACCTCACACACGCTAGGCAAGTGCTCTGCCACCGCACTACAATTTTTTATATATTTTTATTCTGTGTGTGTGTGTGTATGCACATGTGTGAATTCTGGCTGCTTTGATTGGTGGGGACATATATATATATATATATATATATATATATATATATGTATATATATATATATATATTTGTTTCTTTTTCTCCCATTTTTAGCATTTTTGAAATGTAATTATTTTTCCTAGCAGTCTTTTGAGGGTTTGGGCTTTTTGAATTATATATTTTTGTTTTGTTTTATTTTCATTTGTTTATTTCTTTTATTTCTATTTGTCCTAATCTTCTCCTGCTATCAGCCACATTCTATTGCTCTCTTGTGAGAGAGCAATTCCTTGCTTCTTCCATTTTTCCCCTTCATTCCATATAAACATCACCTGCTACATCTCTTCTGCATTCTCTGTTCATTTTTTAGAAATTAACTCTTCTCTAACTTACTGACATAATTCTTTTCCCCTAATTAACTAAGTGCATTTTTTTACCATCTTTCAGAATTAATTGGTTTATATAACTGCTGCTCCCACCATTAATGCTAATATAACCATTACTGCTGTGGATGATACAGTTGACACCTGCTGTTTGCTTTAAAACTAGTTCTAGTTCACGGTCATTGTTTTTACTGTTGACAATTGCTGAACCCACCTGTTTATTGAAGGTAATTAATGTTGAAGACATCATACTAAGAACCGGGCATTTACTTTAATGTTTTGTGTTTGCAACAGTTGTTACTATTAATTCACTCATTCTGTGAGGTGCTGGGAACCAACAGGGACAATAAATGTTCACAGGTTAGAGACTCTTCTGCTGAACTAAACATTCCCAGACATTACTCCAACTCAATGAAGTGAGGGGGCGGGGGAACCAACAACAAGGACACAAGGAAGAACAATCCAAGAGGGAACTCAGGTTCCACCCCTTCGCATCTGCTCAGACATCAAAAGCAGACGGAAGTCCAGGAATAAATAAGATAATTATACATTTTTATGGTTTGGATATGAGGTGGCCTCAAAAAAACTCAAGAAGAGTTAGAGGCGAAATGATTAGGTTATAGGAGACTTAACATAATCAATGAATTAATTTCCTAATAGGGTTTAACTGAGTGGTAACTGAAGGCAGATAAGTGTGGCTGGAGGAGGTGGGTCATTGGGACGGTGACTTTAGGGTATAAATTTTGTACTTGGTAAATGGAGACTCACTCTCTGCTTCCTGATGTGATGCTCTCAGCCACACTCTTCCTCCATGATGTTCTGACAACTCAAGCCCTGAGAAATAAATTGAGACATCTGAAACTGTGAGCCCCAACTAAACTGTTCCTCCTCTAAAGTTGCTCTTGTCAGGTCTTTTAGTCCACACACACACACACACACACACACACAAAAGAGATAGGGGTATCTACATCAATTGATGCACAAGTCCAATACCTCTGAAAACATGAGGAAAAAAGCAAATATATCTCCGCCCAACATCCACAATCCCCCAACAAAGGATTCTACTGATAGTGAGGTGGATGAAAGCCTAGAGAAAGATTATAAAAATGGATTATTAAAATGCTCAATGAACTAAAAGAAGATCTAAGGAAGGAAAATAGTGAAAAGAAATCAAGCAGAACTCCAAGAAATGAGATATAATCAAATTAAAAGATCACTTCAGGACATCACTAACAGATTAGATGCATAGAAAACAGAACTTCAGTCCTTGAAGACATAAAGGCAGGCCATAAAGGCACGCCAGGGTATATGATATTCAGTACACAGAATGCAATAAAAGGAAAAATAAAATTACAGAACATGACCAGAATATACAAGTATTCCTGGACAACATTAAAAGAACAAACCTGAGTATCATTGAGATAGAAGAGAATATGGAGATGCAAGCTAAAGGCATTAAGAACATTTTTAAAGAGATAGTTAGAAAAAACTTTTCCCATATCAGAAATGAGGTAGACAACTATATACAGGAGGCTAACAGGACTCCAACAGATCTAATCAAATGAAAATTTCACTAAGATATAATCAAAATGCATAACATAGAAAATAAGAAAAGAATATTAAAAGCTTCAAGAGAGAAACATCAGGTCATATTTACAGCCAACTGATAAGGCTCACTGCTGATTTCTCAGTTCAGACACCAAAATCAAGAAGGGCCCAGAATAAAATATACCAAGCCCTAAAAGAAAATGATGTTGAGAGCCACAGCTGAATGGGCCCCAGCAAACTTCCAGCTGCCAGCAAACTTCCAGCTGCCGGCTGATGATTGGCTCACAGCGGCCCCAGCAACATCTAGCTGATTGGCTCCTCTGCGGTGATGCTCATTGGGCTGTTTCCCTGCCCTTTCAGACCACAGAGCTGCTCATTGGGGGACTTTTTTGGCTCCGCCTACGTGACCCAGCCAATCGGCCTCAAGAGCAGGAGGATTGTGGGAGGTGGAGAGAAGCTTGTGTGGGAGAGAGAGGCTTGTGGAAAGCCGGTGGTGGCAGTTGAGGCTCTGAGGGTTTTTCCTGAGAGGCTGTTTTGTTTGGCGTGTGTGGTTCTAAAAATAAAGTTAGTTTCTTTTGACAAGTGGCTCCTGATTGTGCCCAGCCAGACTGCGGCAAAATGACTGATAGCCAAGATTACTACTATACCCAGCAAAGCTCAGTTTCAATTTTGAGCAGGAAATAAAAACTTTGCATGACAAGAATAAACTAAAAGTTCTTGACCACAAATCCAGCACTACAAAGAATACTTTCAAACATAAACTGCACACAAAGGAACTATAAAACAATTTCCAAATCTCCCCAAAAGAGGAAGTTCAATAGAAAAATAATTCACTAAATGATTATCACAACAGGATAAAATATAGGAAAATACCAAAATGGCACAAACACATATCCATACTAATACTGAATGTTAATGGTCCTAACTCCCCAATTAAAAGACACAGATTAGCAGAATGGATCAAAAAACAATATCCTACTATAAATGTTGTTTACAAGAGATTCATCTTATAAGCAAGAACTTCCATAGGGTGAAAGTAAAAGGTTGGGAAAAAATATTCCATGCATATGGGCCAAGAAAACAAGCTAGAATAGCTATTCTAATATCTGACAAAGCAGATTTTAAGCAAAAATTAGCCAGAAGAGATAAAGAAAGCCACTACATCCTAGGAAAGGGGAAAACCCCAACAGAAGATATAAAACAGTATACATTTATGACCCAAATGTAAACATACCCAATTACATGGAAAAATAGTTCTTCACGTTAAATCCTACAAAGACCCCAACACAATAATACTGGGTGATTTCAATACACTCTTACCACCAATAGACAAGTCACCAAAACATAAAATCAATAAAGAAATCTCCAACAAGCAACACTACAAATTAAATGAACCTAATGGATATCTACAGAATATTCTACCCTTAAACAGCTGAATTTATCTTCTTTATAGCTGCACATGAAAGTTTTTTAAAAAAATAGATCATATGGTAGACCAAAAAGCAAATCTTAGCAAATACAAAACAAACAAATAAAAACCCCCCAAAAGACAAAAATAGATATAATCTCATGTATCCTATCAGATCATAATGGAATTAAGCAAGAAATCAACAGCATGAAAAAAGAATAGAAACCACATTAACACACAGGAGATTGAGTAATACAATCTTAAAAGAAGAATGGGTCAAAGAAGAAATGAGAATAGAAATCTAAAAATTGTTAGAAATGAAAGAGAACAGAAATATAACATATCAAGTTCTCTGGAACAGTATGAAAGCAATTCTAAAAGGAAAATTTATAGCACTGAGTCCCTACATTAAAAAAATAGATACCAAATAAATAAGAGTATGCTCTACCTCAAGACCTTGGAAAAAGAAAAATAAACTCACTCCAAAAACTGTGGATAACAGGAACTAACTAAGATCAGAGCTAAAAAATAAATAAATAAAATTGAGAATAAGAAAACACTACACAGGATCAATACAATGAAGTTAGTTCTTTGAAAAAGTCAAGATTAACAAGCCTTTATTAAATTAACTAAAAGAAAGAGTGAGTAGACAAATCAACAAGATCAGAGATGAAAAAGGAGATATCCCCACAGATCCTTCTGAAATCCAGAGGATTATTAAAACCTATTCTGAACATTTATTCTCCAAAAAACTGGAAAACTTGGAAGATATTGACAAAGTTTGAAACACATATGACCTGCCCAAATTGAATCAGGAAGATACTGAAAACCTGAACAGACCAATATCAAGTAATGTCATTGAAGCAGTAATTAAAAGGCTTCTAGGACCTGATGGATTTTTAGCCGAGTGCTATAAGATTTTTATTTTTATTATTAAAAATTTGCTCTTTTTAGATATACATGATAGTAGAATGTATTTTGACATATTATACAAACATGGAGTAGAATTTATTCTAATTAGGATCCCATTCTTGTGGTTGAACATGATGTAGAATTACCCTGGTTATTTATTCATATTAACATAAGAACATTATGTCCAATTCATTCTATTGTCTTTCCTATTCCCATCCCTCCTTCCTTCCCTTCATTCCCCTTTGTCTAATCTAATGAGCTTCTATCCCCCCACTTATTGTGTGTTAGCATCTTCATATCAGAGAGAACATTCTGCCTTTTTACCAGACCTTTAAAGAAGAACTAACACCAGTCTTTCCCAAATTATTCCATGAAATTTAAAGGGAGGCAACACTCCCACATACATTTTATGAAGCTAGTATAACCCTGATACCAAAGCCAGACAAAGACAAATGCAGGAAAGAAAACTACAGACCAATATCCCCGAAGAACACAAATACAAAAAACCTTAATAAAATATCAGCAAATAGCATTCAAAACCACATCAAGAAGAAGATAATACACCATGATCAAGTGGATTTCATTCCAGGGATGCAAGATTGGTTCAATATACACAAATCAATAAATGTAATTCATTACTTAAACTAAATTAAGGACAAATATCACATGATCATCTCAATAAATGCTGAAAAGACCTTTGATAAAATCCATTCATGCTAAAAATGATGAAGCAGCTAGGGACTGAGGAACTTAACAGTGTACAGACCATTTATGACAAACCCAAAGAGAAAATCATACTAAATGGAGAAAACTTAAAAAATTTCCTTTAAAATCAGGTACAAGACAAGGCTGTCTACTCTCACCACTCCTTCAATATAATCCTGAAACACTAGCCAGAGTAATCGGCTAGAAAAGGAAATCAAAGGGATCAAATTGGAAAAGAAGTCAAACTATCTGTTTGTAGATGATATGATCCTATATCTAGAAAACTCAAAAAACCCTACCAGAGAATTTCTGAAGCTTATAAAGGAGTTTAGTAAAGTGGCAGGATAAAAGATCAACACCCATAATCAACACCTTTTCTATACTGCAACAGTGACTCAGCCAAAGAAGAAATTAGAAAACCATCCCATTCAAAATAATCTCAAAACGAAACAACTATCACCACACCACCACCAACAAAATAAACTTGAGTATTAATCTAACCAAAAAGGTAAAAGAACTCTACAATGAAAATTATAGAACACTGAAGAAAAAAATTGAGACGACCTTAGATAATGGAAATGCATCCCATATACTTGAATAGGCAGAATCAATATTGTCAAAATGGCTATATATGTATATATTATATATAATATTTAAAAAATGATCTAGCTATCTTTCTATCACAATAATATAAAGATTCAGTGCAATCCCCATCAAAATACCAATGACATTCTTCACAGAATTAATAGAAAAAACATTTTAAAAATTCATTTGGAAGAGTAAGAGATTCCTTTGGAAGAGTAAGAGAATAGCCAAAGCCATACTGAGCAAGAAAAGTGATGCAGGAGGCATCTCAATACCTCATCTGATATTATATTACACAGCCGTAGTAACAAAAACAGCATTGTTTTTGGCATAAAAATAGACATGAAGTATTGGCATCAAAATAGACATGAAGACCAATGGAACAGAAAAGAAGACATAAAGACAAACCCACACACTTAACACCACCTGATAATTGACAGAAATGAAAAAACATATCTTGGAGAAAGGATGGCCTTTTAAACAAATGATGCTGGGAACATTGAATAGCTGTATGTAGAAAAACGAAACTAGTCCCCTATTTTCACCCTGCAGAAAACTAAAGTAGAAATGGATCAAAGACTCAGAAACTAGAACAGAAACTTTACAACTACTAGAAGAAACCGTAGGTCAGCATTCCATCATACTGGCGCTGGCACTGACTTCTATAACAAGACCCCCCAAGCACAAGAAATAAAACAAAGAATCAATAAGTGAGATCCCATCGAATTAAAAAGCTTCTGCACAGAAAAGGAAATAAGAGCATGAAGTGAAAGCTTAGAGAATGGGAAAAAAATCTTGTCAAGGCTGTCTACTCAGGGGATTAATATCCAGAATATGCAAAAACTCAAAAAACTTAACACACCCCAAAACAAATAACCCAATCAATAAATGGGAGAAAGAACTAAACAGAAACTTCTCAAAAGAAGAAACACAAATGGCCAACAAACATATGAAAAAATGTTCAACATCTCTAGCAATCAGTGAAATGCAAATAAAAACTACACTAAGATTTTATCCTAGTCAAGTTAGAATTGCAATGATCAAGAATATGAAAAATAAAGGCTGGCAAGGATGTGGGGAGAAACGTACACTTGCACATTTCCATTCTGAAAAGTAGTATAGAGATTACTCAAAAAACTCAGGATAGAAACACCATATGACCCAGCTATCCACTCTGTGGTATTTTTTCAAAAGATCTAAAATCATCATACTATAGTAAAACAGACATCTCAATGTTTACAGCAGCACAATAGCTAAATTATGGCGTAAACCCAAATGCCTGTCAATAGATGAATGGATTAAGAAACTGTGGTATACATATATAAAATTAAGTTCTACTTAGCCATACAAAAGGATGAAATTATGGCATTTTCTGGTAAATGGATGGAAATGGAGATATCATGCTAAGTGAGATATGCCAAACTCAATAACTCAAAGGTCAAATGTTTCTCTCCTACGAAGAAGCTAGAGTAAAATAAAGGAAAGGAGGAAGGAAGGAAAGGATAACACAAAGAACCAATCAAGTATAAATTAATGTACAAGCAAAAGGAAGTCTAGTAGAGGAAGGAGAATGGGAGAGGGGAAGGAAAAGGGGGAGGTAAAAGTAGGTGATCATGACCTGAAATCAAATTCTATGCATGTATGAGTTTGTCAGGATGAACCCAACTACTGTGTATAACTATAAAGCTCTAATTAAAGTAAAAACTAAATAAAGAACTATTAAAAAAACACACAAAAAAGTAAGTATGGTTAAGTTCCTCTTTGTCTAACTTTATAAATAATGTCAGCCTTTCTTGTGTCACAGTCAGGATTCTGTGCAAACTGGAATAGCTACAAATATTTGACAAATTCATCCATGTCATTCAACACATAAGCTACCTTTTGAAAATTACTTTGCTTTCCTACAATTTTCTACATTGAAACTTAAATCAAAGAAGACAGTTCCTCCCAACTGGTGTCATGGAACACTCTGCTCCACAATATATGGTTGTATATGTTTGATGGTCAAACAAGTTTTGGAAATGTTGAGTTTATATTCTTTTCCCCAGGAGTTCTGAGAAGTTTTTTTTTTTTTTTTTTTTTTTTACATAGGGCATGGTGAGTTTTCAAGAAAGAGAAATAAGAAGAGTGTGCATAGATATGCATGCATGTGAATATTTTAATTCCCCAAATTTACTTAGCAACTGGTATTTTTCTCCCTAGTCTCATAATATAGCTTTTAGAAGACAGTTCTATGAATTACCAATTTAAACACTTTGGGAAGAAAGAAAGAACAAATTCAACCAGGAGCTCAAAACAAATGAGAGCTAGATTTACTGTTCAATTATAGGAGTAGGTTCCAGTAAGTGTCTCAGGCCCATTCTTCAAAAAGATTAATATGCCTTGCACCACATTTGAATCCTGGTCATGGGCCACTCCCTTGCATTTGTTTATTTGTTGCTTGCAACCGATTCTGTACAGCTTCTGCCTTACCCAGTTGCATTCCATACTCATTTTCGTCTATCCTTGCATTTCAGTTTTGATAACAGGCACTGAATGTTTGTTCAGCCTACAGCCTTCTCAATAATGATTCTGGCCATCTGACCTGGAACTCTGTTGTTCTTTCTAGCTATACAAACCTATACATTCATTTGGTAAGCTATTATTTTCTCCTATCAAGAAGAGGACAAAAATCTGAAAAGTGAAAAAAAAAATCTGAAAAGTGGACAAATATCTTAAAGGAAATCTCTACGTGCCAGATTTGTGATACTCGTATCTCTCCTGCCAACTTGCCAAGTGATTATTCTGTTAGACCTTGAATACAAGATCAGGCAACTTTCTGTATTAGCTCAATATTTATCCAATCCTTAGTAGAGTATATTCTATTTGCATCTGGTACAAAATTATAAAAATCCTTCCTAATATGTGGAAATGTCTATACCTCATATAAGAAATGTTAAATTTACAGAAGTCATAGACAGAAAAAAAAAAGAAGAGGATAGACAAAACTATAGAGCAGATCTTTAGCATATCTGCTTTAATTTTCTCAGCTGAGACTTGTGACGTAATCTGTCATTTCTATTTTATAATTTTCTGCAACGCGAAAAGAAAAGCAAATCAGATTCTTTAAGTGCATATATGATTCTCTACCTGAAAGCAGTCACCTGTGCAAATGCTTTTATTTTTGGAGTTTCGTTTTTCAAACAATAGTATTAAAGAAAGAAACAGCTTTCTGGGAGAAAATGGCTTCCTGAATGCAAAAGATGTTTTTGTTTGAAGAGATCTCTACCTCAATCCGACATATGATTAACCTATCCTGATGAACAGACTTTTGTAATGTAGACTCTAGATGATATTTTATTTTTTTTTTTAACAATTTTAACAGCATTCTCTCTAAATTAGGAAAGAGCAACTGATTAATAATTGCACCTTATTGGGGTTAGATTTCTAAATTTAATAGGTTACTATGATCCTAAATATATAGGGAAATAATCTAATTTCCCTCATAAATAATGAGTGGGAAATTTATCATGATTCTTATCTGGCCTGATGTATAATTAAAAAGTAAAACATCAATTGCTGCATTTAACTGGAATATTAAAGCATTACTTTAAAGTTTTGTTCATTTAAAAATATTGTTTTACAATATTTTCATTCTAACTTTAAAAATGATTGTATAGACTGGCAGACACTTTTCAAAATGACAGCAATAAACATGGTGCACCCTGTAATTCTAGCATATAGAATCAGACTGTTTCTGAGGTTTCATAGTAAATATCAGCAATGCAGCACATTCTACCTTGATTCTCAATATCTAGGTCATACGAACTACTTTGAATACTGTGAATAGGAAAAAAAAAGCAGAAAGATTGCTGTAGCGCCACTAAGAAATCATAACAACATTTAAATTATGAAAAAAACCCCTATACTAAGTAAAAGACAGTGCCCTGAAAATGAACATATCAACTACTAAGTAAACTGTTATTTTGAGGAGTATTATTTATTTAATAAAATGTCTTGCTTTCATTGCTCTTTCAATATGCATATGTATGCATGCTGAACCGTCAGAAGCAGATAAAAATAATATGTACTGCTAATAAAAAAGTATATGCAATTTTGAGAAAAATCCCACTGTCGTTAGCAATAATCAGAAACTATAGTTTTGATTTATAATAAAGGTAAATACATATGATAATAATATCTAAAATTACAATCTTTTTGTTTACATGAAAGAAACTCAGAGAATTTACAATATATTTTAATTATGAAAAATGCATACCACTTTTGCAATTTCTTTTAATTGTAATCATATAGTTACAGATATGTGGAAGCTGAAATGATCTTTTATAGTTTCATTATTTTCCTTGAAATCTACTGAATATATTTAATCTATGGATTTAAATTTTCTCCTTATCCTTTCTCTAAGTTTACATGTGAAGGATAAGAATATTTCTCCTAAAAACAAGTTTGGTTTTTTTTTTGTTTTTGGTACTGGGGATTGAACCCAGAGGTGCTTACCACCAAGCCACATTCCTAGCCCTTTTAAATATTTTAGTTGGAGACAGGTTTTTGCTCAGTTGCTTAGGGTCTCACTAAGTTGCTAAGGCTGGCTTATAACTTGAGATCCTCTTGCCTCAGCCTCCTGAGATGCTGGGAATATAGGCATGCATCACTGCACCCAGCTACTCTATTATAAAACTTTTAGTATATAATTTTTATATACATATACTACTTCACATGGAAAATAAAAATGAAAACAACTGTCAAAGTGCAGTTTTCTTAATCCATTTGAAAACACTAAAGGGCATCATAGATATGCCAATACAACATTTAAGAGGGACAACACTGAAAGCCACATTTAAATGACTAGAATTTGTAGAGTTAGAACTTTCATTAATAGATTATCCATGTTACCAAGAAGATCTACAGAATTAAAGAGAATAAATGAATGTTTCTGTAATGGCACTAAAACTTAACACATATTCTTTAATCAAGTACACAAAGGAGCTGCTTAAGACACAAGAAACAGGAATGACACTATTAAAATGTATGCTCCATTAGTTGGCATCAGTTCCCTTTAAAAAATATTTATTTTTTAGGTGTAGATGGACACAACACAATGCCTTTATTTTTATGTGGTGCTGAGGATCGAACCCAGGTCCCGCCCGTGCTAGGCGAGTGCTCCACTGTGGAGCCACAATCCTAGCCCAGTTCCTTTTATAAATTAAAAAAATTTTTTGTTCTTATACTTAACAGTAGAATATATTTTGACATATTATACATATATGGAGTACAACTTCCCATTCTTCTGGTTGTACATGATATAGAATTACATTAGTTGTGTAGGTGCCCTTCATGAGATGAATGTATAAAGAAAATGTTGTACATAAATATAATGGAATACTACTGACTTATAAAGAGAAATAAAATTATGGCATTTGCTGGTAAGTAGATGGAACTGCAGACTGTCATGCTAAGTGAAATAAGCCAATCCCCTAAAACCAAAAGTTCAATGTTTTCTCTGATATATGGATGCCAATTCAGAATAAGGTAGGGGTGAGTACTGAAGAATAGTACTTTAGATTAGATAAAGGAGAGTGAAGGGAAGGGAGGCGGGGATAGGAATAGGAAAGATAGTAGAATGAATTGGACATTACTTTTCCATGAACAGTTCCCTTTTAAATTATCAAAACTTTCAAACAGATACAAATTGGAGGACTTGGATTAGGGAATTTACTATAGTTACAGAGATATTCCACCGGTGATTTAAAACATGGGATAATAAAAGAAAAAAAAATATCAAATATTTTATTTCATTTTAGTTATCACTGCCAACCTATGTGCTTTGTATTTTGTATTTTGATCCCTAATTCGTTAACTAATTGAAAATAAAAGACTATAAGCTTCTAGAGGGCTGGGGGTATAGCTCAGTGGTGGAGTGCTTGCCTAGCATGCGAGAGGTCCTGAGTTTGGTCTGCAGTACTGCCTAAATAGCTAACTGTTCAAAAATAAGAGATGAGTTGGAATTAAGTGATGGAAAACTGCTACAGAAGATAGAGATCAGATTATTTCTAAAGAAAGGCAATTGAGCTTTGGCCTAGGAATTCTAAAATTATATTTTATTTTAATAGGAGAAAGTATTTAACTTGTTCCTAGATGATTGTATTTCTTTAAATATTAAATATGTATTTTTTATATCAAAGGATATAATATTCATGTTATTATTCTAATAAATACTTTCATTATTTGTACCTTATGCTGTTTTATAAGGTTTACATAATTAAATGCAGGAAAACCCAGTATGTTAGTTTATGTTACCATGACTCACACTGTATTTAGAGTGATCTTGGCAAAATGCCATTCCATATGGTCATTTTTTTCTGCTTACAAACTTATAATGACTTCTACTTAAAGATGGCAGGTTTAACACATTTTTATTTCTTTTAGGACCCATTAAAATGATAGTACAGGAATGAAAGACTACAACAGATGGAGGACAGGTCATCAACAGATGAAAGATTTCAATAAATTAATGTAATCTGGAAAAAACAGAGTGAGAAGAACTGCTGAAGTGGGCCCAATGAAGCCTCATCCTAGAGTAGCCAGAACCCATCAATCTACAGAATCAAGAGATGGGCAGGGCCTCAGAGGTGCAGGTAAGAGGAAAGTAAGCCTGGGAGTGAGGGGCAGGGCTGAGCATGGGAATGAGGGGCAGGGCTGAGCAAAATACACACACAATTCATTCTACTATCTTTCCTATTCCTATCCCCGCCTCCCTTCACACACACACACACAACACACACACACACACACACACACACACACCTTAATCAAAGAGTTCTTGGGAGAAATCAAACCTAGAGCAAGGAACAGTGTTGAGGGGACTGAAATAGCTAGTTTCCCAGCCCAAGTAAAGCTGCCTTTGAATTTTAGAAGCACGTGAATGATTTGTAACCTAGAATCCCATAGTAACTAGAATTAAGAATCAGACAGTTAAATGGGTATCAGTTACTTCTCCTCAGCATATTCTTTAAAGATAGTGCTCTTTCTACAACTTCTAATGTTATGATTGTTAAGTTTATTATAAGAAGAAATTAGGAGAACCAGGATAAAAAGCTAGTTTTTACACAGTGTCTCATAAAGCAGGCATCCAACATAGCACCTTTTAAATGTGTTTTCTGTCTCTACACATAGACTACCTCTACCCTTTCTCCAGTCAGGCCCTGCCCTGGGGCTTGTACCTTCTGATGTTAGGACCTGGATACATTTTTCCTGAGAATAAAATACATTTCAAACCTTTGAAATTTTTTTAAAAATTGATTTTCCCTATAGTCTTTTGTAGGAAGTTGCTAAGAGATATGGTTCATTAAAGGATGTAAATGTAAAAGAGAAGAAATGTAGGCTGCAGTAGTTTGCTAACCAGGACCGCAGGAAAGGGAAGCCCCAGGATGACGATTTGTGAAGTCAAAGGATATTAGTACACTGAAGACCAGTTCTAAGGAAGAAGAAAGGAAAAAAATATGCACCAGAATGTTTCATATGATGGAGAGTTGGAAAGAACTAGGAGTATGTTAAAGAAAAATATTGCACATACAACAAAAGACAATGAGGAATTTTAAGAAAACTAAAAAAATTGCATAGGTAAGGGAATATAACTTGCAACTGTAATTAATTATCAATTAAAATAATATTTAATGCCAGTTGGGAAAATGGCACCCTTTAAGATACTACGAATATGACAATAATGGGGAAAATAAACAACAACAAAAAATCAAATTAGTTCTACTATTCTATTCCTCTAATTATCACAGTCCAGTAGACAGAGAGTGACAATAAATTAAAAAGTGAAGTAAAATAAAATATAACTTGTATGAACAATAAGATGAAGAAAAACAATGAAAGAAGCAGAGAGATTTCTAGGTAGAGGAGTTTCTCTCTAGAGTAAGATGACTAGGGAAGTAGTACTGAGCAGCTGCCACAGGGGTCAAGAACTTAAGGAAGGATGGAAGAAAGGAACAACTTAAGTGATGTGGCCATCTGGGTGAATTTATGCTGAAGGTATCAGCAAAAACAAAGTAGAATCTACTTACTAAATTGTGGTTACATAAATAGATATAAATGGCATTAATTTTAGACATATAAAAATAAAAAAAACTGGGGACAGAATCATGGAGAGAGAAGAGCTAGAGGAGAAGGTGGGTATATTAATATCCTCATCTGACAGAAGGGAAAAATCACAAATAGCACCTATAGTTAATGGGACAAAAATAATGGTATTCGTTTATTTTCTACAGTTCTAACAGAAAAATAAAAAAGAAGATAAAACTAAATGGAGAGTGATAGGGAGAGCAAAGTTAAAGGCAAAGTGGGGTGAGCAAATGTGTAATGCCTCCCTTATTTATGTGTATTGTATGTGTATATTAATATATGATGTCTAAAAGTGATGAATAAAAATATAAGGTGGATGCTCTCAGTGATAGGATACTTGCCTACCATGCACAGGCCCTGGGTTTGATCTCCAATACCCAAAACAAAACAGGTGAAGCAAATTGCTTTTATGTGGAGATATATATTGAAGGAAGAGTGCAAAGAGAAGTGAGGCTTCCAGTTAGAATAGCAGCTATTATGAATACAAACAACAATAAGTGTTGGCGAGGATGTGGGTAAAAGGGCAACTCATACACTGCTGGTGAGACTGCAAATTGGTGCAGCCAATATGAAATGCAGTATGGAGACTCTTTGGGAAAATGGGAATGGAACTACCATTTGACCCTCTCCTTAGTCTATACCCAAAGGACTTAAAAACAGTATACTACAGAGACGCAGCCACATCAATGTTTATAGCAGCACAATTCACAATAGCTAAACTGTGGAACCAACCTAGATGTCCTTCAATAGATGAATGGATAAAAAATATGTGGCATATCTACACAATGGAATATTAATCAGTAATAAAAGAGAATAAAATCATGGCATTTGCAGGTAAATGGATGGAATTAAAGAATGTAAAGTGAAGTTAGCTAATCCCAAAAAACCAAATGCTGAATGTTTTCTCTGATATAAGGAGGCTGATTCATAGTGGTGTAAGGAGGGGGAAAACGGGAGGAATAGATAAACTCTAGACTGGGGCAGAGGGATGGGACGGGAAGGGAGGGGGCATGGGGTTAGAAATGTTGGTGGAATGTGATGGATATTATTATCCAAAGTACATGTATGAAGACACGAATTGGTGTGAATATACTTTGTATACAACCAGAGATATGAAAATTGTACTCTATATGTGTAATAAGAATTGTAATGCATTCTGCTATCATATATAAATTTAAAAAAACAATTAATTAAAAAAAGAGAAGTGAGGTTTAAATGTAAAAAACTAGGCAAATAATTATTGATTTTAAGCATGTGCATATATTACTTTGATTTAAACACTCACACCTACTCTAACACACACCTTTCAGCGGTTTTCACTACTCTTGGGATAATGGCAGAACACTAAACAGGGTCTATGGGACACCTCTTGTCTCAATAGCCTTATTTCAAACTGCCCTCCCCTACACTTTCTGATGTACCTACATTGGCCTCCTTTTAATTCCAGGATCAAGCCAACTGCTGGAAGCTTCTCTATAGGAGGTTCCCTTTATCGGAAATGTTTTTGGTCCAGTTTCTCCCATCCACAAGGCAAAGTTCCTATGGCTCACAATATATTTAGAAGCTTATGAAAATGTTTTAATTTCTTTTAATATAACAAGAAAAAAGGACATTTAGGTCAAAGAAAATGTTTAATAGTAATATTAACATTCATCTTTATATTGCAGTAGTTGAAAAATATACTTAGAATTTTTTTTTATGTTGGAAGGAGCCTATGAAAAATCACAATGTAGCACTAGTCTGTCTTACTCCTCAGAGCCACTGTACCTTGTGAAATCCTACTCAGTCCTCAGTTTTCAGCTAAAATGCCTGCTTTAGAAATCATTTAACTGATTCTCCTAGATGAGGTTCCCCAATAGATACATTTGCATTATCTTGTGCTATGGCAGTGGAAAAAGTGATTGTATAACTTTGTCTTTAATGAATTAGGAACTAGGTCTACCTTATTTATCACTACATCTTTAGCACAAAGCATGATGCCTTCTATGGACTATGTGAGACTCTGAAAGACTGAGAATTTTCCACTGTGGTTCTCCCATGTCCTGTCTCCAGTATTTCTTCCTACCCATCACTTCTTGTACATGATTTTAACTCCTATGACTTTCTCTTCTTCTTTCTTGACAAAATCCACATTGCCCCCACAATGGCTTCAAGTCTGCAAGAACAATCCCTTCTCTTGCAAAAACCATTCCTAAACAACTCTATCCCAAACTGAACTTTGGCTGACCTGCCTGTTAAAAGATATCCTATCTTCCTCCAAATCAGAGTACACCTATAAAGTCTTTTCATGTTCGGTATTTTTTGAATAAAGGTTTATGTGCTCTGGCTCTGGTTGACTTTCTTCCACAGTGGGCATTCAATGAAAGAACAGAATAAATGGATGCTTCATGAATTACAGGCCTAGTGGCTCTGAAGAATTAAGAAAATTTTGAGGGTTAGGGGTGTTATGCAGTGGTCCAGTACTTTCCTAGCATACACAAAACATTGGGTTCAGTCCCCAGCATTAGAAACAAAATTTTTGTTCAGGATAGTCTTGCAAATTTAAACACACTAAGCAATAGCTAATAAGAGAGTAGCAAATAATCCCAAAAAGGATTTAAATCTAAATAGATTCAGTTGTTTTTATGTGAACTAATGGAAGGAGATCGTGGTATAGACATTCTAACAGCCCAAAGAATAATGATTGATACATAGTAGAATCTCAATAAATATTTGTGGGATATATGGAACTAATATTATTTCAAATTGTGAGCCTCAATAAAGGAGGAAAGAAGAGTAGTTTAAAAACATTGGTGTGCTGTACTGCTGCTTAATTTTTAGTTGTTATATTTAATATATTCTAAAAATTAAGTAGAAATAGAAATGACACGGCTTTATGCTTTATCAGGGAAAATAGGAGAACTGAGTTCAAAGGATTAAGAAAAATAGTCTTAGCAGAATAAAATTGTATTCTTAATTCTAGGTTTCTATAAGTGGGATACATTTTCAGTTCAGTTTTTGATCCTGGATTTATCACATACTATTTAATCTCTTATTTATTCTCTTATTGACTCAGTTTCCTCTTTTGCAAAATGAGGACAATAATAGAGTTGGATTTAGAATTTGAGTCAGAATAGTGCTGGCAATGGTAAACACTATTTAAAGCCTAGTAGTTCTTTACCACATTATTAGATGATTGCTTGTGAGTTAAGTAAATAGTTTGCTAATTCCCTATGTTTTACTATTTTTTATGTAAATATGTCCTTGAAAGGAGTGAGTATAGTTCCTATAACTTTTAGATACAAAGTGTTCACTAATGAAAGTTGGTATAACAAGAAAATGAAAAATGAGGTTTGAATAACTGAAAATACATAATTAACCATAAATTCAAGACTTCAGGGCCTTCAAAATATCCACACTAATCAGTTCATTATTTTACCACATGAGTCTAGAAGAATATTTTAGCAAAAAAAAAAAAAAAAAAAAAAATCAGAATTTGACTATAAATTTTCCATGAAATTCTAATAAAAATGAGAGATGAAATTTATTCTTTTGTTTTGATAAAATCTTACTGTACCTCTCTTGATAATTTTTAATAGTCATTACTTTATTGGGGTTACAATTTTTTTTACAAAGTTCTTTTTGCAGGTAAATAAAAATATATATACAGAAAAAGTAAAAATAAACTAACAGTAAATGAAAAACCTATGAAGCCTTTTCATTTTTTTTCAATATTTATCTTACTTTTAAAAGCTTGACTCCTGATATGACTTTTGGGATAAAGTGACAGACTCAGGTTTGATTCCCCCTGGTATTTCAACCAATACTCCACAATCTAAAGACTACTTTTTGAGGATAAATGACCGAGTAGGAGCACTACTGTCCTGAGGCTTTGCCTGGGGCCTATAATCTCACCTAATCATTATTCATGATGCCTTGGAAAAGCCTCAAGCTAAAGTTGTGATTGCTAAGTAGAACTAAACTTGTAAATTCATTTTAAACATCCTTTCTTTTGGTTTCATGACTTCATTTTTTGTTTAATTCATGTGTACCTTTAGATACAAATTATAGCAAGCACTAAAACCTAGAACAGAAATCTGTTTTGAATAGTTTTTTTTTACTCATTTATAAAAAAAAGTATTCTAATAACAAAATGCCTCAAGATTAAATTGAGTAATACATGTATCTGGATACATAAGCACCTTAAAGAGTACATGAAAAACTGTGATAATGGAGAAGATTTCAATCAATTTAGAATATTGTCACACAGTTTTCATTAGTCAATTTCTATTTCAAAAACCAAAATAATTTGATAAATTCAAAAGTGAATTTAGGGATGCAATGGTCTCTGAAAACAAGGAGATTAGTCAAATCATGCCACAGATTAATTAGATTTTTTTCACTTTTTCTTATATGGGAAATAATTCAATGGCAATAAAAATATTATTTATTGCCATCTGTCATGCTAAAACTTTCCATTATTGGTTTATTTCTAGGATTGACCATTGCAATCCTCTGCCTTTTCTTCTGGAAACTGTATCTGCTTCAGTTGAAAATGAAACACCATTTCCTACTGATTATAACATTTAAGAATTTCCTTTTTCACACCAAAATATTACCTCAAAACTGTTAGGATGCATAGTATTAAAAAAAAAAAAAAAGACAAAGATAAGGGCTGGTGATGGTATGGAGAACAGGAAATGCTTGTACATTGCTAGTATGAATGTAAATTAGCATCCATTAGGGAAAACAGTGTGGAAGTTCTATTGTACAGCTAGTGAACACAGTTAATGACAATTGTTTTGTGTATACAAAAATTGCTAAAAGACTAGATCTAAAATATTCTAAGCACAAAAAATTATGTGAGGTGATGGGTATGGTAATTTGTTTGATTTGCTTATACCATGTTTGCACATACATATATCAAAACATCCTGTTGTACACAGAAAATATATACAATTTTTACTTGTTAACTATATATTAATAAAGCTAGCAAAAATAATCTCCTATTTCAAGAACAGTGACTAAATGTAAGAGCTGTATGTTTCAGATTACCTGGGTTAGAGCCAGATTTGTTATGTGTGTAAAGGGATAATAATAATTCCTATCTCAAGTACATATTATGAAGATTAAATAAGACAAATGCTTTAAAAAAGTAGGTCATCTCATATATAGAAAGCACAATTAACTTTGTTATCATTTTCAAGGATAACTTTTTAGAATTTTTAATTTATTTCTCAAATTCTTCAAAGGGTATTAAAAAAAACCTTTGTGTGGTTTTGGAAAAATATGAATTCAATTATTTGCTCTTTTGTTTTCTTGATCATAAAACCAAAGGATTTGACTTTATCACCCCAAAGATTTCTCCTAACTATAAAAACATGTATGATTTTACATATCTATGACTAAGATTCTAGACTTATTGTCCCTCTTTGCTCTTTAAATGGAATGCCAATTCTACTTCTAGTGGAGACTAACTTTATTTTTGTATATTATTTAAATTTAAGAACTACATTGAGGATATTTTGTACTTTTTCTGGAATTAGCTGTCATGGGATATTTTCCTGATGTCCTATGACAAGCTACTACATGTATTATCAAGCCCCAGAGAAGACTCTGAGAAGGTACTATCTTTTGAACTGACACCTTAAAAACCAGTCAGAGGGGTTGGGGTTGTGGTTCAGTGGTGACAGTGCTTGCCTAGCATGTGTGAGGCACTAGGCTCGATTCTCAGTACCAAAATAAAATAAAACAAATAATAATAATAAACAAAATAAAAGGTCCATTGACAACTAAAAAAATATTTAAAAAAACCCAACCAAACCAGATGTTAATCACATAGAGTGTTCTATCTTATTGAGGGATTTAAAAAAACAACAACTGTTATGTTTCTGGAGAAGGCATGTTTCTTGAGTAACATATTACTCAAGAGACCAGGAAAAGTCCATGGTAATATAGCTGTATAATTTACAATTAAGTATAGTCCCTTCTCACCTTAGAAAAATGAAATTTTATATAATGTTATAAAGAAGAGTTATAGCTTCTAATAAGACAATGTTAGTAAAAAAGGAAACGGAAGCTTTTCCTATAGGTTAAGCTTTCTGCTTATAATATGCGAGAGATAAGCAATACGCTACTTTGGTTACAAGTTATTTAGTATGATTAAATTCTTATAGGAATCACTTAAAAATAGTAAGTTAGGTTATATTAATATTAACTAATGCTGATGTTTAATGTAATATTATAAGTATGTTATAGTCTAAGTAACTGATTTCCTCTGGACATACCATGGCAGATATAAAATATGGGTTAAGTAAAGTTTCATTTAGAGTCATTATATACACTAAAATATTAACAAATGAAATGATATAATGTCTGGAATTTGCTTTAAAATAATACTGGAAGTATAAATAAAACAAGATTATTTATGAGTTTTAATTATTGATGCCAAGTTGAGGTAAAAGAGGTTCATTATTACCTTATATGAAAAAAATAAAAAATATGGGAAAAACCCCATCAAAATAAAATATAAAAATGAAAAATATTGAAAAGCATAATTGTAACACATGATTTACTGATTTAATATTTTTATATGATTCCTGATTCATATCAATAAAAAACCCCAAAGACCCTAATAAGAACTGGGCATGGAGCAAGATTTAGATATTCACAAAAGGACTCAAAGTTCAAATAAAAATAGAAAAAGATATCCATCTTACTAGCAATCACATAAATGAATATTTAAATGCCAAAAGCTTTTATGAGATTTATTTTTAAAACAAAACCAGCTAATACTAAATGTTGACAAACTGTTGAGAAAGTGGTACTCTCGAACTCTCTCATGCTATTGTCAGGAATGTAAATTGTTACAGCCTTTCAATTCATTTACTCTTTGGTGCACCAATCCAATTATTTCAATATATCATAAGCTAGCATTTTCAAGAATTCAGTGGGGTGTTGATAGATATTTGTATGTGTAGGCCTTTGTTTAATTTTAAATGCAAATTTATACAATGACATTTAAAAGAATATTTTCCCTTTAAAAAATAGAGTTTATTTTTCAGGGTAGTTTTAGGTTCATGATAAAAACTGAGTGCAAAGTACAAAAATTTTTCATATACTACTTTCCCCAAACTGTCTCTCCCATTTCCAACATCCTTAAGATATATGTTATTTTAAGAAGGATTCTATAGTCAAATGAGTTTGATTTTGGTCTACTACTATACACAGGTATACATATATCTAAGATGGTGAATAATAATATTCCATTTTATTATATGACATGGAACGCTTTCATCAGAGAGCATGTTAGGAACTAAGTTTCTGCAACACTTGTTTTTAGAAATTGTCTTTTAAATTGTTTTTAGAAATTGTCTTTTAAAAACCATCAGACATGCTGAGTACAAAAATGTATGTACAGATGTTCACTGAACTTATGTTTACCACTGGGAAAACTTGGAAATATTCCAAATATTTAATAATAGGAAAGTGGTTACCTGATTTACGTTATATCCTTAAACTGAAATATTATACAGTTATTAAAAATGCATGGCATTTATTGACATGAAAAATGCTACAATAAATTTTAAGTGAAAAAAGCAGGGTATCCAAAGAGCATTTATATCCTATGGTTTCCAGTCATAATTATTATAATTATATAGATTCATGTAATACAGAATGCAAATATCAATATATTGAGAAAAGTATTCCAGAAAATATGAAGAGTAGTATCCCAAGGTGGTAGGATTACTATATTATCTTTTTTTTACGTTGCACATGTATTAATTTTGTAAAAAATACTTATTAGAGACAACATGTTTAAACAGAGACATGTGGCATTTTTCAACACTAGGTATCAGAAACTTTTCATGTTTATTAAAAAGTTAAGTCCATAGATAAGAAAACTATAATTGTATGAAGAACCAATGAAGAGAAATCAAGATTCTTACCTTCTGGAGAGAAAGTGATGAAAACATAACAAGTGCTATGAGATCCAGTAGTGTAATACAGGCAGTGATTTCCAGAGGCTCTATGCCTTTATGAGTCTCAGTGAAGGAGTCCCTCCTCTTCTTTCTGTAATAGAAACAACACAGGTACACACATTTATTTGAAGACTTTAAAAATATTTTATACAACATATTAAACTAATATGTTGGAATTTTTTCATTTGTAAATATCATTAAGTTTGTAGCAAAGAACCAGAGAGAATTAGAATATTAGTATCTTTATACTTCAGAGTACTATGATTAACTACTAGAGTAATATTATACTCTTTATTTTCATGTTTATTAATATATATAAGGGAAATACACTTAATAATTTTTAAATCATTGATAAAAACAGTAATATAATTTTTATTTTTCTGCCAGTGTGCTAGATCCTCTGTATCTTTTTAAATCCTCCCAATCATTCAATTTTTCGTCAACAATATTTATGAGGTGCTTACATTATGTTAAGCACCATGTAAGGCACTAGAGATATGATGGTAATAAAAGGCATGACACAGGTAGCCATTAACACCCCTTTTTAAAATGAGGCCATTGAGCCTTTAGAATCTGATCCTAAACAGCCTAACTTCAAAGATACTCTTTCAATTAAAATCCATTTTAAAGAGTTTGCTTAGTTGCCAGTCTTACTATCACCACCACCAATGCAAAAAAAAAAAAAAAAAAAAAAAAAAAAAAGCTCCAAACATTTAAAGTTAAAATGGGTAAAATATCAAAGAAAGAATAATAACTGATGCAGTGGTGTATGCCTGTAATCTGACGTAGGCAGAAAGATCACAAGTTTGAGGCCAGCCTTGGCAACTTTGTGAGATCCTGTCTCAAAATAAAAAATAAAAAGGGCTGGGATGTAGCTCAGTGGTAGGGCATTCCTGGGTTCAATCTTCATTACAACAACAACAACAAAAAGGAATTATAGCTAAATACAGTATAAAATATGTATGAAACATTTTATATGGATTACATTATCTATAATATGAGCTAACTTAATCCTCAGACAATCCAATAATATTCCAACATTTTTAGACAGGAACATTACCTTAGAGAGGATGGTTGACCTACTAAGTTTAAGTCTGGATCTACCTAATTCTAAGCCTTAAAATGTAACTGAAAGGAAAATAAGAAAAAAAAAGTATTGAAATGGAGAAAGCAATAAAGTACTAGTAAGAACAATCACTAATTTAAGCTTTCTGATACATGTATGCAAACAAACACAATGAGTTATGCACTTGCATGGCTTATAGTGTCGTCATAGTTGAGTACCTACCACAGTATGGCAAAATAGTACCAGGCAAGGGAGGCCAGGGGGAGATGCAGGAGGCAACTATGTAGGAAGAAGAAGCTGAGTGAAAATCATTCTCAAGTACAGATTGTATCTGTACTGCCTATCTGCTTCCAAGAGGGGTCTCACAGCTAAAGAGTGGGAAACATTACCGTTTACTTGCTATATGATTTTGGGAAAATTACTTATCTTCTCTGGGCCTCAGTTTTCTAACTGTAAATGGTGGGGTTGGTATTGTTATAACACTTAACATTCATAAAGAACTTACAGTACTAGGCACAATACTAAATGGTGTGTGTGTGTGTGTGTGTGTGAGTGTGCGTGTGTGTTTTAAATAAATGCCTGGATGGGGTTAATAATGTTAATAGTCCCTTCACAGAGCATATTACTGTCAGTCATATTTCACTTCTATTAACATCTTGAGTATTCCTGACCTCAGTCCTATAATGTAGACATTACTACTATCTGGCTCTTAGCTTCAAAAATCAGAAACCTGATTTTATCTGCTCTCCGAATTGTTAAAAAAATTCACAAGAAGTTAATAAATTTAAAAAGGACCACTACTTACTGATAAAATCTACCTTAATACCAAATCACATACAAAATGCCTGATTAGTATAAAATTAAAGCAAGTAGAGTTGAAAACTCAACTTACACCTTGCATTAAATCATAATATTCTACTTTTCTACTGCATTAAGAGTTTCTTTTTACCTTGATATAATATTTGGAGAAGGTGCAGTATCATTAATGTAGTATTCCTGCCAACAATGTTTAACCTGAATTTAATAACAAAAATTCAGAAAATTCTAAATTAAGGGACATGTTTTTAATGATTGGATTGGTTTCATTAAAAATGTCAATAATATAATACAAAAAGCCTGGGATTTGTGTTTTAGATTAATGGAGAGTAAATAGATATGACAACTAAATACAATTTATGAAACTTGATTGGATACTGGATTGGGGTGGGGAAGACCACTATAATTACTGGAAAACTGAGATTATTTTAAAGATGGACTTTAAGAATATTTATTAGTAACACATTTAAAACCATATTAGGTGATTTATTCCCATACATAAATTTTTCATTCATGTATTATTTATAGTCATGGCTATTTACTAAGTCTTTACTCAGTGTGCTAAACTTGCATATAAAAATATTTTTAAATTTTTAGTTGATTCCTATTAGTTATATATAGCATTAGGATTCAATATGATGTAATTATAAAATCACAGAATAAAATTTGCTCTAATTCAATCCCTGGTAGTTCAGCTTACCTTCCTCTCCGTCCTCCTTCTGTTCCATTTCCTCCACTGTACTGATCTTTCTGTTAATTATGTATACATATACATATGTATACATATATGCACACATATACACATGTATACATACATACATATATATATATTTAAATTAGTGTCTTGTGGATATACATGATGGTGAGATTCACTGTGGTATATTCATATATATACATAGGAAAGTTAGGTCAGAGGCATTCCACTGATCTTCCTTATCCTGTTTCTCCCCCATTCCCAACCCCTTCCTCTACTTCACTGATCTTTTCTCTACTTTGATGGAATCCCTACCACATCCCCTTTTGACCCCCTCCCTTCTTTATTTTTGACTAGATTTTTCATATCAAAGGAAACATTCGATATTTGACTTTCTGGGTCTGGCTTATTTCACTTACAATGATAGTTTCCAGTTCCACCCATTTACCAGAAAATGACAAAATTTCATTCTTATTTATGGCTGAATAATACTTCATTGCATGTCTTTGCCACATTTTCTTTATCCATTCATCTGTTGAAAGGCACCTTGATTGGTTCCATAGCTTGGCTATTATGAGTTGTGCAGCTATAAACACTGATGTAGCTTCATCCTTATAGTACTCTGATTTTAGGTCTGTTAGACCACAGAGGGGATAGCTGGATCATATGGTGGTTCTATTCCTAGTTTTCTGGGGAATCTCCAGATTGTTTTACAGAGTGGTTGTACTTACCTGCAGTCCCTCCAAAAATGTATGGATGTATCCTTTTCTCCACATTCTCATCAACACTTATTATTATTTGCATTCTTGGTAACTGCCATTCTGACTGGTGTGAAATGAAATCTCAGTGTGGTTTTGATTTACATTTCCCTAATTGCTAGAGAGGTGAAATTTTTTTCATATTTTTTCGGCCATTTGTATTTCTTTTGAGAAGTGTCTTTTGCCTATTTATTAGTTGTTTTATTTGATTTTTTTTGGTGTTAAGTTTTTTGAGTTCCTTATATATTCTGGATATTAATGCTCTCTCTGAGGAGAGGGTGGCAAAGATCTTCTCCCATTCTGTCAGCTCTCTCTTCATGCTCTTCTTCCCTTTGCTGTGTAGAAACTTTTTAATTTGATGCCACCCCACGTATTGATTTTTGGTTTTATTTTTTATGCTTTAGGGGTCCTGTTAAGGAAGTTGGTTCTTAAGCTGGCATGATGGAGTGTTAGGCTTACATTTTCTTCTAGCGGTTGCAGAGTTTTTGTTCCAATTTCTAGGTTTTTGATCCACTCTGAATTGACTTTTTACAGGGTGAGAGATAGGGGTCATTCTTTCACATGGATATCCAGTTTTTCCAGCACCATTTGATAAAAAGGTTCTCTTTCCTCCGGTGCCTTCGTCTAATATTCGATAACTACATTTATGTGAGTTTGTTTCTGTGTCTTTTATTCTACTCCATTGCTCTTAATACCTGTTTTTTTTTTTTTTTGTGCCAGTACCATGCTGTTTTTGTTACTGTAGCATTGTAGTATAATTTGAAGTCAGTTATTGTGAGCCCTCCATCATGCTCTTTTTGCTCAGGATTACTTTGGCTATTCTGCATTTCTCATTTTTCAAAATGAATTTTAGTACTGATTTTTCTAGTTCTGTGAAGAATATCTTTGCATCAATATAATGCTTTTGGTGGTATCACCATTTTGACAATATTAACTGTGCCTATCTAAGACATGGGAGGTCTTTCTAAGGTCAATTTCTTCAGAGTTCTATAGTTTTCAATGCAGAGATCCTTTACCCCTTAATTAGATTAATTCCCAAGTACTTTATTTGTTTGAGGTTATTGTGAATGAGATAGTTTGCCTAATTTCTTTTTCAGCAGATTCATTATTGGAATAGAGGAAATCAATTGCTTAATGTATGCTGACCTTGTATCCTGCCACTTTACTAAATTTGTTTATCAGATCTAGGTGTCTTCTGGTGGAGTTTCTTGGGTCTTCAAAATATAAAATCATATCATCAGCAAACAGAGATAATTTGATTTCTTCTTTTCCTATTTATATCCTTTTAATTTCCTTCTCTTGTCTGATTGTTCTAACTAGAGTTTCAAGGATAATGTCAAACAGAAGTTGTAAAAATGGGCACTCTTGGGCTGGGGTTGTGGCTTAGCAGTAGAGCACTTGCCTAGCATGTGTGAAACCCTGGGTTTTATCCTCAGCACCACGTAAAAATAAATAAAATAAAATAAAATAAAGGTATTGTGTCCAACTACAACAAAAAACATAATTACTAAAAAAAACCAACAACAACAACAACAGCAACAAAAAACCGGGCATCCTTACCTTTTTATTTTTTTGCTTAGAAATTTAAAAAAAAATGTTTTTTATTAGTGCATTATAGTTATACATAATAGCAGGGTTCATTTTGACATATTCTTTCATGCATGTAATATAATTTGTTTCCTTTCAATCTCCAGTACTTCCACTTAGGCTAAGCTTCTTAAAGCCTTTTCCTTTTAAAAATGTAAAGTTTTTTTTTTTTTTTTTTTTTTTTTTTAAATACCAGGGTTTGAACCCAGGGGCACTTAACCACTGAGCCACATCCCCAGTCCCCTTTTGTATTTTTTATTAAATTATTTATTTATTCGAATTTGTTATACATGATGGCAGAATGCAATTCATTTCATATTACACATATAGAGCACAATTTTTCAAGTCACTGATTCTTCACAAAGTATTTTCACACCATTCATGTCTTCATACATGTACTTAGGATAATAATGTCTCATTCCACATCATTCCTACCCTCTTGCTCCCTCCTTTCCCTTCCTTCCCCTTTACCCTACCTAAAGTTACCTTGTTTGTTTTTCTAGAGGAAATACTGTTCCTTTTATTCTATTCAATATGATGTTGGTCTCAGGTTTGTTACATATGGCCTTTACAATGTTGAAGTAAGCTCTTTCTATTCCTAGATTGTCTAGTGTTTTAAACATGAATTGGTGCAGAAAAATATTTTGAAAACAGCTTCTGCATCTATTGACAAAATCATGTGATTCTTGTCCTTAACCCTATATATGTGGTGAATTACATTTATTGATTTCTGCATGTTGAACAAACCTTGAATTCCTGGGATAAAACCCACTTGATCATGATGCATTATCTTTTGAATATATTTTTGTAAGTGGTTTGCTAATATTTCATTAAGAATTTTTGGGGCTGGGGATGTGGCTCAAGCGGTAATGCGCTTGCCTGGCATGTGAGGGGCGCTGGGTTCGATCCTCAGCACCACATAAAAAATAAAATAAAGATGTTGTGTCTGCCGAAAACTGAAAAATAATATTAAAAAATTCTCTCTCTTTCTCTCTTAAAAAAAAAAGAATTTTTGCATTCATCTCCATCGAGGACATTGGTCTGAAGTTTTCTTTCCTTGATGTGTCTTTGTCTGGTTTTGGTATCAGAGTGATACTGGCTTCATAGAATGAATTTGGCAGTGCTACTTCCTTTTCTATTTAATGGAATAATTTGAGGAGGATATGTGTTCTTTAAAGGTCTGGAAGAACTCAACTCAGAATCTGTTTTGTCATGGGCTTTTCTTTCTTTCTTTTTTCTTTTCTTTTTTGGTTGTGGGGATTGAACTCAGGGGCACTCAATCACTAAGCTACATCCCCAGCCCTATTTTGTATTTTATTTAGAGACAGGGTCTGAGTTACTCAGCACTTCTCGGTAGCTGAGGCTGGCTTTGAACTCTGGATCCTCCTGCCTCAGCGTTGTGAGTCGCCGGGATTACAGGTGTGTGCCACCTCGCCCAACTGTCATGGTCTTGTTTGTTGGAAGAACTTTGATAACTGCTTCGATTTCATTACCTGATATTGATCTGTTTAAGTTTTTTATATCCCCATGGTTTAATTTGCATAGGTCTTGTGTTTCTAAATTTGTCACAGTCTTCAAGATTTTCTAGCTTATTGGAGTGTAGATTTTCAAAATAATTTCTAATGATCTTCTGGATTTTAGTTGTGTCTGTGTTGATATTTCCTTATTCTTCTCTAAATTGTGTTAAAAATGTGTCTTCTCTCTCTTTTGGTTAGTTTGGCTAATGGTTTGTCAATCGTTTATCCTCTCAAAAAACCTACTCTTTGTTTCATTGATCCTTTGTATGTTCTTTTTAAGTTTCAATTTCACTTATTTCAGTTGATTTCAATAATTTCCTGTCTTTCTACTGATTTTGGTGTTAGTTTGTTCTTCTTTTTCTAGGGCCTTGAGTTATAATGTTAGATTATTTATTTGGTATCTTTCTGTTTTTTTTTTTAAATGAATGAACTCAATGCTATAAATTTCTATTTTAGAAATAACCTTCACACTGTCCTAGAGGTTTTGCTAGTAACAGAACATAAAATATAGACTTGGCTTGGTCAAAGGAGTGAAGGGAAAGGTAGTAAGGATCCCTCCATCTCAATCCAGGAAGACAGCAAAATAGCTTAAGTAACATCTGCTATATTTTAGAACTCAGACCATCTGTCTACAAAAATATTTTTCTTTCTAATGGAAGAAAACAAATACAGAAAGTTAGAGCAGGTTGGCTGCTCCACATACCTTTCAGAAAGTTCTATAAGACATACTGGCAGGTCAGAAAGTAGAAGAGGGGAAAAAAATCGCTGTGACCAAAAAGCTACTTTCTGGTCATGGCTGAGACTCAGGCAAGGTGGAGCATAGCAGGACTGAAGAAGTCAAATTACAGATGCTTTATAATTATCTTCTATTTATTTATTTACTTATTTACAGGTTGTGCACATGCCATGGAATTTCAAAGATCTAAAAAGGTAGTGAAAAATCTCTCTTCCAGCCTTATTACCAGTCATCTGTTTTCCTTTCTCAGATGCAACCCCAATTATCAGTTTCATGTGTCCTTTCAGAGATGTTCAATGCGTTGCCATATCTACATATATATCCATAAATGGAGCAGGCTATTTACACTTTTCTTTGCTTTTTTCACCTAAGTTTTGTGAACTGATTTTATCAGTATATATAAAGCTACCTGATTTTAAAAGCTTCATTTATATAAAACTTACATGGTTCTGGGCATAATGGCATACACCTGTATCCCAGAGACTCAGGAGCCTGAGGCAGGAGGATCACAAGTTTGAAGGTAGGCTCAGTAATTTAGCAAGGCCATTTAGTGAGACCCTGTCTTGAAATAAAAATAAAAGGGCTAGGGATGTAGTTCATTGATAAAATATCCCTGGGTTCAATTCCCAGTACAAAACAAACAAAACCAAGAACAAAACCACAAAACTTGCTGGGCCTGGTGCCACACACCTGTAATCTCAGCAGTTCTGGAAGATTGAGGCAGGAGAATTTCGAGTTCAAAGTCAGCCTCAGTAAAAGCAAGGTGCTAAGCAAATTAGTGAGACCCTGTCTCTAAATAAAATACAAACAGGGCTGGAGATGTGGCTCAGTAGTAGAGCGTCCCTGGGTTTAATCCCTGGTACCAAAAAACAACAATTAAAAAACAAAACAAAAAACCCCACAAAACTTACATAATAAAATCCAGAGTAGATAAGATTGCAAGAGAATACTACCATATACATTTACATAAACCTTGTACAATAAAAAAAACAGAATACACAAAATGTAAGAGAATGTAACAGATGTTTTTCACACAGGAGAAATGATATGAGTCATAGGCAGAAAAAGAACTTGAAGGAGCTGTTTTTGAATGTAGGGTACCAAAAGCAATGAATTGCCAAGGAAAGTACCTGGAAAGATACATTGAAAGACATCTTTGGATCCTAATTTTCCCAGATTATTATGGCAGAGCATTTGAAAAGCTATTCTGCCATGAAAGGTGTGCAAATGTGACTGAGACAGAATTGGAAAATAAAAAGGAAACAGGGGTTTGAAGAAAAAGAGTGAAGAATAGATGGTCCTTGACACTGGACACAATGGCAAGGACCCACCGAAGTAGATCCAGTATATAAATCTAGAGGTCAGGTAAATGGAGCTATACCTAGGTGAACTCTGGCAGTCAAGGGCCAAGCAATGGCTTAGCGGAAGCTGACAAAGAGAGAGAAGAGTATACAAACCCATACTTACTCATTGATGGCTGACAATATTTGAGTCTCCCTAGGAACTTGAGGAAAAGTAGAAAGGAAGCAGAGAATGGATAGGTGTAAAACCTTATTATAAAGCTCAAATTGACTCAATTTTAATTCAGAAATGAACAAGAAACTTCAAACTGACAAGATTATTTTACTTTATTTGTAGAAATTTAAGTGGTGGGATGCTAGGAAAAATTTGGATAATCAGTTCATTTTAGATATGGACAAAAATGTTTTATATGCTTGAGATCAATAAGTATAAAACTTAGATCCAGCTTATAGGGGTGACTGAGTATAGACTGAGAATAGGGGTTGCATTTGGTAATTTCTCATTTTTCCCAAATAGAAATTGTCTTTTTAAAAAGTTATTTACCACAAATCTAACAAATGTTAAAAAGAAGAAACTATATAGTAAATAAAGGAGGTCAAAAACAAAAAAAACCCTGCACTTTTACTAAATATGTACAGATTTTTTCTTGTCGCTATTTCCATAACAATACTACACAACAACTATTTACATAGGATTTACACTCTCTTAGGTATTGTAAGTAATCTAGAGAAGATTTAAAGTATATGGAAGGATGTGTGTAGCTTACCTTCAAGTGGCATGTCATGAAACAAGGGATTGAGAATCTGTGGGCTTTGGTGTCTGAGAGTATCCTGGCATAAATTCCTTGCGGATAACAAGGGACAACTGTACTTTTGAAAGTGAGATAAAAGGTGGGAATAAGAGCAAGCCTGGTTGGAAGTGTATTTAGGAATTAGTTACTTTATAACTAGTTATTACCATTCATGATTGGTCAAGTACTATTCCCTTAATCACCCTAGCATGCTTTGGAGAGGGTAAAATAGAAAGTTCTTGAACTGGGAAAATTTGGAGAATTTTGGAGGGCAGGATAGTGTACTGAAAACTGAAGAACTGAATGAAATTTTATACATTACATGTTGAGATTCCCAAGTCTTGTTTTGGTATTAGCCCATCTGATAGCCTCTAGGTAGGAGAGTGGAGGATTCTTCTTTGGTAAATCTAACTGACCAAAAAAGAAAGTTGTTCAATAGAATGATGTTGGTTCCTAGACAAAACAGCAGTTTAGGGAATTCATAGTTATTAAACTCCAATCATGTGTTATCTAGGCATCCCTTTCCCTACTATCTTAAATACAAGCTGATAGCCATGTCTACTATACAGCTGAGGAAAACCTCTAACAATAAGGCTACACACAAGAAATAGAATTATTGAAGGATATACAATTTCAAAAACATTATCTCCAAAGATATAAAAGAAGAACTGTTTCTATTCATCCAACTAACAGAAGAAGATTGGTTAAAAAAATAATAAGAATAAAATTAAAAAGACTGGATCTCCCAGCAAGTAGAAAGTAAGAGATCGAACATAAGGGGGAAAGGACAAGAAACTGAGAAGACTAAAATAGGAGGACCAATATCCAAACAACAGAAAAAGAGAATAGATAAAAGGAAGAGGAAAATAATATTCAAAGAAATAATTCATGAAAAATTTCCTGAGCTAAAGAACATAAGTTTCTTTTTAAAAAGGGCTCTTTGAGTACCTAGCCAAATGAATGAAAATAAATATCCACCAAAGCATATCCTAATAAAATTTCAAAACTCAAGGACAAATAGAAAATTTTAAAAGCTTTACAAAGGAAAAATACATAAAACAGAAATTAGAGTATCTTTCAACTTTTCAACAGTGGAAGTCAACAGACAATGGAAGGAGATCATAAAAATACTAAAAGTAAATTCATTCCAAACTAGAATTTTATACTTAACCATAACATCGATCAAATGTCAGTAGAGAATAAAGATATATTCAGCAGGCAAGGTCAAAGCTATAGAAAATGCTCCATCAAAATGAGAGAGTAAATCAAGAAGAAAAAGACATTAAGTACAGGAGATCCAAATCAAAGCAGGAACAAAAAGAAATCCCAAGTTGATAGTGAAGGACATAGGCAACCAAGCAAATGAAAAATAAAATAATAATTAATTTTAGAGAAAGTAGAAAATTAGATACATGATATGGACCTGCCAAGAAATGAGTTTACTTATGATACTGTGTGTAACTAAACATTAAAATACTGCAATCAGGATATAACTACCGTCCCATTCAATGTACTCAGGAGAATGGTTCCAATGTTCCAATGTTCATGCAGACAGCAAACTCACAAAATATTACATACAAATATTGTATTAACCTCCCTTATAATTCAAAAAATCTTGACTTATAGTTCCAAAACCATGTAAATGCTACATTAATAGTTATTATACATTTATAAAATAATGATCAACAATATATTGAGAAGGTATTGCATTAGTGGTGAGGAGTTAGAAGATTAAAAAATCTAAATCTACAGCTTTAATATTAGAAAATTAGTAAAGTATCTGTAAAAAATAAAATCAAGAAATAGAAATATTATGGATTTTTTTGGTGGAAATTGTTTTGTTTTTGCTTTTAGATATATATCACAGTAGTGTATATTTTGACATATTATACATACATGGGGTGCAATCCTTTACAGTTTTGACTCCATTCTTGTGGTTGAACATGATGTGGAGTTACATTGGTCGAGTATTCATATGAGCCTAGGAAGAGTTGTGTCCAATTCATTCTACCTTCTTCTCTATTTCCATCCCACTTCACTTTCCTTCATTCCCATTTGTCTAATCCAATGAACTTCTATACTTCTCCAACCTACCCTCCCTTGTTATGGGTCAGCATCCACATATCAGAGAGAACATCTGACCTTTGGTTTTTCTGAAACTGGCATATTTCACTCAGCATATTATCATCCAATTCTACCCATTTATTGGCAAAGGCCATTATTTCATTCTTCTTTATAGCTGAGTAATATTCCATCATGTATATAAACATTTTCTTTATCTATTCATCTATTGAAGGGCACCTAGGTTGATTCTATAGCATGGCTATTGTGAGTTGACCTGCTATAAACATTGGTGTGGCTGCGTCACTGTAGTATGCTGATTTTAAGTTCTTTGGGTATAAACTGAGGACTGGGATAGCTGGGTTGAATGGTGGTTCCATTCCAAGTTTTCTGAGGAATCTCCTTACTGCTTTCCAGTGTGGTTGCACCAGTTTGCAGTCCCTTCAGCAATGTATGAGTGTACCTTTTCCCCCACATCCTTGCCAACATTTATTGCTACTTGTATCCTTGACAATTGCCATTCGAACTGGAGTGAGATGGAATCTCAGTACATACCTACATAAATCCAGTTATCTCATACTAGACAAAGGTGCCAAAAACATACATTGTAGAAAGGATAGCCTCTTCAACAAATGGTGCTGAGAAAACTGGAAATCCATATGTAGTAAATTGAAATCAAACCCCTATATCTCACCCTACCCACAAACTCAACTCAAAGTGGATCAAGGACCTAGCATTAGACCAGAGACCCTGGGCTTACTAGAAGAAAAAGTAGACCCAACTCTCCATCATATCGGCTAAGGAACAGACTTCCTCAAGATTCCTAAAGCTCAATAAGTAAAATTAAGAATCAATAAATGGGACGGCATCAAACTAAAAAGCTTCTTCATAGCAAAGAAAACAATTAAGAATATGAACAGAGATCCTACAGAATGGGAGAAAATCTTTACCACCTGCACCTCAGATAGAGCATTAATCTTTAGGATATATAAAGAACTCAAAAAACTTAACACCAAAAACCAAATATTAAACACCAAAATACAAATAACCCAATCAACAAATGGGCAAAGAAACTGAACAGGCGTTTCACAGAAGAAATATGAACGGTCAAGAAATATATGAAAAAATGTTCAACATCGTTAGCAATTAGAGAAATGCAAATTAAAACTACACTGAGGTTCCATGTCATCATGCCATTTTAAAATATTAGTTTCCATAAATGCCAAAAAATGGCTAAAAAGAATTAAAAATAAAACAAAAATAAAAAGTAACTTTAAACATAATGTTTATGGAAATTGAGTAGGCATTTATAAATTCGCATGAATTGCTGCAATAGACAAATTTATAGAGTAAGTTCTTAGAAAACAGGTATTGTACCAGACAAAACATTTCAAAACATTTGCTATGGAAGTCAGAACCCGGCAGGTATCTAAGCATCATTTCTTTAAGCATTAATGATAAACAAAAATAGGCACAATAGGAAGAAGAACATGGGTTCCAGACTTCTTGGACAAAGTTTTTTTTTTTTTTTTTTTTGGTTTGTTTTTTGCTTAAGCTTCCTTATTTGTAAAATTCATCATTTCACAGGAACCCTGTGAGTGTTAAATGACATATGAACAGTGTTTAGAAAAATGCCTGAGGCATAGAAAGTGGTTAACAAAGGTTAGCTATTTTTATTTATTATTCCAAAATTCCTAGCTTTGGATTGTAACAATTCAGTCTACTATACCTCTTCCCATCTCCATAACACAGATCTTGAGACATTCTATTTTCCAAAAATATCTTGTTCAATCCATCACTCCATAGAGGGTAGACTCAAATATCACTTAAAAACACTGATGCCTCCTTCTATTTCAAATCACAGATAAGAAATAAATGTAATACCTGGAATCACTTCTCTTTTCTTATCTTTAAGATGGGGTAAAGCAAAATTTGTAATCATAAGACCTAGGTTTGGGTTGGTCATTTAGCCTCTGAGTAACCATTTTTCTCATCTGTAAAATGGAGATGATAGTAATTGCTAGGCTGGACTATTATTTTGCCTTCATGCCATTCTTTGCTATTTCTTTCTTTTTTAACATGAGAAATCTCTTTATATATTGTTTTGGGATAGTATTTAATATAGTACAAAGTAGGTTATCATTGCTTCTTTTTTTCATATTTAACCCATTTATTTAAGTTGCCTGCTTTGCATATTCCACAAAAAAATCTCTCAATATATGGTAAACCCAGATAAGATAAACCCTGGAACTATAGAAATACCTTTTAACTGCATACAAATTTTCCTTTGGGTAATTCACCCCAGCTGCTGGATGGGTCTAACTACCAATGACAATCAGGATAACCTTCTCTTTTTGTTCATAATGATAGGTCCCGGGAAATGCACTTAACCAAATCATGGTCAATGATCCTCAAAACTGTCAGGGCCACCAAGGGCCACCAAGTGTCGAGCTGAAGATAGAGCCAATCCAGAGAAAATGAGTTTACTCCATCCTAAAACTCAACGTATGCTTTTTTTTTTGCCTATGCCAATGTATGTGTGGTGTGTGTGGCAGGAGACAAACAGGTAGTGCTGGGACTGGGAAAGATTTCTTCCTTGCAATAAGAAAAGTCTTAGCTCTTACCTATCTTATATATATTGATCTTTAATGTTTCAAGGATCAAGAGATTTAATAAATATAAAAACATCTGGAAAACTTAAAACAGTATACAAATGTTAACTGACATTACAATAACTTTTAATAATGTAAGATTAACTTCTCAAAGCAAAATGTCTGGTAACAGTTATGACTAATTATTTTTGAACAAAAATTAAAGTGCCTTATTAAGAAAGTTTGCACATGTTAGATATCATATGTGAAAATTTTTTGTATTGAAATATAAGAACATATAATTGTTCAAACCATTTTGGGTTGTGAATCTGACAACAGCTCATTGGGCTCCCTTATCCACCAAATAAAAAAGGTCAGTAATGATAGAACCCCCAAATCTCTACCTTACCCATTGAAATCAAGCTCATAAATATTTTTAAAACCTTTTGAAAATATGTAATTTGTAATACTTTCAAGTGAATTTTATCAGGCTCAATTAGTATAGAGTATACAAATATTTTATTACTTATAAATAGAATACCATTTAAAGGGAAACTGAAAAAAATATCTTGTTCACATAAAAGCTGATTTTATAAATTTTGTAAAATAAAATACTTTGAAGTCAGAATAAAATTGGAAATATAAGGATGCTCTGAATAAGCTCACAGGCTTTAAAAAAGTTATTGTTTTCTTATATAAGATTTCTTCAGGTTTACAGGATTCATTTGACTGGCAATTCTTTTCTTCATGGCTAAACAAGAGGTAAACATCAGTTCAACTCCTTTTTCATATCTCAGAAGTTGAATAAGCGTAGCTAAAATAAATATTAGATGGTATTTGTGCTCCATCTGTTATGTCCTATCTCCACATTAGGTTCCTTTAGGTAAAGGATCAGATAATTATGTAATGAGGCTGACTTTTGGTTTCATTATGATTACCATTTGGTTTCATCTTCATTACCATTACCTGATGACAGCAATGAAAACAATTATGTGAAAATAATTACCAGCATGAATGTACACATTTTTTCACAATAAAAAAAATTCCAATGCAAATGAAAAAATCACCAGGCATGGTGGAAAATGCTTGTAATCCTTGAGACTTAGGAGGCTGAGGATAGGAGGATCTCAGGTTCAAAGCCAGCCTTAGCAACTTAGTGAGACTTTGTCTCAAAGTAAAAATTAAAAGGGCTGGGGATGTGGCTCAAAGGTTAAGTGCCACTGGGTTCAACACCTGTTATCCAAAAAAAGAAAGAAAGAAAAATATCAAGCTACAATTTTTTTAAAAGGAAGAAAATAACAGAATAAGAATGATATTCTCTGCTTAAAAACAAGTTATAATATTATAATATCAGGGTCACCGGGAAAAGTTTAATGCCAATTAAAACAGTAATAAAGTGATTATCACTTAAGAAAAATAACGTTTAAATTTCAGGTAAATAAAATCAACAACTCTTTCAGTAAGCAAGAGTTATAAACTGGGAATTTGAAGAGACTGATATTTTAATAAATATACTCTTAATGGGTTTTGTCTCTCAAAAGTGGTAAATGGTTGTGGATGGGTAGATGGATGGATTTATCAGAGGATCAATGCAGGCAAGCAGTAAATTATAAGATGGTAAGTCTGGATTAGGGCCAGATAACTGAAGATCTTAAATATGAAATCTCTTCTGTATATGCAAACTCTTCAAACAGGACTAAGTATACTAATGGGACATTGAAAAAAAAAATCATCTTGGAATTCAAATTCTCTTGTACTTGACTTTCCTACTAGTTTTGCTGATTTTGACCTAAAAAGATATATAACTTTTGACCCACTGTATTAAATTTTGGATGATATTTAGTTGGCTATTGAATTATGATGAAAGTAATATGTGTATTCAAAATAGGGTGGAACAAAACCAATTCAACAAATACTTTCTGCAAAGGCTGTACCCATAGAATAAGTTCACAGTTACCAAAGTGCTACAGAGAAAGTCAAATAATAATTCACATGTTAAATTTTAACCAAATGAACTCTACATGCCTCTCTGCATGTTGAACTCTTATTAAAATTTTATGTGCAAGATGCTTACAAATATGAAGTATTTATACATATAATAACTTTTTATATTTGTGTGTATATATATATTATACATATCATATATATATAAAATTAAGTATTGTAGGAATTCAGAATGCAGTAATAATTAGGAAAAAGCTAGTATTTAAATTAGTCTTGAAGAATTTACATTTCAATACAAGGAGAAAGGTTCCCATGTAGGGAGAAAGGATAAAAGCAAAGATATCTAAGCTGCATATACTGCAAAACATCTTTAGAAGGGAGTGCCTGGTACATAGTGGGTATGTGGTAAATGGTTATAGATGGGTAAATGGATGGATTTATCAGAGGATCAATGCAGGCAAGCAGTAAATTATAAGATGGAAAGTTTGGATTAGGGCCAGATAACTGAGAATCTTAAATATGAAGTGGTTATCTGAAATCTCTTCTATATATGCAAACTCTTCAAACAGGACAAAGTATACTAATGGGACATTGAAAAAAAGAAAAAAAAAAGGTCAGGATAAACATGAGGCATCTCCCTAAATAAATTTTATTTGAAAATATGAAAAATTAAATACAGTAATTAAAGTGATACCTAATTTTTAAACATCAGTCTTATGTTAAACATGTATTTTGGAATGGTTCTGTAAATCTTTTGTGAATTTTCAAAGACAAAACAAAAGACATCAAAGAAATGTTGAGCTGTGGCAAGAAGCTGTCAGCTATGCTACCAGATCCTACTAGGTGCTTATTTACATTGTTTGCTGGAAGTGGATATGTATAGCTATGAAAGGGATTTGAGCAATGCAGTAACAGGATTAAAGTGATCACTTACTTACATTAATCTAGCAGCAGGATGCAGGTTGGTTTAGAATAGGGAGAATAATAGCTGAAGAACTACTGAAATAGTTCTGTGAACAAGTTTTTATCAGGCTCTTCTGATCCTCTTTGTAACAATGCTCTAACAACCTTGGTCACTGTCCTTAGTCTAGTGACTCTGCAGGTTGAATCCAGTTTTAGCAAGTATCCTGTTGGATGAGTTTAGTGAAAATCTCTCATCCTTGCTATATGATTATTTCCCAGAGTAGCATCACCCTGGGCTGCCTTCTTCAATAGTCTTATCAAGTTGATTTAGCCAGAATTCCCCTTACCACTGATACTTTCTAGACGTAAATTTCTATCTGCTGACCCTCACCCTGCTCCTTGGTTATAAATCCCCACTTGACTATAAATCCAGCCCAATCTCTCTCCTCTAACTATAAAACCTCATCACAATGGCTACCTATACTTTTCATGAATGCCCCCTTGAAAGTCTTCCTTACTATCTTTTAAGATATCATGGATAATTTTTCTTTAATATTTATGATGCCATGACAGCCTGGACCAAAAAAAAAAAAAAAAAAAAAAAGAAAGAAAAGAAAAAAAGTTTTCTCCTGTGCCCCTCTGTAAGACTTTTTCTTGTACCAGTAATTGAACTCATGGGTGCTTAACCACTGAGCCACTTCCTCAGTCCTTTTTTATTTTGAGACAGAGTCTCACTAAATTGCCTAGGGCCTTGATAAATTGCTGAGGCTGGCTTTGAGCTTTAGATCCTGATCCTCCTGCCTCAGCCTCCCAAGCTGCTGAAATTATAGGCACGCCCCACCACATCCTGCCTTTGTGAGACCTTTTAATCTAGCTCCCAGGGTAAATTCTCAGGCTATGGAAATCTCTTTTCTTAAATCCTTGCTCTGCTAACTGTTTACTTTTTGTTAGCATAATTTTGCTTGCAATAACATGGAGCCTCTATTACCTCTTCAGAAAATTTAAGATGTATCCAAACTAGCTTCTCTAAGACCTCTCCTTTCTCATTGCTTAGGACCATTCTTCCCTCCTACCACTTTCAGTCTTCTTTTTAGCTCCTTTTGTAGGTCCCCTTTCAAGCTATTATCCTTTTAAGTTCTACCTCTTTGTTTACCCATTATCCCTTTCTCTTCCCATTCCAGCTCCTCAGCTCTCCAAGTCACTTGAACTTTGGCCCCTACCTCCATCAGTAGTGATCAAGGGATTCAGTGTCTGCCAACTGAGGCTAAAAAAGAGTAAGGCTAGCTAGGAATGGCCTTTGGAGGCTTTTAAACAACTGCTAGACGACTCCCGTTTCCCTTCTAAAACATAGTCAGTCCACAGACTCGACAAGATTTCCTATCAGGGTGAAGAAAGTTTTAAAGTCTTTTCTACAAATATTGGTAAGAAGCTTTAGACTTCATTGAGTAGAGAAGTTCAACTTGCCCATTTTTGACAGAAACACAATTCAGATAAATACAGAGAGAAGGTAAGAGCTGTTTTCTATAAATTATACAATTTTATATTATTGTCTCATGGTTAGAGCTTTAAAAATGAAAACCATAAGATTTTTATTTTCATTTGTCTATATATGTATGTATATCTATGCTATATGTATTTCCCCACTTCTAGATGGTATTACCAAATTAATTTATATAATTCCTAAAAAGAGTTCTATTTTAATCAACTCTCATAAAAATAAGCACTATATAAATAAATTGTTTAAACTCACCAAAATATAGAAACCAATTTAAATGCTCTTCAAATTCATGTGGGTTTACTACTTCTTGTTAAATAAGATTAATTTAATATTGTTGGATTAATTTTAAAAACCAGGTATAACTTCAGAATTGTCAGCACTAGATATAATACCTACATATAATTTTATTCTACCTATATTTATTAGTCAAATACATTCATTTATCTCTACTACATGTTTAAGATTACACAATTATAAATTCAACCTAAGAATAAAATGTATGATAAAAATGAACTGCTTGACATACATCAAGCATATGGCAATACTTTTTTAAAAAGGGGGAGGAAGAGAATACTGTTTGCTTATTTTTTAAAAGCTGTTTGCTGCTGTGATTGTTTGATACTTGCCTGATTTATAAAAAAAAAAAAATAAAACCAGATAACGTCTAGCTTTATTTAATGTATCATGAAAATTTTCTGAGCAATTCAAAGACAGTTGCTAAAAATAAATGAATTCAACAGACGTAAGTCAGATAAAAGTTTATGAATGAACTTTTCAACAATAATCATGTTTCATAATAATCTATCTAAAACAGTTTTCGAAAATAGTTTTGGTACCTTGAAACCTTAGAGTTAGATATGAATTTCTAAGTAAGATAATTTCTGAAACATTAGAAACTAAACATAAGTTCAAGTTTATATACTTTAGGTATCTTCATATGGCATAGAGAGGCAAAACATATTTGATTCTGTTAAGAAACATGTTTTTTTTTTTTTGCCATCTGAAAAACTGTACTATGAGGAAGCATATGCCTCTACAAAACGTGAGATGGTATATTCATAAAATTTGCTAGTCTGCTCCTACAGAGTGCTGGTATTGTAATATACAATTGAATTTTCTACATCCAAATTTTCTCTATAAAAGAAAAGTTACTTTATCCATTCATCTGCTGATGGACACTGAGGCTAGTTCCACAGTTAACTGGTATAAACTGAGCTTCTATAAATATGGGCATGCATGTACCACTATTATGATGACTTTAAATTTGAGGATAAATACTGAGGAGTGGTATCTCATATAGTTGTTCCCTGTCTAGTCTTTTGAGGAACCTCCATACTGACTTCCATAATGGTTGTACTAATTTACATTCCCACCAACAGCATAAGTGTTCCTTTTTCTATACAAATTCTCCGGCATTTATTATTATTTTTATTCTTTTTTTTTTTTTAGAGAGAGAGAGAAAATTTTAATATTTATTTTTTTTTAGTTTTCGGCGGATACAACATCTTTGTATGTAGTGCTGAGAATCGAACCTGGGCCGCACGCATGCCAGGCGAGCGCGCTACTGCTTGAGCCACATCCCTAGCCCTTATTTTTATTCTTGATAACTGCCATTCTGACTGGTGTGAGATGAAATCTTAGTGTAGTTCTGATGTGCATTTTCCTAATGCCTAATGATGATGAAGATTTTTTCATATATTTGTTGACTATTTGTACTTCGTCTTTTGATTAGTGTCTATTTCATTTGTTTTCCAATTTATTAATTGGGTCATTTGATGTTTTTGGTGTAAAGTTTTTTGAGTTCTTCATATATTCTGGATATTAATCCCCTGTCAGAGCACTAGCTAGAAAAGATTTTCTCCCATTCTGTAGGTTCTCTCTTCACACTCCTAATTGTTTCCTTTGCTGTGCAGAAGCTTTATAATTTGATGCTATCCCATTTATCAACTTCTGGCATTATTTCCTGAACTTTAGGGATCCTACTGTGAAAGTCATTGCCTGTGCCTATATGCTGTACTGCTAACCCTATGTTCACTTCCAGGAGTTGCAGTTTCTGGTCCAATTCTTAGGTCTTTGATCCATTTTGAGTCAATTTTTGTGCAGGCTAAGAGACACAGGTCTAGTTTCATTCTTCTACATATGGATAATCAGTCTTTCCAGCATCATTTGTTAAAAAGGCTGTCTTTTTTTTTTGAGTTTTTGGCAACTTTGTCAAGGATCAGACGACTATATCCATGTTGGTTTTTCTTTGTGTGTTCTGTTCTGTATCACTGATATATGTATTTTTAGGTCAGTACCATAAAGTTTTTACTACTATATTGTGATAGTATAATTTGAAGGCAGGTATTGTGTTGCCTCCAGCATTGGTCTTTTATTTTTCCAAATGGATTTTAGGTTTTTTTTTTTTAAGTTCTGTGAAGAATGTCATTGATAGTTTGATGGGGATTGCACTGAATCTGTATATTGATTTTATATATGGCCATTTTGACAATATTAATGTATCTACTCATGAACATTTGAGGTCTCTCCATTTTCTATAATCTTCTTCATTTTCTTTCTTCAATGTTCTATAGTTTTCATTATAGAAGTCTTTTACCTTCTTCCTTAAATTTATTCTATTCCTAGGGTGTTTTTTTTTTTTTTTGGCTATTGGGAATGGAATTGTTGTGGTGATTTCTTTCTCAGCAGATTTGTTGTTGGAATAGAGGAAGGCTATTGATTTTTGTATGTTGATTTTTTAACCTCTATTTTGACAATTTTTTGTCTTTCCTCTAGTAATCTTTTGGTGGAGTTAAGAGAAGAAAAAGGAAAAGAAAGATGGGGGCAAAGAGATGTCATAGAAATCAAAGGGAGACCAGTAAAGGAAAGGAAGCAGGGGGTGGGATGTGGGGAAGAAAAAGAAGAAAAGTTACTGATGGCTTAAAACTATCACAAATATACACATGTAGTTAAAAACTACAAAAAATAATAAAAAGCAAACAGTAATTTATATTCAAAGTATTCAAGGAAAGTAATATGTGTTTTTAATGAGGAAGAGTTTAATGATACAGAGAATGTCTTTTCGGTAAGGGAAAAAGGGAGTGATTTTGTGTGAAAGTAAAATGTCTGGTTATTCCAGAATGAGAAAGAAGAAAAGAATAGGGCCAAAACTCAAACGGGTGTAAAACTGTTGCAAAAAGTTTATAGAAAATAAATTTTAGGTATACTCAAGAAACTAAAACTGGATGGATGTATTTATAATTTTTTAAAGGGCTCGATAATGTATGGATAGAAACCCTAGAATGGTTTACTCTGTATTAAAAGGAAAAGCTTTTTTGGCTTTATCATGTTTTTGATTACAGATACACTTCAACTTATGAAGTGTATGGGGTTATGTTAAGATAAACCCATTGTAAGTTGAAAATATCAAGTTAAAATGCATTTAATATAGCTAACCTACTAAATGTTATAGTTTAGCCTACCTTACATGTGTTTAGAACACTTAATTAGCCTACAGTTGTGCAAATCAACCACCAAATCCTTTTTTACAATAAAGTGCTAAATATCTCATCTAATCTACTGAATACATTCCCAAAGTGAAAAACAGAATCATCATTTGAGTATGCTTTCACACAACTACAAAAGTGGGAGATCATCTGTATTTAAAAAACTGAAGCCTTTTCAAAATGGAAAGATGTAAGTTGCTGTGGGTGTAGCTCACTGGTAGAGTGCTTTCCTAACATGCTTAAGGCCCTGAGTTTGATCTACAGCATCACACGCATGTGCGTGCACACACACACACACACACACACACACAACTTAAAAGGTCTTGGGCTGGGGATGTGGCTCAAGCGGTAACACGCTCACCTGGCATGCGTAGGGCGCTGGGTTCGGTCCTCAGCACCACATAAAATAAAATAAAGATGTTGTGTCCACCGAAAACTGAAAAATAAATATTAAAAAATTCTCTCTCCCTCTCTCCTATCTCTTTAAAAAAAACAGTCTCAGGTTTCTTTATAAATTCATCCATTCATTTAATAGAAAGTCTAAACAAATTTATTTTGAAATATTCAATTAATTGCCATAATGTCAGCCACAATAGTTTTATTGTGCTACAGAATATAAAAAGTTTTCCCTCCTACTTGAATGTACCCCTGTACCCACTAACTATCCTCTTTTCATCTTCCCCTCCAGTACAGTCTTTCCATGTTCTGGTAATCATGATTTTATTTGCTACTTCAATTAGTAAACTTTTCAGCTTCCACATAAAAGTGAGAATATGAAGTATTTTACTTTCTGTGCCTGACTTTTGTCACTTAACCTAAGCTTCCAGTTCTATCTGTGTTGCTGCAAATAACAGAATGTCATTGTTTTTATGGCTGAGTAATATTCCATTGTAGTGGAATTGCAGGATCACATGATTCAATTTCAATTTTTTCTTTCTTTAACCAAAGTGTGTAAAAGGGTTTCCTTTTCCGTGCATCCTTGCCAGCACTGTGATCTTTTGTCCTTTTGACAATGCCCATTCTAACTGGAGTGAGGTGATAGCTCCTTGTGGTTTTGATTTCCTTGATGATTAGTTATGTTGAACATTTTCTAAAAAATTTGTCATGCTGGCCATTTGTATATCTTCTTTTGAGAAATACCTATTCAAGTCATTTGTTCATTTTAAGATAATATTATTTGTTTGTTTGCTATTTGGTGGAGTTTTAATATGTACTGGATATAAATTCTTTTTCAGATGAATGGCTTAAAAGTTTTTCTCCAATAGGCTGTCTCTTTTCTCTCTTGGTTATTTCTTTTGTCATGTAGAAGCTGTGTAGTTTGATGTAATTCCATTTGTAAGTTTTGTCATTTTTTTGCCTGTGCATTTGAATTCTTATATATTAAAAAAAAGCCCTGTCTAGTTTAATATCTTGAAGCATTTAACCTTTTTCTTCTGGTATTTTCATAACTTCTGGTTTTACATGTAAGGTTTTGATCTGTTTTGAGTTGATTTTTTTATATAGTGAAAGATGGGGCTCTAGTTTCTTTCTTCTGCATATGAATATCCAGTTTTCTTAACATCACTTATCTATTTATTTATTTTCCTACCTTTTTTAAACTGGTGCATTACAGTTGTACATACTGATGGGATTTGTTGTCACATATTTGTACACACACAAAATACACAATATGATGATATAGTTTGTCCAATACCACTCCTCAGCACTTCTTTCCCCTACCAGCCTCCCACTCATTCATCCCTTTCCTCGACCAATCTCCCTTCGATTTTTCTATTTCTTTTCCCTTTGGCTTCCACATATGAGAGGAAACATATGACCTTTAACACATGACTTATTTCCCTTAACATGATGGTTTCTAGTTCCATCCATTTTCCTGCAAATGACATAATTTCATTTTTCTTTATGGTTGAATAAAAGTTTACTGTCTATATATACCACATTTTCTTTATCCATTCATACATTGACAGATACTGAGGTTAGTTCCATAGTCTGACTAAGGTGAATTGTGCTGCTATAAACATATATATGCATGCCTGTATCACTGTAATATGATGACTTTAATTCATCAGGATAAATACTGAGAAGTGAGTCATATGATGGTTCCATTCCTAGTCTTTTGAGGATCTCCATATTGACTTCCATTGTGGTGGTACGAATTACAATCCCACTAACAATGTAAAGTGTTTTCTTCCACATCCTTTCCAGCATTTATTATTATTTTTATTCTTGCTGACTGCCATTCTGACTAGTGTGAGATGAAATCCCAGCGTAGTTCTGATCTGCATTTCCCTAATGATTAATGATGATGCACATTTTTTTCATATATTTGTTGGCCATTTACTCTTCTCCTTTGAGAAGTATCTATTTAATTTATTTGCCCATTTATTAGTTGGGTTATTTGATTTTGGGGGGTAAAGTTTTTTATGTATTCTGGGTATAATCCTCTGGCAGAAGAGTAGCTAGCAAAGCTTTTCTCTCATTCTGTAGGTTTTTTCTTCACGTTCCCAGTTGTTTCTTTTGCAGTACAACTTACCACCATTTATTAAAGACACTTCCTTTCTTCAATGTTAACTTCTTGTGTCTTTGTTGAAAATCAGTTGGCCGTATATATATAGATTGATATCTGGGTCTTTATTCTGTCTCATTTGTCTATGCGTCTGTTTTATACCAGTATTATTCTGCTTTGGTTGCTACAGCTCCAAAGTGAGTTTTGAGGTCAGCTACTGTAATACCACCAGCACTATTTTTGTTCAGGATTGCTTTGGCTATTCAGGGTCTTCTATAGTTCCACACATATTATTGAAATTTTTTTTCTGTTATGTGGAGAATGTCATTGGTATTTTGATAGAAATAGCATTTAATCTGTAGATTGTTTGGGGGTAGTATGGGCATTTTAACAATATTACTTCTTCCTATCCATGAACATGGAACATTTTTTTTTTTGTGTGTGTCCATTTGTGTCCTCTTCAATTTCATTCATCAGTATTTTGTTATTTTCATTATTGGGTTCATTTACTTCCTTGGTAAATTTATTCCTAGGTATTTTATTTTTTTGTGGTCACTGTGAATGAAATTGCTTTACTAATTTCATTCTCAGATATATGTGTATCTCTATGTATATGTGTGTGTGTGTGTGTGTGAGTAAATGTGTGTCTGAGTGTGTGTGCACACATATGTATCCTTCCATATTTGTCTTTAAAAAGTTTGTCACTCTAGTCTTTAACTAAATGAATAACTAAGTATTGTGATGCCATTTAATCAAATGTTTAACTTTTAACCTTTTTTTGCCAGACTTCCAAAAATAAAATCTTAAATATTCTTACCTTGTAAAATGTGAAATGTGACACTAATTAGGTTTATTTGCTATGTTAAAGTACAGAGGAAGTATATGATTTAACTTTACATTTGTATGTGCGTATGTTATTAAGGTTAGTGTTCCAGAAATTGTATGAAGTTCAAAACTAAAAATCTGTTAATACCTTATCTGTTGTTATTGTTGGTTGTTTTCTTCTCTTTTTTGGTATGTCACAGAAATACTCAAATTTTCTTGACACATGAATTCACATCAGATCTTCAGAAGCTAATCCACAAACTGTTAACCTAAGATCAAACAGAGCTAGAATTAAGTATATAGGACTGAATTAATTGATTTTTACGGAGTTTTTATTTGAAATATTGCTTTTTTATTGTTTTGTTTTGTTTTTCAGATTTAAGGAAACCTTTTTCTTTTTACCCTTAAGTTGTCTATAATTTGCAGCACGTTGGTAGATTATAACTTTGTAAGCAAAATTAATTTTTCCTCCAATATATGTATACTATTATTGAGTTTAGAACATCATTGCATGAATGCAATAAGAATCTGTTCTTCTTATAGTAGGACAGAAGTAGAAACACTGATTATATTACAAAGGCTTGAATCTGAATGGCACATTTGAGAATTATGTGCACAGAATCAAATGTAACCAGATTTAGTAATTTAAGGCATTGTGGTTGGCTTTGTGAAGCCAATGCTTATCAGCTTTCTTGGAATACCTGTCTGATACCTGGCTTACAGCTTTCCTATTCTTACAACTGAGTGTAGATGATCACTTCTGGGCAAGTCCAGAGAATTTAGAAAACCTTGAGGACCTTGAGATTAGAGGAATTCACTCAATTCTGTAATTATCACAAGTGGCAAGTGGCTAACGGTACAAGTGGCAAAATCTTGGCCAAGCCAACAGTTGGCTTCCTACTCTCAAAAGGCTTTTCAAAGCTTAATATAAGATTCCTTATGAAAATTTCCACCAAAGCAAATTTTAAAATGGCCATGTGGTCAATTACTATTTTTCCTACACTTCTGTAAATAACCAGACCCAATCTAATGAAAGCAGACTTATTTTGTAAACAAGAATCAAAAGTGAGGTGACCATCAAAAGAAATTTTGTTTCAGTGGGAAACTATACTGCACCTGTTAGTAGAGTATTACCCTGTTCATTGTCTGAAGTTTTTGTCATTTATCTGCAAACTGGAATGAAACTTGAATTATTCTAGTTGCTTCCAATATATAGCCACAACTCCCCAAACTACCATTTCTAATTTTTCTTCCATCCTCCTGACCTGACATAACTGAGAACTAAAGCTACCATTTTCCCAAAGTCCTGTAAGCTAAAGCTGGACAATTTTATGTAAACTTCAAAGAAATAATCATAACAGAGTTTGAATCAATCTATCTATCTATCTATCTATCTATCTATCTATCTATCTATCTATCTCCAGAAATGGAGTCTGCAGTCTCTGTGTTTTCATGTCTCTAGTTTTGCTTCAGTATTCATGGTGGGTGTGTTCGATTGGCAAAGTCTTGATTGTGAGCTCATGCCCAGTGTGTAAAGAGAGGCCGAGTAGTTGGCATTTTGAGCCTCCAGGCCAGGAATTTTCTCTGACTCAGAAGGCAGAGTACTCCCTAAACACAGAAAGAGGGCTCTGATACGAATTAGCCAAGAGTTACAACAAATATTTATCAGATTACGAATAAAGACAGAGTTGAGAATTTTTTCAGAAAAGATAATATTTTAGTTGTTTTTTTTCTTTTTCTTTTATTTGCTTTGGTTAAGCAAGATTCTGTCAGGCAAAGTGAAAGCAAGTGATAGGGAGGATACTGTAGGAAGACAAAACAACATAGCTAAAGCTCTTAAGTAGTCTTAGAATCAATTGAAGAGCTTTTAAAAAATCTTCAAATATAAAGGTATTGATTTAGTATGTGCATCTCTGGCACCTCATGTTATTATTAGGATATTCTGTCAATTGCTTGGTTAAATATCTATGAAAGCAAAAGCATGGATATGTGGAATGAATGTTATGTTTGGAGAAAATAGCAAATTGTTGGCCCAGGATAAATGGAGCATAGGGAGAAGACTGCAGAGGAAACAAGAAAGTAAACTGTACAAATATAAAAGGTTACAAATGAATTCCTGATGAGTTTGAAGTTTATTTTACAGGCTCCCAGACATTTTTGAAAATGGGGATGATATACTGTGGAAGCCTATAAACCCTGCATGTGGGTAAAGTATGATCTAACAACAAAATGACAGGATATTAGTAATTAAACAAAACAGAAAAATAATCCAAGGAAATGGAATAAAACAGAACTTTTAATATATTTTGTATATAAAATATATTAGGCTTAATCAAGCAAGAGAGCTGAACGTCTGTTTCTCCATTTTTCTTGGTTAAATCAGGATGGAGGATTAGTAGTTAACAGAGATTGGGAGGGGAGAAGTAAGGGTTGCAGTAGTACAGTAGAACTCTTAGGGCCCTGCATAATTTTTCACTGAAGTTCATTAGGGGACAAAGCAAAGATCACCGTTTGCCAGGAAAGCTCTGGGAAGCAAATGACTCTGGAAGAAGGAAGAAAGGCCTGGCCATGCCATCTTAGTATGGATTAACTGAGAAATCATCTTCTCTCAGAGAAAGGGGAGATTTTCCCCATTCTTTTAATGTCATATTGAATTGGTGGTGGTAGCATGACAACAACTAAGATGGCTTATAAAATATCAAGTATATAAACAGGTGAACTTAAGTTAGGTTATCCCTTTTCATACATGTTGGTTCTAAGACCATGCATATATTATTGATAGTTGAGAATGCTGTTAGTCATTAATACGTAGTATACAAAGTGGTTAATGGAATGATGATGGTGATTTCTAGAGCTATAAGTAATGTATTGATAAGTATAAATCATGTAATAATAAAAATCCTTCTGAGAAGAACAGAAAGGTAGCTCATATCTCCTTCTGGAATGGACGAGGAATGAAGAGCTCCCAGTAAAATAACCACAACTGGCAAAAATTATGAAAACAAAATTATTTAAAATTATTGGAAATCATCTTAATTGCACACAACTAATAAAAAAAAACACTTATGTAAGAGTTGGTTAGCACTTGGAAAGAACAACAAAAGTAAGTGGCACTTGAATTACAACACATTCCTCTCTCACTCTCACCCACTAGCTCAGTAAAACAGGGACTCCATTCCATGTAGGTGTGGCCAAAAATATAGGGGTCCTTCTCTCCCAAGCTCCAAGCCAATGGCTTTATCTCTCAGGGAGGGGCCAGTCATCATTATCCCAGCAACAAGCTGCAGAGTTCAAATTCTAAGCAAGCATAGCTGAGAAGTCACGGACTGCCTTCTTACACTGAGCTCTACCTGGTTAGCAGAAGTTCTACTTCAGGTAAGTAGACTGAAAACTGAAAACACTGGGACCCACATCATCCTTTTCTTATGCTGGAAGAAGCAAACCAAGAAGATTAGAGGCTACTGTTCTGCACATTGCCCTGTTCATAAAATAGAGGTGTTACTCTAAGAAAACTGTTCCTGCCCTTGGCTTCAGAGAATTGGCTCAGAGATTTTACCCAGGGGAAGAAAAAGGCCATAGATCAGAAAGTTCCAAAGCTCTTCCCAAAAGAAATGACTATTTAGAATAGAGTATAAAAAAGCATATGCCTCAAGGAGCTCTTGAAACAATGGAGATTTTGGTAGTAAGAAAGTAAGAGGAGGCTAGTATTTAGTATCTTCAGGAAAAGAAATGAGACAAGGGTTAGGCCACACCAGTGAACAGCAGAAAATGACTGGATATTAGTTATTAAAAAATAGAAAGAAAAATATACCTATAGAAATGAGAATATTAGAGAGAATCAAGAAAAGTGACAAGTAAGAAGAGTCTTTTTGAGGTCAGAATAAACTTCAAAGAATGGTCTGAAAAATTACTCTAATAAAGAGATTAGAATTTAATTGGAACAAACTGTTCAAGTAATTTGTGACTGGGAGAATTAATGAAAACAACAGAGCATTCCACCAGCAAGTAGTGAAAGTTAACAGATGGACACAATTAATAGAGGCAGAAGGCATAACAGGGAAAAAGACAGTCGAAGAGAACTGTCATAACAGTTGGCATCCCAGGGTGAATATATGCATAGACAAGGTGTGCCTCCTAAGAAGTAACACCAAAAGTGTTACATATTTGGTGAAACTGGCTTGATTAAAATAATCCAGCCAAGTCACTAAACAGATAAAGAAGCAAACAGATACTATGTAGCTATCCCCAAAGTCCAGTTTTGAACAAAATATTATAAGACATGCAAAGTAACAAGAAAATATTACCTATACACAGGGGTGGGGGTGGGAAAGCAGTGAACAGAAACTGCCTATGAGAGGACCCAAATGTCAGACTTAACAAAAACTTTAAAGAAGTCATTTAAACATAATACATTCAAATAACTAAAAGAAACTATGCTTAAAGAGCTAAATAAAAATTATGATGTTTCAGCAGATATAGAGCTCAGTCACAGATTTGAGCTGGCAGAAGAATCAGTGAAATGGAAGAAAGATGAATAGAGATTACATGAGGGAAGAACACAGAAAACAGAATGAACAGAACCTCAGAGAAATGTTGGCAATCACTAAACAGAAACAAATGCATAATGAGAGTAGCAAAAGGAAAGTAGAGAAAGAAACAGACACTCAATGACATAATATCTGAAAACTTTCCACATATAATGAAAATTATAGATTGAACATATCTAAGAAACTCATCAAACTCCAAATAAGATAAACACAAGGAGATCCTACTTAAGACACATTATGGTAAAAATGTTTAAGAAAAAAAATCTTAAATGTAGTAAGAGAAAAAGGATTTGTCTCATACAAAGCAACACCAATGAGATCAGCAACTTACTTATCTTCAGAAGGCAGTGAGATGATACAAAGTGCTGAAAGAAAAATAGGAAAAATAAAATAAAAACCACCCAAAACTCGTCAACCTAGACTCTTACATCCAGCAAAAGCTATCTTTTAAAAATTAAGTTGAAATAAGTATGTTCTCAAATAAGAAAAAACACAACTACATTACAAAGAATACTAACAAAGTTCTTTAGGGCCTCAGTTGGTAATTTAACTTTAAACAATACCCATGTTTTAAATACAAAAAGCACCAGTAAAGGTAATTATAATAGACAGTATGTATGCACATTTCTTCTCCTTTCTTCTCTTAACTGACTTAAAAAGGAAATATACAAAACAAGAATGTAAATAAAGTTTGACATATAATAATATATATGACATATAGTAATATATGACATATAGTAATATATATGACAATAACATAAAGGAGCACAGAATAAGCATTTGACAAAATCCCATACCTCTTCATGTAAAAAATACTCAATAAACTGGAAATACAAGGGTATTTCCACAATCATTAGGGTTATCTATGAAAAAAAAATCTATAGTTCACATTATATTTAAATGTGAATGAATGAGTACTTTCCTTCAAGATCAGGAATAAGAAAAAGGATGTCTACTCTTGCCTGCCACTTCTATTCACCACTGTACTGAAGGATCTGGCAAGGGAAATAGTTAAGACTGTAAATCATACTGAGAAGGAAGAAGTAAAACTAATTCATATGATATGATCCTGTACATAGAAAAGCCAATGGAGTCTTGTAAAAAACTATCAGCAAGATTATAGGATACAAGATTAAGATAAAATTTTAAAAAAGTTATATTCTTTAAACTTGCAATGAATCATCTGAAAGGAAATGAAAAAATAATTCCACTTAAAATCATATTGGAATAAAATATTCAGTAATAAATATAACAAAGGAAGTACAAACTTACACTTTAACAACCACAAAACAATGTTAAGAGAGATCAAAGATTTAAGCAAATATAAAGGCATCTCATGATCATGGTTCTCAGCCCTAATATTGTTAGGATGGTAATATTCCCTGAATTGATCTACAGATTCAATGCAGTCTTGGTCAAAATCCAGGCCTATTTCTTTGCTGAAATTGGCAAGTGATCTTCAAGTTCACATGGAAATTGAAAGAACTCAAAATAGCAAAAACAAACAAACAAAATCCCAACTAACCAAGTAGACAAAACAATGTTGAAAAACAAGAAAAATGTTGGAAGACTCCTATTTCTTTATTTCAAACTTATCAAACCTAAATAAAAATTATGATGTTTCAACAGATATAGAGGTGCTTAGTCACAGGCCATAGAGATATATATGTAGATGAATTCAAAAGAATTGAAAAGAAACACTCATATTTATAGTGAATTGATTTTCAACAATGGTGCCAAGAAAATTCAGTGGAGAAAGAAAAACCTTTTAAACAAACGGTGGTATGATAACTGGATACCCATGTTTTTTAAAAAAGAAGTTGAGCCTGTTCCTCTTAACATACTCAAAAAAGATAATAGACCTAAATACACATGATGGAAATGAGAAAATCTTAAAGGGAAAAAAAAATCAATAAATTTTACATCATCAAAATAAAAAAACTATGTTTTAAGAAACACACAGAAAGTGAAAAGATACTCCACAGAATAGGACAAAATATTTGCAAATCATATACCTGAAATAAGCTTGTATTTAGAATATAAAGAACTCTTGAAACCTGGTACCAGTTCACTAAGACAGATAATGGCAAATATTGACAAAGATGGAGAAACTGAAACCCTCATACACTCCTGACAGGGTTGTAAAACAGGACAATCTTTTTGGAAATAGTGTAATAGTTGCTCAGGTGTTAAATACAGAGTCACTGTATGACTCAGTATGCTATTCAGCTATCTTTCATTGTGACAAAATACCTGAGATCATCAACATAAAGGAAAAAAGATTTATTTTGGTTCATAGTATCAGAGGTTTAAGTCCACAATTATTTGGCCCCATTTACTTTGGGCCTGTTGTGGCATAATACATCATGGAAGGCATGTGTGGTGTAGGAGGTCTGTGTACCCCATGGCAGCTTGGAAACAGAGAGACAGGAAGGAATGGGTCCCCATGTGCTCTTCAAGGGCATGTCTCTAATGACCTAACTTCCCTCCACTAGGCCCTACTCTTAAAGGTTCCAGTTCCACAATCTCCCAACAACACCACAAGATGGCAACCAAGATTCTAACATACAGGACTCTGAGGGACATTTAAGATCCAAACCTTATATAACATTTAGTAATTCCATGCCCAGTTATGTTACAAAGAACAATGAAAAATTTTTGTACAAAAACCTGCACACAAATAATCATAGTATAATTATTCACTATAGCTAAAATATAGAAAGTGAAATGTTCATTAGTTAATAAATGGGTAGATCAAATGTGGTATACACATGTAGGATATTACTGGGCAATAAAATTGAATAAAATACTGATAATGCTACAGTATTGTATGAACAATAAAAATATTATACTGAGTGGAAGAAACCAGTCAAAAAAGACCACAAATTGCATGATTCCATTTGTAAGAAATATCCAGAATTGGCAAATCTCTTCAAATATAAATACCAGTAGTTGCATAGGCTGAAGTGAAGAGATAGGATGAAACTCGCAAGGAAATGAGCCGTTATTGCTAATGAGTCCAGGTTATGTTTCGGGCTGAGAAGAATATTCTAAAATACATTGTGATGAAGACTGTCTAAATTACAAAAGATGGGAAAAAAGTAAATTATGCAACATATGAATTCCATATGAATAAAGTAGTTATGCATATTTGAAAAAGACATGATCCAGCTACACTAGTATGGGCAGAGTATGAACAACAATGCCTTAATTAGGGCTCTGATGCAAACTGGATTTAAGAAATTGAAGTTTTGTGCCACAGGGGTTTAAGCCACCTACTTCAGTGACATTAAACAACATTTAATGTCATTTCAAACAGAAATATAGCTTCACTTTGGTGCTCTACTTAGAACACAAGGTAGGACTCAGCACCAGTGATTACGTCAAATGGATGAGGGACCATTCTGGGTGGTCTCATAAGAAAGAAAAAAAGAATAATGGGTGAGGTAGGAGTCAGGATTGCTATACTGAAAATGGACAACCATTCAAATGGTTTGGTCCTGATAAAATGAAAGAAGGTCTATTAAGGCCCTCATGAATATTATTCTCACGAGCATCATTGTTTTAGAAAGCCTTTAAAAAATGAACCTGAAATTTTACTTTTAGCCTATGTTGGAAGAAGTACTCATACATTTAGAATTAGGGGCGATAATTAACATTTGCTACGAAGGCTTTGTACAGTTTTGTGAGATAAATGTACTATACATTAAATAGGAGTCAAGTTAATTTTTCTTAATCTGGAAAAGCATGAGTTTGTATCAATTGAAGTCAAAGAAAAAAACACATCTTGGATACATCTCCTAAATCCACTATTAACTGTAGTGGATATCAGAAATCAAGAAGCTTACAGTTTGGTTGAGTATGTTTAAGCATAAAAGTAGTTCAATAACAATATGATATTTAAGTAAAACAGCTTCAAAAACTAGCAGAAGTTATTTATGATCAGCACAAAATTATTTGTCAAAGACAAAAATACAGAAAATTAATCTTCCAGAAGAGAGAGAGAGAGCGAGCGAGCGCATGAGCGCATGCCCACTATCACTGTAGATTAAGATGAGAGTTACTTTTTAATTTCAGAACCTAAAAAACACATAGGAAGTCTAGAAAAAGTATTTGCATAACATTAGTCTTTAAAAATTATGTTACTCAATTAGTATTTATAAAATTTGACCTTTAGAAACCATCAGTATCCCCCACTACTAGATTACTGTTCTTTTTTTTTTTTATCATTTCTACTTCATTGTGTGATAGATTATACTAAATTAATCTGTGCATTGAGTGGTTAATTGCACCTGAGGATCACCTACTCCTGTCACCAGGGCTTTCTTTTCCTTGGTATATACTTGTGCCTATGGCATCTATTATAACATAATGGTGAGTCAGCTGGTACTAGATTCTTTTGTTTCATATTTATTGCATAGAAAAATATCTTTCTTGGATAGCACAATATTATTCATGCTAAATAAACATCACTATCAATACTGGCAGCTCAATTTAGTTAATGTTATGAATTTCTATCTTGCTATTTTGAGAAACCATTTCACTTTTTTTCAATTGAGTCAAGTTTATATACATTCTTTCTCCCACCAAGTGCACTTTTATAGTACTTTAAAATAAATGTCATAGTTGATGAGTGTATGTAAGATGGGGAAGGTATTAAAATAAACTTGAAAATCTTCAGAATTTATCACCCAGAAAGTCACAGTTCTCATACTCAGAACACTATAAAGACAAGACAGAGAGTCTCATTGTCTGAATATACTCAGTCAAAAGTTCTCACAGTATAAAATACCTACTAAGGTACAGATCACTCACAAATTGGACCCTACTCATATATGCTTTTCTGCCCAGCACTAAAGAGCCTGTTCTTACCCTTCATGACAAATTTGGTTGGTCTGTTTTCCCAATTACTGAAGGGTATAAATGTATCGGATGTATTTATGGCTCTGAATAATACAAGTTAACCTAAGTCAATATGGGGAAAGATGCAGGATCTCATGGAGTTAATGGAAGTGTTATTGGAACACTACTTAAACCACACATAAAGCCAGTAAGACCAGCTAAAAAGTGAAATACAGAAAATCAGCAAGGATTATAATTCAATGGATATATGATGTAGAATATTGTGAATATCAAAGGATTGGAGAGATCCTTAGGAAAACTGAAAAACTTTCAATATTCTTGCAAAATGAAGAACCTCTTGAAAATCATGCTAAAAATTAAACATTATGGGCAGGATGTCATATTGTGTTACCAAGAAACTTTGTTAGAAATTACAAAAGAGAAAATCAAAATGTCATTGCTCTTTTTTGATTTTCATTTGTCCCTCAGTTAAAATTATAACTTGCATTTATATAGCAATTGGCTCAATACTTTTCATAATAAAATCTCACTAAACCTTCCCTCCTTGTTTTCATGCCCTCACTATATACCATAAATCTTTGGTTCCTGTTTAATTTAGTGTATTCTTGGTCCTGGTAGCCAATTATTCTTACATAGTAACAGTAATGATAAAGGACATGTCATAAAACAAATTTTGAGTCTTAACAACGAATACAACCAGATTCAGTGAGTTCTTTTAAAATTCAGATGTAAATCTTAATTAAATGTGCACATAAGCAAAGAATTTATCACCCAGATAAATTCCATTGTTCTAGAGTGTTAAAAAAAAAAAGTAAATAATGTCCATCATCTTCAATCTCTGTTTATATCATGATAGATTTTAATGCAGAGAATGTAGGGAGTAGGCAACTAAGTGATTAAAACTCACCTAAGTAAATAGGGGCCTAAAAAGTCCAGAAGATTAAAATCAATGAGAAGTTATATGTTAAGTTAGCTCATCAGCTCAGGGATCAAAATATAGAAGAAATATGTTTTTAGTGACTAAATATATATATATATATATATATATATATAAAAAGTCAAATGACACAGATATGGAATAATCAATATATATCAGGCAGAAGAATCATTGAGAAAATATATGTTCATATATTCCCTTCACCTCATTTCTCTTATGTTCATAAAAAGGAGGAAAAAAGCTTTATGCTAAATAGTCTAGTCATTAAATCAAATGGTAGATTTCATGATTGTGAGAATAAACATTTTAGTCATATGTGTAAATTTTTAAAATTAAATATTATTGCTTAGTATAATATGTGTAGCTGAAAATACTGGTAATAAAAACAAGTATTTGCTGACCTTAAAACTATTAAAACTTTAACTAAATTTTATAATATTCTGAAGAACAACTAGAAAAAAATGAATGTGGTAGACAGGTATAAAAATGTAGTAAATTAGAGTGCATGCCTCAATCAACAGTTGTGATGTGATGATATAAGCAATTATGGTCAGAATCCTTCTTATGCAAGAGAAGCCAGGTATTTGTATTTGAATGTAATACTTCCCAATTTTGGAAGTATATGTGAGGCCAATGATAAACAGGCTGTTAATTGAATCTGACCCATAGGATACTTGTTTGTAAGCCTGTTGTTTTGGTTATGTGTAGATGATTTACATTTATAGTACAGACAGAAGATGTTTCAAATACCCGAGTCCAAATTTCTCACATCAATCCCATCACCACTATCTTTTCTGTCAGTAAGTTTACAAATGGAAATTCAAAATTGTAAGATCTTTTTAATCAGCTTTTATTTCCAAATGTTTTAACATTAGGCATACGCAGAACAGAAACAAAAAAGATATATGTAAACCAGAATCTGTGAACAGTTAACTGGGGAATGATGTTGGCCAAATTATACAGTTATATTGTGTGCATATACAAATATGTAACAATGAAACCACCATATGTATAACTATAATATAGAAAAAATAATAAAATATGGAAAAAATAAAATACTGCTTTTGAAAATTACTAACATAATAATAAAAAACGATAAAAAGAACTTGTGAACATAATAAAGAACAGTTATCATCTTAAAGGTACACAACTGCAATTGAGACTCTACTTCTGCTCTCCTTCAGTTATCTTTTAGTTATTCAGAATGACAAAGTGCTATAAGTTAAGCTGTTTATTTGTTTCAGGAGCAGATGGGGAAAGTAGCTTCTTTAAAATGTGATTAAAATAGGAACCTGTGTTTAGAATTTATTTTTCTTTTTAAGCTTCAGATTTTAGGCTTAAGCAACTTTAATCAAGAGAAGAAGGACCAGACAGCTGCTGTAGCCCTAGTCCACTGCTCATGTTTTTGCACTGGGAATGGTGTAACAACAAACACATAGAAGACAAATAATCAACTCTTATCTTTTGCCAAGACTGTGAGGAAAAAGTCACTCATATTTTGTTCAGGGCAGTGCAGTGTGCAAGTACAATGTTTATGGAGAGTTAACTAGACAATACCTATCAAGATTCAAAATGCATTTATTAACCATTTTATATCCTGAGAATGGTGGTAGTGATACAAATCTATGCATGTATTAAAATTTATAGAATTATGCATTAAAAGAAAAAGCCAATTTTACTGTATGATTAAAAAAAGAGGCAGAAAAGAGAAAATGAGTCTAGCATGCAGGCATAAGAGTTGTGGACACTTTTAGGCTAATAAGCTCAGTACCTTAAAGGTAAGCAGTAGAGATAATTTCTATCCATTATCATACATTATTTTATAATCACTTAATTAAGATAGTAACTAGTCTCATGTTTTACAGAGGACACAGAGGCTCTGTGAGAGGGGAAATGACTTGCCTAAAGCCATGTGCTAAGAGAGTGTTAAAGCTCAGATTAAACCCAGGCCTGACCGCATACCTCTTGCTGGTTTGATCCCTAAGGTCCCATTTTCTGTTGTTCTGAGGTAATTGACATAATAAAGTTTTTAAAGTTTACTTTTTGATTCAGCAATCAACTATTGAAAATTTATCTTATAGTTACTGAGCACATTTTAAAAATGACAATATTCGAGAATACATGCTATCCCATTATTTATATCAGCAAGAGTTTGAAAATACCTCAAATATTCCATGAGAAGCTGGTTAAATAAATTATGGAATATACTTCAAATAGAATGAAATTCAGCTCTCAAAAGGAGTTAAGATACTATTTAATGAAATTAAAACAACAGAGCAAGGAGGAAGATGGCAAAATAGAAGGGTTGCTTCCCTGGTGCTCTGTGGGTGAATGATCAAGAATTAGGGGGAACATTGTTGGAATTTAATACAGGACACTCAAAACAGAAAAGGGACTCAGGAGATCTTGTATAATAAAATGGGGTAGGGGGGATCCCCAGCCCTATAGTTGTGACAGCAGCTGGAGGTACAAGCCAGAATAGTCCCTATGTGAATATAGTAAAGCATAAAGGAATTAAGGAACCCCCATTCTTGGAAAGACTGAGGCATATTGAGGTACAGAGAGCTTAGAGATGAGAGACACTGCTCAAAAAACACTGTGATTTACAGTATCCATGTAAGACAGGGAAGCCACCATCTGTCTTGGCGGTGTGCAGAGGACAGCAGAATGATCAATTTTGCAGCCATGGTGTAGGGGCCAACAGCTAGGGTAGTCAATTACTGGCAGATCTGAGTCTGTCCCAAAAAATAAGCTGGGCAAACTGAAGCTGTGTGACAGTGTCCTAAGTGATCAGGAAAAAATCAAGCATGGACAGAGGTTTACACTGGGGAATACTGGTCATGGAAACCCACCTTGCTTCCCCCTCCCGCTCCAGTCTAGCTGCTTGCAGGATCAGTGGGGAGAGAAGCACCTGACTAGGAATTCGAAGAGCCAGGTCAGGAGAGATGGAATTCGAGATTGAATCAGAGACCAGGAATTGTGGAGTCTGAAAGTAAAGTAGGGGGTTAATAACAGGCTCCTATATCACACGAGTGAAACCCAAAGGAAATTCCGGGGTGTAGTCTTCCAATGTGGACTGGCAATTGCTGGGCCTTGGCCATGTGCTGACTTCAATCTCCAGACCAAGAGACCTAAGCCTACAGCCCACCTCCAGAAGTTGTGTCCAGGATTATCCCTTTCATTCTAGCAACCCCAACCATCCTGAGGATGGAGCTAGCATCAAACTCCAGACAGCCCCAACTAACTGCTGAGAAGGGAAGCTAAGAAACTTCTGTACTGCAATGGAAACAACTGTTCAATTTTTCCCCACTCATATTTCTACCATTTCTGAAACAAGTATTTTACATGCATCAGTTTATTGAGGACGGGGATGTCTGAATAGTATATTAGTTTTGTTGTGTATTCTTTCATTTTTACTTTTTTTCTTATTTCTCTAATATATCTATATCCCTGGATTCTCTTTCTCTCTTTTCTTCTGCTAACAGCCAATCGCTATTAATTCCTCTTTCACTCTTCCTATAATTCTTGACTTCTACCTTTCTCATAAATATCACATTATACATCACTTCTGTTCTGTCTTTGTCCACCATTTGACATTGTAAACTCTTCTGCAAACTTACTGTTTATATTGTAGACAATAAATGAACATATCATTTCTGTTTATTGTGACAAAACTATAGACATCTTAATAGGAGTTATTTGGTTTAAGGTTGTATATTGTTAACATTGGGAATTGTTATTATTTGTCTCCCCCTTAAAAGTGAGCTACTGGAAATCTTCAAGGACACTATAAGTCTACAGGGTAGAATCTGTACAGCCTCAGATCCACACTGCTAGACGGGGAGACACACAAACAACATGAAACAAACAAGGGAACAAAGTACCCCAAACAAACCAAGATGCTCCAATAATAGATTCCACTGACAACACAGTAAAAGAAAATGTCAGAAAAGGAGTTTAGAACATACATAGTTAATCAGATCTGTGACATAAGGACAATGTGAAGAAAGAAATCAGAGACCAATTTCAGGAGGTGAAAGAACAATTCAATAAAGAGGTATTCTGAAAAGAAATGAAGCAGAACTCCTTGAAATGAAGGAATAAACCAAATTAAAAATTTAATGGAAAGTATTACCAACAGACTAGACCACTTGGAAGACAAAATCACAGGCAATGAAGACAAAATACAAAATTTTGAAAATAAAGTTGAACATGGAGAGACAATGTTAAGAAACCATGAACAGAACTTCCAAGAATTATGGGATAAGATGAAAAGAACAAATTTAAGATTTATAGGAACAGATGAAAGTAGTATATAAACCAAAGGAAAGTACAATCTTTTCAATAAAATAAATCAGAAAATTTCTCAAACCTAAAAAATGAAATGGAAAATCAAATATAAGAGGCTTACACAACCTCAAATGTACAAACTTACAACAGACACATGCAAAGCGCATTATTATGAAAATGCCTAACATACAGAATAAGGATAGAATTTTACAGGCTGTGAGAGAAAAATATCAGGTTATGTATAGGGAAAACCAATTTAGATCTCAGCTGATTTCTCAACCCAGACTAGGAGGTCCTGGAATAATATACACAAGCTCTGAAAGAAAATAGATGCCAACCAAGAATTCTATATCCAGCAAAACTAAGCTTCAGATAAGAATATTAAATAAAACAATTTCCATGATAAACAAGTTAGAAGAGCCTGAACTACAGAACATTTTCAACAAAACATTCCATGAAGATGAAAAAAAAAAAAGTGAAAACCAGCAAAGGAAGGAACTACACTAAAAGAATAGTCAGTTAAAGGAGAAACTAATTCAAAATGAAAACTAGAAATAAACCCAAAATACTGGAAATACAAATCATATCTCAATATTAACCTTGAACATTAATGGCTTAGACTGGCAGATTGGATTGAAATAAGACCCAATAATATTCTGTCTCCAAGAGACTCTTATAGGCAAGACTTCCACAGACCAAAGGTAAAAGGATGGGAAAATCATCATTCACATGGATCTTGCAAACAAGCAGATGTTTCTTTCCTCAGATAAGATCAAGTAGACTTCAAGCCAAAGTTAATCAGAAGGGACAAAGAAGGATATTTCAAAGTGCTTGAAGGAATTATACATCAACAAGAAATAACAATTGTAAATATTTATTCCCTAAACAATGCACCCTCTATGTACATCAAACAAACCCTTCTCAATTTCAAGAATCAAATGGACCACAACACAATAATACTGGGTGACATTAACATGCCTCTCTCTCTACTGGATAGATCCTTCAAACAAAAATTAAACAAAAAAATTATAGAACTAAATAATACAATCAATAATTTAGACTTAACAGACATATATAGAATATTTTATCCAAAATGAGCAAATGCACTTTCTTCTCAGCAGCATATGGATCCTTCTCTAAAACAGACCATGCTTTTCTCAAGATGGCAGGCCAGAGGGAGGCAGCATTCTGTGTTGCTCTGTGATCCAGATCTCACCTAGACACAATACAACACCTCTGAGAGTGTTAGAGGACCCCTAAACAGCTGCTCTCCGTAGAAATCACCAGTGCTGTGACCCAGTGCAATGCTCTAGGTCTCAGTCTTTGAGTAGGATGCCTGGCATTGGGGCAGGACCCGAAGCCCGAAGTTCTAGCCCATGCAAGGCTTGGTGAGCGCCAAGCAGTATCACGTATCAACACATCTGCAGATTGCTAAGACTTCGCTCTGCTCCCACGCAGGTCATTCAGCTGCTACCTACCCACAGCACAACACCATCGCCAGCTCCCCCCACCTCACCAGACACCCCAGCATTGAAAGCAGACTGCTTCCATCTTGCTCAACATTTTCGCCATATTAGGTGGGGGCAGTTCCCAGATCAGATCTCCAGTGACCAGGTACCAGGTTTCCAACCTACCCCTGCACCCAGCGACGGTAACCCAACATAGTAGTTGCCCAACACAGGTGTGCAGTGCGACCAGGAGCCCTGGGGTGAGAGGTTCCTCAGTTGGGAACTGCTAGGGGAGAGGGAGATGGGGCTAAAGTTTGGAGCCTAACAGAGAGACCAGGAACTGGGAAATCTCCAGACAAGAGACGAAGATAGTACCGGGCGCTCAAATCATAGAGCAGTCCCAAAAAGAGACCCACAAGGTGCAGTCTCCCTGCAGGGACTGGCGGAGGCCAATCCCCACATCCAGGCGCCCTGCTCTAGGACCAGTCTTCCCACTTTGATTACTTCTACCATCTGGAGGGCAGACACACCAGCTTACAACAGACAACCCCACCTATTGGATGAGAAGAGAAGGAGGGAAGATATGGATCTCTAACACCCTGCTTTCTTTGTTTTTTGTTAGTTTGTTTTTTCTCTTCTATCCCTCCATTCTCTGGCCCTCACATCCCCAACATATATGAAACCAAGAACTCTGCATGAAATAAGACTTTGAGAATCGACTAATGTGAATAATATAATATAGAGGTGTTGTATATACCCTTCTTTTTTCTTTTCCTTTTTCTTCTTTCATTTTTCTTTCCCCCTCCAAATTTTACTGTTTTAACATCTGTATTTTTCTAAATACATATGTGTGTTTGTTCTATGTACTCTACTGTCATCCCATGTACTTGCCCACCCTAAATTACTTCCTGTTATTCTCTTGCTACTAACCCTCTTCATTAGATTTCTCTTTTACACTGCCTAAGCTATATTAACTCTATATCCTCACATCCTACCTTCTCAGAGTATGGTTCTAAGCCCCACCCCCAGTTTATTGTCCACTGTTAGAAACTGTTAACCTTTTACAAAACTATTGATTATATTTTAGATAATAATTGAATCCAACATTTCTGTACATTGAGAGTAAACTGTAAACATCTTACTAACCACAAATAGTTCATAGATGGTATATTGTTGATATTGGGATCTGTCAACATTGTCCTTCCCCACAAAGGAGAGGTCTTTGAGCCCTACAAGAATACTACAAACCTACAGGGTAAAAACACTGACAATCTAGACCCACAGTACTGGACATGAGCAACATGTCTTTACAAGGGAAGAAAGTGCCCCAAACAAATGAAGACACCACATCATTAGAATCATCAGCAGCCACAGCAGAATAAAAGACAGAGAAAGAGTTTAGGATATACATGGTTAAAATGATCTGTGAACTCAAGGAAGATATAAGAGAGCAAATACAGGTAGTGAAAGATAACTTTGATAAGGAGGTATATAAACAAATACGGGAAGCAAAAGATCACCTCAACAGGGAGACAGAGGTTCTTAAAACAACAATAACAACAACAAGAACAACAAAAACCAACCAGAAATCATTGACACGAAAGAAACAATAAACCAAATTAAAAGCTCAATAAAAGCATCAACAACAGAGTAGACCACTTGGAAGACAGTACATCAGACAATACAGACAAAATAAATAATCTTGTAAAGAATATATACCACACAGTGAAAAAGGTAAGAAACCACGAGCAGAACATTCAAGAAATATGGGATAGCATAAAAGGACCAAATTTAAGAGTTACTGAGATAGAGGAAGGCATAGAGGGACACATACTACAAGGACACATGATCCTCAGCACCACATATTTATAGCAGCACAGTTCACAATAGCTAAACTGTGGAACCAACCTAGATGCCCTTTAGTTGATGAATGCATTAAAAAAATGTGGCATATATACACAATGGAATATTACTCAGCAATAAAAGAGAATAAAATCATGGCATTTGCAGGTAAATAAATGCATTTGGAGAAGATAATGCTAAGTGAAGTTAGCCAATCCTAAAAAAACAAATGCTGAATGTTTTCTCTGATATAAGGTGACTGACTCTTAGTGGAGTAGGGAGAGGGAGCACTGGAGGAGTAAACAAACTCTAGATAGGGCAGAGGGGTTTGAGGGAAAAGGAGGGGGCAGAGTGTTAGCAATGATGGTGGAATGTGATGGAAATCATTATCCAAAGTACATGTATGAAGACATGAATTAGTGTGAACATACATATACAGAGATATGAAAAATTGCGTTCTATATGTGTAATACTAATTGTGATGCATTCCACTTTCATGTATTTAAAAAATAAAAGCAATTAAAAAAAAAAACAGATCATATCTTATGCCACAAAGGAACTCATAACAGATACCAAAAAGAAAAAAGATACTATCCTGTATTCTGTCAGATCATAATGGAATGAAAGTGGAAATCAATGCTAAAATAAAAAAAAAAAAAAAAACAGAAGCTACTCTAACACCTGGACACTAAATAATACACTATTGAACAATGAATGTTTATTAGAAGAAATCAGGGATGAAATAAAAAAAATACTTGGAAGTAAATGAGAATAGCAATACAACATATCAAAATCTCTGGGATACTATGAAGGCAGTACTAAGAAGAAAGTTCATTACATTGAGCTTGTTCATTAAAGGAATAGAAAATCAAGAAATAAATGACCTAACATCTCAAAGCCTGAGAAAAGGAACAAATCAACACCAAAAGCAGAAGGAAACAGGAAATAATTAAAATCAGAGCTGAAATCAATAAAATTGAAAGAATTAAAAAAAACTGATAAAACAAAAAAATTCAAAAAATTGACAAAATTTAAAAAGAAACAATTCAAGAAATTGACAAAACAAATAGTTGGTTCTTTGAAAAAATAAAATTGGTAAAACCTTAGCCATGTGAAAGAAAAGAACAAGAGAGAAAACTGAAACTACTAACATTTATGATGAAAAAGGAAATATTATGTTGAACACTACTGAAATACAGAAGATAATCAGAAACTACTTTGAAAACTTATACTCTAGGGACTGGGGTTGTAACTCAGCGGTAGCACGCTTGCCTAGCTCGTGTGAGGCCCTGGGTTCGATCCTCAGCACCACATAAAAATAAATAAACAAAAATAAAGGTATAAAAAATTATACTCTAATAAAAACAGAAAATCTTGAAGACATCAACAAATTTCTAGAGACATATGACCTATCCAATCTGAATAGGGAGGACATGCGCAATTTAAACAGATCAATTTCAAGAAATGAAATAGAAGAGGCCATCAAAAGCCTAACAATTAAGAAAAGCCTGGGATCAGACAGATTCTCAGCTGAGAACTATAAGAACTTCAAGGAAGAATTAACATCAGTACTCTTCAAATTTTTCCATGAAACAGAAAAGGAGGGAACCCTTCCAATCTCATTTTATGAAGCTAATATTACCCTGATACCAAAACCAGGTAAAGACACATCAAGGAAAGAAAACTTTATCCCTGATGAACACAGACACAAAAATTCTTAATAAAATTCTGGCAAATCGTATACAAAAACATATTAAAAAGATAATGCACCATGGTCAAGTGGGGTTCATCTCAGGGATTCAAAGTTAGTTCAACATATGTAAATCAATAAATGTAATTCATCACATCAATAGACTTAAAGACAAGAAGCATATAATCATCTCAGTAGATGCAGAAAAACCATTTGACAAAATACAGCACCCCTTCATGTTCAAAACATTAGAAAAACTAGGGAGAGCAGCAATATATCTCAACATTGTAAAAGCTATATATGCTAAACTAAAGGCCAGCATCATTCTAAATGGTGAAAAAGTGAAAGTATTTCTTGTAAGAACTGGAATTAGCACAAGGATGCCCTCTTCCACCACTTTTTTTTTTTTTTTTTTGGTCCTGGGCACTCAACCACTGAGTCATAACCTAGCCTTTTTGTGTATTTTATTTTGAGACAGGGTCTCACTGAATTGTTTAAGGCCTCTCTAAACTTCTGAGGTTGGCTTTGAACTTGCGATCCTCTTACCTCAGCCTGCCCTGCCCCAGCCACTGCGATTACAGACATGTACTATCATGCCTGGCTCTTCATCCACTTTTATTCAACATCGTCTTTGAAACTCTAGCCAGAGCAATTAGAAGAAAGAAATTAAAGCAATACATATAGGAAAAGAAGAACTCAAAGTATCACTATTTGCCAACGAGATGATTTAATATTTAGAAGATCTAAAAAATTCTACCAGAAATAGAACTAAAAAATGAATTCAGCAAAGTAGCAGGATATAAAATTAACACCCATAAATTATATATGTTCCTATACATCAGTGATGAATCTACTGAACGAGAAATTAGGAAACCTACCCCATTCATAATAGTCTCAAAAAACAAAAAAAATCAATCTTGGGAATCAATCTAACAAAAAAGGTGAAAGAGCTATACAATGAAAACTACAAAATATTAAAAAAGAAATTGAAGAAGACCTCAGAAGGTGGACAGGTCTTCTATGCTCATGGATAGGCAGAATTAACATTGTCAAAATGGCCATACTACTAAAAGTGTTATACGGATTTATTGCAATTCCTTTTAAAATCCCAATGACATTCTTCATTGAAACAGAAAAAGCAATCATGAAATTCATTTGGAAAAATAACAGACCCAGAGTAGCCAAAGCAATTCTTAGCAAGAAAAGTAAAGCAGGAAGAATTACAATACCAGGCCTTAAACTATACTACAGAGGTGTAGTAACAAAAACGGCATGGTACTGTCACCAAAATAGACATGTAGAACAATGGTACAGAATAGAAGACCCAGAGACAAACCCACAGAAATACAGTTATTCCATATTAGATAAAGTTTCCATAAACATACATTGAAGAAAAGATAGCCTCTTAAATAAATGGTGCTGGTAAAACTGGAAATCTATATGTAACAAATGAAATAAAGCCCCTATCTCTCTCACCATGCACAAAACTCAACTGAAAGTGGATCAAAGACTTACATACTAGAACAGAGACCTTCACCAAATAGAAGAAAAAATAGGCACAAATCTCCATTGTGTTTGGTTAGGAACTGACTTCCTTAAGAAGACTCCTAGTGTACAAGAAATAAAATCAAAATCAATAATCAATAAATGGATGGAATCAAATTAAAAAGCTCTTTTTTTTAACAATAAAGGAAATAATAACATGAAGAGAGAGCCTACAGAATGGGAGAAAATCTTTATAATGTGTACCTCAGATAGAGAATTAGCCTCTAGGATGTATAAACACTCAAAAAACTTAACACCAAAAAAGCAAATAACTCAATAAATGGGCTAAGGGAATGAATAGACACTTTGCAGAAGAAGAAATATAATTGATGAACAAATATATGAAAAAATGTTCAACACCTCTAGCAATTAGAAAAACATAAATTAAAACCACACTGAGATTTCATTTCACTCAGTCAGAATGGCAATTATCAAGAATACAAGCAACAATAAACATCAGTGAGCATGTGGGGAAAAAGGTACATTCATACATTGCTGGTGAAACTGCAAATTGGTGCAACCACTCTGGAAAGCAGTATGAAGATTGCTCAGAAAACTTGGAACGGAACTACCATTTGACCCAGTTATCCCACTCCTCAGTTTATACCCAAAGGACTTAAAGTCAGCATACTTCAGTGACACAGCCACATCAATATTTTTTATTATTATTTATTTAGTCTAATTTGTTATACACAATGGCAGAATGCAATTCATTACATATTACACATATACAGCACAATTTTTGTAGTCACTGATTGTACACAAAGTATTTTCACATCATTCGTGTCTTCATACACGTTCTTAGGGGATAATGATGTCTAACTCATTTCACCATCATTCCTACCCCTTTTCCCCCTACCTTCCTCTCCCTTCCCTTTGCCCTATCTAAAGTTCCTCCACTCTTCCCTTGATCCCCCTCCATCACCATTATGAGTCAGCATCCTCATATCAAAGAAAACATTCGGCCTTTGGTTTTTTGGGATTGGCTTACATCACTTAGCATTATATTCTCCAATTCCATCCATTTACCTGCAAATGCTATGATTTTCACATCAATATTTATAGCAGCTCAATTCACAACAGCTAAACGTTGTAACCAATCCAGTGTCCTTCAACAGATGAACAGATACAGAAAATGTACTATACATATACACTGGAATATTATTTAGCCCTAATGAAAAATAAAATAAAGGCATTTGCTGGTAAATGGATGGAGCTGAGAATATCATGCTAAATGAAATAAGCCCATCCTAAAAAAACAAAGGCCAAATGTTTTCTGTTCACAATAAAGGATAGGTCTTAGGAAGAATAGCAGTACTTTGGATTAGACAGACGGGAGTAAAGGGAGGGGAGGCAGTATGGCGGAAGGATCGTAGAATGAATTGGACATTATTACCCTATGTGAATATATGACTAAAAGACTGGTGTAATTTTACAACATGCACAACCAGAAGAATAAAAAGTTATACTCTGTTTATGTATGATGTGTCAAAATGAATTTCTATATTCATGTATAACTAATTAGAGCAAATAAAATTTGAAAAAAAGAATTAAAACCACAACAAAATACCCCAAACTCTAATACAAACTGTTCAGTTAAAAAAAAAAATTCAAAGCATTATATAAATAGTGTCACTTCTTATTGTTGTAGTTTGGATGTGGAATTCCCCCAAAGGCTCATGTTTTGAAGGCTTGGTTTCCAGCTGCTGACATTACTGGGAGGTGATGGAAACTTCAGAGGTAGGGCCTAGTTGAAAGAGTGGGGCCACTGAGGGCATAGCTTTGGACGTGTATTTTGTCCCTGGCTGCAGCTCTCTCTTTCTCTATTTCTTGACCACCATGAGGTGAGCAGCTCTGCTCTGCCACATTCTCTCTGCCATGGGAGAATGCCTCACCACAAAAAATGAGTCAAAGTGACTATGAATTGAAACCAAGAGCCAAAATAGTCCTTCCTCCTTTAAGTTGATATTTTCAGGTATTTTGTCACAGTGACAGAAAGCTAACACAGTTGTGTAAGAAGGGGAAAGAATGTATTTGTATCTATATTGTTGTTTCTGTCTGTCAAACATCAGGAAGACTTGAAACAGCAATGACTAGAAAAGGAGGTGGTACTGGCACAGATGGAAAAAGGGTAGAAATAAAACAGTTAGTATATACCACTTAATATTGTTTTTATTTTTGAACCATATAAGAGTTAAGAAGATACTTAAGAAGGAAAGAGTTAAAAGACCCGGGCTTTGGGCTGTTCATAAGCTTGTTTTGTTGTTGTTTTTGCACATGAAACCTGAGTGTTTATTTTTATGTTTGTCCTTATAAACAATATTCACAGTGATTCCCTCTGGAGAGGGAACAAGATTAGAGGTGAGGAAAGGAATTATTTACTTGTGTCTATGAGTATGTGTGGCATCTTGGATTATGGTTCTCTTCTTCCCTTTGTCCTGAGATTCTGCAGACCCTCCTACTGTGGATCCAATATTTCCATAAGCTCTTACCATTTCTCATAATTGTTCCTTAGTTAATTTACCAATATAATTATTGTGCATTGAACCCGACCTTACACTTACTTTGTATTCTCAACTGTGCTTAACATAATCCTCTACAAATACTGTGAATGACAACTGAAACTTTCTAAGTAAAATGCTGAAGAGAGGAAGAAACAATTATTTTCTGAAGTTACAGAGCCAAAGGTACCTAAATTGAATACATTAAAAATACAGAAAAAGACAATTTCTTTTATTCTTTTCTGGGTATCATTTTTTTTTATTATAGAAATAATTTAATCTTCACCCAAAATTATTAAATCCAGATACTGGATACACAGAGAACTACTCTTTAAAGGCGAGAAAATAAAGAAAAGTCATCATGTCTAAAAAGAGGTCCATTCTGCAGAAAAATATCAAATACTTCTCTGTGAAACACTAATACCACAGAAAAGTAGACTACATTAAAAAGTATGACATGATAAACTGCATAGTTCTTGAGTGGAATCTAGACTAGAGAAAAAGTTGCTATAAAAAGACATTATTCAAATAATTGGTAATATTTAAATACAGACAGTATACTGAAGACCTTACTATGTTATATTATCTGAATTTGATAACTATTTTAAATTATGTAGAGCAATTTCTTTGTTTTTAGGAGAGACATGCTGAAGTACCTAAGTAAAAGTTCGTAAGGTCTACAATTAACTCTCAAGTGGTGTAGTCAAGTAATGATAAGGGACACACACACTCACACACACAAACACACACACACACACACATATATGACAAGACATAAACCAAATGTGGCAAAAAAGTGATCAACCTAGGTGAAGGATGAATAATACCAATTATACTATTCATAAAAAAATTATAAATATCCAAGAAACATTTCAGACTAAAATGTATTTTTAAGAATGTATGAAATACTTCAAAAATATAAAAAACATGAAAACAGAAAATATTAATTTTAAATGAAAAATACAACTACTAGATCTAAAATAGGAACAAATGCTACAGGTCGTAAATAAGTCATTTATAAAGACTGTTTTGAGAAATTCTCCTAGAAATCAAACTAAAAAAATGAAGAAATAAAGGGCAAAGAGAAAGTTATTTATAGTCTGTAACGGTTAATTTCAGATGACAGTTTACCTAGGTTATGGTACAGAGTTCTTTAGTCAAACACTAGACTAGATGTTGCTGTGAAGGTAATTTTTAGAGATGATTAATATTTAAATCAGTAGAGTTTGAGTAAAGCATATTATTCCCCTAATATGTATAGGCTTCATCTAATCAATCACTTGAAGAACCATAGAGAAAAAACTGAATCCCCTGTGGAGAAGAAATTCTGTCTGAAGACTGCCTCCAGATGCAAGAACACAGCATCACTCTTATCAGAACTTTCAACATCACTATCATTTGAAACAATTCTTAAAATAAGTCTCTCTATATACATCGCATGGTTTCTGTTGGTATAGAGGACCTTTAATATTGAAGTCAAATCCAGGAGGTATAATAAATAAATATTTGAGTAAGGGAAAAGATAACAGATGGAAGGAAGGCAATAATCAAAGAAATAATACTGGGAATTTTCCTGAAATGAAGGAAAAATATATTTTCAGATGAAAGAGCTTACTTAAATGTAGCCAGGAAACAAAACAAAACAAAACAAAACTCTAAACTAGCCTAGTGACACTTGAAGAATAAAGGAAAAACAAAATCCAATATGGGTCTCAGCAGAAAAAATATCATGTAAACAAACAAAAAAAAAGTTGACTTCAAACTTGTTTTATACAACTATATAAAGATAAGATATAGAACATGTTCAATTTTTAATGATATAATATCTTTACCCAAGAATTGTAAACCTATACAACAATGGAATATTACTCAGCCATAATAAGAATGAAATTATGGCATTTGCCAGCAAATGGATGGAACCTGGAGACTATCATGCTAAGTGAAATAAGCCAATTCCAAAAAAAAAAAACAAAAACCAAAGGCTGTGTGTTCTCTCTAATTTGAGGATTCTAACACAAAATAGGTGAGGGTTGGACAAGTGGAGGTTCACTGGATTGAATAGGGAAGAGTGGGGGAAGGAAAGGAGGAGAAAGATTGAGGAATGGGAAAGACAGTAGACTGAACTGAACATAACTTTCCTGTGTTTACATATGAACACACAACCAGTGTAACTCCATATCATGTACAACCACAAGAATGGGAAGTTGTATCTATGTATATGATATGTTAAAATATTCTACTGTCATGTATAATTAAAAAGAACAAATAAAAAATTAAAAAAAAAGAATTCTAAACCCAGCATAGCTTTATCATTCATTTTCAAAGACACAAAAGTATTTCACAGTCATAAGGACCCAGAAACTTTACCATCATTTGTTAAACATATTAAAGAAATGTAAAATATCTATAAGCAAACACCAGCAATAAAATTTATAGGCCAGTCACAGTACATCTTTGTATTTTGCCTAAATTATTATGTATCTAAGACAATATACATATATTAAAATAGTTATTTGACAAACATTACCTAGTATAAAAAATAGCTAATATAATCTAAAGCTAAAAGTCAAAATTATTTCAAGAACAACAAAAAAGGCATGGGGAGATGTAAAATCATTGTACATATGGGAAGCAATTACTTGGTTATATTCATGACACTGAAAGAAGAACTAGCACTCATAGAATAAAAATATGTAAAACTTTCAAATGAGAACTAGAACAAAAAAAAAGATGAAAAAATTGATGGTTGTAGCAAATATAGCAAGAGGAAAAAATGATTGAAAATTGGTAGGAAAGTAGACTTTTAAGTGTTCTTAACACACACAAACACACACACACACACACACACACACAAAAGGTTAATTATGTGAGGTAACACATATGTAAATAAACTTTATTTAGCCATTTCACAAAGCATACACATTCCAAAACATTACGATGCACAACACAAATATACACAACTTTTCTTCATCAATAAAAATAATAATAAAATAAAGCAAGAGTGGCAACATTAATAGCATACTTATAGAAAATGAAAGCAAAATCCATAAGCAAAGTGAATTACTTTAAGCTGATTAAAAAGTATAAATATATAATAAAAATACATGTTTTGTGAATTTTTATACTATAACTAAACAGCACTTAAATATAAAACAAAAGCTATTTGAAATTCAAGGAGAGCATGAGAAGATGGAAATAACTGTTTTGGAAAAATAACTTTTCTCACAGTCATTTACAAGTTAAGAATTCTGAAGTAAATATTACCAATATAATAGATGTACAAAACTTTGTATGTAACAGAACATCATTCTCTTCAAATGTCTATGGAATGTTGACCAAAATTGATTATATTCCATACTATAAGGAGTTCAATGAACTCCTCAAAATAAAATTTATAGGCCAGGGCTGGGGTTGTGGCTCAGTGGTAAACTGCTTGCCTCATAAGAGTGGGGCACTAGGTTCCATCCTCAGCACCATATAAATAAGTAAAATAAAGGTATTGTGTCCATCTACAACTAAACATTTAAAAAAAAAATTTATAGGCCAGTCACTAATCACAGGGCAATAAGAATAGAAACTACAGTAAAGATAAAGAGAAAAAATAAACCTACCTAGAGATTAAAAAAATTATTCTCCAAAGGAGAAATCAAAACATCAATTATAGACTCCATATTTAGACAATAACAATAAAGGAAGTCAAAATTCTTAAGGTGGGTTTCTACTATAAGATGATAAGTTGAGCTTATTCCTATCTCCTTCTCTTGAGATCTCATTATAATAGCAATAAAGAAATATTTTTTAAAGGAAAAACAAACAATAAGATAAAAGGTGAGGGAATTATTTATCAGCAGAATAGGGGGTTTAACGATTTCAGAAAGAAGGAAATTACAAGTAGCAGTGAGTGATAAAGCTGAGTAGTAGAGGAAGGGATGGCAGATGAGAGGAGATCAGTATGCTGGAAAACCCTAGAAAGGCAGGGAATCAGAAACACGAAACATTATGCACATCAGTAGAGACATGTGGGACTGTAAAGTGGGTAATAATTGAAAGTCAGAAAGAAAAGTTGTGGATTTCCCAAATCCTTTTTACTGCAGAATGCTGAGCAGACAAGCAACCTCCAATGTACTTTAAGAGGTGGAAAACAGAGGTTTGTTCTCTAAAGAAATTGAACATATTTTTCTGGTGAGAACCAAGATGGCTAGAAGAGGCAATGTGCCCCATCAGACACATCAGCATTTTGATATTTAGGTGTTCCAGCACAATGGCTATCTTCACACAGACTTCATGCAAGTAAGGCTGGCCAGTACAATAGTCTGTTCAGTTATACAGAACCCAGAGCTTTCCTATTGTTCTACTAAAAAGCACACAGGAGCCAATAATCCCCAGATTACTAAATTACATCTGTCACAATACAAAGAAAAAGAAAGAGAATAAAAAGGAACAAAGCCAGCCATTGAGAACAAGGAGAATGTTTATAGAATATAAAAGTAACTTGCCGCTGGGGCTGGGGTCATGGCTCAGTGGTAGAGCGTTCACCTAGCACATGTGAGGCACTGGGTTCCATCCTCAGCACCACATAAAAATATAAATAAATAAAGGTATTGTGTCCAACTAAAAAAAAAAAAGTAACTTGCCAGGCGCCATGGTGCATGCCTGTAATCTGAGTGACTCAGGAGGCTGAGGCAGGAGGATCATGAGTTCAAAGCCAGCTTCAGCAACAGCCTAAGCAACTTAGTGAGACCCTGTCTCTGAATAGAATGCAAAAACTGGTTGGGGATGTGGGTCAGTGGTTGAATGCTCCTGAATTCAATCCCTGGTACAGCACTCTACTAACTGAGCTATATCCCCAACCCCTGATACCCCAATTTGCAGAAATCTTTGAAAAGTAGAATAAAGAAGCACAAGATTGGTAAATTATGAGAAAGAAGAGTTACAGAAGACTAATTCTAAGCAGTCTAATGTTCTGCACTTTTCATTATATTTCAAATATTTCATAATTTAAAATAAAAGTATAAAAAGGTCAACATCTTTAATTTATCTTATCTTTTTATTTTGGTTGACACTAAGTTGTGAGTACTAAGTATATTTCAATTATATTTCAACAGTTACAACTCTAGGGAATAATCCATGCTTTATCTATTTAATTTAAAAAGACACCTGTAATATATTGTCAATTTTCTATACCTTGGTCTGCTTCTGTTTTTCTATTCTGTTCTTTCAGAGCCTGTATTTCTCCTCCCTGAAAAATCCTACCCTTCAACACATCCCAAATTGGCATTAGCCTGATGCTTCCTGCATGTTTATTTTTCTTCATGCAATCAAACGAAATATTAGAATAGATTGAATGATTCCTGAAGAAACTTATTTCATTCTTTGTAGTACCCATATAGCTTCTAGAGTCTGACATTTAGTAGCTACAAAATAAGAATCTGTTCATCTGTTTATTTTTAAGTAATCAACAAAACAAAACAAAAATACCCCTGAAAAAGTAGGATAACATTATATTTATAGACTAATGTGGAAGAGAATTTAAATTTTTGTATGCTTTGCATGTCTTACCAAGACTTATCTATTTGCTAGTATATTTTTAAATGTTACTCAGCCAAGTTTTATGATTTTTGTTGGATAAATTGTTCATAAATTCCTTTTATGTTTATCCTTGAAACTTTAATTTCTGTTATAATTAATGGGATACATTTTCTTTTTTTAAAAAAAAATTTGATTAAAAGAAAAAATTGGCTGGTAGCAGAGTTATTGATTTTACAAGTTGATTTTCAATCTAGCAAACTTGCTTTATCTTCTATTAATTCTACAAACAATAGTAACACCTGAAAATAATGACAATTCTGAATCTTGTCAGGCATTTTATATACTTCTAGAATAATGTTAGAAAGCTGGAGTGATAACAGGCAGTCTTTTCTTCTTTTCACTTTAAAATGGGATATTTGCCATCCTTAAAATTTATTTTTTATTTATTGCAGTTATTTTATTTTATTTTTTTAAAATTCTGCCCCTGGCCTGTCTCCCAGCCTCTGGTGGCTTGCTGATTCTGCCTTGAATTCTGAATTATTTAATCTTAGATATGTCTGAGTGTATCTCCAGATGGTTCTATTCTTATCTAGGCATGGAAACTATTGATCACTCAAGAAAGAACTAGTGTAGGATACTAGAAACTAGAGAGAGAGATAAAAATAATGTTCCTTTACAGTTCTAAATTCTCAACTGGGAATCCTATAACCAAAGAAAGACTTACAAGAAAAAAAAAACAAGTTTATTAACATGCATGTTTCATAAGTGTGTGTATGTAAATATGTATACATATATATGTGTGGGTATGTGTATACATACATATCTGAATGAGAAATTCTCCAAGAGGTGGCTTAGAAGGGAAAAACTAGAAATCCATATGCAACAAAATGAAATTAAACCCCTATCTCTCACCATACAGAAAACTCAACTCAAAATGGATCAAAGACTTAGGAATACAACCAGAGAAAAAGTAGGCCCTAATCTCCATCATGTGGGATTAGGCCCCAACTTCCTTAATAAGACTCCTATAGCACAAGAATGAAAACCAAGAATCAATAAATGGGATGGAATCAAACTAAAAAGTTTCTTCTTAGCAAAAGAAACAATCTGCGAAGTGAATAGAGAACCTACATCTTGGGAGCAAATCTTTATCCCTCACACAGATAGAGCACTAACCACTACGGTATATAAAGAACTCAAAAAGCTAAACACCAAAAAAATAAATAACCCAATCAAAAAATGGGTAAGGAGCTGAAGAGACATTTCTCAGAAGATGATGTACAATCAATCAACAAATACATGAAAAAATGTTCATCAGCAATTAGAGAAATTCAAATCAAAACCACTCTAAGATTTCATCTCACTCCAGTCAGAATAGCAGCTATTATGAAGACAAACAACAATAAGTATTGGCGAGGATGTGGGGAAAAAGGTACAGTCATACACTGCTGGTGGTATTGCAAATTGGTGCAGCCAATATGGAAAACAGTATGGAGATTTCTTGGAAAATTGGGAATGGAAACACCATTTGTCCCAGCTATCCCTCTCCTCTGTCTATACCCAAAGGACTTAAAAACAGAATACTACAGGGACAAAGCCACATCAATGTTTATAGCAGCACAATTCACAATAGCTAAACTGTGGAACCAACCTAGATGCCCTTCAATAGATGAATAGATTAAAAAATACGGCATATGTACACAATGGAATATTACTCAGCAATAAAAGAGAATAAAATCATGGCATTTGCAGGTAAATGGATGGAGTTGGAGAATGTCATGCTAAGTGAAGTTAGCCAATCCCCCCAAAACAAATGCCAAATGTTTTCTCTTGATATAAGGAGGCTGATTCACAGTGGGATAGGGAGAGGGAGCACGGGAGGAAGAATAGATGAACTGTAGTTACCTTTTTATATTAAGAAATTTTCAATCCATTCCAAATTTGCTAAGATTTTTTTCTCATAATTATTGTGGATTTTCATAGAATGATTTTAATGCAACTATTAGGTGACCATGTTTTTTTCTTCTTTAATTGGTTCAATGTGGTAGGTTACATTGAATTAAGACAAAACCAAAAACAAAAACAGCTCTTTTGGTTCCTAGAATAAAGCCTATGTGGTCAGGAGACAGTGTGTGAATATGCATGCATACACACACCTTAGTTTACAAATATTTTATTAGAATTTCGGCATTAGTTGTCATGTAAGACTGGTCTGTAATATCTGTTTCTTGTTTTATCTTTGCTCAATTTGGAAACTAAAATCAAGAAAAACAAAAGCTTCCCTCTTTTGTTGAAAGTTTTTACTCCTCCTACACCCTAATCTAAGCTACTATATGAATAACCTTCTTAATCCTCCCTTTCTTTTGAAATATATTTAGATATCTGTTCTTTTTCTCACTTTTTCCATTTTGCTTTATCCAGTTTATCTGGAACATAAATTCCTCAAAAGCAAGCAGTTTGCTTCTCCACAGAAATTAGAATTGTGTTGAGCATAAAATGGGCTCAAACATATCTGTAGAATAAATGAAAGAAGTAAAACCCACTTTTCATTTATCAAATTAGCAACAAAAGAGCTTGAAATGTCCATAATAGGATTTTGGAAGAGAAATGTACACACACACACACACACCACACACACACATATATTAATATAATTTTTCTAAAGAGTGATTTAAAAATAACTAAAAAGCCTTTAAAATGTTGTAGCTTTTGATGAAGCAAGCACATTTCTAGCAATTTATTTTTCTGAAGTAATACAATAATATGAAAATGCATGACAAATTTTTTTTTACAAAGCATTATATGATGAAAAATGAAAACCTATAACAACCTAAGTGTTCAATCATCTGAGATTTTTATACAAATTATGACATATCCAGACAATCAAAGAGTATATACTTTTAAATTGCTCTAGAAAGATGTTTAGGATAGATCATGAATTTTAAAAAGATGGTCAAAATACCTTTTTAATATCTCTTTAGTATCATTTCACTTTGAGCTTAGAAGAGCACCCAAAAAAAGTTCCTATTATTTATCCTTCAGGTATTAGGGTTTTAAGGTCTTTTTTTTTTCTTTACTTGTACTTTTTGACCTTTCCACCATCACCATTGTTTTCTGTAGCAAAACAAATTTAAAAAAAGAGAATTCTAACACCATGGTATTATCAGTTTAATGAAAAATCTCTGGTACTGGAAAGTAAGCATCAAAGATTCCTTTGTGTGTGTATGTTTCTGTGTGTGCACATGTGTGTACATATGTACTCCTGTGCATGCATAGTACAATTTGTATATAAGAGACATATTGATGTTGCCCAGTATTTAAGTATATTTCTTACTGTGTGAAATATCCAAACAAGTTGGGATAGTCCAGGATAATCTGTTTCCTGGTTCTTTAATACTAATAATGACTCATGTGACATGGGTCCAACCAAACTAGTACTCCACCCAGGACTGTGATTTCCACAATAGTGAAGCAGACATACAGAAACTATTAGAGATTACTCATGAAAGCTGCAATCAAACTGAGACATCAAACTACTACATGGGTCCAAGGCAGCAGAACACAATTACGTGATAAGCCTTATGCCTTTTTTGGTTTCTATTGTTAAGCCTGGTTCTTTACCATCCTTATACTTTCTATAGAGTCTATGATGTTTCCATTTTCCGTTTTAGACAGAACTGGCTCCTATTGTTTAAAATCAAGAATTCTGACTGGCTACAATGCCTACTAATTATCACCAACATTCTTGCATTTCAGAAATAGACCCTTTTTCTAGGTAGTTCAAATGTTTACTATAAAAAGAAGGACCTTGGGCTGGAGTTGTGGCTCAGTGTAGAGCACTTGCCTGCCATGTGTGAGGCCCTGGGTTCGATGCTCAGCACTGCATATAAATAAATAAATAAAATAAAAGATCCATTTAGAACTAAAAAATATTAAAAACAAAACAAAAAGAATTACCTTTAAACCCACACTAATCAGGTTTGAATACAAGCTGTCATATTTTCTAATTGTGTAGCTCTGGACAATAGACCTAACCTCTCTTAGCCTTAATTTCTTCATCTGTAAATTATTTCAAACATTCAATATGATATTAAACTTTCACACATTCCCTGTTGATCTCAAATTCCTAAATGTCTATTTCCCAATTTGGTGATTCTCTTACATCTTCACTTTGAACTCATAAGTACCTTTGTTATCTTGAATACTAATGGAAAATACCATCAACTCTTTTTATCTCATCAGGCTGCCAAATTCCTATGATTAAATCTACATGTTTGCTTTCTTCAACAAAATAAATAGGTTGCTGGAAGTACTGCTATAGAAATTAGAAGTAACCCATATAAAGCCAAGCTGCCTCTTGACCAGACATTTAATGCTGTGTTCAGATAAAAACAAACAGCAGCCTATATTCAGGAAGAATTGAAAAGTTAAAAATCACGTTAAATTACCACTGAATTCTCACATAGTAGCAGCATATAGGATTTCATTGCTAACGCATATTAAAAGATAAAATCCCCTTTGTCCTCTCCCTAAATCACAAAGCAGGGCAGCTGTCCCCTATCTCTTCTCACATACCTAAAACTTCCTCAAACTCTCAAAATTTCACCCAATATGACTTTGTTCTCTAATTCATTTATTTCCTTCTCCAATCTTTACAAATTATTTTTTGCCCATAACCTCCCAATATGAGTCAATCTACCTTTTTTTGGACTTTTCAACTTCTCCTTTTCCCAATATATAAAATAGCACAAAACTTTACCCTAAAACTTAATAGGCCAATGGGGAAAGATTTATTATTTTAAGTGTTCATCCCTACCCTCTGGCCCTTCCAAGATGATTTCTCCTTTCTGTCTTCCTTTCCCATCCCTGCTATTCCCTCCCCATGAACACACCACAATTGTATGGATTTGTGCATGATATATACATGTTTTATTATTATTATTTTTTGGTACCAGGGTTTGAAATCAGGTGCACTTGACCACTGAGCCACAAACCTAGCCCTATTTTGTATTTTATTTAGAGACAGGGTCTTACCGAGTTGCTTAGTACCTTGCTTTTGCTAAGGCTGGCTTTGAACTTGTGATCCTCCAGTCTTAATCTGAGGAGATGCTGGGATTATAGGTGTGCGCCACTCTACCCGGCCGCCATGATATATTTTAATCTAAAATTTCAATTATGTCTTTAAAATTGCTTGGTAATTCTATGTTGTCCTGCTTAGTTGTTTTCTCCATTTGCCAGTTCAGATCTTTCTTCCGAGCTCAATTCAAAATTTCCCTGCCTTCTAGATATCTTCATTTGGATTCCTTCAGGGTGTATTTCAACACAAAATTAAGAGAGGGAAAACACATGAGTTTCCCCTAAATATTTCCTCCTGCTTGTATTTTTTTGTCAGCTAACAACTTCTCATTTAGTCAGTCAAACAAAAAGGTTTGGAGTGATTCCTGAGCTCCCTGTATGTTTCACACTCAACATTCCTTAATCATTAATCCCTGACAACTCTCCAAGAATCACAACCAAGAAGTATTTTAATTGAATAAACTTACCATTCTATTCTAGCTTATTAGATATAGTAACTTATTAGGAGGTTTTCATTTTTTTAAAAAAATATTTATTTACATTTTTAGGTGTAGATGGACACAACACAATGCCTTTTATTTTTATGTGGTGTTGAGGATCGAACTTGGGTCCCGCCCGCGCTAGGCAAGCACTCTACTTGTGAGCCACAATCCCAGCCCAAGAGGTTTTCATTTTTTAAATTTTTTAAAGATATTGGTGGACCTTTATTTTATTCATTTATTTATACATGGTGCTAAGAATTAAACCCATGTATGTGCCTCATACATGCTAGGCAAGTGCTCTACCACCGAGCCACAACTCCATTTAAAAGAGATTTTCTTTTAAATGCTTAATTAAAAGTAGTTGCTAAACAAAAACAAAACTCTAAAAGGAAAAGCAGTTGGAATAAATATTATCTCATCTTCCCAATAGAAACAACACCTACCTAAAGCAAATCTCATACTTTCTAAGGCTTTGTTATTATTTTAAAATCTGAATCACCTAATAATTAGGTGAATTTCATCATCTATATTTTACAGTTGTGCAAAAGGGTCAAGTATACTTGCCTAAATTCCCTATTGGTAAGAACTTACACTTGAAACAAAACTTCACATTTTTATTTTGCTTGCTCTTTCTCTAAAAATAGTTCTGTCTCAGAATATTCCATCCAACTAATGCAGATCACATATTCTTCTCAACTCATTCTCTGGGATACATTGTAGATTAGGCCCCAAAACAAGTCTTAATAAGTTTAAGAAGATGTAAGTCATATCAATTATCTTTTGTGACCACAAGAGTATAAAACTAGAAATCAATAACAAAGAAGAACTTCAGGAATTTTAAAAATACATAGAAATTAAACAAGACACTCCTGAATAAACAATGGGTATATGACAAAATTAAAAGGGAAATGAAAAATTTCTTGAGGCGAACAAAAATGGAAACACAACACAACAAAACCTATTTAACACAGGCAAAACAGCACAAAGTGGGAAATTCATAGCAATAAACACCTACATCAAAACAATGTTAAGCAACCTGACATTGTACCTCAGGAACTCTATAAAAGTAAGAATTAACCTCAAAATTAATACAAAGAAAATAATGAAGATGTAAGGAGAAATTAATGATGGAGATCAGGAAAATAAAACATCTATGAAATGAAGAGCTATATTTTTGAAAAGATGACAAATGAAGAATGAGAGAAAAAGAAATAAAATCAGAGATGAAAAAAGGAGACATAAGTGATATCACAGAAATGAAAACATTATAAGAAACTAATATGAACCATTATATCGAAAAAAACTGGACAATATAGAAGAAACGAATAAATTTCTGGACCCATATAGTTTATGAAGATTAAATCATGAAGAAAAAAGTCTGAACAAACCAATAACAATGAAGAAAATGAATCAGTAATAAAAAGTCTCCAAGAAAAACAATGGACTTTGTTTGCGAGTGATTGCTTCACTTGCAAACATAGTTATGTGTTTGTGTGTGGTGTTGTGGATTGAACCCAGGGTCTTATGCATGCTAGGTAAGCACTCTGTTACTGAGCAATATCCTCAGCCCTCTACCAAACATTTAAACAGTTAATACCAATAATCCTGATATCCAACCCAGAGAAACACAACAACAAAGGGAAAAAAAAGGTTAAAAAAATCAATCAAACAAACAAACAAAAAACCCAAACCAAACAAAAAACAACCAAAACTACAACTCATTACCTCTAACGAACATAGATGCAAAAAATGTTCATCAAAATACTAGGAATCTAAATTCAACAGCATGTTAAAAAGATTACACATCATGATAAAGTGGGATTTACCTAGGGGATGCAAGGATGATTCAGCTAAGAAATCAATAGTATGATATGTCAAGGTCATTGTACTGTCATGTGTAACTAATTAAAACAAATTAAAAAAATACAAAACAAAAGAAATCAATAAATGTTATACATCATATTAAAAAAAGGAGGATAGAATCCAAAAGATGTTTTCAATAAATGCAGAATAACTATTTGACAAAATTCAACATCCTTCATGAAAATAACCTGAACAAATTAGGTATAGAATATGGAAGGTAAACCTCCCGATATAATAGAGGCCTATATAAGAAAAACCCATGGAAAGCAGAAAGTTGAGATCTGTTTCTTTAACATCAGGAATGAGAGAATCATGCCCATTTTATGACTTCTATCCAAGATAGTACTGAAGTCCTAATCAGAACAGTGAGACCAAAGAAGAAACAGAATACATCTAAATTGGAAAGGAGGAAGTCAAACTGTCCCTGTTTGGAAACAATATGAACTTTTATACAGAAAATCCTAAAGAATCCAGCAAAAAATTTTAAAAACTAATAAATTCAATAAAAAATCAACATACAAAAATTAGTAGCATTTCTATATGCTAATAATAAGTTATCAGAAAAAGAATTCAAGAAAAGAATTCCATTTATAAAATGCGTGTATACGCGCGTGTGAGCGCGCACACACACGAATAAATTTAACCAACACTGAAAAACTACAAATTGAAGAAGGCAAAATAAATGTAAAGTTTGATTCATGATCATGGACTGAAAAAATTAATATTGTTAAAATGTCCATACTTCTTCTATGAAGTATCTGTTCAGTTCCTTAGCCCATTTGTTAATTGGATTATTTGTGTGTGTGTGTGTGTGTGTGTGTGTTTGGTGTTAAGTTTTTTTGAGTTCTTTATATATTCTGGAGATTAATACTATACCTGAGGTGCATGTGGTAAAGATTTTCTCCCATTCTGTAGGCTATCTCTTCACATTATTGATTGTTTCTTTTGCTAAGAAGAAGCTTTTAGATTTAATCCTTCCCATTTATTGACTCTTGATTTTACTTCTTGAGCTTTAGGAGCCTTGTTAAGGAAGTTTATTCCTAAGCCTAAATGGTGACGATTTGGGCCTGTTTTTTCTTCTATTAGGCACAGGGTCTCTGATCTAATGGCTAGGTCCTTGATACACTTTGAGTTGAGCTTCATAGAAGGTGAGAGACAGGGGTTTAATTTCATTTTGCTACACATGGATTTCCAGTTTTCCCAGCACCACTGTGTGTCTTTGGCATCTTTGTCTAGTATGGGGTGCTGAGGGCCATTGCTAAGTAAGAATGACGCATGACATGACCCAGGTCATTTGCAGTGTCATTGCATGTAAGGTGACCTTGCTCAAGGACCAGGGCGGATCCGGGTTTAGGGCGGATCAGGGTTTAGGGGTTCCTGGTTTAGGACAATCTGGGTTTAGGGCGGGTTCCAGGTTTAAGGTGTACCCTGCTGGGAATAGGGCGTATCCTGCTGCCTCAGGCGTGCCTGCTCATTGAGTTCCCATTGAGTTCTCATTGAGTTCTCCTGGGATTCAGAGAGTATTTTGGGATTTTGCCCAGAACGTGATTGGGGCCCAGAACGTGTTGTAGAGTGCTGGTGTGAGTTTGGGAATAAAGAATTGCTGTTTGAATCTACAAGGCTGTGAGTGGCTCGTGATTTTGTGCCCAGCCAGACTGCGGCAATGGGGTTTGTCTCTGTGTCTTCTATTCTGTACCATTGGTCTACATTTCTATTTTGGTGCCAATATCATGCCATTTTTGTTACTATAGGTTTGTAGTACAGTTTAAGGTCGGTATTGTGATACCTCCTGTTTCACAAATAACCCAACCAATAAATGGGTTATGGAAAGGAACAGCACTGTGCACAAGAAGAAATATAATCGATCAACAAATATATGAAAAAATGTTCAACATCTCTAGTAATTAGAGAAATGCAAATAAAAACTACTGTAAGATTTCATCTAACTCCAGTCAGAATGGCAATTATTAAGAGTAAAGCAATAATAAATGTTGCTGAGGATATGGGGATAAAGGTACACTTATATATTGCTGGTGGGACTGCAAATTGGTGCAACCACTGTGGAAAGCAGTATGGAGATTCCTCAGAAAACGTGGAGTGAAACCACCATTTGTCTCAGGTATCCCACTCCTCAGTTTATACCCAAAAGACTTAAAGTCAGCATACTACAGTGACACAGCCACATCAATGTTTAAAGTAGCTCAATTCACAATAGCATAACTATGGAACCAACCTAGGTGCCTTTCAACAGATGAATGGATACAGAAAATGCGGTATACATACACAATGGAATATTTCTCAGCCTTAAAGACAATGAAATAATGGCATTTGTCATTAAATGGAGCTAGAGAATATCAATGCTAAGAGAAATAAACCAATCTTAAAGAATCAAAACCAAATGTTTTCTTTGATATGCAGATGCTAATTCATAATAAGGGAGGGGCTAGGGAAGAATACAGGTACTTTGAATTAGAGAGGAGAGAGGAGTGAAGGGAGGGGAGGGCATAGGGGATGGGAAGGATACTAGAATGAATTGGACATTAATACCCTATGTGCATATATGACCACACATCTGGTATAATCTTACATTATGCACGGCAAGAAGAATGAAAAGGTATACTCCATTTATGTATGATGTGTCAGAATGCATTCAACTGTCATAACTAATTAGAAAAACTTAAAAAAAAAATGTTCATTCTACTTAAAGTGATCTATAGATTCAACACAATCCCCAGCAGAAGACTGGTGAAAATCTTCACAAAAACAGAAAAGACAATCCTAAAATTGTTATAAACTACAAAAAATACTGAACAGACAAAGCAATTCTAACCACAAAAACGAAGCTGAAGTAATAACACTACTTGATGTCAAAATATAGCACAAACTTAGTAATCAAAACAGTAAGATACTGGCATAAAAACAGACAAATACACCAATAGGACAGAAAAGAGAAACCAGAAATAAATCCAAGCATATACAGCTAACTGATTTTTGACAAAGGCATGAAGAATACACATAGGGAAATAATAACCTCTTAATAAATGATGCTGTAAAAACTGGACATACACATGAAAAAGAATGAAACTAGATCTCTTTCTCTCAACATATATAAAAACCAATTCAAAAGGGCTTTAAAATTTGTCTGAAACAATAAAACTACTAAAGGAAAACATTTTATGACATGGGAATGGGCAAGGCTTGTTTTGAATAAGACCTCAAATCACAGGCAACAAAAACAAAAAATAGACAAATGGGATTATATTGAACTAAAAAAATATTTACACAGGAAACGAAGCATTCAGTAGGATAAAGAGGCAATCTATTGAATGGGAGAAAATGTTTGAAAAGTATACATCTGACATGGGGTCAGTATCTAGAATATAGAAATATAGAAACTCAGACAACAGCAAAATCATCATCATCATCATCATCTGATTTTAAAATGGCAAAGACAATTCTCAAAAGAAGATTTGTAAATATACAACAGGTATATGAAAAATACTCAACATCACTAATCATCAAAAAAACAAAACAAAAAATAATCAAACCACGGTGACATATCACCTTATACAAGTTAAAATGGCTGCTATCTAAAAGACAAAAGATAACAAGCACTGGCAAGGATGTGGAGAAAAGAAAACCTTCCCCTATATGCTGTTGTTGGGAATGTGATCAGTATAGTCATTATAATAAAAAATATGTAGATATCTCCACAAACATTAAAAATAAAACTACCATATGGTCCAGCAAGCCTAATACCAAGTGCAAAATTAAAGAAAATGTATCATTATGTCAGAGACATCTGTATTTCCCATGTTTATTGAAATACTAGTCACAATATTCAAGGCATGGAAACGACAAGTGTCCATTAGTGATTAACTGATAAAAATGTGGTATATATATACACAGTGGAACACTAGTCAGTCATAAAAAGATGAAATCCTGTCATTTGTGACAGCATGGGTGATCCTGGAGGACATTATGTTAAATTAGAATTAGACAAAAATGTTAAATAAAAAAATCAGAAACGAAAGACAAATACTGTATCGTCTCTCCAGGTGGAACATTGAAAAGTCAAATTCATAGAAATATAGAGTTGAACAGTTGCTACAAGAGTCTGGGCATGGAGGGATGGAGAAAAATTAGTAGATAATCACAAAATGATGGTCATATAGGAGGAGTAAGTTCTGGTTTTCCCTTACACAGAAGGGTAACTACCATTAACAATTATGTATTGTGTATTTCAAAAGAGTTGGAAGAGAGGATTTTGAATGTTCCTACCATAAAGACATAAATGTTTGAGGTGATAGGCATTTTAATTATCCTAATTTTATTATTACATTATGTATACATGTATTAAAATATCACACAGTACTCCATTATTATATACAAGTATTACATGTCAATTAGAAAACAAAGACATAACTGTTCTTTTTCATGCAAACAATAATTTGAAAAGTAGAGAAAACAAGGACCTATATGGCCTTTTCTGAGGTTTAGTGGAATGTTCTCCAATACAGTTCTTTCCCAATATTAGAAATTAGGTGATTAACAGGGGGAAAGAGAAGTTCTGAAAAGAACCTAGTTGCCAGACTAAAGCCCAAGGTTTTCTAATACCCAAAAGATAAGGAGAAATTTAATTACTCTTACTTAGAGTGGAATAAAAGTGAGTTAGATTCAATTGTGACCTTGTACCTTCCTGACCTAACTTTTGTTACTCACATATACCTAGACCCTCATAGTTTGATAAACCATGTTCTAACATTTATTGTCCTTGAAGATGACAAAGGAGTGCTTACAACTTTCAGGAATGTGGGCTATGTAGCTTTCTAAGCTTGTTGTCTGGCCTGGTTATGATTCATGGAATCATACCAAGGAACTTTCATTTGTTAAGACATCTATTCCCTGAATCTCAAGCACAGTGTTTAAGTCACTGTTGGTCAACTACCTCTGAGCTACCTCTAAATGGCTAGAACTGCAAATCCAGGACTATTAATAATGAAATAATGCCAACCAAATGTAAACTTCTCGATGGCAAAGTTTTCACCATTATATCATCAGTGCCTACCACAATACCTAGCAAATAGGAGATATTCAATAAGTATTTGTACAATGTATAAATAAATGAATGAAAGAGTAAATAATAATTCCTAAGTACTTTGAACACTTTGAGCTTTCAATTTTCAAAGACAAAATGCTCAAATACAAAGTTAAATAATGAATTAAAGTTTATTCGTAACTCATGACCCATTTTTTCCTTAATTTTTAAAAAATCAAATAATACAGATCGAATGAGGTGCTATCCATTTGGTGTAAAAATTCTGCTGTTTATATACATAAAAGTTAATGTTATTGTTTAATTACTAATGTTTTATAATGAGTATTTTCATCCATTCTTTCTTTATAAAAGCAATAGTAACAGAAATTAGTAATTGTAACCAAGTTTTCTGACCTAAACTATTATAGACACTACATTATAAGGTTGTACATACATTATCTCATTCATTCTTCACATGAAACTAATGAGATATGCAATATCACCACATTTAACAGATGAAGAAATCAGAGTTTAAAGAAAATTAGCCTAGGGTCACAAAAATAGTAGTACCCAGATAAAATCAGTGTAATTCTGAAATAATAGGTTTACCCAGAGAGTTAATACATATACATGGACTCAGTACATTTACCTTCCCTCCAAAGCCAGGCATGAGAGAATATACATTATTTCAACATTTATTGGGCACCTATTAGGCTTCAGGCACTAAGGTAGGCTCTCTTAAACGTTACCTGCAATTCTGACAGAAAATTTAAAAGTGGCACATAGAAATATTCTTCTCTGTAATCTTAGTGTTGAGAACTACTTTTAAAAGTTTCTCTCTACCCTGTACATGGCTGTATATGGCCTTTTGTTTATCTAAACTACTAAACTATATTTAAGGCAGGGTGGTAGAAGATACATCTTTTTGTATCCCTAAAAATGCCTAGACTGGTTCTTTGCTCATAACAAATTCTTAATCCATGATGTTCCATCAACCCATATATAGGACATCTATCAAAACCTATAACATTTGAAAATGGGACATAACGGGTTAATAAACATTGCTGTAAAAATTAACAGTATGCATAAATTGAACCCATTTTCCTTAGTTGGAAAAGAATTTAAACAAAATTTTTTATCTCAACTACTGTTGATTATAATGAAGAAAAAGACTTGCATAAATGCCAAAAGCAGGATATAGCTTTATTATTTTAAATATTTTATTTTATTGGTAAATTTTAATAAAATTGTTAAATTTTTGTGGCAACAAATATAAAATCTATTCTGATCAGTTTCATGTTTCTTATAAATATGCTTCGCTTGCTTTTCATATAACTTAGGAAATGTTCTTTTTACAATGGGGCCTTCTCGGAAGATTTATGTTAGTGTATGTGATTGCACAAAGATAAAAATATTTCATTTCAAAAAGTGAAATAATAATTCTAGAAATGCTATTATATTACAGAAATATATGAACACTTGATTCTGTTAAAATTATATATAAAAAAAGAAACCTCATCCTGTAGAAATTATTTTATTTCCTCATCTGACACTGCAGTTTTCTTACATAAAAATAAAATCAATCTGAAAGGACAGATTTTAATCTCAGATGCTACACAGCATTTTTGTTTCTTTTTTTCTTTTTGGTGGAAAAGGATATGTGGTAATTCATGCTATGCATTAGAAATCAGAATCTAGACCTAAGTTTATATGATTAATGGGTTTCTATTTAAACAGCCATAAATGTGAATAGCAATTGTAATAGTGCTTACAGAGAGTTAATGCAACATCAGTCAGTTTACCCTTTATCTTCAGCATTAAATTGCTTTCACTAAAGCATAACATGTTTGAAATCACACACAAAATCCTACATATTACTTAAATATAAAACAAAATAACATAGACACACAGATCCATAACATCATTTTAGCAGATAGGTCAGACATTGATGTTAACTATTCATAGAAAATCCCATTCAATAACCAATTTTTGAAATTACATGTTTGCCCAGTCTACAAATTATTCATTTTTGAGGCCTGAGGAAACTCTGAGACTAAAATAGGTCATTATATAGTGGTACTTTTTTTTTTATAACATTTTATACTAACTTTATACACAAATGCTATTTATTTTACTGTGCCTGAGTATTCTCACTAAATATTCTCAGCTGGGTTTAAAATCAGAAACTTCCTTATATTCATTGTTCTTTGGTGGGGGACGTGGGATAGGGGAAGGCTACAGCAGTTTGTTCTGGCTGGGTTTTAAGCACACCAGAAGAGGAAAGGACATTGCTCAGAACACATGCAGTCTGAGTATGGTTAATCTTTGTTTTGCTGTTTCTTCTTTGAATTACAATCAAGCAGCTTCTCTGAATTTACATAGGATAATATTGAAACTTGAACTCCTGGGAGACATAAACTTATTTCACAGAATTAATTTAATTAGTCTGTCCTACTGGCACCCAGGAGTAAGATTTTGGGTAAGTTGTCTCATATAGTAATATATAACCTTCCAACCTTATAAAATAATCATGGCAATAAAAGGAAGTGACATTTATGTGTATCAAATATGTTCCAGACTCTATGTCCATGCTTTACATATATTTTCATATTTAACATATAAAACCAATTCCTTCATTTTTACTTTATATATGCTGACATTAATGATCAGAAATTTGAAGCAATACAGTAATAAACAGCAGAGTCAGGAATCAAACCAAGGTTTAAGTGGCTATGATGAAAAGAAGTGAAATGATATACATGAATGTAAAATAATGAAGTGAACAAGTAAATATGAAAGTAGAAAACCCAGGAATTCTGATTCTGGTAATGGTGGAATAATTTGAACCACACTAACCCTCCCATTGCTAAAATGGAAACTTTGGAAACTACTCAAAAGAACAAGTAAGAAAGAACTATTTGAAGACAAATTAGAGAGTGACCCCAAATAAGCAGAAACAGAAGGATTTGACTATTGAAAGAAAGGAACATCACTAGCCAAAAATCTACATTTACATGGTTTTACCCTGTGGTTAAAAAAAAGAGCAGGTATAACTGAAGCAGAATGCCACAGTTTTCAGGCTTTGGGTACTGGATGGAAACCAGAAGTCAGGAGTGAAAGAAAGTGGAAAATTAAGGGTGGAGAAAGGGATCTCAGAAAGGGGAATAATACAGGAAGAGTTCCAAAATTTTCATATAAACTTCCATGGAGGCTGAATCCTGAACTGTAAGTTCATAGGGAAGGAACCTTGCACAAAATAATAATTTCTGAAAGGCTGAAATAGGGATTTTTGCTGCAGCCCATTGCATGAGACAGGAGTTTGAATCCCACCAAATTAAACTAGCTTAGTAAAACCTCAGGCTTTCCATGGAAATACCCGGAGGGCTACATTTTAAGAGTAAAGATAATACTTCTGTACCAGGGGAGACACTCTAGGATTTAAGGATGAAACCAAAACATAACTGTTTCACCAAGATAAAACTTCACTAGAGAAAGGGAAATGTGACTTAATTGTTAGGAAAAAGACAATATTCTTCAGCACAAGATAACAAAAATCTTGAATCTCTAAAGTATTTCATCTATGTCCAGTGTATGAGAAAAATTTTTTAGAGATGTGAAGAAATAATAAAATGTGACTCAAAAATCTATAGAAAAAGCAGCTTACAGAAGACACTAAGATAACTCAATACAAGTACTTTAAAGCAGTTAGTATAAACACTATAAAGGCAAAGATCATCATAATGAATACATAGGGAATTTCAGTAGAGAAACAGAAACAACCACCAAAAAATCAAGTGTACTTTAAAGTGATTAATACGGCAAATTTTATTTTATGTATATTTTATGATCTTTTTTTCAAAGTGAAAACCAAAGAGTTAGAAAGGTATAATATCAAAATGAAAATTAATTGAATGGTTGTAGCAGCAAATTGAAGACAGCAGAGAAACCATCCAGTGAACTTCAGGTTAATAAAAATTTTCAAGAACATTTAGAAAAATATTAAAAAAAATAAAAGGGTTTTAGTGACCCATACAACCATTGGATAATATAGGGTAGTCAATCATATATGTATTTGAAGTCCTAGAAGAGAGAGAGAATAGGGAAAGAGAAACATTTGAAGGAATTTTAGCAAATTTCCTCACATTTGGGTTAAAAAAAATTGAATTTGCAGATCCAAAAGCTCAGTAGACCTCATGCAGGAAATATACAAAGGAAGCTTTATCTAGGCACATAATGTCAAATTGCTGAAAACCAAGGTTAAAAAGTAATCTGAAAAAAGACAGTATAATTACTCATCAGTATAATTCAGTTATCATGCAATTGGTTCTATAATTCATATTACCCTTAAAGCCTTATTCCACTTTTTTAGAATTTTATCATTTATAAATACCCACCTATCCCTCATTTGGAGCTATGAGAGCTGTAATGTGATATATTCTAGCTGCGGTGGGAAATACATTTATGTAAAAAAGTAAACATGATTACATGTAATATTATTCTATATATACTAACTATTTAGGTAAGAGAAAGTTGAAGATATAGATATTAGCAAGAAAGAGGCAATTTTATTCTTACTTCTATGATGACATCAATGTATATCCGAGAAAGCTAAGAAAATCTATAATGAAATTAAGAAAAAAAAAGAATTTAGAAAGGTGACAAACTATAAAATTGGTATATGGAAATTGATATAAGCCATTTATATCGATTAATGAGTTAGAAAATAAACACTATAATAAAAAACATAAAGTTAATGTAATTCTAAGTTAGCAAACTATATATATATATATGTATATATAGGAAATATACAGTGTTTTAAGATAGATAAAAGCAGTATTCTACGATTGTTGGTTCTGCCAAAATTAATCTATTATTTTAATAAAATTCCAATCATAATGACAACAGATTTTTTTTAAGAACTTGAAAGATGATTCTAAATTCAATCTGGTAAAAAGTATGCCATGATCTAAAATGTTTTTTTTTAAAGGAGGACTAAAAAGAAGAAAGAACAGATCAATCTTGTCAGATATTAAAAATATTACAAAGGTACAGAAATTAAAGAGTTTATTCCCAGGAAGGAATAGATAAACAAAATATATCTTGGGAGGATTCTGAAATATACTTGAATATACATAGGATTTTAATATGATAAACCTTCATTTTCAATCAGTTGAAGACAGATTATTCAATAAAAGTTGCTGAGACACTAAGAATTTTAGATAATTTGAAATTTGAAACATAAAAAATTAAGCCATAAGGGTAGAATAAAAATGGTATTACATATTTTATAATATTGAACATAGGCTTCAGAAACCATAAAAGAAACACTGATAATTTGCCTAAACCAAAATGTAAAATTTTAGTATGGAAAATAAAAAAACTAACACTAACTGAGTTGACTGGTAAATTAAACTACAGAAAAATATTTGAAACACACGAAAAATGGCATTTTTTATTAGTATAACATGAGCTTTTAGAAATCAATAACAAAGAGACAAAGAGCAGAAATCCAGTGGCAAAAAACAGTGGATTATCTGCATTCATGTAAAAAATGATATAAAAGTATATACAGGTGTGTATTTGTTATGCATATGCACACATGCATTTGCATGTGGATAGATTTCCAAAATGATACAATCAAAGTTAATACAGGTTTTCTGTGGGAACTAAAAACAAATTAATCAAATAAAATTTACTTTTTAATTCAAACATTTCCATGTTATTTATTTATTTAAAAATCTATGCGTATGTATTGCTTTTGTAATCCAAAAGCAAAACTTAATATAACCCTACCAGTAATATGCTGATTGTTTGAACCAAAGTCTCTTCAGTTCTGTGACCCCACCTTCCTTCTCTCATTGACAGTACTATATGTTGAATTTTATTATAGAGGCAAAACAGTTTTTAGGAGGCAGCGACTCACTAAAAATCCAGTAAAACAAAAAGCAGTAAAATTCTGTAGTAAGGGAAGTTAAGCAAATAAAAGTAGCTCAGTTTTACTTGTAGACATATTTTCCTGTCCTTAAATTGCTTTTGAAGCATACTAGGGGGTGGATGGGTGTGGGAAGAAGGAATCCAGTATTGCTGTTTTCATTTTGCTACTTTTAAGTCAGAAGTAGTGTTTCCTTTAGGAATTCCTTTCCCTTCAACTCTTTCTGGGACTCTGGAATCAAATGACTCCCATCCTTCAAGGTACATCACTCTTACACCTCTCTTATGAAGATTTTCCCCCCTACCCACAAGCAATTTTTCTTACAGTAAATATGGCTCTCTTGCCTAAGATTCTATCTAATTAATAAATAATGGTTGCCTCAAAAGCAATTCTGTTTGGTAAAGGAGCCATCATGCAAGGTATGACAGTTATTAACATAAGGACTTGAGTCTTATTCTTTTGTAATTATACAATATGTTGTGTATTGCACAGAGTTCTCAGGAAGTTTTTTTCTCCAAAGTCTCAGGGTCAAGAAGACACTTTTTTATTTTTGACAATCACAAGATGTTTCTTTCTGAATAGGAACAAATATTTCAGCATTCCTGTTTCACACATTTCAGTCGGTTTCTAAATGGTTATAGAAATAAACAACATATACAAATGAAATATGATTATTTCATTTAAGTACCTCCATGATGTAATATTGTAGGGATTATTAAGTCTAATGCATTCTGTATTTTTTGAAATCCATAAATATGTAGCACACAGAAGTTGGCAAAATATATAGATGAATGATGCACACAAAGGAAAGACTGTCAATTATATACACACAAATCATATTAGAGTTGAAAGGAACCATAGAGATTTCCTAATCCATACAATTCCATAAACCACCCCATCCTATCCCTAGTCAACACCCAAAACTGTCACACTCCTAACAAACAGTCCGTCTCACTAGGAAAACTACTGATGAAAAATCTACCAAACAAATCAATCCATTCCAGTTTCAAAGAAACTCTTGGCCTTGGAATGTAGACATTTAAGTGTAAAAGTACAAATTCTAATACTTTCCCCAGTTGTTGCTACTATTATTATTATTATTTTGTTGGTAACACAGGGTATTTACTCCACTTCATACTATATATGGTCTCTACTAACTTAAATTCCTCACTGTTAATTTTAATTTCTCCTAATTAGATTAGTCAATCACTAAGTATATATTTTATTTCCAGTTTTTGCAACGTACTTTATCATCTAAAAGCCCAAAATTGTGTCATCCCCACTTTTCAAAGGTTTTGATTCCTTTATTTTGATTAAATAATACTAAGTCACATAGCCTATAAATGGGAGAATTGAATTTAAACACCAAAAATAGAGACAAAACATCTACGGTTTTAAAAAGCTCTGTAGGTTATGCTGAAGCATATTCCTATTAGAGAACCATTGCTCTAGTACTTTAATGAAATATTTAGAAAATCAGTTCTATTCCTTAAGTTCATATTTCTTATGTATTGACTATGTATTCCTGAAATACACGGTCAACGAATCATTCAATGATGCATTCTATAGGCTCCTACCCACTCCCTGCAAATTTCAACCCTCGGCAAAGTCCTACAGGTTACTAGTACTTTAGGAAAGTTTTAGGAAATAAAGTTTTAGGAAATAAAAAAGGATATGTCCACTATCCAGAACTGCAAGCTCTCTAGTTCTTGTCCGTTTTTTTATACCAAATTTAGGAAAAAATATTTAACCTGAAAGGTTTATGAATGAATTGCCTTATTCGAGTTCTCCTTTCGGATGCTGTTTACAAGCAAATGGGCTGATTATAATATCCTTCTTTTGATTCATAAGCATTTATTAAGTACTTACTATATGCAAAGAGTATTTTGAAACAAGTATTACCTGTGTGACAGAAGTATGTTTGAGAAATTTTATGTATTTCATCCAAGAATGCTTTATATACCTTTCCTTTCAGAAGCTCAAAGAAAAGACAATGCACATAAAATCCTTTTCTTAAATTGATGAAATAAGGGTGTACACCCTGTGTAAGTTTTATGGCCTTAAATAACTGTGACAATTGTCTAATTATATGAGATATGACCAAAAATAATATACAATGATACAATGTACTAATGACCTATATATCACATATTGAGTTAGATATTAGAAAAAAAAAAACTTCAGTTGAATGATCTTTACTAGAATATGCAGTAGAATTAATGTTGAAACTACTTAACAAAGTTGTTCATTTTGAAACGTCAACAATTTTTCTCAATTTCAAGTTAAAGTGAAATTTTTACTCATGAAAACAAAAAGTAGCCCTGGTTTATAGCAAAGGAAGTGTAACCTTTGTTCACTTACAACATGTAACTATGAGTAAAATTGTAAATATAAATGCTGTATTCTCTCTAAAGTCTTTAAGGAAACTCATTTTTTATATATGTAATAGCTAGCCTTTGATCATAAATCTCTGTAAGTCTATTATTTGAACTCTTTATCAGGTAAACAAAAAAAGATACTGCGGCTTTATAATTACACAAAATAGAGTTATAGTGTTTAGATAGGAATTATTAAAAAACCATGCTTAATAAATGGTGCTAAAAATATTCATAAGCAAAACAAGTATATTTACCCATGAACCATGTTGTCTCATAAATGAAACAGCCTCTTTCTTCTAGAGGCTAAACTGAATATTCAGAAGTAAATTTCTTTTTTAAAATTCAGTTTTCCTCCTTAAACCTATTTGAAATTAAAATTGAGAAAATATATATAAGATAGCGTTATGAGTTGAATTATGTTACCCCAAAAGGTATGTTCAAGTCCTAAGTCCCAGTATTCATGAATGTGAACTTATTTGGAAACACTGAACAATATTTGCCAATGTAATCAAGTTACGATGAAGTCATACTGAATAAGGGTGAGCCTTAATTCAATGTGACTGTGTACTTATAAGAAGAGGAAAAGAGTCATAGATACACAGGGAGAAGCTATGTGATGATGAAGGCAGAGACAACAGAAATGGAACGCCAAGCCCTGCCAACTCCAGAAGCCAAGTCAAAGACATGGAACAAAATTCTTCTCTCCTGGTTTCAAACAATATGGTTTAATTGATAACTTAATTTTGGACTTGTAGACTCCATGAGAGAATAATTTTTGTTAATTGAAGTCACCAAGTTTGTGGTAATTTGCTAAAGTGACCAAAGAAATCAATAGATCAAAACTGTCAAATCAAATCAGTTACTCAGATTAAATAAACATCTGATTAATATATATATGTATATGTATATATATATGTATATATATATATATAAATAAAACAAATTACTGAAGAAGATTCTTCAAATCATTCTGCCCTATAAATAGAGTATTTCTCCAAATAGTTATGGTCAACATAAAGTTAAAATTTCAGTGAGCTCATAAACACCTAAAATTTCTTGCAAAATTTGAAATGTATTTAGTTTTCATGAGGCTTAGTTTAAGAATGACCAGTGTGTGCGTGTGTGGTGCTGGGGACACAACTTAGGGCCTTAATAGGCAAATACGATATCAGTAAGCTCCTGTTTCAGCCCTTGTTAAAATTTTATGACAAGACAGAGAATCTTGCTAAATTGCCCAGGCTGTCTTCCAACTTGTAATCCTCCTGCCTCAATTTCTCTAGTAGCTGGAATTAGAGGCATGTGCCATACGGCCTGTTATGTTTTCTAATGCTGATTTCTGGATAAAATGCATTTGTACACTTATATTTTAATTTTTTTGGTACTGGAGACTGAACCCAGGGATGCTTTACAAATCAGCTACATCCCCAGACCATTTTTTTTTTTTTTTTTTTTTTTTTAATTTGGAGACAGGGTCTTGCTGAGTTGCTGAGGCTGGTCTTGAAATTGTAATTCTCCTGCCTCAGCCTCCTGAGTTGCTGGGATTACAGGAGTGTGATACTGTGCCCAGAACATTTACATTTTTTTAAAAATTTTTTAGTTGTACATAGACATAATATCTTTATTTTATTTATTTATTTTTATGTGGTGCTGAGCATCAAACCCAGTGCCTCACACGTTTTAGGCAAGAGTTCTACCACTGAGCTACATCCCCAGACCCACACTTACATATTTTAAAATATGAAGTTCTTATTGGGAGACTTTGATGTGAATAAAATTTAGCAGCAGGACAATAAGTGTGTGTGTGTGTGTGTGTGTGTGTGTGTGTGTGTGTAGAGAAAGAGAGAGAGAGGAATCTGGCATGCATAATGGACAAATTCATTATTCTTTTATAAAAGTTGAGATTACTATGAGTTGAGATTACTATGAGGAAACCTATTTTTAACATTTTCAAAAGTAGAATAATGATATCACCTATTTATTGAATTACATGTTAGGCAAGTGCTAGGTACCTGAATATTAACTATCCTATTTAATACTCAACATTACATTATTATTAGCATCCAATATTTAAAGATATACAAACTGGGGGTCAAAGAGAGTCAATAATTTAAGCAAGGTCATACAGCTGGTGAATCGCATAGTTGGTCAGTCAGCCTTAATCTGTTCTGTGAATTCATGTTCTTCGATTGCAGGTTTATAAATCATAACTGTGATATTATAATTGCTTTTCTAATTTCTAAGTTTTTATTATTATAGCCTGAAAATAATTTTAGAATTTATGGGAAATAAATAAGATAGCACTTTGGATCAGAATTATAAGTATCTGTGCTTTATTAATGACATGGTCATAAATAGAATGAAGTTAATAAACAAAGGGGTGGATTCTTAATAATGTGCAAGAAATAGAATTTAAAGCTATCTTACACAGATAAGCTGCAATGGCTAAAGAATAACTAAAACTTAAAATGAGATGATATGTGGATGAATTAAATATGAAAATGTTACAGAAAGATATTTGATAGTGGGTTGTTTATAGAGAATCATGGTTTATAGGAATAATATCTATTAATTAAGAATGATTGGGTTGGGCCTATTGCTCAGTGGTAAGAATGCTCGCCTGGCATGTGTGAGGCATTGGGAAGGATCCTCAGCACCACATAAAAATAAAATAAAGGTATTCTGTCCATTGACAACTAAAAAAAAGGTCAAATTTTAGTATTTTAAAAAATATTTAAGTGAAAAAAATTTTAAGTGGTTATATCAAACTAGGATAATTCTGAGAAAAGAAGTTTTAGAAATAGTTACTTAATGAAAGTAGATAAAAGGTTAAAAGAAAGAATCTCCTATTCTTGAGAGTTTTTACACTAAATTGGATTGCTGAAGGAAGCAGTAGAATCTGTTTTATTGAAGATCCTTACAAATGGAAGGCATATATCATCAGCAGTTCAGAAAGGATCAGGTGTGTCTCTGCCAGAAGGAAGCCAGTGGATGACCACTTCATGATTTTTTAAGGCCCAGTGACTGCCTAATAATACTATTGTTATAACTGTGAGGCAAGGGCAACACAGCTGTTTTTTCTTTGTAATCAGGATTTGCTGTCCAAAAAGTTGCAGAATAAATTGAATGTAATTAGATGAAATTTCCCCCAACAGAAAAGCAAGAATTAATTTTGATTCTAGTTACAGAAGAAAACTCTGAAGCTTTCACTGGACTTTTTAAACATTTATGGTCTCCTTTACTTACAGAAAGCATTCCTTTATGTACAACTTAAAAAGAGACACATTTACTAGATAACTTTAGACCTATAGGTTGAAATAACACTATGTAAAACGTTCTGAGTATATCTACAGTTTTTGTGGTTGTATAAAATTCGTTGACAAATTCAATTTTAGAGTATTTATAGTTAAATTTTTAGAATTTATTTTTATTTCATTTTATCTTCATCAACTTATGTCTATTTTTCATGAATATGGAGATTGCAGATTACACACACACACACATATTTTTTTTTCCTCTTAAGCATGGTCAATTTCTTTCTAAGCAGATTTTTCCTTTAAAGGGTAATGTAATTAATTTCAATTTTGATGATGGTATTGTGGTCCATAATCCTTGCCCAACTACTCTTCCAGAAGCAATAGTGGCTGCCATGAAATTAAATAAAAGGTCAGTGAAATCTTTTAATGCAGAATTCTTACAAATATAAATCTGTGAGGGACATAAAAGGATGGCTTCCCAAGATTTTGGATCACTTTAGAATAAATATAAGGAAGGAAAAGATGCAGAATTATTTAAACTAAAAAGAAAAAAATTCACAAACGACCGGGATAATTCTAAAGTAAGTAGAAATTAATCTCAAAATATATTTAGTGCTTGCAGTTACATGATATATGTATCCAAGGTAGATACAAAGAGCCCTCTTTTCAAATAACTTCTGTTATTTAAATCTGAATTTTGTACTTAGGAATTTAATGTTGCCTTATTCTGTATAATACTGCAGGTAAGGGAAAACACATCTTATTAGAATTTTTGACATGCAACAGTTCTAAACAGAAAAAAAGAAAAAAGAAAAAAAAGAAGAAATAGTTATGCTTATATAAAATTCTATGATAAAGACAACTTTTTCCCCCCATTAAAACACAAGGTAATTCTACTTGTTCTCATATAATTAATAACAGAAAACCAATGGCACAAATAGTTCATTGCTTGCCTCCAAAAAATTGTTGACATCCTCTGCGGCCATCTGCCAAGGGGGTCATTCCTGTGATTGATGGAATTAGAGAAGTATCAGAGTTCTATGGATTGATGAAGAAAAATATTCTGTGCTCCTGGTTTCTGGAATTTATTTTGTTGGTCCTGTTATAAAGGAAACAAGCATAAATTTACCAATGTTGAACAGAGTGCTTGTTATTGTGTATTTTTTAAGATTCATACTTAAGGAAAATCTGAGGTCTTCCCCCACTGTCCCAGGTCTGGGGATTGAACTCAGGGTCTTGAGCCTGCTAGGCATGAGCTCTACCATTCAGCTACATCACCAGCCCCCAAATTTGAGATTTTTGTAAAGTCTCACTTAGAATCATGTTAGTTTCCAATACAAATGACTTACTAAACTATGACTATAGGTTAAAAAAAAAAAGAGCTATATAAATCAGGTGATTTAATTCTCATATTTTACCCTTAAAGGAAACTGAAATTCAGAGATGTCAAATAACTCACCCAATGTTACAGTGAGTTAGTGGCAGAGCCAGCCTGAGAAACTACTTCTACCATTTGAAGATAAGGGATCTTTCCCCTAGCTGTCTCTCAGCAGGGAAAAGAGAAGCATCTTTGGGAAGAATGAGGGAGATTGGGAAGAGCATTGTCATGACTGCTAATTTCTAAGCCCTAATGCTTGGAGAAAAATTTAGAACAAGAAAAAATAAACATGATAGTATAATAATATTTAGATTACTAATTCATAGCACAGCTCTTGCTCATAAATTTACCAATGTTGAACAGACAGCTTGTTATTGTGTATTTTTCAAGATTTGTATTTAAGGACATCAATAAAAAGTATCTTATGAACAGCACCATTAACTTTTTGAATTTCATGCAGACTAATGATCATTCATTTTTCCCAGTTCTTACCACTGCAATAATCCATTATACACAGAGCAAAGAATGATATGTTATTATTATCTATGGAGCAACAGATAGTCTTTAAAAGAAAATTATATTGAAGGCACTCCCTTATTCCAACTCCCTGAAAGACTTCATAAACATTTATGATAAGATCCAAAGGCCTTACCCTTGCCTGAGATGATTGAACTCTTGTTTTCTCTCTGACAACCTATTAAATCACTCTTCTCATTGTTTGGTATCACAGCCTTAGAAGTCCTCATATTCTTCTTAAACATGTTAAGCACACTCTTGGTTTAGGTCTTTGAACTTTGTCTTCTCTCAGAATTGAACACTTCCCCAGAAAGTCACATCTTTCCCAGTGACCAAAACATTACTTTTCTTTGAGAGATCCGTGGCAAGCTTCTGAAATTAGCTCAAATGTTACCTCCCAGAGAGGCTTCTAGCTACCTACCCTCCCTCACTTCAACCCTTATCTTCTTCCCCACCAGCCCTCATCTCTGTATCTATACATGCTTCATTTTCATTCATAGTATTTATAATTCCTGGATAGTATACAGTCCCATGGTCTCTTGGAGGCCAGATGTGTTTTGGAATTAAGCATTTTTGGAGTTTTTAAAGATAATTATAATTATGTAATTATAATTATATAATTATGTAACATGTCCCATCATCCAAGAAGTCTGGGACAACACCCTGAAATCAAACATGTTACTATCCCCACAGCAACACATATTTTCATTCTAAGTGGCATTTTTAAAAAGACTGTAATTAGCTTGTGATGTTAGATTTCTCTTCCTTCATAATACCTCCATAGAAAGTCTATGTCTCTTTGTGCTTTGACTTGGCTTGGCAATGTGACTTCTTTGGCAAACAGAATAATAGCAGACATCACAAAAGAAGAGTCCTGAAATATACTTGAGCATTGAGCCCATTCCCTTGTAATCCTGCCTTTTCATTTTGATAAAAAAAATGTCTCAAGTATCTGCTGGTCTAAGGAAGATGAGAGAAATGTACATATCTAGACCCATATTCAATGTGAAACCAAGTTCAGCTGAGACCAGTCTGGATCAGACCTACTCCATCTTATAGCCAAATGCCTGAGCAAGGATTAAATGCTTATTGTGGCATGCCACTGATATTTTGGCTTGTTGTTTTGTAGCAGTTCCCTTCCTTTTTATAGTTAATAAAAATGAGTGATAGAGATTGAGTAATTTGAATAGACTTCCACAAATAGTTAAATGGTAGAAATGGGAAATGAGCTATACCAGTCCATCTCAAGAACTTGTTCTCTTAACACTTATCAATATTGCTACTACATTATACTGGCTACATTATATTATATTAAACTAATTAACAATATGCCAGTTGGTAGTCTGGTAGATATTTAAAATTATAATTATAGTTGATGTAATTATTAATGAACCAAGTTGTCTTCCAGTTTGGAGTAAAACTTTTTTTAACTTGAGAAGTTAATAAGTATAAAATAAACACCATTTTCTGCAGTCATATTAATATATCTATATAATAGACATCTCTTAGGGTCATTCCAGCTCACCCTTATACTAAACAGTGGCCCAAAGTGCTAACAGCTCTACTACATGATTCTACTCTTGGCTCTGGCTAACCAATACAGGCATTCATCTGTGATCCATGCTGCATTAGCCAGGTTTCTCCTAGTATTTTAAAACTTGTATGCACGATGGAAACTCCCATCTAAGGCTCTACTCTGGAGAAAGCTGATGTTCCCAGAGTAGCTTTTGTTCTTTTTATTCTCACCTATGAATTACGTAAGATCTCCAGTGTCTTCCCAGAAACTACTCTTTTTGTATACTAAAATTTGTTTTTCTTGTAATCACAAGAAATTTTACCAAAGTAGGGCGGAAATTCCATTGTTTTTATATTATTTAAAAATACAGAGGAAGGAGTATTTTAAGAGACCAAATAAAGCTTGCATTTATTATATAGCCCATCAAAACAGTTTTGCAAATTATAACTATCTGTGTCCCTTGCCTATATTGTCTTTATTTAAAAAAAAGTGTTCATGGACCTTTAAAGGATTTGTGGGTAGAACTATATTTCAGTAAAGTTAGATAAAATAGATTTCCTTTGAAGTCCTATGTATTTGCTTTACGCATTTAAGTCATTTTATTTATAATGAGCTTTATATACTCCATTTGATAATGCAAAGTAAGGGAACATATGAGATTATTTGTGCCACTCATTTACTCAGAAACGATTTAAGAGACCCAAACATATTCCAGACAGTGCTTTGGGGTGTGGGGATATAGCAGGGACAAAACAAAGTCACTGCCTTCATAGAGCAGTGTTAAGAAAGAATATATACAATGTAATTTAGCAATTTCATAGTATTATTAGTAATACACTGGGTATAATCCACAGTGAGAAGATAAGAGTTGCTCAAAATCTGAGGGTAACGAAGCCAGAAATATAGAGAAAATTTATGTGCAATTTATATCTGGTCTTCAAGAGTAATATATAACACATAATAATAAAGTGCAATGACCACCACAATGACAATAAAGAAGTGATTTCATATTTACTATTTTAATAACCATATAACTTCCTAATACTCCTTCACCACCAGTAGGTGAAGCATTGGTGCTTTGGAAGTTTGAGAAACATGACCACTTTGAATGGATAATGATAGAACCAGAGCTACAGCTCAGTCTCCACATTTCCCAGTTTTACTTCTGAGTTATCATGCCACATCATCCCAACCAGAGACAAATAGCTTCACAGTAGGCAGCGCTGAAATTTTATTTACTTCTGTGAACTACTTGTGAGTTATTATTAAAATTATTGTTATTTATTTATTTATTTTTTACTAGAGTCACACAGAAGCTACAAATTGAACATCCTTTGTTATCAGGCATAAGCTAAGATGGGTAAGAACTTTGGGATGGTGTGGCACACGTGGTAGTGGAAGAATTTAAGACGTATTGCTAAAACATATTTTTCCAACCAGTGGATTTAACCACCTAGAGCAAAAAGTTGGCAAACTTCAGCCTACAGAATTAAATCCAGTCTGCCACCTGTTTTTGTATACTTTTGAGCCAAGAATGGATTTTACATCTTTAAATGACTCAAAAAATGTCAGAAGAAGAAAAATATTTCATGACACCTAAAAGAGTATATGAAATTCAAATTTCAATATCCATAAATAAAGCTGGAACACAGTCACACTTATTTGTTTATGTATTGCCTGTGGCTGCTTTTATACCACAACAGCAGAGTTGAGTAGCTACACAGAGACCTCTGGCCCTAAAAGCCTACATATCTAATATTTGGCCTTTCATAGAAAAAGTTTGCAGATCTCTGATCTAGAAGGTCAAATGGCACATGTTGAAATTAATAATGACATCTGCATATATTTATACTTTACAAAAATCAGTAACTACATGGTTATATAAATATCTCTTCCACTGAAAATTGAATGATTTGGGAGGAATAAGGCATATGAGTGAATAACTCTCCTTGGGGCATGAGAAACATGCTTATATCTTAGCTACTCAGATCATTTGAAAGTCCTCTTAGATGCCATGGTATTTTTATTGTTGTTATTAACTCTCAGTTCTACATTTTAAAATTTACTGTCAAATAAGATGCTACTTAGAATACACATCATAAAACTGTCGATGACATACAATAATGAAGTCTATTAAAAAATCTCTAAATTTACCTCAAAATGACTATCACCACATTTATAGAAGTATAAATTCACTTACCTAATTCTAGAAGTATTAAATATTTTTAAAGTGTGAACCGAAAAGAATATGATGATTATATCTAAAATTTTCTTATTTCAAAATTGAAACCAGTTGATTTAGAAAGCATAAAATAAAGAACTCAAAAAGATCACATGAAAAAAGCTGATTTGTACTGGGTTTTTATTTGTAACTTAGATGTGCTTTTCAATGTTCATTTAAATATTCATTTAACTACTCATTTTTCCTCAAAGCCAAATACTGTTTACTTTTTATTAAAATCGGCATACTATAGTGACACAGCCACATCAATGCTCATGGCAGCTCAATTCACAATAGCTAAACTGTGGAAACAACCTAGATGCCCTTTAGTAGACGAATGGATAAAGAACCTGTGATACATATACACAATTGAACATTACTCAGCATTAAAAGAGAATAAAATTATGTCATTTGCAAGTAAAACGGATGGAGCTGGAGAATGTCCTGCTAAGTGAAGTGAGCCAATCCCCCCAAACCAAAGGCCAAATGTTCTCTCTGATAAGTAGATCCAGATCCATATAGGGGGTGGGAGCATGGGGAGAATGGAAGAATTTGATTGGGCGAAGAAGAAGGGGGAAAAGGGAGGAGGCATGGGGGCAGGAATGATGGTGGAATGAGATGTACTTGTATGACTGCGCATGTGGTGCAACTACATCGTGTACAACCAGAGAAATGAAAAGTTGTACTCCATTTGTATATCATGAATTGAAATGTATTCTGCTATCATGTATAACTAATTAGAACAAATAAAAAATAGCAAAGTAAAAATAATAAAAACAAATAATAATAATTTTAATAATAGTAACAATTAAAATTATTATATTATTATAAAATTATAAATAATATCAATAGTAATGATTATGAAAATTATTTATGTATTGGTGCTGGGGATTGAACTCAGAGCCTCATACATGCTAAGCACATATTGTATCATGGAGCTACATCCTGAGCCCTCAAATACTGCTTAAAAATCCTACTTTCCTATTTTTTGTTGGCAAGTCATACTCTTTCTTCATATTTTAAAAAGATGGCCACTTACTAAAGGTGACAAAAGTTTAAATGTCTTTACTGTGTATAGTAAATATTAGTCTACAGAAATGCTATAATTTTTAATGATATAATTTCCAACATTTACTCAATAAATAATAACATTTTTTAAAAAATCTTAGGATTTGCATCTTAAGAAATGTTGACAAATATACTAAAAAAGAGAGAAAAAAAGAGAGTTACCCATTCATTCCACTTGTTCATTCATTATCCTAAAAAGCAATAAATTGTACATGTTAAAATTGTAAATTTTAAGGCATATGAATTACATATCAAAAAGTTGTCATTAATTTTTTAAAAAAATAGATGCACTTTTTTTTTTTATCAGAAAACCTTCAAATTCAAAGTATTTTTAAAAAGCTACCAAGATGAATCATAGTAGGAAAATACTTGTCTGAGACTTTGAACAACCACATTGATCTCGTAAGTTTCACTAAAACAAAAATAACAGAATTCTTCAGACACTTTATATTTAAATATAATATAAGTAAACAATATAAATAAACATGAAAAAAATCTAAACAATGAAAACATGTAATTAATATGGATAAGTAAAGAAACACAAGAAAAACAATCATATAACAGAGTAAGGCTAGTCTAAAGAGTAGTAAGTATATCCTTATTCTGAAAATAAAACAAAAATTAAAAATCTCAATTAAATGCTGCAAATAATCTTGGCAGTATGGTCTTGCAATATTCTTGAGTCCAAAGTCCAAATTCTTTTTATTCCAAATCAGGTTAGGAAACATGTAAATTAATCTAAAGCCACTCTAATAGGATCAATGTGAGCAAGGGTTTTTGAAAACTGGAAAGTTAAAATTGAAGATCCAACCAAAAGAAGGAAAGAATAAAAAATTAGAATCTGTCTGATTTTGAACGTTTTAATATGTAAAAGATGAATCATAGGGGCTCGGATTGTAGCTCAGAGGTAGAGTGCTCATTTCACAAATGTGAGGTACTGGGTTTGATCCTGAGCACCACATAAAAACAAATAAAATAAGGGTATTTAAATTTTATTTTTAAAAATTAACCAATCGCCTTACAAAACATTTAAAAATATAAATTATAATGAACTTTAACTTCATTAAAGTTTTGGTGAACTTTAATGTCCCATTCTTCTAACAAGGAAGAAAGGGACATTAAAGTTCACCAAAATCTATGTTCATCCATTTGAGTCCCAGGTTAATGTTCTAGAAGGCTTTAATGGAATATATTTTCACTAGAATTCATAAGTTGACTGGTTCAGGTACGTGTTGAATGATCCCCTCTACTGGCAGAGCACAGGTAGTCAGTAAGGGGTAATAACAAGTTTATTTCAATAGATTAGGAAAATTTATACTGAACTTATAACTGCATAATCTTCTCTTATATAAACATATAAAAAAAGATATAAGAAATACATGTAACTGAAAGAAGTTTTGTAGAAAAAAAACAATGTGGCAAGAACCAAGACATTTTAGTACTTACTGAATATAAATTGTAACAGGATAAAAATTCATATCATATTTCCAATGATGTAGTTATCTGAGATTTAAAAAAATAATTTGTGTTTTCTTCACACTGAACAATATACATAAAACAAATAGGTAAAATTTGGTTTATAAATGTAAAATAATAATATGTTTACTGGATTCTAGTATATGACAATGAGCTATATTTAAGCAGTTTCCAATATTTACCTTAATAAGTAGTAAAACAAAACCAATAATATTTTGAATTCTGTTATTGTTGTTTTGGACTTTTAAGATCAGAAAAGTAATATCAAAAAGTCTTATAATATGAAGTACAAAATATAATTGGTTCAGGTAATTTAACAAAATGTGAGCTTGATAAACATTTTAGAAAACATCTTTTTTTTAAATAAAAGGCTAAAAATAGACAAAGCAATCTTTATTGAAAAAAGTGAAGCAGGAGGCATTTGACAAACCAGACCTTAAACTATACTACAGAGCTATAGCAACAAAAACAGCCTGGTATTGGCACCAAAACAAAGACACACCCACATAAATACAGTTATCCCATACTAGACAAATGCACCAAAGACACACATTGGAGAAAAGATATAATTTCCAACATTTCTTCTTCAGCAAATGGTGCAGGGAAAACTGGAAATCCATATGTAGCAAAGTGAAATTAAACCCTTATATCTCACCCTGCACAAAACTCCAAAGTGGATCAAGGATTTAGCCATTAGACAGAGACCCGCACTTACTAGAAGAAAAAGTAGGCCCAACTCTCCATAATGTCAGCTTAGGAACCACCTTCCTAAATAAGATTTCTAAAGCACAAGAAGTAAAATCAAGAATCAATTAATGGGATGGTATCAAACTGAAAGGCTTCATAGAAAATGAAACAATCAAGTACATGAAGAGAGAGTCTACAGCACGGGAGAAAATCTTTGCCACCAGAACCTCAGATAGAGCATTAATCTTCGGGATTTATAAAGAACTCAAACAACACCAAAACAAACAAACAAACAAACAAAAATCCTCAAATAACCCAATGACTAAATGGGCAAAGGAACTCAACAGACACTTCACAGAAGAAGAAATATGAATGGTCAACAAATACATGAAAAAAATGTTCAACATCTCTAGCAATTAGAGAAATGCAAATTAAAACAACTGAGATTCCATCTCACTCCAGTTCAAATGGCAATTATCAAGAATATAAGTAACAAAACAAAACAAAAAAAAAAAAAAGAATATAAGTAACAATAAATGTTGGTGAGGATGTGGGGAGAAAGATACTCTTATACATTGTTGGTGGGACTGGAAATTGGTGCAACCACTATGGAAAGCAGTATAGAGATTCCTCACAAAACTTGGAATGGAACCACCATTTGATTCAGTTATCCCACTCCTTAGTCTATACCCAAATGTCTTAAAAACAGCATACTACAGTGATGCAGTCACATCAATCTTTATAGCAGCCCAACTCAGAATAGCCAAGCTATGGAAACAACCTAGGTGATCTTCAACAGATGAATGGATAAAGAAAATGTGGCATATATACACAATGAAATAGTACTCAGCCATAAAGGAGAATGAAATAATGGCATTTGCCAGTAAATGGATGGAGCTGGAGAATATCATGCTTTGTGAAAGAAGTCAATCCCCCAAAACCAAAAGCCAAATGTTCTCTCTGGTATGCCGATGCAAGAATCCAAAAACAGGGAGGATGGGGAGAGTAAAACTAGAAATCCACTGGATTAGACAAACAGAAACAAAGGGAAGGGAGCAGGGAGAGGAATAGGAAGGACAATAGAATTAATTGGACATAACTCTCCTAGCCTGTATTTGAATACACAACCAAGGTAACTCCACATCATGTATAACCACAAGAATGGGATGATCCTAAATAGAATAAGTTATACTCTATGTATGTATAATTTGCCAAAATACATTGGACTGTCATGTATAACTAAACAGAACAAATTAAAATAACGAGAATCAACAAATGGGACTTACTCAAACTAAAAAGTTTTTTTCTCAGCAAAAGAAACAATAAGAGAGGTAAATAGGGAGCCTACATCCTGGGAACAAATCTTTACTCCTCACACTTCAGATAGAGCCCTAATATCCAGAGTATACAAAGAACTCAAAAAATTAAACAATAAAAAAACAAATAACCCAATTAATAAATGGGCCAAGGACCTGAACAGACACTTCTCAGAGGAGGACATACAATCAATCAACAAGTACATGAAAAAATGCTCACCATCTCTAGCAGTCAGAGAAATGCAAATCAAAACCACCCTAAGATACCATCTCACTCCAGTAAGATTGGCAGCCATTATGAAGTCAAACAAGTGCTGGTGAGGATGTGGGGAAAAGGGTACACTTGTACATTGCTGGTGGGACTGCAAATTGGTGCGGCCAATTTGGAAAGCAGTATGGAGATTCCTTGGAAAGCTGGGAATGGAACCACCATTTGACCCAGCTATTCCCCTTCTCAGACTAGTCCCTAAAGACCTTAAAAGAGCATACTATAGGGATACTGCTACATCTATGTTCATAGCAGCACAATTCACAATAGCTAGACTGTGGAACCAACCTAGATGCCCTTCAATAGACGAATGGATAAAAGTAATGTGGCATTTATACACAATGGAGTATTACTCTGCACTAAAAAATGTCAAAATAATGGCATTTGCAGGGAAATGGATGGCATTAGAACAGATTATGCTAAGTGAAGCTAGCCAATCCCTAAAAAACAAATGCCAAATGTCTTCTTTGATATAAGGAGAGCAACTAAGAACAGAGCAGGGAGGAAGAGCATGAGAGGAAGATTAACATTAAACAGGGATAAGAGGTGGGAGGGAAAGGGAGAGAGAAGGGAAATTGCATGGAAATGGAAGGAGACCCTCAGGGTTATACAAAAGTACATACAAGAGGAAGTGAGGGGAAAGGGAAAAATAATACAAGGGGGAGAAATGAATGACAGTAGAGGGGGTAGAGAGAGAAGAGGGGAGGGGAAGGGAGGGGAGGGGGGATAGTAGAGGATAGGAAAGGCAGCAGAACACAACAGACACTAGTATGGCAATGTGTAAATCAATGGATGTGTAACCGATGTGATTCTGCAATCTGTATATAGGGTAAAAATGGGAGTTCATAACCCACTTGAATCAAAGTGCGAAATATGATATATCAAGAAATTTGTAATGTTTTGAATAACCAACAATAAAAAAATTAAAAAAAAAGAAAAGTCTCTATTGAACAATGTTTTGAACAACTAATAATAAAAATAAAAAACCCCATCCTTTTTCTATTTTTTAATTGACACATAAAAATTATACATATTTTGGGGCACCGTGTAATGATTCAATACATCCATATACTTTGTGGTGTTCAAATCAGGTTAAGCCTATTCATCTCAAACATTTGCCATTTATTTGAGGTAAAAACATTCAAAATCTCTTTTTGTAGCATTTTTAAAATATGTAGTAATTACCATTATGTGTAATCATTCTACTATGCAATAGAACACCATAACCTGATGTCTTCTAAGTGTAACTTACTACCCATTAAGCAACCATTCCCCATTCTTCCCTCACCTCCATTCTCCCCAGCCTCTGGAAACTATCATTCTACTCTCAACTTGTCAGACCAATTTTTTTGAGATTCTATATGAAAGAGATTATGTACTTTTCTTTCCATATCTGGATTAGTTCACTTAATGTCCTCCAGTTCCATTAACATTGTCATGAATGACAGAACTTGATCCCATTTTAATGGCTGAATAGTATTTATTCATTGGCATATATCTTTCTTCATACATTCATCAATTAATGCACCATGATGTTGTGTACATTTCTGAACTATGGTGACAGTAAACACTGGAGTGCAGATGTCGCTTTGACACACTGATTTCAATTTTTTTTCTGGATTTGTATCCAGTAGTGGGATTGATGGATCACATGTTAGTTCTGTTTTTTTTTTTTTTTTTTGAGAGAGAGAGAGAGAGAGAGAGAGAGAGAGAGAGAGAGAGAGAGAGAGAGAGAATGTTTTTTTAATATTTATTTTTTAGTTTTCGGCGGACACAACACCTTTGTTTGTATGTGGTGCTGAGGATCCAACCCAGGCCGCACGCATGCCAGGTGTGTGCGCTACTGCTTGAGCCATATCCCCAGCCCCGTTAGTTCTGTTTTTAATGTTTTGAGGAGCCACCACACTTCCCTCCATAATGACTTTATTAATTTACATTCCTACTAATGGTACACAAGGATTCCTTTCCCCCCCTTTGTTTCCTTGCTTGACAATAGCCATTCTAATTGAAATGAGATGATCACTCATTATAATTTTGATTTGCATTTTCCACATGATTAGTGATGTTAAGCAACTTTAATATGCCTGTTCATATTTCTTCTTTTGAGAAATGTTTACTTAGGTTTATTGCCTAAACTTATTGTTTATTTTCTGTGTTGAGCTATTGAGCTTCTTAAGTATTCTGGGCATTAACCACTTGTTAAATGTATAGTTTATGAATATCTTCTCCCATTAAGTAAGTGGTCCCTTTGTTATTTCCTTTTCTGTGTAGAAATATTTTAGTTTGATATAATCCCATACATAAATTTTTTTTGCTTTTCTGTCTTTTGGGGGTTTCATCATAAAATTTATGCAGATTTCAATGTCCAGAAACATTTCCCCTATGTTTTCTTGTAGTAGTTTCAGTTTTAAATTTGAACCTTCAATCCATTTTGAGTTGATTTTGTATATGGCAAGACACAGGGGTCTAGTTTTATTGTTCTCAGTTCGGATATTGCAATATTCTCAAATATCAGTTAGCTGTAGATCCATTCTATTCCATCGGTCTATGTGTCTTTGCCCCCTCCCTAATGTTGGTTTGATTACTATAGCTTTGTACTGTATTTTGAAGTCAGGTAGTGTAATGTCTATTTTGTTCTTTTAGCTCTACACTGATTTGGCTATTTGTGTGTGTTTGTGTGAGAACAAGTACTGTGTCTTCAACAGCCTATGTAAAATAATATAGTATGTTTGAGTATTAGAAAAAAAGAATTCAGAAATCTTTCATAAATGGTACATTCTTAACACTGGAGATAGAAAAGGGGTAGGGCAAACATATGTAAAATCAATGTGACAGTAGCAATTATTTGTATGAAAATCAGTCTGTTGGCCTTGTTTAGAAGTAAAAATTTGGCTAATACAGCTTGATACAAGTAGTATTATAGTTTTTCTTCTCTTTTTGAAATAAAATTGAAGCTAATATCTAATATATAATATACTGTGAATAAATAGCATTTGTTCTTAAAGTCTACATTGGAACTTTAGTTAGAAATGAAAAACTAATGCCTTCCTTCAGTTAGGTGACAGTTTTTATTCCATATTTGTGTTACTATCTTAGTCTGTTTGAGGTGCTTTAATATAATACCATAGACTATATAATTAATAAACAACAGAAATTTATTGTTCACAATTCTCGAGTGTAGGAAGTCCAAGATTAAGGCACTACCAGATTAAATGACTGGTGAGATCCTGTTCCTCAAATAGTGCTTTGTATGTGTACTCACTTGGTAGAAAGGGTGAACAAGTTCCCTTGGGCCTGTTTTTTGTTTTTTTACTGATTTTATTATTATTTTTTAAAAATATACAACAACAGTGGAATGCACTACAATTCTTATTACACATATAGAGCACAATTTTTCGTATCTCTGTATATAAAGTATGTTTACGCCAATTTATGCCATTATACATGTATATTTTTTTGCATACAATTCTTAATACATATATATACCACAATTTTTCATATCTCTGTTTGTATATAAGGTATGTTGACACCCAATTCAAGTCTTCATACATGTACTTTGTATAATGATGACCATCATATTCCACCATCCTTGCTAATCCCCTGCCCCCTCCCTTTCCCTCCCACCCCTCTTCCCTATCTAGAATTAATCTAATCCTCCCATGCTCTCCCTCCCTACCCCACTATGAGTCACCCCCCTTATACCAGAGAAAACATTGGCATTTGTTTTTTTGGGATTGGCTAACTTCACTTAGCATTATTTTCTCCAATGCCATCCATTTACCTGCAAATTCTTTAGGCCTGTTTTATAAGGACACTAATCTTATCATGAGGGCTTTACCCTCATAATCTAAATACTTCCTTATGGCCCCACCTCTTAATACTATTGCATTGGGAATTAAATTTCAACATAAAAATTTTGGGTGGGCGCAAATACTTAGACCATTGCACTAATAATACATAAAATTAAAAATCTTAAAACAATACTCTGTGTGTGGTGTGTGTGTGTGTGTGTGTGTGTGTGTGTGTGTGTAATAAAATGATTAGGTAGCATTATCGGCTATATGGACTACTCATATGTTGACATAATCAGTTTGATGCTGTAATTTAAAAATTAAGTATTCATGTTTATCGTTTATTATTTGTCAGCTTTAATTGACATTTTTCGACTTTTAAATATTAAAATTGAAATACTTAAAACTTAAACTATGTAAACAGTGAAAGGGAGAATATTGAGGTAGTATCTTTTTTTCTATTTTTAGGGAATATAGTGTTCTATTATCCTTTTTAGCTTGAATTCATGTTTTAGTATTTACTTTACAGTTAATACTTTCAATGCTCATTGCCAGTCCTTCTATGGTAAATTTTCTGGTTATTTCCATCTGACTTACAGTGGTTCATCTAGGATTTTTTTTTTTTTTAAAGGGGACATTTGAACAATACTCCCTGAGTTCAACACTGTCTGTAGTTTTTATATTTAAAAAATATATTTATTTTCTGGAATTTAAAATATAAAATATTTTCCTTTCTATAAAATTTTGTAGGTGTTATTCCACTGCCAATGGGCACTAAACATTGTTATGGATAAATGAGAAATAAGCCTCCTATTTTTTGGCTTCATCAGCTTTTTCTTCATGTTTAAAGAAAGTTCACTAATGTGATGAAAATGTGTCTTGGTATCAACAATTCTAGGGCAATTTTCCCTGGCTCATGGTTTAAATTGTTTCTTATTTTATAAAAGTGTTGCTGAATTTTATCTTTATTTTTTAATATTAAAAAATATTTTTAGTTATAGATGGACACAATACCTTCACTTTTATTTATTTCTTCTTATGTGGTGCTGAAAATCGAACCCACTGCCTCATATGTGCCAGGTAAGTGCTCTACTACTGAGCCATAACCCCACCCATGAATTTTATCTTTAAATAAATTCATTCTTCTGATTTTAATCCTTTATATTCTTTCAGATGCTTTCTACAATGTTGAGTCTCTTTTGTGCTCATTACATTTTCATCTTTGAAATAAATTCTTCTAAGTTTGGCTAGCTCATAACATATCTTTTCCTTTTATTTCTCAATGTCTTTTCCAGAGTTCTTGTCTTCTGACTGGTGAATTTTTATCATAGAGGTAATTCTTTCATTTATTTTTCTCTTCTCTTCTCCAATTCCTACTCCAAGTATCTCTCTCTTCCTCCTTCTATATTTGCAGCAAAATTAAGATTCAAGTTTAATCCTCACACTCAAAAATAGGTAAAACCAGGTCTTAGTTGCAGCTTCAGCAGGAGCCACATGTGAATAAGTGAACACAAGCAGTTTTTGGTAAATGTTATTAGTGAAAGAACCTTGCATTACAGATCCCAAGAACTGATGGAAACAATGTATGTCATGAAGATACTTAACAAACCTTAAACTGCTATAGGCCTTGCTTACAATCACAACAGAGGCCAGCAGAGTTGTCAACAGAATCCTGCTAGACTCAGGTTTAGAGTAATGGAAAAGAGAGGGCCACACAAAGAATGTATAGACAAGCCATTTTTATAAGAAGTGTTTTGTGTCTGTGGCAGCAGAAATTACCTCCTGGTGAAGACTAGTAAAACTAGAATAAATTCTCTGGACCCTCCTTCCTAACACACACACCTTTTGACAATAGCTAGCCTGGTAAAGCTATTACATTCCATCATAAGTAATAATAATAATAATAATAATAATAATAATAATAATAAAAAAAACAAGCACAGTGGTGATAATGAAGATATTGTAGGAAAAGAGGAGGGAAAGAATAAGAAAATATATAGACAACAATTAATCACTAGAAAAATGTCACCAGGGTCTGGGGTTGTAGTTCAGTGAGAGAGCACTTGCTTAGCATGTGTGAGGCACTGGGTTCACTTCTTAGCACTGGATATAAATAAATAGAGGTCCATTGACAACTTTAAAAGAAAAAAAGAAAAATGTCACAAAAATGGGGGTGAAGTGTGTCGTCAGCCTCTTGATTTTTCCCCCCAAATCAAGGGGGGAAAAAAAAGCTACTACATTTGAAGAGTTGGAAAACAGAATATTTTCATGTTGGGTAGCCATTTGCTTTTTTTATGTGATGAAATGCATATTCAGTTCTTTTATACAAATGGGTTGTCTTTTCTATATTGAATTGTTAATATTCTTTGTATTTTAAGTAAGTCAGCATTGTCCTTATCATATCTGCTAAATATTAACTCTTTGGTTTTGAAGTGTCTCAATTATATTTGTGGATTTTTCAATTACCAAAAATTTGTTATAGTAAAAAATTATCAATCTAGGGGCTGGGGTTGTGGCTCAGCAGTAGAGTGCTCGCCTAGCACATGTGAACCCTGGGTTCGATCATCAGCACCACATAAAAATAAATAAAGGTATTGTGCCCGACTTCAACTAAAAATTTTTAAAAAATTATCAATCTATTATTTTATGGTTTTTGTTTTAATCAGCTTTTTCTCCACTGACCAGAACAATTGTAGAGGAGGAAAAGTTTATTTGAGGGCTCACAGTTTCAGGGGTCTTAGTCCATAGAAGGCTGGCTCCATTCCTTGAGGTTCAAGGTAAGGATTGTAGAACATTATGGCGGAAGAGTGTGACTGAAGGAAGCAGCTCACAAGATGATCAGAAAGTGGGAGTGGTGGAGAGAATCCACTTTCCAGATACAAAATATAAACTCCCAAACCACATACCCAATTCCCACCTCCTCCAGGCACACCCCACTACTTCAGTTCCACTCTGTAAATCCCTATCAGGGGATTCATTCACCAATTGGGCTAAGACTCTCACAACCCTATCATTTCTGAACCTTCCCGCTTTATCTCACACATGAGCTTTTGGAGGTCACCTCACATCCAAACCATAACAGCTTTTAAAAAGTTGTTTTTTAAACAAATTATCATTCGGTTTAGTCATTTTAAAAAATCAAATTAAGTGTGTCAAAGATGTTTTAAAAATTTTCAAATCACATCAGTCTCATGAATAAAACACATCAATGGCTTCTATTCACAGTTAAAATTAAATTTAAATTCCTTATTATGATCTATAGGATCCTTTTATGTCTGACCCTTCCAATCTCTGCAGTCTCATTTCAGACCATTCTTTCCCTTGCTTTCTCTACACCAGCATACTAGATTTCTAAGCTATGTCAATTAGCTTTTCCTGACCCAAGAGGATTTTCAACTGCTGCTTCATTTTCTTGCCACTCTTCTTTCCGACATGGCTTATCACTTTTCATCATTCAAGAGATTTCTCCTTAAATATTATTTTCTTAGGAACGTCTTCCCTAACCACCTTATCTAAAATAGAATTCTTACTTTTCTATCACCCTCTATTTACTTACTATACTTTATTTTTCTACTTAGAACATGTCACTTTTTGAAATTACATTCTGTAATTATTTGTATGGTGTTTTATCTTTCCCATTAAAGTAGTATGCTCTATGAGGACTTTATTGTTTCTGCCAGCTCCTAGAAGAATCTTTTGCCAATAGCTGGTACACAAATATACTTTTGTTTAGACAGAAGACCTTCTTTAGTGAAGTTCTTGCTTTTAAAGTTTTCCCTAAATATATGCTAGTAAGTATTTTTAGAACTCACATGTACATGTATATGTCATTTCTTCTCTAGTAAAGTGAGATCACATTTTTGTTTGAAAACAACTTTAGTTTGATTAATACTCACTTGAAATGATACATTTTTATAAAAACTGAGATTTTGAAATCTAAAACTTTTTGAGAAAGTGTCTAAAAAATCCTGCTTCAGTGTCTTGGTATTATTTTGTTTTTAGCATGGGCCGTCCATAAATAGTAGATGGCATAATGCATAAAAAATTTAAGTTATGGGGGGAAAATGGAAGATAAGGGAAGGGTTGCATTTTAAAATAGATTGATCAGCCCAAACAAATAACCTAATGATGCATCTCAACCCTCTTGAAAGAGAAGAACAAACCAATTCCAAAACCAGTATAAGGAAGGACATATTTAAGCTCAGAGCTGAAATTTATGAACTCGAGAATAAAAAAAAAATACAAAGGATTGATTAAACTAACCAAAGAAAAAGGGGGAAAACCTAAATTAATAAAATTAGAGATGAAAAAGGAGAAATCACCACAGCCATCCCAGAAATCCAGCAGATCATAAGGGACTATTTTGAGAATTTATACTCCAATAAACTGGAAAACCTGGAACAAATGGAATCATTTCTAAACCAATACAATCTGCCAAAACTGAATTAAGAGTACATAGTACATAGAAAACCTAAACAAACCAACAATTTGCAATGAGATAGAAGCACTAGTCAAAACCCTTTCAACAAAGAAAAGACCAGGACTAGACAGTTTCTCAGATGAATTCTACCAAATCTTTAAGGAAGAACTAATGCCAATAATCCTCGAATTATTCCACATAATAGAAAGGAATGGAATGCTTCCTAATTCATTCTATGAAGCCAGTATCACACTCATACCAAAACCAGATAAGGACACATAGAGGAAAGGAAACTATAGACCAATATCGCTGATGAACATAGATGCAAAAATACTTAATAAAATAATAGCAAATCATGTTCAACAACAGATTAAGAAGACTGTACATCATGATCAACTTGGTTTTATTCCAGAGGCAAGGATGGTTAAATAAATGCAAATTAATAAATGTAATTCATCACATAAACAAAATTAAGGACAAAAATTACTTAATAATGTCAATAGACACAGAGAAGGCCTTAGACAAAATTTAGCAACCATTCATGATAAGAACATTGAACAACCAGGGATACAGGGAACCTACCTTATATATGAAAACCCAAAACTAACCTCATAGTAAATTTAGAAGAAATGAAAGCATTTCCTTTAAAATCTGGGACAAGACAAGGATATCCATTTTTACCACTTCTAGTTAATATGGTGCTAAAAGTCCCTAAAGCAATTAGGCAAAAGAAGGAAATAAAAGAATAAAAACAGGAAAGAAGAACTGCTAGAGCTAATAAACAGTAGTAGAGCAAAGGAGCAGGTTACAAAATCAACATACAGAAATCAATACCTTTCCTATGTACCAACAATGAATCTGTTGAGAAAGAAGTCAGAAAAATAATTCCATTCTCAATATCTCAATATCCACAGATCTGAGATATCATTTTGTTGAGCTCACTGAGAATGACACAGTCTAGGTGCTGGTCTTTCCCTAGTATCTTACATCTCTAAGAAAAACAATGAGCAGTTGAACTATATAAGCTGCCAGAGTAGCCAATATCCCCAGGGTGAAATAACCTTACAGGTTGAAATATCAAAACATTTAAGGAACACATATATTTTCAAAGAATAAAAACATATCGGAATTACAAAGTCTAAGAGAAGCAGACAGATCTGATGGTCCAAGATTTTAAAATTAGCTTAATAAACATACTAAAAGAGAAAAATTAACAAATTAACAAAATGTAGTAAGAACAGGAGGACAAAAAGGGAAACAGAAATATTAGTTCTGAGAAATACACTTGAAGGTTACAGATTAGATAAGTAGAATCAAAATGAGGAATAAATTAGTAAATTTGAAGACTAGTTTAAGAAAATCTTTAGGACTAAAGAGAAGACAAAGGAAAATGTAAAATAAGGCTAATGGATAGGCTTGCTAACATTTTAGTAACTAGAAACTCAAACAAATAAAAATATAAGGAAGAACATATTTGAAGAAATAATGGGGATAAATAGGACAAAGAGAGAATAGATTTTCAATATTCAGGGAAAAAAGTCTTAAAACCCTGAATTTTACATATTGCTATGCATTTATTCAAATGTAAGGATATAATAATATATTTTTGAGCATACAAAGTCTCAGAAAATAGTTTTTGATGAAACACTCAAATAGAAACAAATAAGATACTTAAAAATGTATTAAGTAATGCTGATAAAATATCTTGGCAGTCTTTTACAACAGCTAACAAAATGAAAAGAGAAGAAAATATGAGCATAGCAGTTAAAAATTTAAAGTAGATAACATCAATATGAGGGGTAAGAGAAAGTAAAAAGAGAAAGTCATGTTAGATGTACAAGAATCTTTTTTGGGAAGATATATAAATATCAAGGTTTGTTATTTAATAAGAAAGTATTAAAAAGAAGTAATGAAAAAAGTATGGGAAAATTGAAACGTTTAAGATGGTAGAAACACATTCAAATGTATAAAATTATAACTATGCTTATTGACTCTCTTCGTTTCCTTCTGTTTTTATTAGAGTGTCTGTGAATGTCCTGCTTATAATGCTGCTTTTTTTTTTTCTTTTTGAAGTGTAAATACCTTGAATTTTTGCATTGAAGTTACATGGTTGCTATCAGGTTCAAACTCAGAATATGAAGTGTAAATCCTCTAGTTAACTGCAATTTGGCACACATTCTAAAGGAGAGTAGGTGAGATAATTGCTAATATTTTCCTTGACCACACACTTCTTTGCACATGATGCCCGACTTATTATTTTTAAAAATATTTATCTTTTACTTGTAACTCAAATCAAGACAACAGTAAAAGATATAAGAAAATCTAGGGCATTATTAACCTGTTTCTTGTTATAGAGATGCAGAAAAATATTGTAGTGCAAGATTAATTATGGTATATGACACCAAGAGTTTAAGTCAAACAAGATTGGGCAAATCAGAGTCCCTTAGTCAGGGTTAGGACACTAAATCCCTGGTCAGTCCATAAGGTGATGATCATTTTGTTGGATGTGAGCACTGAGATCACCTAGGTAATTTTTTCACTCAAAGGGAATTGGTTCTGAGCTATACCCTCCTGAAGAAAGAACATCAGCTGCCATCAATACTCAAAGAAAGGGGAGTGGAAGAAGCTGAGAAAAAAAAGTAAATAGAACAATAAGCACTAAAGATGAATATAGTAGTCAAAGACATCTATTTCACAAATATGCCGTAGTTTTATCTCTGAGTTATAAGACATATTAAATAAATTGTAAATTCCTACCTTTTAAAGTTATTCCAGGAACAGAAAAAGAGCAAAACCTGCCCATCTCATTTTATAAGGTTAATGTCATCTTAATTATTATACCGCGCAAGAAACAAAATTATAGTGCATGTCACTTAAGTATGTAGATTTCAAAATTCTCAATATTTCTTAACAAAGCACACAATGCATAAAAATAATACATCATGATTAAGTAATACATCATGATGTAAGCTAAAAAATGTATAAATAATTTAACATTAGAAGTTCTATCCACAACTCACAACATTAATGCATCATAAGATAAATAACATATAATTATTTTATTTGAATGTATGTATCATAAAACATTTGATGAGATGCAAGAGCTATTTATAATAAGACTGTTTAACGAACTAGAAATAGAAGAACCTTTCTTAATTAGGTAAAAGTTACATATAAAAAACTTCATTGAATATTATAATTAACTGAGAAATCATGAGATGAAGATGCTTCAATTACACTACTACTGCAAAATAGTTCCAAAGAAACTAACCAAAAGAATAGAGAAAAGAAAAAAAAATGGGGTATTATGATGGGAAAGGTGGAAAAAAAACTGTCATTATTTACAAAGTGATATAATTCATCTCTCTTGGCAAAAAGAATAATCCATTATTCCCCTTCTGGGTCTATTCCCTAAAGACCTAAAAAGAGCATGCTACAGGGACACTGCTACATCGATGTTCATAGCAGCACAATTCACAATAGCAAGACTGTGGAACCAACCTAGATGCCCTTCAATAGATGAATGGATAAAAAAATGTGGCATTTATACACAATGGAGTATTACTCTGCATTAAAAAATGACAAAATCATAGAATTTACAGGGAAATGGATGGCATTAGAGCAGATTATGCTAAGTGAAGCTAGCCAATCCCTAAAAAACAAATGCCAAATGTCTTCTTTGATATAAGGAGAGTAACTAAGAACAGAGTAGGGTCGAAGAGCATGAGAAGAAGATTAACATTAAACAGGGATGAGAGGTGGGAGGGAAAGGGAGAGAGAAGGGAAATTGCATGGAAATGGAAGGAGACCCTCAGAGTTATACAAAAGTACATACAAGAGGAAGTGAGGGGAAAGGGAAAAATAATACAAGGGGGACAAATGAATGTCAGTAGAGGGGGCAGAGAGAGAAGAGGGGAGGGGAGGGGAGGGGAGGGGAGGGGAGGGGAGGGGAGGGGGGATAGTAGAGGATGGGAAAGGCAGCAGAACACAACAGACACTAGTATGGCAATATGTAAATCAATGGATGTGTAACCGATGTGATTCTGCAATCTGTATATGGGGTAAAAATGGGAGCTCATAACCCACTTGAATCAAAGTGTGAAATATATCAAGAACTATGTAATGTTTTGAACAGCCAACAATAAAAAATTAAAAAAAAAAAAAAAAAGAATAAGATTTCAGCTGGGTGTGGTGGTACAGACCTGTAATCTCAGCAACTTGGCAGGCTGAGGCAGGAGGATTGCGAGTTCAAAGCCAGCCTCAACTACCTAGTGAGGCCCTATGGAACTTAGAGAGACTCTGTCTTAAAATATAAAAAGGGCTGGTGACGTGGCTCAGTGATTAAACACCCCTGGGTTCAATCCCTGGTATTATTACTATACTACTACTACTACTACTACTAGGGTTCAGCAATGTTGCTGGAATTAAGAACCACTTCAAAAAACTCAGTATCATATATAATATGCTATATATATAATATAATAATATATAATATAATATAATATGCTATATATATAAACTATATATAGTTTATATATTTAATTAAAATATTTTTATATCTATTGCTGTCACAGAAATGCTACTGAGTTTATATATATATAATATATATAAAATAATATATATATATATAATATAATATGCTATATATAAACTATATATAGTTAAAATATTAAAAAATATTTTAATTAAATATATAAACTATATATAGTTTATATATTTAATTAAAATATTTTTATATCTATTGCTGTCACAGAAATGCTACTGAGTTTTCTGAACTGGTTCTTAATATTTAAAGAGCATGATGCACAAAATTTAAAAGTTTAAGGATGGAAATACATTTGTTTTATATCTCAACTAACAGGAAATTAATATTTAACTTATATAGCAAATTCCTACAACATAATAATCAAGATATAGGAACCCAGATAAAAAAATGTATAAAGAATATAAATAAGCAATTTCAGAAGAAGCCTTAAAAAGCAGACAAATGTATAAAGAGAGACTCAAACTCAATAGTGATAAAAGAACTCAAAACAATGAGTTATAAAATTACACATATTAGACTGAAAACAAAACAGAGCTAGATAATGCTAATGGTTTGCAGGAATGAAGAGGCTACCAGGAGTATGGACTGAACCATTTCTCTGCGGGAACATCTGATAGGATTTTGTCAATTTACGCATAAACATATATCCCATCATCTAGCAATTCTGCTTCTGGGAATATATTCCAAAGAAATCCTTGCAAAGTCCCATGATAGGATAAGTATGAGCATGTTCATCAATGGTATTGTTTGTGACACAGGGAACTGGAAACAACTTGGGTGATATTCACTGGGGAAAATGGACAGTTAAAACAGGACAGCTATCAACCATAAAATACTATGCAGCCATTATAAGCAATGTAAACACAGAAACATAAATAAATGTTTAAACATAATGTTAAATAAAATAGAAAACAGACTGAGATACAGTACAATTAATTTAATATTCAAAAGCTGGGTGTTTATTTAAAAAGTATAACGCATAAAATTAAAAAGTTGAAGCATGGAGACTTTTTTTCATATCTAAAAATATCAGGAAATTAATATCTAGCTTATATAACAAATACCTACAACATATTAATCAAGATACAGGGACCCAAGTGAAAAAAATAAATAAAGAATATGAATATGCAATTTCAGAGGAGGAACAATACCACTTTGCATATTTACATTTTAGGTATAAAAATTGGGGAGGGAAAAGGGGACAGATGGGTGAGACATACTCAACTGCTAGAGGACAACTGTTGAAGTTGAAAGATAGGCACATGACATTTCATAATATTATTCTATTTTATTTTTATTAATTTGACATTTTTCATATAAAGATATTGTAAAATAGGGGCTAGGGTCGTGGTGCAGTGGTAGAGTGCTCACCTAGCGCATGCGAGGCCCTAGGTTCGATTCTCAGCACCACACTAAAAAAAAAATAAAGGTATTGACAACTAAAATTAAAAAATAAATAAAAAAGATACCCTAAAATATACAATAATACTTACATGAATATATAAGCAAAAAAGAATGCTATAATTGATATTATTTTAGAAAATCATATGAAAATGGTTTCCTATGGTCAGAGGAAACTACTGGAGATGGGAGTAAGAGAATCTGAGATGATTTTCATGACCAATAATAACAGTGTGCCATGAACTGAGAAGTGTGATAAACTATATTTCCTCTCTGTGCAAAAAGGTCCATTACATTTTTTTGTATCAGAAGGATCTGATTTAGACTTATCTAATCATTATAATTCAAAAAACAATTAAATAGCTGTTCCAAGTAACCAATTTACAATATATAACTATGGAAATAAATTAGAAATAAGTAATATGACTTATTTTTTAAAATAAAATAATTTCTGACAATAAAATTCATCACAGAAAAGTAGCAAAATCACTAAGCTGATAACCATAAATTAAAGAGGAATAAAATAGACTTGAAGTACTTGTACTCTAAAAGAATAAAGAAAAATAGAACAAAGGAAAAAAGAAACTGCACCAGAGGCCATAAACTGTTTTACTGGGTTCACACAGTGGCAAAATTGGATTTTTTCAAAGACAAAATCTTACACTGTTATTGAAATATTAAGGTTTTAAAATCCAAACTTCTGGTTTCTTTGGGAAAAGAAAATAAGGTTTGATTTTGCAGCCTCTCATTTCCACTCAGCAAGAATCCTAGAGCTGAATAGGAGTGTCCCATTTATAGGCCACATACTTTCTGGACTTTCATTGTCCCCATCTGGCAAACAATCATTTAAAGTAACTTTTATGAGGTTTGTACCCCTTGTATCACACTTGAAATGTTATCAAAATGTAGTCTGAAATGTATAGTAATGAAAGCATATAAGCAATCACAGAAGGCATGACAGAACACACGGAGTGACAGGATATGCCAGGTGAGGAAAGTCATGAAATAATGAAAAGGGGTCTGGTATCATAGGTACCATGAGTACATGAAACCATGACAGGGTTTTCTGGAGTAGGTAAAGAACAAACTCTTAATGTGTTAAAAGGAACTGATTAAATACATTAAAAGGAAAACAAGGGGCTGGGATTGTGGATCAGTAGTAGAGCACTCACTCGCCTGGCATGCATGAGGCAATTGGTTCGATCCTCAGCACCACATAAAAATAAAATAAAGGTACTGTGTCCACACATATATATAATAATTAATATTATAATAACATATATATATATATATATATATATATATATATATAAAAGAAAAAGAAAACAGTGGATGACAGTAGATTTGTTTTATTTTTTCAAGTTATACTCTGTAAAATGTGCTCATGGGTTTCATTGAAGCTACTTCAATTATTATTTATAGTTGGTTTTCTCCCTCCATAACAACATGTCATTTTTAATCAATTGGTTATTATAAACAAAATAGGATACTTCCTGTTAAGATGGTATTAAGGCATAAAAATTGTTTCTGAATATAAATGGATGTAGATGTGAGTCAGTTAGATTAGGCCAGTTATAAAAAATAAGCAAATTTACAAGTTGAAATTATAATCAGATAACCCTAACAATTACTTATGAGGCTTTAGTTATTACTTACCTTGAGTGTCTAACTTCTAAAGATTTTGTCTGTAAACCATAAACCCTTCAAGATCTATTTCATATATGCAGAAAATGACATCTCCAAGGATCATCTAGAAAAAAAGCATAAGAAAATGTGAATTATAAGTAGTTTCATTTATTTTAAATACAAGAGAAAATCTTTGAAAAATTTTAAATAAATGTAATTATAAATACATAGATTCTGATCTCCTATATAAACGTTGTCCCACCATAGGAAATACTTTCCTTGTTCAAAGTTATTACAGAAATATATTCTTGATTACATTTGAACCAAAATCAGAACGGAAATCAACAAGTTCAATATTCTGTTCTCATGAATATCCTTATCACTTAAACTTCTCATTCAGCACATTACACCAACTTAGGAAAACAGCAGAAAAGGTCTTTTTAAGAGAAAATTCTTCAGAGAGAATGTTCTTTGCCCCAAAAACTCGATTTTGATTGCCTGACAATGCAGTTAAGGAAAAAGGATTGGGACCCTACTGTGCAATATCTTTAATATATGGTTTTGAGTACTACAGATTCTCAAGCCAAACATAAATGATTTTTGAATTAGTGTTGTCATTGTTCTTTTTGGTCACTAGTGTAGATTTCTATTTCTTAGCTGCAGCTATACACTGAAAGCACTTGAGGCACTTTAAAAATAAATTAAGTCAGTTGATTCTTAGATATTCTGATTTAATTATTACAGAGTGGGAGCCGGGTCCTAGTTTTTCTTTCCTTTTCTTTTCTTTTTTTTTTTGGTACCAGGGACAGACCCCAGAGGTGCTTAAACACTGAGCCCCATCTCTAGCCATTTTTATTTTGAGATACAGTCTCACTGAGCTGTTTAGGGCTCCATTAAGTTGCTGAGACTGGCCTCAAACTTAGATTCTCCTGCCGTGGCCTCCAGAGTCGCTGAAATTATAGGCATGTTTTAACCAACCTAGGTTTTTCTTTTTTTAAGTTAATTAAGGAAGGTTATCCTTTCTTCTGGTTTAGAAACAATCTCACAGGAACTATTGGCTTAGTTTCTACATATTAATAAGACATTAAATTCTATAAAACATCTACAGAAGTTTATGAGATACTGACACTTGTTAATCTATTAAATATACAAAATGACTTCAAAAATTTCACCACACACACAAACATACACAAATATACTCCAACAACCATGTGATACATGACAGTACATGGATCCAAGCATGATCTAATTGGTAGTTGCAGGAAATCTCACTATAAGACATTTAAGGACTAAATGTGGTACTTCAAAATATAGACCTTCAAGTGACATACCCAGAGATTCTGATTTGTGAGAAATAGTCTGAGGTCACAGATTCTCTCTCTCTCTTTTTTTTTTTTTTTACAGGTATCCTTGGTTTTTATAAAACAGGTCTACTAGCCAGGCATGGTAACACACACCTGTAATCCCAGTGGGAAGCTGAGACAGGAGGATTTCGAGTTCAAAGCCAGCATCAGCAAAGAAAAGGTGCTAAGCAACTCAGTGAGACCATGTCTCTAAATAAAATATAAAATAGGGTTGGGGATGTGGCTCACTGGTTGAGTGTCCTTGAGTTCAATCCCCAGTACCCCCAAAACAAGAACAAAAAACCCCGCGTCTATTCTTCTTGTAAAAACAGTGTTCTAAGCATTTGTGAAAGCTATTACTAGACTCATTATTTGCATTTATAAAAACAGTTTTTGACTTTTAATTTTATATTTCTTCTTTTAGTTTTCTTTCTTTCATTAGTAAATTAGAGTTATACATAATAGTTGGATTCATTTTGACCAAATCATACATGAATGGAATTTAATTTATTCCACTTCAATCCCCAGTATTCCTCCTTTTTCTCCCCTTCTCCTTCACCCTATTCTACTTCCTCTACTCTACTGGTCTTCCTTTCACTCATTTGTTTATTTATTGTCAATTGGTGTTTATAGATATACATAAAGGTGGAACTCCCTGTGGTATACTTAAACAAGCACATAGTGTAATCTTGTCAAATCCATTCCACATTTCCTCCTCTTTCTGGTCCGTCTTTCCTATTTCTCGATCTCCTTCTACTCCACTGATCTCTATATCTTTATGATATCTGACCCTGTCCCCTTTCCCCTTATTTTGCTCTAGTTTCTATATATTATAGAAAACATTCAACCCTTAATTTTCTTAGTTTGGCTTATTTCACTTAGCACGATGTTCTTTATTCATTTATTGGCAAATACCATAATTTCGATCTTCATGGCTGAGTAAAACTCCATGTGTTACATATACCACATTTTCTTAATCTATCACATTGAAAGGCATCTGGTTTGGTTTCATTATTTGACAAGTGTGAATTGCTCTGCTATAAACATTAAGGTAGCTATATCACTAGAGTATGCCAATTTGAATTCTTTTGTACAAAGACCAAGTAATGGGATAGCATGGTCATATGGTGGTGTCATTCCCAGTTTTTGAAGGAATTTCTATACTGTTTTCCAGACTGACTGGAATAATTTTCAGTCATATCAACAATGTATGAGTGTACCTTCTCCCCAAATTCTTTCCAATATTTATTATTATTTGTATTCTTAATAATGGCCATTCTGACTGGAGTGAGATGACATTGTATGCAGTTTTGATTTGCATTTCCCTGATTTCTAGAGATGTTGAACATTTTAAAAATAAATTTGTTGGCCATCTGTTCTTGTTTTGAGAAATGCTTGTTTAGTTCTTTTGTTCATTTATTGGTTTTTATTTATTTATTTTATTTTTTGGTGTTAAGCTTTTTGAGTTCTTTATAATATCCTGGATATTAATACCCTATCAGAAGAGCAGCTACAAAGATTTTCTCCCTTTCTGTAGGCCCTCTTCATGCTCTTAATCATTTCCTTTGCTGTGCAGAAACTTTTAAATTTGAAGCCATCCCACTTACCGATTCTTAGTTTTACTTCTTGAGCTACATATTTTGTTAATAAAGTTGATGCTGGCACCGATATGTTGGAGTACTGATATATTCTTTCTTTTAGAGGCTGCAAAGTTTCTGGTCGAATTCCTAAGTCTTTGATTATTTTGATTTTACTTTGGTGCAGGGTGAAAGATAGGGAACTAGTTTCACTCTTCTATATATGGATATCCAGTTTTGCCAGCACCATTTGCTAAAAAAGATATCTTTTCTCCAATATATATTTTTGGCACCTTTGTCAAGAATCAGATGCCTGTAAGTATGTGGGTTTGTCTCTGTATCTTCTATTCCACTGTTCTTTGTGTCTATTGTTACTATAGCTCTGTAATACGAGATTAGGCATTATGATCTCTCTAGCATCACTCTTCTTGCTTAAGATTGCTTTGGCTATTCTGGGCTTTTTTTCTTCAAAATGAATTTCAGGACTATTTTTTTTTCTAGTTCTGTGAAGAATGTCATGGATATTTTGATTGGGTTTGCATTGAATCTATATACCACTTTGGATAATATGGCCATTTTGATAATATTAATTCTGCCTATTCTAGAACATGGAATAACTTTCCATCTTTAAGGTTTTCTTCAATTTCTTACTTCAGTGTTCTATAATTTTCATTGTAAAGAGATTTTACTTCCATGGTTAGATTAATTCCCAAGGTTTTTGTTGTTGGATTTCTTTCTTTCTTTTTTTTTTTTTGAGGTTATTGTGAATGGAGTAGTTTTCTTCATTTTTTTCTCAGCACAACTGATGTTGGGGTATAGGAAAGTTATTGATGTATGCTATTGAGCTTGTATTCTGCTACTTTCCTGAAATCATTTAACTTCAGGTAGTTTCCTGAGTCTTCTAGATATGGGAACATGTCATTAGCAGTAACAGATAATTTGACCTGTTTTCATTTATATCCCTTTAATTTCTTGTCTGATTTCTAGGGCTAGAGTTTCAAAAAAAAAAAAATATTGAAAAGGAGTGGTGAGAGTGGACATCATTGCCTTAATACTGATTTTACAGGAAATTTTTTCAATCTTTCTCCATTCAGTATTATGTTCGCTTTGGGTTTGTCATGTATAGTCTTCATAATGTTGAGGTGAGTTCTTTCTATCCTTAGTTTCTCCAACATTTTAAACATAAATATTTGCTGGATTTTATTAGAGGCCTTTTCTCCATCTATTGAGATGATCATATGATTATTGTTCTGAGTTATACTTATGAGGTGAATTTTATTAATTGATTTGCATATTTTGAAGCAAACTTGCATCTCTGGGCTAAAACCCACTTGAGCATGGTGTATTTAATATCTTTTTAATGTGCTACTGAATGTGATTTACTAATGTTTTATTAAGGATTGCTGCATCTATGTATATCAAAGATATTGGTCTCTACTTTTTTTACTTGATGTCTAAAAGTTACATTTCTAAACTTAAAAGATAATCACCAAACCTACTGGTTTAGCAATGATTTTTGAACAGAAAGTAAACATAACTTTGGCAATAATTCAATGTAGAAAAACTAAAATAATGTTTACAAATTATAGACTTTGTAAGCCCTGCTACCCTCATAAGTAAATGGTGTAGTAGATAATCAGTAAAAATAGAAATAGAAATAGAAAACTAGGCTATATTCTATAATGCAATACTTAAAAATGCAATACTTAATGCAATACTATAATGCAATACTTAAAAACCTCATTTATAACTCATTTTAAACCTCATTTATAACTAGAGATATGACCTCAAAGCTTCAGAATTTAAATTTTAAAATTCATGGTGGCATGGGGAATTGGGATACACTTCTATAATATCATTTTTTCCTACTGAAATACAAAAGGCAAAATTTTTATAGAAAACGTCTTGAAACATTTTCCTCTAGAACACATGTACACTAACATTAAAAAGGCTGTTAACATTTTAGTTTTGAAAAATCTTATAAACAGGTCCATAAATATTTTGTAAGAAATATAATATATTCTCATATATATACCTTTTAAGATCCCATCAGAAAAAGATAATTTTAATAAACAAAGCTACCTGAGACTTTGCTATACATAACAATTATGGTGACCTGTATAACTAAAAGACTACTAAATTTTACCACTTATCTTCCTTACCTAGTTTGGAAATTATTATTTCTTTGCATGACTGCACTCCTAATGGTCTCTGGTTTTCTGGCAAGTTAAAATCAATATATTTTATAACTAATTTTTTCCCTATGTATTTTAATAGGAACCAATGGCTTTGTAAATTACACATAATGCTCTACATCAGAAAAAAATCAATCTATTACATTATTTTCTAACAATTAAAAAATATAAGTTTGTGTATACTATGATTAATTACCACCAAAGTTTCATATAAATTGTTAAAACTTCTTCCTTACATTTCAATTCATCATTACTAGCTTACATTTATTGAGAACAATCCTAAGAAGTGTTATTCTCATCTAAAGTTTATGCTTAAAGAAACTGGAGAGAGGTAGGTAACTTGCCCAAGGTCCCACAGTAAAATTAACAAAGGTATTTCCAGAAGGACCCATTAAATAAATTAAAATCTCCCACAGCTCTAGAAGCCTCATTAACATATCTTTGTAGCAAGTTTTGGTTTACACCCACTAACTCTTTGCAAGGTTTTTCTCATCTGCAAAGGGAATGCCAAGATGCTTCACTTCTAACTTTTTCTTCCTGGCAAAAAAAAAAAAATGTCTTTGAAGTCTCCATTTAGTTCTATATACATTCTGTTTTTTCTGTGCAATGTAAACAATGTAATAAAGCCTCTGTGATACTAAAGGTTTATTTTAAAAACCTTAGTCTAACTTGTGAATGTATTGTTTTATGTGCCTAATCACATTAAAAATTATTTGCCATTGAGATGTAAATTTGTGGTTTTAGCATGTTATCAATTCCCTTAGGAAAGTATGCTATCTTAAAATACTATTACAATCCCAATTTTAAATTATGGCTATTTGGATAAGAAAAAATAATGCTTTTTTTTTTTAACTTCTCTTAGCTATTGGTCTATATGTAAACAAATTTTTACACATGATTTTTTTTTGATGGATACAATATTTATTTTTATGTGGTGCTGAGGATCAAACCCAGTGCCTCCCTTACACCTGCTAGGCAAGCACTCTACCACTGAGCCACAAACCCAGCCTGGTGATTTGTTTTCATATCATTATTAAGTATGCAACTTCCACATCTCTTAAGATTCCATTCATTTTGATCCAATGAGCTACTTTAAAAAAAATTTCTAATTCAAAGATTGCAGACTTGGTTGAATGGAAACAGCTCATAGCAAAAAATTGTAAGATAAAATAAAATCTCAGGTTCTTTATTTCAACAGAAATCAAACATTCAAAGAATTAAAAATATTTTTAGCCTATGTTTGTTTTTTAAAAGATTTCATATTTCTTCAGCATAACAAGACCTCTAATCATGTTATCCATGAAAGATTTCTTTTTTCAACTGTTTTTATATCAGATAAATTTTAGTTTGTGGAGATTCAAGTCATTGTTTAGTACCAATTAAGAGCATTAGTATTTATATTCCAAATTACTCTTCTAATGGACCTTGAATTATTTTTTATGGTTTTAATGCAATATTTATATTTTTGTGGTAAAGAACAGAAGAGTCCTTTATTAGGTATCCCTAAATCACTTTCAAGAACAAAGACTCAAAGGAAATTTTAAATCCTGTCCACCATAAGATTTTTCTTTAGCTTTCTTTCAACATGTCCATATGACCTAACTTCAGTAACATGTCCAGATGATCTAACTTTTTATATATTTAAAGTGCAGAGAAACTGAAATTCTATCTATGAAAGTTAACACCACTCAGGGTTAACTAAAGTAGTAATAGGAAATGAAATATTTTTATTGGAGAAAGTAAAATAAAAGCATTTTTCTCCGTTTTTTTTTTTCCTATTAGCATTTCCTAAAAGTGTTCACTGAATCTGTAGAGGGTATCTCTTAAGCTGGAATAAATAATGAATTTGGTTCTGAATTACTTAGGGAATACTAGTGATTTCTGTATGTAATTATATGCAAATACCTTCAGAGCTTTCTCAGAGAGAAAGAAGTACAATATTTTGCCAAATATACTAGCAAGATAATACATTTTAACATTATGGCCATAATAAATTCACTTTTAGCCTTGTTATCTTCTTGGGTTTGCTGACATGAGAGACAATTAATGAGCTAATAAGGTTGGGACCCAGTGAATGGGCTAGTTACTCATTCTTTAATTCTATATAGACTCTACCTGACTTCAAAAATAATATTTTTGAAAATTATTAATTCAAAACTTAAGAATGAAAAGCTGAATATATTACAAATAAAAAAGGATTGGGAATTGAGATGAATGAACATGAAAGTCCATGTTAATAGGTTTAGAGTCACTGAAACAAAAATTTCAGAAGGGATAGCAAATGAGACATGATCAATAACAATTCATGTATCTTAACTTTAGTAATCATTTCCATTTATTCTTTCCTGTTCACTAGAACTTTTCAGATATTTTTCTAGGGCAGTTTCACAGAAATACTTATAAAATTATTTGGAATAATATTTTATATATATTTATATATATACATATGTCAGTGACCTTGCTATCTCCTCCATCCAAATGTTTGCATCCTTTTAAGCTTATAATTAGGATTATGTAAATGCTTTTTCATATATTCTCAAGTTCTTTTTTAGTCACTCTTGAGTCCTGACTCATTGGTTTCTCTTATACATTTCTAACAGCAAATCTCTTTTCAATGGAACACAGTTTGAAATTCCAGGTTCCCTTTTCCTACAGCAGCAACCTCTTTTTTAAAAAATTTTAAATTGATGTTTTAAAAATAAATGATAGCGGAATGCATTACAATTCTTATTACACATATACAGCACAATTTTTCATATCTCTAGTTTTATACAAAGTATATTCACACCAATTCGTGTATTCATACATATACTTTGGATAATGATGTCCATCACATTCCACCATCCTTGCTAACTTCCTACCCCCTCCCTTCCCCTCCCACCCCTCTGCCTTATCTAGAGTTCATCTATTTCTCCCATACTCCCCTTCCCTGCCCCCCTATGAATTGGCCTTCTTATATCAGAGAAAACATTCGGCATTTGTTTTTTGGGGGGATTGGCTAACTTCACTTAGCATTATCTTCTCTAACTCCAACCATTTATCTGCAAATGCCATGAGCAGCAAGCTCTTTTTTATGGCTTCCTTAAAAAATTACAATCATTGACATCATCTTCAGTTTTTAACCAAACATCACATTTTTTTGTCATATGATCATCAAAGGGAATTATCTACATTTCCAGAATGCTAGAAATTAAATATTTTTTATGCTAGAAAGTTCTACATAAAAGGAAAAAGAAGAGAAGAAATTCAATAGTGACAACCACTGCTAATTATACTATTTAGGATTTTGCTAAAAATATAAATACAATTACTAGAGAAGAGACAAGGGTATCAAAGAAGGAATTTAAGCATCAGAGGGTATATTTAAATTCCCTGAATCATGATAACCTTAAAGGTCCCTTCCAACTCCAAGATTTTAGTCACTAGAAACTGTATAAGCAAACAAGAAAGCAAAGGCGCACACAAATTAAACACCAAAGCTATAGTGCCCCCTCTTAGAGGCACAAAACTGAAATTATAATCATTTAATAGGATATCATGAACTGTAAAAAAAAAAAAAAAATTCTAAAGCAACATGGCAAAATATAAGCATCAATATACTATTAACTAATATTTTTAGCTAAATAGAGAGTTAAAAATAAGTATTATAAATTGTTGGAAGGCTAACATGACAAAACAAAAAAGTTAGCAAATTTAAAAACCGCAAAAGAATTCTTTAGCTCAAGCACAAGATTTCTTGTTGATGATGAAAGAGAAAATGAGACTATGATGCTGAGTTAAGAAAGTAAGATAAAGAAATGAAGAACTGAGATGAGAGAGAGAGAGAGAGAGAGAGAGAGAGAGAGAGAGAGAGAGAGAAGCAGAGAAAGTGAGAGATACTTTTGTTTTGACTGACAAAAATTAGGAAGTCCTAAGGAAGGGCCACAATAGTGTCAAATATGTTAATGGTAACGGTATTTTTAGGCCCATAAAACACTAGTACTGTAAAGCAAAACACTATTATAATGACAAATTTCATCGAGCTATTCTAAATATACTTCAAATCCTTAAAACAACAATAACAACAGCAACAACAAAAAACAACATCAGATTCAAAATATAAAGCATAATGCTTATTTACATTTTGGTAGCAAAAATGATACTAGGTCAAAAAGTAATTGCAATGTATGGAAATGAAAAAATGACTAGGATATTGTAGAAATTAAAGCAGATAATATCAGATCTCAGAAAGTCTTTTTAGAAGATGCTTCCATTATAAAAACAAAATCAATGAAGTTGATAATATTAACTAATTAGTATTTGTTAATTTGAGGGAAAACTAGAGGGAAGATACATTTGAATTAGCTTATAGAAAATTTTAAATAAATACATTTTTAAAAAGTATGTACCTACAAACTATTCTTTTGGAGTATCAAAAGGAATAGCTTTATAAAACAAAGCTATAAATTAAAAAAATGTAGCATATAAATTGCTTACATGTAAAGGTCAAATCATACTAAAAATGTTCTGTAATATTAACCCCTTTCTTACAGTATTTATGACATTGAAAATGAGATAAAAACAATCTTTTTATAATATGTAAGAAGAGTTAAATAAATTTAAGATTATCTGAAATTAGTTTTAGACTACTTTGTTTACATGCCTCAGTGAATCCCACAAATCCCTAATTTACTTAATCTACCTGGAAAGCTTCTGATAATGAAGGGATTTGAAATCAAGCATATTCTTCTCCTTGCTGATACCTGTTCTTTGGGACATCTCTTTCTAAAATAGAGCAGGTTCTTCTCTGAGGATTTCTTCAAGTTACCAAGTGTCATAGTGAAATTCTTAGTAGCTCCGGTATGTAAGTCACATAAATGTATATTTTGATGTTACTCCTATGCAACCATCCTTACAGCTGCAAATGTTCACCAAACTCACCCTTTACATTTTTTCACACCCTCATCTATTGTTGAATGTTACACTAAAGGACATCTGGTGATGAGGCTCATCTTTTAGCCAAAGTGACTATTTAAGTTACTGCCCCTCAAGTATTTATCTGGATTACACTAAGCCAACAATACACAGAAAAAGACGAACTCTTATTATTGGAAATAAATCTTCAAGAGATGATTTTTTTAAAATTTTATTTGCCAACATGGCTGACTATTTCAGTAATATTTTTTGTTGCTGTAACCAAAAGACTCAGATAAAAACATTTTTAGAGGTGGAAAAGTTAAAGAGAGCTCAGTCCACAGATGGCCAACTCTATTGCTTTGGTTCCAGATGAGGCAGAATATCATGGTGGAAGAGTGTGGTGGAGGAAAGTAGGTACTTCTATATGTTAATGGTAATGGTATTTTTAGACCCATAAAACACTAGTACCATAAGGCAAAACACTATTATAATGACAAATTTAATGGCCATCAGGAAGAAGACAGAGAACTCCTCTCACCAGGTACACAATAAAAACCCTAAAGGCATAACCTCAGTGACCTACCTCCTCTAGCCACACCTCAAATGCCTACAATTACCACCCAGTTAATCTGTATCAGGGGCTAAAGCCATTGCTTAATAATCATTTTGCCTCTGACCATTCTTGCATTCTCACACATGGACTTTTGGGGGACACCACATATCCAACCATTACACTGACAGAAAACAAAAACCAAACAACCAAGTAGCTGCATGCTGGGAAAATATGAAGTTATAAAAGAAAGGAATGTGAAAGAAAGAAAGGTAGGTAGGGAGGTAGATAAGTTCCTGTATAATCCATACAAAATCTACTGTAATTTCTAATAGGCATAAAAAGTAGTAGGGAGAAATGCAAGAAGTATATATAAGTTCTGACATGTCAACACACTGAAAAAATAAAATGGGAAGCAGAAAAAATGCAAATACACAGAAAAATGGAGTATGGGATTATCCTCAGTGGTGTTGGAAAAGGAGGTCAGTTAATGTCTTTGAGTGTCAAAACAGATAGCACTTGGGGGAAAACACCAGGCTCTGACTTTCTGCAAAATTTTAGTTCAAACACTTATAACAGTAAAAGAAATCATATTATGTAAGGAATTCTGTGAGCCAGCAAAAATGCCTGATTTTATCATTTCTGGAAACAACTATCTTTCACCAAATGAGACCAATATTTCAAATTCTACCAAGAATAGCTCAATATTATGTTAACCTTCTGAATAATGAAGTCTTAATAGAGAAAAAACACACTAATGCAAAAGTAAACCATTTTATCTGGATTACACTAATTATCTACAGGAATAAAAAAAGAGGAGGATCTTATTGATGGTGTTAGATGACTGAGAAATAAAAATGAAATCTGAATATGAGTAAGTGTAAACCTTAAATATTTCTGCATGACTCTTGTTTATCATACTTTTTATGACAGGACTGTCCTGTTAACATTTTTTTGAGATGCAAAAAAGGAATATTATTTTAAATTTTATAGCTTTAGAATTTCAAAAGCTATAGAAATAAAATGTGAAGTATTTCCAGATACTTGGTCAATCTCTCTGTGTTTATAAAGAACTGAACCAACATGCATAAAAGTAACTATTCAAATGTTTAAACCACATGTTGTCAGCCATTTTGGTCTAAATGAGTGACTTAAGTCACAATACCATCTCTCACAAATAGCTTTACTGCTTAAAATTAATCAAAAACTAAAAGTTCCCTATAAGGCTATCATTTTTAATGCTATGGTCTTCCAATGATTTCTTACTATTGAGCATATAGCTATAGATACTGTTGACAGATATAAAAGATACTATAATAAAATGTACCCCATTTAAATATATATAATAGAGTTTTAACTTGGTAAAGAAATCACAAAACAATATGTGGAAGTGAAACAGTATGGTGGGTTCATTTTCAGTCAATATTGAATATAAAATATGTAAAATATCTATTCATTGGCTGGCTACTACAGAGAATACCTAACCATAGCAATTGAGGCAAATATAAAATGAAATATTCAATTCATACCTAGAGAAAATAATAAAAACAAATTACATTCAAAGTAACCAATATTTTGGCAATGTATGCCTATACACAGGGTTGTGTCAGATGAGGCTTATCTTTTTATTGTAAAAAATGTCAAATATTGGTAATTTCATGATTCAAATGCAAAGTATTAGAATTAACAGTGTAATCAGCTTAATTCTGATATAGTGTATTACAAGTGGGTGAAGAAACAATATTTTCATTACCTAAAATCTGTAATTCAATTTTTTTTAATAAAAAAAAAAGACACAAGGAGGTAGAGAGAGAGGAGGGGAGGGGAGGGGAGAGGTGGGGAGGGGGGAGGGTGGAGGATGGGAAAGGCAGCAGAGCACAACAGACACTAGTATGGCAATTTGTAAATCAATGGATGTGTAACTGATGTGATTCTGCAATCTGTGTATGGGGTGAAGGTGGGAGTTCATAACCCACTTGAATCAAAGTGTGGAATATGATATGTCAAGAAATTTGTAATGTTTTGAACAACCCACAATAAAAAATTAAAAAATTTAAAAAAAAAAGACACAAGATGATAAATATTAGTGGTTTCGGTTGCTTCTTATACATGCATGTAACATAATTTGGTCAAGCTGTCATGTACAACTATAATGTGTCAATAAAAAATATGGAAAAAAATCATGATGTTTCAAGGTTGATTTTTGAAGACTTAAGTGTAATAACTAGAATGCATTTCCCCATGATAATCACTACATAAATGTTATTATTGTATCATAATAATTTTACAAATTCTAATTTCTAATTTTACCCAGAATATACTATTCTTGACATGAAAAAATTAACATACATTAAGCTGGGGATGGTTAGAGGCCCTGGTTTCAACACCCTGTACCACATAAAAAATGTGTGTGTATACACACACACACATACATATATATATATATATATAGAGAGAGAGAGAGAGAGAGAGAGAGAGAAAGCGCACATTTCTATTCACCAGGCACTATTCTAAACACTGCATATTTAAGTTATTTAGTCCTCAAACAATGTTTTATAGTTAATATGCTTTTACCATCCTCACTTAACAGATGAGGGAATTAAGGGAAACAGGTCAACTAAAATGCTATAGGTCACGCCACTATTTAGTGGTAGAACCAGGATGGGACCCAGATAATTGTGTTGTAAGTCCCTTCCTAATCCCAATATGATACTGGCATTGGAGTTCTGTGAATGGTAAAATGCTAAGATTTTTAAATAATAAAGTCATTTTAGTAAATACATGATAGCTTCTCCATGTGTGATAAAGACAAAACTGGTCAAGCTGAGCAAAAGACAAAAAAGGTATACTGGATTTATCTTACATACAGTGGCTAGAGAAAAAGCAAGCTGAAACAGACAAGGCTTATGAAGATATAAAGTAAAATGCCTATTGTCAAAGGTTTTAAATGTTATCCAAGTTTCATCACAGTTAATGTTCCTGAGAAGTTACCTTTCCTTTTCTAATCTACATATATATCATCAGCTTTTACAGACTATTATGTAGAGGATGAAAAATACAGCAGGACCTGGGATCCCTGACATTGGCTTGATCTCTGTTTTTTTTCAGAGGAAGAGCTTTTTTATTTTTTAACATAGTTTCAAATTGGTTTTGGCCTACCAACCTTAGTCTGGTACTGGCTTGGGCTTCTAAAACTGATCTATTGCCAGTAACTATGCTCTTGCTTGGAACCTTCCCCAGAGATGAAGAGAACAGGCTTATTTGCTTCGAAGGGGTTAAGCTCTCAGCCTTCTCCAGGATGCCCTTATTCTTAAGATTACATCTGATTTTTCTTTTACACTAAGATTTTGAGTGCCCTGTGACCATTTCCGGCTTTGAAAGACTTATTTTTAAAATTTATATTTTGGTGTGCTACAATGATTTTCATTATAATGCTCTTAGTATATTTAGATTGCTCTTAATACTTTCATTTGGCCATTTTATTACATCTTCTTTTAGTATCAAGGTAGCTGTTACATATTTTATTAGTTTATTTGGTACATTACATCTCTGAATATTAGGTTTTAGTCTTAGGATCTTACTTCTTTACCATTTTTATTGTTTTCAATTTTAACTGCTCCTAAACATTTATGTTTGAGTATTTTAAGGGTATTAAGGTTTTATTTTAGAACACAGATCTCGGTAAACACTTTGTTAGAAAGACATACTTTTTTTTTTTTTTGGTAAACATACATTTTTCCTTACTTCCAGTGTCAGGACTTTACTACTCATATTGATTTTAGTATTTTAAAATTGCGTTTAGAATTTTACTAAAAAGATGATCATGTAAGACCCTTTTATTCACATACCTTTGGTAACTCTTACTGGTATTTAATGGTTGGTAATTTTAATCCTTTTGGGCTATAAAATGTGGAAAGTAATCTATTATACCAAATAGTTGTCAATTTTTTCAATAATTTATCATAACAGTATAAAATAAATAATCACCCAGCTGTCTTATTTTAGGTTCCCCAGAAACAGACCCTGACACAAGGGATGAGTCAACACATTTATTTGGGAAGTTCAGAAAAACTAGAAGGAGGGTGGAAATGTGATAAGAGAAGCACCAGCAGCTAATATAGGGCATATTATTAAGCTAGCTACCATGAAGGTCAACTGAAGCTTAATTCCATGGGGAAAATTTTGGCACATGCTGCAAGACATGTCTTAAGAATTGCTTAAGCCAGGGCCAAGGAAGCTGGGGTATTTACAAGGCAAAGTTTGCCAATCATTCACTGCTTAATGTCTTTTTCCAGTGGCTTCCAGGAACTCAAAGGCAATCTTATAGCTTACATGCAGGAGCTGGCCCTTGGAAGGCTGATGTGCACAAAAAAGAAAGGGGCTCTACGAGCATGTGTACAGAGCATTCACATTACTATAAAAGCAAAATCATTAGGCACACATAATCATTACAGTGGTGATGATGACACTCTGAATGTGGGCAAAATTTTGACAAAATAGTTTATCTTCAAGCAGAAGGTATGCTAAAAATAGCTAAGTATTATCAGTAGAAAGGCAGTTTTCAAATTCTCAAATTGAATGTTAAAAAAAATATATGAGCCAGGTTCTTGGATACAAGGGACAAAGATATGTTCAAACAATATCAGTCTATGATCTCTTTGAAGAAATGTCCTTACAGATCCCTGCAATGGCCCAAACTATAGCAAGGATAATAACCAGGATCAACTATATGAAGCATCACCCCAATAGCCTAGCTATTCCTTCAGCAAATAGAAACATTCCTATTTTTAACTTGAAGGTAGTGATTTTTTTTTCTTTTTAAGTATGGTTTAAAGTCATTTGGAAGATTCAAACATACTTTGAATGGATAATTCCTCATATAAGTAAAACTTAGTAAAAAATTTTGAATTTTTCCTTAGCTGTCTAAATCCTTTCTTGGTCCCTCCTCTTAGTAGTCTTGTGACTTGAACTTACAACTTCCTTTTTTGGGGACTGCTCCATACCACTCCAAAATCTCACATATGTGACAAGGCAACAATGTTTGGAGGAGAAATGATTGGGTTATAGCTTTAATACAATCCCTGATGCCATTAACTGAGTGGTAACTGGAGGCAGTTGGGGTGGCTGGAGGAAGTGGCTCACTGGGGGCGTGGATACAGGGCATATATTTTGTATCTGGAGGTGGAGTCTCTCTGCTTTCTGGTCATGCTGTGATTCCTTTCCCTCTGCTGCACTCTCCTGCCATAATGTTCAGCCTCATCTCAAGCCTGGAGGCATGGAGCCAGCCTTCTATGGACTAAGACCTCTGAAATGTAAGCCCTAAATAAATTTTTGCTCCTTTTAAATTGTTCTGGTCATATCTTTTATTCACAATAGCAAAAATGCAGACTAAAACAGTGAGATAGTGTGTTTTTGTTCACATACTGCCCACAATGTGTTTTCATTACACAGTAGTAATGTTTGGAAAATGAAATGTATCAGTAAAAAAGTTAATTATAGGGCTGGCTTGTGGCTCAGCAGTAGAGTGCTCGCCTAGCACGTGTGAGGCCCTTGGTTCAAGCCTCAGCACCACATTAAAATAAAATAAAATAAAATAAAGGTATTGTGCCCAACTACAACTAAAACATATATTTTTTTAAAAAGTTAAGTATATGTAAATGACATATCTGTATTAAGACCAATATTTGTAGTAGGTATGAAACTAAATTGTGGATATAATTAATTTTTGAACAAAACATGGACGAAAAGGTGGAAAGCAGGTAAGTGTGTAAAAATGAACCAATGACACTTCCCAGTATACTGTTATGCTGTAAATCATACTTCTCGGGTCAATTATGCAGGCATTTATTTCTTTTGACTTACATTTTCATAATATAGCTGCAAAGCATCAAGTCTATTGCTACTGCAGAGAGAAAGCAGTACCCGCAAATTTGTCAGGGTACCTCTAATACTATACAGATTTCTTTGATTATCAGTGTTGAAGTGTGGGTGTAGGACTGGGAATGGGTTTTGGGGAAAGGGTAGGCCTAATGAAGTAGAGATAGCAGGAACTGAGAAGGGTGGAAGATTAAATTAAGAAAAGGTTTTCTTTCTCAAAATGAAGTCTGGAAAAGAAATATAGTTCACTAAACATACACACTTAAGGAAAAAGAAACAAGAATGTATTTTTTGTATATTTTAAAAACAACAGTTTGCAATATAAACAATCATTTTAGATAGAGCATGACTAATATTATCTCAAATTTTAATAACAATAAATAGCTATAAATAGAAATTTATAGCTAGAAGGAACCAGATCAATCCTTGAAACTGTGGCCTTCCTTTTCAAGATGTAGAGAACACAGAACATAAAGGTTGATTTCTGAAGGTCAGAGTCAGTGACAGAAGATTGCCCAAGATCCAGGTTTCCTCATTTCCTCTCAAATGTCCTTTCTATGAATAATTTAAAAATAATAACATGTTTTTATAATTTACAGAGCTTTGTATCAGAGCCACATCATAATACATCTTCATCATAAATAATACCTTTGGGAAGTATTAGCATTGCACCACCTCCCAACATGAGCATACATCAAACTTACATATCTCTACTTTTAAATAATTTTCTTGCTAAGAGAATACTTGAGAGAAAATGTTTGGATAAGCCTTAACTGTCAGCATTCTTCGCAATTTCATTAATATAAAATGGATTTAAATCCATTTACAGTGAGACTCAAGAAAAAGTCTCAGATTAAAAACTTATGTCCTAAAAGACATACTTTTAGAAAAAGAGGGAAAGTGGACATGATACTTTTTTTATAAGTTACTCTAGCACTCTGCCCAAAGTTTCTTTTCCCCTCCACTGTCTATTGTTTTTTAAGTTTTTCATTCTCCAAAACTACATATGAGTATGAAAAATTTAAAAAAAAAAAAACTTCTATGGTTCTTCATTAATCCAGTAAAAAAATTAAAGCAACAATACTGCTTCATTAACAGATCACCTGGGTATCTAGTTTGTTGGCTTGGAAATGAAACAGGTTGAATTAAGTTTGCCTTTTTCAAATTGCTGGCTCAGAATGAAGGGCAAGGAGACTACAGATATCCATAAACTAGGAAGATCTAGGTGAGGTCCCTTTGTTATATGATATAAAGTATACTTGTTTAATTTGCAATTGTTTAATTATGGTAATTTTAGGAGAAAAAATATGACAAAATGATCCTATTCATATCACAGTTTCTGTAGGAAAATGTGCTTTATGTTTCTGCTTTGGTGCCTGGGAAAACACCTTCCTCTTGATGTGGATGCTATGTACTGGTGAAGAGGCAACGTGGAGGCTCAGAGGCCTCTGAAGCCTTCATCTCCAGAGGGAGCATATTTGTTGCATTCATTAGGCCTTTATCAATCAGATGTCTGAATTCAGAGTGCCTTGCATCATATTCCTAACAAATAGGAAAAAACTATAACAACTTAGCTACAGGAATTGCATATCTTGAAGGAACAAAAATTTAATCACAATGACTCAGGAGACTAAGGCAGGGGGATCTCAAGTTCAAGACCAGCCTCAGAAACTTAGGAAAACCCTGTCTCAAAATAAAAAATGGCCTGGGGATGCAGTTTAGTGGTAAAGCACCTCTTGGTTCAATCCCCATACTAAACAAACGAACAAACAAAAAGTTTCAGTTAAAAAACTGAAAAAAAAGTTTTAAAAAAAAACTGTTTCCAACCTATGAAAATTTGATCTGGATTCAACTAATATTTATTAAGATTCTGATTTATGACATATAGTTCCCCCCAAATAATGTTATTTAATCATTATTAAAATCTCAGGACCCAATGCTATCCTCATTTAGCAGATAAGTGAACAACAATAATAACAACAAACAAAACTGAGACAGAGGCCAAGACTCTGGCCCTGGTAGAAATGAAACTGAAGTAAAGTCTACCAGGCTATGCTTTTTTCTTTTTTGGTATCAGGGATTGAACCCTTAGACACTTAACCATTGAGTCACATCCCCATCCCTTTTTAAAATTTTTGTTTTGAGACAGATTCTCATCAAGTTGCTTAGAGCTCTTTGCTAAACTGCTGAGGCTCGCTCTGAAACTGTAATCCTCCTGTCTCAGCCTCCCTCGAGCTGTGAGATTAAAGGTGTGCACAACCATATCTGGCTTCTATTCTGCCTTTCCATGTTGCTTTGTACTTCCTCAGAAAATGGTTTACAATTGTGTCAAAATTAAGATTTGTAACACTTTAAAATTTTTATTTGTCCCTATTTTGTTTCAATGTGATCGAGTGGCATATAAAAAACTAGTACTATATATTAATACGAAAATGTGAAAATTGAGACAAGGGAAAGTTATGAATGGGAGAGGTATTTTTTATTAGTTCTTTTCAGTTACATATGATAGCAGAATCCTTTTTGATATAATTATACAAGTATGGAATATATCTTATTGTAGTTATGAGTTCCATTACATAGATGTACATGGTGGTGGGATTCACTGGGTTGTTTTCATATATATATGTACACAGGAAAACTATGTCAGAATCATTCCACTGCCTTTCCTTTGCTTTTTCTCCCCTCCCTTTCCTCTATTCCTCACTATCTAATCCATTACACTTATATTTTTCTTCTCACTTTTTCCTTTATTGTGGGTTAGCTTCCACCTATTAAACAATGAAATGGCAAAGGTCAAAGATCAAGAAAGAGATGTAAAAACCAAATACTTTACATAATTTTTTGTGATGATGGTACAATAACATTATCTATAAGATCTGCTTTTCCAAAATAGAACTTTGTTCAAAACATTGTTGCCAAATTAAAAACTTCATGAGAGGCTGAGTTATTCAGTAGGAATTCCTTCTGAATTCCCTTCGCTCCTGCTCCTGGCTCCTCTTGTTTCTTGTGACATAGCTGTCAACAATGACCCCAAATGTTTCAACACTTCCCCTTTTACAGATGACTAGGTTGATGTGATCTCTAGGAACACTTTCCTAGGAACTTTAGTTCCATTTACTACATGTTTTTTGTAAGTGGAAATATATCCCCAACTTCAAAAGATCAAATTACAAAAGAAAAAAATCTGCATGTAGCTTGAGGGACAGTTATTTTCTATTCAGTGGATTAAGAGAGAAAGTCTATGGGAGAATGATAGCAATGACCAAAGCACCTACACAGATGTTTCTAGTTCTTTTTTTTTTTATATTTAATTTTTAGTTTTAGGTAGACACAATATCTTTCATTTTTATGTAGTGTTGAGTGAGGATCGAACCCAGCACCCCACGCATGTCAGGTGAGCGTGCTACCACTTGAGCCACATCCCCAGCCCCAATATTTTTTAAAAATATTTATCTAGTTCTTAATATGTTCATGTCCCAGAGAGATTTTAATTCAAATCACAGCAAACTCACTTCAATAAATTATATTAATATCCTATTTTGATCACATTATATATGGAAAAAGGAAGGAAGAAATAAGTGAAACTTCTAATAGCTCTTTACAAAATAACACTTTTAAAATCTACCTCAAACATATCTTTTCAATTAGATATTTATTAATTAGAATTCAAATCACAATTTCCTCCTGGGAAAAAGCAAAATGCATTCATTTAACATATTACAAAAATAGCGCAAAGTATAACAAGATTTACTACAAGCCTAGTTTTTATCCTATAAGTGATTTTCTTGTTCTTTTTTTTTTTTTTTTTTTTTTGGTACTAGGGATTGAACTCAGGGCCACTCAACCACGGAGCCATGTCCCCAGCCCTATTTTTGTATTTTATTTAGAGACAGGGTCTCACTGAGTTGCTTAGAGCCTTACTTTTGCTGAGGCTGGCTTTGAACTCCCAATCCTGCCTCAGTCTCCCGGGCTGCTGGGATTACAGGTGTGCACCACCATGCCCAGCCTATAAGTGACTTTCAGTCTTGTGATATAAATTTTTTACTACTGTGAAGAAGGCTGACACACCCCTCACTGATCTAAAGGGAAAAGTATCCAGTGTGTCTACCAATACTTAAATTCATATTTTGCAGGGTGCAGTGGCACACACCTGTAGTTCCAGCTACTCATAAGACTAAGGCAAATCACTTGAGCTCAAGATACGACAGCCTGGGCAACACAGAGAGACTCCTACTCAATATAAAACAGATACAGAAAAGATAAAAGAAAAAAGTGTTCCTCTGCCTCTAAAATGACTGATGTAGCAAGAAAGGTAAAAGAGCAAAGTGAAACAAGTTTAATTCCACACCAGCTCATCTGCATGGCATGCGTTTAATTAGCACATACTTTTTTTTTTTCCTTTTGAGTAAAGTTGGTGGTTTACTAGGAACCTAATATTCCAGGTCCTCTACTAGACCAGCCACTGTAAGATCTTGTGAGAGGACAAAAACACACATGGCACACATTTTAATTCTCTCAGTCCACCTATTTAACTACCTTTCTTCCTTTTCTTTCTTCAAGGATAGAGATTTGATATGGCATTGCTTATGTCTCCAAACAGGTTATAGGAAATAAATAGATATCACTAGTTTAATCACCTGAAGAAATAACAATGCTCACCTACCAAAAAACTGTCTTATATTGTTAATATAACCTGGTTCTCAAAGATATATTTTATTAACTCTATTGTATATAATTATGCATATATATATAATTGAATTTAAGTTTGTTATTTAGGCTTCAATATTGTTAACAACAGATATACATTATAGCTCCTCTTTTAAGGTGTAACATTAAGGATGATAATTAATTTAATACTCATTGAACTAATAACATTTTGAACCCCCACAGTGTGCAAGGCAGTTTTTAGATGCTCTTGGGTGTTTTAAGGAGAACAAAGAGTTTCTAGTATAAAATGCATACACACAAATTACCATAAAACAGTGGTTCAAATAAAATTCCAAACAAAAGGGAGAGAGATTAATACTTTTTTTGTAATTCTTAAAGAATTGATATAAAGCAAATTAAGTTTTCTTGAACTAAGATTAAAGTCTAATTCTAAGGAGCTTAGATATAGTTCATCCCTAATTATAACTTTCAATTAAAAAAATTCACAAACCCCTTTGCTTATTATTCTCAAATATCTCTCCTATGATACACCCTCTGCCTTGTAAAGATCCTAATCAACAGCTTCCTGTCATATTTCACATCACATATGAAAATATCATCAATTCTAGGAGGCTCCCTCACCGGATTCTAAGACATACAGTTATTCTATATAGCATGATATTACATTTTCTATAGTTTCAGAGTACATCTGTACTTTTGCTTAATTACCTTATGTAGTAGAGCAAAAATCACACGTGAATAATCCTAACACAGATTTCTACAATTTCTTCCTCTGCAAAGTAGGCATAAATATAGTTTGTACTTCACAAAGTTTCAGGTGAAGCATTACATTACAGGAGATAAGTAATGTGAAAGTATGTAGTATAAGATTAGACACAGTAATTATTCAATAATGTTAATGCTCCAAGCTAGACCTGAAATCCTATTTACAGCTAAATAACAGTATAAACTAAAGTATAACTTTCCAATTTGGTATGCCAATAACATTTTCGTCTGTCTTGGCTCTTGTACCATGAGGGTAAAGGCCCTGGGTATAATTAACAGGCCACTGACAAAATTAGAGCCCCCAATAGCTTGTGGTCTTACCATAGAGATAAGAAGACAACTAATGGAAAACCTGCCACTTAAATTTCTGGGCCAAGGGCTTCAAAGTGCTTAAATAAGTTCAAGGAATATTAAATTTTTCTTCTAATCTTTTCTTTCAGTCATTTTCTATGTATGATTGTTTTAAGAAACCATCCAACAATAATTTTGTATTCAGTATTTTTCATATAAAATTTTCTCTTAAGCATTTCTCCATATCATTAAATATTCCTTATAAAATTATTTAATGGCTGCATAGTATTCTAGTATGTGGACAGACCATATGTAATTACTCTGTATTATATTTATGCTGTTTTTAAATTTTTGCTATTATAAATTAGGCTGAACCAAACAACTTTATTAAATAATATTTATATAGTATTTCCTTAGGATAAATATTTTGAAATAATTTATTAAGGTAAAATTCATATAACATAAAGTTAATCAGTTTAAGGTAAACAATTCAGTTGTATAATTACCATCTATTGAGTTCTAAAACATTTCTGTTAACATGAATATTTTTGAAGTAGTAATGGGTATGAACATTTTAAACTGCTTTAAAAAAAAGAGCAATTTCAAGTTTCACCAGTGGTATCTGATACAGTCCATTTCCTAGCACATTTATTTCTATGTGTATTATTAGTATGTGTGTATACATACATGCATAAAACTTTGATAGTGAGAAAGTTTCTTTCTTTTTTGTAACAGGGATTGAACCCAGGGGGTGCCAACAACTAAGTCATGAGCCACATGCCTGGCTCTTTTTACAATTTTTATTTTGAGACAGGGTCTTGCTAAGTTGCTAAGGCTGCCTGGAACTTGTGATTCTCCTGCCTCAGTCTCCAGAGTTGCTGGGATTTCAGGTGTGTGCCACTATGACTAGCTGAAAAAGTCTAAAAAGTCATGTTTCTTTTATTTATTAGTAGAGTTTTTAACATTTTATAATATTTACTTGCTACCTAAAGTTCTTTTTTTAAAGAAATAACCACAGTGATGAGATAATCATGAGAAATTATTATTATTCTTTGAGACATCTGCCATAGTTTTTATGGTACATGTATGAAGGCTTCTATATAAAGAATACTTGTGTTTGGACTGGTAAGACACTGTTAACGTGCAGGAAGGCTAGTTTTATGACTTTAGGGACTTAAGTATCCATTTTGCTGAATCCACCCCCATTGTCCATGATAAAATACTGTAGTTTTAAGAAATAATAATCAGAAAAGGACATTTTCAATCATTATTATAGTAAAAGACAATTTTTTATTCAAATAATATTAACTTACAAAATTACTTGAGTATTTCACTGTGACCATATCACCCTGAGAGACTGTAAGGAAAGGAATTCTAAGTATTATACAGATAATAATCATGTACCAAGTATGACAGGGATAAATACTTATTGAGTACTTTTCCATGTACCAGAACATGTGATAGGTCTGGAGACAGAGAACTTAAGAAGCTAGATTAACTTTCTGTCCTCATGAAGTTTATATTTTAATAAAGCTGACCATTATTTATTGGACAACAATTTTGATAGTGTGCCCACAATCTTCTGATTTAATGTTAATTATTTCCTATAAATAATTCTCATTGTTTTTCAGTCAAAATTAAGCAGTCTTGCTTTATATTATTAAATTCACTATTTATCAAGTACAGAAAACTGACAGGCACTATCGTAGGGGCTAATAATTGTTCTGAATAAACACTAACACAAAAAACCCACAGACCCTCAAAGAGCTCACACTATTGGAGAAGTTTAACAATAAACTGTTCTAGATAATGGAAACTGTAATGAAAGGTAAGGACCAAAGAGCATTCTGAGAATCTGGTATGACCTGGAGACTTGAAGTCTGTTTTTTGGAGGGTAATTACAAGCATTCCTATACTGTTAGTGCTTAAACAGAAAAGCAGGGCCTATCGGAATTGATGATGAAGAGGTAAAAGCCAGTTTACAAAAACTTCTGTGCTGTTTCAGAGTTTGAATTTAACTTTCAAAAGTTGACAAGGAATTATTGGTAAGTTTTAGTTCTGGGAGATGAATGATTATATTCATATTTTATACTGATAATTTCAGAGTCAAATGGATTATCAAATAGTTTAATAGGATCTGAAGATAGTATGCACAATCTTGCACCTTTGTACCTCTCTAGCCTGATACTAAAGCACTCTCATCTGTCCTTTTTCAGATAACACTACACAGCTGTTAGTCCCCTCTCTCCTTACCCTTTTTTTGCCTTTCCAGAAGTGGTCGTTTTGCTTGGACACACTTTCTTTGCTGTTTGAAGGCCTAACTCCCACTTATGTTTCAAATATCAACAGGAATATAATTTCTTTTGGAAAGCTTGCATTACTACTCATAAATCAGACCTACCTGTCGCCCCATGTGTACTAAGACTGCTTGTTCTCCAGGTGCTTATTATGCTGTGATGTCACTCACTAACTGCCTCTATGATTTGCCCAGTTACTATGAATTTTGAAAGGCTATGATTATTTCTAGTTTGATGACCATTATATCCACAATGTCTAACAAAGGACCTGGAACACAGAAGGTGTTCAATAACTATCTCTTGAATGAATACTAATATGAGGTATGAGGTTGGCAGCAGACCACCTTGGTGATCAATGATAAAAGCCTGAACTGAGGTGAAAGTGTTAAAGATGTGGAGGATACATGGGAGAGTGACAGAATGATTGAATGTGGTAACTTATTAATTGTTAGAGGAAGAAAAGAAGGAAGGAGATTGATAGAGGTTAAGTAAAGGAGGATAGTTTCCAATATTTAAAAACTGTATAGGCAGAACCAACACAACTATGTTACCTGTTGCCACTTTGAGCTACTGCTCTTCTCTTAAGCCAGGTACAATGACTACCTCATTATTTCCCCAAAATGCAAGGAACATTCCTGTCTCACATTGTGTAGCTGTTGATTCCTCATCCTGGAATAGCCTTCCTTCAGATATCCACAAGACTCACTCCATTATAACCTCAGTGTATGCTCAGAGTATATATATATGTATTTTTTCCAGTGATGACTTCCCCAAGTATCCCTCTTGGAAATGCAACTGATTTCTTATCTTTACTCACCTTAGCAATTTTCCTACTTCATTTTTTCTCCATAAAACTTAGCAATATCATAAACACAGTATTATTAATATTTATTTGTTTTGTCTCTTTCACTAGAAATAGAAATTCCTGGAGAGGTAAAAATATGCTTACTTTATTAGTATATAGACACTCAATAAATATTTGTTTAATTAATAAGTTGAACAATGATTGAATGAAGGAATGAACAATGTTACCTATCCATATAGGACCAAAGAGGAAAAACAAAATGTAAAAGATGATTACAAGCTCATTTAAAAAAAAATATTTTAATAGTTCTTGGTGGACCTTTATTTATTTTTTGTTGTGCTGAGAATCGAACCCAGTGCCTCACACACACTAGGCAAGCCCTCTACCACTGAGGCACAACCCCAGCACACAAGCTCACTTTTAAATATGCCCAATTAGGAGGCATCCAGTGGTAATGATGGAAAGGTTTACTGATACATTCAATCATATCAAACCCACAGACAGTTGAGTAGAAGAAAAAGAGAATTTAAAAACACACAGAAATTGGGAAACACAAAATATTTAAGGAGTGGGTAACATAAAACCCAGCAAAGAATTCCAAGGAGGATTGAACAAAGGGGTAAGAAGAACACAAGACCAAGAGAAATGGATAATTTCAAGATGGTCAGTACAATCAAATATAATATAATACAGCATTCTTTGCTTTGTTAGGAACTAAAACAAATGAAAAAAAGGGACCAGAGAGGACTTCATAATTAAGTCAGTGGTGACTTTAGGCAACACAGGTTTAGAGAAGCATAGTATAATAAACACAAGAATCACCACCACTTACTGAGCACTTACATGCTATGCAAGGTGCTTGATGCTTAAAATTTACCAGGTCTCTCTCAGGCCCGGCCCAGATCTGCCTACACCAACCTGTTGGGGACACAGACTCAGGGTAGGTCTGAGTCCATCCTGCCACCAGCACACATACATCAGAGCTCCGGCTCCAGCACAGGACTGCCTCTGCCAACCTGCAGGGGACCCAGGCCCAGGGTAAGTCCAAGTCCGCCATCGCCCCCACCCTTACCGGGAAGCCCAGACGTTACCCACTTCCATCTTGGGACACTGCAGAAATTGCCATAGCCTTCCCCACGCAGTAGCCTCTACCTTTTGACAACAGACAGGGATAGAAGCAGCTGCATCTTGGAGCAGGCATTCCAAAGACAGTGTAAGGCCCATTCTTTCAGCCCCATCTCTGAAAGACATTGCATCCATCTTGGAGTCCTCCACTGCTATGTCCACTACTACCGCCACCACCATTAGTTGCAATAGCATACATCAAGGGACACCTGCAGGGTCTGAAAGCACAACATCAAGATGAGGTTCAGATAATTGGCACAGACACTACAAGATTATAGAGTAGAAACTGTAATATCTCAGATCCACACTGCAAGAAAGGAAGACACATAGACAACATGAAAAAGGGAGTAAAGTACCCAAACAAACCAGGATACTACAATAACAGAACCCATGGACAGCAAAGTTGATGAACTGTCAGAGAAGTAGTTCAGAATGTCCATAATTAAAAAGCTCTGTTAATTAAAGAATGACCTAAAAGAGCAAATAAGGGCAAAAATTGATCACTCCAACAAAGAGACCAGAGAGCAAATACAGGTAGCAAATACAATAGCAAGATTACTTGAAGAAAGAGATAAAGACTCTAAAAGAAAAAAAAAATCAGAAATCCTTAAAATGAAGAAAATAACAATAAACCAAATAAAAAACTCAATAGAAAGCATCACCAAGAGAATAGATCACTTGGAAGAAAGAATAACAGATAATGAAGTCAAAGTATATCATCTGGAAAATAAAGTTGGCCACACAGTGAAGATAATAAGAAACCATGAACAGAAAGAATTATGGGATAGTATCAAAAGACCAAATCTAAGAGTTATTGGGATAGAGAAAGGCAGAGTTTCAAACCAAAGGAATGCACAATCTCTTCAATGAGATAATATCAGAAAATTTCCTAAGCATTGGAAAATCAAATACAAGAGGCTTACAGGATACCAAATGTACAAAATTACAACAGATCTACACCAAGACACATTATAATAAAAAAGCCTAGCATACAGAATAAGAATAGAATCTTAAAGGCCACAAGAGAGAGGAATCAGATCACACAGAGGGGGAAACCAATTGTATCTCAAGAGAGTTTTCAACCCAGACCCTCAAAGCCAGGAGATCATAGAACCACATATACCAAGCTCTGAAAGATAGTTATGCCACCAAGATTCTTATATTCAGCAAAATTAAGCTTCAGATTTGATGACAAAATAAAAACCTTCCATGATAAACAAAAGTTAAAAGAATTTACAAATAGAAAGCCTGTGCTACAGAACATCCTCGGTAAAATATTCCACGAAGAGGAAATATAAAACAATGCTAAAAATCAGCAGAGCGAGGTATTTCACTAAGGGAAAAATTAATCAAAGGATAAACAAAATCAAGTTAAATAACAAAAATGACTGGGAATACAAATCATGTCTCAATAATAAACCTGAATGTTAATGGCATAAAAGACACAGACTAGCAGATTCGATTAAAAAAAAAAAAAAAAGCAAGAACAACAATATGCTGCCTCCAAGAGACTCATCTCATAAGAAAAGACATCCACAGACTAAAAGTGAAGTATTGGGAAAAATTATACTGCTCACATGGGCTGCGGAAGCAAACAGGGGTTTCCATCCTCATATCAAATAAAGTAGACTTCAAGCTAAAGTTAATCAAAGGGGATAAAGAAGGATACTACATACTGCTCAAGGGAACCATACACCAACAAGATATAACAATTATAAATATATAAGCCCCAAACAATGGAGCATCTATGTTCATTATTCAAACTCTTCTCAAGTTCAAGAGTCAAACAGACCACAACAGAATAATTTTGGGTGACTTTAACATACCTCTTTCACCACTGGATAGGTCTTCCAAACAAAAGCTGAACAAAGAAACTACAAAACTTAATAATACAATCAATAACTTAAGACTTAACTGACATGTATCAACTATTTCATCTTTCAATGAGCGAACACACATTCTTCTCAGCAGCACATGGTCTCTAAAATAGACCATATATTATGCCACAAAGCAACTCTTAGCAAATACAAAAAAGTAGAGATACTACTTCACATTCTATCATATCATAATGGAATGAAACTAGAAAACAATGATAAAGTTAAAAAATGAAAGCTACTCCAAAACCTGGAGATTAAATAATATGCTATTGAATGAACAATGGGTTGCAAAAGATTTCAAGGAGGAGATTAAAAATTTCTTAGAGGTAAATGAGAACACTGATACAACATATCAAAAGCTCTGGGACACTATGAAGGCAGTACTAAGAGGAAAGTTCATTGTATAGAGTTCATTCCTTAAAAGAAGAAAAAGTCAACAAATAAATGACCTAACATTACATCTCAAAGCCTTAGAAAAAGAAGAAAAAAACCAATACCAATTAGTAGAAGACAGGAAAAAATTAAAATCAGAGCTGAAATCAATGAAATTGAAACAAAAGAAACAATTGACAAAACTAAAAGTTGGTTCTTTGAAAAAATAAATAAAATTGACCAACCCTTAGCCAGGCTAATGAAGAGAAGGAGAGGGAAAACTCAAATGTGTTGAAAAAGGAAATATCACAACAGACACTACAGAAATACAGAAGATAATTACAAATTATTTTGAAAACTTGTACTCCAATAAAATAGAAAATATTGAAGGCATTGAAAAATTTCTAGAGGCATATGGTGTGCCCAAACTAAATCCGAATGATACAGATTAATTTCAAGCAAGGAAACAGAGGACACCATCAGAAGCCTACCAACTAAGAATTGCCCAGGACCTGATGGATACACAGCTGAGTTCTACAAGACTTTTAAAGAAGAAGGAATACCAATACTCCTCAAATTATTTCATTAAATATAAAAAGAGGGAGTACTTCCAAACTCATTCTATGAGGCCAGTGTCATCCAGATTCCAAAATCAGGCAAAGACACATCAACGAAAGAAAACTTTAGACTAATATGTCTAATGAACACAGATGCAAAAATTCTCAATAAAATTCTAGCAAATCAAATACAAAAATATATCAAAAAGATAGTGCACCACGATCAAGTGGGGTTCATCCCAGGGATGCAAAGTTGGTTCAACATATGGAAATGAATAAATGTAATTCTTCACATCAATAGACTTAAAGGTAAGAATCATATGATTATTTCAACAGATACAGAAAAAGCATTTGACAAAGTACAGCACCCCTTCATGTTCAAAACATTAGAAAAACTAGGGATAACAGGAACATATCTCAACCTCGTAAAAGCTACCTATGCTAAACACCAGGCCTGCATCATTCTAAACAGTGAAAAAGTGAAAGTATTCCCTCTAAAAACTGAAACAAGACAGGGATGCCCTCTGTCACCACATCTATTTAACTTAGTCTTGAAACACTGGCCAGAGCAATTAGACGGAAGAAATTAAAGGGATACGGATAGGAAAAGAAGAATTCAAATTAACACTAGTTGCTGATGATATGATTTCATACTTAGAAGACCCAAAAAAATTCCACCAGAAAACTTCTAGAACTAATAAATAATTTCAGCATAGTAGTAGGATATAAAATCCACACCCATAAATCAAAGGTATTTCTGTATATCAGTGACAAATCCTCTGAAAGGGAAACGAGGAAAAGTATCACATTTACAATAACCTCAAAAACATAAAATACTTTGGAATCAACTTAACAAAAGAGGTGAAAGTCCTCTACAACGAAAACTACAGAACACTAAAAAACCCAATGGCATTCCTCATAGAAATAGAAAAAGAAGTCATGAAATTCATCTGGAAAAATAAGAGACCCAGAATAGTAAAGCAATTCTCAGCGAGAAGAGTGAAGTAGGTGGCATCAATAGACCAGAATTTAAACTATACTACAGGGCAATAGTAACAAAAACAACATGGTATTGGCATCAAAATAGACTTGTAGACCAATGGTACAGAATAGAAGACACAGAGACAAACCCACATAACTACAGTTATCTTATATTAGACAAAGACGCCAAAAACATATATCGGAGAAAAGATAGCCTCTTTAACAAATGGTGCTAGAAAAACTAGAAATCCACATACAACAAAATGAGATTAAAGCCCTATCTCTCACCATGCACAAAACTCAACTCAAAGTGGATCAAGAACCTAGGAATTAAAGCAGAGATACTGCTCCTAATAGAAGAAAAGATAGGCCCAAATCTCCAACATGTTGGATTAGGCCTAGGCTTCCTCAATATGACTCCTGTAGTATAAGAATTAAAAGCAGGGGGTGGGGATGTGGCTCAAGAGGTAGCACGCTCGCCTGGCATGCGTGCGGCCCGGGTTCGATTCTCAGCACCACATACAAACAAAGATGTTGTGTCCGCTGAAAACTAAAAAAATAAATATTAAAAAAAAATAATAATTTAAAAAAAAAGAATTAAAATCAATAATCAATAAATGGGATGAATTCAAACTTAAAAGCTTCTTCTCAGCAAAAGAAACAACCTGTGAGGTGAACAGATAGCCTACATTTTGGGAAAAAAATTTTACCACACAAACATCAGATAGAGCACTAATCTCTAGTATATATAAAGAACTCAAAAATTTTAACACACACACACACACACACAAAATGACCCAATCAATAAATGGGCCAAGGAACCAAACAGATACTTCTCAGAAGATGATATACAATCAATCAATAAATGTATGAAAAAATGTTCAACATCTCTAGCAATTAGAGAAATGCAAATCAAAACTACTCACTCCAGTCAGAATGGCAGCTATTAAGAATACAAACAAATTCAATATGTGTTGGTGAGGATGTGGGGGGAAAAGGCACACTCATACATTGCTGATGGGACTACAAATTGGTGCAGCCGATATGGAAAGTAGTATGGAGATTTCTTGGAAAACTGGGAATGGAACCACCTTTTGACCCAGCTATACCACTCCTTGGTCTATACCCCAAGGACTTAAAAACAGCATACTACAGGGAAACAGCCACATCAATGTTTTTAGCAGCACAATTCACAATAGCTAAACTATGGAATCAACCTAGATGCCCTTCAGTTGATGAATCGATAATGAAAATGTGTTATATATACATAATGGAATACTATTCAGCATAAAAAGAGAATAAAATCATGACATTTGCAGGTAATGGATGGCATTGGAGAATATAAGTGACATTACCCAATCCCAAAAAACCAAATGCCAAATATTTTCTGTGATATAAGAATGTTGATTCATAATGGGGTTGGGAGCAGGGGAGCATGGGTGGATTAGATGAACTGTAGATAGAGCAAAGGGCAGGGAAAGGAAGAGAGGGGACTGGGGGTAGGAAAGACAGTGGAATGAGATGGACACCATTACCCTAAGTACATGTATGAAGACAGGAATGGTGTGATTCTACTTTGCGTATAACAAGAGATATGAAAAATTGTGCTGTATATGTGTAATATGAATTTTAATGCATTCTGCTGTCATACATAAAAAATTAGAATTAAAAAATTACCAGGTCTCTAATACTTCCAACCACACTGACATGTAGTTATTTTATTATGTATATTTTTGGGAAAAATGAGGTTCAGGGAAGTTACACGGGTCGTAGCTGTTTAGAGGACTAAAAGGTTGAGTGAATTAAAGTTTAAGCTATAATAAAAATATGATTTAAAATATTTTGTTCACTTGACATTCCTAATATAAATTCTAAGTAAATTTATTTTCCAAGCACAAAAAGATTATTAACTTCAAGTACCTATACTTGCAAGCTTTAAATATTTATAAAAGAAAAATAATTATAAATCTTGTACTTTATAACTCAAGAATATCATCATCACTTATCAATTTTTGTACTTATGTCTTTGGGAATTCCTGAGTTATCTAGACCTTCTCCTGTTGTGATGACTTTTTCTCCTTTGAGTATCCATGAGACTCATTTTATAAGTTTTCAGCCTATGGCCTAGAATCATACTAAGTGCTATAAATATACTGTCTCAGGTAATATTCACCTTAACCTTCTGAATTGAATTCTACTGTTAATAAGGAAGAGTTCTAGAAGTTCAAGGCCTCTGGATCTCCAATTCCAAAGCTCTCATTCTTAATTCTAACTAAGTGACTTTCTATGATGATTTGTCCAATAAGGTCCTTAGTCACTTTGTGGACTAATTCTGCATAAGTAATTACAGACAGAGTATAAATTTTCAAAATAGGTTTTGATAGTCCTCTGGACTTCAGGGAAGTTACCCGGGTCATAGCTGTTTAGAGGACTAACAGGTTGAGTGAGTTAAAGTTTAAGCCATAATAAAAATATGATTTAAAATATTTTGTTAATATACTGTATAAATATACTGTCTATATTCAAAAGACTTCAAAAGGGTCTGTGGTGATCTCTCCTTTTTCATCCCTGATCTTGTTCATTTGCATCTTCTCACCTCAACAGATGGAGAAAAAAACATTTGACAAAATTTCAGTTCTTATCATGTTAAACACACACTCACACATAAACAGTATAGAAGGGATGTACCTCATCAAAATAATATTTAACAAAGCCACCATAGTAGCAACATATTCAATGTTGCTTCTAATATCACGAACAAGATAAGGATGACTACTCTCACCATTTCTATTTAAAAAAAAGATTTAATAAAGTCCTAGCCAAAAAAATTAGGCAAGAGAAAGAAAGAAAAGGCATATAAACTGGAAAGGTAAAAGTCAAATTGTCTCATACTACAGACCAATATGGTCTATCTACAGAAAAATCTAAAGACTTTACCAAAATACTCAGATAATCAATAAATACATAAAATGAAATGGCATACAAAATCAACATAAAGAATCAGTTGCATTAACAGTGAACTATCAAAAAAGTTATGAAAACAAACTCATTTACAGAGCATAAAATATAACACCTGAAAGTAAATTTAACCAAGGAAGTGAAAAGGAAAAAAAAAAAAATCTGTGCACTGAAAACTATAAAACATTGGTGAAAAAAATTAAAGAAAACACAAATAAATGGAAATATATCACATGTTCATGAATTAGATTAATTAATACTGTTAAAATATCCATCTACACAAAGTGGTTTACAGACTCAATGTAATCCCTATTAAAATACTTACATTAATTTTCACAGAAATAGAAAAAGAAATTTAAAAACTGTATAGAATCAAAGAAGACTACAAATAGCAAATTTGGAAAAAAAAGAATAAATATGGAGGCATCATACTCTTTTATTTCAAAATATATCATAAAGCTATTGTAATTAAAAAATTCTACTGGCATAAGAAAAGATACATTGACCATCAAAATAAGGTGAAAAGCCCAGAAATAAACTCAAAGAGTTATAGTTAATTTATTTTTTCCATCTTTTTTATTGCTGCATTATAATTATACATAATAGCGGGATTCACTCCTACATATTCATATAAGCATAAAATATATAACAATATAATCTGGTCAACATCATTCTAGAAGGTAGACCAGTAGAATAGAGAAAAGAATATATACTGGTCAATTGATTTTTTTTTAAACAAAGGTGCCAAAAATGTACAATGGGAAATGGACATTCTCTTCAATAATGCTGGATATAGACACACAGAAGAATAAAATTGCGTTCTTATCTCACAGAATCTATAAAAGTCAATATGAACTGGGTAAAAGACTTAAACATAGGACCTGAAACTATAAATCTATAAAGATAAAAACATGAGTGTAATACTCTACAACACTGGTCTGGGCAATGATATCTTGAGTAGGTTTACAAAAGTGTGTGCAACAAAAGCAAAAATTGACAAAATGGGATTGAAATCTCAGAAGCTGTATGGTAGAGGAAATAACAAATGAAGAAAAAAAATCTATGGACTGGAAGAAATTATTTGCTAAGCATTTGGTGATGAGGAACTAGTATCCAAAATATATAAAGAATTCAAACAACTCAACAAGGAAAAAATATTTAAAAATGGCTGAAAGGTCTGAATAGGCAACTCTGGAAAGAAGAGAGATGAATGGCCAACAGATATATGAACAGGTGTTTAACATCTTTAATCATGAGGGAAATGCAAATTGTAACCACAATAAAAATATCACCTTATGCCCATTAAGCTGCCTACTATCAGCTGTTTTCCCTGTTTCAGGAGACCCTTGTGCTCTTCTTTTCCAACCTAGGTGTGAAAGAATGGGTCCCACAAATGGTAGCAAGAAGGGCCATTCTATCATCGAGGGTGTGGTGACATGAGAAGACACCATCAACATATACAAGTATATCCATGAAGTGGGTTAATTAGAGATGTTGAGCACCTTTTTATATATCTGTTGGCCATTCATATCTCTTCTTTTCAGAACTATCTATTCAGATCAGAACTATCTATTCAGATCCTTTAGTCATTTTAAAATCTATTTGTTTTGTTGTTGTTGAGCTGTTTGAATTCTTATATATTTTGGATACTAGTCCCTCATATCTCAAGAAGTACGCTCTTGGGTATTCTAAGAGATTTGGAAATTTGCCATGAAGGAGATCAGGACATCAGATGAACGCATCAATACCAGGCTCAACAAAGCTGTTTAGACCAAAGAAATAAGTAACATCAAATATCATATCAGTGTAAGGTTATCCAAAAACATACAATGAGAATGAAAACTCACCAAATAAAGTTCTATATTTTAATTACATATATCCCTTTTACAATGTTCAAAATCTATAGGAAGTCAATGTGGATGATAACTAATTTCAGATTGTCAAAGTTATAAAACAGCCATAGACAAAAGAAATCAAGTGTTGGCATGGACACAGAGAAAAGGGAACACTTACATACTGTTGGTGGGAATATAAATTAATACAACCATTTTGAAAAATATGTAGGTTAGTATTAAAAACTAAAAATACTATATGATCCAGCAATCCTCTAAAGGGTATACATAAACAAAAGAATTAGAATTGTTAGGTTCAGGAGATATCTTTATTAATATGTCCATTTTAGCAATATTTACAATAACCAAGATTTGGAAGCAATCAAAGTGTCCATCAATGAACAGATCAAGAATATGTGATATGCACATACAATGGAATAATATAGAAGAAAATTTTATTATTTGTGACAACATGGATGGAACTGGACGACATTATGCTAAGTGAAATAAGTCAGGCATGAAAAGAGAAATACTGTTCAGTCTCACTTATATGTGGAATCTAAAAGAGCTGATCTCCTAAAAAGAGTAGAAAAATGGTTATCAGAGGCTAGGTGGGTGGGTCAGGGGAGCAAGGCAGATGAGAAATAAGATGTTGGTCAACATATACAAAGTTTTAGTTAAAATGGAACATTAGGTTTTAGTGAGTTGTATGGTGACCACAATTGATACTAATGGATTATATATTTTAAAATTGTTAAGACCATTTTTAATTTTCTCACCACACACATGGGTGTGTGTACATTGGTGTAACAATACACTAGTGAGGTGGTGGTTATGGTAACTCGGTTGACTTAATCTTTCTATAAGGTATATATATAGATCAAAACATCACATCCTACCCCTATCATAAATGTACATAATTGTCAATTAAAAAATTTAAAAACCCCAAATTATTTTATAATTAAATATGATTATACTTGTAAATGTGTCAATGCATTACCCAACACAAAGTATGAGTTATTGAAGACACTTCCAGAAATTTTCACATTATTTTAGGTATGTTTTATACATCCTACCTTACATCAAAGTGCATTAGGAAAAAAGTGCTTTGGATGACACAGCATTTTAAAATTCAAGTTTTAGACAGCACTGATTCAGATAAACATAGAACTAGAAAAGATTTGGAGCTCTAATTCCAAATCAATTAGCTTATTTTATAGAACTTAAAGCAGCATTTGAGTAATCTGTCCAGTTAATTACCTTCATTTGGGATGCCAGAATGCATATAAATTGACAAAAAAAGTGGTCAAATATCTAAACTTAATGTACAACATTCTTTGATCTGTATTTATGTCAATCAACCCATATACTTATGGTATTTAATCAATACTAAAATTATTACTAGCATTTGGTGCTTTCAATTCAGTTTTGTTAAAAAAAATGTTTGTTTTCTATAAGTCTAACCAAAAATCCCGTGTTAGTATACATAGACAACACAGTGCCTACTAGATAATATTTAAGTCACGGGTCCAATATGATGTGCTTAAAGAAAGCACTGAAATGGAAATAAAGAAATTGGGTTCTGGTCCATTATCAATAATTTAAATCTGGGAAAATCCTTTAACCTCTTTGTACCTCAATTGAGATTAGATAGATTTTAGTTTATAATTTCTAAGGGAGTCTCCTGCACTGAAAGTTTAATAACCTCAAAGAAATTATTTTCACAGCAAGAATAAATATTTACTAACCAATAATTTCAGGAAGTAGACTTAGTTTTAGAATTCCAATGCTTAGATTTTTATCACAATTGTTGAGTCTTTAGCATAGATCGGCAGTTGTACCTCAAAGGCTTGATGGTGTTATGTTGGATATGTAAGGATATGTTGGGACCCACCAAACCAGGGAAGAGCAGGAATCAAGGGTCAGAAGGACATACATACATGTATCACCTCTCATATCCTATGAGGTGGAGTTGTAGGATGGACCCTTAAGTTTCAACAGGCAAGGATAGAAAAGGAGGCTACTGAAAGAGGAAGGAAAACACACACACACACACATGCGTGCACACATATACACACACAGGGAAGAAAGGGTTATACAGAGAACCTGTGGAGAACAGTATGGTGGCTCAATTAGGATAGAGCCCAAAAGAAAAATAATGGTTGATAAGGATGGGTTCAAAATTAGTTGGAAGAATGTTTAGCAATTGGAAAAGTTAGTAGTAATATGCAAAAGTTTCAGTAACACAAAGCCATTATGACAAATGCTGTGTGTTAAGCAAGAAAATCAGAAGAATGGGACATGGGCAAAGGGTTTGACGGAAATTAACAAGGGTTGCAAGTCTCTGATAATTATATATAGTCTCAAATAAGAAGGTGTTGGATTTAATGAACTGGACAGAATACTTGCATTTCGAATTTTCTAAGTAAGATTTCTGCTGAAAGCCAGCTACTCCATAATTTAGCTATTGCTTTGACTGGTTAATGATGAAACCTCATGCTTGACCTAATGACTGCTATCAGTACCTTCTTTTTAGTAAAGGAAAAAGTAAAAGAAACAGCTACAGGGCTACAAGGTCAAAGATTTTTCTTTTGAGATGCTCAATGTTTGGTAGTGACCACAAGAAATGTACCCAGTAACAGACTCCTACCTCATCAGAGGCTCTTTTTTTTTTCTTTTAATATTTTTTTTTAGTTGTTGATAGACCTTTATTTATTTATATGTGGTGCTGAGAATCGAACCCAGTGCCTAAAACACGCCACAGCTCAAACCTTCATCAGACCCTGTTAATTGGTTCATCTGTACACCTTCCCACTAGCAAGTCTCCCGAGACTCCCCTTATTTAACCAAAATTTATATTTTTCTTTTTGCAATTTATAACTTATCTATGAGCATTTCTCCCTTCAACTCCCAAAATATAAATTCAGTCTGAATAAGCAGAAACACAGAATATAGCTCCTTGTCTCAGTTCCTTATTTATAAAACAAAATGTCACAATTAAGGCAGAGGGTGGGAAGGAAAGGGAGGAAGCAGGGGATTAGCAATGATGTTGGAATATGATGGACATCATTATCCAAAGTACATGTAAGAAGATATGAATTGGTGTGAACATACTTTATATACCAACAGAGATATGAAAAAAATGTGCTCTATATGTGTAACAAGAATTGTAATGCATTCCACTGTCATGTATTTAAAAAATAAAATCAATTAAATTAAAAAAAGAATATACACAACACCATGATTCTGTAGTTCTCTGATAAACCTAAACTTTGAAATTAAGCAAATTTATTCCATTTAACCTGTCTGGGAAAGGGTCACTTGAGAATATGTTCCTGACATCTTCCTTCACATACCAATTCTGATACTCTTTCCTCTGATGAGCACAAGATTGGTGGACCAGATAGCTCAGAAAATGTTCAAGGCCATGGGATGTGTTGGAATTCAAGAAGGAAGTATCAGGCACCCAATTTTGTCCATTTCAGGGACTGCAGAGGCTGGAGGGAATGTGGTAGCAGAACCAGATAGTATTATCAAAACTCCAGAGATCTTGGTCTTTGCTTCAAAGAAGCCTCTGACCTAGGAGGTATAGCTGGTGTTTGTGGAATACTTTTAAACAGACATGAAGATGGGCAGAGGCTCTACATCTTAAGAAGTATTTTAACCTAAACGTGTTACCTGAAGAAATTGTGAATAAGTGTGCCAATTGGTACAATTAAATCTCTTAGCAGTGAGAATCCTGGGACTCTCATTATTTAAAAGCTGTACAGAGCCAAAATTAGGCACAAGGAAGTGACAATGTACTGCAGGGAACCAGTAATGTGAGAGAGAAAAAATAAGCAGAGTGCCCTAAAACCTAGGGTGCTTCTAGTGAAATGGAACTGTTGGGGAGGAGAGGAAACAACTTTAACAAAAGCAATATAGAGACTTTATAAATATAAATTTTCCTCTCTCAATTAATCAGTAGTCTTTAAGTTTCTAGAAAAGTAAACACATGGAGGAGCAAATCCTAAGGTACTACAACAGTTATGTAAATTTTTTTTTTTTTAAATGAGCGAGAGAGAGAGAGAGAGAGAGAGAGAGAGAGAGAATGAATTTTAATATTTCTTTATTTTTTAGTTTTTCGGCGGACACAACATCTTTGTTTGTATGTGGTGCTGAGGATCGAACCCGGTCTGCACGCATGCCAGGCAAGCCGCTACTGCTTGAGCCACATCCCCAGCCCTGTAAAATTCTTATTAAGCCCTTTCATTGTGCTCAATATATTACCTCACTTAATTCTAATAAGAAATTTACACAGCAAGTTTAATTATTCCCATGTGATAAAATTTAAAACAAAATCTGGAATTTTAAAATATGATTTTAAAATTAAAAATAAAAAGAATTAAATGAAATATATTCTTGCTGAGTTCACAATTACTGAATTTTAAAATCAAATGGAAGAATAAATCAAAATATTAAGTAAAAATACAGTGGGGCATCTTTAGGGAAAACAGACTTAAAAATTATTCCCACAGAAATCTCAGGTGAGAAAGATATATTCAAAAAAACAACAACAAAACAGAAATAAAACAGAGATTAGAAATAAAGACATAATACAAGTAATGTTTCTTGGTTTGAAGAAGAATAAAGTTTGTAAATTAAAGAGCCAAGTTCTAAGGTAGATTCATCAAAATAAGGTGACATTTCTGTATTGTATACTTAAGTGAAAATTTTAAGATTTCCAGAAAGAGCACAAGGTACAAAAGAAATATCACATTGATATTTTACTTCCTATCTTCAATATTTCATGTTGAAAGATATTGAATATTGCAGACAGAAAGAAAAGGATTGTGAACAAACAATTATATGCCCAATCAAGTTATCACTTGCTTTGCAGGTCAGAAGAAAGACAGTTTGAAAATTCAAAGACAAAGAGACAATACCACCCTTATACCCTATCTGAAGAAAATACTGAAGCAAGTATTTGAACCAAACAAATGATCAATCAGAACAGAAATTATGAAATAAAGGAAGATGAAAACAGTGTAAGAGGCCTTGTAATGAAATAAAGGAAGATGAAAACAGTGTAAGAGGCCTTGTAATATAATGGTAAAACTACAGATATAACAAGTGTCTATTTTAATAAAATAGCTAAGTAAGAATTCTTAAAATAGAAGAGACATACAGCAAGCAAAAATGCTAAAAAATCTAGAGCCAAAAATATTGAACTCCTTAGCAAAATTAAGAAGTTAAAAGAGGGTGAGGAAAAGCAAAAACATCCTGAAGGTCTCATTTGGAAGGAAAAAGGAATGGGGAGTTAAAACATTTTCAAGGTCTCATGTAGAAGAGGAAAATAGAGTGCATTCATGGGGTGGGGAATTATTTGGTTTGTAGTTTTCATATAATTGTGGAGAAATATGTACTAGGCAATGAATATCAGAATAAAAAGCATAATACTTCCATTTTATGGAGTTAGGGAAATAAAGTGCACTCAAAATACTAGAAGTTTTAGATTGGGCTAAAAAAGCTAAACCTATAATCCCAACTATCTATATGATATTTTATTAAAAACAAACACTTAAAAGAAAGTAATGAGTATTTCCGTTGTTTTAGGGTAAGGAGTTTCAACATACTTGTATATATGTAAATGTATTTGTATACCACCATATATATCTTTCCATTTATCTACCTATCATCTACTTACTAGACTATTTGTCTATCTAAAATTAAAAAAATATAAAAGATGAACATGATCATCAGTAATTCGAAGACTGGTAGAAACATGGCTTTTCACAGAAAAACATTTTATCATTATCTAGAATATTATTGAGGAATATTTTATTTGAGGAATGTCTATGAAATTCATGGCAAAGATACTCATTACCCCTCTTCTGCATATACATCTTCCTAATGTAATATTAGTTTTCGGACAGCATTTTTTCCTTTTAAAATACACGGAGCCAGGTGTGGTGGTGCATGTTTATAATTCCAGCAACTCAGGAGGCTGAGGCAAGAGAATTGCAAGGTTGAGACCAACCTCAGCAACTTAGCAAGGACAAGCAACTAGTGAGACCCTGTCTCCAAATAAGAAATTAAAGGACTGAGGATATAATTCAGTGGTTAAGTACCCCTGTGTTCAATCCTCAGTAACAAAAATAAATAAGTAAAAATAAAAATACATTGAAATGGTATGTTTAACCTGCATTTTTTTCTGAAAATAGTATGGCTTTATTTAAACATACTATTTTCTATATTTGATAACAAAATGACAAGAAAAACAAAAAAAAAAAAGAAAAAAAAGTGAAAACAACAAACATCAAATTAGGAGTTTATAGAAATGGAAATGAACTGCAATATTTTACTAAGAATAATTTACTTGGCATGGTATACTCTGTAAACACTATTAGTGTTACAAAATATCCTTAAAATAGCTTTTAGTAACCACATGGAAAAATTATACAAAAATATATGTATATTCTTTTAAGAAACTCAGAAATCAAATCATTATTGAACCTAAGAAATATGAGAGGTAAACTCTTTGGTTTCCTTTATATGTAATCTCATAATCCCTCTACGTATTCTGAGAAATGAGCTGTAAACTTTGTAAAAAGAATAATTCTGGTACAGTACTACCAATACCCTTACTTTCTAATTAAAACTGTGTTGTTATTAAACATAGACCAATTAGTTTTAGGTATCAAGGATAGTATATGAACACACAGATGACACATTATTAGACTAACCTTCAGATAAGATTTCAATGTTTCATGTATTTTATGTAAACAAATAAATATTATGCCTATAAAGAAAGAATTAGATAGTAGTCATAACCCACAATATGAAGTCATGGTTTAAATGGAATCATATCAAATTTTAATATTTGTGCAAAGCCCAAAGTTGCTTGAAAAATAATGTGTGATTACTTAATGATTTAAAAAATTTACCAGCCTATCCTTAGAGAACTAACCTAGATTAGGAGACTGATTACGGCTGAAATGTCACTTTCACTCCTATATAACTTTCTCAAAGATTTGTTTGAGAACTGTCTCATGCTTAGTCACTCTCCAAATATGATTTTTATGAGCAAAGCAGTAAGCTATTTTTGTGTTATGCAAGATGAAAAAGATGTATGAGTATTCCTTTAAGCAACATAATTTGATTTTTTATGCTTATTCAATATTAAAAAACAGTTCATTTTTGTAATATTCATATTGCCATATGAATATAGTTCACTGAAGATTAATTCTTATAGAGAACCTGGAGAAATTTTATTTACAATAAAAGATGAAAGCAATGGAAGATAATTCATATATCATCTCTATATAACTTATTTTAATTCCAGTTTTTTGAACAAGAGACTTCAGATTTCTGGAAAAGTAAAAACATGGAGGAGCAAATCCTAAAATACTACCATAGTTAAATTAAATTCTCTTTTTGTAATCCTCTAATAATAGTTCTATTTATTGAGCACTTTCAATTAGCCAGGCATTGTGCTCAACAAATTATCTCAATTCTAGTAACAGACCTATATAGCAAGCATAATTTTTTCCATTTTGCTATCGAGGAAACAAACTTGGAGAGTTCATGTGGGCAAATTGTAGCTTAAGTCTGACTTCACATTTCTGTTCTCTCCAATAATGCAAAAGTCAATTACCAAAATAACTTAAGTTTAAGCTGACTTTGTGAAAAGTAATTATTAGTGAATATATCCAAAAAGGAACACACACACACACACACACACACACACACACGCATTTCCTAGGCGAAAGGGCCATCATGCTGAATAGACACATCTCATTCACATAGAACCATTAAGGATCAGAAACTTTAGGGGATTTTTTTGTAGATAACTGAAGTACAGCTGTTATTCACCATTTAAGATTGTTCAAGATATTTTTCCAAATGTACTATTAATTTTCATATTTTCTAAATAGAATAAAGATAATATAACTTTTCTAAAAAAAAAAAAGTTGGTTTTTATGAAAACCAGGAACTCTTCTGGTCAATAAATTCAAGTCAATGTGCTATAATCACACTGATAACCATTGTCAGAGTGTAATATAATAAAATTTGGATGATTGTGCTTTTGATTTCTTAAAAAATTTTCTAATAACTTTCCTATTTACTCTTATTAGTTTACTATGGTAAACATGTCTACCACTGCCTAGCATGCCTTTAAAAAAATAAACAAACAAACAAAAACCCTAATTGTAGGATGTAGAAGAAGAAAAACAAGTTGATCTTTCAATCTTCTCATCTTCCTTCTTCTCTTCTGTGTACTCATTAAAAAAATATTATCTGGCTAGATTAGGTGCCAGGCAATGTGTTACACGGTGGTTAGAATTAGATTTTGTGATGTAACTATTATGGAAATGACTGATAAAACAATTTCTCTAAAATACTAACTCTTACCACTAAGATACACCACTCAAAATACATCCTTTATAATGTGTCAGCAGCTTCCACACAGGATGAGTTTTAAGTCTTACCTTTTTTGAGTGTAAATAAGTTGATACATTCTTTCCAGAATGAATGACATTGTAATGTTATAAAAGAAAAAGTTATATGGTGAATTATAAGCAGGGAAGCCCTAAATGGAAGTGTGAGAAAAGATGGAAGGCCAGGCTTCATTGGTAAACAATTTGTAGTACAGTTTGGCAAATGGCTCAGTGATACAACTTTTCCCTGGCATGTGTAAAGTCATGGGTTCCAACTGCAGCACCAAAAACAAAATAAAACACAACAAAACTGACAACAAAAAGATTTAAAGAACATTCATTATTTGATACAGTGTATCTAGATATTGGTAATATAAAGATGACCAAGAGATATTCCCTGACATCAAAAATAAACAAATAAACAAATTCTAATCTGACTTATGTTTGTAAATATAGTAAAATTGGCAGTCTCTTTAAACTACTGCACTTATTAAATTCAATTTTAGAATATGAATAAGTGATGATTGTAATTAGTTGTTAATATAACTTGACCAATAAATCCTTTTTATAAAAACAGCAAAACAAAGTAATTCCTCTTGAATAACCTCTATACTGCATTTTATGATTAAACCTCATCTCTTATTATCTGTAAATGAGATGTTATGGATGAATGCAGTTTTCAGGTAAATGAAGCCTGATTTATTAAGTACCCAAACTATTTTGACTCTAATCACCTTTGGTAAACTTTATAAAATATATTACATATAAGCTGGTCTCCCCAGTGTTGCCAGGAGAATCATTAACCATCATTAAGTGAGTAAATTTCTGCTGCTGCTCACTCTATGGACTGCTACATGAGAAAGAGCTAGAGAGCAAATCAAATCCTGTAATGTGGCAGGTCCATCCCTGGGACTTTCGATTGGAAACTCAAAATTAGCACTACTTATTTTCTTCCTCTACAATGTCTTAATATACATGCATGTTACTCCTTATAAGTCTTACGACCCTCTCTAGTGATTTCACTTGCCTGCAAGACAGGTTTCTCCCGTTCCCAAAGTAAGTTGTTTATATAACAGAGATGAAACAAAAGCTTCAAATTCAGTGAAAATTTCATACATGCTTTTTTTTTGGGTGGATATTTATATAGTAATAAAGAGAAATATTCCTGTCATAGTAAACAACAAACAAATTATTTTGCATGGTTTCACTGACCTAGTTCATCACTTACACTAAGATCCTGTAAAAGAATGATACTCCAATGATACAGATATAGTTCAGTGGCAGAACAGTTGCCTTGCCTTGCATTTGCAAGGCTCTAGGTTCAATCTCCAGTACCACAAACAAACAAATTTATAAAACCAAACAAAACTCTAGAGGCATCTCAGACATACAGGATTATGTCTATATAATGTTAATTGCCAGAAGTACAGTGATTCTATACTACCAATGTAGAGGAAATTGAAAGCTATTACAAAAAGACAGAAGATGATGTATATTCTATGAACTAAACTAAAACTGATATTAACATTTTTTCCAAAACAGACTGATGCTGACAAAGTAGATTTCAGATATTTAAAAAGGGGCTCATTGGCAATACATTCATTCATATATGAATGTGTGTATATAAATGAAAACTTATACATTTCTTTTTCATGCTGAATGTCATTTTTAGGCTATGCCATGGAAATGTAGAATGAAGGAAAAAGGAAAGGCCCATAAATCAAGTAACTTAGGACTTTTTTTCCACTTTGCCTCTAATTAATGTGTTACCTTAGATTAATATTTGTGATTGGTCCTTAGGATAACAGTCCTCTTCCAGGTTAAAATGCATAGGCTTGAGTTATTATTTCCCTAAATGTGTATAGAATGGCCCTAAACCTATGGTTATATAATATGAGCAAAATGTTTGCTATGCCATGAAATTACTTAAATTTAAAAACTGTATTGCAAGAACAAACATTTCAGCAATAGAAAAATTTTATTAAATAAAAAATTTGTAGGGGTCATTGAGGGAGGTACTCCAAATTTCAGAATGGTTGCTGTGGTCAAAAGATCTGAAAAGTACAACTTAGAGGAAGAAAAGTTAATTTTGGCTCAGGTTTCAGAAGTTCAGTCAGTGATCAGCTGACTTCATAGTACTGTGCCTGAGACAGAATATTATGGTGGAAAAACATGGCACAGGAAAACAGCCTATGACATGGCAATCAGGAAGTGGAGAGAGCTCTGCTTACCAGGGAGAATACATAAATCACAAAGTCATGTCACCAGTGACTTATATCCTCCAGCCACACCACATCTGTCTATAGTTACCACCCAGTTAATCGAAATCAGTGGGTTAATCCACTGATGAGTTACAATTCTCATAATCTAATAATTTCACCTCTGAACATTCTTACATTGTCCCACACATGAACTTTTGGGAGTTAACTCATATCTAAACCATAACAAGTTAAAAAGTATTCTATGGATGGAAGAAAGTTAAAAAAAAAAAGGGCTATATTATTTAATAATAAAACAGCACTAAATTCTACCTTTGACTATTCTTATTTCATGAAATATATTTGTAAAGTCTGATATCAAATACTCCTTACAGAGTCATACAAAAGTCGGATAAACTGAGATACCTCCAAAAATTTTAACCTTTTTTTGTACAATGTGGCTGATATATTCACCAAGCATATGTTTTTAAGGCCTACGACTATGATCTGACTCACTATTTTGGTTCAGAAGTTTCTTAAGTTTCCCTCAGCTATCCTTGTGTTCCATTTTCATGGTTAAGACTGTTAACAGTTCTCTGGTGTTTTCATTTCTCTTGGAGTGTGAAAATCTTTAAAACTGGGGCTGGTGGGATGAAAGCATTTTGAAGATCATGATAAAAATGACAAAAAGAAATCTAAAATTGCTAGCCTAAAATAAATAGATCCAAAGCTTCAACTCTTAGAATCAAAAATTTGCAAAAAGTCTTACAGTTGTGCTAATAGGAACATTCATTCACATACCAGATTATTTCCTTTAAAGACACAGGAATTGTTGTGATGTAGGAATAAAGAGCAAACATTTTATGCACATGAAACCCATTAATTTTAATTAAGTTTTTCTAGGACAGAGGTAAAAGTGAAGTTTTAGATATCTGCTGACAGAGTAGACTTCAGATATTTAAAAAGGGGCTCACTGGCAATTCATACATATATATATGAATGCATTGCAGATATATACACACACACACACACATATATACATATATATGTATGTGTGTGTATATATATATATATATATATATATATATATATATATATATACATACATACATTTATATATATACATGAATGTGTGTTTATACATGAAAATTTTGCGTTTTCATGCTGAATGTCATCTTCAGGCCATGCCATGAAAATACAGAATGAAGGAGAGGAAAGGTCCACAAATCAAGTTAACTTGGGAATTAGTTTCCACTTTGCTTCCAACTAATTAATGTGTTACTTTAGATTAGTGTTTGTCATTGGTCCTTAGGATACCAGGATCTATTCTACCAAAACTGCAGGGCTATTGTAAAGATTGGTGTTATTTATGGTATGTGTATATCATGTATGTATGTTAAGTAATACATATGGACATTTTTGTAAAAATAGGGTTTCTCAATCAGGGTATTACAGTAATTTGTTATTAATAATTAAGTACCAAAGTCTGAATAAATTTTGTTTATTTTTAATTTAAGGAGAATGCAAGGTTATCCTTATACTGTGAATTATATTTTCTCTCTCTCTGTCCTTCCCTCCCTATTACAATTAAGTGAATTCCAACATACTTTCCTGAGTAAGGAGTGTGTTGTACAGGTGACCACTACCATCATGTTACCATGCTGGATAAGAGACTGCTAACTGCTATATAAGGAGTATGTGTGTGGGGGCGGAGATGATATTACTATCACTGTTCCTACTAAAACTAGGTTAGGGACTTCCTCCTAACACTGTAATTGATTTACCTTATGCTGAGAAATTTAAGTACAGATAATTACTTTGTTTTTTTTCTTTTGGTGTACATGCAGAATATGGGAGGGAAGCACCAGGCAGAAAGCATGTACTAAAGATGAGAGCTAGCATGAGCACTCTGGTTATCATGCATGAAAAGTTAATATTTAAAACTAAATATTGAAAACTAAAATTATATTGCCTTATCCAAAACCATTAGTAATTTTTCCTTTGTAAAGTTACCTACTTCTTGACCTACTGTTCTCAATGCCTTCTTTGGTTACTTAACAGATCTCTTAAACATTTATTACTGTACTTATATTTTCCCTATCCATCTAAGCTAGTCATGTAGCTAAATATATCTCTCATTCTACTTTCTTTTTCAGTACAGCGAAGAACTATTCATTGCCCGTCTTTAAAAGAAACATTGGGAAACAAAACTTTTATAGCCTTATTCATTATTTCAATACTTATTGAGCTATTAAGTAAATATCTATTGGCTATAATAAGCACAGTGTTAGCTGCACAGTCCTAGACCTCAAGGAAACCTAGTGTGAGAGACAGAATAATAAATAAGTTATCTACAATACATAGTGATAAATACTAAAAGGGGTTAAGCATAGGAGAGCATCAGGATATAGAGGACACATCTTTGAGGTTGAAAATAATCTTTCAAGATGATACCAAAGCTGAGTCCTGAAGTCTGAGTGGGAAAGTAAAAACTCAAGAAAGGTATTTCAGCAAAAAGGAAAAAAAAAATAGAATTTATACACTACGTTTGTCATGATCACATTTTCCATTAAGAAAGAAGTCTAAGTTTATCATAAGGAAAATAAATTTAAAGCGACAAATATAACCTTAATCACTATTCTATTTTCATAAGGTATGTATATTAGCAATATAGCTTGTCAGCACTTAAATAAGGAATAATATATAGCAAAGACAAAGAATTCATTACTTTTCATCAAGTCTAAGATGCTAGAAGTGATCGACCTGGATTCAGAGATGTTAAAATATGAAAAACTATGTCTTATAATTGATAAAACTTATACTTTTATATGTAATTAAATTTCTATAATTTAAAAATGTGTAAAGAGCATGTTTTTGAATAGTATATATTTATAAAAGCCTGACCCCACTTGTATAAAAAATAGGTGTTGTGTGTGTGTAATATATATATATATATATATATATATAATGTGTATGTGTGTGTATGTGTGTATGATATAACTCTTTTATTTACACACATCCAACAATAGCCTCTAAGGATTAGTTCCAGGCCCCCTTGCAGATATCAAAGTCTAGGGATTCTAGATTTTATATAAAATTTGCATATAACCTATGAACATCATCTTGTATTCTTTAAATCATCTCTTTTAATCATCATTACTTGTAACACCTAATAACAATATAAATGCTCTGTAAAAAAGTTGCTGTACTGTATTATTCAGTGGATAATGACAAGAAAAAAGTCTTTACATGTTCAGTACAGACACATTTTCCCAGAAATATTTTTCATCTGCACATGGCTAAATTTGTGGATATGGGATACAAAGGAATGAATATACTACATTTATTTGATATATCATAAACATGCACATATACCCCTCATTGACTTATATCTCTTTTCCAATGGTTTTAATTCTATGCCAATGTTAATAAAAAAAATCCATGAAATTTAACACATACATCGATTGCAAAATGACTCCTGATTTCGTAAAGATTAAAATGTAAAAAAAAAAATTGCATCTATACTGAAATAGAATACAGTAATACTTATAAGTGGAAGAAAAATGATTGGAAAGATACAGAAGAAATTAACACTCCAGGGAAGAACTCTTTCTTTCAAAGTCTTTCAGTAATTTGCTTTAATTTACAGTAGAGATGTATTATTTTTGGAATTAGTTTTTCCTTCACTGGATTCTCTCCTACTGCTCAACTTTACATATATTCCCATAAGTTTTAGTTCTTAGGAGTCTTCGTCCTGCATAGATATTTCCCTTGGGAACTTTATCTATTTTATTTATTGATTTTACAGTATTGGGGACTGAAACCAGGGGTATTTGCCACTGAGCTATATTCCCATACATTTATGTTTTGTTATATTTTGAGACAGGGTCTGGCTAAGTTGCTCAGGCTAACTTTGAACTTGTGATTCTCCTGATTCAGGCTACTGAGTCACCTGGATTACAATCATGCTCCACTGTGTATCGTTTACACCTTTTAATGAAGTAAACGCCTATCTATTCAGAATCTGTTTCCTAGGCATAACTTCTTATGTGTGAAGAGTGTAGAGATCTATTTTCAATTTTCTTATGGAAATTTCTAACTAGACATCATGCAGTAAAATGCAGAATGAAAATAATCAAAACACAATTGTATTATTCACGCTCAATCCTACTTTGACATTTGTTCTATGTCTTAGGTTAATAAAATCAAAATGTACATGGCTAGAAACCTCAGAATCATCTTTGATAACTATCTTCTTTTACAAGACTCCAAGTTTAGCTAGTGAATTCAAACAGTGTTGAATTTATACCTATATTGTTTCTAACATTTTCCGTACTTTCAAGGTCCCATAAGTTGTGTACATTTCTCATTTGGATTATAGTAGAACTGAGTTACCAGTTTTGAATCTTCTCATGTTAATGCATATCATAGTAATTTTCTTTAAATATGTCTGTTCAGCTAACACTCGTAATTTAAAAAATTTGAAAAGCTTCTTATAATAGTTTAAAACTAAAAATTCGTCATAATTCTAGAATATTTCATAAGTACTTATTATGTATTTGCAAATGTGATAAATCAAAGAAAAATTGCAAAATCCATTAGGAATAGAAGAAATAGAAGAATGGAAAAGAACAAAGTTGGTGAGATCACAAAGTTACTGGCTATGGTTAGTCATCCTTGTCTTTGGACAAGTCATTTGGCCTCATGTTTCCCCTGATATTTACTTACTCTATGTCACTTAGGAAAGAAAGCCAACAGTTAAAAGGTAAAATAAAGAATAGCTTTAAAGTGATGAAAACTGCCAAGGAAGAACTCTATAGCACTTCACAGTTTACAAATGTTGCTTTCACATTCTTATTATGTTTAACATGATTATTGACTCTAGTTGAGTCTAACTCAGCATATTTTACTAAATATAGGCAAAAGATAGTCAATTTAATGAATGGGTAAAGATAGTTATTAGTTTTATCAAGTCATTCTGAGGAAAAAGTTAAGAAAACAAAATACCTAATTTATGAAGTTCTTAGGAAATGAAGTGATTGACATGACTAATTTTCTAAGTAACTGTAGTTCTTCAAATGTGAAAAGTTGTAAAACTTTAACTACTTTTAAATAAAAGCATTCTAATATATATATTTACCCACTTTTGAAAAAAAAGCATTCTAATATATCATATACACTCCTGACTTCATAAGAAGGCAAAGAATAATTTTAACTCTACTTGACAAATCCAGTCCATCTATTATGATTTACTGTCATTTTATCATTTGTATCTCTCATGTTTAAATTCATCAATGCAGTTTTTCTCTTTTCTATCAAAATACTTTGAAAAATTTCCATAATCAAGTATTGCTTCTAAAGTTTTGTGTGCTGAACTATTAGAAAACTACGTTAACAGTCAATAAATTTAGTGAGGGACTAAAGAGAAAACTGTATTAACACCAGAATTTTGTAGTTACTATTATCAGTGTTCTCCATCTTTGTATTATTTGTGAATTAGGATTTCTGTTAAAAATGACTCCATAAAATTATTTCCTATAAAAATGAGGATGTCAGTTAGGTCTAGAGTTTTAAAAAAAATGACTTAAAATAGTATTAAATCCCTATTAGATGACAGTAAATTATATGCAATGGTTTTCCACAATGTAAAGAAATTAATATGTGGAAACTGATGCTCTCAGACTCCAAAGCAAGCACTTTAACTTTAAAAATTCTACTCAGAGCCCTGAAATTTTCCTTTTCTAAAATAAATAAATACATAAATAAATTAATAAAATTATTCTTATATATAAATTATAATAGATATATATTTTTTAAAAACCCATACCATCTACCTATCTATCCCCCTTTTCTTTGGCCAAAGGAATTCTCACAACACAAAATGGTGGTTCTGTTTTTTTCTACTCTGATATAAAAAGCCTAGAAATGTAGTTTTTAAAATTTTAGGATGTAATTAATGAATTTAGTCCTTGTGGCAAGATGTGTTGCTTTCTATAGCTACTCAGTCATGCTGTCTAAGGAAGTAGCTTAGTTAACTGTATACCAAACATGGGAAGATGCTTCTCCTCAAGCTTTTTCAAGACATAGTACATGGCTTTTGAAATAGAGCATGTGCTGAAGAATTCATCTGTAAGATCAGGTAGAGCAAAACCAAAAACCAGACCAACTTACAAACCACTCCCAAATTGAACAAGTGTTTTTAAGTCATACATTTCCAAAATTTGTAGAGACTAGATATGTAGCCATAGATAAGTATGCTACAAAGAGAAACATGCTTCATTGTTAAAGAGAGAGAGAATAAAATAAAGTATTGAATAAGACATGTTAATTTTTAAATAAGTGATTTTCTACATAAGCTATAAATGTGAAAAAATATTAGGACTAATTCATATATAAATGATACATATTCTTAATAACAACTATACTATATCTAAGTGTATACAAGGGACAAGTGCTATTTGTAAGGTTTATTTGCAATAATTTAAGCCCTATCAGTTAGGCACTAGTATCAAATCCAGTTTTGTAATTCAAAAAACTGGTACAAATTAAAGTTGTCCAAGTTAAAAGAACTAGAAAGTGAAAGTACCAGGCTATGTTGTTACTATAATTGAAGGACATTTTGGTCAGTCTTCACGTGATGTGGATTCTAATATACAAAATTTTGAATCCAGTGTAAAATTCAGTAATAACTGACTTAATATTCATACTCAACATACTTGGGATTTAAGGGAATTTTCTCAATCTGATAAAAGTCACAGTTTAAATTGAATTTCATGTGCTGGGTTGTGGCTCAGTTGTAGAGTGCTCGCCTAGCGTGTACGAGGCCCCGGGTTCGATCCTCAGCACCATATAAAAATAAATAAATAAAGGTATTGTGTCCAACTATAACTAAAAAACAAATATTTTTTAAAAATTGTATTTCTTGGTGAGACATTGCATTCTTCTCCCTAAAATAAACTTTTGCCACTTGTATTCAACACTGTATTGGGTAATTGGGCAAAAAAGAGATTTAAAAGGAATAATTAAATCAATCTTTATTTACAGATGACATGATTTATATGCAAAAAATCCTAAAGAATCCACAAAAATATCACTAGAATGAATAAATGAGTTCCATAAGGTAGCATGATACAACAACAAGGTACAAAAAGTAACTATGTGTTAATAGTTAGAAAGAAATGAATAGAAAGAAATGACAGTGGCATTTAGAATGCAATTCCATTTATAATAGTCTGAAAGAGAAAATATGTATAGCATAAAATTTAATCAAAAAATGTAAGACTTATGCTATAAAGCAATCTGAAAGACAATAATTAAAACCTAAAAAAATGGAAAGACAAATTACACCTATGAATTACTAGAATTTATATTAAGAAGTTAATTTCCTGAAATTATTCTACAGATTCAATGCAACCCCTATCAAAACCCTAGCTAGCGAATTTATACAATTTTATAAGAAGATTAGAATTTCACATATGGAAATGCAGGAATAACCAAAACAAGAAAAAGAGGAACAAAGTTAGAAAACTCACAATTCACCATTCAAACTTACCGAGAAGGATGCAGGAAAAACAAGATGGTAGTGGTTAAAGTATAAGACATAAATGTATGGACAGATCAAAGAGACAAAAATTGCACTCTAGCAGTTAGTCAACTGCTTATTGATAAGGGTACTGAGACCATTCAATGTAAAAAATATTTTTTTCAACCAATGTTGTTGGGTTGACTGGAAAAGCACATGAAAAAGAATGAAGCTGAACCCCTTTCATATAGAAAGCACAAAAATTAACTCAAAGTGGATCATAAACCTTAAAGTAAAAGCTAAAACTACACAATGTTAAATAAAATATAAGAATGCATCTTTGTAAGCTTGGGTTACCTAATGCCTGTTTTAGATATAACATAAAAAGTACAATCAACAACAGAAAAATGATAAATTGAGCTTCATCAGAATAGGAAGTTTTGTACCAATAAACAGGATGCCATTATGAAAGTGAAAAGATAACCCACATAATGGGAGAAAATAATTGTAGATCATATATCTGATAGATAAAGAACTTGTATTCAGAATATATAAATATTTCTTAAAACTCATTAATCAAGGAGCTGGGGTTGTGGCTCAGCAGTAGAGTGCACACCTAGCACAGGCGAGGTGCTGCGTTTGATCCTCAGCACCACATATAAATAAATAAAATAATAATAATAAATAAAATAACTGAACAATATTAAAAAAATAAAATAAAGGTATTGTGTCCAACTTAAAAAATATGTAATCAAGACAACCCAATTGAAAAATGGGCAAAGGATTTAAATAGACATTTCCCCAAAGAAGTTATAAAACCACTCACTGTAAGTACAGGAAAAGATATTCTACATCATTATGCAATAGGGAAATGAAAATCAAAACAATGAGATACCACTTCATATTCATCAAAAAGGCCACAGTAAGACAGATAATAACAAATATTAGTAAGTACATGGGAGAAACTGGGATCCTCCTAAGTTACTATTAGAAATGTAAAATGATTCAGATCCTTCAGAAAAGTTTGGAAGTTCCTTAAAATGTTAAATATAAAGTTACCTAGCAATTCTAGTGGATATACACCCAAGAGAAATAAATAAACAATCACACAAAAAAACAGTACATAATATTCAGAGAAATGTTACTCTGAATAGTGGAAACAACCCAAATGTCCATGGATGAACAAAATATGCTGTATATATACAATGTAAAACTATTTACTAACAAAATGTAATAAAGTTAGGGTATATAGTACAATACACAAGATTCTTGAAAACATTATGCTAAGTGAAAAAATGCAGTCATAAAAGACCACATATCATATGTTCCATTCTTATGAAATGTTTAGGATAGGCAAGTCTACAGGGAAAGCTAGTACATTGGTGATGGCTTTAAGGTTCAGAGGCAGGTCAGGGAAGAATTTGGAGCGATCAGTAATGAGTGTATGGGTTTTGTTTTTTTTACATTTTGTAATGTAAACATGATATACCTGATTGTTTTACAACGCTTTGAATATATCAAAAAGCATTGAATTGTATGCTTGTAATTGGTGCATTACACGGTATGTGTTAAGTTTAAATGAATTTGTTGAAAATAACTTGAACATCATATTTTTACCTTATATAAATTACTTGGGGATGAAACCAACCCTTAGGTGATCTGAGGAAATGTCAGCTTGAGAAAGAAAATAAAAATATTAAATTTTATTCCATGTGTACTCTATAGAGTTTGACAAACACCAAGCAAGAGCATTTATAACATTAAACTAATACCAGAAATGTTTTAGTGCAAATAATTCTGAAGCTAAAATGATTAACAATTATTTTGAAAATATAACTGACTTATTGCAACAAATGGCAAATTAATTTTTTTTGTAATTTGGGGGGCATATTTTAAAACTAATTTATTTGGCAGAATGAAATTACGTCAGTCATTATTTTAGTCAATCCATGAGAACTTTATTACAGAGTTTTACTCATTTTCTCTGAATATTTCCTCCTTGTCATCTATGAGCTTGACACTGTGATGAATGCTGGGAAATAGTGGTGACCACTCTTGGGGGCCATAGGGGAATACTGGTAATGTCTATTTTAAAAATATATAGAAGAAGGGGTTTATGGTGAAGATTTCTCAGGACTTAGTACTTTTTTTCTTATGTGCTAGAGCAGATCAAAATCAATTTATCTCTCTTTCTTTCTCTCTTCTCTCTGAGAATGCAGTACGCTGTAAGCATAAAATGTTAATTCAGTCAATTTGATTTTTATTCTGACAATTTGAGCAAGTTACTTGAATTTTCATTGCTTCAGTTTCTAGATTTGCAAAATGAGGACAATAATATTTATCTTATTAGATTCTTATGGGAATTAAATGAGATTATCTCATTTAATTTAAAGCATATAGACTATTGACTGCCAGAGTCAACCACTCAATAAGCATGATGATGATGATGGTGATGATGATGATGATGATGATGATGATGATGATGATGATTGGCAATGGCAGCAGTGGTAGCAACTAGCTTACACACAGGTGTTCTTTTATGTGTAGAGGGAAATTATTTCTTCATCCAAGTGTGTACTTTGGTCTATTTTAAAGGCATATTAACTTTATACTTTGTTCATCTGGCTTTAAAAAATATGGCTATATTCTGAACTGGCAACTATGTACAACGGATTTCTATCTATCCTCTGTAAGGTCTAGCTGAGAGACATGGTAAGTGGGAAATTACTTAAAGTAATGTAATATGACCATTATTCTAAATAGCTTAAGTTCTCTTCATAGATAAAATATAGTTTTTAAAAGGCTACAAATTGAAGCTATGTATATCTTAGCCCTTTGCATGAACTCCATTTTTAAATTCACAAAGGAAAGAAGAAACAGCCATAAGAGATTTTTTCCTGCATGTTATTAAAATTCTGCAGAAGCTATATTATCTACCTTCTCATCATAATTTTAAAGATGCTTTAAAATTATGCCTCTTTCAGCTTTTTGTTTTTTATGAAAAACTATATTTATGAAAAATTATTTGTATACTGTATCTTTATCAATCTTTTGGATACTTAGCACTCAAATTATATTATCTCATGTTTATTATATGAAAAGATAAAATAAGGAATAACATTTAACTCTTGTAGTGAAAAAGACTGAATTTTTTATTTGACCAGTTTATCATATGCAGTATTTGAAACTTACTGCTTCTTAGCCCACTCCTGCCATAGAGCCTCTGTGGTCAGGCCTACCTATGTGTGTATAGTAGAGGCCCAAGAGAGCCAACAGTATTATTAATGAAAACCTACATGAATAAGAATTGATGGACATAAAAGTGGAACCAGCAATTCAAAAGAAAAAGGTCAATGTGAGCAATCAGTGCAAATAGTATCCAATGAAGAGAAATAATGCAAAAAATAGAGTGCTTAAAATATTCTAATTTGTTTCAGTTATATTTGAGAGGTATTGTACCAATAAAATAGGCATATACTACTAAGGAAAAGGGCAATCAATAATGAATAACAATAACAAAAGAGTTGTACTAATCTACATATCTACCTTAGTACATGAAATACAAAATTTCTCCTCATACTCAGGTATTATTTTTTTAAAAAATCAGTTAATCTTTAAAGCAGTAATGGATGAACTTCATTGCTGTTTTTATTTATAATTGATAGAGTATAGATTTGCTATGTTGTTGGCAGAAAGCAATAGTAAGATTTCTGATATCTGGCAGAACATTCCAAAACCAAGTAGGCCTCTGGAATTCTTTGTTGAGGGATGAGTCTAGCAGACATCACTGGTCTTGACCATTGAGTACCAGTAGTGCCTTCTCTATCATGGTGATAAGCTAAAAGGAAACTAGCATTTCTAATATGCTCCTTGTTTGTGTATATGGAGAAGGCAATATTAGCTAAATTAAAAAAAAAACATAGCGATATATATTTAAAGGTAGAAAATAGAGATGATAAAATCTCTAGGGCAGAATATAGAAAGATATTTCTACTACTGCAATAGAGGGTTCCTTTCATACATGAAGGAAAGCCATAAAACATAAAAGACTGATATATTTAACTAAAAACACAATTCAAATGTAGTTTTACTCAAATACAAGACTCACTGCATTTAACTTAAAAAGTTAGGTAAATAGATATAGTACTATGGGAAGATGTTAATAATATGTTAAGATTGTTTTTATTGATTTTATTTTTTAAATACATGACAGCAGAATGCATTACAATTCTTATTACACATACAGAACACAATTTTTCATCTCTCTGTATATAAAGTATGTTCACACCAATTCATGTCTTCGATGTCTATCACATTCCACCATTATTGCTAACCCCCTGCCCCCTCCCTTCCCTCCAACCCCTCTGCCCTATCTAGAGTTCAAGTATTCTTCCCATACTCCATGTCTAAAAAAAAATTAAATTTAAAAAAATTAGAAATCTGAAACATGTCTGATCTCAATCATTTTAGATAAGAGATACTCAAAGTGAAGAAGCTCATACCTTTTATTTATCCATAAACTGCACTGTGCTGCTACATAGGTATTACTTGGAAGTTATTCCTGTAATTCCTAATATAATTCTACTGATAGCAGACATTTCCAGATCTCATATTCATATCTTTAGCCCACAATTTTTTCAGTTTGCTTCAAGTTTTCAGACAGTATTTAAACTAGCTACATTCCTTACTGATTTCCCTAAAAATTAAACTATAGTATAAACCAAGTATAGAATACGTAAGAAAAAGTACTTTGGCAATAAGTGCAAAAATAGAAAATTTAAATCCTCTTAACATAAGAATTATATTTTTTTATTTAAAAATTTATTTTGTGTCATCAGAGCACTGGTTTAATAAAAATTTTAAAGCAACAATGGAAGCTGTTTAAATAAGTCAAATTTTAAATCAACAATGGAAGCTATTTAAATAAGTGAGAATCACTACACAATATTATACAGTTATCAAAAATAATAGTGCAGCTGAGTGTGGTAGGGTGTACCTGTAATCCCAGCAGCTGGGAGGTTGAGGTAGGAGGATTGCAAGTTCAAAGTCAGCTTCCACAACTTAGTGAGGCACTAGGGAACTCAGCAAAGCACTTAGCAACTCTCTAAATAAAAATGAAAAAAGGGCTGGGGATGTGGCTCAGTGATTAAGCGCCCCTTGGTTCAACTGCTGGTACCAAAAAAAAAAAAAAAAAGTACAGAAGAAAGTTGAAAAATATGGAAAGATGTTTACAATATATTGCTAATGAATAAAATCAAATAACAAAATTGCAGTCACAATACAAAGTCATTTAAAAAATAAAAATTTACAAAAAGAAAAATCTGAGAGGATAGGATCAAAATGCTTATTTCTTTTTTTTTTTTTTTTAATATTTATTTTTTTTTTTAGTTATTGGCAGACACAACATCTTTGTTGGTATGTGGTGCTGAGGATCGAACCCGGGCCGCACGCATGCCAGGCGAGCGTGCTACCGCTTGAGCCACATCCCCAGCCCAAAATGCTTATTTCTGATGGTACAATTATATGTAATTTTTATTTTCTTGTTTTTCTTTTTTGGTACTTTCTAAAAGAAAACAATATTACTTTGTAATAACTACTAGGATAAACAGTGGCAAATCAAAGTGTGTATTGCGCTATGTTTATCATATGGTATGGGTATGCATAGTTATCTTCAGATTACTCACAGGAAAATGGGGTATAAAAGCAAAGTGATATGCATATCAGTTATTAATCTAGTTTCACCATTCTCTCCTATCGATTAACTTCCTAGCAGTTGCTTCCATGCTGAAATGGGGTTGTTCATAACAGAATAAGGTGTACTGTGGCTACTACATTCCTCTGGAAAAGAAGCAATGAAATGGTTGCTCTAATGTGGCATTTTAAGTTCCTCTATCCTTTATTTCTCCAACTAAATGGGAATGTCAACAACTTTTTAATTGGAGTGATTAGAAGCTGTTAATAGTTAATGCCAGAAATACCAAAATTTAAGAGTACATATACTATCAATACAAATATTTTTCACAAGATAATATTCCTAGCAGATAAAATAACAATGCATCTGTCACTATTTAAGCAAAATGGAAGCATCAAACACTAAATCACAGAATATTATTTTTTTAAAAAAGTTGCAGGTCACATCTCTTAATTCAACTCCAACTGCATTTCAAACATTAGAAGTGGCATGACAGAGAAACAACTTCTAGCTACAGTATGGCAGCAAATACCTGCAGAAGCCACATAATAATGGAAGACAAGGCCTTCCCACTGTATGCTAAAATAGAAGTTAATATTAGTGATTGTTACCTTGTCTACTGGAAGTTTTAGAAGACAATACAGTACTAGACATTTAGATACCCAAACACTTGACTGAGTTTAGAGTTAGTCAGTAGAAGAACTGGTTTTCCTGGAATTTGTCAGTCCAGACTGAAAGTTATTCCATCGCCCGCACCAAGTTCATCAATATAGTATACCAAATGAGACTGATCAAGCCATAAACAATATAATTGGAATAAGCATATGAACAAAATATTATTGGAATAATCATAAGTGGGCAACAAAGTAGACATGACTCAACAATAAAATGTAAAAATTGCAAATTTGTTAAGAGAACTAGCACTTAAGACTATTTTTTGTTACATACTGGAAACCATGAATTACAAAGAGATTCATGTGATAATTCTTCACCTCTAGTTTACTTTGCAGTATGTTAAAAATTAATAAACATTCATTTTTTACCAAGTGAAAGTATTTGATACAATGTTTTGTTAGACCATTTTAGGAAATGGTCATGTAGGAAAGTTAGTAGGTGATATAGTTTTTTAAAGAAGGAAAGAACATTCTAGTTTAGGATTTTATGTCAGAGAAGAACTACTAATAATAACTACACATGCAAAGAAGATGCCTTGGGGAATAGGATTTTAGTAGAAACCCAAAGGTTTATACAAATGCATGTATGTTTTTAGAAACACATACACACAAACACATATTTAGGGAGAAAAAAACAAAACAATGACCTAAAGCAAGAAAGAATTACTACTAAGGAGTATAGTTCTAGGTATAGGAAAGTGAGATTTAAATTTTATGACATTACATATCAGAGTTACAACAATATATTTCTATTTTCTAACTTATTCAAAGAAATTTCTCAGGAAAGTTCTAATTACAGTATACCCAGAGAAGAGCCAAATTACTGTCTATCTACTTATTTATTTTTGCGGTACTGAGGATTGAAGCCAGGTTATTCTACCACTGAGCCACATCCCCTGACCTGGTGTATTTTATTTTGAGAAAGGGTATCACTAAGTTGCTGAGGATGGCCTCGAACTTGCCATCCTCCTGCCTCAATCTCCTGAGTTGCTGGGATTATAGCTAATGCCAAAGGGCCCAGCCTACCTTTCATTTAGTTCAATCAATCTCCACCTTCTTGCCACATTAGTCTTTCCTTCTTTCCAAATTGGTTTTTCTCCTTTCTTTCTCTCTTTTGTGTTTATATATATACATACACATATAATTATTTTTGGCTAAACCATTTGAAAGTTGTACAAATTGGATCTCCTAAGAACAATGACATTCTCCTACACATTCAGGGTATTAACACTGACATTTAATATAACTTATAATACATATTTATGTTTTATCATTTGTCTCTAAAGTGCCCAAGAAAATCTTTGGCTATTTCTGCTATTTTTTTTCTTTTTTCAATTTAAGGTATATTTAGTCTTCATTTTCCTTTCTCATATAACAATTCTACAGCTTTGTTTAATTTTTTAAATTACTGACATTTTGGAAGACTCCAAGTCACTTGTTTTTCAGAATATTCCTCAATTTGAATATATCTGGTTAACTCCTTAATATTAAAGTTAAATGCTATTGGCGGGAATATGACAAGTGGAATTTTTTTCCTTCTATGGTGCATTAAATTATAGGAAACACAAGGTTAGACTGTCCTTTATTAGTGCTATGAAGTTAAATATTTTGGTTAAGAGGATATCTGCCAGATTTCTTCATTTTAAAGGTATTTTTTCCTCCCTGATAAAAAAGAAATATGTGAGGTGAGACTTTTGAGATCATGTGAATAGACTAATACTAAAAATTGTTCACCAATAATTTTAGCATCAACTGGTGACTTGTTGAATCAATTATTACAATTGTTGCAAATAAAGGTGATTTACTAATTCCATTATTCTTTCTACATTTAATACCTGGCATTCTTCTGTTTAGAAGAAATTTTCCTTTTTCCCCTTATTTCTATTTATCTAAATATATTTGGATTACTATTTTTAATTCATTTAGCTATAATTCGTTACTGTCATTATTTATTTTGATATTCCAAAATTAATGAACTATTTCAAAACAGAAGTCAGTAATATTTCCAATAGTAAAACACTATTCACAAATCAGGAATAAAACAAGGATATTAAATAATCACTATAATTTATAATGATCTTGAATATTTTTTCAAATTGAAAAGGACATAAACAACGAACTAATATTAGATGGTGACAAATATTATGATAAAATGATTGTACACTATAAAATCTAAAAAAAAATGTTCAGAAATTATAGAATTGATGATTTTAATATTTTCATTTAAATATCCTAAAGCAACACCATTAAGTAACAACTAGGTAGAAAATAAAAAAGTGGTAGATAATACATTTCAAACAAAAAGGAAAAGTTGCATTATTTCGACTGCTATTTATTCAGAGATGCATCAAATCTTTATTAAGACAAACATTAACTTAACTGAGTGAATTAAACAATAACTTGAATAAATGGAGAAAAAATCATAGTCATGAACGTGTGTCCACAGTATTAATAAATTTTCAGTATGTTAAACATGTATTCATCTCCATTCCTTCTTGAAACACTATTTCAATGACAATAAATACATTTAAGTATTTTTAAAAATTATAACACAAAGAAAATAACAACAAAGTTGTGAGACAAAAACATAAAAGATGTCAACAGAATTTTAGAATTTGGATAGATTACAGATAACCTCAGGGGGTGATAAAGATGAGAGTGAAGGGTGTTAGGGAGAGAGACAACATAAGGGAAAGAGAGGGAGAGAGAGAGGAATGGAAACTGGGAGGGAGGAAACTAAGAGAAAGAAGGAGGTAAAGGAAGGGAAGGAAAGAAAGAAGAAGAAAGGGAAGGCCAGACAGATGCTAAAGGGGAGAGGAAAAGGGAAAAAGAAGAGGGGGGAGGAAGGGGGGAGAGAGAGAGAGAGAGAGAGAGAAAGAGAGAGAGAGAGAGAGAGAGAGAGAGAGAGAGAGAGAGAGAGAAACCTGGGAGCAGGGGAGAGACCAATAACAAGCAAAACCTCAGTAAAACTTAAGAATTGTATTTCTGGATAGAGAGGTGTGGGGAAAGACTTCAAATGGAAGGATTTGATAGTGGGGTATGGGAGTGAACACATTTAGTCCCAACTACTCTTTGGAGACAGGCAACTGGTTTTTTAGATGACTAAACTTTTATTCTCTAGTAAGCTGAAATCAGGGCAGGCTTGGACTTAGATGCCAAAAAGAGCTGAGAGTAAGGTAAGGTACCTTGTATAAAAAGTGGGATTAAGTAAGGTTTATGATACCACCATTCTGCATGAAAAGAAACTCCCAGAGTACAAAAAAGATTTATCAGAAACTATAAAAATAGTATACATTTAGAAAATGAGGGTCAAAATATAATGCTGAAGAACTCTCTCACAAGGTAGAACAAAATGACAGAGAAATGAATGATAGATAAAGACAATTAGAGGACTAGTCTAGGAGGATCAACATCCAATTAAGTGCATAAGGATGCTGCTGCATCACTAATACTAACATTAGAAGACAAATACAGTAATTAAAAATAAATAAAGGGCTGGGGACATAGCTCAATTGGTAGAGTGCTTGCCTTGCATGCACAAGGCCCTGGGGTTCAATCCTCAGCACCACCACAAAACAAACAAACAAAAATACATGAAATTCATTTTCACATAAAATATTTATATAGTACCCAGACCAAAATATAAAAATTGAACAGTAAGGTGTATCATTTAGAAAGTATAACACACTAAGAAAAACAGAGATCCTAAAAACTTCCAGAGATTGGATGGGGGAACTCTTATGTACAAGAAAAGAATCTGAAATATGCTGACTGGTCTTCTTAACAACAATACTGTAAAGTAAAAACCAAGGGTCTAAAAAATTCCAAAGTGGGTATGGAAACCAAAAAACAGAATTAATATACATTAATTTCTATTCCTGTTAACATGTGCTATTAACATTTACAGAATAGCTTTAGAAATGCTAGCAGAAAAGACACAGACAAATTGTAAAACAATCAGGGAAACTTGGATTGATTTCTGGCTCAATCTCTCATTAGCTATGTAACCAATGAATCACTTAGCTTTTTAAAATCCAGTTACATTCACTGAGTTGGGTTCATCTCACCATGAATTAGAGGTTAATAATGCGTAACTCATAAAGCTATTCTAAGAATTAAATGTGCTAACTTTTGTGAAGCAACAGAAAAGTACCTGATAAATTAAAACTGTTAAAATTATCTTCAGATGCCAGACATGGTGGTTCACGCCTGTAATCTCAGTAACTTGGGAGGATGAGGCAGTAGAAAGAATCTCAAGTTCCAGACAAGCCTCAGGAACTTAGTGAGGCCCTGACTCAAATTAAAAGGGCTGGGAATGTGGTTCTGTGTTTAAGCATTCCTGGGTTCAATTCCCAGTGCCAACAACAACAACAACAAACCCTTCAGAATTATCATTTCTATTATTTAACTGGTGTGCTTTCTATGCTTAAAATATAAACATTTAAACAATTACTGGAAATATATATTAATCTTCAGTAACTTAAGAAAGTAAAATATAATGTGGTAAGCAATTGTAAATTATTATTTTTCTAATTTAATAGCATGCTATTTGTTGAAAATATAAAAAAGAAAAAAAAATGTTTAAAAATTATATGACCTTCTTTCCCAAAAGATACTACCTTTGACCTTTTCAAAAAATGCACAGCTTTATTTAAGTATAACTGATACACAGAAAACCATACGTTTTTAATGTATATAATTTGCTAACCTCTGAGAAGGTTATAATCAATGCTTTTTAAAAAGTTTGACTATGGGCTGGGGATGTGGCTCAAGTGGTAGCGCGCTCACCTGGCATTCGTGCGGCCGGGTTCGATCCTCAGCACCACATACAAACAAAGATGTTGTGTCTGCCGAAAACTAAAAAATAAATATTTAAAAAAAAAAAAGTCTGACTATGTATTTTAGTTTAAATCAGCTTTAACATGAACTATTTTTATGTCATAACTATATTCCAACACATCTTTTACAATTTCTATCTAGCATTTCATTACATGGATATGTCACTTTTAACTCAAGTCATTCTCTTATTGTGAGACAATTACATCCTTCCAATACTCTAATTTTCAATAAAGTAATACAAGATCACTCGTATTATTAAAACTCAATGTATACCTTTATTTTTATAAATTATTATAATTGAAATTTACATCTCATGAAAATTATTTAGGTTTATATGTAAATATACATATATGTATGTATATGAACAAACAAATATATAAAAATAGCTCTGCATAGGAGCTGTGGCAATTAACATTCTTGCCAGTAAAAAATATGAATGCATCTGAATTCTTAATTGTTTCTCAATATTGGCTTTTAAATAGTTTCTTTCCTTTTGTTCTTTTCTATTTGATAAGAAAAATGCTATTGTATTAGCACTAAAATCATATGTATATTTTGAATGAGTTGCTCAAATAAAGAGAAATATAAATTTCTGCAGAAATATAAATTTGGAAGAGTCTGCTTATATCTATTGTCTAGCTCCTTCTTTAGATACATGGTCAGAATCAATTTTGAATTTTTGCCGCAGCCCGGCTGGCTGGGCAAACTAACGGGGGGGTGACGAACAACTTGTGTACATTGATACAGCAGGAGTGAGAGCCCTTTATTGTAGGACAGGAGGGGTATATATACATTACACACAGCTTATCTTAATTAACATAAACTAGATACAGCAGTCAACCAATAAGGAATCTCCACACTTAATGGCTCGCTGGCGTTACTTCACAAACCACTCCCTCTGGCAAAATGCCAGGCGCCATCTTGACTTGTTTACAGACCCTAACAAATTTTGGTCTTGGTTTTGGAATTTACAAGCTGTACAATGAACTTTTATTTCTTGTAACTTGAGTACTAATTAAAATTAACTAAAATACCAGATTAAAATCTCTCTTAAATATACCTGTGAGCTAATGAAAGAAGTAGAGAATACCAAGGACACAATTAAGTAAAAACCTGTTTTTTAAATGCTTACATGAAGATCATAAATTGGTTATTACCTTGAGGATATGTGCTGAATCAGTTAAACTTGAGTATTAATTTTTCTTGCCTCAAAAGGTGGAACATGTAAAACCAAGTCTTCCACAGAGGTGGGACCAGAAAATGTTTCCACTTAGGGTAATAGTAAGCTGGCACAACAATGCTGACCATAACGAAAATAGGAAAACACTTACAAAAGTTACTATATTCTAAATACTTCAAAGATATCAATTTAATCCTGAGAAAAGGGCATTTTAAAAGCACCATTATAATTCTCGACTTCGGAATCAAGTCAGTGAAGTGCAGAAAGGTTAAGTAATTTACTCTAGTCCAAAATGCAAATTCTGACAGTCTGTGTTTACAGACTAGTCTTTTAAGATAATGCAATACTACCTGTAACCCACTTCCTGTCTCCTGTTCCCTGCTCTTTTCCCTACAGAACATGCAAAGAAAACTGCCTGCACAGAACTTTGGCACAAAGTGGATGAGAAAAGTAAATCCCCTCTTGTGAATTTATAATCACAAGATAGCAGTGAAGTTTGTAGTCTGAATCCGTACTACTTGTTCAGGCCACAAAATCTTAAGCCAAGAATTCAAAGTGGCACTATACTAACAGTTATATTAATACTGTTCTCAAGTATCTGATAGAAACAAACACAATATTCTCTTGAAAATTCCACATTTATCACAGGTATCAGAATATGTTCTCAAAAAAAAAAAAAATGAAAAGCTCAAGATAGAAAAAAATAATTTAAATTGATTAATATGATACTGTTAAACAAATAAACAGCAGAAATCACTAAGAAACTGGCAAGTATTAGAATTATTATACACTACACACTATACATACACTATAAATATGATTAATGGTTTAAGAAATAAAAGGCTTAACAACATAAAAAGAACATGAATTCAGAAAGAAGAAAATTTCTGAAACTGTGAAGGATGTGATCATTAAAGCAAAGCAAAACAAAACAATGAATAGGCCGAAGAGTAACTTCAATGTAGCTGAAAAGAGAATTTTAATTCTGAACTGAAATGGAGAAGTTAATAAATCTTGCTAAATAGAATCCTGAGAGGTAAACAGACATGTAAAGTAACATGAGAGGATCTTACATATACTTGAATTAGAATTCTAACAAAACTAAAGGATATACTGCAAATTTTCCATATCTGGTTAAAAAAATAACTTCAACCAAACATTCAAGAATTCCAATGAATCCCACCAGAATAAATAAATATACTGAAATGTACAGAAAAATGAAAGAAAAGAACAAGATCTTTCAAAAAGCAAATATTCCAAGAGCTGAAAAATTACATTCAAAGGACTGAGAGACTAATAACTAAATTCTTGAAGGAAATAACAAAAGCCAGAACAAAGTGAAATTAATATCTTCAATGCACTAAAAGAAATTCACTCATCTACTAGAATTCTATGCCAGGAAACAAATAACTTCTAGGAATAATAGTAAAATAAGGTTATTTAGAAATAAATAAAGACTGAAAGGCTTTATTATTTTAATATCCTCACTGAATATACTTTTAGGAAAAAAGAAAATAACAATAGGTGGAAGATGTGAAATGCAAGTGGAATGATGAGGGAGAAAAGATGGTGAAAATGTGGGTAAATATAAGCAACATGAACATTACAATTATAATTATGTAAGAAAATATAATTAAAAATGACAAAATTAAATATAGAGAAATACAAATTTGGGAAAGTATGGTCAGGTTAAAATGTTTTGTTCTAAGGTCTTTGTTTTGTTTGGTTAAACAGTAAGTAAATTGAAAAGTGCACATGAAAACATTTCTAGTGTAATCACCTAAAAATAGAGTGCACAAATTCCAAACTAGTAAAAACAAAAGAAGTGAATGGGGGGAAAAAAGAATAAGGAATAATATAAATGTCAGGCAATAAAGGAAAGAAAAATAAATGGGAACTTAAAAACAAAAAAATATTAGATGTAAACGCAAATATAACAGTGATTAAAATAAATGTAAATATACTATATTATCCAGTGAAAAGATACAAACTGTGGAGTTGATTTTTAAAAGTTAGCTATGTTTTTTAAAACACATATATAACATAAATATAAGTTCAGGAAAGAAAAAGATATTCATTGCAAATATAACCCAAAATTACATAAATGTTAATCAAAACAAATATTACTAGAAGATGATCATTAAAATGGATAAAAGCTTAATTTACCTAAAGGATATTATAATTTCCCATTTGTATACAACTAATATCCTCAAAATGCATACAAAACTGGACAAGTATAACTAAAGTAACAAATACCCCAAGATGAGAGACATTTTATACAGCACAGTAATTGAAAGGCAAAGAGACAATGTCAAAATGTATCTGCAACATCAATAGGAATATGTTTATATTCAAGTACATTTCCAAAATGGAACACATGCTAAGTCTGATCATATACAAGGGTGAAAGGTAAGGCTCAATGATTTGTACTTGATATTACAAATAATACATTTACTAACAATGAGATTTAATTAAAATTCAACACAAAACAGTAAATGGAAATAATCCAATTGATCTGTAAATAAGAAGAATCCCTCAAAATAATTCAGAATGGGAATTGGAACTAAATATTCAGAACAAAATAATAACCATAATTTCAGTATGCTCTGTGGTGTATAGCAAAAACAACATTCAATGAGAACTTTATAACCTAAGTATCTACTATGGGAAAGAAGGATGAAAATTAATTCCCTGAGAATGTGGTAGAATAATTTTAAGGAAAAACAAAGTAAACTTTGAAAACCACAAGAAAGTAAACAGTTAAGAAGATAATGAATTATGGAGAAAAACTAAATAGAAGTAACAATAATGTTAAAATTATACCCTCCAAATTCTAAAGACATTTAGAAACTTCTGAAGAGATTTACTAAAAAGTAATAAGGAGGGAGAGGGAGAAAGGGAGGCATGCATGAAAAACTGATAACATCAGAAACTATGTAATTAGCAATGCTATAAAAATAAGAGATTATTAAAACAACTTCTTGCCAATATATCTGAAGATATAGATGAACAAATTCCTAGAAAAATGTAGCTTACTGAAACTTACTCATGATGAAGTAGAAAATTCTGATTAATTTTATTAAAGAAAATGAATCAATAGTAAAAATTATTGATACAAATCAAATTCTAGGCATAGCTATGCAATTTAGAATATTGTTTAATCTCCATGCTTCTTAGTTTATTTACTGATAAAATGGGATATTATGTATCCCATTGTATTACCTCACAAACATTATGGTATCTCTTAATCATTTCAAAAGTAGGAAGAGAATTTGTGAAGTGAAAGTGTTATGAAAACTATATAAATTGAATAATTTTAGATTTAAATCAGAAAGCCCTAAATCTAAACACAGATATCTAGTAAAGAATCTACCAAAAAGTCAAGTTTTCACCATAAGGCAAAACTTATTTAGCTCTTAGCATCCACTAAATAATTAAAGCCACATTCTTTGGGAAGAAAACTGGCCATATAATAAAGCTACTTTAAATCAAGAATGCTGAAAGAATTTTAAATGCCTATTTATAAATAGCCAATACTGTATGTTAAAATAACAATGACAAAGTCATAAAACTCATCTTTAATAACAAGCATTGTTTTCTATTGCAGTGGGCTAAAGATTCAAAGGAACAAAAGTAATATTGCAGGATGAGATGAAGAAGTATAAGAAAGGCACTTGCTGCAATATTTCATGGGTAATGAACTAGTGACCTTTTTCCTCTTGAAACACAATCTTCTAGGAATGTGTGCTTCATAAAATACCTTTAAATTTATTCACTCTCATTTTTTCAAGTATGCATTCACTCAACAAAGATTTTAGTGCTACCAAGTATTAGGCACAAAATTATATACTGAGATATAGGGATGAAACTTATAATTTTTTAGTTCAGTAAGGGAGAGTTAGACAAATAAATGAAAACACCATGACAGAAGTATACAAAGAGTACTGTAGACGTTCAGAGGAAACACAGCTAATCCAAAATGAAGAGATCAGAAACTGCCTCCCAAAGTGACAATTTCTTAACTGTTTTCTAAAAAAGAAATTATATTTATGGGAAAGGCAGGGGTAGGAAGCATTTCAGAATAGGGAACTTAGGTCAATCCTGTCAAATCTCCTCATACTCCCCACGAGTATGTCATGTATATATGTGCTTTATTGGTGTCTGCCATGAAAATGATTGTGTAAGGGGCAGGATTTCAAATTTATTACTGAATAATGCTAAAAATGAGATTTGATGAAGTGAGTAATAAATTTTCCAATTACCTCCTTAACTCTAGGAAAGATACCTTTATTTTGAAACAAAATTTTAGAGATTCATGTTTGACAAAATTACAATGAAATTTTTAAAAAGCCCATCTTGTTTCAGTTTCCCAAGTTACTGGCACAGGTAAAAAAATATAAGAAACAAGCCAACAGATCTTTGATGGGATGGAAAAGTTGAGAATTATTGCTGGTCCAGAATAAAGGAAAGGATACATCAATGAATTCTGAGACTGAGTCTCCAAAAGTATGGTTTCATGTACTAACCTGTCACATTAGCATGCAGCACATGCCAGCAAATCAATAAGTTGTGTGGCTTCCCAAAAAGATTCCCTTTCCTAAGGTAAATTTCTGGCTCTTTCCATATTAGTGATTGGCCCAGAAGGGGGAATCTCTTAAACTACTACTTCTATCTTAAATTTTCTATAGCCCCAGAAATACCAGTGAGCCACTCACTACATTAATAACAAAATATTTTCAAAGTTTCATTGTTTCCAATTACACTAACCTTTTTTAAAAAAATATCTTTTTAGTTGTTGAAGGACCTTTATTTTATTTATTTGTATTTGGTGCAGAGAATCGAACCGAGTGCCTCATGCATGCTAGGCAAATGCTCTACCACTGAGCCACAACCCCAGCCCACAATAATTTTGATTACTATACAAAATGCAATATCACAGAAAGATATGCTACTCTGAAAAAGAAAAAAAGCCACTGATGTAAAGCAAAATAATAGAGATCAAGCAATATGTAGCAACACAGTTGGAATTGTATTTGGTTTGGGGACAATAAAGTAAAACATGATTTATTTTCTTCATGATGCTAACGTGGGTATGTAAGGAATTCACTGTAAGTCAAAAATCTGATTTCTTAAAGGACTAGTTTTATATATATATATATATATATATATTATAAGCAACTTATATTCTGATTAAATTTTTCCATTTATCTATCTTTTTTGGTGATTAGGAATATTCTGGTCTTCTACAGCATATAATAAATTATGCTTTCCATAGTTTCTTTTTTTCTTTTTGGTCATAACAAAGAGCTAGGGAAAAATATTTAATATGTGAGCTCCTAACAATGTCAATTCTCTGCTTTCATAAATCTTCAATTCAAATGCTTACACATGATCCAGATTTATACAAATATAGCTGAGTAGAACAAATAAATTGATTCCAATCACTCATGAATATTAAATTTAAATCAAAATGATAACTATTATAGAAAAATCTATAAAACATACTGATATCACTGAAGAAACACAGTACTTGGACTTAAGCAGATCTGCTCTAGAATTCTACTGTCACCACAATGTCACAGCTATTTAACAGACAATTCATTTCTTCCAGTCTTAGCTTTCTCCTCTTTTTTCTCTGAAATGGAAACAATAATTCATACTCCTATGAATTTGTGAGGATTCAATGAGGTAAAAAACGTTAAGCATTCGATCAAAGTACTGGAGGTCCATTTTTAGGTCAGTGACTCAGAGATTGGGCCAAAGTGGATGAAAACAATATAATGTTTCATTTCTATCCATTTCAACCTTGTTTCTAAAATAATTTTGAATCAGGAGAAGGAGGACAGAATAGAATAGAAAACTTGATATCAGGGATAAATACCTGACTTAAGTTTATTTCTCTGATTTAATTCAGGCCTTTCTGGATCATTTTAAATCAGAGGAATCAGGGGATGGGTTAAGGGAGTTAAATGAAATAAGAAAGTTCTTCATTTCACATTCATGGCTAAGTATGTATGTATACATGCATGTATATAGAAATTGTTCAACATATTTATCTTTATGTATGTATATGCATGCACACAGGTACACACAAGACTCCATAGAGACACATGTAAAAAAGAATTCCATGTGTAAGACAAGCAGGGCAAACCAAAGAAAACCAAAATTGCAATAAGTTGTGGTTTTAATTTTAATACTTATTTTTACTGAGAGAACACAGTAATTTTTCTGGTTTAACATTGTCCACATTAAAACTGAGGCTTCCAAGTAGCATGGTGCAACAAAATGAAGTTTAAACAAACAAAAAACTACCCCATGTAGCTATTATATACAGATATAATGCATATACATGTCTTAGCTATTATGTATATGTGTGTGTGTGTGTGTGTGTGTGTATAGCATATATATGTCTAAAGTGACAATATATAAGCAGTAGTTATAGGTTTAATCCTAATCATCTAGCCTACAAGGAGACATCATGTGAACAAGCCAGCAGTCAGAATCACATGCTAAACATATGAATGAACAATACTGCAGTTTCACAGCCTTCTAGTCCTCAGGCTAAGACTCCAGACATCATGGACCAGAGAAAAACCATCCCCACTGTGCCCTGTCTGAATCCCTAACCCAGAAATGTAGTATAATAAACAGTTGTTGTATTCTACTAATTTGGGGTAGCTTGATATGCAGACTTTGAAAACTGGAATAGAATGTTTCTATATAAGCAAGTTGGAGACTTTTTTTGAGGGGTAAAAGTAGAAGTTTATATATATATGAATATATGATTATACCTTTGATAATAATAGATAACAGGCATTAGATCAGGATTATTTCAATGACAAAACAATTGGGTTTTGACAATTTTATAAATCAGACAGTTCTTCCTCAATTTCTTTACCTTTTGTTCCTGACACTCTCACTTTGTCTTATAACCCAAGTCTGTAGATGCTCATAAGTACCTTTAGAAGTCCAAAATTTCCTAATTTGTTCAGATCTGCCTGTGTAAATGTCCCATATTTATATTATTATACATCACGTTTGTCTCAAGACAGTATAGATTTCATGCATTTTTTTCATTAAATTTCAAACTACATGAATTAATAAGATCATTAAAATTATTTTATAAACACATTCATATGAAGAGTTTTCCTTGGTAAGATGGAACATAATTTCTTTGGGGAGAAAATAAGAACATCCAAATAAATGTTCCAAGATTAATTTCTCCAATTCTTACTCCTATTCCTTAATTTAAACTAAGTATTAATTTCATTATAACTATTAAATTCTAGAATATGAATTATTATTCCTCCCCTATTGATGATTATCAACAGATGAGGGACTTATTTATTCAAGTAGATCACCTACAATGGAAAGGGAAGAAGAAAGATAGAAAGGTCTTTAAGTATTCATTATACTTACTCTCACTAGTCTAAACAAAATCTCATGTCATATAAGCCCATATATCTTTTCCTTGTTGTTACCTAGTAGGTAACTTCCTCTACAAAAAAAACCCTTTCATCTTTAATCCTCAGAAGACTCAGCAGCCGGCTCATATTCCTTTCCTCCTATCCAAATACTGCAATAAACTAGAGAATTTCAACATACTTAATGAATGACCCAATACTTACCTTCTATTCTTGATTTCCTCTGTGATCTTATTCACTGTCAGATTCAATCAATGATTTCCATGGATATGCCATGGATGTCATCACTGCTATGTCCTCAAAATAATAAATATAGACATCCCTCTCTGTGGTCATGACCTCCTAACTTGCCAGCATTACCTTTTAATTAGGATCCAATATAAGTGTTTTTTTCCCCCAATATATAGGTTTTTGAGGTAAGTCATTTCCAAAGTAAGATGTAGAAGATGATCTTGTAACTAACACAAAGAAACTCTTAAACACTTCCATATCTTTAAATTTTATCTTTTGTAACTTCATAATTTTTACAATTTCTGGTTTTGCAAAAGCTATACAAAGTACAAATTATATAAAGCATATTAGCATATGGATAAATGAATGTAATTTATAAATACATAAATACATTGGTGACATATGTTTAAGATCACTTCATAGGCTACTTTCCATCCATTATCTTTTATCCTCACTGCCTTCCTTACTGAGCTTTTATCCCATTGTACTTCACTTTACCATTTGCCTATCAATATTATCAATACCCCTAGTCTCACAGTTTTTCCTTTGTACTAGGCCCCCAAGGGCTTCAAGCAAAAAATAACAAAAATATAAAACTCTGTAGATAGTGGATAAACACTGATCATCATCCTCAGTTTGGGCCCCAATATACCTGGAAATACTATCAGTTTTCCTTTCTTTACTCCACAGTGATTGCTCTACCACTTTCCTAAACTTTCCAGCATTTACTTTCTCCCTCCTCCTACAATGGAAAGATATTTCTCTTCCTGTGTTTTGGTTTCTAGTCTCATGTCTTACCTAATCTTCCTTTCTATTGACAATTTGTTTATTCTCTCTACTGCTCCCAACAGGTAAGCATACGGATGTTTCTCCCATTATACAAGGAATAATCCTTCAATCTGAAGATCTTTCTAGTGATTACCATTCTTTCTCTTTGCTTTTATAATCATATTCCATGAAAAGAGTGATGATATTGGCTGTCTCCTTTTCTTTCCTCCCACTTACTTCTCAAATTACATAAATTCGTCTTCCATGACCATTACTACAGGTCACCAATTCATATGCATATTTATACATACTGTGGTCACTTGTTGATCATTATTTTTCATTACTTCTCAGTAGTAGCTTTTGACTCAGCTAAACTCTCATTCTTTAAAACTTTTCTTTCTTTGGCATGGAGACACCAGATAATTTCCTCCTATCCACTAGATCTTTCTTATTAGATTCTCTTATATTCTCCTTTTGTTCTTCTCAATGGTTCTCAACCTAGGCTGCAATATACAATCATTATGGGATCTTTTGAAATTTAAGATATTGTAAAAAGTACCTGAGACAAGTGGATCACAATTCCTGGAGTATGAAATCATAGGTAGCATATTTTTAAAAATTTCATCAGGTGGTTTAGAGATACTGTGGAAGTTAAGAACCTCTACATTAAATGCTGTCCACAGGTCTCTGTCATAGATCCTCTTCTTTTTCTACAGTATGCATTCCTTATGTGCATACCACTTAGTCTTGTGGCCTCATTTATAATCTATATGCTGATAAATCCTAAATTTATATATTCAGCATACATCTCTCCTCGTTGTAAGAACCATGTATTCAACTATTTTGTTTGTACATAAACATTTTCATATATCTCTCAAACTCACGTCTCAAACTGAATCACTTCTCATACCCTGCAGAGCCCATTCCCCTTATTATTGACACTCCAAAGTCTATTAAATTCCAATAATTATCTCTTCAGTATCTGTCGAATCTATTTCCTTCTATTCCCATTTTTTTTAAATGCAGACCATTGTAATTACCCAATTAAGCTGTTAGAGCTCCGTAACTGGCCTCCCACCTGCAATCTTGTTCTCTCTCTTCCAATCCATAATATTCACTAGAATGATCTTCCTAAAAAGCAAACTTTATCACATTGCTCTCCTCATGTTATTCAAAGTTTGTCACACTTTAAACATTTAAGTGGCTTCCTACTGCCTTCAGAATCATTTTTAACTACCTTAACATTGCATATAAAGGGTTTCATGACTATGCCTCTGTCTGCTCTGCCCCCACATTCAATGTTGAAGTACGTAAACTTTCAGTTCTTAGGAGTCATCTTCCTCTTTCTCCAGCCATTGACATAAAATTATTATTACCGAAAATAATCTCTCCATCTCTTCCTACTTAACTCCTAATTTTTCATGTGCAATTTAAGTGCTACAGTTTCTGGGAAAACTTTCCTGAACTGTTTTCAACCTGTGGTAAAGACTAAAGGCAAAGCTTATATTCATCACATATTCAGATGTGGCTCCCAACATCTCCCAGCCTGCCTGCAGTTAGATTTGGGGAATAAAGTTAATTTCAGGCCAGTAAAATGTGGGGAAAATATTAGAAAACCAGTTATGAGACTGGTCCTTAAACATCCTATGGTTTTCTCCAACCATCCCTTCCCCTATCATGGCAAATTTAAGAAGCCATATGCTTCTACAATATGGAGGTCTGCCAGGATTACTTAAGTGAAAAATAAATTACTTGTATGATAAATTATGAAGTTTTCTGGGTTAACTGGTTACAAAAGCATAGTCTAACCTAGCCTTACCAATAACAATACAGAGCTTCAGTTACCTACTCCCAGTACTCCTTTATTTTTAATACAACTTGGTATTGCTTATCTGTCTTCCCTGATAAAACTATGAGCATATTAAGAAAAACTTACACACCTCTCTAGCTCACTTCCATATTTTTACAATCTAGCAAAGTGCTTGGAAGAGATTGTGTTGAGAAAAGAGGTACTACATGGATGTATGAATCAATACAATCTCCATTGTTTAATACCATAGAGTTGTACTAAAGAATTAACAAGTAATTCTGCAACTGTACTTCATCTGCATATATATATATATATACATTTCTTTTTTATTTTGGGTACTGGGAATTGATCCTAGGGCCTGGTGCATACTAGGTAAGTATCTCTCACACTGCACAAAACTCAACTCAAAGTAGATCAAAGACCTAGACATTAAACAAGAAACCCTACATGCACTAGAAGAAAAGACTGGCCTAACTTTTTATCATGTCACCTTAGGAACCAAATTCCTCAATAAGACTCCTAAGGTGCAAGAAGAAAAATCATGAACCAATAAATGGGGAATGAAGGGAAGGGAGGAGGGAAAGGAATAGGAAAGACAGTGGCATGATTGTGACATATTTTCCTATGTACATATATCAATACACCACAGTGAATCTCTATATCATGTACAACCACAATACTGGGATCCTAATTAGAATAAGATGTGCTCCATGTTTGTATCAATAAGTCAAATTATAGTCTACTGTCAAGTATAACTAAAAAAGCCCCCAAAACATAAAAATTATAATAAACTTCTAGAACATGTAAACGTGCAGAACAAACTTACAAATTCTTTTCATAAAAGTATAACATTTATTATGTTGAGGATAATATTTTTAGAAAATTATGGATCAATCACTGTTGTGAAAATTATGCAAAAATACTAAATAAAATGGTGAACAAAAACAACAACAACAAAAAAATCTGTATCATCCTTCCTATTTTACAGAAAAAATGGAATGTCCAAAATGATGAATACCATGTCTAGGTCACACAATTGATAGACACATAGAATACTATTCAGTTTAATTCAACATCCACTTCCTTTCTTATACTACCACACTAACCAGCAAAATCATTGGCATCTGAACTCATTTTTCCTGCCAGTTTGCTGACTCAAAGCCTGGGCTCTGTCCATTTTCTGCCATATTCTCTGTCTATATCACTGATTAATTAAACTGGATAAAGTCAGGTTTTATAAAAAATAAGTAGTTCTTCATAACTGTACTTCATCTGCATATATACAAATATATTAATTTTTCTTTCGTGGTACTGAGAATTGATCCCAGGGCCATGTGCATACTAGGAAAATACTCTTCCACTGACTTACAACCCAGCCATCCATTTTAAAAAATGTTTATTTTGAGATGGGATCTTGCTATGTTTCCCAATGTTGGCCTCGTATTTGTGATCCTCCTGCTTCAGCCTCCTGAGTAGCTGGGATTATAGCTGCACCCAGTATCTGCTTTTCATTTTAGTTAAAAGCTGCTACATAGGCTTTGTATCCTATTTCTTTTTTAATATAAGCATGTACCTTTGTTACTACAAAGTCATCAAAAAGTCATTTAGAGTAAGTATGTAATATAATTTTACATATAAGTACTGCTGCGTACTCAAATATTTCCTGTTCTTGGACATTCTGGTATTTTCCTGACATCATTTTAGATAAAATATTGTTTGTATTCCCATTCAACTTACATTTTTAATAATTTTCCCCATATTTTAAGAGTTTCATTTTCTTTTTATACTGTACTTTCCTTGGAAGTTTGAATTTTGTCTTAATAATATTACTATCCCATGGTACGCCTCACAGATGTCTTATACTGAATAAACATTGGTAATATGTATTGCTTAAATTTTTAATAAAGCTACGAATTCCAAGACAAAGGGTTCTTCTAGTTATTGTATTAACAACACATTTGAGCAAACAATATATAAAACCAATTACAGTACAATTAAAAGAAACATAAAAAGGGAGACACAGCATTGAACTTTTATGATTCTTTCTCTCTTTTCCCCAAAATTAACCAAAGACAGCTGACGTTTTGATTATAAGATCAATGAGAACAAAGGAAAGCACAAAGGTAATGTCAGGAGACCCAGGTTTGAGTTTTGACCATTTCACTTAGTAGTTACATGGTTTTAAGCATATCTCTAGGTATTTCTATTATTTTGGGAATTACAGGTCTGGATCACTTTATAAGACAGGGTTTTTAACCTCACATTATTGACATTTTGGACTAAATAATTATTTTTTTATTGGGGGTTGGCCTACAGACTGTAAGATACTGAGCAGCACCCCTGAACTCTCCCCACTACATGCTACTAGCAATACCCCAACCCTCTCAGGTTCATACAGCTGAAACCATGTATAAACATTGCCAAATAAAGGCAATCATGCCCATTGGGAACTGCTGCTTTAAGAAGAGCAAGCCTATATAATTTTATAGCTTTGTCATGTTAGCAAAGCATTTTCCATTTTTTCCCCCCAGAATGTCTAATGAATTACCAGGTTAAATGTTTATTCTCTGCTTGTGTCATTTTTTTCCCCTTCACTGTTCTCTTGTAATTTGCTTTTAAATAGTAAAAAGCATATTAAAGCAAGAAAGAAAATGGAAAAAAAGTGTAAATGTTAAACTGATTATGTAATGTTAATCAATTGTCCATGAGTAACTAAAAATTGACAATATTGCTCTTTTAACTCTTTAAACTATTTTAGCTACTTTTTCCCTTTAAAGAAGAAAAAGGAGCCTCAGTTTCCCTTTAAAACACATAAAATGGTTAAAGCTGGCATTGTAGCTCAGAGATCCCAATTAACATTTAACATTTCAAACTGCTGCTTAATTTGGAACATTTTTTTCAAGTCTGTTGAAGGTAGCAAGACTCCAACAGAAACTAACTCACAGTAATGGAATTGATTTTGAAATGGGTATTGTACATAGAGACATGTAATGTTCATAGCAAGTAATTTAAAATACTCCACCATAACTCTAAAAATACTTTGTAAGTGTTAAATGTAATAATTAAATGTTCCCATCTTTTATAACAGAGAAATGTGTTTTAAGCATCTAAAAACGAAGTCTTCAAAATATGCCCTATAACTAAAGCACTTTAAAACTATGTAAATCGAGTATAATTTTTACTTAAACACAGATTACATCTGTATTAAGGTGGTTAAATAATAACACAGTAATGTAAAATATGAGGTGGTCATATTTGGATTTTTATTTTGTGTTTTCTTTAAGATCTCATGCAGAAATAACACAAGTAAGTAGTTTTTAGTAAGGGAAAATTAAAATTTTTCACTTTTAAATACTTTCAAAACTGTTATCTTAATATTCACTGTGTTCTTTTAGGAATTCGAAAATGAACATTCCTATGATAAATCATATTTTCCCACCTGTTAAAAAGGATTGCCGAATCTAGATTTCTTAATGGTGATGCAACACTTTGAAATGATTAAGCAGATGATAGGAATGTCAACTTATAAATATATTTAGTGAGCAAAGAACAAGCACCATAATTTTGTTTATTAATTTATCAATACTTCTAACTTCCAATAATTTAAGGTGATGATCCTGGACTTTTACGAAATGGAGATATGAGGTAGCAATGAGTGTAGAAAAAACAGTCATTTGGGAATCAGACACATGAAAATTTGAATCCAGTCTGTGCAATGTGGTATATACAGAATCTTGGTCAAGTCAATTGTCTTACTCTTTTTGAATAGTGGATTCTATACCTATTTGCTCTAATACTTGCTTATAAGAACTGACTTATGGCTGGTATGCCACGAGTTATTTTTATTCCAATTACTAAATGTTTAATTAGACTTCCAGAAAATCAAGCTTTTTAAAATAATAGTATCTTTCAGATGGAAGGAAAAAAAAAAAGAAGGCGGCGGCTTTTCTTGCCATGTCTGATAAAACACTGAAAGACTGGATGGAAGAATATTCTAGGTAAAGGGAAACAGTTGTGTAAATGTCCTAAAGCAGGAAAAAGCTTGGTGTATCAATAATTGACAGGCCAATTTGGAATCAAATTAGGAAGCCAAATTAATCTTGCTTTTGGGCTAGGTTAAAGTTTGGAGGTTTTATGCAGTGGAAGTGCCTCAATATGCCATACTTTAAAATACACTGCCATAGCATATAGATAATGAATGTTACAGTTTCTGGTGGCATCAAATTCATAAAAATGGTTTCATCATACAAATAACAGAATGGACTTCCAATGCGTCAAATGATGGTGCCAGTAGCAGTAGACATAATCTAAGAAATTCAGAGGTTTTTAAAAAAAAAAAATCAGAGGCTTGGAAAGTTCTGATGCTTATAAGATGTGACTGAAGTCATGCTCTTTAGACCACAGTTTCCTCACTTACAAAAATGAACAAAGCAAGTATCTCCAAGAATTCTTATGAGGATAAAATAAGCTAATGTATATGCAATATCTGCACATTATTTGTTACTTATGGGTGGTTAATAAATAATAGTACTAAGAATTGTGTTATTCCAGATATATCTCTCAGCTCAACAATGAAAGTATTGAAATATGTTAGGTGTTCAAGAATACTCTTTCTTCTACATATAAATTGCTAGGGACTCAATTTCCCAATGAGCCTATATGTGTGTCAATATTCAAACATTTAATACATATATAGAATAATGCACCCCAAAAGGTCATGGCTATGTATTTTAAATCATTACAGAAAAAACATATACAATAATAAATGTTATTTCATTTGAAGTGTAAGATTCACAAGACTATAATTATTCAAAAGAGTTCTGAACTTTCTTTTCTCTCCCTACTACTCAATTTATAACTTCACAAAAGTCTATACTTCTAAATTTTTACTTGCTTTTGACCAAAAAGTAAAAGAAAACAACAACTATAACAAAAAGCAAAGACCTGATTCATCAGACATTATTCAAAAAGATCACTGTCAGTACAAATTAAACTTAACCCTCCCCAAATGACTGATAGTTCAAAATAATAGTACAGATCCTGAAGATAACCTAAATGGTTCCCAAGGTGTTTAAAAAGCAACTAAATGTTTAAGCAAAGAACTAAGGAGTTCCAAAACTATTTAACAGAAGTGAAATAAATGCATATCATCCTATGTCATTACTTTCTAAGAAAAGACAATTGTTTCATGGATAGCTTCTAGGATGTTTGTTTAAAAACAATCTATTAACTTATACATTATGTGAATGCACATTAGATGAAGTGACATGGAGATATCACTTACAGAAAAAGAACTCAATAGGAATATTCCTTAGAAAAGTGATTGTCATATGTAAATTTATAATCTGTAAGAAAATAAAAGGTCATGATTGACAAGAAGCTAGCTTTTCTAGTATTTTCTAATATTCATTCTTCTCAGCCTCAATTTTTTAAATAGCTTTAACCACCTATCATGTATATTTATTCTTGTTTATTATTACTATCAGCAAAAATAATAAGCCTTCCTTATGAAAGGAAGACTAAGAGAAATAGAGAAGGGTTAAATGAGTGATTCAAAATTCAAAAAGTAAGGTAGTATATAAAGAAAGATATCAACCCAGCCCCAAACATTTATTTCTAGATACCAGAACTACAGGTGGTAAAAATGGGAAGGAATTTAGAAAAGGCAGTTCTTAGGATCTAAAGAAAATAATTAAAATAATAGCAAAAGTAGAATAGGGAAAAAGACTCACCATCTCTACCCTGAATCGTATTGGATAAAGGTGACATTATCTGTGTCTTGGGCCTGTTGGAATTCCTTCTCTTGTTGCATGCATTGGGAAGGAACTGCAGAAGCCTTATGAAGGCTGCAGCAGGGTTATATTTGTGTTCGGGGATGCAAGGATTAGGTAAAGATGATACATAAAGTTTAAAACTGTTTTCCATTAGTTACATAGAAATTAATATTATGCTTTATATACATTATGGATCTATTCAATGGACATAATATCATTACCCGAAATAGTATTTCTATGAGAAAATAGATTCAGAATGACAAGACTGACAAACAATCTATTTTACGTGATAGGGTCTATCATGATTAACAATGAATAAATATGTGATTCCAGAGTCATATGATAATATTATTAATGGTCCACAATCTCACCTGAAACCTTTGGGGTAGCTGAGTTTTTAAAAGTTTTATTTGTTTTAGAATAGTAATACAGTACATATGTGTGATGTAACATTCACAGAAATGACGGGGGCAGCACCAGAAAAGTAATCACATTAATATTCTCCATTGTAAAATAAGACTATTCACATATTAAAAATACAAAGCCCATAAATACCCTTACATAAAGTCATGTTTAGATTTGCCACAAAATGAATTTAGTTCAAATTAGGATTTGATGGCTGAACTAAAATTTACTTAATTTTTTCTTATTAATAAAATGCAGATCTTTCCCCCCAGAACTTTTTTGGAGTTCAGAAATTTAGATAAGAAAAGAAACAACCGACACTTATTTCAGTATTTATAAATGTTTTTCCATTCTCTCAACAGCCTCACATAAATGATTCACAGCTTCTAACAATATCCATCATTCCTTATTTCCTCACACTCAAGAAAAATTCCCTGAACCTGGGCAGTGTTGTTCATTTCAGTCCTTATGTCAGTGTTCATTACCTGCTGAATTATTTACAAAGACCAACACATTTATGTGGCACAAGGGATGCTATAACTGGGTTATCCTGAGTGTTTCCTTCTTTTTTCTTACTGACTACTTTGTGTCAGCTTCTTACTCAGTAGTTACAATCAACTCACTTCTGTTTTCAGTGGAATACTCTGACTTCAAATTAGAATCCACTTTCTTAAAAATTAAGGAAAAATGATGGTAGTAAGGAAGGAAATATAGCTGGAAGTATATAATAGTGGAGTAGATGGCTTAAGATATGGAGAAAAGCATGAAGCAAAAAGTCATCCACCAGTAAATAAGTGGCAAAATATTTAATAAATAGTAACAAGATAACTTCTATTTATATAATGGCTTTTTTCCCCAAAGTAATAATGGTGCTGTACTTTTTAAAGACAAGTTTAAAAAAAAAAACAAAAAAAAAAAAACAGGACAAAAATCACTAATCTTGAATATCTCTTAAAAGTATATAATATCCACAGACAAAAGATTAATTAGCTCTTAAAAAAAAAAAAAAAAGCAGAACCTACAAGAGACGTTGTTTTGTTTCTAAGACAAGATCTTAAAAGGCCCAAGTTTTCCATGAAAAGATCAATGTAGTGATGATGAAAAAAAAAATCTAGGGCTGGGATTGTGGCTCAGCAGTAGAGCAGTCGCCTAGCATGGGCGGGACCCGGGTTCGATTCTCAGCACCACATAAAAAAATAAATAAAAAGGCATTGTGTTGTGTCCATCTACAAAAAAGTTTCTCTCTCTCTCTCTCTCTCTCTCTCTCTCTCTCTCTCTCTCTCTCTCCCCCCTTTAAAAAAATCTATTTTGAAATAACGATTTATAAATTAATAAACAACACTATACTGATATTTCAAGAGGCAGAAAATTAGGGTAGATATATCTGTCCTATTTGTTTTAATTCATAGATGATTATCACATCTTTTATATATGCTTATACAATATCTTTTATATATACTTGTTTTTAGAATATTTTTACTTCTGTTTGGGCAGACTTTTGTAATTTTGAAATAAAGATGAATATTGTGGGCTGGGGATGTGGCTCAAGCGGTAGCGCGCTCGCCTGGCATGCGTGCGGCGTGGGTTCGATCCTCAGCACCACATACAAAAAAAGACGTTGTGTCCGCCGAAAACTAAAAAATAAATATTAAAAAAACAATTCTCTCTCTTAAAAAAGTTTTAAAAACAGATGAATATTGTGGTAAGACATTAGTTGCTAGCACGTTTACATGAGAACAGAAGTGGAAAACGTTAAGTGATCTGCCCAATATTAACAGTGATGGAAGATCTTGGTATTTGATTTGAAGTTCAATGCTTTTAAGAACTACATAAATCTGTGTTCTACAATATGAAACTAAATCTTAAATTGCAAACAGGCAAAACAAAAGACTTATAAAGTATTTCTATGCTAGGTTTTCAGTCTTTATATGGAAGGAAAAACAGTCTCTGGTACTGAAAATGTAAAGGATTCAAAAACATTATTTAATAAACTATATAAACAATGGAAAGAAAGGAACTATTTGAATAAAGGCAGGGTGGAATACAGGACCTTGTCTGGGATAGTCCATTTCTTATTTTTGGATAAAACATGTTAAATAAAACGTTTAAAATATGCATAATGTATTTGGGGTAGAACCATGTCTTTACATATTCTCATTTTTAAAAATATAATTTTTAACAAAGACACTGTCTTTTGACTCTCAATAAAGAAGCTATTATTTAAAATCATAAAGAATACTAAAATGCAATCAATCCTTTCATAAAAAATATTTTTCAGTTCAGAGTAAATAGTACTCAGCTTTTCAAAAGTTATAATCACATTAATAAGCAAAATAACTACCCAATTAAAGAGTACCTTTGTGACTATGGTTACATCCATACCTTGATATTTAAATTGTTTAATATTTTATAGACTAGAAATCTTGGATTGTTAATAAGAGTAAAGGGGTACACAAATTTTAGACAATTAGCTTTTGATTAATTTTACAACATGACAACAGAGCTCAGTTTCTGATACCTAACAGACTTGGATTTAAATATTCTCTCTCTCTTAGTATATGAATGACTTTGGGAAAATAACAACTTCTTTGTGCCCTAGCTTCCTCATGAGTTTGTTGTGAGGATTAGAGAAGATCATGTCTCTAAAGGTCAAGAAACACAATACCTAGTAAACGTTGGTTAAAATTATTAAGAATATTTTTATAGAGATAACCTACTCATCTTTTGGAAGCACACCAAATGGTCATGAAATTGTGGCAGGGCCATCAGCAAAATGATAAGATCACTAACTTCTTTTTAGGTTGCAAACACACAAGAGAGTTCATTAATATAAACACTCTTTCCCTTAAATCACAAGTAAATTCAGTAACTAAAGTATAACTGAGTTATAGAGGTGTAAGGTTACTGTCTCATGCTTCAACTGAACAACAAACTAAGCAAGGACTAGGACCAAGTCTGTTGTTTTCTCTTACTATATATCCTAACACTTAACACAACTCAGGTGCATGATAGTGATTTAATAAATACCTGCTGAATGACTAAAAAAGTGAATGAATAAGCTAATGTAAATCAGAGAAGATATACAAAGGCCAAAAAAAACCCCCAAAGAAACAACAACAAAAAAAAAAATGAAGGGGAAATATGACCATCTAAGATAAGGAATAACTTAGAATGGGAAGCTGGTATTCCTGGGCAAGTGGCAAACTACTGTAGAGTCCAGAGAACTTAGCAGAGCAGAAGGAATGATGGAAGCTTCACAGGGAGAATGATATGTGCTTTAGAAAAAGGAAAACACAACAGAAGACTCTGAATGAATGACAAGATCTGGAAAACTCAGGGCTCAGAGTCAGAGATCCTGTTCTATAAAAAGTCAGGTAGTTTTGCAGGGAGCGGTATCAGCCTAAAACAATAGAGAGAGGTCTAGGGCTAGAGAAAGGCTATTCTGCTTTTCTTTGTTTTTGGGGGTTTTTTTTTTCTTTCTTTTTTTTGGTAGTCCAAAGATTCTTTGAGAAATGACTCTGGTTTTGTACATGAATGAAATGTTTCCTCAAAGAGGAAAGAAATATGAGAGGGCACAGCAAGCAAAAGGAATGAGGCTGTGGAATAAACAAAAGCAGAATGATTCTAAATGTAAGAATAATTTATAAAGATTCACAGTGAAATGAGTAAAAGGAAACACTGATTATATGGGCGATGGATAACATTAAATTATTTACCTATTAATGCACTTTGAAGATGAGAAGTTATTCCTATTTGGTATAGTTTCATTTCTAGGATTTTCCCACAAAGTATGAGATGCAATACAATGGGGGCCATGCAGAACAAACCGAAGGTTTAAGCCTTGATACTGATGGAGGCCCACAGAAGGGCACATCAGGTCATCATCTAAGCATACCCAGAACCATTCAGGAAGTATGAGAGGGTGCCAACTTGGGTTGTGATGCAATACAGAGTTCACTTGTGGAAAGGAGATCAGGACTTCCAGGGTTCTACTACCACCTCTCTGTCCTACTTACTTTCATTCCTTATTTCAATGAGAAATGGGGATGTTAATACCTTATCATGGTTGGTTTAGCTTTACTCTAAATTACTACATTCTCTATCAGAGAGTTCACGGCATCTTTAATCATTATAACAATTTTTGTATTACTCTGATTTTATAGGCGAAACCAGGATAGATGGTAAAAGAACATAAATAAAACATAAAATAAATTTATGTTGGAAATATCGGTGAACATATAATAAAGACTTAATACATATTTCCCTCATTGATTTTTTATTCACTGATTCAGTCAATACTTATTAAGTGCCAACTTTCTTCCAGAAGTATTCTAAATGCTAGGGATACACCAATTTAAAAAAAACAAACAGGAACCCTCACTTTACAGAGGTTTTACTCAAAGTGTATATATGAGGGAATGAGGTTCAGAGAAGACAATAAAGAAGTTAACATTTATTTAACTCCCTTTATAATCAAACATATTAATTTTGAAAATTACCTAGTGCTTTGACACTCTCAGCTTTGAAAGCTGCCTTTCATGGAAAATATATGCTAAAGAAATTATGGGGGTTGGGGCTGTGGCTCAGTGGTAGAGTGCTTACTTAGCGTATGTGAAGTACTGGGTTTGAACCTTAGCACCACATAAATAAGCATCTAGGACTAAAAAATGTATTTTAAAAAAAAGAAACTATAGTCTTTGGACAAATAAATTTTTGTAAAAATATTTTCATCATAAAAATAACAGTTGTATTGCAGAAAAAATAAAAACTTAAGAGGGAAAAAAAGGACTTAATCTTTTCTTTAAAGATTTGATTAGCTCACATTTTCTATTTTAAAAAGTCTATCATTATTTTTTGTTTGTTATTTTACTTTAATTTATTTATTTGTTCTAATCAGTTATACATGACAGCAGAATGCTCTTTGATTCAATATATACAAATAGAACATCATTTTTTACTTGTCTGGTTGTACCCAAAGTAGAGTTACACAATTCATGCAATCGTACATGTACTTAGAGTAATGATGCCCATCTCATTTCACCATCTTTCCTATCCCAAAGGCCCTAATCTTAATACCATAAGAAAAATACTGTTCTCAAAAGTTTCCTTCTATATTTTTACATATTGAAAAGTTGCATATTTACATAGTTGCCGTCATGATATGCAATAATTTTGAATATTTTTGACAAATTTTAATTTAAACATTTTTTTTAATATTTATTTTTTAAGTGTAGATGGACACAACACAATGCCTTTATTTTTATGTGGTGCTGAGGATCGAACCCGGATCACGCCCATGCTAGGCGAGCGCTCTACCACTGAGCCACAATCCCAGCCCCAAATTTAAACATTTTTGATAATTTGGTTTATTTTTAAATTTAAGATATTTGCTAATAAGACCAATAGCAAGGTATACATTTATCCTTCTCCTAGTCCATCTAAAACTTTAAGAATGGAAGGGGAAAAAAATTTATTGTAAGCCTAAAATTGTCTTTAAATTGAGGCCTAACAATTTAAACCTAAACAATGCCAAGTTTAAAATCTGATTCCAGAAAATTTTTTAAAAAGAGTATTATTCCATATAGTAAAATACTGTTACATTAGCACCAATTTCTATTTTAAATTGTAGCTAAATAAAAATGATAATACTAATGACATCATTTTTTCAACAACATCAACTAGTAAAGTATCTGATTCCAAACATGTCTTTGGGATATTTATTTTGTCCCTGGTGAGCCTAGCTTAGTTTCTCTCTGCTTCCTGAATGTCACTTTAAGAGCTCTTTTATCTTCTCTAGTTGTTTCTGCCATGATGTTCTCTTTCATCCCAGGCCTAGAGCATAAGATTCAGCCATCTACTGACTGAGATCTCTGAAACCATGAGCCCCAAATAAACTTTTACTCCTCTAACATTCTTCTTTTCAAGTCTTCCAGTCATAACAACAAAAAAGCTAACTAAAATACAAATTTATTGTATAAAGAATAACTTGTTAGTTTCTGTATAGAAAGCTGGTAAAATTCTATGTCAAGTTGACAGGAAAAAACAGGCTCCCACTGGATACTTAGAATATTCAGTATAAAGACTCAGGCTCTGGTTAGAATTACTGAAAGCTGTCATTCAGTTAAAAATAGTCAAAAAAAAACTACAAAGAACTTTAGGAGTCATTTAGAAAATTATGCTTGCTGGGTGTTAAGGAAAACAAGTCTAATGCTTGTAGTTAAAGGTGACAGTTAAGTGTTCAAATCTAAAAGAGGATTTATCCCCAATCCACAAAAATCTAGTTCTTATTAGCAACTCAACAGAAGATGACCTTGACCAAGATAACAATTTTATACACTGTGGTTGAACAAGTGTTTTTTGGCATTGGCAATCTACATTTCACAAAGCAAAACATTTTAAGTAGACCTATTACTGGTGTGGAATCTGGCAGAGTTCTATAATCTAACATTTCCCCCAAAATGTGGGGATATAAGAGAACTGAGTTCTGATGGTCAAAACAAGACTACATTAAGTATAAGCTCAAGGCTTCTTTTTTTTTCTCATGTTGTTTTCTCTATCCTCATTATAAAATAAATATTTTCCAGGCTTTTTCCCCCCTCCAAATTTGCTTTAGAAAAAGTCAAATTTATGTAATTCTATACCTGTCAATATCAATCAGAATATGCTTTATTTTGAATTTGTGTGTCACAAATGATTCTTGACTTGCCTTGTAGCACAATAAGTACCTCATAAATTGTCTTTGAATTCTATACATTTTGAACACAGTCTTATAATGATCCTCAAGAGAATATCCCAGCCCATAGTACAGAAAATAGAATTCTACTTTTCTGTGAACTTCTACTTACGGACTTTGATTTCTAAAGATTTTATTTCTTATGTCTCTGAAGAAATGAATATCCTTATGGTTGTTTTATTACCTGTTACAAATCAAATCATTATTACTTAATATCTGTACATAGACATCTTATGGGTTTGCTCATCTCACAGCTACTTGACTATGTATCATATCCAATAGGCAACCCATTTCTCCAGTTACCTAAAACAAGATGATCAAAGATGAGAATAGAAAAATTTAACAATGCAGATATTTATTTCTTTAGAAATATAACATCTGATTAAATGAAAGGCATACCATTAAGAATTACCCAGAGTTTACAAGAAAATTGTGTGACTTTTATCCAAGAGTGGGCTAGACAAAAATTAGTTTGAGGAGCTTCAAATTTAAATTAGTTATAGATTCTGCAAACATTTTCCTGTGAAGATTTAAAGAGTAAATTTTTTAGACTGTCCAGGCCACTTAAGAGTTTCTGTTGTATATATGTGTGTGTGTGTGTGTGTGTGTGTGTGTATATATATATATATATTTTTTTTTTTTTTTTTTTTGGCTGTTTAAAAACATAAGACATTTTTAGCTTAAGGGATATAGAGAAACAGGTTCTAGGCCAGAGTTGTCCTGCAAGCAACATTCTGCTGATCTTTAGTACAGAAAAACTTGTGTTTTGCTACTACTAGCTACTGAAGAGGGACAAAGTGTATTATTCACTTAAGTTTTTCCAATGACTAGCACAGTGATTCACGTATAGCAGCTATATAATATTGTTAACATTTGATAAATGAATGAATAAATGAGAAAATGAATGAGCGAACAGATATGTAAGCAGTCAGCAACAGAATTATTACTGAAAGTATTATTACAATTTATAACTATTGTTAATGTACTACTCACCAACAGTGGTCCTTTTATTTTAGGGATCCAGAAAATTAACTTCCCAGCCTTGATTGCAGATTAGAGATCTTCCAGGGCGGACTATATTTTTTTCCTTCTCTTCTCCTTCCTTCCTTCCTGCCTGCCTGCCTTTCCTCCCTTTCTTTCCTCTCTTTTTCCTCCCTCTCTTCCTGCCTTCCAGCATGGTAATCAAAAATGACTGAAATGATGGTTGCTCCATAAGATCTCTCTGAGACTATTATGAGCAGAGATCCTGCTGACCATGATGTTCATGCAAGGAGAGCAAGAAATAAACTTTTGTTGTTTCAAACCACTGAGGTTTTGAGGTTGTTTCTCATGACTTCATAATATAGACTATGCTGACTACTAATATACTACCAATCATCACATCTTCAGGCTACTTGCAAACTCTTTGAAATGATTTGAAAACTTTCAAACTATTTGAAAACTCATGTCTGGCTACAGTACAAAGCAGAAAGACAAAAGTATCTTAATCAGTCTGCTTGAAAAAAAAAAAAAAAAAGTGTCCTGATGATCTACAGTAAATTAACAATCATTTAGTTTTTAGGTTGTTTTCTTAACCATAGTATGATAATAAGGATAGTATTTACTTTCTAAGATCACACTTGCAGGAAAGTTAGGAAAAGAACTATAGTTTATAATATATAAATGTTAACTTTGTCAGTTTTCTGTTAGTATAATAAAATATCTTACATGAAATCAACTTATAAAAAGGAAAAGTTGGCCATTTTAGAAGTTTCAGTCCATGACTGGTTGGGCCTACTGCTTTTAGACACAGCACATCATGATAGCAATGGATAGTAAAAACATCCACCTCGTGGCAGGGACTCAAATTATACACAAAGAGAATGGAGTCCCTCAATCCCCTTTGAGGGCATGCCCCCAGTGACCTGAAAATCCCTCTGGGCTCCACCATTTAAAGATAATACCACCTCCCAATATGGCCAAGCTAAGGACTAAACTTTTGACAAAATGGTTTTTTAAAGGATATTCCAGATCCAAATTATAGCAGATGTTATTTACAATTGAATAAGTTGGCTAATTACTAGTGGTTCCCCATTTCTTCAGAAGTAATTATTTTGATCATTAATACAGTTATATTGTGGGCACTGAATAAAAAAAATATAAAAGATTTCATATGCAATGCATGGCTCTCATTTAGATCCTCATAAATAAGTAACTATAAAAATGCACACACAAAAAAACAAAAACCTACAAAAACTCAAACTTATAATTAGAAAAATATGAAAACTGACTGATATAATAACTAAAGAATATTTCCAATTTTTTTATTTTTTTGAAATTTTCTAATTTTTAGAAGGGTGATAACTGTATTGCAGTTGTCTTTAAATTGAGTGCTGATCTTTTAGGTATACATATTATATATAATTTGTTACACACTACATATTTATGTATATAAACATACACATAATATATAACATGTATATCTTATCATAAATATATATATATATATATTTCATAAGAAATATGATAGATTATACAAATGAAAAAAGTTCCTACAGTTTGATGTTATACCACTTTTAAGAAAATTATTTCCAATTCTCTTAGTCCAGTGTAATACTTAGGAAGGGTAGACCACAGAATGAGGATTGGAAAGGGGAAATATAGGATGAGCAGGGCTCTAGTTGAAAGAAGCAATCAAATTTTACTCTTGTCCTTAATAAAACAAAAGCCAATCAACAAAGAAAAACCCCTAAATAAATCTTTAATTCCCAGTTTATCCTGGGGTATAAAGTATACCTATGGTCCTTCCTACATGTAATACCATGACATGTAAATTCCTTTTTCTATAGTCATCTACCATCTTCTTTAGTTGCTTCATTCTACTCTCAGATACTTCTTCCTTAAGCCATCTTTCCAATAATTTCTTCCACAATGCTTTTCTAGCACATCTTCATTATTATTTTTTATTATGTACTTTTTTATACCTTTATTTTATTTATTTTTATGTGGTACTAAAGATTGAACCCAGAGGAAGGAAGATGGCGGCGAGGGGAGTGCATTGCCCCCGTGTGCTGCTTCACTGTGTGGGACTATGACAAGTCAGGACGGCTAAAGGATATCTTGTTAGGAATTTCCAGCAATAGTGGGGTGCTCCGGAACCTGGAGGAAGGATTTCCATCTAACGAGGATCAGCTACGGGGACTCAAACGAGAGAGGTTTGTCGCACGGAGGGTAACACTGCTTATTCAGCAAATCGCCCCGCGGCTAGAATCTGCAGCGTGCGCTGGGATAGAGACGCAGGGTTACAGCGCTGCAGTTTCTGCCTGCCGCGCAAGCACCGTACTCAGGGCTGAATTCTGGGTTCGAGACGGGGGAAGGAAGCGGTCCATCTCGGTTCTCCACACCGGTCAGACCACAGAGGAGGCCAGCAGCCACCATGTTGGTAAACTGACGTCACCACCCCTGTTTTCGACTGACCGTAGCTCATTCAGCCATAGAACAGGTAATTTCAGGCTGCAATTCGCCTGCGGCTTGCAGACAGATTGCTAGGGCTCAGCACCTGGGTGCTTCTTAGAACCTGATCTTATCGGAGTGAATACCGAGCGCGGGGCGGCCGAGTTCCGGCTCCCGGAACCGCCCTGGCCCAGGGCTGCTGAGCCTGCGGAGGCTGCTTCTTGGACCCTGCTCCTACCAGAGCATACAACAAGCACTAAGCAGCCGAATTACGGCTCCCGGAACTGAGCCCGCGGGGACTGCTTCTTGGGGCTTACACTTATAGGAGCTTACACCGAGCACGGAGTGGCCGAGTTCCGGCTCCCGGAACTTCCCTGGCCCGGGGCTAGGAGCCCGCGGAAACTGCTTCTCGGTCCGGGTCCTGCTGAGGGCCGGTCAGGACTCACCCGGTGCTTTGGTTGCCCGGCAAGGGGAACGAAATGCTGCCATTCGCATAGGATACCAACATGGCAGAGATCTGATGTCTGCAGAAAGCGGCAGAGGAGGGAACTTCATCAATACCAGTGGTGACATAAGCAGTTGGTCTCCTGGTAGGGGGGGTGAGGCACAGTCACCCGAGTCTCCTCAATTTGTCGTCGAGCCAGAGGGAAGGAGCCGGGCCGCCGCCAGCGCCCGGAGCAGGCCCAGCGGCTCGCCAGCGTTCTGACCGCGTGACCCCAATTGGAGAGGGGGCGGAGCGGAGCCGCCACCCGCAACTGCAAGGTGGGCAGACCCGCGACCCAGTGGTACATGGGCGTGGTAGGAGGGGCAGGGCAGAGCCGCGGTTCGCGCTGTGACGAATGAGCGTGCAAGGTAAACAGACCTGTGACAGCCTGGCGGGTCAGGCCCAGTGCCCTGCCAGTGTGGTACACACGTCACCCCAACTGGAGTAGGGGCAGAGCAGATCCTTCTCCCACGCCCGGATCAGGCCCTGCCGGTGTGGTGGTCACGTGACCCCAATTGGAGTGGGGGCGGAGCGGAACCGCCACCCGTGCCCGCAGGGTGAGCAGACCAGTGATCAACCTGCAGATCAGGCCCAGGGGTCCGCAGGCGTGGTAGGAGGGGCAGGGCAGATCCGCCGCCCGCGCCTCCAAGGTAGGCAGACCTACAACAGACCGGCGGATCAGGCCCAGGAGCCTGCCGGCGTGGTACAAACACCACCCTAATTGGAGTAGTGGCAGAGCAGAGTCGCCGCCCGTGCCACGAACAGGCCCAGCGTCCTGCAGGCGGGGAAGTCACGACACCCCAATCGGAGTAGGGGCAGAGCAGAGCCTCCACCCGTGCCCGAAAGGTGGGCAGATCTGCGACCGACCAGCGGGACAGGCCCAGTGGCCTGCCGGTACAACAGACACGTCACCCCATTTGCAGTAGGGGCAGAGTAGAGCCGCCGCCCGCGCCTGCAGGGTAGGCAAACCTGCAACCGACCGGCGGATCAGGCCCGGTGGCCTGCCGGCGTGGTACACTCGTCACCCCAATTGGAGTAGGGGCAGAACAGAGCCGCCGCCAGCTCCCAGAACAGGCCCAGTGACCTGCCGGCGTGGTAGCCACGACACCCCAATTGGAATAAGGAGAGAGCAGAGCCGCCGCCCGCACCTGCAGGAAAGATACGCAAGCAGTATGAAAAGACAAGGAAATAAAGGACCACAAGCAATGCAGGTCAACGCAACTTTAGAAGAGGTGACAGCTGCAGCAGATGGAATGTCAGATAAAGAATTCAGGATATACATGCTTCAGATGATCTGGAGTATCAAGGAAGACATTAAACAGCAAAATCAGACAATGAAAGATCACTTCGACAACGAATTACGCAAACAAATCCAGGAAGCAAAGGATCAACTATACAGGGAGATAGAGGTTATAAAAAACAAACAAACAGAAATCCTAGAAATGCAGGAAGCAATAAACCAACTTAAAAACTCAATGGAGAATACTACCAGCAGAGTAGAACACTTAGAAGACAGAACATCAGACAATGAAGACAAAGTATTTCAACTGGAAAAAAACATAGACAGCTCAGCAAGACTGTTAAGAAACCATGAGCAGAACATCCAAGAAATATGGGATAACATTAAGAGACCAAACTTAAGAGTCATTGGGATACAGGAAGGTACAGAGCTCCAAACCAAAGGAATGAGAAGTCTATTCAAGGAAATAATACAAGAAAACTTCCCAGACTTGAAGAATGAGACACAATCCCAAATCCTAGAAGCCTACAGGACGCCGAATGTGCACAATCATAAGAGATCCACACCTAGACACATTATAATGAAGATGCCCAACATACAGAATAAGGAGAGAATTTTAAAAGCTACAAGAGAAAGGAAGCAGATTACATTTAGGGGTAAGCCAATTAGGATAACAGCTGATCTTTCAACACAGACTCTGAAAGCTAGAAGATCCTGGAATAACATATTTCAAACACTGAAAGAAAATGGGTTCCAACCAAGAATTGTGTATCCAGCAAAATTAAGCTTCAGGATGGAGGATAAAATTAAAACCTTCCAAGATAAACAAAAGTTTAAAGAATTCGCAGCTAGAAAACCATCTCTTCAAAACATCCTCGCCAAAGCATTACAGGAAGAGGAAATGGAAAATAACAATGAAAACCAACAGTGGGAGGTAGGACAGTAAAGGGGGGGGGGGATAATCAAAGAGGAAAACAAACCATGTTTAGTAACAGAAATAAACAAATATGGCTGGAAGAACAACCCATATCTCAATAATAACCCTAAATGTTAATGGCTTAAACTCACCAATTAAGAGACACAGGCTAGTAGAATGGATCACAAAACAAGACCCAACAATATGCTGCCTACAGGAGACGCATTTGATAGGAAAAGACATACATAGGCTGAAGGTGAAAGGTTGGGAAAAATCATATCACTCATATGGACTTCGGAAACAAGCAGGAGTGTCCATACTCATATCAAATAAAATACATTTCAAGCCAAAGTTAATCAAAAGAGATAAAGAGGGACACTACATACTGCTTAAGGGAACCATACAACAACAAGACATAACAATCATAAATATTTATGCCCCAAACAATGGTGCAGCTATGTTCGTCAAACAAACTCTTCTCAAGTTCAAGAGTCTAATAGACCACCATACCATAATCATGGGAGACTTCAACACACCTCTCTCGCCACTGGACAGATCTTCCAAACAAAAGTTGAATAAGGAAACTATAGAACTCAATAACACTATTAATAACCTAGACCTAATTGACATATATAGAATATACCACCCAACATCAAGCAGTTACACTTTTTTCTCAGCAGCACATGGATCCTTCTCAAAAATAGATCATATATTATGTCACAGGGCAACTCTTAGACAATATAAAGGAGTAGAGATAATACCATGCATCTTATCTGATCATAATGGAATGAAACTGAAAATCAACGATAAAAGAAGGAAGGAAAAAGCATACATCACTTGGAGAATGAACAATAGGTTACTGAATGATCAATGGGTTATAGAAGACATCAAGAAGGAAATTAAAAAATTCTTAGAGATAAATGAAAACACAGACACAACATATCGGAATCTATGGGACACATTGAAAGCAGTTCTAAGAGGAAAATTCATTGCTTGGAGTTCATTCCTTAAAAAAAGAAAAAACCAACAAATAAATGATCTCATACTTCATCTCAAAATCCTTGAAAAAGAAGAGCAAAACAACAGCAAAAGAAGTAGAAGGCAAGAAATAATTAAAATCAGAGCGGAAATTAATGAAATTGAAACAAAAGAAACAATTGAAAAAATTGACAAAACTAAAAGTTGGTTCTTTGAAAAAATAAACAAAATCGACAGACCCTTAGCGATGCTAGCGAAGAGAAGAAGAGAGAGAACTCAAATTACTAGCATACGGGATGAAAAAGGCAATATCACAACAGACACTTCAGAAATACAGAAGATAATCAAAAACTATTTTGAATCCTTATACTCCAACAAATTAGAAGATAGTGAAGGCATAGATAAATTTCTTAAGTCATATGATCTGCCCAGATTGAGTCAGGAGGATATAGAAAACCTAAACAGACCAATATCAATTGAGGAAATAGAAGAAACCATAAAAAGACTACCAAATAAGAAAAGCCCAGGTCCGGATGGGTATACAGCAGAATTTTACAAAACCTTTCAAGAAGAACTAATACCAATACTTTTCAAGCTACTTCAGGAAATAGAAAAGGAGGGAGAACTTCCAAATTCATTCTATGAGGCCAACATCACCCTGATACCTAAACCAGACAAAGACACTTCAAAGAAAGAAAACTACAGACCAATATCTCTAATGAACCTAGATGCAAAAATCCTCAATAAAATTCTGGCGAATCGGATACAAAAACATATCAAAAAAATTGTGCACCATGATCAAGTAGGATTCATCCCTGGGATGCAAGGCTGGTTCAATATACGGAAATCAATAAATGTTATTCACCACATCAATAGACTTAAAAATAAGAACCATATGATCATCTCGATAGATGCGGAAAAAGCATTTGACAAAGTACAGCATCCCTTTATGTTCAAAACTCTAGAAAAACTAGGGATAACAGGAACATACCTCAATATTGTAAAAGCAATCTATGCTAAGCCTCAGGCTAGCATCATTCTGAATGGAGAAAAACTGAAGGCATTCCCTCTAAAATCTGGAACAAGACAGGGATGCCCTCTCTCTCCACTTCTGTTCAACATATTTCTCAAAACACTGGCCAGAGCAATTAGACAGACGAAAGAAATTAAAGGCATAAAAATAGGAAAAGAAGAACTTAAATTATCACTATTTGCAGATGATATGATTCTATACCTAGCAGACCCAAAAGGCTCTACAAAGAAACTATTAGAGCTAATAAATGAATTCAGCAAAGTGGCAGGATATAAAATCAACACGCATAAATCAAAGGCATTCCTGTATATCAGCGACAAATCCTCTGAAATGGAAATGAGGACAACCACTCCATTCAAAATATCTTCAAAAAAAATAAAATACTTGGGAATCAACCTAACAAAAGAGGTGAAAGACTTATACAATGAAAACTACAGAACCCTAAAGAGAGAAATAGAAGAAGATCTTAGAAGATGGAAAAATATACCCTGTTCATGGATAGGCAGAACTAACATCATCAAAATGGCGATATTACCAAAAGTTCTCTATAGGTTTAATGCAATGCCAATCAAAATCCCAACGGCATTTCTTGTAGAAATAGAGAAAGCAATCATGAGATTCATATGGAAAAATAAAAGACCCAGAATAGCAAAAACAATGCTAAGCAGGAAGTGTGAATCAGGCGGTATAGTGATACCAGACTTCAAACTATACTACAGAGCAATAGTAACAAAAACAGCATGGTACTGGTACCAAAACAGGCGGGTGGACCAATGGTACAGAATAGAGGACACAGAAACCAATCCACAAAACTACAACTATCTTATATTTGATAAAGGGGCTAAAAGCATGCAATGGAGGAAGGATAGCATCTTCAACAAATGGTGCTGGGAAAACTGGAAATCCATATGCAACAAAATGAAACTGAATCCCTTTCTCTCGCCATGCACAAAAGTGAATTCAAAATGGATCAAGGAGCTTGATATCAAATCAGAGACTCGCCGTCTGATAGAAGAAAAAGTTGGCTACGATCTACAGTCGGTGGGGTCGGGCTCCAAATTCCTCAATAGGACACCCATAGCACAAAAGTTAATAACTAGAATCAACAAATGGGACTTACTCAAACTAAAAAGTTTTTTCTCAGCAAAAGAAACAATAAGAGAGGTAAATAGGGAGCCTACACCCTGGGAACAAATCTTTACTCCTCACACTTCAGATAGAGCCCTAATATCCAGAGTATACAAAGAACTCAAAAAATTAGACAATAAGAAAACAAACAACCCAATCAACAAATGGGCCAAGGACCTGAACAGACACTTCTCAGAGGAGGACATACAGTCAATCAACAAGTACATGAAAAAATGCTCAACATCTCTAGCTGTCAGAGAAATGCAAATCAAAACCACCCTAAGATACCATCTCACTCCAGTAAGATTGGCAGCCATTAGGAAGTCAAACAACAACAAGTGCTGGCGAGGATGTGGGGAAAAGGGTACACTTGTACATTGCTGGTGGGACTGCAGATTGGTGCAGCCAATTTGGAAAGCAGTATGGAGATTTCTTGGAAAGCTGGGAATGGAGCCACCATTTGACCCAGCTATTCCCCTTCTTGGTCTATTCCCTAAAGACCTAAAAAGAGCATGCTACAGGGACACTGCTACATCGATGTTCATAGCAGCACAGTTCACAATAGCAAGACTGTGGAACCAACCTAGATGCCCTTCAATAGACGAATGGATAAAAAAAATGTGGCATTTATACACAATGGAGTATTACTCTGCATTAAAAAATGACAAAATCATAGAATTTACAGGGAAATGGATGGCATTAGAGCAGATTATGCTAAGTGAAGCTAGCCAATCCCTAAAAAACAAATGCCAAATGTCTTCTTTGATATAAGGAGAGTAACTAAGAACAGTGTAGGGACGAAGAACAGGAGAAGAACATTAACATTTAACAGGGATGAGAGGTGGGAGGGAAAGGGAGAGAGAAGGAAAATTGCATGGTAATGGAAGGAGACCCTCAGGGTTATATAGTGGAGGAGGTAGAGAGAGAGGAGGGGAGGGGAGGGGAGAGGTGGGGAGGGTGGAGGATGGGAAAGGCAGTGGAGCACAACAGACACTAGTATGGCAATTTGTAAATCAATGGATGTGTAACTGATGTGATTCTGCAATCTGTGTATGGGGTGAAGGTGGGAGTTCATAACCCACTTGAATCAAAGTGTGGAATATGATATGTCAAGAAATTTGTAATGTTTTGAACAACCCACAATAAAAAATTAAAAAAAAAATAAAATAAAAAAAAAAAGAAAAAAAAAAAAAAAAGATTGAACCCAGTGCCACACACATGCTACACAAGTGCACTGGCACTGATCTATGACCCCAGGCCCAAATCTCTATTATCGACCCCATAATTATTAATCAACAATCGACAATCCTCTGTTGCCTGAGGATTGACTTCACAAAACACTCCATCTAGAGACACTGACCCCTGCCAAAAAATAGAAACGTGAGGAGATCTTTCTCTGATGGCCCTCTATAGAAGAAGTCTTTATTCTCCCAGGACCTCTAATTTTTATAAACTACAACAGTCTGGCAGAAGGAGGAGGTCAGCATTTCTTTAGCTACTCAGGATCATTTCTAAATCTCTACTGCCATATTCTCATATAAAAATCCTATTATTTTGAAGTCGGCTATTTGCCAGTTATAACTATTCCTTCTAAAAGGAAACAGTATCACCCATAAAACTGTTTCACCAGAATGCTCTCATTAAAACTTGTTTTTTCCTCTTCATCAATTGTCTGGAAGTCCAATAAATACCAAACTAAATGTCACAGACACTTACAAAGGAAGGGGAAGCACCTAAAGGAATTAAAAATAACATACCATACAAATGTACAAAAGGTCTTTCTAATGCTGAGAGAACCACCGAAGGTTAAGTGGACTCAGTAGCATTATTCTTGTTTTGTAGAAGTTAAGGCAACAAGTTTGATGGCAAAGGGAAGAAACAAAAAGCAAAGGGAAAAAGTAGAGAAGAGAGCAGGGCATGGTGGTGCACACCTGTAATCCCAGGGGCTTCAGAGCTGAAGCAGGAGGATCACAAGTTCAAAAAGCCTCAGCAACTTAGCAAATCCCTAATTAACTCAGGGAGACCCTGTCTCTAAATAAGATATAAAAGAGGGCATGGAGGGGGATGTGGCTCAGTGTTTAAGCACCCCTGGGGGTTCAATCCCTGGTACAAAAACAAGACAAGGAAAGAAGGAAGGAAGGAAGGAAGGAGGAAAGAAAGGAAGGAAGGAAGGAAGGAAGGAAGGAAGGAAGGAAGGAAGGAAGGAAGGAAGGAAGGAAGGGAGAAGAGAGAAAAGAGAATAGTTTGAGGCAGTGATTTATTTATTGTTTCCAAAATACAAAAACTTCATTTATCTTTCTTATTAGAAAAAGCATAAATATTCACTGTAAAGGTATAAAAACATTATCTGATATCCTGGAAATAGAAAATAACTAGGATCAACATTATATAGAAATGTTATCATGCTATGTGATAAACTATTTTTATCAGTTGTTTAATAAGTAATGTACATTTTCATATTAGTAGCACAGGTTTATACAGCACAGCAGTACATACTACTATCTCTAGAGTCAAACTGTCCCTGATTGCATAACCAAGAATTCCTTCCTGATAACTGTGTGAACAGAGGCCAGCTGTTTTTCTTCATTTTAGACAAATAATCTTTAAAAGTGGGATAAAAACAGTACCTACCTCATGGAGTTATTATGGGATATAATGAGATACCCCATGTTACACTCTTAGAATAGAAACACACTAAGCAAAAGTGTTCAAAAAAGATTGATACTTTTTACTTACATGTCTATAGAAGTAATTTCAATACTATGAAGTATGAAATTATAAGAATGTAACAAGTAAATAAGCCCTTATTGATGTAAAATTTAAGTTGGACATTAAGGCTTATTGATACACATTTAAATACAAGAGTAAGGAAGGAGAAATGATAAAATCATTTATATAGTTCCAGTTTGATTTATGAAGAACAATTCTGAGACAATTTTAATAGTGATTGCAAAACCACCCTTTTTAATATTGTACCTACCCCTTAATTCCAAGAGTTTTATTTGAACATGGGCAGTATGACTTGCTTATATCCTCCAAAAATAATAAATCTAAAATTGAGACAACAGTGGGCTTTCTGTCATCTACACTAACTTTCTCATCACAGTAGGGGTCTTCTTCATTTGATCCATCTTTTTAGGAAACAGTAAAAGAAAATCATCACAATGAGAACCTCACAATTCTAAGAAGTGTGGAGTACGTAAACTTAATCAAACACAAAGAAACAAATGTTTCTATAGGAGGACTCTTAACCAGTAGCTTGGAAGGGGTGTAAAGTGGGTTTACACTAGATGAGGTACTAACTCCAGTGGTCCATCACTTCATCTTCTTTTTTCTTGGTACTGGGGATTGAACTCAAGGGCACTCGACCACTGAGCCACATCTCCAGCTCTGTTTTCTATCTTATTTTGAGATAGGATCTCACTGAGTTGTTCAGCACCTCGCTTTTGCTGTGGCTGTCTTTGAACTCAGGATCCTTCTGCCTCTGCTTCCTGAGCCCCTGGTATAACAGATGTGTGCCACCTTGCCCAGCCATCACTTCGTCTTCTAAATCATGTTTTGTTAAAAAGATGAACATTAAGGCTGGGCTGTGGCTCAGCAGTAAAGTGTTTACGTAGCACATGTAAGGCGCTGGATTCCATCCTCAGCACCACATATAAATAAATAAAATAAAGGTATTGTATCCATCTACAACTAAAAAAAAAAATTAAAAAGATGACCATTAGAGTTACTTATGTGTATTCCTAAACATTAACAAAATACAATTAGAAATCTGTATTTCTCACTCAAATCAGGGTCCTTTAGAAAACTTTTGTATTTAGAAAAGATTCCTAAACATTGAGCATTGTTAAAAGGATAGTACTACTCCAAACCAGTCAGATCCAAAAGATTTAGCTTTCATGAGACATGAAAATTTGGAATAAGACTTTTGAGTGAAATAAGTAGGATGCATTCATAAAGAAGAGCCTGCTATGAAAATAATGATCTTGTTATCAGTGGCAATTCTGTGCCACTTATTCAGTTTCCATATAACTAATGCACATGTTCCTAAAGAATGAAAATGAAATGTTGAATTGAAAATTATTCAACTTACCACTCTATCAAACCTTTGGCTAATACCAAAGGTATCAACTCCCAGATGAAAATAATTCTAAGCCTAAATAATTATAATAAAAGAATATACAATTTTTCTATGTGCAGTATAGCATATATATGTCAAATAGTATTTTTTTCCTCAGTACTGAGCTATATCCCTAGCACTTTTTATTTATTTTTATTTTTTGACACGGTCTCACTAAGCTGGCCTCAAATTTGTAATTCTCCTGCCTCAGCCTCCCAAGTCACTGGGAGGTGTGTGCCACCACACCTGGCTGAAGTACTTACAGATACTCTTAGGTTTGTATGTGAAGTGTCTCCCCAAAGCTCACATGAGACATAACAGAAAACATTTTACAGGTGATATGATGGAGTTAGGATAGTTTTAAACTAAGAAGGAGATGGGCCATTAGGGATATGCCTTTGGGGTATATATTTTGTCCTTGGTGAAGGGAACTCTCTTTCTCTGCTTCCTAGTAATGTCTTGAGCTGCCTTCCTCTACCACATCCTTCTGCCATGATGTTCTACCTCACTTCAGGTAATCAGCCATCTATGGACTGAGACTGCTGAAACCTTGAGACCCCAAGTAAACTTTTTCTCATCTAAAATTGTTCTTTTTAGGTTTTGGGTTATAGCAGTGAAAAAACAGATTAAAACAGACACAGAATAAGCAATGTTGATGATTTCTACCATAGAAGTTTTATCTGTAAACATTAAAGTTTGCATTTTGGTCCAGACTTTTTATCTAATTTTTGATAAAACATGAATTTGTCTAACATCTAAAATTATGTTAACCTAAGGGGTGACATTATGTGTAATGATATAATTTATTAAACTTCTTTTAAACTAAATGACTTCATTTTTACTACACAGATTTCAGGTAATTTTATATATTTATGTAGGTTCATTACATAAAGGTGTTTTGTTATTTGAATTTTGGCAGGTCTCAAGACATTATATCTATTCAACTTGATATTATTATGTAATATAATAATTCAATAATAGCATACTAAATTCTCTACATGAATAAAAATTGTTACATTCAAGGTTAAAACAAGGAACAAAGATTAAAACAAGGAACAAATATTATATATATATATATATATATATATATATATATATATATATATATATATGCCGAGATTCTTTTAGAAATATTCCTGATTATTTAAGACATTTTCAAAAACACCGGAAAGGGCTGGAGTTGTAGCTCAGTGGCAGAGCACTTGCCTAGCAGGTGTTAGGTACTGGGTTCGATTCTCAGCACCACACATAAAAAATAAATAAAATAAAGATCTATTGACAACTAAAAAATATTTTTAAAAAAACCACAGGGAAGTCTAAAAGAACTTTATGAACAAATGAACAATGCTGAATTTTCAGCAAGAAAGTAGGTCATCTTTAATATCTGGATTCCTAAACAGGAATTAAAAAAAAACCCACAGTATATATCTATTAGCTGTAATTCCATAAGGTACTGAGACCTCATTTGAGTCCCAAGGTCTGTTATATAACCCTGGATATTACTTTCCCTTCCCTAAGTCAGTTCCTCAACTCATCAAAAAGGAATAAGAAAGTACTTATTTCACTGGGGTATCAGAAGACTTAAATATGAGAATATAAAGTGACAGAATAATACCTGCCTCAGGTACTTCCTGTCAAGTACTTACATATTTACATGCATACAACAAAAGATCAAATGTATTCATGTATATACACACAGAAAAAAATACACTATTTGTGAATATTGATACATACATAAGACAATTGTAATTGTCTGAAATATATATTACATATATACATATATGTATGTACATATACAAAAGGATCTGAGACAATGAGGCAAACAAATATTTGGAATAAGACATGAAAAACTGAAGAAACAGCATGAACAAAGTTCCTAAACCAGGACAGGGCTAGTCAAGTTCTGGGAATAGCAAGGAGGTTATGCTCTGGAGCAGTGCCAGGTATTTTTCTTCGGTTAACAGTCCTGACAGCAGTCTATGTAGTATAGTAATTCATAGAGCTATCTAGCAGGTTTCTTTTCTGTTCTCCTAGATTGTCCTTAGGTGCAAGATTAGATTCACATTCAGGTAAGGGAGCTGTACTGACTTAGAGACTCCATATTTCACCAGAGCTAATATTTCCTGAAACAACACCATTGGTGTATCTTCTAGAATCCCTCCATGGTAAATGCCCATTTCTAAGAGTCACCACATATAGAGAAGCCCAAAGATATGACTTAATGCCAGGTATTTGTAAGTATTTAAACTTCTAGATGAACTTTATCAACTGGGAGTCATTTTTACAATAAGCAATGTTGCCTAGGAACATAGGGAAGACACCACCCTCTCAGATTACTATGGAAACAGAGTTAGAGAGTTAACAGAAAGTCAGATTCTAAAATTATAGGGGAAAAATTTTGTTAAACTTTGCACACACAGGTTAACGCACTTTCTTATAGCATTGGTGGGAGATAAGAGTTAGAATACCCATTCAATTTCCATGAGATTTTTGGAAGTCAACCTTGGAAATTGGGATGAGGAAGACTTGAATGTAGTGGGTAGTAAAGATAATGAAAAGGAATTGAACAAAATTTTCTTGAAAATCTAAATAGCATTAGATTTCTATTTGGTTTAATTCCAGCTAACAGTAAGTAAAAATAGAATCTAAATATGTTTTTTATTTTGTAGGCAAGTAGATAGAAATCCTAAACTATATTTACTGATGTAACAATTTTAAAATGATTTCATAAAATACAGATTTATCTCAAGTCTTAGAGGTATCAGAACGTAAGCTAACGTTATTTATACCTTGGCAAATTAAATGTTTACTGAAACACTGAAATTTTTAATTTTGCTATTATATCTAATAATAACCTATAGAGAAAAATCAAATACAACAAAAATGCCTTAGTTATTATTGTCACTAAAAGTTACTGAGTGGTTCTTAAAGGGAGTCCAAAATATTTCTTTGAAGTATATGCATTTAAAGCCCATAAATATTTCAGTTTCTAACATAGTACTTGGTTCAATGGGTGCTCCATAACCATTCTGAGTTAATGAATATTCAGAAAGTGTACCTTTTGCAATCTATTTTGCAGTTATTGTGAACAGTAAAACTTCTGTCAGTATCAGTTATTGTTTCTGAGATTGACCAGAAGAGGCACATAGACTGTTAAATCTACAATCAGTTCGACAAATACTTACAGAATACTTCTATGTGCCATGTTCTATGGCAGGTACTCGGAAGACCACTTTTTTCCTCCAGGTTTTCCCCCCAAATTCTAATACAATGGTAGATAGTACAAAACCGGATGGGTTACATAGTGTCCCAAAGGAAGACAAAGAGTGTCTTTTTGATAGGATATTGAAACCAAATCTTAAGTAAGAATGAGACAAGTGAAAGTTCATTCTACATCTGGAGAATAGCTTGATCCTGAAGGTGAGGAAAAAAATGTATTTGCTCAATCTAAAATTTTTATTATTTTAGAAGGAAATACTAAATATACAAGTGAGGAAGTAGAGAGGAGATTTTAAGAAATAAAGATAAAATATTTACCTATTAACACCATAGCATTTAAAACTAATGGCTATAAATCTATCTAGTGAAAGTAATACTGCAAATCTCTTTTTTCCTTCTTACCTCCAAAACTTTAACCATAGCATATGTTTAATTCTGGAACATACAAATAACAGATATGTCTTATTAACTGCAAATCATTTAAGTGCTAAGTTTACATTTTTAGTTTTGCTTTGTATTTCAATAAAATACAAAGGAACGGAAAGTTCCTAATTTAAAGTTAAGAATACAGTATTCTCACCCAAGGCTCAGATCTTCAGTGTCTTCTATCAAAAAGTCTATAATGCACAAAATATCTAAAGTCAGCACTTTATATTGTGGTGTTCCTATTCCCCAATTTCCATGACATCTACAGCTTACCTTATAGGTAGGTAGTCATTCAACACATTCGAATTTGAAGAAATGCACATTTTCTTACAACGATAGAGAAAACCTGTATATTCATATTGTGATATATTTATATTCTTTGAGTTTCATTTTTCCTACATTTTGTTATAATTGTTGAATGATGATTTCAAATGCGCATGGCAATGTCTCTGAGTTGTTACTATTAAAAGAATCAGTCTGATTTCTACCATGGGAGAGAGAAGGCTCACAAGCTAGGAGAATCCCCAAAGCATCTCACATACTCATGGTTTCTGCCTCAACTGATGGCTTCAATTGCGGTTCACACACATACCTAATGGCCCAACTCCTTCAATCTTTAAGTTATTCTCACACTGCCTTCTTCATGCTTGTGCCTTAACATTGCTGGGAAATGCTAGACTATTTGAAAGTAGGAGAGTCTTATCATGAAAACTAAAACGAGGTCTGTTAGGCTCTTTTTGGAGAAAGCTCCATAAAATGGCAAAAATGTTTCACCCTTCTCCCACTACTAGTCCAAGTAGGGTGGGGCAGAGGGCGATGCAGAGCTTAATTATGTAAAGACTGGGTATGAAGCTGGCAACAACATAACCCCTAATCTTCCCTTTGGAAAGTGACGATGCCAAAATATATTATCTCTAGATACTGGCTGTTCAACTTCCACCTCCAACAGAGGAAAAACAGAGGAAAGCAGGAAAGATTCTCACCTGCCTATTTGGTCATAGGACCTGAAAGAGGCAAGAGAAACAGGAATCATTATTTTAGGTATAAGAAAATGACTCTAATAAATAATTTCAGCTCTCCGGTATGTTTTCAGATATATATTGATATAAAAATAGTAGGCTATGTGTGTACAAGCTAGAACTGCCAATATTATAAACTGTTTTTCTAAATAACATTTACTGAAGGAATGAAAGGAAGGAAAAAGAAAGGAAGCAAAGAAATAAGGAAAGAAGAAAGGTAGGGAAAAATGAGTCAATATAAGGCCTCCAATTTTTTCAAGTGGTGATTTCAGAGCTATTGCTTTTTTAATTTGTTTGTTAAATAGTTAAAAAGAGAGTGAGCTGAGCTGTAAGATTTGCTGGGCCATAAGCAAAACACATGGGGAGGACTGAGGTTGCAGACAGAGGAGTGCTTGCCTCAGAGAAAAGTAACAGTCAAGTAAGAGTATTTAAGGAGTTATGAATAATATAGACTTGATGCAGGGTAGTGCCAATTTCTCAATGATCTCACCAGACAGAAGGAATGATGAGAAGAGAAAGGAATCTTTGTGTAGTGGTGGCATTTGAAGGCAGGTGGCTAAAGCAGCAAGTTACCTGGTAATATAAGGAAAATATATTACCAGGAAAATAAGTTTGCTAGTCCTAGACAGACTATCAACTCTTAATCTGGGCAAACAGGTTGGAAATGGTGGGAGAAGGCTATAACTTGTTTATATTAGTACATTAATGGATTCAATGCAGGCATCTAAACACTGGGTTAGAGACAAAAAGATTGATCCTATGCCAGAATGAGAAATTAATACCTTGGCCCAGGAACAAGTTGGGTAAAATCTGAGGGTCAAAGTTCTTAAATACTGGCAAATAAGAAGGCAGTAATGTTATAATTGATATTTTTCATAGATTTTTCAGGATGTGTATATTGTATAGTGGGAGAATGTATCATCATCATTTAGGAGGTTCATACCAAGATGATCAAGTTTAAAAAAAAAAAAAAAGCCGGCTCACATTCATATAGGCAGTAACATCTAAAACATGCATCAGAATAGAAGTCTGCAAATTCATCCAGTTGTCAGGTTTTTTTTTTTTTTGTAAAAAAGAAAAAAATCTTACTGAAACACAGGCAAGCCCATTCATTTATGTATTGTTAATGGCTGTTTTTGCAATACAAAAGCAGAGCTGAATGTGGCTAGTAAAGCCTAAATGTTTAGTATCTGGCCCCCTCCAGAAAAAAAATCATTTGGATCCTATAATTGAATATAATTGAAAGAATTCTAAGGATCCTCAACTTCCATGCATGCCATTTATTTATTTATTAATCTGTAAAATAACATTTTATTGAAGTATAACATACTACAGAAGAGCACACAGATCAAATGTGCAGAACCAAATGAATGTTCAAAGAGTTAAGGAAACTGTGTGAACAACAATAATAGACTATCAGCAATACCTGGGAATCTCCTCTCCCACTCATTCTAGATGAATACTGCTCTTCAAGGAACAAGTATCCTAAATTAAAACATCTTAAGATTTGTTTCCCTACCACCCTTCTTGAAATTTGTATGACTCTGAAACTTAACAGCATGTGCTCCCTTGTTTCTGGCTTATTTTACAAGATTGTATACTTGGTTAATATTTGCCTCTGCTTTTTGAAAAACCATAAAACACTTCATAAAATGTGCCTGTTGTCCTTCTGCAGGGGTCATGCTAGTCTTCTATTAGGATATGTAGTACTAAAGCAAGCACATATCATTTATTTTATTTCTATTTTCTAAGTAAATTAAAACCTGGGTTTTTTCACACTTAAGTTTATATTAAAATGGGGAAAATATAGTAAAATAAAGATCCTAAAATGTCAGGAAAAATACAAATTCACAAAAACTCTTGAAGAATTAGTTAAATTTTGAAATGAACTTAATCCTCAATCTATCAACAATCCTTAAAAAAAGTCTAAAAGTAACATGTACCTCAAATTTAAAAACCTTAATAGTTATCCTCCTTACTAAAAGCATATGTCGTTATTATCATCATCTTATTTTTTTCCCCTATGTACCATACCAGGGATTGAACTCAATGGGTAATTTAACACTGAACTACACCCCCAATTTATTTTAGTTTTTGAGACAGGGTCTAGCAGTATTACCAAGATTGGCCTTGAACATGTGCTCATCCTGCCTCAGCTTCCAGAGTCTCTGGGATTACAGGTGTATACCATCACACCCAACTATTTTAATCATTTTTATTAGAATACGAAAATACTGAGAGGCTAAATGGACTGGGTCACAGGTCTCAAGAACTCTATGAATATGCACTGAGAAATTTTGAATATTATTAAAATGTATATGTTGAATATGTTTAATACTATATTTTGAAAAAGAAAGGAGTGCACTTCTTTTTCATTGCAGAGTAATAAATATGTAGTAAAATTTGAGAAATCCTTATCGACTATGTCAATGGTGGAAAGAAAACTAATATTAAAAGAATCATAACAGCACATTTAACAAAGCTCAGGAATGATTTCAAATTGCAATACCATTAAATATTAAAACTTCTTAAGCCAAAGTTGAAACTATATATGTAATCATCTGTAAAAGCATCACAATTCCGTAAAACAAAATACTGTTTGAAATTAAAGCAAAATTGTTTCAAGATGTGTTTTTACATTACCCTGAGCTTATGGAATATAAAGATAAATACCATCATTTTTAAATGATACATTTTGAAATCATGTTATATCTCAGCCCTTCTATGATTAGTGTACGCTTTAAAGTTTAGAAAGTATATAAATTTTGGAGTTTTTTTTCATATATTTTACTGGTGCATTTTAGTTGCATATAATGGTGGGATTGTCACATATTTGAAGTAGGCAATTTTTGTAGAACTATAACTGCTGTACGATGAAGGATGATGTAATTTTTTACTTTTTTACAAATTAAGATTCTAGGGGTTACTACCAAATTTTAGCATGTTGTAACTTAGCTCTAACCAAAAATGAAACAAAAAAAGAAAAAAGAAAAAAGTTAAAATGTTAAATGAAAAAAAAAATGAAGCCTTCAGTAGAAGTAAAGAAAAAGTACATAAGTAGACATTTTATTAAAAAGAGATACAAATGAAAAAAAATACTGGGAAAATATTTAAAAGCCTGAGAACAAAAATAAATAAAAATTAAAGATTTTATAAAAAGAGAAAATCCAAAGATTTCAATGGTACAGGCTAGATATCCTGACATACTGCTGGCTGTGACATATAAAACAGTTTCAATTTTCTTAAGTAAACTGAGACATAAATCAATAAGTATAAAAATTTTCATAAAGTTTGAATCAGGAATATCATTTTCAATAATTATTTTCTTTAGAAATACAGATATTGTAAAGTAATGTAAAAAAGCAATGTTTTAATAATAATGAATATTAGAAATAACCTAAAGTACAAAATTAAGGAAATGGCTAAGTAAATTCTGATGTATGCAAACAAAGGAACTTTATATCAGATAATTTTTAATAATATGTAACATATTTATCATAACAAATTTTTCTTTTTCTTAAGAATAAATTAGATGGTCTCAATTTTGAAGGTAGAAAAGGATAGGTAAACAAACAAAAAAAGAAACATGCCAAAGTATCAACAGTGGCTTTTTCTATCTTCCATTTTCCAAATTTGCCCCAGTGAGCATGAACTTAGAAAAGAGAAAAATAAAAAGAAAATAAAAATGGCCAGTGTATCACTGATGAGTTGAATATGAATACCAGCTACTTATAATAATTTTATAATAATAAATCAGTAAAACCTGAATATCTGACAGACAAGTAGGATTCTGATAAAAACATTTGTCTAAAGGACTAAATCCTAAATAAAAATTCACTTGGGTGGTAAATAAAATCAGAAAAGTGAATATTAGAAGAAATTGTTTATATTTGATTTTTTAAATACCACAACAGAAGTAAACCTCAAAAAACATTTTAAACATAAGTCACTCTGGGATTGGGAAACCTTTTGTGATAGAGTGAAAAATGTATGAACATGAAGAATTAAAGCAAGAAGAAAGAGTATCAGCATTAGTGTTAGTCCAAACTTCTTTATAGTCTTCATGGAAACATAAAGGCCCTTTGGTTAACTAATGAACAGACAGTAAAATGGAAAGATGATGAGATAATAGTAGAACTATCTGTCAGTCTGTGAAGAGTAGGTAAAATGGTAAATATGATTTGACTAAGGCAAAATATTTAGGGAATGAGAAAAATATATTTATAAAACTAAATAATTACACCATATCAGTTATAAGAAATGGACACTTAGAAGTAATATTTTTCTATTTTCGCCCTGAAGCCTTTCATTTAATCCTCCTACAAAATTATGGGCATTATTAAGAAGGATAATAAAAACCAAATAAATATTTTAATAAAAGTAACTCTGACTAATATGCTAAGAAAACAAGATGAAAAACTAACAACTCCATAAGAAAGGATGACAAAATTTGACTCTGCATAAACTATATATTTCAAAAATTCAAAAAGTATTCCTTTCTAGTGGGACAATTTTCAGATCTTCAAAGCATCTTGCTAGTTACCAAGAACCAAGATTCTCCATGGTCAGGTGGCTAGAGAAATCCTTTAAGGAATTGGAGGAATTTCCTTAGGTATTTCTTAATTGAAAAGTAATCTTAAATGTACTTAAATTCAGGTTGTTAAATAACATCTTAATTATGCTAGAATATTTACTTAACTCATTTAACATTAATTAAATTTCTGCTAATCTAATGCATTAAGATAAATTTGCCCTATTGCGTTCAACCTTAGCAATAAAAGTGGCACTGATAGGCAAGAAAAGTTGTTGTTGATAATTCCATTATCAAATGTATACATTTATTGTATATAGGGAAACTAAGTAGTAAACTATATTTTTCTTTAATTATCAGAACCTGTTTTTATGTGTGTGAAAATATTTTCACATTAAAAAACATCTGACAACCCAAGTATTTATGGATGATACTAGGATGAACACAAATAAACTATAGAAATATATAATTTTTTAAAATTTTTTTTGTTGTTGGTAGACCTTTATTTTACTTATTTATATGCAGTGCTGAGAATTGGACCCAGTGCTTCACACATGCACAGCAAGTGCATTATCACTGAGCCCCAGCCCCAACATATAATTTTTTATACAAGAAAATACTACCACAATGTTGACAGCCATACCACCCTAAACTTGCCTGATCTCATCTGATCTTGGAATCAAATACTATCACAAAAAATTATTTATAAAAATTCTTGCCAGGGTTCTTCATCCAGAAGTCTTTCTTTCTTTATTTCCTCTAACATAAACAATATCAAAAAGAAGCACATATAGAAGTATAAATTGTAAATAACATATGCAAATTTTTCATTTATTTACTCATTTACTCATCTATTAATCTATCCATCTTTGTACTCCATCTAATACACTGCATAAAACACTTCCATTATGTCTTACTGTCTTAGTTTACAGACTGAAATAGCTAAAAAAAGTTCTCACTAAAACTCATATAAGGTCACTATGTTCTTCTGAAATGCTGTTTAATACAGAAAAAATGCATTCTGGAAAGAACTGTGTAAACTAATAAATTAAGTATACGTTTTGCTTTTCTATAAATATACCACAAATAATGTTGGACAAAACAGTTCATCAAATGCTTAAATGCTATATAAGTGTAAACATACTGTAAAGAGAAAAGTATGTAAGTTTGTGTATGGGTATTGGAGGGAGGGGACCTGGTAATTCAAACAGAGGTAAAGGCAGAGAGTTGAGAGTTATACCTTCCACTCTTAAATCAGCAGCAAACTGAGAGCAATACTCTGTGTGGAGTTTAAAGTATTTACAAGTACTGGCTAAGGAACATCATTTTGCATATAAAGTCTTCTGGAATGAACTATAAATCACATTGAAGTTTATAATGTCTGTTTTCAAAAATCAAACTGGAGCCAGGTTTGCATTAGTGCTTACTGCAGTGCCCAGAAAATTAGAAAGCAGCAATGAAACAACAATAATTCAATAACAGTCTTTAGAATCTCTTTCTCCATATATATAATTATTATTATTTGTAATGAGGATTGAACCCAGGGATACTTAACCAAGGAGTCAAATCCCCAGCCATTTTAAAAAATATTTTATTTAGAGAAAGGGACCCACTAAATTCCCCATGGGCTCTGTAAATTGCTGAGGCTGATTTTGAATTCACAATTCTCCTGACTCAGCCTCCCGAGCCACTGGGATTATAGGCTTGTGGCCACCATGCCCAGCCTAACTATATTATTATTTAACTACGAAAATAATTTCGTAGATATTTTCTTCATGCAACTACTAATCTCTAGGATTCCAGAGCAGACACATACGTAATGACAGTGCTGCAAATACATCTGACTATATATACACACATTAAATTTAAAGGGAAAAATTAATACCATCTTTACAGTATGTGATTCTAAGAATTCTGATCCTTCTACTAATGTAGTAACATACAGATCACATTTCATGACCACAATGCTCTTAAAGCCACATTAAAATCAATAACATAAAAAGATACTTTAACAAACCTGGGGCCAATAGCAGTTCTTTTTTGTTTTTGTAAAATTTTTTTTGTAGTTATAGATGGACAGAATGCCTTTATTTGTTTATTTTTATGCAGTGCTAAGGATTGAACCCATTGCCTTACATGTGCTAGGCAAATGCTTTGCCACTGAGCTACAATCCCAGCCTGTCAATAGCAGTTCTGAAGAACCCCAAAACCACTGAAGAAGTCACAATAGAATTAGAAAATGTTTATGAGAAAGCAAAACACCACCAACAAAAAAACTTTAGCCATCAAAGCTTGAGGAATACCTAGAGGATACTTAATGATCTTAAGTGCTGAAATTTTAAGAGGTAAAACAACAAATTAATGAGAAAGCATCTAAGTTTTAAAAGTTTTAAACATCAGAATATATAATGAATAAAGCAAAATAAAAAAGGACATAATATAGTTATAGAAATACAAGGCTAATCAAGAACAAAAGAAGCATAATAAAATGTTAGAGAGGGATATGGTATAATTCCAGCAACTGGGGAGGCTGCTGCAGGAGGATAGAAGTTCAAAGACAGCTTCAAACTATTTAGGGAGGCCCTAAGCAACTTAGTGAGACCATACCTCAAAATAAGAAATCAAAAGGGATGAGGATGTGGCTCAATAGTTAAGTGTCCCTAGGCCCCTAGGTTCAATTTCTGATACTAAAAAAATAAATAAATAAATAAAGGAATTTAACAACAATTTCCACCTTAAACAGATAAGAGGATATTAGGAAAAACTACATGGCCATAAGTGGAAAAACTGATGAATTCATAGAAAACCATAGCATGTTGTTATTTAAAGAATGAACTGAGTTCTTAAATATTCCTATAATAAGGAAAGAGATTAAATCAAAAGCTAAAAACCTTCTCACAGAAAAACCACAGCTCTGTTTTGTTATAAGTGAATTCCTCTATATGTTCAATAAATATAATTCCAATCTTACTCTAACTTTTCCAGAAAATGGAAAAAAAAAAAAAAAAACTCACTTTACCAAAAAAGGCAATCAAAGGCCAATTTTAAGAGAGGCAAAACACCTCTCTACCACACTAAACATTTTAAAACTTAATGCTGCTATGTATAAAAAAGACACAACCAGACTAAGTCAGTTTTTATTTAATTCAGAAAGTTACATAAAGATTGCTCCCTACATTACAGATAAAACGAGAAAGAAACAGAGTCATCTCATTAAATGCATTTAATACAACTCAACATTTGTCCATGATGTAAATGCTTACACTAAGAAAAGAAAAATTTTAAAATCTGTTAAAAGGCATTCACAAGAAAAATTTAAAAGTCATATTTAAGGTAACACACAAAAAGCATTCTCTTTAAGATCAACAATAGTACAAGAATGCTCACTATCAGAATTGGAGAGTCTAGCACTCACAGAAAGCCAAAAGGAAGAAAACAAACAAAACATTATTTAGAATGACCACCTATTTCAAAAATACTTCAAAGAATGTGCAAATAAATTAATAGATTTAAAGAGTAATTAGTAAGCTTTCTAATAATATAAAAAAGACAACTATATTTCTCTACACAAATAACATGGAAAACTAAAGACTAATATATATATATATATATATATATATATATATATATATATATATATATATATATATTTATATGAAAAACTTGAAAACTCTGAGAGACTTTAAGCAAAAGTAAAATATAAGAGGTATTTCATGGTTTTGAACAAAAGAACTAATTATGATAAAGAGATCAATTTTAATCAAAATCCCCATGAATTTCCTTATACACCATGAAAAAATGATTATTAAATTCTTAAGGAACAAGCGCATCATAAGACTTACACTATCAGTTATCAAGATTAAATTGAAAATTACACCAATTGAGGCAATGGTTATACAGATTGACAAATGGAGCCCAGAAGGTTACCCATAACATATCTGAAAATAAAACTTAAGATCAAATAGACCTTGATGGTAAAGGAGAACCTATGAATAAAGCATGATGGGATTGCTAACCACAGAAGGTTAAGAAAATTAGGCCCTTATCTAAAAAGCCTATAGAAAACATAAAATCAAACTACAGGTGGATTCAGAGACCTAAACACGAGAGACAAAACTTTAAAACTTAAATATACAAAAATTAATTTCTTTCTTTCCTTTTTTTTTTTTTGTTGTTGTTGCTTTGTATTGGGGATTGAACCCAGCGGGGCTTTACCACTGAGCTATATCCCCAGCCTAGGGTCTCACTAAGTTTCTGACCCTGGCCTGGAAACTGTGATCCTCCTGCCTCAGCCTCCCTCGTCACTGGGTTTACAGGCCTACACCATTGTGCCAGCCACAGGAAAGTTTCTTAAACGTGAAAAAAAGAAGAAGCCATAAAATAATTTCTCCCAATTTGAAATTTAAAATTTCTATTTAAGACACCCAAACCAAAGCAAATGAAACAAAACAAAAACAAACTGGGAGAAGATATTTATAACATGCACAGCCAAGAGAGAATCACTATCCAGAACATATAAAGAATACCTAAGAATCCAAAGCAGGATCAAACATGTAGTATATACATATGAAAGTATGCATATCTTCATTAATAATTTGGGAAATAAAACCCTAAAACTGTAAGACACCATTTCACACCTACCACATAAAAAAGTTAAATATAAAAGGGGGTGTATTATGCAATAACAAGGGTCAGAAAAACAATGAGCAATAGAAACTCAAATCCTGATTGTTAGAAGTACAAATAGATAAAATAATAAGTTTGACAAAACAGATTACATTCATGCTGCAAAACAGAAATGTATAGACTGTGTTACTGCAAGTCTACCTAAACATACCCTGGAGTAGTGTTTCTCAAGCTATCCATTATGAACAAACTGTATATTTTATTTCCAATATTCCATGGATCAATACCTATATTAAATACAAAAATAAATTACTAAATTCTAAAGTTAATAAATTAATAAAATGAATTACTATCAAAAAGATCATGAGCTTGGATGTTGCAGCAATATCAAGTTGCCATGAAAGTTTCTAAGCTGTCTCAATTTTTGTACTTGCTTTGTTGCAGACCAGTGTCACTTTGAAGATCAGCACTAGTCCATGAAACATATTTTAAATGCATTGGTGGAGCAAAGGCATCCAATATAATTTAATGTGATAATAGAAACATCTATATCTGTGTGGTCCAATATGGCCACTATCTTATATGACTATTCAGAGAAAAACAGAATTAACTTTTCAAATTTAATTTAAATCAAATAAAATTTAAACATAGGTTGCTATGTTTAGCTAGTATTGTAGAGTGCAGTTTCAGAGAAACTCTTGCACATGGACTGCAGAAGACATTTATGCATAAGGAAAGAATTTCAATGGAACAGTATTCCTGACAACAAAACAATAACAACAAAACAATTGAAATTCCTCAATTGTCCATCATTAGTAAATAAGTAAATAAATTACATATATTTAAAGAGTAGAATGCTTCACATCAATATGAACAAACTACATTTAAATATACCACCATATGTATGAATCTTGTTGAGGATAGGAAAAGTAGCAGAATACAACAGTTACTAATATGGCATTATGTAAAATGTGGATGTGTAACCCATGTGATTCTGCAATCTGTATTTGGGGTAAAAATGGGAGTTCATAACCCACTTGAATCTAATGTATGAAATATGATATATCAAGAGCTTTGTAATGTTTTGAACGACCAATAAAAAAATTAAAAAGAAAACATACAGATACAATGAAGCTATATTTTTAAAAAGGAAGACAATGAAAACATGGAATTGGGTGGTTGGTTACTCAGAACAAGGGCGACAGGAAGATGGTTGGGGGAAAATATCCAGAATAGGTTATGGTAAAGGTCCTACATCTTAGCTTTACTGGTGATTATTCTATTAAGACTGTACCTGACTAAATAAATAGAAGACTAGAAGAGGACCATGAACAGACCAATAAAGGTAGTGTGTCAATGACTAAGAATTATGATCAATCAGTTTGTGCACTTAAAGCTTTTAAAACAGAAGAGAAAGGAAAATAAATTATTTGTGTGGGATATTATATATTACATATACGTTTTATTTCCAAATATGTAATAAAAAGGATCTTGGAAAATATTTGTTATAGAAGAGGGGATAAAGTATCTGATATGGTTGTAAACCACTACTCTAGCCAAAAGAGGGGTAGTTTTTACTATAACTCTGAATTTCTGTGACATTTCATATCACTCTTAAGGCACTGCATATATTAACTGGGCTGTAACTTTCTATGTACTTGTAGTATGTCCTCTGGGCTATAAATTTCTTGAAGGCTCATTGGAAACAATGCACAATGACTTCAGTGGAGGAGGCACTTATGAATTTGTTGAATTAGAAAAAGATTTAACTTAGAACTTTCAATTATTTGAAAAGTAGGTTTAGTGAAGACATTAATTTATGCCATATAATTGCCCTTCTCCATTTTGAAATTTATCAGGCACTCTTAGGAACATAATGTCTGAAGTACCAGAAGAACATCTACTCCTAGATAAAAGATGTTTAACTCAATAATTTTGGCCTAAAATTGTTTAAGCCTAAAACTGTCTAGTGAGATTATTAAAAAACCTCAATAGCTTCATTTATAATAAAAGTAATAATAAAAGCTTAAGGTCTGGGGATATAGCTCAGTGGTAGAATGCAGAATGGTTGCCTAGCATGTGTAAGACCCTTGGTTCAATCCTTGGTAATGATAAAAAAAGAAAACAAATAATAAGAATTAAAGTGCTATAGGTATTTACTATTGGCTAATGCTTTGTGTGATACTGACCTCCCTTAATGAAAATATTTTTGTCCCTGTTTTACCAATAAAAAAATTTATAAAAAAAACAAATGTAATACTAATTGAAATAAGTCAGAGAATACATACAATTTGTACACTACATAACAACATTTCAGTTAAGGACAGAAGCCTATATGATGATGGTCATGTACAATTATATTGCCTAATATTGCGTAAGCACATGCTATGGTGTTCACATGTGGCAAAGGTAAATTGATTAATTTTCCATTTCTCAGAATACATGCTCATTGTGAAGTGATGCATGACTATACAGAGCGGTCCCTTTATGTGAATGTGATAACTGGGCAAAAGTAAATTTATTGTTATAGGTAAACAGATTATAAAACTATTTTTAGAAAAGCAGAGAATGGTTAAACAAAATTTACATTAGTACTTTGCTCTACCAAGATGTAAGCAGATAGGATTTAGAGAGGAACATAGAGATAATAAAATATTTATATTCTCATTATATAGTGACATTGTAGACTCATTTTTTTACCACGTTGCATATTCCGTTTTGTGTGTATTAAATATTCAATTAGAAAACTTTTAAATGTAAATGCTAAAGTATCTTTTAAAATCAGTGGTGGTAAAACAAAATTATTATGAGACATCACATAATGAAAAATGGGTCAATCAACCCAAAAGAGATACAATTACAAACATACATACACTTAACATTCCAAAATACGTGAAAACAAAAAATGACAGAACTGAAAGAGTAATAACTTCAACAATAATAGCTGAATACTTCAATATTTCACTTTCATTGAAGAACAGTAATAACTAAACTGAAGATGAACAAGGAAACAGAAGGTTTGTATGACACAAGGCCTAACAAACGTTTATAGAAGACTACAACCAAAATAAAAGAATACACATTCTTCTGAAGTGAACACAAAGTATATTCCAAGACACCTATGTTTCAAGAAACTTTTAAAATACTAAAATCAAACAAAGTGCTTCTCTGACCACTATAGAAGAAAATTATAATAGATGAAGAAAATTTGCAAACTTCAAGGATGAGTGGAAATGAACAACACACTGGTAAATAACCAATGGATCAAAGAAGAAATCACTTAGAAAATTAGACATTTCTTGACATGAATGAAAATGAAAAAACAACATATGAAAATTTATGTTGTGCCCCAAAGCAGTTCTTAGAGGGAAATTTATAGCTATAAATGCTCACAATATAAAGGATCCCACAGCTGGGCATGATGGAAATTTGGAAAGCTGAGGCAGGAGGATCACAAGTTCAAAGCCAACCTCAGCAATTTAATGAGGATCTAAACAATTTAGCAAGATCCTGTCTCAAAATAAAAAATTAAAAGGGCTGGGGATGTGGCTCAGGGATTAAGTGTTAATGCCTATAGGTTCAACCCCTAGTATCAAGAAATAAACGAAATAATACATAATAACAAAAAGGATCCCAAATCAATAGCATGATCTTCCACCTTAAGAAAAAGTGGTTTAACTAAACTCAAAACAAGAAGAAAAGAAAAATTATAGCAGAGATTTAAAAAACTCAGAATAGAATAAAAGAGAACAATCAATGAAACAAGTTTATTAGTTGAGATGATTAACAAATTTGACAAAACTTTGTCAAGATTGAGCAACACTAAAGTTATTAAAATCATAAATGAAACCAGGGACACACTTTATAGAAATAAGAAAAATTAAAAGAGAATACTATAAACAATTATGTCAACAACTTAAATAACAGATTTCTACAAACATAAACTACCAGAATTGACTGAAGAAGAAACAGAATATACCCACAATAAGTAATGTGAATGAACCAATTATAAAGGAAATTCTAACATAAAAGCTCATAACTAGATGGTTCACTGTCAAATTTGACCATTCAAGCAAAAATGTAAACCAATCCTCAAGATCTTTCAAAAAAAAAACAGAAAGGAAAAGGAGAAATCTCTAAATCATTGTACAAGAACAATAGACCTTGAAAAAAAAACGAAATCATAAGAAAACTATGGACAATATCTATTATGAATACAAACCCAACAAACCTCAACAAAACACTGGAAAACTGAATGTAGAAGCTTTTGAAAGGATTATATATGATAGACGAGTAGGATTTTCCTTAGGAGTGTGAGCCTGGTTCAACATATGAAAATCAATATAATGTGATACACCAAACTAATAGAACAATGGTAAAAGAAAAACCATATAACCACCTAAATAATTTATTTATTTAGAACACAACACTCCCTTAGGACAAAAAAAAAAAAAGAGAGAGAGAGAAAGAGAAAAAAAAAACAACAACAAACTTAGAGGGAAATTACCTCAATTTGAAGGAGCATTTCTGAAAATCCCATACTAACTTAATGCTTGGTTCTCAGAAAGTGAAATCTTCAAAATAAGTACCATTTCTAATCAACATGATATTCTATGCTGGACAAATAGGTAAAAGAAGCAGAAAATATTAATCCAGATTAGAGGGGAAGAAGTAAAACTACATTTGCAGATGATATGATTTTATGTGTTAAAAAACCTGAAGAATCCACTAAAACAATTTTAAAGCTAATGAATCCAATAAAATTGCAAAATACATATTCAGTTTATAAAAAAGCAGTTGCATTTCTAAATATTAGCAATAAAACAACCAAAAAACGAAGTTAACAAAACAATTCCATTTAAAATAGCATCAAAAGAAGTAAATACTTAGGAATAAATTCAACCAAGAGGTACAAGATTTGTGCGCTACAAAATACAAAAGACAGTGTAAGAAAATTACAGAGTATGTACACATGAAAAGATATCCTTTGTGCATGGATTGGAAGAGTTTCTATTATGACAATCTTCATCAGTTGGTAATCCCTACAGATGATCTACAGATTCAATGTAATCCCTATCAAAATTTCAACAGCCTTGCTCTTGTTGTTTTTGTCACCCTCTGCACCCCAAAAGTGATATACTGATGCTAAAATTCTTATAGAAACATAACAGACTCTGAATAGCTGAAATAATCTTAGAAAAAAAAAAATTGGAGAACGCACAATTTCTGATCTCAAAATTTACTACATAAAGTTAAGGTATGGTAGTGACATATGGAGAGATGTTATAGATCAAGGAAATAGAACTGAAAGGCTGAAATATACAAATATATGTATCATAAATAGATTTTTGATAAGAGTGACAAGGTCATTCAATGTATGAGAGAATAGTCTCTTCAACAAATGGTACTAAGAAATTTGGATGTGTAAAGGATAATTTGAGCCTCTAATCTAGCACAAAATACATGAAGAACTCTTATAATTCCACAGTAAAAAAGATAACCATTTAAAAAGGAGAATGGATTTTAACACACACTACTCCAAAGAAGATATGCAAATGACTTATTAGCATATGAAAATTATTAGAACTTAATTAGCCATCAGGTAAGGCAATTAAAACCAGATGCCATTTAACATTCACTGGGATGGCTACAATAAAAAATAGAGCACGTGTCCCTGTTACACTGCTGGTGGCAATTACAATAGTGTGGTCACTGTGAACAAGTATCCAGTTCCCCAAATATTAAACATAGAGATACCATGTGATCCAGAAATCCCATTCCTAGGTATATATCCAACAGTAATAAAAACATATTTACACAAAACCTTGTCCAAGAAGGTTTATACAGGTACTATCCAAAAAGTAAAATATCCTAAAAGTGAAAGCAACCAAAATGTTCATCAATTCGATTCAATATTGATAAATCGATAAACAAAATTTCATAGACATCCCTATATGAAAAATTATTCAGCCACGAAGCATTTAAATATTGATATATGCATATGGATGAAACATGCTGTATGAAAAAAGCCAGACACAAGAGGCCACACATTGTATGATTCCATTATATGAAATGTCTGGAATAAACAAATCTATAGAAAGTAGATTAGAATTTCCAGAGGATGGGGACAGGGGTAACTGGGAAGTTACTGTTAACAGGTATGGTGTTTCTTTTTAGAATGATGGAAATATTCTGTGATTAAATGGTGGTGATAGTTCCACAACACTGTGAATATACTGAAAAATCAATGAATTATATACTATTATATACTCTGGTGAAAACTGTGAAGTTCGTGTTATGTAAATCTTATCTCAGTAAAAAATAACCACCTCAACAAAAACCTGATACTTCAGGAATAGAGTAAATGCTCAAAAAATTTCAGTTCCTTTTCTCTTTGATTTTTCATCCAAAAGATACTGCCACAGTCCTCATCAGATTAGAAATACAGCTGAAATGTAAAATCATATCACAATGAACATTTTATGGTTAGGTTCTACCAAACAATTCCACAGATTTCTAGGGCTATCAAAATTCTTCCCTTTATTCAAAGAAAAGAAGAAAGGATAACTTCCTAGAATATCCTACTTTTCAACTTTATAGAGCACCACTCCCTCCCATTCAGTTCCTGCCTGCTTTCCATCCCATCCTCTTCTCTTTTAGGGGTTTAAGAAAATCTCTAAAATGATTTAAGAAATTATTTAAGAAAAATGGTTTAAGGAATCATTTTATTCTTCTGAATAAGTCATGTTATCTTGATCTTCCTTTTGAACATGTTCTTCCTATTTCCTGAAAAGCATTATCCCACTCTACCCTTCAACTCCAAGCATTATCCCACTCTACCCTTCAACTCCAAGCATTATCCCATTCTACCCTTCAACTCCAAGCATTATCCAACTCTACCCTTCAATTCCAAGCATTATCCCACTCTATCCTTCAACTCCAAACAAGATACTCCTGACTAGTAGATTACTAGTTAGTCTTCTTTGAGGAAGACTTCCCTAAGGGGACACCTTTTCTCAGTTCTTTTCTTACAAAACTCTCCACTAACACATTAGAGAGGCTGTATTTTAATTGTTGTTTTTCAAATCCTACTATATTTTGATTTCTCCAAGGACAGAGGTTATGTCTTCATCATCTTTGAAATTCCAATATCTAATAAATATTAAGTGTTCAATAAATCTTTTCTTAAATAAACAAGTGAAAAGGAGGAAACAAAGGCCCACCAGGAGACACAATACAGGTTAACATTCCTTTAGTCTCACTTAGACTTCTAGTGGACCAGGCACTGTCAACAGCTTTGTTTGCATTATCTTGCTTAAACTTCCTAGAAACCCTGAGAAGTGGGTACAGTTAAAAACACTTTCAGTAGGTAAAATGATGCTTTATAGAGAGACAGAAGATTTCAGGATTTGAATATGAATTCTGATCTCTACAGTTCATACTCCTACCCACATTATACTTCAAAGGGAAGGGTTAGTAAATATATTGATGGAAGATTATATCCAAAACGGATACTTAGGAACTTAACATGGATATTATCTGTGGTACCTAACCAGAAGCTTCTTTGAAAGGCTTTTAAAAATAACACTATGCATAAGACCTTACACTTATACACAATGGCTCCACAAGTCTTACTGCTTTTATACCTTATGTCTTTGTACATGCAGTTGCCTTATTCAGAAACCACTTACAACTTATTCATCTGTATAATTCCAAGTCACGCTTTAAAATTCTGCTGAGGCACTGCTCTGGACTTGAGGCCATTCTACCAAGGGAGTTATTATCATCATGAGAGATTGTTATTCCTCAAAATTACTTCAAATAACTTATTTATTTACAAGTCTGCTCCCCATATTCACACTACATTTCTGACTCATCTTTGTATCCCTAGGGTCTGCATAGCACAAAACCATATACCTACAAGACATTTGCTAAAAATACTAGCTAACAACTTCTGTCTCCCAATTTGGACTTTTGGTAGGTTTGAAATATTACCTGTCTAATCCTGGAGAGGAGAATATGAAAAACATACAGACTTGCCATTGCCCATCTTCCTTCCTTTCCTCCTCCTCCACACAAAATTAATTCCATTCCCTTTGGTTGCAGAGCCTTTACTTCAATCAAGGACTGTCTGAGTCTTTGCAAAGGCCTTGGTCTTAATAACTATAATACACATAGGATATGAATATGTGATATCTTGGGCTAAATTTAAATAAAAACAAAGCAAGCTCTTCATAATTCTGGGAGTAGATAGGCATTAAAAGTAAAGAGATAATCATCTTACATGATCATAAAAGTTAACTCAGGCAAAATAATTCAGCCTGAGGAGAACTAGGATAATTGGATAACAAGTGATATCTGATATCAGACTTGTAGTAAAACTATTCCGGGGCAAGTTGCTGGGCAAGGCAACATACATGGTATAGAAGACAGTATGTGTATACAACAATAAGACCTGGAGAAACACAATATAATGCTGAAGAGGAAGCAGTTAGGTCAAATGCAAGAAAAGGCAGAAAGGAAAGAGTAAAGGGAGATGAGGTTAGAGGTTTAACTTGAAGATAGTCAAATGAAGACCTTGTGTGCCAGACTGAAATTAGGATATATATAAACCAAACTGAAGGGACACTCCTTAATGTTTTCAATCAGGGTAGTGACATAATGAGATTTATGCAAAATTTAGAATACGGGCTAGATAGAAAACCAAAGGCAGACTAGTTAGTTATGGAGACTACTTACTGCCATTCTCTAGTCAGGGAATGAACTAAAGCAGTTCATTCACAACAACGAGACAAAACTGAGCAGACTTAACACTTAGGAAAGAGAAAAAACATACAGGATTTGGTGACAGCCTGACCAGGGAGGAAAACAAACACGTGGCAGAAAACTATAACATTTTCTAATTTGGGATTCAGGGTGAATAGAAAGACACTATCCAAGAAAGTATGAACAAAAAAGAGGTTTGTGAGAGATGTTAGTAAGTTTACTTATATTAATTCAGAGTTTGAAGGACTTCCAGGACTTACTGGTAAGCACACAGTCTAGGATTTAATCATATATTATTGAACTCTTTTGATATGTTTATATGGTCTTCTCAACCAATAACAAAATCTTTGAAGATTTTATATTTCATTTTCTTCAAGAAACGAACACATCGAAAGCCTTCATTTAAAACAACAATAACAACATAGTATTAGTGAGCTGATTTGATTTGTATGGACTATGATTGCATACATAAATTAGGACATGATATTATTATCATGTCCTATGATTACAGCACAAGTCTTCAAAAAATTTTGTAGATTATCTTATTAAATGAATCCTAATATACTTAATAGCATGAAGGTAATGGTGAAAGATATATGACACTTACTACTTGCATTTACTAGTAGCTACAGGAAAATTTTCCCTTCAATTCTTAGTCTACCTGCTTTTATTCTGAACCAATTAGTCTTCACTCTATTTGAAAGAGTAACCTAATTCAAGTTCAACTTTTTATTTATCACTTATCATTCAACTACAGTATCAGATATTGTTTCTACCAAATTATCTAAAACTTTAAGGAAGTTACTAAATGAGACGCTTAATTTAAATCTGTGGAAAAGAATAACAAGGCCAATATCACAGGTAAGGATTAAATGCTATGTACACAAGAATATGTAACTATGTCTAGAATATAATAAGAAGCTAAGCTAATATCTTTCTTCCTTCTTTTTCACAAGGGAGAGGCATCTCTCTATATATTTAACATCTTTTTTTTTTTTTTGTAGTTATAGATGGGCAGAATGCCTTAATTTTACTTGTCTTTTTTTTTTTTTTTATATGATGCTAAGGACCGAACCCAGTGCCTAACACATGCCACTGAGCTACAGCACCATCCCTAACATTGTTTTTAATATGAACCTTTTGGCATATTTTAAAGTTATTTTGAAAGATAGAAAGTATAGTGCTTAAGATGTATTGAAATTAGTTAAAAATTTTTCATGTAACCTTGATTGAATTTATTCATCTCAATAATGGGAACAAAAATTACACTGAATTTGAAAGCTGTGTAGACTAAAATGATATAATACATTTGTAAAATATGTATTTAGTAGATACAAGTGACATGTGAATAAAAAGTTAATATAACTTTTATACTGTTTTGAAAATATAGTGCACTTTTTATTGCAAAGATAAATAGGATATTTGTATGTGTGTAAGCATTTGTGTGTCTTTGAGGAACACATAAATCAGTCAAAGGGAAACAAAAAAATGAATTCAACGATTCATCAAAACTTATACCACATAAGTAGTATTATCTTATATGAAAACATAAATGAATTTTCAGTCTGAAATATGATGCAATGGGAAGATCACCAACTAAATTTTTATTTTGTAGAATAACTACATTCCTACTTTTATAAAAATTGACACTGCATAAGAGAAATGGAAATTTTTTTGAGTATTTTCATGTGATTTCCTAAAACAGGATGTTAGGAATAATAGATTTTACATGATAATCTTTATAAAACTAGTATTAATGTAATTTGCTTTTAAGGAAGAAATACTTAGATGAATATTAGTAGTTATTTTACTGTACCAATGAAAAATATAACAATAGTAAGAATTTTTTCCCACACAAAAGTGGTATTTCTTCTTACCCATTGATCACTTATAATTATTAATTTTCTTTTAGCAATAAGTATGCTTCATTAAGTCATCCACATCATATTACCTGATCTCCCTTGACCCTCAACAACATGTTTAATAAGAAAGTTAACTAATATATACAGTAGAATCCTTCATTAGAGAATTTTTTTTTTCTGTGTTAAAAAAAAAATCATGACTTACAGCCACTCAGTGCTATGGTGCAACATTGTTTTTCCTTAATACTAAATAATTAGCTTCATGAGCATATTAGTTCATTAATCCAGATCCAATAATTTGAAATGAGATAATCACATTAGTCTATTTCATCCCTGAATTTATCTGAGAAATAAACCAACAAAAGTAAAGTAAGATCATATCAGGATTTGGAATGAAATGCTTGGTCAAATTTTATAAACTATTTTTAAGCAGTTTTTAAACTCTTTTAAGAGCTTTGATTTACATACTACCACCTGCTTTAAGCATCACAACAAAAACTTATTTCACTCAAATATGGAGATGACTCTGTAGAGACAGTTCCTATCTTCATATACATTTGAAGTTAAGCTGTATATATTTTAAAACAATTCTATAAGTTTTGCTTTTTTAAATTTCACAATAGATCTGGCCTTAATTTATTCTGTTAGCAGATCTTCAAGCACTTATTATTGGAAATCCCAGTATGATACTATTAAATACTTGAACAATTGCAGGTGCATTTTAAAAAATATTTTAAGTTGTAGATGAACAAAATACCTTTGTTTTGTTTGTTTGTTTGTTTTTATGTGGTGCTGAGGATTGAACCCAGTGCCTCACACATGCTAGGCAAGCGTTCTACTGTTTAGTCACAACCCCAGCCCTTGCAGATACATTTTGAAAGCAAGTGAGTATATTTACATACGATGAGAAGTAAGTTAAATTTACTTCACTTGCACATTATATGTACTGAAAGACTCAGGATTTAATATATATTTCATAACATTTCTTTTAATTAAAATGATAATCAAGCCAGCATGGAAATACATGCCTGTAACCCCAGAGACTCAGGAAGCTGAACCAGGAAGACTGCAAGTTTTAGGCCAGCCTTGGAAACTTAGACATTGTTTTGAAATAAAAAATGTAAAAAGGCTGGGGGATATGGCTTGGTGGTAGTGCACCCTGAGTTTCAATCCCCAGGGCCATAAAATAAAATAAAATAAAGAGTCCAGCAGAAACCATTTCATTTATTTATGATCTTTATTAACACCAATGATACCCCTTTGATATTTTGTAGATAGGTAAGAAATGGGTAGGTAACATATGTTTCAGTCAAATATCACTATACTGGAAGTTGGAAAACCTTGATCTTGGCCAAGGGAGAATGGGTATCCCATGAAGTTATAAAGGAGCAATTCTTAAACTTTAGTAGTGAACAGAAAGAATCATGAGGGAATGCTTGTTAAAATACAGGTTCCTGAAACTAGATTATTAAAAAATTCTAATACAGCAGTTTGGGATGCAGCCCAATAATCTGCATTTTAATAGGTACCTTGGGTGATTCTGACCCAAGTGAGCTAGGAGGTTGCTGGTTTTCAAAAAGTTCACAAAACCCTGCAACACATAAACAACCCCATACAGAGAGCCTATCAAGAGTCAAATAAGTTCATCAGATTTTCAAAGGGAGCTGAAAGAACAACAAAGGGTCAATGCCCTCTTGCCTTAGGAGGCATTAAATCCCAGGTAAAAATAATCCCCATCATTGACCAGATATCCATGAACTATAAGGTTCCTTTAAGCACTAATTGTCTTGTCATTTTGTCCCCTCCTTGTCATTTGCAGGGGCATTCCCCTTGATGTCTTTATAAAAGTATCAAATATTAATAAGGAAATTGATTACATCACGGTTTTCTAAGTTTAGATCTGCGATTTTTTTATGGCTTTAAAAAAGGATACTTCTGGGGGGAGGGTGGAGGATGGGAAAGGCAGCGGAGCACAACAGACACTAGTATGGCAATTTGTAAATCAATGGATGTGTAACTGATGTGATTCTGCAATCTGTGTATGGGGTGAAGGTGGAAGTTCATAACCCACTTGAATCAAAGTGTGGAATATGATATGTCAAGAAATTTGTAATGTTTTGAACAACCCACAATAAAAATTTAAAAAAAAAAAAAAAAAAGGATACTTCTACTTCATCTTCCCAAATTTGTTAAAATACATTTTATTTTATTCTTCATTTATTGTGGATTGTAGAACTGTATAGCCGTTTTTTAAAATGATGTAATGGGCCTTGATAATATAAACTTTAAAAACTGTCCTTGTTTTACAAGGCTGATCTAAATATTTTTATGTATCCAATGGCATTATTAAAAAAATAAAAAAGGTCCTTTGGCCTTTTGCTTTAAGTTCCCTATAGCTTACTCACTGATGTGAGAAAAGTTTTATCTATTAGTCCTAAACTCTTTTTTCTTCTTCAAAGGCATACCTTCTCATCAGTAATATAAAGAAGGATGCAACTTTAAAATGTTATAGAGGCACTAAAAATAAATGATAGAAAATATTGCTAAGAACAGAAATGTACTATCACTGAACTCTTAGTGCAATACCCTTATTCACCACCATGCTTAGTTATTCTAAGGGCTATTATGTAGAAAAGGAATGAAAGGAAGAAAAATCTTGTTTTTTCTTGAACCACGGTAACATCCACCTAAAACTCTGATTATAATAATATTTACTACTTACATTCAAACTGATTTTTATAAAAGGGAAAGTACATTTTTTTAATAGCAAAAGTACTATATGCTAATCATTTATCTGCAGCTGAACTGTTCAACAGAAGTTTGGTAGGCTAAAAATACTTTTGCAAATATCTTGCATTTCTGTTTATAATAAAGGTAAATGACAAACTAGAAAATGGAAAATAGAGCTTTTCTATCTTTGTCCCTTTCCTTCAGATTAAAGCAGAGACAAAACAAACATTTAACTTGTTAAAAAGACTATGCTAAGTTTCGACACTATTGCAATGTATATATTTACATTTTTTTAAGCCTTTCATCTCTAATGAACTATTTAAGGGAGAAAGTCTGGCAAAGTGTGGTGGCAAAGGCCTGTTGTTCCAGAGACCTGGGAGGCTGAAGCAGGAAGAGCGCCAGGTTCAAAGTCAGCCTCAGCCACTTTCCAAGACCCTCAGCAACCTCTTTCTGTAAAGAACCCCAACAACAAAAATGGGAACTTGAGGATGTAGCCCTGATTTCAATCCCCAGCACCCATCCCACCTTACAAAAAGCTTGTTCTCTTTAATGGCTTTCTGGTACAAGCACATAGGTATTAAATGTCTTTTTGTTTTTGGAGGGAGGGAAGATAGGTGGGAAATGGAAGGCAATAGAGAATAAGCAAAACTTTCTGTTCCAATAATCAATCTCTACCTCAAACCTGTATAACTTTACTTGCTTTAGAAGAACGAGGTGGCAGTATATACCATGTGCATTGGCATGACTGAGTGTACAATGTGTGTGCAGGTACAAGGGGGAGCTAAGTAAGGATGATCTGTTAATACCTGGTTCTCTTCTTTTCCCCATATACGATAGCCTGGTGGTGGCTCTTCTGCAAGTCCATTTCTTGGGACTTTAGGACATGAACACTATACAGTCCACTTTTTAAATATTACTTTCCTGATAGTTTTAAACTTACTTCAATTTCACCTAGCCAGCCAGAAGGCCCCTTTCCTGATTCTTCCTGGGCTGAGCCAAGATGCAGTACTCTCATTTTTCTTGCCCTAGCCTCAGGAATTAAAGACACCATCCTGACACCATCCTCACAGGAACTCCTCACCACATCCCAGTGTTATTCTCTAAACAAGTTAAAGAGTCCAGATTCTGTAGTGCCTTCAGCTTCCCAAAGACCTGTGGACTGGTGTTTAAGGATCCTTCAACGACAAAGTAGAGAATGTTAACAAAGAGTATCTTAGCGTTATAACAGTAATTCTCAACAATGGCTGAGTTCTAGCATCAACTGAGGAGCTTTTAACAACAAAATATCATAGCCTCCATGCTTAAAAATTCTGATTTAAAACTTTAGGTCATGCATGATTTCAACATGTATCCAGGGTCAAAAAATGACTATTCCAAACCTAGAAGAAAGATGATGTATGCAAATAAAAAGTATTGTTTTAACATGCTTTTAACAGGGTATGAAAGGGGTAAGCAACAACTTAATGGATGTATTTCATGACAAAGATTAAATGTGTATGCTATCAAAACTAATGCTGGAGTTAAAACAAAGAGGAAAATGTTTTGGCTATATTTTAAAAAGCTATCACTGTTATTTACAGTAACCACTTAACATATTTACCTAATTATCATGAATTTCACCAATGATTATGAATATACATTAAATGCACATCAAATTAAATAAACATCAAATTGTCAGATTTATTTAATTAGATCATGGAAATATAGTGTTAAGAGAATTATAAGGTTAGATACTCTGTACATACTTGAATTTAACAGAGATATAAAATTATAATTTATCTTATTATAATTTTAAAGAAAGATTTTACTAATCATTTGGGTGCTTTAAATATTAAAATTCAAACTACACAATGGTCCAGTATTATAGACCACTGCTTTCTCTTTTACTAAATATGGAACAGGAAGATGTGTCCAAAGTCACTTTTTCTTAAACTAGGTAAGATGTTTTGAAACATAACTGACATGTCAGTTGTCTGTGCTTAAATATACTCAATTAATAATGTCATTTTAATATATAATTCTCGTAACATAACAACATTCCTTCTAACTCCTTTCTCCATTTTCTATTTTCAGATAGACTCTATAAACTAATCTCAAATAAAACTGAACCAAAATTAAACCAATAAAATACATTTAGAAGTTAGATTCAAATGGAGATTCTATGTACAGAATACTTTTTCATTAGTTAATAGTTAAAATTTCAGGAGTGATTTATCCTCATTTTAAATTACTATTCAGCTGTAGTGACTTCTGCCATTTTAGCATTGAGTTCTCCTGTATACCTTTTAGTCCAGGTTGGGAACTGATTCTACAAATACTTAAGTATATCAGAAGAGCTTTATATTTAAAGGAATTCTTCAGTGAAACCTTTTCACCATTTACTTGGTATATTCAATATTACATGCACAAATTTCTTTCTTTTTTTTTTTTAAAGAGAGAGAGAGGTAGAGAGAGGTAGAGATAATTTTTTTAATATTTATATATTTTTTAGTTATCGGCAGGCACAACATCTTTGTTTGTATGTGGTGCTGAGGATCGAACCCGGGCCGCACGCATGCCAGGCGAGCGCGCTACCGCTTGAGCCACATCCCCAGCCCCGCACAAATTTCTTAAAATTAGTCCAACATTAAATTGAAAATAGCATGTATTCTGAAGAGACAAAAAACATACATACTAGAATAACAATAAAGTTTAAGATATACTGTACACTAATGTTATATCCTAACAATAATATAAAAATATGAAGTGGGATACTTAAGGAAAAAATTATCAATTAAAAATGTTCATGTCACCATAGAATATCTAGAAGAAAGATTATCTTTATTTTTGAGACAACAGATGTAAGGTTGTAGAGCAGAATACTCATTTTTAACTCACGGCTATTATTTTTGTCTGTAGTCTGCTGCACTATCTTTCTCCTTTGCCATATGTATTGTAGGTGGGATGTTTCCTGTTGTTACTATGTCTAGCTTTGCAGACTCAACTTTCAAACAGTTTATTTACTTCTCAAAGTGAGATCCTATAATTGTGCTTCGCTGTACCCAAGTCAGTTACTAGAATGTTCATCTAGTTTTCCTATTTAATATCCTTTTTTTTATAAAAATAAAAATCAAATCATTTAACTTGGTGTTTAAAGGGTAACATCAAATTAAAAAATATAATGGAAACTAGGGTAAAATCATCTAACTTTCAATCATCTAACTTTCTCTATGTATTATTTTGCCAAGATCTTAACTGTGATTGGAGTTCCTTTCTAATTTACTATGAACTCATTTCTAATCAGATACATTCAAGACTGACCCATACTACAGTATTTCAAATTAAGTGTTAGATCAAAACCATTCCAGGAAAAAAAAATGTGTCCTTAACTTTCCAACATCCCCTGTTTTTCTTTGGTCTAGCAACAAGGAGAGTAGAGTTTAGTAAATTTGAGATAATTAAAGGAAACCAACTTTCTTTACTAATAAAATAAATAACACTCAAAAGTTTCCAGAGAGATCAGATTTAGGACTATGGCACCAACAAAACTGGCTTGCAAGGTCATAGTGGTGCCTTTAAATTTTTTTTCTGATTTTGAACTCAGCAAAATTCTGAAACAGTCAATAAATACTAAAGGCAACCAAAAAGAAATTTAAATAAAATAAAGCATAAAAAAGTTTACAGGTATGATTCTTTGGATTATATTAATTACATTAAAGTGATCCAACTTTCTAGACATCTAGTCTCTTTTTCAGATTCCTACTTTATTTCACATGGAAAGTCTAAATATACTAGAAAACAGGTGACCTACAACCCAGATATGCCATGTGCTATATGACCTTGGATAAGCCACCAACCCTTTCTGGGTCTCTATTTTTTTCTCTCTCTCTATTTTTTCTCTCTCTCTCTCTCTCTCACACACACACACACACACACACACACACACAAAAATGGAAATTTACATTCCTTTATTATCATTACCTATATATGTGGTAACAACTTATATTTCTATTCTTAATTCTTATATTTCTGTTCATTAATAAACTGTTTGTAATATACATCACTCATACAAATATTTGTTTAGTACTGATCTTTACTTAAAAAACTGTGAGCTCCATTGTCCTTGCCTTCTTAATTATTGCTAGCCTATAGCAAGTACTTAGTATTTGTAGAATGAGTAATTAAATATCATTTACACTTATTTACACCATCATGAAAAACCCAAGACTGTGTCCTAAGGCCTGGGTCTTTCGTTTCTAATGGATATATAAAATGAATACATGTAAAACAACATTTTTTTCCCCTGAGACAAATTCCTGCCTATGAAATTTTTACTATTCCCTTGAGTCAGTATTTGATAGCTTCTTACCTTATGTTAGCCTTAATGTGAGTAATCTAAGTTTACAAACTGGGTTAATAGTGAACTGTGTACCTAATCAGCAAAATGAATACACAAAAATACCAAAAAAGTGAAAATAACATATTGTAGACCCATTTACAACATTTAAACATCGTGTAATATGAAAAATAGCATTATGCATCTGAAAAAAAAATGGTCTTTATGTGAAAATCTTCATGAATATTGGCAACTGACAGGAATACTAAGTTTTGTTTACTACTATTATTTGTGAGTATGTATTGTGCACATATATTGAATATGGAGCCCAAGGTTTCTCACATGCCAGGCCAGTGCTCTTTATCACTGAGCTCCATCCAAGTTCTTGTTTGTTGTTAAAGAGAATATTCATGCTGTCTTTATGTCAAAAACTATTCCAAAGTAACAATGAACATTAATTATAATTTGAAACTAGATACTTTTCCATTACCTTTTTGTCTAAGCAATCATTTACAATTCTCTGTTAGACATGGTTCTCTTTGAGTCTTTTAACTGTCAGTATTTTTTTTCTGGATCCCAAGGCAACCGTCACTTTTTTTAACTGATGAATTATATATGCCATGCATATAAGAAAAAAAAAAGCACCAATTAAAAATGTTCTTTAATGAATAATAAAAATATTGATACTGTTTACCATATAAGCCTGGTGTTTTGCAGAACTTCATTCTATAATAATTCACTGTTTAAAACTTAGGATCACTGTTCACAGAAACAACTATTAATAATGAAAGCTCCGTTTTCTAGCTGGCTAAAAAACACACTGAATCCATAATATATAGTACTAGAGTACTGATAGCATGAGAAATAGAAAGGAGTTTTTGACCTAGTTCATCAAAGAGGGAGAAAAAGCCAGTTTATAGCTAAAAAAACTCAACCCTTAAATGTTCTAAGGGATAGCTAGCTCAACACTTGACTTTAATTAGTCTAATCCCATTTAAAACAATTTTTTCATGCAATCTGAGTAAATCAAATTAACTAAAACAACACATCAGCGCAAGCCAATGAAATTTTTGAAGAACAGAATGATATATCTTGAACATTTATTTTACCCACAAATAGGTTTGTTTGAATTTTCAATAAGGAGTAGAGACAGTTTGGCTGAACACACTGCTAAATGTAATATTTATATTCTAATTTTAAACTTTCTATTCACTTTTCTAGTGTCATATTTTAAAGGTCCTAAACTTTCTGGATGCCTCAGTTTCTTTATGAAACAATGGAACATTTTTCATACTAGCTCCTTCAACAATAAGATTAAATTTGAAAATATTAAAGAATTTGGCAAATACAAAATGCTATGTAAAAATCTGACACATTTTAGAAGAACTATAAATTAAACTGAATTTGTTTCATTCTACCAAATGTAAAATTATGAGTTAAGACATGTACCAAAATATTCTAATCACTGTTTTCTAGAACTATAAATTAAACTGAATTTGTTTCATTCTACCAAATGTAAAATTATGAGTTAAGACATGTACCAAAATATTCTAATCACTGTTTTCTTTCTACGTTACATCTAACATATAAATAATATACATAAGCACTATAATAGTTAACACTTTAATGCTACTTAGCATGTGCCAGGCATTTCTAAAGTTAGTATACACATTTAAACTCATTAGCCAGGTGTAGTACTACACACCTGTAATCCCAGCTACTCTGGAGGTTGAAGAAGGAGGATCATAAATTCCAAGCCAATCTGAGCAACATAGTAAGACCTTCTTTTAATTCATCAGTACATACTCATTAACTAACCCTGAGATGGCCACAGTGATTTTGCTAATAAATCACATAGCTAGAAAGCAATGAAATAGGGATTTGAATCCAGATTGGCTCTGGTGGCCAAACTCTCAACTCTTGTAAAATATTGCCAATTTTAATATAAAGAAATCAAGACCAGGAAAGTAAAGAGATTTACATATTTGTTCACTTAATGATCATAATCACCAAAAGCAATGCTGTAAGCTATGTCTAGAATATTTACATTAACCAAGTAGACCCATTTATTCTAATTTCACTACAATCTGAGTTCTATAACATTTATAGATGCCCATTTTATTAGCAAAAGGTAGGAGAGCATTAAGATGAAGATCAGGTCCTCAAATGTAGGAGTTTAGGAAGCTTTTAAAATAGCTTTAAAATTAAAGTAATTTTATTTTGAAAAGGTGGGGGGAGAAAAAATTGTTGCTGGGTGTGGTGACACAAATCTGTAATCCCAGCAACACAAGAGGTTGAGGAAGGAGGATCATAAATTCAAGGCCAGCCTCAGCACTTAGTGAGTCCCTAGGCAACTTAGTGAGAACCTTTCTCAAAAAAAAAAAAAAAGAGAGCTCAGAGGCAAAGCAACTCTGGGTTCTATTCGCAGTACCAAAAATAAATAAATAAATAAATGAAATTTCAATAATCCAAATGCATAGTATAAATTTATAAAGAGTTTAAAATGTGATTATACTTACTACTAGAAACAGAGAAGGAAAACAACTTTTAGTGAATGGCTCCACAACATTGCTGAGACTTCCTATGTGTTCTAACATTTAATAGTCAAAACAACTCTGAGCTATGCATCACTATACTAATTTTACTGATAAAGAAACTAAAGTTCAAAAGCTCAGCAGTACACCAAAGGCTGTGTATTACAGTATTCAGGAAATGAAGCTATTGTTCAAACCAAGGAATGAATGTCTCTGAAAACTGTAAAAGTTGCCACCCAGTAATAAGAAGAGTATAAAGGTTATTGTCGATTATCTTTGCGCACTACAGTTAAAACAATATAGAAATATACTGCTAAGTTCAGCATTTAACTTTAAGGATAAAATTCATTACCTTTCTTTCCTGAAGTAATTAGAATGCAATAACAGAAATTGATATTTATCTTACTTTTCCTTTTTTCACAGACGTTTTTGGATGGTATTTGTAAACAGTGAAATGATGTGAAGATGAATTTCTGTGTGTTCCTCAGAATGTTTTTTGTTTGTTTTTTTGTTTGTTAAAAGAATCAGACATATGATAAAGCATATAAACTGCTTAGCACGCTGAGTGTTAGTGATTTCTATTTGATATTCAGCAGAGTTAGTGCTGGTATCCCCTAAAATACAATATTTTTTAAAGAACCCTATTAACTATTCTTTAACTTAACCATGGTTTCTAAATCTTAATAAATGAAGGGACCTTGGGGGGATGGGGAATCATACCTATTCACTTATCACAGAACTAGAGGCTTTTGGAATATACTATGCTAGAAAGACAGTAAGAGGCTATAAAATTTAATGATCACAACAATTCTAGAATGTTGCCAAAGTGTATCTTCACTTCTATTTAGGAGGAACATTGACGCCTTAGTATTATTAAATTTAATAAACTTCCTTTTCACACATTCTAAAAAATTCAAATATTGATGGTCTAAAAATCCTCATAGTCTGTTAGTGCATGAAAAACGAATCAATGATAGTGATAGTGATATTCTCTTCTTTAGAATGTTTTATAAATAACTAAATAAGCACCAAATTCAATTCTGTGGTTCTTATTTTAAAATGTTAAACTGTTTTTAAAAGTGTGGTCTACCATATCTGAGAAGGTCAGAAAGTTAAGGTCAAGATAGCATGTTGACGGATGTACAATCTTCAAATTGATGCACTGGCAGAATTCATCAACCAACACTAGTAAGATGTACCCTTCTATTCAATGAATGCTTGTATGTTTTCACTCTTACAATTTAATACAACTTTGTGATCTTCAATCCTTAATAAAAGTGACTTAATTGACTCATTATTTTTTATAATGCCAGTCAGGTCATTTCTTCATTTCTAGTTATTGATTAGATTGTTAATTCCTTAATAAAGATAGAAACTAATGTCCAAAGATGCTTAATAATTAAAATCAACATGAAATGAAGATAATTTACTGATAACTTTAGAAGTTAAATTAAAATATGATTAAAAATTACATTTATTCATCTTTGAAAATATTACTTCAATATGTTCAAGGCTAACATCATGGGCTGAAATAGTTAATAGAACAGTAATTTATAACTTCTGAATCTATGAATTAGTTGAAATATTAATGAAAATAAAGTTGATACTTGTATTGTTATTATTTTTGTACTCTCCTTAACAAAACATAGAAGAATTTATACAATATTTATATTGTAATAACTGACACAAAATATACTAGATTTATGTTATATCTTCTACTGTACCTCTAACTTGATTGGCTCCAGGTATAACACTCTCCTACATCCAGGAGTTTGTTGAGGGTCCTCTCAAGTTGTCTAACTAACTGTCCCTTACCATCATTTGTTATGATCCCTCCAACATCAGCTTAGTACCCTTGAAGTAGGCTTTTTCATTTTTTTCATTATTTACATCTTAGTCAAATACAACCAAGACATTCTCTTTTGAATATAGACAGACATCATTTGTAAATTTCTTTTCTTTCTTTTCTAGCTTCTACCTGATTATATTCAGGACACAATGTTATGTTCAACTAGTTTCCAACGTTATTTGTGTTAAAGGTGTTTTTATGAGACGTGACACTGTAATCATGTTGGTCACATCATTTTTTTTTAATGGGAAAAAGCTTCACCAGGTTTAGAAAGAAATAAAAATTATCTCTCATAATACAATCCTTCTATAAAAAATAGTAAGCTTTTCCTGAGCATAAAGAATATTAATCTAAGTTTAAATGGTAACCCTAAGGATTCAGCAAAGTTTGGTCCTGCAGTTTGGCTTCTACTTAATTCCCCAGCATCACATTTTATCATATACCCTTTTTTGTTATAAAATTCTGTCAGCTATGCTTATCTGTTTGATACTGGATACCAAGCTTCGTCTCTCATCAGGACCTTTGTATGTAAAGTTGCTTCTTTTCAGGAAATTCTCTTCTCCATCTTGATCAAGTTAACTCATACTTCTTGAGATCACAGCTAAGCAAACTCTCCCTCAAAAGTTCTCTTGATCCCATAGGTTGAGCAAATTCTTTCTTAAAGCCAAAATATTAAATACCATGAACCATTCTACATCAATTGAAAAGTTCCAATTTTGCTTTTATTTGTTTGATTACTTAATTAATATTCCTTCCTATTTCTATGGTATAAGTTCCAGAATACAATGACCCACGTCTATTTTTGCCTACTATCCAAGTTGAGCGCACAATAGGTATCAATACATATTTCTTGAAGAAAGATAAGGACGAGCAAACCACTCAATGATCCTATATAGTTTTAAAGGAAAATCTATTATGTGTATTCAGCTGAAATCGTGATACTTGGTAGAGCTATTTATATATGCAACTTTCTGAAGGGAAAATTTCAGTTCAATTGCTAGTGGTAAGAGTGACTGGGATAATTTATTTAACAAGGCTACTTGGATAAAAGGTAAATGCAAAAGTTATATTCTTTTATTACTTCAGATTCTAAAGGACTTCCTATTTATAATTGCAAGGAGATTCCCTCCTACCCCCATTTTACTGTTTCTTTTCTAACCTACATTCTGGCAAATAAAATCTTCAAAACATATATTTAAAGGTATACTATTTCTAACCACTTCCCTAATATACCAGGTTATTCTGAATTATAATATTAGCTTTTAATAGTAAAAACAAGATCCCTCAACTCCTCATCCCATTGGAAGCTTTATCTTTATCTGAAACAACCTCTTTTGTGGCAACCTAGAATCTCTCCTCTACCTAACTCATGTCTTCTCAAAATGCACACTGTGATAAATTCTGCAGAATTCTAATTCCTTCTTTACTAAGCATATTTACCTACTCAGTTTGATGTTATTTTTACTAAGGTAACTAAAGTGTTTTTCAAGGATATGTTTTAGTCACTTAAAAAAATAAAAGTAGTTAGTTCTAAAACCTTCTGGTTTTTGTTCTATATTTGATTCAGTACCTAATATAGAAAATAGTACAGAAATGTTAAGTGACTATGCCATTTATATTTTGAGTGCGCATATAAAAATCTGGATCACTGATTTAAAAAATGAAAGTTTATCTTAGGCCCATGGATTCTCTTTTTGTTGCTGTTATCATTGGTACTGGGGATAGAATCCATAGGTGCTTTACAAATGAGCTATATCCTTAGTCCTTTTTAGATTTTGAGACAGGGTCTTGATACATCACTGAAGATCTTAATAAGGTGCTGAGGCTGGCCTCAAACTTGTGATCCTCCTGCCTCACCCTTCTTAGTCAGGGGGATTAAAGATGTGCATCACAATGCTCTACTAAATGTATTCTCTCTTCTCTCAGCCAAAACTATCTATAACATTATAACTGACATCATTCACCAACCCCCAGCAGCACAATCTATATATTCCCAGGAAAATACTGAGAAACCGATTTTTTAGTAAGAACCAAATGTTTAAAATCAACATTTATTATATCCAATTTTTCTCTCTCCAATTGACTAAGCTTTTTACCCTTTTAGGTAAGATTAGATCAGTGTGACAGACTTTATTCTGAATCAAGCTATGACAGTTATTAGCAAATACCAAATTTTTTCAAGGTATTCAAGGAATATATTCATAAGATTATTTGGCTAGGAATGCAATTTTCCTGTTTTCCTCTACCATGCCTTTTAATATATATGTTTTCATTACAAAATCACAACTTGACTTTAAGCTTATTGTTAAAAATTAAAGCGAAGTAATGCTGAATTATACATTAGAGTTTTTTAGCCTTTCAACATCTGGCATATATATTTTATGTATACAAAAGATATAATTTGGTATATGTCTTTCAGACCTTTATTTAATATATTTACATGGCATATGCTTTATGCAAATATACTGCATATAGTATAAAATGTGTATTGTATATCTGTGCAAACATACATTTGTAAGTATTACAAACATAATATTCTCTTTGTAAATTTATTATTATTATTATTATTATTTACATTAATGGTCTCAAACTCTGCAGGGAGAGTAAGGCAAGAGCATCAGAAGTTTGAGGTCAGCCTCAGCAACTTAGCAAGGCCCTAAGTAACATAGTAAGACCCTGCTTTAAAATTAAAAAATGAATAGGGCTGGGGATGTAATTCAGTGGTAAAGTACCTCCGGGTTCAAGCCCTAGTACTAAAAAGAAAAAGAAAAGAAAACCACCCATGTATTTAATCTATAAATCTAAATTTATATGGTTGTCTTAATTCTTATCTTTAGATACCATAATTAGCATTTCCTATCTTATATTATTTCAAAATAAATGGATTGTTTCCTTTGGTGCCCAGCAAAGTGAGTCATGTAGATCTTTCCATTGTAGTATCTGTTAATTAAAACATTTTAGCAACTATTCATTCAATTTGATATCATTTTTCATCCTAAATGATATGTTGTTTATATACCTGCCATAAAGATAGACATCAATAAAGTCTTTTATTATTTATATATATATATATATATATATATATATATATATATATATATATATATATATATATATATATATATATATATATAAAACGTCTAAAAACGTCTACATAGCCATAGCGGTTGCACATGCCTGTAATCCCAGGAAATCAGGAGGCTAGGACAGGAGGATCACAAAGCTGGGGCCAGCCTCAGAAATTTAGTGAGGCACTAAGCAATTTGATGAGAAAGTGTCTCAAATAAAAAAATAAAAAGGACTGGAAATGTTGCTCAGTGGCAAAACACCCTGGATTCAATCCCCATTACTAAAAATAAAAATAACAAATAATATTAATATATATGTTTAGTCAATCAAGGTCTAAAGTAAGTAAAAAATAAAATGCCCTGGGTTCAATCCCTAGCACCACAAAAAAAAAAAAAAAAAAAAAATGTATATATCAAATTTGTATACTATATTGAAAAATTAAACACCCATACAATTGAGTCATTTTCGGATTAGCCTAGGAAAACGACAAAAGCAGAGAGGCAGCTGAAGAAATGTACTTAAAATATTCTTAATAACTTAAAAAAAAGACCTTTAAAACAGTTTATCAACATGTTTAAAAACATAAAGCCAAAACGGCAAGAGCAGCAGCTTAGAAAAGCAATATAATATTAAATTAAAATCTGTGTTATGTGTACCCACACTCTTTTCAAACATACAAGGAAACTGGAGTAATATGACTATTAGTTTTATTTTCTAATTGGCAACATATTGCTATATTTTTCAAAGGGGATTCAAATCAATTGAATAGGAAAGCAATGTCTAGACAATGTATTAATTTTAAGACAAGTAAACTAGACAATTGAAGCACTAATATAAGCTGTTAGGCTTCATTTTTAGGAAAAGAAAAATATTTTAAAGGAAAATCTATATTACTTCTAATGGAAAATAACCTTCACTTGACAATCCTAAAAGAATATATTATTAAAACTTCATAAATGAAAAAAATATTCTTAAAGAGTAGTAAGATTTAGGATATCTTATGGCCACATAAGATCATTACCATCATTACATATGATATTTTTAGCTGGTATGAGCTTTCTGATATATAATAAAGTGAACACTGTAGCTTTAATTGAAGTTTGAATGTTATAAACAGTTAGATGTCTGGCTCTGGCCTGCATTCTAATACCATCAGCAGAACAGGGATGGGAAGCATAAACAAACCTTTTAACTAGATTATAGTCTAAAATGGCCAAGAAATCCTTCAGCACAAACTCTACAGTGATAAATGTGGAAAAAGGAATATGATTTTAGAATAATACTAGAAAAAACCCTCTAGAACTATGACATGAAATTGATGCTATGTAAGTACATGAATATAACACAGTGAATTTCACCTTTATATATCTATAAAGTACCAATTAAAATAACAATCAATCAATCAATAAATAAATAAATAAAAGAAAAACCAGTAAAAAAGAGGTAGGAGAAAAGGGAAGAGGTGAGAGAAAAGAGGAAGTACTGGAGTAAACAATATTCCATTCTTGTACAATTATTTCAAAATGAACCTCACTTTTATGTACAACTATAATGTCTTAATAAAAACATTTTTGAAAAGCTCCTAATTTCTGTCATTACAGAAATATGTATTTAATTTTCTAAATATTTTGATGTAATTTAATATGAATGATAATGCACAGATTAATTAATGGCACATAAGTGGAGATTTCTGGACTGAAGGTGTATGAGAAATAATAGCTGTCACTACAAGAATAAACCTAAATAAAATTTAGCAGTCATTCTTAAGAAACATTTTACATTTACTTCTAACTACTAAAATACATGAATTTATTTAAAAAAAAAAAGGCAGCAAAAGAATGTAAGCTTTAACAGTAGCACCAAACTGAAAAATTCTATGTCATTGCTGCAATTTTGGTTGGTTGGCCGAAGAATGTAAGGCATCAAAGTACAAATATTTTTTTGCCATTGTGAGAAAATCAATTGAGTTACATAATTCATTTCAGTCCTTTAAACAATACATTCTAACAATCTACTAAATGATACAGAATTTAATTACAAGTTCTCTAAGAAAATGCTATATACATAAACTGAAAGAACTCAACCCAAAACTTGTCAAATTCAGCTTTGACAAAAGAATAAGCTTTACAGCAGGTGAATAACAAAGTATCATTTATCCATCATATCCATCTACATAAGAAGTCATATCTTAATGCATGTTAAACCTAGATCTTGCCTTTTCTCTTTGAAGTTATTACACTAAGTTATTCCAATCCCTCAGTTGTTACATAATATAGAATAGCTTAAACAGAAATCCAGGTGTTAGAATCTTTACTTTCAACTGAATTACTTTTAGCTTATCTAAGAAAATTATTCAAGACCACAGACTTATTCCATTTCACTAATTATTTAGATTGTTTTTATAAGCCAGAACCATTTTTAACAAACTTTCCCTTCTGAGCTGTAATATACTATACAGAGTATTTCTTTGGCATTTTAAAAATGTTTCCAAAACTCTGTAGGTCATAATGCACTGGCCTAAATCCCATATGATGATAAGAGTAAATATAAGTATATGGCTTGCAAGTATATTTACTTGGGATTGATATGAAAATCACTTAAATAGTAAAATAGAAAAAAAAATTTTTGCTCTTTTTCTCTTAATTAAAAGATGTAAAAATCTATTCTGATTAGGTGGATAAAAAAGTACTTTACCTTAGTAGTTTTTTTATAGTACAAGCATAAAATAATTTAGGCATTCAAAGAATTCAAAAGTTGTCCACTCTCATACTAAAAATACTTCTCACTTTAAATAGTACTAAAAAGAGAACATTAAACTTAGTCCTACATGTGTAATGTAATTATAAAAATGTTGTATGACAGAGTCCAGAAGGTAATGTGTATATACACACCAAAGCACTAGAAAGCAAAAACTCCCCTTTGTTTAGAGATGTTTCACTACCAACACATTTATGTAATTTTTATAGTAAATATTCATTGTGTTACATATTGTTGGAAACTCCAAACTTAATGTAACAAAATGAAAAGATAATACCACACAAGTTAAATCTCAGTATAAAGAAGGTCCAGGGCTGGGGTTGTGGCTCAGTGGCAGAGCATTTGCCTCACAAATGTGAGGCACTGGGTTCGATCCTCAACACCAAATAAAGATAAACAAAGTTAAAAAAAAAAAAAAAAAAAAAGGGTCCAAATGTCATTTTTGCTAGGCAATGAAAAGAATGACTTCAATTATATTTTATGTTCCTTATAAAGAACTGGAATTTTTTGTTTTTCTATCCTTATACACTTTCAGAAACTTATTAAAAAGCTATCAGAGCCATGATTTTAGTAGTGCTTTATTGAAGTATAGATTGACAAAAAATTCTTTATCCCGAGTGTGTTTTGAATTAGAATGTGTCTGAAGTCTAATATAAATATTTTGGTGCTACAAAATGATAAAATGATGTTTGGTCAGTAATTAGTTTCCTCATTTGTAACAAGAATAAAGCAAAGTTCACAAGGAAAACTATAAGGAATGACAAAAGTCGATATAACAGTACTGCACAGTGAAAATAAATGATAGTTATGATTATTACTAAGATAGAAATTTAAGAATGAATGTAAGCCGGACACGGTGGCGCCTGCCTGTAATCCCAGGGGCTTGGGAGACTGAGGCAGGAGCATCACGAGTTCAAAGCCAGTCTCAGCAACTTAGTGAGGCCCTAAGGAACTCAGTGAGACCCTGTCTCTAAATAATTTTTTTTTTTTCTTTTTAAAAAGGGATGGGGGCATACATGGCTTAGTGGAAGATACCAGAATTTACCATTCAGGAGTCTATTTATCTTCTTGAAATGTGTACCAGCAGAGTTAAGTCCCTTGATTTTTTTCCAATACTGAATCTAAATACATTCTAAAACTACATTAAGGAAGGTGAAGTGAATGCAGTATTTTTTTAACCTCTAATACTTTTCAATTACATATGAAAGCTACAAAAGATACTGAGATAGGATGTTTTTGGTTTTGAAACTCTCATATATTTCAGAAACTTCCAACTTTCTTAACTAGAGCTATAGAAGCAAGATTGAATAACTGTTTTAGAATTAAAACTGGGAGGTTTCTCACAAAGATCTTGAAATAATATATCTAGCATATGCTAAAATTCTAAAACTAATAAAAAGTAGATATTAATCACTGGATAATAATGAAATCATATGGTTAGGTTTGCTTGAAATTTGGTAGAAATGTCTAAAAACTCAGAATGATATTGTACAATGATTTCCTAATAAGCTTGAAAGATATCCAGTTATATGAGATGTAGATAGAAAAAAGTATTTGGGGAAAAAAATAAGTCTGGAGAATTTGATTTTTTTTTCTAATTTTGGTAAGGAGAGGTAAATTAATGAAGTGTTGGATATCTTCAAAAAAATAATTATACTTAGCAATAAAAATCCAGCAATGGTTGTCACATACACTATTTTCATTGTGTTAAATGAATGAACTATAAACAGAATAGAAATCCGTAGAATACAGAATTAAGTGAAAAAAAATTTATCTTTTCTATATTAATAAAATACAGCAATATCCTTCTTAAGCATGCATTATTCTACCTAACAGTATTCATTTAGTTAATATAAAATTCTTTAGGTAAACCAAAGTAAATATATGACCAATACACTTGTGGAATACAATTAAGAAATCTCTTTACATTAAATTGCAGGGACCATTCTTGTTTTTTCACATGCCTAGCACAGTGCCTGACAGACAGCAGATGCTCCATAGATGTTTAATGAATAGCTAAGTACAATCTGTTTTGCACATACATTCAAAATCCAGACAAGTTTGCAAAGGTACATATGTTGGACATAGGCTTTCTGGCTGACTTCATGGGGTCCCATTGAAGACTAGGAGTAAATCTTCATATCCATAGAAAACTGGCAAGTTGATAATTGTCTGGGTAAGGACCAAAAAAACAAAGTCAGGGAAACATGTCACCTAAGTAACAGTTGCTTTATAGAGCTGGTAAAAGCGGCCTAATAATTCCGTCAACCTATTTGCACCATTCACTCAATGAAGTGAAGTTTAAATGCATCTTGAACATTTACATTTTTATGTAAAATTTTTTTATCATTGCTTATTCAAAAATCAATCACGTTTGTTAAATTCCATTCTGTGTAATGATTAGAAGTGAATAGGATTTTAGTTACTATTAGGAGTACTACATCATCATTGAGTGTTTAATTTGGCTGTTGATTTTAAAAAGTGAGAACCGCAGCAGAGATTTAAAAAAAAAAAAAAATTCTCAAGAAAAAAGTTTTCATGGTAGTGAAAATTAGAGGGAGAAAGAGAAAAGGGAGGAAGGAAAAGGGAATCTCACAGTTGGAAGTAAAGAAATTCAACTTTGTCTAATTCTAAACCTAATAAAAGATTTATAACAAACAAGCAGTAAGTACACCAGGCATTGTGCAGAAAGTAAGGGACTAAGTTTAAATAACACAAAAATATTTTTATTTAAGTAGTTCTTTAAGGTAAGACTAACATGTAAACATTTACAATACGCTGTGAATTTTATTTATTTTTATAAATATGAGTCTTTAATATAAGAGTAGTAAATATGTTTCCTAATTGGAAGTTTAAGAAAAAACAGCATTAGAGAAAGCCAATATAATTCTCAAAAATATTAACAATCCACAACAAGTGAAGTTAGTATTTCTCAAAAAGATCAACAACAAAGAATTAATTATAATAGGACAAAGTTTTAACACTATTTACTTTACTATTCTCATAAAATGTAAAACTCTTAAGTGCTGTATGTGGTCTTGTACATGACAGTTTCATTTCTGACAAAGAACAATGAGTAGTTAGTACAGTAAGTGTTAAAGTTCTCTGTTCCCTGTACTGTGTCCACTCAAGGCATTAGAACCTTGGGCAAGTTCCTCAAGCTCTCTCAACTTCAGAGGTATGGAAAATGAAGCTGGATAAAATGACCTCCAAGATACTTCTAGTTGAAACCTTACCATCCTAAAATATCAATAATTCTTAACACTTAAAAAATAAACCACAATAAAAGATTTCTAAGCATAAATCATTATCAAAAGTAGAGAAAATCTGAAGTCTTCCAACCTTAAAGGGTTAACCTGGCAGTGATAAAATAAGAAATACTTTCAAATAAAACAGAAACAAAGTAAAGGTATTAATCAAGGACTGTCAATTTTTACTCAGCTGCCCACTGTGTGATGACTACCCCAATTACCTACACAATTCACTTTATTAAAATTGATTTCTTCTCTATGTTCTACTGTCTGTCTCCTATGTTAAGGTTGCTGAGGTTTTAAGGTAAGGACAAAAAAATCTCAGGTGGACCTGGAATAGCAGTATAGATGTGTGGAGGAAAAACTTGAACTTGACACAAATTTCTGCTTCAGTGCATCAATGACACCTCAGAGAAAGGCTAGGAAACTATTCAAATGTATAATAGCAATGAGAGAAATAAGACCATATTGCTTACTGCTACACAGCTCTTTTTTCTTTTTATTATTTTTTTGTTATTGTTATGTATAAACGTCTATTTTTGCACCCAGTTGGTAATTACAATTTTATAGAACAAGTTTCTACATATGTAATGCTTTTCAGTCACTAAAATACAAGTATATTATGTCTTGGCTTTACCAACCAGAAAAGAAGAAAGTATCATAATGTCTTCATAATATTTATGGCAAATATCCTTCTAGGTTGATATTTCTTCAATCCTTTCTAGTTGATCAAATTGCTGTTTTCATATTGCCAGTTCACAAAATTGCTGCTTTACAGAAGAATATTTTTTGTTGACATAAATTATGGCAGAGATACCAATGCAGATAAAAAAAAGGGGGGGGGGGGGTGTATGTGTATGTGTGTCGGGGAGAGAATGAGAAAGAGAGAAAAAGGGAAAGAGAAAGGGAATGTATGTGTGTATCCTTCTTCAAGGAAAGGATAAAGAATGTATATAAAACAAAATACCACTCCTAATGTAAGACCTAGTGTAAGGCCTACATCAGAAACATACTTTCTAGCATTTGTGAAATAAAGCACTGAATGAAAGCTATTCACTATGAGCATACCATGTGAAAATGGAGAATAGTGATTTTTATCAAGATTGTTGCTCTATAAATCTAAACCTGGATTTACCTTTCAGTTTATATCTAACTATAATATACTAACTACAACTTTGTTTTCTTTGATCCATGAAAACATATTTTAGACATTTATTTTCTTTCACATATAGTGAACAATTTGTTTCAGTACCCCAAGAGATGAAAAACTCATCTCAATTTACAACAGTAAATAAATAATTCAGTTAAAACTGAAAGTGGTACCAATCGGGCAAACTATTGATGGAGAGGTTTGGCCTTCCATGTAGCCAGAACAACATAAAGTTTTCAATAGGGATTACTTGTTCAGACAAGTTACAAGGATTAGAAAAATACTCAGTTAATTGTGAAATAGCTAATATTCTCATCCTATATGGAAAATAAATTCCAGAAACATATGTGGGTAAGACAATACCAGTGGCATGTAAACTTTAAGCATTTTGAGCTCTGCACTTTATAAACTCATATATGAAACAAACATTTAACAACAAAAAAAAAAAAAGCAATAATGCAAGTCAAAATCTAACCAAAGGCCTCTAAACTAAAAATTTGAAAATTTCTATTCAACTCAGATCAAACGAGAAATGGAGAAAATAAACCCATAACGCAAAAACCAGTCAAGTCTTCCAACCCAAAAGTCAATATCCAAATCACATACAGGACCAAAAAGGGGAAAACACTCAGGTCTACAAATGGATAGGCAGTTCCAATACAATCCAGATCCCGACATTTTCCCACTCAGAAACAAATGCAGTAGAGCTTTTCCTGGGCAAAGAGAAAAAGCTCTCCAAATGAAATTTTTTTTAAGTGACATCTAGAAAGTGTGCCTCTTTCTGTCTCTTTCCCTGGCGCCTCATTGGAGGAAGGAGGGGGGGTTGTTTTTGTATTCTCCCCCACTAGAGCAAGGCACAATCAGATGTTAGCTGAAGAAGAGAAACCACTTTTGACAACAGCAAATAAAAAATAAAAGTGCCCTTCCTCCCCTGACAGGATGGGCACCCCACCTCACACATCCCTCCTCACTCCGACCCCTCCTTCTCTCACCCCCCCTGAGCACCACCCCCTCCTCACCCCGGAGCTCCACTGCGTATGTGGTTTGGTGCTACTGTTGCCCCGGAGTGAAAGTCAGAGCCAGAGGAAGGCAATGAATCCCCCACAAACACACTTACCTTTCCTGCCCCCCACTTTTGAGTGCCTTCCCTGGAGCTGTGGAGGATGACACAAAGGGTAATAAAGGGGGGGGAGTGGAGGAGGAGGAGGCGAAGGAGGAGGAGGAGAGCTGGGGAAGTGGCTGCTCCTGGGTGTAGTGAGATGTCTCCAGCCAGGGCCAAGCAGCAGTAGCAGCAGTAGCAACAGCAGCAGCCACAGCAGCAGCAGCAGCAACAGCAAAGGGTCTGTGTTGCTAAGAGGCTTTTGGTCTCTTTCTCTCCTCCTCTCACGGCCAAAGAGAAGGAGGGTGGAGGGGGCTCGGGAGGGAAGCGAGTGGAGGGGTGAGGGGGTAGGAGTCGTGGATGGAGGTTTTCGAAGAGGAAGAAACTCCTTCTCCTTCTCTCTCAGGCTCAATCCCCCTCTCAGGGCTCCGGGCTGGAGGGTGGGGGAAGGAACTCAGCCGCCTTCCCCCCACCCCCCTCAATTCAAGGTTGAAGTGGGGTAAAATTAGTGTCCTGTCCCTTTAAAAATAGAAATAAAAGGTGCCCCCCCTCTGCCACTGCCTCTCTCTTCATCATCAGCTGCTGCTGCTGCTGGGGTCTCTCTGCTTGGGGGGGGGGAGGGGGGGTTCGGGTAGAAGAGACGGGAGGCACTCACTGCGCATGCCCCTCTCTGACGGGAGGCTGGTTGGTTGAAGGGAGGAGGAGGGGGAGGGGAGGAAATGAGATGTTTTCCCAGAAGGCTCCGAGGCACGCGCGACCCGGAAGACATTGTAGCGGGGGGTAGAGGGGCGGGGGCGGGGAGTAGGAGGAAGTCGGTACTCTTTAACATTGCCATCTCCCTCCTCCCTCCGAAGGGACAGTGGAGGAACGGAAGTGGGCGTGGACGGAGGCGAAAGGAGGTCACGTGTTTGAGTGGGAGGCGGGTCCAGGAGCTAGAGGCGATACGTGCGCAGGGCATGCTGGTAGTGGTTGGTTGTGTACGGCTGGCAGCAGCAGGTGAAATCAAGGCGAGGTGGCGGCGGGACGAGCTTGGGAAACGAATTCAATAGTCGCTGGATTCCGGCATTGCGCTGATAAAGGCAAGCTAGCAGCGAGAGGTAATGTCTATTAGACTGGCCTCACAATGAAGGTCAGGCACGCCAGCGGCCAAAGAAGAATCGAAAGTGGTAGGGTGGAAAGCTGCAGCGAATATTGGGAAGGGGCAGGCTTTTCTAGGCCGGGCAGGCCAGAGCGAAGCGGGATCTGTCTGTCTCCTGGCCTCCCCATGAGCCTGTGGACGCATCCTGACTAATGCAGGGAGTGATGAGGATACTGCCTCTGCAGGGGATTGTAGGTGAGGTGCATCGTGGGTTGGATGTTGAGAGAGCAGTGAGATATGTGGGACCTTGGCTGCGAACTCTTAAATAAGACTTTTTCCTCAGAGCTGGCGACCTATTTGGGGAATTAGAAGCCACGTGTGTGAATTTTGACCAGCTGCATCGGTAGCATTACTTATGTTGGATGTTGTGCCCTTCGCACCTTACCTTGCAACCTTCTCTGGAATTTTGGAGTGGCTTTGACACAGGATCAGGCAGGGAATACTTGAGTGGAATTTCCCTCCATATTTAGCGTTGTTGCTTCCTCCCGTTGTGCCTGTTCTTAAGAGAGTTATGTGTGGGATTGTGTGTTCCTAGATGTTGAGTTTTATAACTGGTAAAGACAGAAGGGATATCATTAAAATTTTCCCTTCCAGTGTAGATGGGAAATTTTTCAAATAGGTGCCTCGTCTTTTCTAGAGAAACAGCGATGTCTTTGTGTGTGTGTGTGTGTGTGTGTGTGTGTATTTCAAACAATCTTTATTGAAAACATTTTCATTTTCCAGCTATAATTTTTCGTAAAGATATTTTGAAGGATCATTATTTAGGTATTCCTTTTTTAAACAGAAAATAAACCTCATGTTTAGTGTGTTAATGTTATTTATTCTATGGTATGGATTCTTTTACCTATCATTTAAACTTACTGTTTTTCTATGGTATACTTCCCAAAAGTTTTGGCAGTGGACAGACACTATTTATCCATCATGCCTAGTGCTTATTACTCTCTCTGTGTTCAGTAATTATGTCAGATGGGATCAAAACTAAGATGTTCCTTTACTGGAAAACCTAATTGTTTACCACATTGTAATAGAAAGATTATATAGCAAGATAATTAATGTGCCTTTTTTTTTTTGTAGAAACTAAATCTTTGGAAAAGAAATCATATGTAGTATAATGAATAATAAAGTAAACTCTAACCACTCCCCAGTTTCAGAACTGGAACATCTTTGGAGCTGAAAGTACCCCAGTGCACACAGTCATGACCAATCCCCCACGTCACTGATTTTTTTTTGTTGTTGTTGTTTTTATTTTTGTTTTTGAGCCATTTAAACCTCTTTATTAGTTTACTTAGCTCAGGCATTTTTTTATACCATCAGAAACAGACTACAACAGAGGCTGGAAGAGTTTTCAGGGACAGCTGAGAAATATGGACGTTAAAAATGATTCTAGTGATCTCAGACAGAAATGAAGAACATAATGCTAGAAACTAGAGGAAATGTGACCCTTGGCATACAGTGGCAAAGGACTTGGTTGAATTGTATTTGTGTTCTAGCATTTGTGGTTGAAAAAACTTGCAAGGGATGAAATTGGATAGTTAGCTGGGATTACTATGCAAAGTATTGAAAGGGCACCTTGCTTCCTCCTGATAATTTAGGGTAAAATGCAAAAAGAGAATGAAGTAAAAAAAGAAGTCCAAGTCCTTGATTTTAACATCTTGATTTTTATGGTAATTACCTACTGGTTTTAATATTTTTAAACTACCTGTGTCAGCATTCCTAAACACTGTAGATTAGCTTGTAAAGGAATTGCATATTATGTATCTTCTATTATTGTTTTTTTGTTCATGTTGCTAAGATTTGACCCTGATAGTATGCTTAGCAGTAGTTCATATATTTTCACTGTGGTATAGTTATATTATAGTATATTTTTAAAAATAAGCCACAAATAATTTAATTGTTCTAACATTAAAGGACATTTGGATTGTGCTCAGCTGTTAGTAATCATGAGCAATGTCACAATGTGTATTCATATACATGTATTCTTATACACATAACCCTGTATTTTTGTAGATTATTTATGTTTATCATCAACTTCTAGATTATGCTAGTCTTTTCCACAATGGATATACCAATTTATATTTCCACAGAAGTGTATGGTATATATCTTTTATTTCTGCAATATTATTCCTAATTTTTGTATTTCATCAAGCTGATAAATGTACTTTTAGTTTCTGTTCTAATTTACATTGTATTTATTATATTATAATACAACCTCCTGATCACTAAGGAGGTTGAACCTTTTTTTTCTTACATACATAACAATAGTGGAGTGCATTACATTCAAAATTATCCATTCACAGCACAGTTTTTCGTAACTCTGTATATAGAGTATGTTCCCGCCAAATTATGCCATTATACATGAGCTCTCTTATTTTTTTTTGCATTACAATTCTTAATACACCTTTATACCACAATTTTTTATATCTCTGTATATAAAGGTATGTTGACACAAATTCACATCTTCATACATGTATTTTATATAATGATGACTGTCTGCTTCCACTGTCCTTGCTATTCCCCTTCTCTCTCCCTTTCCCCCTACCCCTGTTCCCTATCTAGAGATAATTTTCCACTCATGCTCTCCCTCCCTAGCCCACTTTGAGTCACCCCCCCTAATATCAGAGAAAACATTCGGCATTTGTTTTTTGGGGATTGGCTAACTTCATTTAGCATAATCTTCTCTAATGCTATCCATTTCCCTGCAAATGCCATGACCTTATTCTTTTTTAGTGCTGAGTAATGTTCCGTTGTGTATAAATGCCACATTTTTTAATCCATTCATCCACTGAAGGACATCTAGGTTGGCTCCAAAGTTTAGCTATTGTGAATTGTGCTGCTATAAACATAGATGTGGCTGTGTCCCTGTAGTATGCTGTTTTTAGGTCCTTTGGGTATAGTCCGAGAAGAGGAATAGCTGGGTCAAATGGTGGTTCCATTCCCAGCTTTTCAAGGAATCTCCATACTGCTTTCCAAATTGGCTGCTCTTTATATACCCTAGAGATTAGAGCTCTATCTGATGTGTGAGGGATAGAAATTTGTTCCCAGGATGTAGGCTCCCTGTTCACCTCACAGATTATTTCTTTTGCTGAGAAGAAAACTTTTTAGTTTGAATCCATCCCATTTGTTGATTCTTGGTTTTAATTGTTGCGCTATAGGCATCTTATTAAGGAAGTTGGGGCCTAGCCCCACGTGATAAAGATTAGGGCCTACTTTTTCTTCTATTAGACGCAGAGTCTCTGATTTAATTTGTAGATCCTTGATCCATTTTGAGTTAACTTTTGTGCATGGTGAGAGATAGGGATTCAGTTTCATTTTTTTCAAAAATGTATTAGCTATTTGGATTTCTTCTTTCTGAATTGTCTTTGAATCATCTAATTCTATTGTGCAGTTTTTCTGTTTGGTTGTTTGTTTTACTGAAAATTTGTAGCAATGTGGCAAATATGTTCTCTGCTTTTAGCCTAACTCTTCCTAGATGATAATTTTGTCTACATTTAATTCCTCACTGACTTACATGGAATAATGGTTGTTACTTGAATTTTACATGTTACTTTAACTCTTGCAAACAAGTTCTCTACCTGCATTCTGCATATTCAACTAGTAGCTGAATATGACTTTTGAGCACTTGAAATGTGGCTGGTGTGACTAAGATACTGAATTTTTATTTTCATGTAGTATTATATTTGAAAACTGATACTTTTCTGAGTTATTATCAAACCTCTGTTTGGAACAACTTGGATACATAAATTTGCTTCTCGGATGAAAATTTTATAAAAATATGGGTCAAATACTTTTATTATGACAATTTAGCATATGAAATTATGGTGTTCTGTACATTTAAAATGAACAGGTGATTTGGAAAACAGTATGAAAACAATGTTTATACCTCAACTTTTTGTTATGATTCTATGTTAAAATTATGATCAGTATTACCTTGTTTTGCTTTTTTAAATGTTGGTACTAGAAAATTTTCTATTATTTATATGATTGATATTGTATTTCTTTTGTATAGCAGTGCTCTCAACCATCTATGTTGAATTATATATTCCTATGTGTTTCCCACTTCTCTTTTTTCTTAATATAATCCTGCATTTCTGAGTCTTCTTTGGAGATCTTTTTACTTTTATTTGAGTAGTCTTTAGAAATTCCTTAATGTGCACACCCTGTTGACCATTTCTCTTAATTTTTTGGTTACCTTAGAATGTCTTCATTTTATCTTGATTATCTTGAATATTTGAGGGATAGTAAATTGTCTGATGTGTGGTTGTTTTTTATCAGGTTGATGATAACATTCCACTGTTTCTTTCTTCCATTATTAATTTTAAGAAGTAAGCTGTCAATCTAATTCTCAGTGAGTGCTTTAAAGGGAATCTCTTTTTTAAATTCTTTTCTTTGTCAGAGTTTTTTGCTATTTCACTGTGATGTTTCTGTGTGGAATTCTTTGTCCTGCTTTGGTTTCATTGAGATTCTTGAATCAGTGCATCAGTGTCTTTAAAAAATAGTGCCTGTGTTCATTCTCAGTACTTCTGGAGACCTGCTAAAAATTGGAATTTTGGCTTTTATTGGCATAGTATTCACAGTTAATTTGTTTTCTATGACAGATAATTTCACTTTTTAATTTTTTTTTACTTTGTTTCTACTGGCTCTCCTTTTGTTTCTTGTATACCTTTGTGCTAGTAATTTTTGAAAAATTATAGGTATATGAGTTCTGAGATAATGGTATCTTTCTGAAGAAAGCATATTTTTCTAGGAAAGATAACACAGTGTTGCTACCAGTTACAAATCATTTTTTTTTCATATTCAAGTCTTTAAAGTCTTCCTGTTATATATTTGATATTAGGATTTCAAATTTGCATTATTTCTACTTCAAATTTGCCTTTATCTTGACAAAGCTCCTTTTAATGTCTCAACTTAAATTGGATAAAGACTCATCTGAGTATTCAACTTTGGTGGGCCTTGTTCCTTTACATAGTTTAACAAAGCCTTAAGTGAATCAGCTTTGCTTCCCAGCCTTTTCTTTTGAATGGCAAATGTCTTCAGAACAAGTGACTAAGTAGGGGGTTTATTTCTAATTTACCTTCTCCTTGATTTTTGGCATGTAATTTCTCACTGCTTTGTTTATTTTATTTTATAATGAAGTTTTGTTGGCCTCAGCAGGAAAGTTGGTCCAGTCAGACATTACCATAAGTAGAACCCTCATTCACTTTTCACTTTCTTTTCTGTATTCTTAAAATTTAACTAATGTAAGTACTTGATACTTGTGAATATATTGAGAGGATACATTGACAACCAGCAGATTGTTTAGTAGTAAAAAAAATAATATTAAATATTTTGAAACTAAACAAATACTGAATGGTCATATAGCCAAAAAATAAAACAAAATAAAACCTAAGTTATCAGTGAGAGGATCTAGCATTTCTTAACTACCAGCGTTCACAAAATAAGTTTTGTTTTATCTCCTTTTTTTTTTTTTACTACATGTAAATAGATTGTATATTATGTATCATTTTTCATCTTTTCTGTATCATGTTGCTAAGATTTAAGTCTGTTAGTACATTTGGCTGTAGTTGATATATTTTCATTGCAGAATAGTTGTGTTTCTAGGATTGTTAAGTATAGTAAGAATGAAGTTAACAGTATGATATGTTTAAAACTAGAAAGTTTAATACCAAAATAATAAGCTAAAATTATTTTTCAAAGTTTTTTCCTCTTGAGAGGGGAACCAAGGGCTGTGACAACTGCCTTAGCTGATATCACATTCTTCCCTGGACTAATAAGCAAGTAAAAATGGTGCTGTTTACTTTTGAAACTGTTAACTTTAAAATGAGAAAAATAGCTTAAAATATGTCTTGCATTTAATTATTTGGTTTCTTATACTGTAGAAGCAAATGTGATTTTAAAAAATTAAAAATAATCTGTGAGTTAAGTAAAAACACAGAATTTTGTCTAGAAGCAAGTTTCTGTGAATCCCTACCTTCCCTACTGTTATTAAATAGTATGATTTTTGCCTTAGAAAAAAGTATATCAGGACCTAGCACCAGAAAAACAGAGAGCTCCACTCACAAGGAGCAGAATATCCAAAAATGCAAGCCCCCTGTCTCTTCCAGCCACACCCTACCTGCCTTCAGTTATCATACAGTGAGTCCATATCAGTGGATTTATGCACTGATTAGGTAACAACTCTCCCAATTCAATTATTTCACCTCTGAATTTCCTACATTGTTTCACACATGAACTTTTAGGGTACACCTTATATCCAAACCACAATAGAAGTCTTCCTTCAACTTCTATTTTTTTGGAATAGATTGTAGAGAATTGATATAATAAATCCCTTAAATGTTGGTAGAATTTACCAAACAGAACCCTTCTGAGCCTATTGTTTTCTGTTATAGAACGTTATTAATTATTGATTCAATTTCTTTAGATGATTTGGATCTATTCATGCCATCTATTTCTTGTGTAAATTTGGTAGATTGTGTCTTAAAGAACTGTTCTTCATTGTCTAAGTTATCAAATTTGGTTTGCCATGGAGTTCATTACATTGTTTTATAATAGCATCTAAATGTCTATTGGATCAGTACTGATGGCTCCTTTTTCCACTTCTGATTAGCAATTTTATATATTTGCTCTTTTTGTCAGCCTGGTTAAAGGTTTATCAATGTTATTGATGTTTTCAAAGACAGTTTTTTATTTTGTTGGTTTTTCTTGATTGATTTCCTGTTTTCAATCTCATTGATTTCTGCTCTAATTTTTTTAAATTTTTAAAACATTTTTAGTTGTAGATAGACGCAATACCTTTTTATTTATTTCTATGCCGTGCTGAGGATTGAACCCAGTACCTCAAACAAGCAAGGCAAGCACTCTACCACTGAGCCACAACCCCAGCCCTCTGTTCTAATTTTTCTTTTTACTTAGGTTTTAATTTGTTTTCTGATTTCCCAATCCAGACACTTAGGTTATTGATTTTTTGGTCTTTTTGTTGTTGTTGTTATAATATATGCATTCAGTAATATAAGTCTTCATCTGTGGATTGCATTCATTGCATTGTACAAATTTGGTAAGTTCTATTTTCATTTTCATTTTGCTCATAATTGCTTCACCCATGTGGTATTTAGAGGTATGTTGGTTTATCTCAATATATTTAACATATTTGGGGATATTCCAGCCACCTCTGTCACTCATTTCTAGTTAATTCATTTTGGTCCATGAGCATATGAATTTGTTAAGCTATGTTTTACGTTCCAGATGTGATTTACTTTGGTGATGTTCTTTTTGGATGCAGTATTCTGTTAATGTCAGATCAGTTGGCCCTTAAAGCTGTCCAGTTCAAGTATGTCTCTACTAACATTCTGTCTGCTGGATTTATCAGTTATTTTTGGAGATCTATTGATGTCTCTTGCTAGGCTAGTGGACTTACTTGTTTCTGTTTTTTAGCTTGGTGATTGGTTTGGATTGGATTGGATTGGATTGATTTGGTTTGTTGGGTTGGTTGAGTTGGGAGAATTTTGGTGCTGTAGATTGAAGTCAGGGCTCTGTCTTAATGAAGAATTGACCCCTGTATTATAATTTCTTTTACTTTGAAGTTTGTTCTGTCTAAAATTAACATAGCAACTCCACCTTCCTTTCGACTAACATGGTATAATTTTGTCTTCTTTTAATCTGTCTTTATATTTACAGTGTGTTTCTTAGAACATGTAGTTGAGTCTTGGTTTTTTTGTTTTGTAACCTACTCTTTTAATTGGTATAATTATTTAGGTTATTCACGTTTAAGGTCACTGCTGGTAGAATTGGATAATTACCATATTTGTTCTTGATTTTCTCCCTTGTTCTTTTTTTTTTTTTTTTTTTCCTCCTGTCCTTTGCTCTTTCTTTCTCTGGTTTTTATTTGATTCAGCTTTTTTTCTCTTACTCAGTCTATTGATTATAATTTTTTTAAACTTATTTTAGTGGCTAACAGAGTTTGCAGTATAAATTTACAACCAATTCAGCTTCTCTTTCAAACAATACTCACTATATCACTTAATGGCCGGTGCAAGTATCATGTAACAGTATTCCCAATTTCTCTCTCTCATCTTTTATTAGATTAGTTATTCATTTTACTCATTCGTAAGTTATATTTACACAATACATTTTTGCTTGTATTATTTGGAACAAGCTTTTAGACCAGTGAAGAATAACAAAAATAATACTTTATCTTTTTTCATTCCTTCTCTAACACTATTCCTCTCTATGTAGGTTTGAATTTGTGACTTGAGCATAATTTGCCTCTTGTCAAAAGAACTTCTTTGAACATTTGTTTCAAGGCAGGTTTACTGGTAACAAATACTGTCATTTTTTTTGTCTTTAAGGATAATCTCACTTGATATAAATTCTAGGGTTTTGTTGTTGCTGTTGTTTGCTTGTTTGTTTTGGTATCAGGAATTGCAACCAAGGTGCTTAATGCACCACTGAGACACATTCCCAGACCTTTTTTATTTTAAGAGAGGGTCTCATTAAGTTTCTTAGGGCCTAGCCAAGTTCTGAGGCTGGCTTTGAACTTGTGATCCTCCTGCCTATGCCTCCAAGTTTCTTGAATTACAGTTATGTACCACTGTGCCCAGCTCTTGTTTATAGTTTTAAATAAATCTTAAAGCACCCTAAGTATTGCACTGTACTTTCTTGCTAGCATGGTTTCTGAAAAGAAGTCTGATGGGATTATCATTAATTTTCTATTGATAAAATGTTGTTTTCCTTCTAGCTTCTTTTAGGATTTTTGGTTTGCTTTCTGATTTTCTGCAGTTTGAATAAGATATGCTTAGGTATAGATTTTTTTTGGAATCTATTCTGCTTGATTTTCTCTGAGATTCTAGCATCTGTGGTTTAGTGTACTTAAATAATTGTTACTTAAATAATTTGATAAAAAATCTCAGTTATTATTCAAATGCTTCTTTTGTTCTTTCTATACTCTTCCAGTATTCTTTCATTGTGCATGTTATACCTTTTTTAATTCTCACAAGATGGCTTTGGGGGTTTTTTTACTCAGTTCATATAGAAATCATGAAAGAGCAAAGTGCAGCTCTCAGTTTTGAGTGCCAGTAGCTCTCAGCTCTTGATGTGAGCAGGTCTCCCAGCTGTGCTTAGTAGCTTTCCTAACAGCTTTCAGCACCATGAGCTAGTGGTTTCTAGAAACTCAGCATAAGAGGAACAATTCATGGAATGGGGGTTTCTGGGTTGTCCCCTCAAAGTTAGAGGAGTGCTGCATATATAGACAAAAGGGGCAGGCCAATTAACTCACACAGTCTCCTGCATTCTGGTTTTCTGTGCTGTCCTGCCAGTCTATACACCCTGTCCTGGCTGTCATGGATGGAGGCATTGTTATAGTGGACTGGTGTGAAAATATCTGAAGCAGCTGCAGGGTGTATGGAGACTACCTGAGTACCTGGGTAGAGTTATCTGGACCAGCTGGACAGTTATTTGAAATAGCGTTGGCTAAGGTTAAGTCTCCTAGAGCAGTTGCCGGACAACTGAGGCTGAAGGGAAGGTCTCTGTGGAAACTATGGCAGCAGGCACTGCTGCTGCAAGAGGGTAGAGGCTGAAAGGGGAGCAGCTGCTGATGTCATGGTGACAGCCCTACCTGGCTACAGAGGCAACCATGGTCAAATCAACAGCAGGGTTTCTAATCTATGGTTCCTGGATAGCCACAGAAGCAGTAGTAGGGAAAATGGTTGGCATAGCAACTGCACAGGCTGTGGGGAAGTGCTGGTCCCTGTTGACATTTTCTCTGACCATCCTGGGAATAGCTACAGCTGTCACTGGCATCAGAAGTGGTGCAGGCCCAACTAAGATCGCTGAGGGCCTTCACCCCATCCTTCAAATCTTGCTGGCAGGTCATCTGGCTGTGCCCCAGGGCAGTGGCAGCTGTAGCCAAGCAGTTGGGCATGGGGGAAGGATACATTCACTATCAGTTGAACAGCAGACTGCCAGTGCTCTGCAGGTTGGCTGCCTGCAGAAACACACACACACACACACACACCCCTATCTGTAGACAAAAAATGAACAAAAACCTTTTAGGAAAGATTGGGCCCTCCTCTTTGGTCTCAGTCTCACACTTCTTAGACATTCTTTTCCATTCTTTTCATTTTAGTTAAGAAGTTACTGTTGGTATAACTTTAAGCTATCTGTTCCTTTTCTGGTTCCTGTCTACATTTCTGAGCCTATCAGAAGAATTATATATTGTCTTTTTAACTTCCAGCATTTCTTTTTGATTCTTAGAGTTTCCATCTCTTCGCTTATTATATCCATCTATAAACTGTAGATTAGCTGTTCTGTGTGTGTTTTATTTTTCCATTAGAGCCCTGCCATTCTAGTCTTAGTCATTTCTAAGTTCCCAGTGTAATAGTTCCACAATCTTTCCCATATCTGAATCTAGTTCTGCTTCAAGGAGTTTTTTATTTGTTTTTTCTTTCATTGTGAAAGCCACATATGATGTGGGTATAAGAACTGGGCTAAGTATATCTTTAGTGAGATTGTACATTCGTCTACTTCATAGTTAGACTAAATTTATTGTTTTCCATAGCTGTAGGTCCAGACTAAAATTTCCTGTTGTGTCTTCTATTTAAAATATTTCTAATATTTCTTTCGGTTTTCCTAAGGACTTCTTAGATACCATCTATGAAGTATATAGGAGTTCTTACTAATGTGGTAGTAAAGTGTGGTAGAAGAGCACCATTCTATAGACTTATTATTAGGTCTCAATTTTTGTGTGTATGAGCCTTTGTCCCTGGGCTTTCACTATCAACACCTACTTTTAGGTTTGTCTGGAAGGGTAGAAGAAACTGGAGTTGGTTATTTCCCTTCTCTAGGTCTGTTAGGCTCTGGTAAAAGCCCAGTCAGTCAGGTTCTGGTACATAGTTTCCCTTGAGGGCAAGCCTCATTGAGGCTTAGGTGTATTTCATTATAGCTACTTCCCCCTCTTAAAACCCCTGTCCCTCTATCCCCACCCCCAGAAGAGGATTTTTTTATTATTTATTTATTTATTGCCAGGATTTAGGATTCCTGGAGGAACTCAGGAAAAGTGATGGAACCTCCCTTAGACTGGTTTCCTAAGAATCTTTAACTCTGAAGCTTGTCTACATTGAACCTTTAGCGGTACCCTGAAATAAGCTCCAGTGCAGTTTTTGATCCTCTTTCAATAATCCATGATTCTTTATGTCTGCTGATGCCTCTCCAGTTTGGGGAGAAAACACTTTGCCCTGTGACCTCATGGATCTCAGTTGTTTTCTGTTTGTTCAGCTTATTTCTTGTGATGAGTGCCAGCTTCAAGCCACCTTACATTCCAGAACTGAAATTCCTCATCCTTTTAAACCAAAAAATATCCTTTTTATATTTTAAAAAAAAAATTACTCAAGACTATAGTCGTTGAACAGTAGTAGTCTTATTGTACGTGTATATTATGGCTTAGTTCGTCTCCTGCTGAGTATTTTCCTTTATTATAACCAATGCCAGATATTAAACATCATTATGACATGTATCTGTGATTATTTCTGTGTATATCTGATTATTATTAGATGAAAAGCTTAGAAGTGGAATTACTGAGTGAAAGGTGGCACAAAATTGAGGCTTCTACTAGTACATGCTTATACTCTTGTTATAAGTTGGTTCCACTTACCACAACCTCACTAACTTTATTAACTAAACAAAATACTTTTATTTTTGCATGCCAAACATAAGAAAAAATTCTATTTTAGAGATGGAATTTATTTTGTTGGAATCTGAAAAGGAATGATTTTCCTCTCTTATACGATGTTATGTATGACAAAGTTCTGAGACATGTAGTACTATCTTTCTAAAACAAAACAAAATTGGGGGGGAGGAGACTTGTTAGAATCCTCCCTAAAAGAATTATCTGATATTACAGTATAGTTGTAACTAACATTTTCATTTGTCCTGGTGAGGTTATTTAAGCATGGTGATAGAAGGTGGAATGGAGAACATAATTGGGGAACATCTTTTAGTTGATTGTATTACTTAGGCTATAGGAACTGTATCTCCTGTTTCCTGTATAAATAGAACAGTGAATATACTGTCCTTAAAAGGTTTTAGGGAGCATTATAAGATTTTGGGTTTGCATCAGTAGTTTATAGAAGTCCTTTAATAGTTTCTCTCTAGAGCAATGTTACTTTCAGTTTTCTCCCTCAAGTAGTTTAATTAGTATTTACAAATTAAATCACAGAGAGTTGGAACATCATATTCAGATCCACATAACATAATTCAGCTGTCTGAGCATGGCAAAGAAAAATGTTATTAAATAGTAAGGAGTATTTTATTTGTTATTCTTAAATGAACATAAGACCTGAAGTCATTGTTGTTGAAAGAAAGAAAGCACTTTACTTTATGGATAGGTCCAGGCTTTTCAAGGAAAATTTGCTCACATATGCTTTCTCTTTACCCACTTACCACTTTACCCTGGTGTTAAATCTTGTGTCCTATCTGACACCCTCATCCTTCCAAAAAAAAATGTTTTCAGTGATTGAGGTTTTTGTTGTCTTTGTACTATTGTTTACCCACCCAAGTAAACACATGAGCTTTGATTCACTAGCTTAATTTCTTCTATTTAGAATGAATGTTTATAGTCAATTTGGTCAGAGAATATAGACTACTATTAATGAGTTTAATAGTTAGGATGTATCCTGCTGTCATGTATAACTAAAAAGAACAAATAATTTTTAAAAAAAGTTGTAATTATAAGTCAGTGCTCAAAACATTGTATAATGCTTTTCAAAAGCCTAAAAGATTTCTAGACTGGTTGCAGATCATGTTGCTTCTTTCATTAACCTATGTAATTTAGAAGCAAGTACAGTTTATTTTTAGACATGTATTTTAAAGTAGTCCTTCCAGTATTCTTTCTTTTCATTTTTTAACACTGGAGTTGATGATTTACCATCTTGTACAAAATGTGTTCCTTGTTAATAAGAAAAATAAAATAACTGTAGGAACTTATAAGTGCCTTTTTCCTGAAAGTTTTGTATTATTAACCATATGATCATCCCACCAAGGTATATTTACTTTTTTAATCAATCTCAACCCACCATGTTCTTAAAAAGAAATATATTGGCATATTTATTAATATGAGGGTTCCAGTAGGTTTTTTATAAAATAGATAACTTATTAAAAACATATACATGTGTTTTATACATGTATGTGTGTGTATATTTATATATGACTCCAGGAACACTGTTAGGCAGAAGTGAAAACTATAGAAAACTCAAAGTTGCAGGAGACCCTGCTTTTCTAGAGAATTACCAGCCTTTCAGTTTGAATTATTTGATCAATATTGCATAATCAGACATTAGAAAATCACAATTCTTCATTTTAATATCAGTGAAGAAAATAACTTGGTCACCAAAAGACTTAACTAAAAATATTTAAACCTTGGGTTCATGTGATATAAATTTGTGGTCCTCAGTAAATTGTGTCCATGAATATTCAGAGCAAATGAGAGGAAAAAAGGATTTTATAAAATTGGCAGTGATCATCACTGTTTTCCATTTTGAACAAATTTTTTTAGAAATTACATAAAATACTTATTTTCTTTGAAACTACTCTTCAGCTATGTAGAAATCAAGAAGACATCTCAATAGAAGCTGTGTCCTAGCTTGAATTACTAGACATTAAACTGCAGATTAATACAGTATTTTTGAACTGATCCCTTTAGGAAGTACTAATAATCTACTAACTTGAAATTTATACTTATGCTGTCTTCTGTCTTCCCTACCTTCGACCTTTCTTTTTATCTAATTTTATCTTTACCTCACTATAAACACTCCATCTGGAGATGGTGTGAGAATTATTTCTTGCTGACTGGAAGAGAATTATTTCAAATGAAGATTAAAATTATTACTCAAAACTCTTATTTATTATGTTAATATGTAGAAGCACTCCCAATATCCTTCATATCTTTACTTTAATTATGCCCTAATTTGGAATACTTTTCCTGATAATTTTGCATTAGCCATAACTGGCTACTAGTTAGACTAAATTTATTGTTTTCATAATAAATATATTTTATATATTTAAAATATATATATTGGCAACGGGAATTTAAAATATATTACCCAACACATGAAAATATGTAGTTTCAAACTATTTCATCTATGAAATGAAGCCAGAAAAATTAAGTAAAAGAAATGAAAATGAAAACACTAGATTTCTGTAAAAAAAAATTAATTTTCTTTAACATTACAAGGAATTTAAAAAGAGAAATATTTGAAGGTAATATTTGATCAGAACTCTATGCATTAAAGACTTTCCCAGAAAAAAAATAACTAGCATATAAAATTTAATGTAGATGGAAACGTAGACTTAGCTATGGAAGAAAAACAGAAGTAGAAAACTTCACTATTAGTACTGGTGTCCTTAATAGCTTTGTCACCAACTGAGCCTAGATTTGAGTCTTTGGTTCTGTCATGTCTTTTTTGCAAATTAAATTTCACTAAACCTCAGTTTTTTTCCTTTGTAAATTTTACATGATATTTAATCCATAGGGTTAGTATGGGGATTAAATTAAATGGTTGACCTGACATGCAGTTCCATTAACTGCCAAGCATGGTAGTAACACAGAACCCTTTAGGAATGATCATATTGTATTAGTGAGCACAAAAGTAGAGATAGAAAACAGAACAAAACAAAGCAAAACAAAACACAGAAACAGACTTTTGTTCTAGTTTCTTTTACAGTACTTTCTGCAGAGGGCAATAATGGATCAGTGGTCTTTGAAAGCAACTTTAAGGTACCCCAAAACTATCAGGGCATACTTCTATGATATGTACTCGTGGACTTTTTTTCAATTTAAAATAATAGAAGTTTTTAAATATTGGTCATAAGGATATTGTGGTTAGATCCATCAACTATGGTCTTATATAGGCCCTCAAATCATGGACAGAAAGCCAATCAAACCTCAGAAGTCATTCCAATTACTGGGTCCCATACCCAGTTTCTTTTTCTCTTTTTGTGGTATCAGGGATTGAATCCAGGGCCTTGAATATGCTAGGCAAGTACCCTACTACTGAGCTACATCCCCAGCCCCAGAATTTCTGATTTAGGTATGTGGAACAGAGCTTATAGAACTTGCACTTTTTTAAATTGCCAGATGATGCTTCTGCTGCCAATTCATGAATCACACCTTCTGAGCAACTGGAAAAATTGAGTCTGATTACTGGACATCTCACACTAAAGCTGATAAAACTAAAAAGATATATAACAGAAGATAAAGAAATCCATGAATAGAAATAGCAACTTCTCAAATCAAGCTAGGCTGGAGGTAAAAAAAAGTAGCTGGGCTCTGTAGATGGAGAAATTTTAAATAGGAAAGGCATCAGAAGACCAAAGAACTTTAATAATGGTAAACAAACTTTGAAGTCTTAGAATACTAATTAGACAAAACAAGAGGTCACATGTCATAAACTACAAAGGAAAATAAAAAGCAGTTAGAAGTTTCTTTCCTCCAAAAACAGTACTTTTTTTTTTTTTAATATTAGTTGTTGATAGACCTTTGTTTTATTTATTTACTTATGTGGTGCTGAGAATCGAACCCAGTGTCTCACACATGCTAGGCAAGCGTTCTACCACTGAACCGCAAATCCAGCCCCGAGTAAATGTTTTTTAACCTATCATTTGATAATCTGGACAATGCTGAAGATATGCCCCAAGTGCATGTTGTCCTGTGATCTACTTGGAAGTCTTTGGTTACCTGAAAGTTCACATAAACTTTTATAAAGAAAATAGCAGAGGTCTAGAAGCTGTCAACTTATTGGATAATTTATATGTACACATTATTTCCTTTTTTGATATGTATGTTTTAATAGTAAAGAATAAAACAGTTTTATACTAATTTGATTCATCAGCTTTTCTTGGGAAAATTAAAATGTATACACTAAGAAAAACTTAACAGAAGTAAAAAGATGTACATAAAAATACAATATTTACTAAAAGCTGTCAAGTTATCAGTCTAAGGTGGTACCAAAGAACTTGAGAGGCTCCTAATATAAAAAGTCTGAAAAAAATGTTCTTGATTGAAAAGATGAAGACCAAGATGTGTTCTGATAAGACAACCAAATAATGGAGCTGCTTGAAGGTTATAGTTTCATAGTTCCAATTATAGAATGAATGGAGAATGATTAAGCACTAATGCACTAGGACTGATAGGCTATGTCTGTTACTGTGATGACAGGTGGGTGATCACTGGCAAAGAGCAAATAGTATTCAGGAAGGAAGACAAGAGCAATATGGATGAATATTTATAAGAAATATCATTTCCAGGGCAACAAACCTGAACCTATGTGTTAGAAACTCCCCCTTCCTATTTGCCCTTTTTTAACATTATGAGTAATTACTCAGTTTTGCAGTTAGCATTGGAAATGAATTAATGTCACAGAGCATGTTTTTTTTTTATTATTTATTTTTTTAATTGGTTCAGAGCATGTTTTTAAAATTACTGGTGAAGCACTCACTGAGTTACTAAGGCTGGCTTTGAATTTGGGATCCCACTGCCTCAGCCTCCTGAGTCACTGGGATTATAGGTGTGCACCACCATGCATGTTCCTGGATCTTTTTCTGTTTTGAGGTTTTTGATTACTGATCCAGTGTGTGTGTGTGTTAGTAGGGATTGAACACAGGGGCACTTTGCCACTGAGCTATATTCTTAGCACTTTATGTATTTAATTTTGAGACAGTGTTTCAACAAATTGTCAAGGCTGGCCTCCATCTTGTGATCCTTCTGCCTCTCTAAATCTTAATATGAAACATGTTGGTCTACTTCTACTAAGGAAAATACATTATTAATCTTTTAAATATTTGTTACTAGTGAGCTGTCAATCCAGGATTATAAGAATATAGAGCAATTGACTGATACTGTTTTTCTGAAAATAATTGTTACCTTCTCTTGCATGAACACTGGTTAACTTTTTGTGAGTTGATTTAAAAATTATTTATTAAAAAATAAATTTCTTAAACATGTAAACTATGTTTTAACCATTTTGAAATTTTGTTGCTATGAGGCATTCATGATTAAAGACATAACTACATGTATTTTAAGTTATAAAAGAGCTCCCTTTATTTCTGTATTTTTTGAGAAAAACATTTTTTGAGGTTCATGGCATATAATCATCTCATATTGCTCAAAAGACCTTTTTTCCTCTTGTATACATATGGGAAGAAAACTTAAATGTGATAAAATAAATCTTTAAAAAATCATTAAGGTAAAAATTCTCAAGCAAGGTGTCTTCTGTACAAATAAAAGGTTTCTAACAGCTGTCTTAGGAAATAACTGAGAATACCATTTTTCTTCTAAGAATAGATTCAGTAGTTTATTCTTTGGTTTCCAATTTGGGAGATTGAAACCAGAACTCCTGTTGGTGAGTAAAATTTCACTACCTGGTTTGAACAGTAATTGGGAAATTTGTTTTCTATTTATTTGTCAAGGCATAGCTCAGCAGCACACCTATGGTCATTTCCAGAGAAAATGGAAGCACTATTACCAGGGATGGCTTTGTAATTGTTAACTATATGAAGTTAATAAATATTACTATAAAACACAACAAAGCCACAATGGCTGATCTTCCTTCAATTTATTGAAATGTGTTTGCATTTTAAAAATAGTTGGCTAAATAAGTAACAGTTGGTTAAGAAGATAATAACTTGGTTGGGTTCAAATCCTGGCTCTGCCACTTGCATGCTTCTGACATATAAATATATTTTTTAATAGACAAATAAAAAATTGTCTATGTTCATGATATACAGCATGCTGTTTTGTAGAATGACTAAATCAGTTAATATTTTCCTTATGTACCTATTTTTTTGTAAGAATATTTACAATCTGCTCATCAATTTTTAATTATATATTATTATTAACTATAATTACCATATTGTACACTATTGCGTACAATTAAATTTATTCTCAACTCGAACTGAAATTTTATTTGTCTTTTTAGTCAATGCTTTGTGTCTTTTGGCTAAGATTTCCCTAGTCCTTCCCTCGAGGGCCTAATAAATAACATTGTACTCTTAGGCTTCTCTAAGCGACTCTTCTCTTTTAGAGACCACATATGAGTTAAATTATGGAGTATTTGTCCTTCGTTTCTGCCTTATGTCTTAACACTGGTGATGTCTAGGTAAATCCAAGTTGTAACAAATCACTCCAATTTCTTATTTAAATCTGAATATTGTTCCATTGTGTGTATATATATATACCACATTCTCTTTCTCCATTTATCCATTGATGCACAGTTGTATTGATTCCATATGTTGGCTTTGGTAAATAATGCTGCAGTAAACATGGGAATGAGAATGTCTCTTTGATATACTGTTTTTCATTCATTTTGATATATAGCCAGGAGAGGTATTGCTGGATCGTATGTATGATAATTCTGTGTTTAACTCTATGTGGAATTTCTATACAGTTACCCATATTGTCTGTACTGATTTATATTCCTAACAGTGTACAAGCAGTCCCTTTTCTTCACATCCTTGTTAAATTTGTCATCCTAATAGGTATGGTATGATTACTCATCCTAGTTTTGATTTGCATTTCCCTGATGATTGGTGATATTGAGCATTTTCTCATTTACCTATTAGTCATTTGTATGTTCTCTTTGAGAAATGTCTTTTCGTGTCCCTTGATAATTTTTTAATGCGGTCATTTTTCTTGCTATTGAGTTATATGAATTTCTTATGTACGTTAGATGCTAATCTGTAATCATATATGATTCACAGATATTTTCTCCTCTTCCATAGGTAGTCTTTTCACTTTGTTGATTATTTCCTTTGCTGTGTGGAAGATTTTTAGTTTATTATAATTCTATTTGTCTATTTTTTGCTTTTCTTACCCATGTTTTGTCATATCTAGAACTTTGTCAAAAACAATGTCAAAGAGTCTCCCTCTTTTTTCTTCTGATAGCTGCAATTTTAGGTCTCCGGTTTAAATCTTTTTAATCTAATTTGAGTTGATTTTTTTTTCATATGGTATGTTATTAAGAATCCAGTTTCATTCTTCTGCGTGTGCAGTTTTCCCACCACCACCCATGTCTTAAAGAAATTATTCTTGTTCCATTGTTTGTTTTTGGCACCTTTATTATACTTGGCTTTGTAAATGTGTGCATTTATTTCTGGGCTGTTTATTCTGTTCTGTTGGTCTGTTTTTGTACCAGTACCATTCTGTTTTGATTATGATAGTTTTGTGATAGATTTCGAGATCAGATAGCGTTGATGCCTCCAGTTTTGTTCTTTTTGCTTAGGTTTTGCCTGTGCAATATTTTTTGTAAGGCCTTATGTATTGCAGGAATTTTCTCCCCATTTCTGCAAAAAATGTCATTGTAATTTGAATAGTGATTACCTTGAATTTATAGGTCACTTTGGGTAGTGTGGACATTTTTAACAATATTCACTCCTCTAATTCATGAGTATGTGCTACCTTTTTCAATTATTTGGCCCTTCTTTGGTTTCAGTCATCAATGTTTTATAGTTTTCATTATACAGAGCTTTCATCTCTTTGGGTAAATTTATTCCTGAGTATTTTATGTTGCTTTTGCATCCTGAAACTTTACTGTATTTATTTATTTAGTTAGTTATAGTTTTAGGTTCTTACAGTTCTTTGGTAGAGTTTAGGTTTTTCTCTTTGTAACGTAATTTTGTCTGTAGATGGACAATTTTTTAACTTTCTTTAGTATGATAAGAATGCCTTTTTTTTTTTTCTTTTTCTTTCCTAATTCCTTGAGGTAAGAGGTACTGTACTTTGTTAAAATATAAGTGGTGAGAATCAACATATTTTTAGTTATTGACCTTAGGTGGAAAAACCTCATTTTTAATTTTTCACCACTAAATATGTAATTAATCATGGACTTGTCATAAATATTTTTAATTGTGTTGAGATACCTTCCTCCTATACCTAGTTATCGAGAGATTTTATAATGAAAAGATAATGAATTTTCTCAAAGAGATTTTCTGCATCAGTTGAGATGGTCATATGATTTTTGTCATTTATTTTATATTTATTTTACATAGTATGTCTGTCTATTTATAGTTTTTCATAAATTGTATACCAAGGAGAAAATTTTTGTATACCAAGGAGAAATCCTACTTAATGATGTGAATTATCTCTATAATGCACTGTAGAATTCAATTTGCTGGTATTTTGTTGATGATTTTTGAATCTACATTCATCAAAGATATTGGCCCAGAATTTAGTTTTCTTGTAGTATCCTTGTTTGGCTGTGATATCAGGGTAAGATCATTTTGGATGTATTCCTTCCTCTTCCATTTTCTAGAAAGCATTTCAGAAGATTTGGTATTAGTTCTTTAATTCCTGGGTCAAGTTCATTTATGAACCATCAGGTCCTGGGCCTGCCCCTCTCTCTCTCCCTCCCTCCCTGCCTCCCTCCCTCTTTCTTTCTCTCTCTCTCTCTCTCTCTCTCTCTCCCTCACCATGGATGAATACGGGACACTTAACCACTGAGTCACATCTCCAGCTCTTTTTATTTTTTAAAATTTTGAGGCAGGATCTTGCTAAGTTGCTTAGTACCTCACTAAGCTAGCATTTGTGATCTTTCTGCCTCAGCCTCCTGAGTCACTGGGATTACAGGCATGCACCACTATGACTGGCCCTGGGCCTTTCTCTGTCATGAGGTTTTCAATTACTGATCCAGTTCTCTTTACTAGTTACTGGATGATTTCTCTTCCTTCATAATTCAGTTTTTGTAGATTATATGTTTCTAAGAATTTATCCACATCTTCTCAAATATTGAATTTGTTGGTATTTGTTCATAATAACTCTTATGATTCTTTATATATCTGTGGTATTAGTTATAAAATCTCCACTTTTTAATTTTGATTGTATTTGAGGCTTCTATTTTTCTCAGTCTAGTTAAAAGTTTATCAGTATTCTGTCTTTTCAAAAACTAATTCTGTTGCTTTTTTCATTTCTGTACTTCCTGTTTCATTTATTTCTGCTCTTATCTTTCTTTTTAATGCAAACATTTAGTACTATACACTTGCCTTTTTGAACTGCTTTTGCTTCATCACGTAAGTTTTGATAAGTTGTGTTTCATTTTCTGTTGTTTTGAGATTTTTTTTTTCTTTGACATCTGGTTATTCAGGAACATGTACTTTAATTCCCACATTCTTAAGAATTTTCCAGTTTTCCTGTTATTAATTTCAGTGTCATACCATTCTGGTTAGAAGAGCTGCTTTTCAATAACAAGAAATATCAATTATTTGTTAAAACTTGTTTTATAGCCTGATGTATGAACTGTACCACAGAATGTTTGCTTGTGCTTGAGAGGAATATACATTCTGGTCTCATTGGATGAAATGTTCTGAATATGTCCATTAGGTCCATTTGCTCTAATGTATAGTACAAGTTCAGTGTTTCTGCATTGATTTTTGATTTTTTGGGAGGGCGGGTGGGGCTAGATGATTTCTGTCCATTGTTGAAAATGAATTGAAATCATTTATTGTATTGATGTACATATAGATCTTTTATATTTACACATTAAGGCACTGAAATATTGGACAATTTAAAGTTTATTTTGTCTGTTGTAAGTTTAGCTATCACTGCTTTCTTTTGATTTCTGTTTACATGGCATGTTTTTTCCCATTTTTTCACTTTCCATATATGTGTCTTTCAAGGTGAAATGAGTTTTTATAGACAGCATACAGTTGGGTCTTGCTATTTTATTCATCCAGCAACTCTGCATTTGGATAGGAAAATTTAGTTCACTTACATTTAATGTAATTATAAGAAGAACTTCCTACTGCCATTTTATTGCAAGTTGAGCATTTTTAATGTGAAATCTTGAAATGTCCTAAAATCCAAAACTTTTTGAACCCTAACACAATGCTCAAAAAGTTCCAGATTTGGCAACATTTTGGATTTCAGATTTTCACATTAACCAGTAAAGTCTGCAAACCTTCCAAAATTAGAAAAAAACTTTATGAAATACTTCTGGTCCTAGCCATTTTAGTAGGATAATCTTAACCTATTGTTGTTTTCTCTTTGCTTTGTGGACCTTTTTGTTCCTTTCCTTTTCTCTTGGTGTCTTCCTTTTTGATTTCATGATTTATCTATTGAGTGTATTTTGATTCCTTTATCTCTTATAAATCTCCTATAGGTTTTTGCTTTGTCGTTATCAAGAGGGCTACATAAAACATTTTGTATTTCTGGTCAGTTATTTTAAGCTGATAACAATTTCAATCACATACAGAAACTACACTTTTTCCGTGATTTGTTTTTAATGCCACAGTTTACATATTTTTACATTGTGTACGTTTTAAGAGATTACTGTAGGTTTGTTTATTTTTAATAGTTTTGTGTGTGTGTGTGTGTGTGCGCGCGCGCACGCACGCATGAGTAATTCTGGGGATTTAATCAGGACCTTTCACATGATAGGCAAATTCTCTACTTCTGATTAATGTTCCTAACTCTTTTTCATAGTTTTCTTCTTTAGCTGTTATACTATTCCAAACTTGACTTTGTATTTACCTTTACCATTGAGTTCTTTACTTTCATATGTTTTCATGGTTTTGATTATCACTCTTGGTTTCAACATTGTAATAGCATTTTTCTTAACCCAGGTTTAGTGATGATAAGCTTCCTCAGCTTCTGTTTCTCTGGAATTGTCTTTTCCATTTGTTTAAGGGTAACTTTCCCAGGCAATGTATTCTACAAGGGGTTTTTGTTTGTTTTGTTTTGTTTTCCAGTGCTTTAAATATTTCATTCCAGTCCCTTATGGGAGTTTCCTTGCCTGTGATGATTGTCTCATTTCTTGCTACTTCCAAAAGTCTTTCCTTGTATTTGACATTTAACAATTTGGTTACAATATATCTTGCAGTATTTATCTTTTGAGTGATCTTACTTAGGGCTCTTTGATCTTCATAAAATTGAATATATGTGTGTTTATCTGTGTATGGGTAATTCTAGGGATTTAACCCATGCTAAGCAAATACTGTACTTCTGAAAAGTGTTCCTCTTTTTCATAGTTTTCTTCTTTAGCTGTTGTACTAGAGATTTTTGGAATTTGACTCAGTATTTACCTTTACCATTGAGTTTCTTACTTTCCTATCCCTGCCAAGATTTGGGAAATTTTCAGACATTATTTCTTTAGATAAGTTTTCTGTCTCTTTTCCTCTCCATATTTTCTTTCTGAAATTCCTCTAATTTTTATATGGTCATGCACTGTGTGGCAACATTTCAATCAATAATTAATTGCATATGACAGTGTTCTCATGATACTATAACAGAGCTGAAAATTTTCTGTTGTTGCCTAGTATTTTTACTCTGACTTTTCTGTTTAGTTACACAAATACTTTATATTGTGTTAAAATTGCCTATTTAGTACAGTAACATTCTGTACAAGTTTGTAGTGTAGGAATAATAGACTTTACCATGTAGCTTTGATGTGTAGTAATCTATATAGTCTAGGCTTGTGTAAATACACTTTATGATGTTCACACAGGAAGGAAAATGCCTAATAATGCATTTCTCAGAACATATCCTCATTGCTAAATGAGCTAAAATATTTATATGCTGATGTTCTCCCATAAGTCATTTTTCATTTTGTTTTCTCTTTGAGTCATTTCAAATGACGTGCCTTCAAGTTCCCTAATTCTTCTGTGTGATCTTGTCTACTATTGAAACTGTCAGTTGATTTTTTTTTTTAGTTCCACCAACGTATTCTCGAACTTCAAAATTAATGCGTTTTTATTGTCTATTTCTTTTATTAAACTTCTCATTTTGTTCATGTATTAATTTCCTAATCATTGCTTCGTTTGTGTTTTCTTTCATCACAGTGAACTTCTGTTTTTCCTTCTGTTTGCACATCGTAAGCATGTACTCTCAAACTCAGCTACACCTCCAGTCCATTAAGCTTCTTGAAACTAGTTTAAATTAAAAACTTTTGTAGATCTTATTTCTGGATTCAGTTTCTGTAGCTTTATTAGTTTTTCTTTGCTGTGTCATGTTTTACTGATTCTGTGCTGTCCTTATAGCCTTGTACTGATATTAGTGCATTTGAAAGAGGGAGCACTTTTAGTCATTTCAGACCGGTTTGGGCAGGTTAAAGCCTTTTCTTATGATGTTCCTGGGCTGATGAGATTTCCTAGTTACTGTGGTCAAATGAGACTACAACCAGGTCATTTGTCTTCTGCTGGGTTCATAGTGCAGTCCTTGGTTGGTGGTTAGTTGGTCTCTTACCCCAAGGGATCTAGTGAGCACAATTCTGCTCTGGTCTCTGGCTGTACTAAACTGCCTTCAGTACCTTAGTATGTTTGGCTAAATCTGGGATGACAGCCTGTAAATGGCAATTTTGTTATAAGATATGCATATAGGTACAGCTTCTCTGTGTCCCTTGGATATCTTCCAAGGTTGCTAGATGAGATTGTAGTCAGACACTACTGTTTTCTGCCCATGGCTTGGTAAGGCTGAAACAGAGTCACAAAAATGCCTTAGGCTCTATAGCTGAGACCAAGGTCTTTTGCCTATCCCTTTGGTCACATGGACGTGCTTGCCACTCACTAGGTCCCTAGATGGGCAGGCCTGATCTCATTGTGTTGAGAGGGTCTAGAACTGCTTTTCAGGACCTTCTGTGGGGCTTTGATTGGATAACCTGTGGGTGGCATAGACCTGCCTCCCTCCAGTACCCTGGGCAGGAAATTTGTTCTCTGATTACACCTAAACATGGTGGGGGCTAAAATTACCACAAATTTTATTGAGAGGTTTTTTTGTTTTCTATCACCATGGTAAATATTTGGTTGGAACTGCTTAGAATTCCAAGATGAAACACTCTGTAGGGAATGTTTTGATCTGTACAGAGTTATTTGAGCTTCATATATTTTGATGATTTTCAAGGCCCTAGATTCTACTTCACTAAATTTGGTCCAGTATAGATTTTGTGACTCTTCATTCAAACAGCACCCTTGAAGCTCCCGACAAAATCAGTCCTGGGAAGGAACCAAGAGGGCTAAGTAGGGTGCCCTGTATGCTACTATATCAGAGGAGAACCAGACAACAAAGAACTGTATTTGAGGGACTTTTCATTATCCAGTCAAGACTCAGGAGAATAGGCTTGTCTTCTATAATACTAGTGGGAATAATTGTTCCTGGACCCATTATAGGAAAAGCAAAGCAACATGGGCTATACCTGAGCCCTCAGAGGAACAGACCTTCTTCCGAATCAGGAGCTGGGACCACAGTTAGCACATGTGTCACCTTTATGAGTTTTTGCCCTCTCAAAGCCACCTTTCTAGGTCTTGGGCTCCCCTGGTACTTCACAGATTCCTGTTAGAATACTAAGGCTCCCACTGGGGCACTTTTATTTCATGGATGGCTATAAAATTATTATTGTTACATGGAGATTTAAGGCAGGTGGCTTCCTATTCAATTTTGTTGTCATCCCTGTCACATCACAATATTAATTTGAAGGTAATTCAGACTGTCTTGAGTTTGATGCATTCTTGAGATTGAAAGTTGCAAAACAGCTTTAAATGGGCTTAAATAGGATTGTATACCTTCTGTAGACTCTAGCGCAGTCCAGAATACATTAAAAAAAAAAAAAAAGTATGACTTAATTGGGTTTAAATTCTGGCTTTTCTACTTTCTGTTCAATTCTGGTCAAGTTACTTAACCTGTGTCTTCTAATCTTAAAGGGACATTATAATAGTACTTGTTTGGATTATTTTGAGGGTCAAATTAGCAAAGTATTTGTAAGAACTTCTACTACCCAAGTAAAACACTGTTTAAGGTATTATTATTACTTGACTTTTAAGGTACTCCTATAGGAAACCCATGCCAAGAAAATTAGATCTTTTAGCCAAAGGTAGTCTCAAGGAGAATTTTTTTTTTTGTCAGCTTTTTCACCACGGTGACCAAAAGACCTGACAAGAACAATTTTAGAGGAGGAAAAGTTTATATTTGGGGCTCATGGTTTTAGATGTCTTAGTTCATAAATGGCCGGCTCCATTGCTGCATGCCCCGGAATTAGGCAGAACATCATGACAGAAGGGTGTGGTAGTGCAAAGAAGCCCAGGACATGGCAATCCAGAAGCAGAGAAAGAACTCTGCTCAACAAGAAAAAATATATTTATAGAAGAGGCATTTAACCCAGTCTGTAGATTGTGTATGATTGTTGAATGGAACAGAAAGGAAAGGTTTTCCTGTGGGAATTATTCTGTTGGATGGATGGGTAAGAGAAACACTCTTTATAATGAGGAAGGAAGATAAATTGTAGATTTAAGGCAAAGGAAGAGTAGGTATAAGAACTGTGTAAAGTAGAAGGGTGTCAAATAAGCTGGAACTTGGACAAAGGAGAGCCATTGGGGATTTTTTTAATTTGAAAAAGTTTTGTTATTTTCATATTTTAAAACATTCATTTTGATTCTTGAAATGTAAACTCTTAAATAAATTTAAGCCAGTAATGCTTATTGTATTCATTTTTTTAAGGATTGAATTTTATTGGAAATGAGCAGTCGTAAATCAAAGAGTAACAACTTAATACATGCAGAGTGCCTTTCTCAGGTATGTATTTTCCATAGTCTCAAGGCTATTACAAAGACAAACTCTTTCCCTTAGAGATCAGTATAAGATCATCTGAACATCATGTGGAAGCAAAGCTTTCCAGAATGTGCAATGACAGAACTTGTTATGGTTGTTCTTAAGTCCTTTTATGTCAACTAATAATGTGTTTTATGGCTGGGGTTGCGGCTCAGTGGTAGAGCACTTGCCTTGCATGTGTGAGGCACTGGGTTCGATTCTCACCACTGTATATAATTCTCACCACTATATATAAAGGAATAAAGTAAAGGTCCATCAACGACTAAAAAAATTTTTTAAATGTGTTTTATATTAACAATCATGATACTACCTGATTTCGTCTTTTGTCTTTGGATAATTTAATCCTCTTACTCTTGTCTTCCTAAAAGTGATCTAAATTCAACTTAGTAAAATGTTATCTTCAAAATATGTTTTGCACCACTTTGTAAAGAAATTATCCTGGTATCTTATTTATTTTAGTGATAATGTACATGAAACTGCTTTCTTAATTTTTATTTCTTACTTTAGTTCATAGCTAGTATTAACCAAGTGATTTTTATATGATGATGATTTATCTTGAAATGTTGCTCAACTCGTTATAATAGTTTTTTTAATGTATTCTTTAGGATTTTCTCTATTCAGTATCATGTCATCTGTACATACAGGTAGTTTTACTTCTTCCTTTCCAATGTGGATACCTTCAATTTCTTTTCTTGATTAATTGCCCTGGTGAGAACCATCAGTAAAATGTTGAATAGGAATGTTAAGAACAGTCATTGATATCTTACATCTGATCTCAAGGGGAAAACATTCAGTTTTCACCATAACATATGATGTTAAGTATACATTTTTTGTACATATACTTTCTAGTTTATTAAGTGATTTTTTTAGGGAATGTTTAATATTGAATGTTTAATATTAAGTGCATCCTGTATTTTAAGTATTAAACATATGTCTCTCTCTTAAGATGCTTATAATATGGTGGGAGAATAGGCATGGTATTTCCATCCTGATATTTCTATTTATCCGACTTGACCTCAACTACATCAGTTTTTTTAAAACAAAACTAAATATGATTATAGTCCTTTATAAGACCTTAACTTTTCTTTTTGGATGTGGTTGATACTAACACTATTAGAATTAATCACTTAGTGAGGCAAGTGTTCTACCACTGTTTTTTTTTTTTTTTTTAAGGCAGATCTTGCCAAGTTGTCCAGGCTCTCCTCAAACTTGTGATCCTCCTGTCAGAGCCTTTTGAGTAGCTAGGATTCACCATATTTTGGGATTTTGACCCTTCTAGTTATTCACTACAACTTCACTTTCTTATCCTTATATTTTACACGTAGTTTTTGTCTAGTAGATTTTAGTGTTTTATTTTTAAAGAATGAGGTTTGTGTTGTTTCTATAGATCTCCTCTATGTAGAGAATACATGTGATTCACTGAATCTGTACATATAGCACATTTGAGTGTTTTACAACTCAGGTATCAGCTATTATGTATATAATATCTATATAATCTAACAAGATTACTAACTACCTTAATCTTCAAATCAGGCCTGTTATAGAGGTATTATTATCTCCATTTTATACATAAAGAAATTGAGATTTAGAAAGACTTAAACTTTTTAAATTCATATAAGTGGCTGTCTGGCACCAATATCATTATTCTTTCTATTTTCCTGAAATATAACTATGGATTGTTTTATCACTACTGAGTAATTGTCTTTCCTTAGCCTCTGGTACACATAAAGAGAACTCAGATTTTTCTCTTTGGTACATAAAGGATGAATTCCATATTGTCGGTCTGAGAGAAGCCAATAATCTGAGGCTTCTTATTTAAGCCCATGGGGCCAAATCTGAGACAGCCTCCTAAGGTTTTTGATGGACTTCTGTATTAGAGCAGATCCATAAAAGGAATGACTTTAATGTTCCAGTTTTAGAAGATTGTATTAGATTATTTGACATAATAGCTACCTACAAGGATTTTTTTCTTAGCTCATTTCAATGATTCAATGGAGTGGGGTGGAGCCCAGGGCCTCATTCCTGCTAGGTAAGCACTGTACCTCTGGTACACCCCTGTTCCTAATCTAACCCTTACTTTATAGCCTAAATAAATGTGTTTTCTTTTACATACCCACACATTTGCTTATGTAGCTGAACTACTACCTTTTTGTCATTTGTTTCTTGAACTTGTCATTTCTTGACAATTTATTTGCATTTTTTTAAAAAGGCATGGATCATATACTTTTAGTATTACTCTGTTGTGAATCTAATAGTTTTTCAAAGCAACATGAACTTTTAAATTTTTTTGTTCAGTTTAGAATCCTGCACCAATTGATAGTATTTGAGCTAAGCCAGTTTATATGTGTTGATCTCTAGAGTTTGAGTGTGTGGTACATAACCATTATTAGATTACATTGCATTATTAGATTTGCTTCTTTTTGCCTTGACTGACATTTTTATACAAAGTGAAGTATTAATTCATTTACAAGATTAGAATAGTCCCCAAGTTGCTGATGTAGGTAAAGTAAGTAAGTAATTCTCCCCTTTTTTGAAGCTTTCACAACTAAATTCTCATTACTTCTTTGGGATTTGATAGGTAAAAAGAATCATTAGTTTTATAACTCAGGAAAATGTAACAGAGCTCTTAAGGACAAGGATGTACTAAGGATTGAATTTGTTTATTAATATCTCTTCTCAACTGCTATACATGCACTTTTTCATTCATTTTTGAATGCATGTGTAATACTTTTACATTTATCCCCTTTATTTTATTCAGGTACAAAGAATATTACGTGAAAGATTTTGTCATCAGAGTCTACATACTAACCTATTTGGAGTTCAAGCACAGTACAAGTAAGTGTAGCTATTCCCTTGTCAGGTATGTTTACCTACCAGGTTTCTTTTCTTATTTTTTAGTTGTAGTTGGATTCAATACCTTTATTTTATTTATTTTTATGTGGTGCTGAGGAGTGTACCCAGGGCCTTACACATGCTAGGCAAGCACTCTACTGCTAAGTCACAACCCCAGCCCTGCCTACCAGGTTTTGAAAATTAATCATACACAAATTTGATCTTGGTAGGATAAGAAATACTTTTATAGAAAAAGTTTTGCTTTGTTTGTAGGAACAATATCATGAAATATGGGCAGATGTAAATATTTCCACAATGATAAAGCTCTTTATCAATTTTGTTTTGTTTCCACTACCTGATATCATAGAGAGAATTCTGACCTTCTTTCCCATAATATTAGTACCCAGTTCTGGAGATAAAGGCTACAGTGTTAGTAGAAAAAGGGATTCTAAATGCAAGGTTCTTAAGAATTGCCTATTGTTCCTATCATCATAAAATTCGATGTTTGCCAAACTTAATAGGTTTTCTCTTTAGGTTTTCAGAGAATCAGCACTGGCCTGCTCTCTTTTTCTCCTATGTTCTTCCCAGTAGGACCATTTAGAGCCTAAGTCAGGATCCCCAAAGAAAAGAGAAATTTCTGTGCATACTAATATGTAGCTTTTAAAATGTACTACCAGCAAATAATTCCAGATTTTTATTTGAAATTTTGGCCTATTTGTATCATTTCAGACATTTAATTGAGCTACTAAAAAGAACTGCTATCCATGGAGAAAGTAACTCTGTACTTATTATTGGACCCCGAGGATCAGGAAAGACCACGGTAAAAGCAATTTTTGGTGTTTCTTTGCTTGGATAAACATGTGATGATTCTTATTTCAGGTAGCACTAAAAATGAGTTTTATTTCACTATTTTACAATGTTTTTTCCCTTTTAAAAATAGAGAAGGCATGCAAAAACCTTTCAAAGTCCTGTGGGATATTGAGTAGTGCATACATTTTTTTTTTTTTTTTAACCTTCTATTTCTTCCCAGTGACAAATTTTCTCTTGATGTTAGTTCTATCCTGGTCATTGTGCTTAAAGTATTAGACACTTCTGTGAAGAAATAAACTAGCATTTATTGAGCATGTATTTTGTGCCCCTATAACATATGTTCTTTCATTTATTCTTTATTTCCACCCTGCAAGGTAAGTTTTATTCCTTTTTTTATAGATTAGGGAATTTTCAGATCCTGCATTCTTTTTTTTGCCCTTTGTTTTTTTCTTTTTACCATTTATTGTTAAACTCTAAGCAGTTTTTTCAAATTCGTTTATGTCTTCTATAATTTTCTTTCCCTCTTTATCATATTTGCTTAGTTACCTCAAAAAGATATTCTTGCTTTATCCCCTTCCATCTTTTCTTTCATATTCTTTATTCAATAAAGGAGACAAATTAAGCATTAAACTTTTAATAGAAAAGTTAAGCAGATTGTATAGCATTCATATATAATTCTCTGCTCAGCAAATACACACATACTTAACATATTGCCTTTGTGTGGTACCTTTGTTAATAAGCTAATATTGATATATTATTATTAATATTATTAACTAATAATAGCTTCAGATTCTCTGTTATACATTTCTATGGAATATGACAAATCAATAATGTCATGTACACATCTTTACAGAGTCATACAAAATAATTTGCCACCATAAAAATCTCCTATGCTTTACCTATTCATCCTTTCTCTGGAACTCTTGGAGACTACTGTTGTTTTCCCTTTATCTATAGCTTGCCTTTTCCAAATATATTTAAAATGCTGCATTTCCCCTTGTGGCTTATTAGTTCATTTTTTTTTAATTGCTGAATAATGTTCCATTGTATACATGCTTCTCTACCAGTTTGTTTATCTATTAACTTATTGAAGGACATCTTGGTTGCTTCCAATTTAGCAGTTAGAAATAAAGTTAATACAGACATTAGTGTTCAGATTTTCATGTGAAGGAAATTTTTCATCTCAATTGTGTAAATACTCAGGAGCACAATTGCTAGATTATATACATGGTAAGGCTATATTTAGCTTTGTAAGAAATGCCAAACTACCAATGCGACTATACCAGATTACTTTCTCATCAGCAACGGATAAGATTTCTTATTGTGCCATCCTAAACAGCATTTGGTATTGTTAGAGTTCTTTGTATATTTGTGATTTTCATTTGGAGGGAAAAAAGGTATCTTTTCTTCATCAAAATGCCTTTTCTTCTTATAAAGATCAACTGACTTTGTGTACATCTGTTTCTGGGGCTTCCTTTCTATTCCCTTGATTTGTTAGATGTATTTGATTTGTTGTTTTTGCCATTGTCTTTATTACCATAGGATTTTAAAATTCCTTTTTTTTTTTTTTTTTACTACACTAGAGTGTATTCTGACATGTTATACATACATGGAATACAACTTATTCTAATTACCATGGTTTTTATAGTAAACCATGAAGTTAAGAACTCTTAAGTATTAGATTTTGCTCATCTTCAGTATTGGGTCAGCTGTTCTTACTATTTTTACTTCCATATTAAGTTTAGAATCAATTTGTCAGTATCCACAAAGTCCTGGGAATCTGTATTGAATTGCTGGGGTTTTGTGTTCAACCTATAGATCACATTGGTAAGAATTGAGACCTTAACTATATTGTCTTCCCATTCATGAACATGAAGTGTATTTTTATTTATTTAGATATTTTATCAGAATTTTTATTGTATTGATCTTATATATATTTTGTTAGACTTATACCACTGTACTGTCTTTTGATACTAATGTGAATTGTGTTTTTAAATTTCTTTTTCCATAAAATTCAAAATTTCTTGTTGCTAACATATTGGCAAATAATTGGCTATTGTTTATCATCTTGTATCCTGTTGCCAGTACAAATAGTTTTAATAAATTCATTTTTTAAATAGTTACCAGTTACCCCAGTGCCTTTATTAAATAATTTTTTTCTCACTAAATTTTTATTTCATCTGTAATAATTTCTTTGTATATTCTTCTTTTCCTGGGTCATTTTTTTTTTCTGATAGTATTCTAATAAAATATTAGAAGAAATATTTCATCATTCTTTTTCCTTTTGAAAGTTTTATTTTTCTTAATTCTGTTCATTTTCAAATTTTCATAAGTGCATGTAATGATAATATGAAGAGATGTCTATGATATTGCAATATAAGAGTAATATTATGGCTCAAGTAAAAATGTATAAATAGGGGGCTAGGATCATGGCTCAGTGGCAGAGCGCTTACCTCGCATGTGTAAGGCACTAGATTCAATACTCAGCACCACATAACAATAAATACATAAAATAAAGGTATTGTGTCCATCTACAACTAAAAAAATATTTAATAAAGAAAAGCATTAAATAGATGGTATAGAAACTTTTCATTATGAAAATGTGAAGCTATATAATTGTATGTTTTAAGGCAATAAAACACTGACTATAAATATATTTAGTAGTAACTTTTACTTGCATTATTAAATTTTTTTAAATCTAATTTGTTATATATGACAACAGAATTTATTACAATTTATATAACACATATAGAGCGCAATTTTTCATATCTCTGGTTGTACACAAAGTAGAGTCACATCTTTTGTGTCTTCATACATGTACTTAGGGTAATGATGACTATCACGTGCGATGTTATTATTATTAATAATAATTTTTCATTGCAACCTTTATGTTTCTTTTTCAACTTAATTTACTAATATTTCTCATTTTCATTTCATGTTATCATTCTACGTAGTTTACAATATTTCACAGGAATTGATATATTGGGTGTACACTTCTTTTACAGTAATTTAGCATTGTTCTGATAAATATTTTTCAGTAGCTTTTGATTAATTTTTGCTATTGTTATAGTAAGTGTTAGACATAAAATATACCGATGACATGAAGTTCATAAGGGACTATAGATTACTGTAACATGGAAAATGTTTATTTTTTAAATTAATTAATTTATTCTAATTTGTTATATATGACATCAGAATGCACTTCAATTCATATTACACATATAGAGCACAATTTTTTATAAAATAATAATTTTAAGTTGTGACTAGGATATAGCTTAGTTGGTCGAACATTTGCATTTAATCCTCAGTCTTAAAAACATAAAATATATATTTTTTTAATATTAGGTTTGTTTCTAAACTTTTATTAGAAGTTTGGGTAGATGATTAAGAATGTACTGTCGATTCTGGCTCTAGTATCTTAAGAAAAGTCAGACATGAGGTTCTAGTTAGACTTTTTATCTAAAATATTTGAAAATTTAGTAATTATGAACAATTTGTTTATATTCTGCTCCCCCAATCTTAGTTTTAAAAGAGACTGCTTTTTATCTCTAACTTTTCGTTTTTATTTAGTTAATAAATCATGCTTTGAAAGAACTCATGGATATAGAAGTGGTGAATGAAAATGTATTACAAGTTCACTTAAATGGTAAGTAGGCCATCAGTTTTCATGGGAATGATATGAACCACATAATAGCCTCTAACAAACCATACATAATATATTAGGAATCAAACATTGATCATCATGGAGTGTTTTTTGTCTTTCTTTTTCTAACCAATGATATCCTCAAGGAAATCTGTTTATTGACACTACCAAATGTCTTTTTTGCTATTTTTTTTAATGATATAATGCGAACTAATAGACTTTGTTTCCTGTCTAGTAAATTTTTAAAAATATTGGAAAATTTATTTGGATAATAATCTTCTGTTAAATGCATATTTTGATTTAGTGCTTTTAAATGGGATGTATTTCAGGACTGCTGCAGATCAATGATAAAATTGCTCTGAAGGAAATCACAAGGCAGTTAAGTCTGGAAAATGTAGTTGGAGATAAAGTTTTTGTAAGTATTGTTTCAGATATTTTATTAAATAATCTTCAAAGCATAGTGTCCAGTAAAGGTATTATATTTCTGGAAGGTTAGGAGAGGGTTTCAGAGGTTTGAGTTAAAATATGGAAAACTCTGGTCATAAAAATATAAAATGTATTAGGATACATTTAGTTATCAAGCCTATATATTTGAATTTTTATAGTAGATTGTGCTAGTTCTAAAATAGCTAAGAAATCTGTTTATGTAGCTATTCTCTAAGTTTATTACTTTGCCAAGAAGATAAATGCTTTCTGTCCTTAGAGATAAATTAATATTTATCTATTAAATAGCATTTTATTTGTAGTCTTCTGAGATTTGTGGTATGGGCATAGTGAAAACTGCTGAATTTAAAGCTACAGTAACTATTTTTGACACTTGCTTTACTATCTTTTAAACTTCTAGTGATCTTGGGATAATGAATGTTTCTGAATTTCAGATACTTAATTTGTTAGCTGGGCTTTATTTTATTGTACATACAATAAAGATGAAAGGAAACAAACTTAATTTAGATTAAATGTTACTTTTCTTGTTGCTAACATGCTATACGAATGTCAGTTATCTCTTAATATTAAATTTACAGAAATTTATCCATAACCCAGTTTTCATACAGCATGCAGTCTCAGGACAGTGAACATCACTAATTTAAAGTCACTGATTTGAAATGTTTTCACATTTATAAACTTTTTTTTTTTTTTTTAGTTTCATTTTATTTATTTATTTTTTTAATTTTTTATTGTGGGCTGTTCAAAACATTACAAATTTCTTGACATATCATATTCCACACTTTGATTCAAGTGGGTTATGAACTCCCACCTTCACCCCATACACAGATTGCAGAATCACATCAGTTACACATCCATTGATTTACAAATTGCCATACTAGTGTCTGTTGTGCTCCGCTGCCTTTCCCGTCCTCCACCCTCCCCCCTCCCCACCTCTCCCCTCCCCTCCCCTCCTCTCTCTCTACCCCCTCCACTATATAACCCTGAGGGTCTCCTTCCATTACCATGCAGTTTCCCTTCTCTCTCCCTTTCCCTCCCACCTCTCATCCCTGTTAAATGTTAATCTTCTTCTCCTGCTCTTCATCCCTACTCTGTTCTTAGTTACTCTCCTTATATCAAAGAAGACATTTGGCATTTGTTTTTTAGAGATTGGCTAGCTTCACTTAGCATAATCTGCTCTAATGCCATCCATTTCCCTGTAAATTCTATGATTTTGTCATTTTTTAATGCAGAGTAATACTCCATTGTGTATAAATGCCACATTTTTTTTATCCATTCGTCTATTGAAGGGCATCTAGGTTGGTTCCACAGTCTTGCTATTGTGAACTGTGCTGCTATGAACATCGATGTAGCAGTGTCCCTGTAGCATGCCCTTTTTAGGTCTTTAGGGAATAGACCAAGAAGGGGAATAGCTGGGTCAAATGGTGGCTCCATTCCCAACTTTCCAAGAAATCTCCATACTGCTTTCCAAATTGGCTGCACCGATCTACAGTCCCACCAGCAATGTACAAGTGTACCCTTTTCCCCACATCCTCGCCAGCACTTGTTGTTGTTTGACTTCTTAATGGCTGCCAATCTTACTGGAGTGAGATGGTATCTTAGGGTGGTTTTGATTTGCATTTCTCTGACAGCTAGAGATGTTGAGCATTTTTTCATGTACTTGTTGATTGACTGTATGTCCTCCTCTGAGAAGTGTCTGTTCAGGTCCTTGGCCCATTTGTTGATTGGGTTGTTTGTTCTCTTATTGTCTAATTTTTTGAGTTCTTTGTATACTCTGGATATTGGGGCTCTATCTGAAGTGTGAGGAGTAAAGATTTGTTCCCAGGGTGTAGGCTCCCTATTTACCTCTCTTATTGTTTCTTTTGCTGAGAAAAAACTTTTTAGTTTGATTAAGTCCCATTTGTTGATTCTAGTTATTAACTTTTGTGCTATGGGTGTCCTATTGAGGAATTTGGAGCCCGACCCCACCGACTGTAGATCGTAGCCAACTTTTTCTTCTATCAGACGGCGCGTCTCTGATTTGATATCAAGCTCCTTGATCCATTTTGAATTCACTTTTGTGCATGGCGAGAGAAAGGGATTCAGTTTCATTTTGTTGCATATGGATTTCCAGTTTTCCCAGCACCATTTGTTGAAGATGCTATCCTTCCTCCATTGCATGCTTTTAGCCCCTTTATCAAATATAAGATAGTTGTAGTTTTGTGGATTGGTTTCTGTGTCCTCTATTCTGTACCATTGGTCCACCCATCTGTTTTGGTACCAGTACCATGCTGTTTTTGTTACTATTGCTCTGTAGTATAGTTTGAAGTCTGGTATTGCTATACCGCCTGATTCACACTTCCTGCTTAGCATTGTTTTTGCTATTCTGGGTCTTTTATTTTTCCATATGAATTTCATGATTGCTTTCTCTATTTCTACAAGAAATGCCGTTGGGATTTTGATTGGCATTGCATTAAACCTATAGAGAACTTTTGGTAATATCGCCATTTTGATGATGTTAGTTCTGCCTATCCATGAACAGGGTATATTTTTCCATCTTCTAAGATCTTCTTCTATTTCTCTCTTTAGGGTTCTGTAGTTTTCATTGTATAAGTCTTTCACCTCTTTTGTTAGGTTGATTCCCAAGTATTTTATTTTTTTTGAAGATATTTTGAATGGAGTGGTTGTCCTCATTTCCATTTCAGAGGATTTGTCGCTGATATACAGGAATGCCTTTGATTTATGCGTGTTGATTTTATATCCTGCCACTTTGCTGAATTCATTTATTAGCTCTAATAGTTTCTTTGTAGAGCCTTTTGGGTCTGCTAGGTATAGAATCATATCATCTGCAAATAGTGATAATTTAAGTTCTTCTTTTCCTATTTTTATGCCTTTAATTTCTTTCGTATGTCTAATTGCTCTGGCCAATGTTTCGAGAACTATGTTGAACAGAAGTGGAGAGAGAGGGCATCCCTGTCTTGTTCCAGATTTTAGAGGGAATGCCTTCAGTTTTTCTCCATTCAGAATGATGCTAGCCTGAGGCTTAGCATAGATTGCTTTTACAATATTGAGGTATGTTCCTGTTATCCCTAGTTTTTCTAGAGTTTTGAACATAAAGGGATGCTATACTTTGTCAAATGCTTTTTCCGCATCTATCGAGATGATCATATCGTTCTTATTTTTAAGTCTATTGATGTGGTGAATAACATTTATTAATTTCCGTATATTGAACCAGCCTTGCATCCCAGGGATGAATCCTACTTGATCATGGTGTACAATTTTTTTGATATGTTTTTGTATCCGATTCGCCAGAATTTTATTGAGGATTTTTGCATCTAGGTTCATTAGAGATATTGGTCTGTAGTTTTCTTTCTTTGAAGTGTCTTTGTCTGGTTTAGGTATCAGGGTGATGTTGGCCTCATAGAATGAATTTGGAAGTTCTCCCTCCTTTTCTATTTCCTGAAGTAGCTTGAAAAGTATTGGTATTAGTTCTTCTTGAAAGGTTTTGTAAAATTCTGCTGTATACCCATCCGGACCTGGGCTTTTCTTATTTGGTAGTCTTTTTATGGTTTCTTCTATTTCCTCAATTGATATTGGTCTGTTTAGGTTTTCTATATCCTCCTGACTCAATCTGGGCAGATCATATGACTTAAGAAATTTATCTATGCCTTCACTATCTTCTAATTTGTTGGAGTATAAGGATTCAAAATAGTTTTTGATTATCTTCTGTATTTCTGAAGTGTCTGTTGTGATATTGCCTTTTTCATCCCGTATGCTAGTAATTTGAGTTCTCTCTCTTCTTCTCTTCGCTAGCATCGCTAAGGGTCTGTCGATTTTGTTTATTTTTTCAAAGAACCAACTTTTAGTTTTGTCAATTTTTTCAATTGTTTCTTTTGTTTCAATTTCATCTCTGATTTTAATTATTTCTTGCCTTCTACTTCTTTTGCTGTTGTTTTGCTCTTCTTTTTCAAGGATTTTGAGATGAAGTATGAGATCATTTATTTGTTGGTTTTTTCTTTTTTTAAGGAATGAACTCCAAGCAATGAATTTTCCTCTTAGAACTGCTTTCAATGTGTCCCATAGATTCCGATATGTTGTGTCTATGTTTTCATTAATCTCTAAGAATTTTTTAATTTCCTCCTTGATGTCTTCTATAACCCATTGATCATTCAGTAACCTATTGTTCATTCTCCAAGTGATGTATGCTTTTTCCTTCCTTCTTTTATCGTTGATTTTCAGTTTCATTCCATTATGATCAGATAAGATGCATGGTATTATCTCTACTCCTTTATATTGTCTAAGAGTTGCCCTGTGACATAATATATGATCTATTTTAGAGAAGGATCCATGTGCTGCTGAGAAAAAAGTGTAACTGCTTGATGTTGGGTGGTATACTCTATATATGTCAATTAGGTCTAGGTTATTAATAGTGTTATTGAGTTCTATAGTTTCCTTATTCAACTTTTGTTTGGAAGATCTGTCCAGTGGCGAGAGAGGTGTGTTGAAGTCTCCCATGATTATGGTATGGTGGTCTATTAGACTCTTGAACTTGAGAAGAGTTTGTTTGACGAACATAGCTGCACCATTGTTTGGGGCATAAATATTTATGATTGTTATGTCTTGTTGTTGTATGGTTCCCTTAAGCAGTATGTAGTGTCCCTCTTTATCTCTTTTGATTAACTTTGGCTTGAAATGTATTTTATTTGATATGAGTATGGACACTCCTGCTTGTTTCCGAAGTCCATATGAGTGATATGATTTTTCCCAACCTTTCACCTTCAGCCTATGTATGTCTTTTCCTATCAAATGCGTCTCCTGTAGGCAGCATATTGTTGGGTCTTGTTTTGTGATCCATTCTACTAGCCTGTGTCTCTTAATTGGTGAGTTTAAGCCATTAACATTTAGGGTTATTATTGAGATATGGGTTGTTCTTCCAGCCATATTTGTTTATTTCTGTTACTAAACATGGTTTGTTTTCCTCTTTGATTATCCCCCCCCCCCTTTACTGTCCTACCTCCCACTGTTGGTTTTCATTGTTATTTTCCATTTCCTCTTCCTGTAATGCTTTGGCGAGGATGTTTTGAAGAGATGGTTTTCTAGCTGCGAATTCTTTAAACTTTTGTTTATCGTGGAAGGTTTTAATTTCATCTTCCATCCTGAAGCTTAATTTTGCTGGATACACAATTCTTGGTTGGAACCCATTTTCTTTCAGTGTTTGAAATATGTTATTCCAGGATCTTCTAGCTTTCAGAGTCTGTGTTGAAAGATCAGCTGTTATCCTAATTGGCTTACCCCTAAATGTAATCTGCTTCCTTTCTCTTGTAGCTTTTAAAATTCTCTCCTTATTCTGTATGTTGGGCATCTTCATTATAATGTGTCTAGGTGTGGATCTCTTATGATTTTGCACATTCGGCGTCCTGTAGGCTTCTAGGATTTGGGATTCTGTCTCATTCTTCAAGTCTGGGAAGTTTTCTTGTATTATTTCCTTGAATAGACTTCTCATTCCTTTGGTTTGGAGCTCTGTACCTTCCTGTATCCCAATGACTCTTAAGTTTGGTCTCTTAATGTTATCCCATATTTCTTGGATGTTCTGCTCATGGTTCCTTAACAGTCTTGCTGAGCTGTCTATGTTCTTTTCCAGTTGAAATACTTTCTCTTCATTGTCTGATGTTCTATCTTCTAAGTGTTCTACTCTGCTGGTAGTATTCTCCATTGAGTTTTTAAGTTGGTTTATTGCTTCCTGCATTTCTAGGATTTCTGTTTGTTTGTTTTTTATAACCTCTGTCTCCCTGTATAGTTGATCCTTTGCTTCCTGGATTTGTTTGCGTAATTCGTTGTCGAAGTGATCTTTCATTGTCTGATTTTGCTGTTTAATGTCTTCCTTGATACTCCAGATCATTTGAAGCATGTATATCCTGAATTCTTTATCTGACATTCCATCTGCTGCAGCTGTTACCTCTTCTAAAGTTGCGTTGACCTGCATTGCTTGTGGTCCTTTCTTTCCTTGTCTTTTCATACTGCTTGCGTATCTTTCCTGCAGGTGCGGGCGGCGGCTCTGCTCTCTCCTTATTCCAATTGGGGTTTCGTGGCTACCACGCCGGCAGGTCACTGGGCCTGTTCTGGGAGCTGGCGGCGGCTCTGTTCTGCCCCTGCTCCGATTAGGGTGACGAGTGTACCACGCCGGCAGGCCACCGGGCCTGATCCGCCGGTCGGTTGCAGGTTTGCCTACCCTGCAGGCGCGGGAGGCGGCTCTACTCTGCCCCTACTCCAAATGGGGTGACGTGTCTGTCGTACCGGCAGGCCACTGGGCCTGTCCCGCTGGTCGGTCGCAGATCTGCCCACCTTTCGGGCACGGGTGGAGGCTCTGCTCTGCCCCTACTCCAATTGGGGTGTCGTGACTACCCCGCCTGCAGGACGCTGGGCCTGTTCCTGGCACGGGCGGCGACTCTGCTCTGCCACTACTCCAATTAGGGTGGTGTTTGTACCACGCTGGCAGGCTCCTGGGCCTGATCCGCCAGTCTGTTGTAGGTCTGCCTACCTTGGAGGCGCGGGCGGCGGATCTGCCCTGCCCCTCCTACCACGCCTGCGGACCCCTGGGCCTGATCTGCAGGTTAATCACTGGTCTGCTCACCCTGCAGGCACGGGTGGCGGTTCCGCTCCGCCCCCACTCCAATTGGGGTCACGTGACCACCACACCGGCAGGGCCTGATCCGGGCATGGCAGAAGGATCTGCTCTGCCCCTACTCCAGTTGGGGTGACATGTGTACCACACTGGCAGGCCACTGGGCCTGACCCGCCAGGCTGTCACAGGTCTATTTACCTTGCCAGCGCGAACGGCGGCTCTGCCCTGTCCCTCCTACCACGCCCATGTACCACTGGGTCGCGGGTCTGCCCACCTTGCGGGTGCGGGTGGCGGCTCCGCTCTGCCCCCACTGCTTATGTCACCGCTGGTATCGATGAAGTTCTCTCCTCCGCCGCTTTCTGTTGACATCAGATCTCTGCCATGTTGGTATCCTATGCGAATGGCAGCATTTCGTTCCCCTTGCCAGGCAACCAAAGCAACGGGTGAGTCCTGACCAGCCCTCAGCAGGACCCGGACCGAGAAGCAGTTTCCGCGGGCTCCTAGCCCCGGGCCAGGGAAGTTCCGGGAGCTGGAACTCGGCCACTCCGTGCTCTGTGTAAGCTCCTATAAGTGTAAGCTCCAAGAAGCAGTCCCCGCGGGCTCGGTTCCGGGAGCCGGAATTCGGCTGCTTAGTGCTTGGTGTATGCTCTGATAGGCGCAGGGTCCACGAAGCAGCCTCCGCAGGCTCCGCAGCCCTGGGCCAGGGCGGTTCCGGGTCGGTTCCGGGAGCCGGAACTCGGCCGCTCCGTGCTCGGTGTAAGCTCCTATAAGTGTAAGCTCCAAGAAGCAGTCCCCGCGGGCTCAGTTCCGGGAGCCAGAATTCGGCTGCTTAGTGCTTGGTGTATGCTCTGATAGGCGCAGGGTCCAAGAAGCAGCCTCCGCAGGCTCCGCAGCCCTGGGCCAGGGCAGTTCCGGGACGGTTCCGGGAGCCGGAACTCAGCCGCCCCGCGCTCGGTGTTCACTCCGATAGGATCAGGTTCTAAGAAGCACCCAGGCGCTGAACCCTAGCAATCTATCTGCAAGCCGCAGGCGAATTGCAGCCTGAAATTACCTGATCTATGGCTGAATGAGCTGCGGTCAGTCGAAAGCAGGGGTGGTGACGTCAGTTTACCAACATGGTGGCTGCTGGCCTCCTCTGTGGTCTGACCGGTGTGGAGAACCGAGATGGACCGCTTCCTTCCCCCGTCTCGAACCCAGAATTCAGCCCTGAGTACGGTGCTTACGCGGCTGGCAGAAACTGCAGCGCTGTAACCCTGCGTCTCTATCCCAGCGCGCTCTGCAGACTTTAGCCGCGGGGCGATTTGCTGAATAAGCAGTGTTACCCTCCGTGCGACAAACCTCTCGCGTTTGAGTCCCCGTAGCCGATCCTCGTGAGATGGAAATCCTTCCTCCAGGTTCCGGAGCACCCCACTATTGCTGGAAATTCCTAACAAGATATCCTTTAGCCGTCCTGACTTGTCATACTCCCACACAGTGAAGCAGCACACGGGGACAGTGCACTCCCCTCGCCGCCATCTTCCTTCTCTGACATTTATAAACTTTTTACCTGTCAGCTATTTTATGAGACCTAAAAAAATAAGATTAATTTGCAACCTAATTTTCATGAGGAAATTACTTATCCTTATATTGCTTATGCAGTTGAAATAGGATACTTACATTCCGAGTTCATTTTCTGATGACTAGTGATCATGCAGTGCTGTCACTGTACTCTCATAGCTATGTACTCCCTGCTTCAGTGACATACCATAGTTGTGTAGGCATTTAGGAATTTCTTTTCTTTAATTATTATCTATAAAAAGCTGAGTCAACCATATGCTTTCCTTTCATATTTTGCAGATCTTTGAAGTGCAAATTCTTAATGCTCCTTCTATAAATATAATGTTCTAACTCCTCTTTAGAATGTATGCCTAAGCTAGTGACCTACTAGGTGATTATGTAGGCTCATTTTGACTTTCGGTTTCCAGTTGATCTGAATAGGTGTTTCTAACAATACTAAATGGACATATTCATACTGGATATTCATATGTGAAGTAATAAAAGCCACAGTCTTGTCATTTTATCCTAATCATCACTATTATTATCTTTATTGCCGGGTTTCTGTTCTCGTGACTAAAAGGCTCAGGGGTCACTCTAGTTAAACTGGACTAACTGGGCTGCACGAAATAACCACACAAGAGACACAAATACCTTTTTCTTTGGGGTTGCTGTGACGGCTCCTCTGACCTTAAGGGTCCGCAGAAAAAGAGAGAGAGCAAGAGCACGCGCTGACCCCTTTTATTAAGGAGAATCTATTCAAATGAGGCAAGGGGTCAGGTTTCAGGGGCTGAGTCTATCTTCATGATGTCCACTGTCAGCAGGTTGACTGACACCTGGGTAGGCCACACCCAAGGTCACAGTAAGAGGAGGGGACACACACAAGGCACTTCCATGGAAGATTCTATCCTAAACAGGGCAAGGGGTTATATTACAAAGGAACAGGTGATCATAGCTTCACCCATGGGGCTGTAGCAAGACACACCCATTTCTGTGACTGAGCGTCTCAGCACCCAGCTGGGGAGTGTAACTCAGTCACTGGTAAGGTTGGCCTCCCACACTTTATTACATAGTCAACCCTTGGTTATCTGTAGGTTCTGCATATGCATTTGCAACCTACTATAGATTTAAATATTCAAGAAAATAATGTGTTTATACTGAATACAGATTTTTCCCCCTTGGCATTAATAGTACAGTATAACAACTATCATTCCATTGTACTAGATATTAAAACTAACATAGAGAAAATTTAAAGTATAAGAAAGAATGTACATAATTTATTAGCAAATACTAGGCCACTTTATATAAGAGACTTCAGAATCCATAGATTTTGGTATTCATAATGGGGTCCTAGAGCCAGTCCTTCAGGGATAGCTGTCGCGACCCCTTGCCCGCAAGGAAGACGCAACTCAGGAATCTTCTTTCAGCAGTTTATTCAGGCCCTTGATATTTCTTCTGCTCTTACTCGGATGCCCCTCCCAGCCTTAATAAAGCATCTCAAGCCCCAATGCAAAGCTGCCACGTGGAGCTTTCTCATAGGGTGATAAGGGATTATGTGCCAACTCTCCAAAAAAGGAGTTGTTTATCACAGGCCACAGTGGAAGCCGGCGCCATCTTCTAATGGCGGCCACGGTCTATAGGAACGGCTCACCACAGTTCCCCCTTCTGTTTTATAAAACAATGCAGGCGAAAGTAGAGGTCCTATCCCACTGTGCAGAAGTGGCTGCAATGTATGGTTCAGTCCTAAGGAGGCGCCTTCCCCAGACCTGATCCCATATCAGCCGACGCCTTTTTTCGTAGGGCGGGGCGTGAACGCGTCTAACCCGCATGCAATAGGACATGCTCTCCTTGAGGTCCACGTCAAGGATCACTCAAGTGCAGTGCCTTGCCTCGCATTCTGCATCATGACGACGATGAGAAGTAGGATAACACAGGTAGCCTGGTAATGATGACAAAATTTAAGTTGGCAACACAATCCCTAAGCCCCAGAGGAAGGTAAAGAGTCTGTAGCCGAGAAGAAAGACCAGTCCTGAAACCCATCTGCGTGCAATGGTAACAAGACCTGCAGAGTGCAAAGGCTATCCAGCACTGGGAGAGCATAAAGAAGAGGGCATGCCAATCCCAGTGCAATGTGAAAATAACTTGGGGTGCAATGGCCATGCCCAGAAATCACTGTTTAAGATGTGCAAGCCAGATTTGTGGAGAAATGCCATTTTCTAAAGCTGCAAGAGCTTGTATGATCATAGCTTTCTCTTGCGCATGGCGAGCTTTAAGGCGACAGAGAAGCCACAAACAAAGTACAACACCGAAGCAACACATTGCCCCAAAAATGTCTACCCCCACCCACTCTTTGAAGAAGGAAAAGGCAGAAGATATCCAATCGGTGAATCGACCCAAAGTCACTGGTTCGACACGGGTACTGTTCAAGACAGCTATCTGGGTTAGTTGAGACTGGATCATGTCTTCCGCTGCCATGGACCAATTTCCGGCCAAATATTCGCCAATGATGCGGGAGGCATTCCTGGAATCATTAAATCTGGGACTAACCGGTGCACCACCCCTGACTGCTGAAAGTTCTGGTTCCCGGGTCTCGGCACCACTTGTCGCGACCCCTTGCCCGCAAGGAAGACGCAACTCAGGAATCTTCTTTCAGCAGTTTATTCAGGCCCTTGATATTTCTTCTTCTCTTACTCGGATGCCCCTCCCAGCCTTAATAAAGCATCTCAAGCCCCAATGCAAAGCTGCCACGTGGAGCTTTCTCATAGGGTGATAAGGGATTATGTGCCAACTCTCCAAAAAAGGAGTTGTTTATCACAGGCCACAGTGGAAGCCGGCGCCATCTTCTAATGGCGGCCACGGTCTATAGGAACGGCTCACCACAGATAGCTTTAGAGAAATTACTAGTTTTGCTTCTTCATTATATAGATGAGGTATTTGACACTCAGAGAGCATATAGCATACAAAAGGTCAAAAAATGTTGGCGAGTATGGACATTAGGCTCCTAAGTCATTTAACTCAACCCAGATCTGTTCTGTTTTGATGTACTTAGAGCAAACATAAATATGTTGTGTATATATTTATGCATGTTTGTATACATAAATGTCATGCATATATTCATACATATTTCTATATAAAATGTATTTAAAATATGTATGAGTATATGCACAACATATTTATGTATTATACACATGTGTATCATATATTATAATATTTTATATGTATATAAGCATATATAAATATGTATACATATTTACATAAGTGTATGTTTATACTTTAGCAGGATTTTTATATAGAAAAGACAAAAGATAAGCCATCTTTTTGTAACTTTGACCACCGATTTTCTAAATTATTATTTCTTTGAGCCTTTGTTGTATTATGGAAAATTATGGATAATACCTCCAGCTTTACCATGGAAGAAGTTTTGGCAAAATAGCCTTGATCATCACAATATGTAGAATTTCTTAATAAACAGTTATGGTGTGTTTTATCAGATGTTTCCATTGGGGTACTAACAAGTGGGTTTCTTTTCTCTTTATTATAAAATCTCCTCAAACTTGAAGTTGACTATTTTTTTAAAAAGTCTAATGAATAAAAAAAATTATGACTTTAATTATAAAAAATAGGAACCTGGAACATCTGCTACTGCCAGGGTCCTGCCCTAGCGGGATCCAGGGAGTCCTGAAGGATGATTGGCGTCGGCGAAAAGATGAGACAGGGGTCGTTCCGTTGGAGCAATCTCCAGAGAGAGAGCTAATGCAGCTTTCTCTGGGTCATCTTTTATTACAATTTTTCTCATCATTATAGATTCAGAATACGTCATTGATTATATAATTTAAAACTTTGCCAAGACATGACATTTCCTTAACCATGATTGGGGATACAAAAAATGTAACATTAATTTACATTTTTCCAGGATATGTCCTTCAGTTATATAATTATTAAAACTACAGAATCATTAATAAAATACATCACTAATTTACATTTTTCAGATTTTCCCAAGATTTACTATTTTTCCCAAGATATGCTATTTTCTTATTAACTAATGCCAAACTACATAACCAGACTCTAAGTCTCCTAACCAATCATTAACCTAAAGTACATTTGTACTTTATTTCTAATCTAAAATTCCCATCTAAAAAAGTCCCTTTAAATCTTATATTTAAAATATCCTAAAGTTTATGAATCATTCTTAAAACATATCAGAAACCTATACAACTAAAAACTTAAGAATTTCTAAACTTAAGAATCTAAATAAAATAATATTTCTAACATTATTCTAAAACTGTGTCTTATAAAGCTATTTTAATTAATTCCTAAATTTATTCTCATAAAACTGGTTGAGCTGCTTTCTCAAAGAGTTTCTTTGTTTCTCAGTCAAGGTGCACTAGTTCTCATATCTTTATAATCTTTCTCAATAGAAAGTAAGTTCTAAGAATCAATCCACTTTCCACCAATATTAACTATGCTCATCATATATCCCTATGTAAAGTAAGAAAGGGTTTATAAAAAGAGAAAAATATATCTTTATATGTTTTAACTTTTCTAAGTGTATAATATAACTTTCCTTAATCAAAAATGAAACTGCATGTGGTGAACTTTGTGAAATAAGCATACTGATTAGGTTTTCTAAGAGACCGGAAATATGGGCTTGGGTTCTAGTTGATATAATCAATGTGGTGCCTAAAATTCTCATGACCTTTCAAAGGATGATTGTTGTCCGTTATCAGGTTTATCCACAATGTACTGAGATAGAAGAACAGCCTTCTACTTTGTCCTTGATATGCTGAGGGGTAGTAGAACAGCCTCCAAGGCATGAACTACCTGTTATGTTCTAGCCATCTGAAATTTAATTTGTTTGGCATTTAACATACTCATGCCTCCTGTCAGAAACATAAGCATGAAAATGAAAAGTCCCAATTACATAAAAAAGGGTCTCATGGTTTCGGTTTCCCACCAACCAGTGTGGCTTTGCCAGCATTCATCCTCACTGTGACCCTGTCAAGACAGTGGGAGAGCGGCTTTGCCAACACTTTTTCTCACTGTGACCCTGTCAAGACAGTGAGTGGGGGATCGCCTTCACCATGCTACTCTGTTAGAATTTATCCAGAATATTTAAGTTGCATCCAAAAATATTTTGGCTGTGTTCCAAGTATAAACATAGCCAAATTTGATGTGATAAATACAAATTTGTCAATATGCTCTTGAATAGACAAATACTATAATACTATCTAATATTTCCCTTGGAGGCATCCCTCTAGTTTATTTTTTCTATTAACATAATAATTGTGCAAGTTATTAGAGCAGATTATGCTAAGTGAAGCTAACCAGTCCCTAAAAAACAAATGCCAAATGTCTTCTTTGATATAAGGAGAGTGACTAAGAACAGAGTAGGGACGAAGAGCATGAGAAGATGATTAACATTAAACAGGGATGAGAGGTGTGAGGGAAAGAGAGAGAGAAGGGAAATTGCATGGAAATGGAAGGAGACCCTCAGGGTTATACAAAATTACATACAAGAGGAAGTGAGGGGAAAGGGAAAAAAATACAAGGGGGAGAAATGAATTACAGTAGAGGGGGTAGAGAGAGAAGAGGGAAGGGGAGGGGAGGGGAGGGGGGATAGTAGAGGATAGGAAAGGCAGCAGAATACAACAGACACTAGTATGGCAATATGTAAATCAATGGATGTGTAACTGATGTGATTCTGCAATCTGTATACGGGGTAAAAATGGGAGTTCATAACCCACTTGAATCAAAGTGTGAAATATGATATATCAAGAACTATGTAATGTTTTGAACAACCAACAATAAAAATTTAAAAGTAAATAAATAAATAATTGTGCAAGTTATTGAGTTTTACTTTGACATTTCCATGCATGTATATATATTGTGTATTGATTGTATCCATCTTCCTGTCTACCCTCTGTTGCTCTCTCCCCCCACAATCCCTTTCCCTTTTCCTAATAGTCACTTTTTTTTTCTTTTTTTATAGCTTACATATATGAGAGAAATATGTACTGTCTTTCTGTCCCTGGCATATTTCACTTAATATAATGTCCTGCAATTCATTCATTTTGCTGCATATGGCAGGAGTTCATTCATCTTTATGGTGTTTTCTTCCATTTTGTATATATACAACATTTTCTTCATCCATGTGTTGACTGGCACCTAGGCTACTATGAATAGTGTTGCAGTAAATATGGGTTATGCAAGTATCTCTTTTGTATACTGGCTTCATTCTTTCAGATATCCTTAGAATATATACTGTGATTCCACAGTGGCTATGATAATTTCCATTCCCATTAATAGTGTATAAGTGTTCCCCCAGTGTTTCATGTACTTTTTGTTTTTTAATAATCGCCATTCTGATTAAGGTGACATGAGATCTGAATATAATTTTGACTTACATTTATATAATGTAATGAATATTTTGAGCATTTTTTGTATATTTACTAGTCATTTATATTTCTTGTTTTGAGAACTGTCTTCAAATCATTTGTTCATTTACTGTTTTTAAAGTTGTTTATTTTTGAATTTTAATCTTGTATCAGATAAATACCCAGCAGAGATTTTTGCCAATTCTATAGATTGTCTTTTTCACTGTGTTAATTGTTTCCTTTGCTATGTAAAAATGTTTTAATTTGATGTATTTCTCATTGTGCTTTTGTTTCTTGTTAGAGTCCTATTCGGGAAATCATTGCCTATGCCAATATTTTGAAGTATTTCCCATAGGTTTTCTTCGCAGCTTCAAATTTTCAGGTCTTTGATTCATTTTGAGTTGATTCTTTGTTTGTTTTGTTTTTTGGGATTTTTTGTGCAGGATGAGAGAGATGGCTCAGTTTTCTGTCTTCTGAAGATCTCCAGTTTTCCAAGCCTCGTTTGTTGAAGAACTCTCTTATCCAATTTATGATTTTTGCATCTTTGTTGGGAAGTAAATGAGAGTTCATTTCTGGGTCCTTTATTTCTTTTCATTAGTGTTATTTATCTGTTTTCATGCCAAAACTATGCTGGTTTTGTTAGGATATCTCTGTAGTATATTTTGAAGTCAAGTATTTTAATGGCTCCCACCATCTTATTTTTTTCAGGATTGCTTTGACTCTTCATGGTATTTTGTACTTCATATGAATTAAGTATTGTTTTTTCTAATTCTTTAAAGAAAGCCATTGAAATTTTTATGAAGATTGCAGTGAATCTGTAGGTCACTTTGGGTGATAGGACTATTGTAACAGTATTAATTCTTCCATTTCATGAACATGGGAGCTCTCTACACCTTCTAGTATCCTCTTCAGTTTCTTTCTTCAGTGTTTAAGTTAAAAACAATACCTATTGTTTTTAACTTTTTGAGTCTTTTGTTAATGGGATTGCTTTCCTGATTTCTTTCTAAGCAAGTCTGTTATTGGCATATAGAAACGCTACTGATTTTCATGTTGATTTTTATATCCTGCACCTTTTACTATATTTCTTTCCTTCATTTTCTTTTCTTTCTTTCTTTTTTTTTTTTTTTTGTTGTTGTTGTAGGTAGACAGAATGCCTTTATTTTATTTGTTAATTGTTATATGGTGCTGAGGATCGAACCCAGTGCTTCATGCATGCTAGGCAAGCACTTTGCCACTGAGGTACAGCCCCAGACCACTATATTTCTTTATCGGTTATAAAAGCCTTTTGATGGAGTCTTAGAGTTTTCCAGTATAGAATATCACCAGCAAACAGGTTTAATTTGACTACCTTCTTCTTTATTTGTATTCCTTTTATTCTTTTTCCTGACTAATTGCTCTGGTCAAAATTTCTAGTACTGTGTTGAATAAGAGTGCTGAAAGTAGACATTCTCGTCTTATTCCTGAACTTATTGGAAACACTTTCAGTTTTTTTCCATTAGGTATCATGTGGACTGTGGCTTTATCATACATAACCATTACTATGATTCTACTACACCTAATTTATTCTGGGCATTTATCATGACATTGAATTTTATCAAAGGCTTTTTCTGTATATATTGAGATGATCATGTACTTTTTATCTTTTATTCAGTTTATTTGCTGTATTACATTTATTGATTTGCATATGTTGAGCCATCCCTAGAATGAAACCAACTTGTGTATTTTTAATAGCTGTTGAGTTTGATTTGCAAGTAATTTATTGAGGATTTTTGCACCGTTGTTCTTCAGGAATATTGGTCTCTAGCGTCCTTTTTATTTATTTTATATATATATATATATTTACTTTTAGGTGGACACAATATCTTTATTTTATTTTTATGTGATGCTGAGGATCGAACCCAGTGCCTCATGCATGCTAGGTGAGCACTGTACCACTGAGCCACAACCCAGCCCCGATATTTCTGGTTTCTTTGATGTAAACATTCATTGATATAAACATTTCTGTTAATATTGCTTTTGTTATATCCTTCACATTCTAATATGTTGTGTTTCCATGATCATTTTATTCTAGGAAATTCTTCATTTCTCCCAATTTCTAAAGTGAATCATTGATCATTTAAAAGTGTTTTGTTCAATATCCTTAATTTCTGTAGTTTTTTGTTTTGTTTTGCTATTGATTTCTAATTTCATTCCATTGTGACCTAATAAGTTAAAAGAAATCATTTCATTTTTTTTTTCAAATCTGTTAAGAATGCAGTGGCCTAACATTTATTTTGGAGAATGTTCCATGTAATTATAAAACGAATGGTATTCTGCAGCTTTTGTGTAGAATGTTCTTTTGATATCTTCTAAAGAACTGATCTATGGTATAATTTAAATCTGATGTTTCCTTGTTTTTTTTTTTTGTTGTTGTTGTTTGTTTGTTTGTTTATTTTGCCGGAATGATTTATTTGTAAATGGGGATATTGAAGCCACCCATTATTATTGTGTTGGGATCTGTCTTTCCCTTTAATGTCTGATAGTTTTTGTTTTATAAATTTGGGTGCTCTACTATTCAGTGCATATATATTTGTAATCATTATATTTTCTTGATGGAATTGTTGCCTTTTTAAATATGTAATGACCTTTTTTTCTCTTCTAATTGATTTTGTCTTAAAGTCTATTTTGTTATATATCTAAGTATAGCTTCTCCTACTTCTTTGAATATTCCATTTATTGGGAATATTGTTTTCCATACTGCACTTTTGTTCTGTGTATGTCTTTCCAAGTGAGATGAGTTTCTTTACCATCCTGTTGGATCTTTGTTTTTAATCCTGTCAGCCAGTTAGTTTGTACCTTTTAATTCGTGAAATATTTACATTCAGGATTATTATCAAAAGATACACAGTTGTTCTTGTCGTTTTGTTGATTTTCTTCTGGGTGTTCTGAATAGTCTGTGTTAATTTCTTCCTCATTCATTTAGACATTTGACTGTTTACCAAACTGATGTTTGATTCTTGCCTATTTCTCATTTGTGTGACTACTTTTCTAGGGATATTTATTCTTTCCTGTGCTCTCACGATTGTGTTTGTCTTTGTCTTTGGGTGTAAGGGTTCCTTTAAGTATCTTCTATAATGCAAGTGTGATGGTCATGAATTTCTTTACTTTGTGCTTATCTAAGAAGGTCTTTATTTTTGTTTTGATTCTAAAGCATAACCTTGCTTGGTACAGTAATCGTGGTAGTTATTTTTAGGCCTTGAAATACATCATTCCGTACCCTCCTGGCCTTAAGATTTTCTGCTGAGAAATCTTCTGTTGATGCCAACAGGTTTGCATTTACATGTGACTGAGCATTTCTCTCCTTCGGTTTTTAACATTCTTTCTTCTATACTTTTGACAGTATAACTGTAATATGTCTTGGAGAGGTTCTAATCATGTTTATTTAGGGTTCTAAATGCCTCTTGTACCTGGATGTCCAGGTCTTCTCCAAGATTTGGGAAAGTTTTTGTTATTATTTCACTGAATAGGTTATCTATTCCCACAGCATGTAGCTACTCTATTATGCTGATTATGCAGAGTTTTAGTATTTTAATGGTGTCTCTTTTTCTTATTTCTTATTGTAACATTTTGACAGTTATCTTAAAACTTTTTGGTCAGGTTTCTACTGCTTTACCTAGTCTGTTGTTGGAGCTTTCAACTAAGTTTTTATTTGACTTACTAAACTTGTCATTTTCAAGACTTCTTATTTTGTTCCTTTTCAAAATCTTTCTTGAAATGCTCATATACTGTATTTTCTTCTTTAATTCATTCAATATTTGTATTCTCTTAGATTTCAAAATTCTTTTTTCAGCATTTCATCTACTTCAATATCTTTGGGGTCTGTTTATATGTAGTTTTGAACTTTAGGTGGTGTAAGTATAATATTGTCCTTTTTTTTTTTTTTTATTTCTCATTTCTGTGTTGAGATCTGCTCATCTGTTGGGATGAATATATCTTCCATCTTTATGTGAAGTCCCTAGTAAACAGCCTTCTTTCTCCTAATGATGTGTTATGGGGTATTGGTTTGTTGTGTAATGTTGAGTATATTCCATCTGAACTTCATAGTATTTTCTTTTTGTGGCTTTTTTGGCTATGATTAATGGACTCTGACAGTATGTACTATGTAGGAGCTTGAGAGACCTACTTTCTCTGTTGTTTCACAAGAGTGTGGTTTTCTGGTGGTTCAGGCAGGTATTGATGGTCTAGACAACAAAGAAAATGGGAGTGCACTCTCTGTGGTTATTTCTACAATGGGCATATAGGTTCTTATCAGGTGATGTAGGTTTCCTTGGGTTCTATTGATATTGGTTTTATTACTTGAAAAAAGTTGGGGTACTGGTCATTTCAATCATTGTCTATTATGCTTATTATTATATATCTAAGTATAGCTTCCCCTACTTCTTTGAATATTCCATTTACTGGGAATATTATTTTCAAGGACCTGGAAATTTTATCCTCCCTTTAGACACTTGTATAATCCTGGTGTTTTACCAAGAGATACGAGGGCTCTCTGGTCACTACTTTATCTTCTGTGGCACTCGCCTCCAGTCTTGTCTTGTTCAGAATATGGGAGCAACTGATGCTTTGTAAATGCAGTGTCTACAACAGTTGTGTTATTTTTGTGTGATGTTGCTTTCAGTGTGGGTATCCAGGAGAAGGCCATCTGATTCTCACCAGCCATGCCCACTTAGGGACAGATCTTTGACTAGGGATTTCTGTCCCCACTTTTTTTGATGTTGAAATATCCAGCCAAGTTTGAGCAGTAACTAGCTTATGGCTAAAATAAGATGCAGTTCCTCTCAGCAGAGGACCTGTCCAAAGTGCACAAAATACAAGACTTTACAGACACTCCTAAGCCCACATATAAAAGATGTCTCTGCTTCCAGTGCAAGCTCTGTTGTGGGCAGAGCTCTGAACTCACCAGGTTCTCTCATGATGCCTCAGAGCTGGCAGTAGGCTGGGCAGCCACAGCAGAAAACACCATTATCTAATATTTTCAAACAAATTTCTTCTACCTTTCCCTTTAAAAATTTCTCTTTAAAATTCATAATTCTTTGGCAGTGCCAATTAGAAACTTTTAGGAGCACCATGTATTTGAACAAATGGGTTTCCCATTGTGTTTAGATTATAGCAAATCTATAAATTTTTTACAGATTTTAGAACATATAAAATTTAAAACACTACATAGTTTTGCCATTTTCATTGCTTTATCATCTTTACTTTTCTATTAAGTTTTAAATAGTTAATATATTGACACTTGGCTGAACGTCTGGGCAGTAACTCTTAATTTACTAGAAAAGAAAGATGTGTAGTTTCTGTGTAAGTCTAAGGATCAACCTCTTATTAGTTTACTACTTGTTTTCTTTTTTGTTTTTCAGGGAAGCTTTGCTGAAAACCTTTCATTCCTTCTGGAAGCTTTAAAAAAAGGTAAATACTAACACAGCAGCATGAAAAGATTCTTTTTAACTTTTATTTTACTCTTAATTATGAAGGTAATACCAAACAGAAAACACAGAAGTGGAAATAGAAAAAAAAAAATCACTGTAATCCTACAACTATTATAGTGATTATCTCAATAATTGTTTTTTATTTTTATTCACCTGCCACATATTCTTTGTATATTTACATAGATAAATATAACTTTATTCCAAAAATAAAATCATTTTCCTTATTGTTTTATAATCTGTAAATTTTTATCTGCATAATTTTTATGATTCCCATGTTGTTTTTTAAAGGTGCTATAATTTATTAGTCACCAATTAAAAACTTTTGTTTCTGATTTTTTTACAGTTAGCAAGACATGCTTATATGATCATATGTTCTCTTGGATAAATGTTAATGAATAGAATTCTGGGTTATAAGGCATCAAATTTAAAAGAAGTACAATTAGCAAGCTATTACTCTCTAATTTTATTTGAAAACAATTTTTGGGTTTTGCCTATATAATAGAAACAATTTTCATGTTTGCCTATATAATAAAAAAAATTCTCTTGATCATCAACATAATTTATTTCTTTGATTTGTATTATTCTGTTAGTGGTGAGGCTCATCATTTCATACTTTTACTGACAACTGATAATTTCCTGGTTTATATATTTCCTGTTGGTTCTTTACCTTATTTTCGTGGTGGTTATTTCATATTTACCTGTGGAAATTCATGTGCTCCCTACCCTCTTCCCTTAAATTTGGTTTTTACCTTTTAGTTTAACAAAAGTATTAAATTTTTTGCATAGTTCCATTTATGTAGATTTTTTCTCTCCTTCAGATTATGAAAACATTAGTGTTTGCATTTAATATAATTATCACTAATATTTTGTTGAAATTTATTTCTGTATGCATTGTAAGATAAGGATCTTTGAATAAATCATTTTCCTCATTGATATTTAGTACCATAGTTTATCAGATATTAAATTTCTATATTATTGTAGAGGTCTATTTTGAACCTTCCCTCATTATGGAGATGTTAAATTGTGGTTAAAAAGAATTTAAGTTGTTTTTATCAAACTTCATTGTCTAATCAGTGTTTACAGTAATTATTTCCACAAGAAGATATATTTTGCCTTTTTGCTTACAATTCTCTTTCAAAGAAGTAATTTGTTAATTATAATTATTAGTGACTTCTTATACTTTAATCCCAAAGTGTTTTGATTCTATATGAGTATTGAAAAATCTTTGTTAACTTTATAATTATTAAAGAAGTATTACATTTATATGATTTAAAATCTGCAGCCTTCAATTAAATAATTATTTAAAAGATTTTCTTAATTTTTTATCAATCTGCTAGTCTAATAACAATTTGAAAGCAATAGGGGATATCTTTGTGAATAATTTTTTCATATTCAGTGAGTATCCAGTTATTATCATATTAAGTGCCCTACTCAACAGTAGGTTATCAGTGTTTGTTGAATGAGTTTCAATAATAGAAATGTAGTAAATAGTTTGGAAATTTAAGAAATGTTGTTAATATAAAAGCTCTCTATTTTAGGTGACCGAACTAGCAGTTGCCCGGTGATCTTCGTATTAGATGAATTTGATCTTTTTGCTCATCATAAGAACCAAACACTCCTCTATAATCTTTTTGACATTTCTCAGTCTGCACAGACTCCAGTAGCAGTTATTGGCCTTACATGTAGATTGGTAAGTCTTTCTATTTTAAAAAATTAATTATAATATTTAGAACATTCAAGCTAAATTGCTGGTACAGTAAGTCATTAAATTAGGCAATAAAAAAAACTTTTTTTTCACCAATATGTATATAGATCCAGCTTTTTACAAATTGAGGAAGACAAGAAAACAATTACTACACTTGCCTATAAACTAATATATTAGGCCCTTCACTGAAATTATTGAAAGAAAAAAAATACTAATAAGTATAATTTCTACATTTAGCAAGTAAAGAGACAGTTAAATAATCTAATCTCTGTTTTATAAAAATCATTAAGTTTCTACCATGTATTTTGAAATTTCTTGAGGGCTGGGGCTATAGCTCAGTGGTAGAGAACTTGCTTCACATGGGTTCAATCCTCAGCACCACATAAAAATAAAGATATTGTGTCCATCTATAACTAAATAAAATATTTTTAAAAAGAAAAATAAAATGCTTGAAATCAAATCAGCATTATACTATTGCAATTTTCTAAGTTATACATCCCCAGAATTAAAGAAGTTCTTTCTATCAAACAGTTAATAGTAAAGTGGCTTCTTCATTCTTGGGGGGCTTTAGAATGGTTTTAAGCATAGTCTTGGTATGTGCATCACTTTACTTTGTGAAAGCTATATACGTGTTAACCCTTTTGTGCCTTTGGAGAACTGCATAGATCTTTTGGTATTTATCTCCTTACACTCTGATAGTATAAAGTTTCTTATTAAATTCAGATAAAATGTGTATTTAAAAATCACCTTATATCTCCACAGTTTTTTCCAAGCCTTCCCCCTCCATTTCTAGAAGTTTTCTGTCAGACCCATATATTTATTTTCCTTTCCTATAACTCATTTTCTTTTTTAGGAGAAACTTTTTTCCTTCCCAATGTAGACTCTTAATTCTTTCATAGTTACTTTCAGTACCTGCCTGTATGAATGACTTAGAACTCCTCCTTCATAGATTTATAGAAAATAAAATGTAGAATTCCCTTGTTTCTGAATATAACCTCCTTCTCTTTTAATTCTTATTGCAAAATCTTATAAAAATATTCTTATTATAAATAAGATATTTTGTTCTCTTTTCTTCCTCCTATTTTAAGCTATTAATCTTTTCTGTCCTCCTTCATATACTATCCATAATCTCATTTTGATCACTTAAATTATTTCCTTTGTATCATGATTTTTTAACTTGGATGTTATGAGAATCATCTGTCTAGATTTATAATTTTATAGTTCTGGACCTCATTACGCCTTTTTAAAAATGTTATAGAATATTTCAACATTTTATGTAGAAGAGAATAGTATAATCAGAACCAATCTTCTCTGCTTATAATTCAGCTTTAACAATTCTTACAAAATTCCCCACACAGAGACATATACCAGGTAAACATTTGATAAATTTTTATTGATTCTAAAGCATCTGCTCTCCTCCCCATGAAAATCAAGCTCTTTTGAGAACTGGACCACTGGAGCTGGCTGTAGTTACATTGTCCAGCAGTTTTCAGACTGAATTGTTTTGTTAGGGATTACCATAGGAAAAAGGCACAGTATCACCAAGCCTACTGATGTTTACAAGGGAATATTTATTTTCCATTAAATTTTTTCAAATGCTTAATTATATATATATATATGGAGAGAGAGAGAGAGAGAATAAGCGTCGCTAAAGTATAGATTATAATATACTTACTTGTACCTCTAACATTGGTGTAATGTTTTCATAAACATGCATCTTACAGGGATTTCTGTTTGTTTTTAAGGACATTTTGGAACTCTTAGAAAAAAGAGTGAAGTCACGATTTTCTCACCGGCAGATACACTTAATGAATTCATTTGGGTTTCCACAGTATGTAAAAATATTTAAAGAAGAGTTATTACTACCTGAAGAAATTTCAGATAAGCATTTTGCTGAGAAGTGGAATGAGAATGTTCAGGTAACTTGAAAGCAGTGGTGTTAAAATAATTTGTGTGTCTTGGTATATGATTTAAAGCAATTAAAATTAAAATTTCAAGAATTTATAAATTAACACAGAGCTTCTAATGCTGTTGTGATGACTGGAAGAATACATTCTTTTGAATTCTTTTTTCTGATGAAAAGCATTTGAAATGTCATTCTGTTTTGCAAAAGAATTGCACATATGAGCATTAGCACTTAATGTCAGTAGTTTCAAATTAACTTTGAAGTTTTTATTTTATCTGTATCTGGTGTATCTTTTAAACAATTTTATTAAGTGAATTTACATAATTAAAAATTTAGTTTCCATATTTACAACTTTAGCAAAACACTATGTTCATGTTCATTCCTATTCTATGCTAATGTTTTTATTTCAAATTTTCATACACAACTTCAATTTTTGTTTCATTGGGTTATTTATTAAGAACCAATCTAAGCTAAGTCACCTTTCTTCTACACTGGTAATATTCATTCTAGATTCTTTGGAGCCTTGAGCATCTTAGATATAAAGGTCCAGGTGTTGTTTTAACACCTTGTTGAACCTTATAAACTCTAAATTTATCTGTGCTTAAGCTGAATAGCCTTATTTATTTAAACAATTGTTATATCATCTTAATACTATCATCAGTTTAATTTTATGTTGACAAGAAGTTTCAATTACTAGAAGAGAAGGTAATCAGTTAAATGGCTGTTTGAAACCATTAAAAAAATGTTATTTGTAATAATTCCTTCATGACACAATCTTAGCAAAGTATAGATCCAATAAGAGTGGAAAATATTAGAATCTTTGGTTCTAAAGGAATTGGGAAAAACTGATCTGTAATATTCAATTCAACTGAATAATGACAACTAATTTTCTGCATAGAATTATACTTTTCTGTATTTTTTAGCTCTGAAAAATTGTTTCATGTTAAAGCAATGATTTTAGATATATTCTTTTTTCAGTTAAATCTTAAATATCAGTGCCACAATTAATAAATTTTGCTTTTATTTTCTCTTAAAATGATTTTTGTCTTTATTATGTAGTATGCTCTGCTTACATAAGCACTGTTAATTTTGACACAGGTTTTTTTTTTTAATCATAAAAATTCACTAACAAAATTTAATCCATGTAGAATATATGGTAAAAAGTGGAAATTTCCCTTGTATCCATGTCTGTTCTTTTACTACAGTGTATTTATAACATTGTAGACCTTATTAAAAAGGTCAAACCTTATTTTACTTGTTTTAACTTTGTTCTCATAATTTCTCACTCTTTTTCCTGATACACCTATACATAATTGTATATAAAATAGCTGATTTTATTCTTCAAATTCAAATATTGTGTCTTGATATAATTAGGTGGGTCCTCTTTCCCTTCCAGTTTAATCTTGCCTGGGACTCAGATTATCTATTTCATTAAATTAGGTCAGCAATGTTGATACTATTTCTAATTGTAGGATTCAGTTCTATAGGAAACTTTATTATAGGTACTCCCACATTGTTTCTTGGTCTGGAATAAATCCAACATTTGAATCCCTAGCCTTTAGGGCCATTTCTCAGTGCCTCACAGACTTTCATTTTCTACAGCTTCTGAATTGTATGCCTTATTCCAACAGTATGTTTTTCAGAAGAAAACTCTTTCATACTATTTAAATATGTGTATGTGGTCTCCCAAGTTTTCCTGTGGTGATCACGTAGCCAGGCTGCACTGTTCCCTCATCCATCTTTCTGTCTTGCCTTGTTATCTGCATTCTGAGTGTCTCAAAGTGATTATAGTCTGACCTATGTCTATGGTTTCTGAGTCCTCAGATAAGTTTGCAGTTGGGGAACTACACCTGTACCGAACATATACAGAACTTTATTTCTTATTTTTCTCACCTAAACAATGAAGTATGATACATAGTATTAAATACTGTAAGTAATCTAGAGAGGATTTAAAGTATACAGGAATTACCTATATACATTCCTAGGAATTTCTTTTACACCGCAATGCTGAAATGGAGTCTGCTTATATTCCTTATATATAAGTCTACTTATATAAGCAGACATATTCCTATAATATGTACAAGTATTATACCATTTTATCTGCGGAACCTGAGCATCCTCATATTTTGGTTGTCTGTGGGATGTCCTTAACACGGTTTCCTGGATAAAGCGAAGTCTGAATATAAACAAGGAAGATGATGGCGATTACTAGTGAAGCCCAACTCTGAAAGTCTTTGAAAATAGTAACCATGTGATAGTAGGATGACTCAATCCTAGTTTTTTTATTCCTTTTTTGCAGACCCTGTATCCCCAAAACTTAGGGGTACATGCATACATCAATCCTCTTGTGCCACTTTCCTTTGATATACTAATAAATTTCCCTTGAAAGAAATCTCTCAGCACCATAGCCTGAGTCCCAATCGGGGTTGTGGGGTAAGGAAGGCTACAGGGTACTTTCCTCTCTGTCCAGTAGTTTTTTAAATTGCAAGGTTAAATTAAAAGAAATATATATATTTCTTAAATAATAAATATTTTCAGTGTGAAATTGAACCTAGGTATCCTGCTTAATTTAAAAGTTTGTTGTATCCCTACTTCAAATGAATCAATAAGTCAGTAGAGTAGACTCCATCTCAGCATGGCAGTGTAAGAGAAATTCCTAGGAAAGAGCATTTAATAGAATTATAACTATTCTCAAGGAAAATTCCCCAAAATGCCATAGCTACATTCAAGTGGTTGTTGATAATAGCCTTATTTTCAAATACTTTATATTGTTTGAATCAAGATGCAATTTAAAAATTAAAATATGAGAAGCTAGGCTTTTTTTTTTCTTGTAATGGCTCACATATAGATGATGTAAACTTCTTTTAAAAACAGAATAAGTAATTTTGGAAAGAAAAAGATGATAGCTTTCCAAAACAGGAAAGTTTTGAATAAGAGCACTAAAATTAAAGAGGCAAAGTACAGATTAACCCTTTGGGAAAAAAGCATGTCAAAAAAAGGTGAAGGTGGTTTTTGTTGTTGTTGTTGTTGTTTTAACTGAATTTTTACAGAGAAAGTTTTCTTTCATCAATTATGTTTGTCCCAGATGATTTTTTCTAAGTGCTCTGATTGTACCACATAAACTTTACAAGAGATTTGATAGAGTCAAAAATTCTAGAAGCCAAGACTATTGCCTATTCTAATTAGCACATATTTCTTAAATTTCTAACATTATATATACAATGATGAACATATAAATGTGTGTGTGTGTGTGTGTGTGTGTGTGTGTGTATTTATCCTTATATATTTCCAAAAGATATTTGGCCTTGTGTATGGAAAAAGGAGGTATGTATTAAGAAAAAGAACCCCATTAAAAATTAAAAACAACTGAGAGAGTGGGACCTTTAACTACTGTAATCCCTTCACTAAAGGCAGGAAATTCAAACAGGGGCTGGGTTGTGGCTCGGTGGTAGATTCGCCTAGCACATGCAAAGCGCTGGTTTTGATCCTCAGCACCACATAAAAATAAATAAGTAAAATAAAGGTATTGTGTCCAACTACAACTAAAAACATTTAAGGAAAAAAAGAAACTCTAACAAACAATAGTAATGCCAAATTTTCTGGACTTTTTCTTTTTTTTTTAATATAAGGAAGATGAATCCTTATTCCATGCTGATGATTTTTTGAAAAATTCTGCCTGTCTTCCCTACACCCTCTTGGCTTTTCTACTTCTGAGGCTGCTCTCTTTTCATCCCCTTTTTTCTTCAGTGCCAACTGTTCCACACGTTCCACTAAATTCTACTTTACTGAAGTTGCTTGGCTCCTTTTAAGTGCCTTGTCAAAGGGCACTATTGGTTTCCACATTTCTAAAGCCATTAGCCTGCCCTCAAAATATAACTCAGTTTGTTTACATTGTGAATCACCACTTCCCTCTTAAAGTTTTCTTCCCATGTTTTCCAGATCACTGTTTTTCTGGATTCTCTTCCACTTCTTAGAATCTTACTTTTGTGTTCTCTTTTCTATCTGCTACTTAAGTTGAGTACATTCCGCTATATTCACAGACATTTCTGTCCCCCATAGTTCATCTTTGATTTTTTTCTTAGCTCCTTCAACCCTTTCCTTCTCATCAGTTGATTATCCATCTTGTATTCTTCTGGCAATGTCCTAATTCTCTCTTTTCTTCACACCATCTGTACCTCAGGTATGAGCAGTTGCAGTTGCAGTTGCTTCTAATTAGATTTTCTTCCTTTGTCTTTCCATACTATCCGTTTGCAAATAATAATCTTCTCTGTTTCTAATGTTATCCCTGGACTTCTCTTTCCTCTATGTTCTTGTGTGTTGACTTAAGCATTCTTATAATACTTTTTCTTGTTTTCCCAAATACAATAACTGTTATTCTCTAGTATGACTAGTATAGTTCCCCTTATTAGATTCGAATTTGGGGGTGGGGGAAAGGAAGGATTGTTTTCTTTGTATCTTGACTTCTAGGAGGAAGAATATCAGTAGGATGGAAATTTGATTTAGATTGTACTAAGTTACATAAATAAATGAGGCAAATGATTATATTAGATTTAAGACTGAATCATTACTTAATTTTAATATTTTTTTCTTTAGTGTCTTTCAGAAGATACAAGTGTGAGAGAAGTTCTACAAAAGCATTTTAATATCAGCAAAAACCTGCGGTCCTTACATACACTACTGGTTTGTGGGCTTTTTATTGTTTTAACTGATATATAAGGTATCTTGTAGTGTTTTGACATGTATATAAATCGTGTCCTTGTTAATCTCCTCAGTTATCATTTTGATAAAAACTTTCAAAATCCATCTTCCAGCTTTTTGAAAGTACAAACCATTGTTATCTGTAGTCACTCTACAGTGCAGTGGCACACCAGAGCTTTTTGCTTTTATTTCACTGTTTTAGTATCCAAAAACAACTTTTTTTCCCTCTTTCCCTTCCCCTACTTTTCATTGTGTCTAGTAACCACCATTTTACTCTACACTTCTGTAAGATCAACTTTATTACATTCCAAAGGAGTAAGATTCTTCCTGTCTTATTTCATTTAACCTAGTCATCTCCAGTTCCTTCCGTGTTGTTAATGACTGATTATAATCTCCACTACGTGTAGGTATGCATTCAACACATTTTCTGTATACATTCAACAATTGGTGGACACTTTTAGGTTGTTTGCATTTCTTGGCTATTGTGAACATGCTGAAATAAAGATAGAAATTCAGATGTCCCATGCTGAGTTCATTTCCTTTGAATATATACCTAGTAGTGGAATTGCTAGATCATATAGTATTTTTAATGATATGAAGTACCTCCATACTGGTTTTCATAAAGGCTGTTTAGTTCACATTCCACCAGCAGTGTATGAGAATTGTGATTTAAGTTTAGATGGGGTGTGCTTAAATCTATAAATTTTTGGACAATTGACATTTTTACTATAGTGTTCTAGTCCCTGAATGTGGTTTTTATTTTATTGTATTTTTTTATTACTCAAATCAGCATTTTCTAATTGCACAAAACAAATCCTATACATATTTAAAGCATTTAATGCCTAAGTATGTACTTTTCTTTGGAGCAGTTATAAATGATGGATTTAAATTTTGGTTTTAGCATGTGTGTTTACCATTAGTGTATAAAAATGTGAAGTGTGTGTGTGTGTATGTGTGTGTACATATCAATGTGGTCTTGCTAAGCCTAGCTTATTTTAGGAGTTTTTAAAAAATGATTCCTTGGGATTTCCTATGCAGACAATAGCTTTCCATAAATAGAATCAGTTTTATTTTCCTATTTAATCCGTGTGGTTTTTTTTTTCTTGCCATATTGCTGTTGTAAGAACTCCTACCACTACGATGAGTAAGAGTTTTAAGACTAGACATCCTTCCATATTCCCAGTCATATGATGTTATCTATAGTTTTTTAGTACATGCTCATTATCAAATTAATTATTCTAAATTAATTATGCTAAGAATTTATTATGACTGGGTCTTGGATTTTTGTCAAATGCTGGATTGGGTGATAATGAATGATCATGCAGTTTCTCTTTAGCTGTTGATACATTCGATTGTGTTGTTTTTTATTTTTTGTGTTTGGGTGGGTTTTTTTTGTTTTTGTTTGTTTGTTTGTTTGTTTTATGTTGGACCAGTTTGCATACCTGGAATAAGTTCCATTTGGTCATGATCTTTCACTAAGGTGTATTGTGTCTTAACATCAGTGCACAAGTACTTAATTGTCCTGAAAGTTAAAGAACTTCTTTCACTAAGAGTATTTGTTATTACTCTGCTATTTAGAAAATTGTCGTGGCAGATACCTTTTAAGGAGAAAATTATTTTCTTGATCACTTTTAATAGTAGTAGAATAGTAATAATAATAGCAACCATCATTTATTGGTTAGCACATCTACCAAGTAATACTGTTGCTTTTCCTACATTATTTCTAAATTTTATAATAATCTTACTTTTTTTATACTTAGGTGTTTATTTTTGTCTTTAAAGAAATTGAGGTTCCTAGAGTTTAAATAACTTGCCCACAGCTAGTAGATGGCAAAGCCAGAACTTAACCCAAGGCTCTCTGGCTACAAGCTTTTTATTATATGGTTCTGCCATGTTTATTTATCATTTCTCTTTTCCCATTTCTGTTTTTATTCATAAACCTTCTCTTTTTTCCTATAAACTTTCCCTCTCATTGTTCTATCCCCCTGTCATTTTTAGCAATAGGCCTATTATGAAGAAATGTGTGGCATGTATATAGGTAGGTATTAGATATAGATTGATTTATGCCTCAATATTGTCAACATGAACAACCCATTGTTCTGCAAGTTTCCTGTTGTCTCTTTTTCATTCATAGTAATTAATAGTGAGGTGCTCTGATATGCTTAGATCATCCTTTTAGTGATTATCTCTGTCTTAACTCTGCAAGCTCTTTTTGTATTATGGATTTATGTCTCCAGTAACCAGGGAAATGCAGGTAAAGGCTACAAGTAAACTTTCTTCTTTTTTTTTTTTTTTTTTGCCAATCTGGTGAGTTTCGTCAATAGAAAATGAATAATTGTGGGTATATACAATGGAATACACAGAAAAATGATTAGAATTAACACCTCGACATGGATAAATTTTCATAATTAAATGTTCATTGAAAAATGAGTTGTGAGACTACATAGTATTTACATAAAATTTGAAAATTACTCTTTTCTAGGGAATATATATATATATATATATATATATATATATATATATACATGGAGTATGAATATAAAGATATGCATGGTTATTTTATGTGGTGAAGAGTAGAGAGTCAAATCAGGAGGAGGCAGGGTAGTCTTAGGTATTACATTATTCTCTGTTGTCTCTTTGTATATTAAGAACATATTTTTGTATATTAAGAACATATTTCAGGGGTAGAGTGCTTGCCTAGCACGTATAAGGCAGTGGGTTCAATCCTTAGCACCACATAAAAATAAGCAAGTAATGGTATTGTTTTTTTATTTTTTTGAATGCGATTTTTAAAATTTTTTATTTATTTTTTAATTATATATGACAACAGAATGCATTACAATTTTTATTATATAGAGAGCACAATTTTTCATATCTCTAGTTGTATACAAAGTATATTCACACCAATTCGTGTCTTCATACATGTACTTTGGATAATAATGTCCATTACATTCCACCATCATTTCTAACCCCATGGCCCCTCCCTTCCTTTCCCATCCCTCTGCCCTATCCCATGCTCCCCCTCCCTACCCCACTATGAATCATTCTCTTTATATCAGAGAAAACATTCAGCATTTGGTTTTTTGGGATTGGCTAATTTCACTTAGCATTATCTTCTCTGATGCCATCCATTTACCTGCAAATGCCATGCTTTTATTCTCTTATTGCTGAGTAATATTCCATTGTGTATATGTGCCACATTTTTTTAATCCACTCATCTTTAGAAGGGCATCTAGGTTGGTTCCACAGTTTAGCTATTGTGAATTGTGCTGCTCTAAAACATTGATGTGGCTGTGTCCCTGTAGTATGCTGTTTTTAAGTCCTTTGGGTGTAGTCCTTTGTTAAAATGAAATAAATATTTTATATAAAAGAGGGTGGGGAAAAAAAGGGAGGGAGATATTGGTGGCCCGGGCTGTACCCAGTAGGAGAATGAACTCCAAGGATTGCTGATCTCTGTTTAAACTAAAATACTTGTACCCTACTGACAATGGAGGTGTCTGATATATTGTATGGTACATACTATTAACTTTAGGTTGCAGTTTTCTTTCTTTGTTTCTTTTTGCAGTATTATAGATTAAACGGGATGCTTAAGCACTGAGCTGCATCCTTAATCCTTCTTATGTTTTATTTTGAGAAATGGTCTGTGTTACCCAAGCTGCCTTAAAACTTGCAATCCTTCTGCCCTCAGCCTCCAGAGTCACTGGGGTTACTGGCAGGTGCCACTATACCCAACTATATTGTGTGTTGATTTTTATTTGCTAAATCTGCCAACCCTAAATATCTAAACTTTTATAAGAAAAACAAGTATTTACAGAAAAAAGCAGTAGGTGTTTAAAGGAGATCGTTAGTTCAGGATTTGTGTTAGGTTTTGGGAAAGTAAACAAAAAGTACATGAGAATTGGACTCTGCTTTTTAAGTATTTTCTTTTGAAGAGTAAGTCATTATGATAAGTGGGAGGTGATAGCAGAATGCAGCAAACAATTTGTTATGCTTTTTGTTTATAAAGTTGTGTGTCATTAATTGAAATACTATATTTTAATAGAGCTAAATTTGAGAATACTTCCCCAGGTATTCATATCTACTCGCCCATAAGAATAAACTACAAATTTAGCAGACTTGTTCAGTGATATCCTCAAACTGCTGAAGTAATTGGTTGTCCGATTCACATTTCCCTAGATGCTGGCTTTAAGTCGAGTAACAGTATCACATCCATTTTTGACTGCAGCAGACTTAATGGAGGCAAACCAGCTTTGTAGCATGGATTCTAAAGCAAATATTGTGCATGGTGAGAAGCGTACTTTATAATCATTTGGGTTTTTTGTAGTTTTTTAAAGTTTGTGTGTTTAAGTATGTATTTTTCAAAATTATCATTAACATTGTTCACAGCACTTCATTTATAAACATTGTTCACAGCACTTTATTTATAAATACTTTAATATCCAGACAGCCTTTAACTCAGTCCTTTACAAGGTTATTATCACTTTTATTTAAAGTGAAGGAAACTTGACTCTGCCTCCCTTGTCCACTGAAAATCCAGATAATACTGTATTACTGAGGTTCTCAATTCACTAATTGCTGTTGAAGACCCTTTATTAGCATTGAAATCATTTATGTTTATTATCCCTTTTATAAATGCAGTGAGCATTCTCTCTGGAGGAGGGAAGGATAAACACAATTTTGAATAGTTTCCAGGAGTTTGGGATTCTCTGAGTAAATCTCATTCAAGGTCCTTTTGTGATTTGAAATCTCATAATAATCATAGTTTCTCATTGTTGTTTTACTGTGAGTGCTTGATATATTGTCTCTTTATGGCAGCTCTAAGTTTAGAAAGATTCTTACTTTGCAAATGCAAATAAAAAATATATCAGGTAAAATGATTTGCTTAAGTTTACATAGATAATAGTGAATGAAACACATTTGAAGTTAGAAAAATGACCTCTCCTTCCTCCATCCTTCAAAACCATGATCTTTCACTTTATTTACTCTTTGGAGACAGGTGTCTCAATCTTATATATCATTGAACTACATTTTTTGGTATGTTTCTCTTTTCCTATTACAGGTCTATCAGTCTTGGAAATCTGTCTTATAATAGCAATGAAACATTTAAATGATATCTATGAAGAGGAGCCCTTTAATTTTCAAATGGTCTATAATGGTGAGATGAGACTTTGGTAGTTTCTTTCTGACTTTCCCCTGATGCTTATTTAAAGATATTAATGTTGTCTTTGCCCTCTCTCCAGAATTTCAGAAGTTTGTTCAAAGAAAGGCCCATTCTGTGTATAATTTTGAGAAACCTGTTGTCATGAAGGTAAGATTTGGTTTACTGTTGTTTTCTTGCAGACAGGTGCCTTTTTTAGATACAGTTTGATTATATAGATCAAGGTTTCACTTTTGAGTTTTAAACTTTAGGTACTTACTGTAGAAATTTTTTTCAGACAAAAATTATCCAGAAATGAAATGAATGTTCAAGTCATTCTGAAGGCAGCCAGTTTGACAGTTTGTTGTACTGTGCTGCCCTCTGCTGTCTGTTGTTAGTATTTGCATTCTACTAAGGAGCTGTTTATTATAGTCTATCAAAACACATCAAATATAGTAACCCTTTCCTTTTCCAACCTGAGTTGGCTTTATAATTTCAGCAGTATAAGGAGACAAAAATGCAGACTAATGCCATTAAGAAACTTAATGGACAAAATCCTGTTATTTGGTGGTTTTTTAGTTTTCTGCGGACACAACATCTTTGTTTGTATGTGGTGCTGAGGATCGAACCCGGGCCACACGCATGCCAGGCAAGCGCACTACCGTTTGAGCCACATCCTCAGCCCAATTCAATGATTTTTTGAATACCCTAATATCTAAAGCATCAAGTTTAGAAGAGACAGTAATATGTGAATATTAAAAGCAAGAAGAAGCAGACAGTGAAGGGCTCTATTAAGGTCAGGAAGATGGGTCTGGGGTTGTGGCTCAGCAGTAGAGTGTTCACCTACCCTGGGTTTGAGCCTCAGCACCACATATAAATAAATAAAAAATAAAGGTATTGTGTCCAACTGCAACTAAAAAATTTTTTGAAAAAAGGGTCAGGAAGATGAACATGGAACAGAACTTGTTGACAGGTTTGACAGTCTCAGTGGCACTCTTCAAAGAATGTCCATGTCTGTACCATTCTGCAGAATCTAAACTAAAGGATCACCTAAATAGTCTTAGTATACTCACAGGAATTTCCTCCCTCCATCTTTATTACAGCTGTGCTTAACTTTTATACAGCAAAGTCTTACAGATGGCAGGAATAAAAAAAAAAAAAAATGCAAATTTGAGTAACCAGGTAATCAAGTCTTATCATATTCTTACACTTTTATAGAGAAGAAAACTAGAAACCCTTGTTAATTAAAATGCCACAGGAAGGGCCGTGGATGTAGCTCAAGGATAGAGTGGGTACTTAGCATGCATGAGGCCCTGTGTTCAATCTCTAGCACCAAAAAAGATGTACAGAAGGAACTATGATATAGAATGAAGTTAAGAACAAGACCTTGTTGTAAAGACTGAGTTAAAATTTGCCTTGTTTATATTCAACACTTTAGGAACAGATAACTGCACTGACACTGTTTTTACATAATATGAAGTTTTTATAGGATTGATAAAAGCTTTGTTTTTTGTTAATCCTTTGATTCCTATTGTGCTGGGGTTTTTTGTTGTTGTTGTTGTTGGGCTTTTTTTTTTTTTTTTTGGCACTCAATTCCATGACCCACTAAACCCTATTTTCTGGGCTAACTTTGCTACTTTTTTCCCTTGTTCAACCTCAACTATTTGTTTCATCTTTCAGGCATTTGAACACTTACAACAATTAGAATTAATAAAGCCTATGGAAAGAACTTCAGTAAATTCACAGAGAGAGTACCAGCTGATGAAACTGCTTTTGGATAATACTCAAATTATGAATGCTCTGCAGAAATACCCCAATTGTCCTACAGATGTTAGGCAGTGGGCAACATCCTCATTAAGCTGGTTATGAACATGGCTTTCAGTATTTCAGGCATACATACATCTCCAAAGAACTAAAAGCTGTTGTCCTTTTAACAAGAAATGTTATTATATTCCTTTATATTTATAAAAATTTTTGTATTTATGAACTGTTGAACATGTGATGTCTTAGCTCTGTGTCTTGCCTTTGAATCATGAGTATTTTTGTCATTTGTAATTCCAGTGATCAATTTAGATTGTCCTATAAGCAGTTCAAAAGAATAAAATGTGACTGCTCTAAGGATTGAATCAGGTGGTTATTTAACACTTGTTAAGCGTCTGTGTGGTCCATTTGAAGAGTTCATTCCTGCCAAGCAGCCTGATATTTTTACAAATCTTAAAAATCAGTAAAGAAACATAAGAATTGATGTGAATAAGTCGCCTTTTGGTTCCAGTAGTGGTATTGCGTATTTTTTAAAATTTCTGTACATGTGTAAATTTTGGATTATATCCAGACCTCAGTTCCTCTACTTCAGGAAATTGACAAGGTTAGCCAGAGGGTGGTTCACTTGGAAGAAAAAGGCCAAGGAACTTGACTATTTCTTTGCTCAACTTCTAAAAATGTGGTACTCTGACCATCTACATCAGAATCCCTTGTAGGATTTTTTTTAGATGTGCATTCTTGGATGTGCTGTAGTCAAAGAGGATCAGAATTTGCCTGTTGAACAATTATTGTCAGAGATTCCTGGAAAATTTTTCTTACAGATATTGGACAGTGTTGGACAGCATTAGCTGAATATTTATTTCAAAAAGTAAGAATGTCAGTTAAAGGATTGCCTTATAGATTCAAGAATCCAGGAACTAACACAGATTTATGTTTAAAATGAAATGTAATAAGCACTGAAGAAGTAATAGTAACTTCCTTTGTTCAAAAAGTATTTGCTTACATATCATGTCATGGGAAAATGTTTATAAGACATTCCCTATTCTTGTGCAATGTATAACCATTTAACTGTCAGAAGCCCTATGAGATTTAGGTACTGTTATTTACAGATAAGGAAAGTCACAGAATAGTGGCAGTGTCCAGAATCATACAGGTTGGGAATGACCAACAGACCCTCCTGGAGTTCAACTCAGGTTGATTTGACACCAGAGCCCATGTTACAGTGGGTTCCTTAACCAGTTGTTAAAAGTATGCTCTAATGAACAATTCCCCTGGGTTTTAGGAAGTCTCAAGAGTGGAGTATATAATTTTTGTGGATAAAAGTTAGCACTTCCAATAGTTACAACCTATTCTTTTGCATACACTTTCCTTCCCTCCAAAAAATTAAGCCCTTTAAATCTTCAGATTTCTCATTTACTTTTCAGCAATGTCTCATTAAGACTAAGGCATGCATACTGGTTCTGTGCCATAGTACATGAATTTCTAGCTCATTTGCCAAAATACTTAAAACAGTAGCATTACTATTATTACTAGAGGGAAGAATTTTAAGCTTTATTTTTCCCTTTGAAAATTTTTCTGAACTATGTGAAGAAAGTATTGTCCACCTTAAAGAGTGAGCCTAATGAAATGATGTGAGCATTCCTAATTTTTATTAGGTTTTCATGCCACTTGAAAGCTGAGAGACCTCATGTGCTTTCCTGGCTGTGTAAAAACTATAGAAGATCCATCAACAACAAGGTACATAGAGTTAAAAACTAAGAGGCAATAAGTGATTGTAGTAAAAGTGATTGTAGTGCTGCCCTTTCCTTCCTTTTTATCCTAAAAAAAACTGAATCTGTTGGAATGAACAGTTATACAATGCCAACAGGCCTCTGGCTGCCTAATGCTGGCAGGTCCACCATATATACTTGGGTGCAAATACAGTCTGTTTAGATAAAGGAGGAGAATGCTACAAACCTCCTTTCACCACTATCCCCATTCTTGCAATTCTTAAGGCGGAAGCCTCACAATAAATTACAAAGCTACCATTCCCCTCTTTAAGAACATAGCTAAAGAAAAACTGCATATGCAAATCATACCATATTCACTTTTTTATTTAACTTGGGGATTGAATGGGGATAGCATACATTTTATTTTTACAATATTTAACAATCACTTAACCAAGATGGGGTTTTACTGGGGGAGGAGGGTTTGCGTGTGTGTTGTTTTTAACTTTCTGTTAAATAAATACTTGCAGAAAAAAATAGCAAGTATGATTTGACAGTAGTACAACAACCTGTGCCCAAAACACTGACAAGAAATACAGAGTAAAGCTAAAATAATTGCTCACCAATATTTTGAGAGGTAACAAATAGGGATATGGGTTGAGACTGCATAAAAAACGTACTGCTGGTTGAATATCTGAGGTAAATGATGTTCAATCAAGATGCTACTTGTATCATTTTGCCCAAAAATTTTAAATTATTTTATGCACATTATACCAAATGTTCCTAAAAAGTAATTTTTCAAAAAGTAAAAAAGACAAACTGGAAAATATCTATGATGAAGCATTTTTTAAAAAACAGTAATCAGTTTATTCCACTAAACTACCATCTGACCAGTTTTTCCCAACCATCTACATTTTACTTAAATGTAGTTGTTGGTCAGGGGCAAGGAAAGGGGCAAAAGAGAGAGTCTTTAATTTCGTGATTATGATTCTATTCCTAAATTCCAAAGGTGTTGGTGTTTTTCCTGATTGTATTTTCAAAAGGTCACCATGAAAGATAGTGCAAGGTCATGGGACCAACACTTGTGAGGCACAGTCTCTTTTCTGGAATTCACAAGGTACCTGTAATAAAAACATCCAAACAAGAATCACACATCACATGCTAAAAACTTCCTAGCATCTAAAATACATACAAGATCTCTGCAGGGCATAGACTTCAAATAAAGCCAAACACTGGTTAATCCATCAGTCCTATGGCAGTTAATCATAAAGGATTTCTTACAAGGGAAATCTGGGTAAGGTGAAAAGTGAGTGAGAGCAGACATCATGAGGAGCACCATACACACGAGGAAAAGTTATTGGGGGTGTGGGGGGGGTCTTAGTTTACTTCCAAATAAATCACCATTTTTTCATCCTTTGATCTTTTTTCCAGTATCCCTAGCTTAAATTTTAACTTGCCCCCTCTACACTGATTATAAACCAATGCCCTGCAAAAAGAAAGTTTTAGTAAGATTACGTATCAGGACAAGCAGTCACTGGAACATTCTTTCTTTACTGCTTATAAAAAGATTTTCTAAATATATATTTTCAGAAGGATACAAGTTTTAAAATTGGTTAGACTTAAGTACAATACCCAGAATTTGTTTAAAAAAAAAATGTAACATGAAGACAAAATGTTTTATATTGTGAATAACTGGTCTTATAAAATTTATCTCTAGTATTCTCATAAGCCAAACATTCATATTATCCCTTTTTTTAAAGTTTTAAAAGGGTTAAATGCTTACAACAGGTAGAAATCTGTCTTTAAATTAACTCTTTTCTTGATTGCACATTTTCCATATTTTCCCCTTGTTTAGTTTCCAGATGGAAGAAAACCCAAGTCAAGAAGTTGAGAGGGGCCAAGTACTTTTTGAAATGGTAAACACTGAAATGGGAATTCTTAGGAATACAGTGAAACCTTGGGTACACACACGATATAAAAACATAAACAGATCTGTATGGGATGTGACACACAGACAAGAATGCTATTACTCTCCTTTTCCTCCCTGTTTAGAGTCTGTTGGCCTATGTTTTGTGTATAAATAATAATTTATTCTTCCCAGAGATTAAGTGCATTTTACATGTAAAATGTAGTGTACTGTGTGGTTAAATAACCATTTGAAGATAATGTATTCACAGTAAGCTCCTGATAGTGACATGTAAAAAAATCTGTTTTTAAAGTTTATGTATGGATTTCAAAATGATCTGACAAAAAGTATAGCATAATCCTGGCTATTTCTTGGCTAGTAATCTAGAAATTCAGGAAATTAATGTTTTACTTTGGCCTATATAAGTAAGTTTCAAGAAGCATCCAATTATACTCCAATGCAGTATTGTTTGAAAAAGAACTTTGGCACCTACCTACCATCAATTCCATTTTCTTAGCAAGGATAAGGCATGAACTATCCTAAATTAATATCCAAGTTAGTTGTAAAAGCAATTTGGGAGAGAAGGCTAAGCTATGTTACCTACATCAACACTGGTTACCTCTAAATGTCATTGCATATTTTTAAGTTATAACTTTGTTATCCCTGATTGGTTTTAAAGCAGTAACATCTGAAATCTGTGCTTAAAGTTAATTAATATCTCTGTCCTAAGATAATTCTTTACATATCACAGACGTCAAATATTACTCTGACAAGATGGCACCAAGCAGAAGTGATAAAAGTTACAAGTCTCAAAGCAGAGAGTGAGGAATTCTGGGTAATGACACTTCCTGAGGTGGTCCTAAGACAGTGATAAAGAATATCCCACACACTGTTTTGGTGAAAAGAAAAACACTACAGTTTTACATATATAAATAGGAAAAAACAAAAGACTTTTAAAAGATAAAAAGAGCTTTCCAGTGTCATAGCTCATTTAAAAAAATTTAAATCATGCTTTAAATTTTTCAAATACTCATTCCCCAAACACAGCACACCTTTAAAAAAAAAAAATACTTAGGTACGAATGCAATATTTTGGGATATGGATATAAGATGAAGCTTTAAAATACGGTAAGGGGGAAATGACACCATTTTTTTCATTTCAAAAAACACTTTTCCCTAAGTTACAAGCCAGCACAAGAAAAGCTAAAACACTGTTTTACGAATGGCCACTTACTATTGGCACTAAGCACAGCTTACTTTTTTTTTTTTCTTAAATAACACAGTGAATTTGTGATACCTTGTTACAAAACATGGATCGATTTATTATTCAAATTTGTTAGTGTTTTCAATTTTATAATTTAGCAACCGTGGAACTGAGGTATACCTTGTTGAGAGGGAGGTTAAAGTAATGCTTGGAAGCCTCTTTACTGTACCCCACTTTGATGACTTTGTTTATGTACACAGAACAGCAGCACACTAAACATTCACAAGCTGTGTCATATTGGCATTACAATAGTCATTTATAGAAACAACAACAGCAAATGCAATAAAAACAAGTTACCCTTTTTAAAATCTGAAATGAAAAGTTTTTGATTTAAAAAAAATAGCAGTAGTTCATTTAAGGAATTAGTGTCTTCTGACAGACATTAAGAAATCTGATGTCAGTTTTCAACACTTGATTAGCCAGATCCAAAAGATCCTTGATTTGGAGAGGGCCACATTCTTCATGTACATTTTCTCAAAAGTTTCTTTATAGAGTTTGCAATTTTTCTCTTAGCCTCATGTCCTTCACGTCTGTGCTGCAGGCAATGCAGTAGTCTCCCAGAGCCACATTTTTCAACAAGGGGCTGCTTTCTTATATTTCCAGGAGGCATCCTACTCATTTCACACAGAAAATAAAACTGTAAGCAGTTTGTTAGCTTAGCAGCTCCAGTTCAGAGTCCCATTGCTCAGTGTGTACAGATGATGCAACCATCATAGACTAGATTCTTTGGGAGGAAAGTCAACATTTGTCACCATCGTGACCACTGTTACAATGTCCTCTGTAGTAATGATATTTGTGAGTCTCTGCATCTGGGTAATTCTTTCACCTACACATCCTGCTGATAACCTGGCTTCTGCATCATGATCCCAACATTCTTCTATCGTTTCACAGAGCATCGCCATTCCCTAAGAGGAGAAAAACATGGTCAAACACCACAACAATTGTTTCTATTAGAAATTAGAGTAAAATTTTCATAAACTGTTTTTTGTAGGCCAAGGAAGTTTCAAGATTACCAAAGTATCATATTATTTAACATTCATTTTTTTACTGATGATATGCAAGTCCATGAAAGAGAAGCACAAAGAAGAAAATATTTAAGTACTGGACACTACTACAACAGGAATATTTTTTAATTCCAAAAATTCCTATCCATTTTTCATAAACAGGATCATTTCAATGCAACCTTGAACTACACTCAAAAGCAAGGGTAATGGAGGTTATACTATTTTTCATCTTTTTCTTAGCTAATATCAGCATTTCCATCTTGAAATTTAATACAAAATTAGAAGGTGATCCTTCAGGATCTCTACCTGGCTTTATCCACATTTCTAATTATACTTGGACCAAAATAATCAAAGCAATAATATACTGTACCATCCTCTGTCTAATCTATAATTTTTTTAATGACAGATGAGTTTATTTCTTTTTCAAAATATTTTTATTTTATTTACTTATTTTTATATGTGCTGAGGATCGAACCCAGTGCCTCATGCATGCAAGGCAAGCACTCTACCACTGAGCTATAATCCCAGCCTCCTAATCTATAATTTTAAAGCATTCTTATGAACTTCAAAATCTAAGCCTAAATCAAAAGGCTTTTGAAAAAACTCCCATAGTGATTTGATGGATTGATGTTGTTCAATACATTTAAAAATGGCATCATATGAAAGGTAGTGATCAACAAAGTTACTTAGCTGTCCACAGGCCCAGAATCAGCCATTCTTTTTTTAAAGAAGGTTTCCAAATAGAAGATACATGCACAAAATTATAGAGATGAGCCTTGTAAGGTTCTATGACTTTACCATCTCCCTGGTTAGTACACAAAGCCCTGATAAAGTGCCTTTTGCACTGTAGTATGGAATATCCTGTGTGAAGATCACCTTCCCAGAAAGTCCTCCAAGAAATGTGCAGAGAATAAATCATGCCTCTGAAAAATGTTTTATTCAAATTTCAAATGAAAAGCTGAGTAACTTACAGCATGTTTCTGCCAATAATCTCTTAAAACAGGCCTCTTTTTTTTATGTACAACAACTTCCTGCATATCTTCAAGAGATGGATGCTGGCCAATTTCCTCCTCAAATGGCAACATGTACTCATCTACAGGTCCTGAAATGTAAGACCAAAAAACAGGGGTGGTCATTTTAATTAAAATCTTCCTGACTTCCAAACTGGTATAAACTTTCTAAAATATATTCTGAATCACCTTTTCCAAATTCCACCTGCTGTAATGACAGTAAGAGCAAGAGAGCAACTACACTTACACTCTTCTTTAAGAGACCCACTCCTTCTTGCAATTCAGAGTGAAAGGTTAGCAGTGATGTTTCCACCTCTGAAGATTTTCGGTTAAATGTGTTATAACCACCTTTATTCTGTGGCATACTCAACCCCCACTACATGTCCCCTATGAGGAACTAAAACACGTCAAAGTCACACCTCTTCTCTACCTTTCCTCACAATAACTTTAATATTTTTTAATAACTTTAATATTTTAATATTCATTTTATGTTTAATTTTTTAAGTCACAACTATCTCCAACCAGGGTTCCCAACAAGTCAATGTACCTTCACAGATAAAATGTATTCAACAATAATTCTTTCTTTTACCTACTCATATAAGAGTTAATAATAACTAATATAAGAGTTAATAATAACTAAGATTCAATGAGCAGCTATCCTGACCAGAAACTTGTATTACATACATAATTTATCACCATTTTGCCTTCACAAGGTGAAGGAGCACTATCTGTATTTTGCAGATAGGAAGTTCAGAAATTTTTATGTAAATTTGCACAAAGGCACACAGCTATCCCATGGAATTTGAATTCATCTAAGTCTGCTTTTTTATCACTACATTAGCTCCTCTTGACAATCAATACTGAGCTATTTCATTTGCCAGACAGATACAAGTCTTGTGCAGTCTAAAAAGCACAATTACTGCTGGGCAGATACAATGAATCACCAAGAAGTCATTAGGTCTCCGCAAACAAGAATCTTTGATGCCTGGACAGTTGGTCTCTGCTTGAACACCTCCAGTGACAGTACTGATATTCTAAGGTATGTCTGTTCAACCTTGCATCTACAGGTCAGCACCACTGGCCTTAGGTGATGCCTTTTCAGAAATGTGGATGCTCTGGCCTCAACCCAGACCACTGAGTCAGAATCTCAATTTTAACAAGATTTCCAGGAGTCTGGTATGCATATTTATATGTGGAAAAAAATCACCAAATTTAACCATCAACAACTAGTCACCAACAAATTTAAAAGCACCCACACTGTCCCTTTGGCCCCAATTTCTGACTTATTAAGAGTCAGAAGTACCTGATTCTAATTGTGTCCTTGCACATATGAAGCATTTAAGAATAGAAGGCATTTATCCTTTTCTTTTTCCATAAAATACTCCCTGATGACTCTTCTTCACCACCAATTTCTCCTATGAACTACCATAACACTGCCTTGTGTTACGGTAGTTACATTCATCTCAAAACATTTACTGAATGTCTAGTACCAGGCACTGGGCTAGATAATTCACTTACTTTAGAGTTAATTGTCCAGAATGTTTTTTATCATCTTAACTGTATATTACTTGAAGACTGGGCTTTATGTCCCCCATGACACCCAATCCAATGGTTTACTATGAAAAATTCATATTAAAGTTCTTATAAAATGTATTTTCCTATGACATCTTTCCTTGAGCTACTTCCATTTCCATAAATGCATGTAATAATTGTAATACTACTTCTACTTTTGAGTCAAAACAAACAGCTTATGCGTTTTCTTATACACTTAAAAGCTAAAAGTTATTCTCAAGTTGCTTCAACCTTTCTTAGGTTCTGGACCCACCCCAATCCTAAAGAAATAGATCTGTCCATTTCTGAACAGATTTCTAAACAGCTCAATTGATCTACTAAAACTCAAAGTATCTTGTGGTCTACCCCTATATGTCACAAAACTTTTCAAAATATCACATAAGAATGTTGTCAAGCACCAACCAGAGCTAGCTGGTTTAAAGGAAACTTTTCAGTTCCTTTTAAAAGTGTAGTCCCCTAAATCAAATTTCACATTTCAGAGGAAGTTTGTTGTATACCAAGAGCCTTTAATAATATTTAGAAAGTAAAATATTCTTAATTGGTTATACCTTTTGAAATATTCAACATATTTTTTCTATGGTTTTTGACACCTGGAAGAAGTTTTTAGGTAATTAAAAGAAAAAAAGATCAAGCTCATTTAAATTTGTTTAGAAGTTTAACAGGAAGTTTGTCTTACCCAAAAAAAGTACTACCACATATTTGAGACAGAGTACAGACCTTATGAAGGAGCACTAAAGATCAAATGTGTAGAACTTTATAGTTTTTACATTACAAATATGGTATGCAGATTTATAACCAATGAATAAATACCCAATGCTTATAAGATTTAAAGAAGAACTTTTCAATAACAAGAACAAAGAATAAGAAACCCTTTAGAGCCACCCTGCTGTGGTAGAGAATATGACTAATGTCTATGTCAGGTCAAACCTTCAAAGTTTTAGGGGGCAGAATTTTATCTGTGGTACATGTGAAAGCATGATCACAGTTCTGTCTTAGAGGATAAAACTAAAATTTAATATGGTTAACGATATGCTGGCATTTCCTGAGTGCTAAACAGACTCAGCCTCAGAGTCTTGAAAGGCAGTCAGAAGGCCCCTCCCACTTTATATACATATCCTCTTACCAAAATAGTTAACTTGAGAACCAGACAAGCAGGACCTACATGACCTAGCTGAAGTAGCAGCTCTTTCTTTACAACTGGATCAGAATCACAAATATGTTTCATCAATTACCTTGAAACAATTTCCTCACCTGTAAAATTGTGATAATAACTACCTCCAAAGTTGTTTTAGGAAATAAGCTAAAAGTATGTGAAGTATCCAACAAAACATCTAGCAACAGTAAAGAAGCAAACACTGACCAGTTCCCTTCTTCCCTGTCCCATCCTTTCTGCTTCCCTGCCTCCTGAATTCTCTACCATCTCTTGGTTATTAAAACAGAAATGTACTTTATTACCTTTGAATGTAACCATCCACTTCAAAAATGTGGCATATGTACTTTTTAAAACAAAATACTTTTTCCCTTACCATCTGCAGCAGTACAGCGAGAAGCCAGTTCCCACAGGACTAATCCCATGGCGTACATATCTATCCTCAAAAATGCATCCCTTTGGAAGTTTATAGCACCTTCTAATACCTCTGGAGCCATATACCTTCGGGTACCAACCTGAAAAATATTTTGAAAACAAACAGTACTCATTCATTAACTTTATGAACTAACATTTTACATTTTTTTAAGAATCAAAACCACATATGGTCTATTATCAGGGTAAAGCAACTAAATTATGAACACCAAATTATAGCATATATACATAGTAAGATCATGTGTGAGTATACCTAAAAAAAAATACATCAACAGATGTTATTCTGGTAAAGATTTAGAATTTTTCCCTTTCTAGAAGTAATCACAAGGTATTGAACAATGAACAACAATGGGAGAAGGATGGAACAGAGAAAGCTGCATAGTTTTCAACTGTACCTTTGCAAATTATTTGAAAAGTATCTTTAAGAAACCCTTTTTTTTTTTTTTGAGGGCTTCAATGACAGATATTATAAAATGTTTTTAAAATAGTTAACCAAGCATGTGCCCAACAACTTGGTATTTCTTAGTGCTATCACTATGGTTACTAAGCTAGTACAGCTAGCTCTATTTGGTGCTTGACAACATTCTTATGTGATATTTTAAAAAGTTTTGTGACATATAAGGTAGACCACAATATACTTGAGTACTGAGCAGCTGAGCTATTGCTATTTTCAAAAAGCTCCATCCTTAGGTGACTGTGACTCCTATTCCACACTAGAAGTTGGGGAGTTACATGCAATAACACACACAAAAAACACACACAGCACAGATGTTAAAAATAAATAAATAAATAAGGACAGATCACTAAACTCTGAAGTTTTGAATATTCAATTTATTTAATAAGGAGAACACTTTAGAGAAAGAAAAGGTAGCTTTTAATTTTTTTCATCTTCTGAATAACTATACTACAAATTAACACCTCCCAAAAGCCTACTTTAAAAAAAAAATTATTGGTGCAGTATAACTATATATATCAGTGGGATTCACTATTACATCTTCATACATATGCACACATAATAAATTTCATTCCCCAGTACCTCCCCTTTCCCTCTCCTCCTCCCTCCCCTGCTCCCCTTTCTCTATCCTGTAGTCTCCTTTCTATTTTCATGAGATCCTCCCCAACTTTCTTTTTTTTTTTTTTCCTCTCTAGCTTCCACATATGAGGAAAAAAAAAACACATTTCTGAGTTTGGCTTATTTTGCTTAACATTATGTTCTCAAGTTCTATCCATTTTCCTGAAAATGACATAATTCCATTCTTTATAGCTAACTAAAACTCTATTGTATGTGTATGTGTGTATGTGTGTGTGTATGCCACATGTTCTTTATATGTTCATCTGCTGACGGGTACATAGGCTGGTTCTATAATTTGGCTATTGAGAATTGTACTGCTATAAACATAAGTATGCATAGATAACTATAGTATTTAATTCTCTTAGACGAATACTTGAGAAGTGGTATTGTTAGGTCATATGGTGGTTCCATTTCTAGTTTTTGAGAAACTTCCATAGAGATTTCCGTAGTGGCTGCACTAATCCTACCAACAGTGTATAAGGGCTCCTCATACCTCCACATCCTTGCCAGCATTTATTAATATCTGTATTCTTGACGACTGCTATTCTAACTGCAGGGAGATGAAATCTCAATATAGTTTTTATTTACATTTCTCCCACTGCTAAAGACATTGAATCTTTATTCACATATTTCTTGGCCATTTGTATTTCTTATTTTGAGAAGTGAATATTTAGTTCATTTGCTCATTTATTGATTGGGTTGTAGGGGTTTTTTGAGGGAGGAGAAGTATTTTGAGTTCTTTATGTATTCTGGATATTAATCCTCTTTTTAAAAAGTTGCTGGCAAAGATTTTCTCCCATTCTGTCCTCCTTTTTTCTCTTAAAGATAAATGTATGCCATCTGAAGTTCTCTTTTGTTATAAGATTGTGGCTTATCTAAATTTTTAGCCTAAAATATTCTCTTTTATAAATTGATAATAGATGAAAATTTGTATTTTTCCCCAGGGTTCTTTCTTTGCAATATATAAAATTTACAATAACATGCAAGTACCTTCAAATAGTGTTTCAATTTTCTGGTACATAAAATCTAAAGTCAAGGATCAACTGGTATAAGTAATTGGTTATTTTTATCTAACCATATGACCCAACTGCAAAGGAATTAAAAGATGACATCAGTGAGTCCCCCAGTTTTTCCTCAGAAAAAATGCCAGAGGGGCTTATGAGGTACCAAGGATGAAACTTTCCAAAAGTTCATCTTATGACAGTGAGTCATAAGAAGTACAGAAGTACAGAGGTTTGTCCCCAGGCTTTCTACATAACATCCATCTTGGTAGTATTTGCCACAAAAGTGTCTCCATTTCTAAAGAGATTTGGTGTCAACTTCTGTAGAGTTCTGTGACTGCTGACCATTGCCCTAAATTTTTTAATTGTTAGTCAACATTGGCAAAATTTGAGTGCCATGACTGTTTACAACTATGTTCTTAGAAACTTGAGGATATGCTGAAAAAAATAAAGCTCATAAATAGCTGACCAAATAATTGTATAACAAAATTTAACACCAAAGCCAATGAATCATCTGCTTCATAGGAAATGTCACCTATCAGGTTAGACTGGTTTTCTTGAAAAAAGGTTATCTTATAGGAGTGAAAACATCTTTCCTAGCCTCATAGCTTCTGAGAATAAAATGTACAGACAATCTTTTCTCTTTGGCCTTTCTATAAGGTTTCCACTGCCAAGTTCTTGTTGTATAGACTTTAACTAATTAGGTACCTCACTTAGGCCTATACAAGGGCTTTGTATTCTGGAGAGAATTCACAGAAAGTAGATTAAGGAGTGAGTGAAACACTAAAGAAAAGCAAGAAACAAAAAATAAAGCAAGAAATTGTTGGATACAAAAATGGGAAGGGGATCTTAATACACTGAAGCAAGAATAATGGCTGATTTTTCTTCTATACCACAAGACGGTGAAAGAATAAAAGAATTAAAAAACTACTGAGTTAATAAGAAGATATCCCTAAGAATGTGGTCCATCAAAAAAGTGGGTTCTTCCGTGATCCACTTTTTAAAAAAAAATCCTGTAACATCTAGGAGTTATCTTATGAAGTAGTACTCTAAACCACCTGAGTCCTCCACCACAATATGAAAATGACATTTTCCTCAGAAAATGTAACATATAACTTTTGATTAGATGCTAATTTAATCTCCACAACAATTTATACCAATTCAATCTTGACATGCCAGTCTAAGAAAATATGAGACATATTTATTTTTTGTTACATGTTATAATTACCACCCTTCCTTACCTGTCCATGGGTGTCACCTGCAGACTTGCCAGCCTCAAATTTTAATGCCAACCCAAAGTCAGCAATGCAAGCCGTCAGATTGTTTTTCAACAGCACATTTTTACTTTTGATGTCCCTTACAAATATAAAGATAGTACAATTAAGTTTCAACAAGTTATCTTTTAAATTTTTTGCTCATAATCGAAAAGAGGGAGAATATCTATGCTATAAAATAGTAGTTAAAATATGACATGCAAGGAAAAGAGAAAAGAAGAACCTTAAGCAGAGTCCCCATACAGCACAAGAGTAAAGTAACAAAACTCCTATTCATAACACAGACTAGAAGAAGAAATCCTCTCCATAAAGCAGTTTTATAAAGAAATGCCATTCCAAAAACACTTTATCTATGTCATTCTCACATATCAATGATAAAATTGCTATGATTTAAGAGGTTAAGAATATTTCAAACTTTACAGTAACAAACTCCAAAAAAACTAAAATTTTTAAAAACTAAAGAATTTTTTTAAATATAGCTAAATTGTGTCCTTTTGTCAACTGTATAGACAGACCTATATTTTAGAATACTCGCTTAGTGTAGTTAGTGGTTCTTATATTTTTTCACCCAGTTGTAGAAAAACATCTCTAGGATATTTAACATCTCTAGGATATATAACACATTTTATCATAAACATATACTACTCTAGCCGTATCCTGAATTCTGAAAAGGGTAACAGTTCTGAAATAGGAAGATGTCTCCCTCTACACACTTGCCTCAACCAGTTCATCCTAGAGATTACTATACTCTAATTAAATACATCTTTGCCATGACAAATGGCATGTGTACAGTCACAGGAGACAGCAAAGGGACAGGTATATATGGATGCTCCAAAAAACTGCTTGAAATTCAGGATTTTCAGGGCCCCTACTCCTAATAACCTTTGGGACTCCAAAGGATTAAATCGTTCCCTGTATGGAAGACAGACTGCATGTAGGAAGGTGAGAAGAAAAGGGAACCTTTAAGCCAAACCTTAAATGACTTCTTCTTCTCCTGAAGAAGAAGTCATTTAAGGTTTGCAAAACCAGAATCTATATATAAGAGGTAGGGTTAAAATAATGTCTCCCAGCAACCTAAAACACCACCTGGTGATAATCAACTAAATATTTGTTAAATGAATCAGTCAGTGCCTACTTTTAAAACAACCACTGTTAAATTGAATACAAGATGACAAACTGAATCCCATGTTGAAGGAAGTTAAATACATAGCAAACTGAATCAATGTTTTAAGGAAAAATATTTTGCCTTCTGAGAAATGACAACTGTCTGGATATTACCATCTCACTGACAATTGTTTGAATGATGTCTCCTTTGACCTTAGCTAAAAGAAGAATATAAGGTAATTCAAAAAATAAGCAAAGAGCTGGACATGGTAGTACCAAAGACTTGGGAGGCTGAAGCAGGAGGACTGCAAGTTCAAAGCTAATCTGGGCAACTTAGCAAGATCCTGTCTCAAAATGAAAAATAAAAAGGGTTGGGGATGTAGTTCAGTGGTAAAGTACCCCTGGAACCTGGATTTCACTCCCCAGTACTACAATAAAAAAAAATATTTTTAATTAAAAAAGAAAAACAAAAAAGATACACTCAAAAGACTTTCCTTCATTTACATCCCCTTGAATCTATTTAAAATCACCTTAAATCTTGACTTGAATTAAAATAAATTTATTTTTCCTTTGAGCTAAGAAAATATACTTTCATTCTCAACTATGCTTTTAGAAATGAGACTAAATTAAGAAATACGGAGATAATTAAACTTAACTAATGATGTTAACATATACATTTTCCAAAATACTTCCTGGCCATTATCAAAGCTAATTTAAAAAATAAATGAAAATCATCTGCCTCCTAGGGCATGACTGGATAACTAAGGGAAAAATTAATTCTACTCAGGGATTTAAAAGCTTATTAAATCATAAACATATTCTGAATCATCTGGAAAAACAAAATAAATTTTGCTCTACCTGTGAGATATTGCGGGTTTGTGGCCATCTTTGAGGCCAGGTATATCCTCATGTAAATATGCCAACCCTCTAGCCATGGTTTCTGCAATATGACACAGTTCATTCCAAGAGACCACATTAGCCTTAAGAAAGTCTGACAGTGAGCCCTAAAGAAAGGAGGGTAGAAAAACAAAAACAAAAAAACTTAAGCTCTTGACAAAAGCCATACATACACGGGAATTTTTTAATCTATAAGTGTAAGACAATGTATCTTTCCTTTGAGTACATAAAAATATACAAAAAACATGGTCCAAATTTCCTTCCAATTCACATTAATCCAAGTTTTTCTTAATACATACTGAAAATCTAAAGTTCTAGAAAAAATTTTAAAGTGAAATTATAGCAATTTTAAAGATATTATACCAAAGGACTAGGATAACAAACATCAGAATATACAAGCAACCACTAATAAAACTTCCTCTAGAGATTATGGGCATTCTTATGGTGAAGAATTAAGGTATAAGAGCCACATACTTAACAATGATAAAAGTATCAAAAATGAAATTTCCTTATTAATGGTACTTTTAAACATCTCTGGAAGATGGAAAAATTGAGGAAAAAAAAAAACACAAGGGTGTTTTGGTGATAATTACCCTAAAAGATTATATAAACTTTCTGATTCTGGGTTTGTCATTATAGATTTATTAAAGAGTTTTAAGGTACAGAATTCAAAGTGAAAATGGCTTATGAAATCAAAATAGGTCATTAACAAGTAAATGAAAATTACTAAGCACTGCCTATACTAAAGTATTTGCAAGAGAGGTAATTACATACAGCACAGAAAATCTGGGACAAAAGACTGGTATTACAAATAGAGAGGTTACAAAAAAAGCTACTTCATTCTTTTGTTAAAATAAGTTATGTTTTAAAATGGATTTTTATTTAAGAGCAATTTGCACTTTACATTAAATAATAATCAACTATATAATATATTATCTACTGAAAAATAGGTCTGAGGGATTTGTAGTCAACATCAGGTAGGTAGGCCAACTCTTGATTTTACTGAATTCAAGTGTTAGGTAGTTTTACCTTTTCATGAAATGCTGTTATTAGCCAAAGGTCCACATCAACACTGGTGCCTCGTTTTTCTGCACCGATGAACTGCAATATGTTTTCATGCTTCATTCCAGGTAAACTATAGACTTCATATTCATTTTGCCATGACTGTTTATCCTAGGGTTAAAAAGAAAGAATAGTAAGAACAGCAACAAAATATTAAATAAATCACATCTAATAAATTACCTAAAAAGTTCTAAAGAAACAAAAAAAATGTATTTAAGTAGAAAAGACCTTTTGTTTTGACCTTTCATTTAATGAAAGAAAGTTCTATTAGTTAACACTATCAGAGTTCTGGTAGTTCCATACTAAACGCCTGTCCACCCTAATCCTTTAAAACATCCTTTTCTAGAGGAACAATAGTTCATCAGAAATGTTGCACTTTTGCATACTACAATGGCAACACATTCTACTTCCAAGTTATTATAAGTATTACACTGTAATTTCATCACGGTGTGAAGCTGCTCCTGTCGGTAATCAAAATAATCTCTCTGAAAGATGCAATTCAGGTGGATTTACTCTGTCCAAACAGAAAACATTTTTGTTTTCAACGACTAACATATTATGTAACATGCTTTAAAGTCACCATATACTCATTTGTGCCTGCAAATGATTCATGTCCACTACATTTTTACTTATAATAGATTAGTTTCTTTTCACTATGAAAGGACATTGAAAAGGCAGGCACCAAAGCATATGGATTAGGAAACCTCTGGCTCCAAACTACCTAAACTTAAATTCTGAATCTGCCACTGACCTTTGGCAATATATATAATCAATTTCCTCATTAAGTAAAACAGGGATTGCAGTATCTGTCTCATAGTGTTGTGCTATTACATACATACTAATAATATACATACATATATGTAATATATAACACCTGACATAAAAGCATTCAATAAAATGCTACTCTTAATATCCAAATACGTTCATGTAATTCTTAAGATTCCTCACATGTTAAAATAAATTTTCCCTGACTTTTTAAAATACCTTTATTTTATTTATTTATTCTTATGTGGTGCTAAGGATCGAACCCAGGGCCTCGCATGTGCTAGGTGAACACTGTACTGCTGAACCACAACCCTAGCCCCTTCTCTGACTTTTTAAAAAATAAATCCTGGCATTACAGACTGTACACTCTAAGAGTTCTAAATTGTAATTTACAGGATCTGCATTACTAACAAAAATAACCAATGAAAGTAATAATCTTCTTCATAGATTCTACAACACAAGCTTTAGGAGAGATAAGGAGGCTAAAATCTAGTTATAGTAAGGCAAATTGCTTATAGGATAGCTTTGCAATAAGGAAAACTTAGGTGTAGGAGTACAGCTTATATCCTCAAATCCAACCTGGGGCTTAAGTACTAAGGATAGCATTAGTCACAAGGGTACAAAAGCAAGAGCAAGGGAAAATGGAATCATCATCAAATTACACCACTGATGCAACAAAACAAAAGAAGGGTAAAAGCTTGATAAGGGTTTTGTGAAAAGTCCAGCTATTTTTAAAAGAAAAACAACTCAATAGTAAACCAATTATTTGGAGTCTTGATTCACTGCCTCTGAAAATTCACCAAACAAAAACTTAAATAATTACATAAACACTCAAAGTAGAATGAAAATAAATCAGTCTGTTCACATACCTCCAAACAGCAATTCTAAAACAAAACACGCTACTTCTTCACTTTTATGTTTGCTTTTTTTGATAATGTAAGGGATATTAAAATATAACCAATGAGGTTTTTTAATTGGAATCCTTAGCATTTTTATAGAATTTTTATTGGCAAAAGATCACCCATGTTTATTTAATATAATTCTACCACTCCAAACAAACATGGTTTTGTACTAATAATTCCATTTCTCAAATGTGAAGGCAAACATAAAAAGGCTAACTGCTTTTCCCAGTATCACAGTATCACTTTGGAATATATGGCCTATGTGTTTAGACTGCTTCTGAGTTATAATGTCCTAGTTGGTTTCAGCTTTTAAAATATATATATGTAACTTTATAACTGCAATAGCATACCTGTATTGGGAATATTTTAACGGCAACATATTCATTGAGCAACTGGGCTTTCCAAACACAACCAAATCTTCCCCTTGCTTTCACTTCTAATAATTGCAGTGGCTTCAAACCTAGTAATGGAGAAGGTGGGGGTGGTCCTGGGTCCTGTAGATAAACAAGAATAATAGTGTAAATAAGCAGACCCTGGAACATATAAATTCTAAAAATGAGAAATAAGTGAGTATACTAAAGAATCAACTGACAGAAATAAATGATAAACACATAAGGATGACATTAACTTCAATCTTGCTAGAACTGAGTTTCTCAAGCATCACTAATCTGTAGGGATTACAAAGCAGGCAACTTGATTTAAGAGTTGTCATAATAACAGTTAGCAGTATTGCTTCTCAGGTACAGCAGTAGAAAAAATCTAACACCATTTTTGATCCAGTCTCTCTAATTTTCCCCACTAAGATTTTCTGTAAGCTTTAGATCACTCATAACAATATTTCCTTAGAGAATAAGTATTTGAAAAGTGCCAGGAAAAGCAGATTATGATTATGTCTTAAAGAAAACCTCAAAATATACTTTTTCTAATGGCTATTTAATTTAAAATTTTTTCTTCATTGATTAAAATTTTTTCTTCATTAATCTTAGAAATAACCAGTCATTCTTAAGTACATTGCAGTTAGGTGTATGAAATACAAAAGCATGTAAAAGAAATATTTTATAGCCAAATTGTTTATACTTTGTCCTCATTTTTTAACATATTAACAATTCATCACTTTGTTTATAATTATTCCCAAAATAAATTTGTGTTCTGAGGCCGACTGGCAAAGAAAATATAAACCAAAATTCAAAAAAGAAGTGGTCATCATATTAGATAGCAAGGTATAATAAATAAAAGAAAAGAACACTGCTATAATTAATTTTTAAAACAGAACAAACATAGTATATAAATAGGAGTACAACAAGGGAATCTTCCCTATACAAAGTAGGATGACAACTTTTCTCTGAAAACATTTTATTGGTTGGCTATCTGCCATTCCAGAAAACTTCCAAAGAAAAGCAATAGAAATGTTTCAAGGGCTACATAACAAATGTTGTGAGGAGGACATAAAATTTTTGTTGCAAGAGGGAAAAGTATGATGGCACTGGGTTCCTCAGACATTTGGAAATGTTATGCTACCCAGATCAATACATCTTACTCTGCCTTTCTTCTCCCTCTCTTTTTATCTCCTCTCCTAATGCCTCAAAAACTCCTAGTGATCCTTAGGCATCATTCAGCCTACTGGTGCCACTCAGGTGTTTAAAAGTTCACATCTATCATTAGAAAGACCCTCAACAATAGAAACACTGCAAGGTTATAAAACAGGAAGAACATGCAACTAGACAATCTTTATAAAATGGCTTGAGAACTCCTATTTTAAAACAGCACACTGTAAAATAGATTACTGTAACTCATTTTAAACTCAGATATTTATTTTAAAACGTCTACAGAAGTTGCTTTTTCTTTCCAGGTTCAAAATATGAAGGATTAGTAAGCTAGAGTATTTCTGTTAGCAAAGCAATAGGGCAAGGAGGTCAGCTATTAATCTTACAAGAAGGACAGGTTCTTGAGAATGATTCTCAGTGGGAGGGAACACAAGACTCTCTGGAGTTTCTATGGAAACTACACCATCCCTATCTCATTCTTCAACTATCTCTACCTGTAATTAGAGATTCCACCAACAGGAGTAGTTTGCTTATACAAATGTGAAGACAGGCGAAATGCTGAAAACTACTTTTCCAGAGGCAAAGAAAACCCATCCAGTCTTCAAGGTCCAAGAATAACTGTATAACTGCATAAAGGAATGATTAAGCTAAATAGAAAAGGCTAGAAAGGTATATTTTTCAAAGCAAAAATGCCAAAAACTAAAGTATGCAGATAAGAACTGAAAGCTGAAGAAAGTAATATGGTAGAAAGTAATACAGCTCTAAACTGAAATTTTTAGTGACATAAATAAACTGAGAATGTTTGTTGGTAACATATACATTTATATACTCTCTGTTCTAAAGGGTACCAACCACGGAGATATGATTCAATCTGTAAAACAAGATTTAGATGATTTAATTCACATCTCAAAAATATATCAGTAGTTCAAACAATGATTTGTGTACATTAACTTTAAATTCAAAAGATATACAATAATTTTTAATGTGTATGTTTAGGGAAAAAATAGTTATTTGTTTTCCAAATGCACAGATAAACTTCAAAGTTTCCTTAAGTTTCTAAGGCTCTGTTCAGCAAATTTCTAAGCTACCACTATTTCAGAAAGATATCTTAAGTCACCCTCTTAATATTACAATTATATTCAATATTGTATCATAACAACCATAACACTTCTTTCAAAATTACTTAAAAGTAAAAATCCTCAAATTAAGAGAAAAAAACTGGCCTATTTTATTTTCAGAGTGAGAAAAAGGTCTACAAAGGCACATTCTTGTAGTATTAAAACTTTTAGAAATGTGTTTTTAAATGTAATTTAAAATAATATTCTTTAACAATTAAAAGATTAGGTCTAAAATTGAATAACTTTTTAGCAAAGATAATTGTATAAAATCTATAGCACTCATCAATATAAACTTTTTGATTTTTTAATCAGAAATTATTCAAATAAAATATTAAATGCATTTCTAATATGTTTTATTTATCCAATAATCTAAGAATATTAGGAACAATTTTCAGCTTATTAATATCATTATAGTAGTTTACCCACACAAACACACACAAAAAAACCTTATTTGATTCTAGAAATAAAGACTTAAACCTTTGAAATGTATGACACCCTGGGAAGACAAATGCAAATATAAATGTCAGAAATGACAGCAGCATTCTGTCTGATGTTATCCACAAAATACTGCTTTGCCCTGCTATACTGAAAAACTACTTTTGGGAAAGCATCTAAAAAGGTTTTAAGATTTCATAAAAACTTTTCCTAAGTATCCAGTTATCTTGCAATATACATACTATTTTGGAAAACTAAAAAGATATACATTAGAAATGGCTCTGATTATACTCATGTCATCAGAAAATATCATGCTAAAACTACAGTTATTAGAAAAAGTCTTCTATCCCAGGACTCCTTCCCAATATCATTATTATAACCAACATTAGAATACACAGATAGAGATGGACAGTTGTGAAGTCATCTGTTATCATTTTACTATTTCTGAATTCTCTCCATTTGAAGGGTGAATTCTAATAAAGTTATATAGCCTTAAACATCCAGACAGCAAAAATTCATCAAAAGTTGTATTTCTGCAGCTAGTTCATTTGCTAGAAATGCCAAAGATAAAACTATTTGAAAATACAGATTTCACATTAAAAGATAATGGGCTGGACTAGAAAGCTCTTGTTAAAAATGAGCACATGCTAACATTGAAACTGATGACATCCTCTAAAAATTAAACGATACAAAATTTTTAAGGCTATTAGAGTCATTTGATGTTCTTTTAATCAGCTAAAACAGTCATTTCTATATTCTACTTTAAATAAGTATAAATAATCTTAGCATTCCTTTAAAATCAAAACCTAGTACTATGTCAAATCAATCATATTTTTATAATAAAGGCAGGGGGAAATCCTTATAACATAAATGTATATAAACTAAAGGATGCAAGTAAAGCAACAATAACAACAAAAATCTTAAGGACAAAATGTTTAATATGCATCCACAAAAAATTCCACAACCATAAAACAAACATCAATGCATCTTACCTCTATCATTATATGAAAGGCGTGCTTGTGAAGAAAAAACACAGGCAAAAGAAATTACGATTCATATTCAGAATGAGATGAAAAATGACACATCAGTTACAAAAGGAAAGAGAATAATGATTTAGCTTTTAAAAAGTTGGCAGTGATCCAATGTATTATATCTTTAAATGAATTTTGGGAACTACTTTCCTTATGAACAGAGGAAAGTAATATCAAAAAAAATTCAAAAACAAAAACAAAAGGACCACTTGGATTTTACCTATCAGATGAGAGGTAGTAAACAAATTATTGACTCTAGAACAATACGAAGTTATCTCACCCAACATACTCCAAGCTAGCAAGTGAACTAAACCAAGTCTTAAATAATTACTACTGATTTTTTGAAAAGTACCTAGAGTCTACACTTTAAGACTAAAACAAGCATTTTAACTCAAAATGATATGAAGGAGAACTGGCTTCTGGACACCAGAGGGCAGTATTGCTTTTAACAAAATCTAGCTAGCAGCCCTAAAGAAATTTCTATAGAGCTAGAATCTCTCCTCTGATTATATTTTCTGGGTTGTCTTAAGAATTTTTAGAATCTCCTACTTCTACTGAGTGAATTGCCCCACTCCTTTTTCATGGAAGAAAGTAGGATCACAGCAGTAAGAGAAAAATGTTTCTGGTGTCTATGACTATGTACAACATACTACACTGGTAAAAAAATAATAATAATAATAAGACAGGTAAAACAAATCACCAGAATTAAGTAAAACAGTGACAGACCAAGCCTGACTTTAACCTACTTTCCAGACACATAAAGGCAAAGAAATTAAAGTGAGTCCTAATTAAAATAGAGTTTAAATGAGTTAATCCACACAAACTGATAATATATCAGCAGTTCAAATTTTTATTTAAGTATAATACTAACTTTAAATTTGGAAACATTCAATAATTGGATAAGTAGTAGTGGCCTTGGGAATGTTCCACACACACGTCTCACAATCTGAGGCCAGTCGACTGCTAACAGAGAACAAGATTTTCATTTTTCTAGTCATCCCCAAATAGGTAAGGACTTGAATTTAAAATTGAGAGAAACATTGTTGCTGAGAATTATTCCCAATAGATGGTTATATTCCCCAGTTTCCAATATTTCTACAACATTTCTACAGAGAAAAATAGCACAAAAAATAACTGATAACTCCTTTATCTTTACCGGCTGCTTAGCCAGTTTTTCTTCCTTCTTAATATTCTTTCTGTGATAATGATTCAGAACTATTCATAATTCATCCAAAAGGCTGAGTTAATCCCACCATTAAAACATCTTATCAGTATTCCAGAGAAAAATTCATCCCTTGAAAGCCATGCCATCTGTATAACTACAGATTCCCAAGGTTCAAGGATCACTCAGATCTTGCTTTAGTACAGGTGCTTTCAGAAATAAAGACACCACTGTACAAACACAGTGCAAATAGGTGCTATCCTTACATCTTACCAAAAAGGATATCTCTGCTTATATTATTCCTAATAAATAAACATTAGAATAAGTTATAAAATGACCAAAGCTTAAATGAGTGAAAACAAGAACAGAGCTCAATGTGACAAAAAGGATCATGACAGAATCCAAAAATAACAACAAACTCACTGAAATACACAAAGAGATTTTTTATAAAAATGTATATTTGCTTAATATATTTCCAAATAAACATCAAGATAACAAAAATGACCCACACTAAACAAAAGCCACCAACAACAGTCCTTAAAATATATCCTATGTGACAAAATAACAAGTTAAAATAAAAAAAAAATCACTTAAATATACAGATTAAAAAGTAACCAAACAAACGAGCTGGATTCACAAATTTAAAAATATAGCTTTGAGTATTATTTTCTACAACTCTAGGTAACAGCAAAAATAAAATCAGCACATTAATGTCAAGTAATTAGTTTGGGGAATTAGAAAGAGACTTGCTGCTCATCCCTTAAATGGGAAAAAAATTAGTGCCAAACATCAGAAAAAAATAAAGAGTATTTCTTCATTCATCATTTCAAAAACTGTTTAATGAGCACCTTGTCTGTCAGGTACTGACTACCCCGACCCTCGTGAAGCTTACAGCAGTCCAGAGTAGAGAGACTTACCAATGATTCACACTAAATACATAATTATAAACTAACAGCAATACAAAGGAATTCAGAACCTTAAGCATCTATAAAAAGATACCTGACTTTCACAGGCAGGTGAAATAAGATTTCCCTGAGCACACTCTCAAGTAATGGAGTAAGAACTGGAAGGATGCAGATGAAGTGAAAACAATTTTGGGACTACATATTCACCTTATTCTAACAAATGGGCAATTATTTCCATTTATTGAAAACCAAGTTTCGGAGTGGTAAGTGTTTGAAGATATAGAAGTGAGTTATTTAGGAGTTAAGATATGCAGGTATGAAATACAAAGAAATCTTTCCAGAAACAAAGATTTTTGCTTATATACTATATATATGTTTACATGATTATGTACTATAAATATTCTTTTATTTACTATTTAATCTATTCCAAGATATCTATAGCTCTATCTATATACATATATAAATTTTTCCTTTTTTTTTTTTTTGTACACCTCACTCAATAACCTGTTGGGACTATCAAAAAAGAATTTAAATGTCTCCTCTTTATTATCTAATTATTTTACATTTTAAGAAATTCTACAATTGTTCATTTTTTAAAAGCCTATCGTCAAGCAGATAGAAATAAAATAACCCAGTGTATCAGGGCAAACATTTCTGAGCTAGAAAAGGCAAATATACAATTACAGATTCAATAATACTGATATTTTTAAATGCACAGCCATGATTCTATCTAATTAGATCTTCCATATTCCTTTGTAATGAATCCCACTTCCTACAGTTTCTTTCACCTTGCTCCTCCTGAAAGCAAAGCAAAAATTAACATGGATGAGACAAGGATTCTGGAAAAGTTCCCTACAAAGTGGTTAGCACTTCAGAGCAGACAGAACTGGGATGAAAAGTCAGAAAGAAACGAAGGCATGCCCATTTCTCCTTTTGATTATTGGTCAAAAGCATCAGGTTTCTGACTGACTACAGAAGAAATTTCATTTATTTTAGAATTTGTATCCTGCAGATTAAGATGAAGAAAAGGAAAAGGATGATGTTGTACACAAATAAATTGTGTTGTGGGTAAAATGGTTGTTTATCTACAAGGCTATATATACTTGAAACAGAAATTGTTTTAAATGTAAATTACATAAACTTATCCCTTTATCCTACTTGAATTTTTTATAGACCCTATCAAATTATTTATTGAAATAAGTCATTTATAAGTAATTCAATCAATGAACCTCAATACTTAGAATTAAATGCCCAGGCTTTGCCACAGGGTCGGGGACTCTAAACAATTCATCTATATGTGCCTTAATTTTCTTTATGAACTTGATTAAACAGAACCTATTTCATGGGGTATTTAAAGATTAAATGAATTAACAGGTATAAAGTGCTTTGTATACTGTGTTATACAGAATTCAAAATGAACTATTTTATTACACAAAATTCCAAGTATTAACTTTGATATATATCAATGATAGTTTCAATAAAAATGATTCCTTTTGAGTTCAATTTTTTTTTAACCAGGTAATATATATATATATATATATACACACACACACACACACACACACACACACACACACACATATATATATATAATTTTTTTTTATTTAGAGTCTGAGTCTTGCTGAGTTGCTTTAGAACCTCACTAAATTGTTAAGGCTGGCTTTGAACTAGAGATCCTCTTGCAGATGGGATTATAGATATGAGCCACCACACTCAGCTTGGGTTCAATTCTGAAGTTGCTACTCTGTTGGAAATAACAGCTAACAGTTATTTGAGCACTTAACATTAGCAAAGCACCCCAATGTTTTCCTCCCAATCACTACAGAACTGGACTCAGACATTTTTTCCTTCATACTTTTCTTATAAAATGACTAATGCAACTCCTTTCATAATCTTTGCCCTTCATTTCTGAGCTGCAAAGTAATCAACCAATCAACCTGTTTTTAGTTTACTTAGATACTAATCCACAAAGCTTCCATAACAGTTGTTTTACTAAATGGAGTTTTTCAATTCTATTTTCTCAAATTAAAAAAAAAAAATGACAACAATGAAATAGCTAGCATGAAGGAACAAGTCTAAGATGAGGTCTAGGAAATGAAGACTACAGAGAAAAAGCAAACTCACTTCCTCCTAATTACCATCTCTTTTTTGTCAGGTAAGAAAAAAGATAAATTATATGCTCTGGTCCCTATGCATGGTTCCCATTTCCAAAGGGAAAAATTAATTCAAGATTTTGAAATATAAATGGAGGGCAGAGGCTATAGCTCAGTGGTAAAGTGCTTGCCTAGTATGTGTGAGGCCCTGGGTTCAATCCTCAGCACCACATAAAATTAAATAAATAGAATAAAGGTATTGTTAAAAAAAATTAAATGAAAATCACTTTTAGAAATAAGTTGCTTTGGTTAATTTTAAACTGCTCTAAGCTATTAATAAAACTACATTTTTCTCCCTTCTCCCCCTTCCTACCTTTTTCCTTTGGGACATAGAATTTTAGCCATCTCCAAGTGACCCTGTCTGAGCACTTGTGGGTTGGGGGTGGAATAGCTGAGAATTGAACCCAGGGACACTTTATTACTGAGCCACATCCTCAGCCCTTTTACTTTGAGTAAGAATCTCACTAAGTTGCTTAAGACCTTTCTAAGTTGCTGTAGCTGGCCTCAAAACTTGCAACCCTCCTACCTTAGTCTCCCAAGTTGCTGGTATTATGGGTATGTGTCACCACACTCAGCCTCTAAGTATTTTTAAGTAGAATAAATTATATATGCCCAATGAAAGTAATATTTTCTCAAGGGACATATTTATGAATAGTTTATGACACTGCTCACAATTAGAAGTATATTTTAAAGAAAGCTATAATTTAGGTTATCAATACAAAAGTAATCATATACCATAGTGGAACACAGAAGGAAAAACATGACATAACAGCCCTGTACTATCTCTTAGGCATATGGCAAAAAAAGAAAAAAAACTCCAAGCTGATAAAAATATCACATTGTGCACCTTAAATGTACACCGTTTCTCACACACACACACACACACACAGTTTTGATATTTCCTGACCATACCAAAACACTCCACTAAATTTCACTTAAAAATACATCATTTAATCAAATTAGATAGATTACACATAACAATATATCTTCTGTATACTGTTAAAATAATTCAATTTTAGAAAAATATTTTATAATTGATAAAAGAGGAATAAACTATATTCTCAAGTGAGGTTACAGAAAGTACAGAAGGATATTCACCAAGCTGTTATAAACTGATTATTTTCAGGAAAGTGAGAGAAAAGGGAAAAAGGAGGAGCAAATCATTCTCTTTTTTTACACACCTCTTTCTAAATAATTTATCTTGATACAACAAACATGTATTCATAAGTAGTATTTTAAGTAGAAGAGAGTTTTAAAAGAGAGGGAGAAGGCAAAAGAAAGAAAAAGCAAGAGAATAGATATGTATTAATTAACTCCAACTATTTAGCATCAACTTATGACTTCAAGATGTGCTTCTATGAATACTATAATAACTATTTTGTTATAAAATAAAATTTAATATATTTCCCCTGCATCCTCCCAAATAAGGAAACAGCATATTTTTTCAAATTGACTTAAAAAATGTTATCCTACCCATTCCATGTCTTATTAATTCTAAATGGATCTAAACAGAGACCCATTATCAAGAGAAAAACTTCTACAAAGTACTTTCACAGATGACTTAGTTTCTCAGTGGGTACTAATTTGGCATAGCATAAAATGACAACCTATTATTACTTTAATATTAAGGTCAACAGGATTATTTTCCAGTCCAACTCAGGGATCCCAAACATCAGAAAGTCCTTACTTCTTATCAAACTAACACCTATTTAAATGCCATGATGCAAGGACTAAAGAGGCTGGTATCATTTTTATAACTATTAACTCTGCAATAATAAAGTGCTAATTATATAGCCTTAAAAAAATGAACAAGTGGCTAACATCATATCCTGTTAAAAGGGGATCATTTCTAGCTCCTAAAGTTAATTTTCTTATCAAGTGGTGTTTTTTATTAGCACAAATATAAATCTTATAAGCAGGAAACTTAAACTCACATATAGTCATGAAAGCAATGCAAACAGTTTTATATTTTTACATTCAGTTTACTCACTACATTTTATAAGAACAGCTTCCTATATGTGGAAAGATAGTTTCAGCACAGGCAAAAAAAAAAGTAACCTGGATAACACAAATTGACGGAAAGTTTCAGTCTCATTCTCTTATAAAAGCTGGAATATTTCAACTTCTTTAAAATCCCTCCAAAAATATGACTTCAAGATTTATCTCAAGGCAAAATCCTAAAGCACAAAACGTACAATTGAAGAAAAAAATACTGGAATATTTTATTAACATCTTGGTATAACTCTACAAACAACAAATTCAATTCACTAATTCAGCACTTACAGAATGGTGATTACACACAAACACCTGTGTAAAATATAGCAGTAATTACAATATATACTCAGTCTTTAAGGAGCTTACAATCTAACAGAAGAATGGAATATGAACACAAATTGCTATAAGCCCTTCCCAACATAATTCATCCGAATTGCAGAAAACAGAAAATGACTTGACCACTATTTTGTCCATTTTTTCAAGGATGGTACATAATCAAAACAATTCAGATACATATGATGAATGTTCTAGGATGTAGTGGGAAGAAAGAACCACAAGGCAGAGTACAAGACACATGTTATGCTCAAATTTTATATCCTTTATAGTGGATCACCGGGCGTTATCAAATATTTTTAAACACAGAAACAACATAATCAAACATGTAAAATGCTATTCTAACAATAGTACAGATGAAGGAAGATAAATGAAAACAAGAAAACCAACTATAAGATACAGAATTAATCACAACCACAGATGTAAAAATGTCCTGAACCACAATAGGATCAGTAAGGAAGAAAAGGTGAAGGAATAGGATTTAATAAACAACAAGGCCAAAGTCAGAAATAGTTGTCTACAGGGCTTTCATCCAGTGTAATTGGGAAGAAATTAAATAGTGGTAGAAACAACAGTAGTTATCCATCATAAAGAAGCATGGCTTCAATTTTTTAAAAAAATAACAAAATGCTTTTTCTGTTCTTTTAATTATGCTAGATTTGTTTTAGAATGATTTTTGTTGGTTACTAAAAATCATAATTAAAAGAACCATGTTTTTAAAGTATTTATATCCCTGTATCACTTCTTCAAGATAAAAATACTAATGAAACCAGAAAAAAAAAAATCTAAACAACCCGATGTCTTAAAGAATCCTACCATTTAAATATCATAACAGTTTTATTAATTATGATGCCACCAATTCCTAACAACAGACTACTTTATTCACAAAATAGTCTTTAGCCAAGATATTTTTATTGGTATAATTATATGTAATAGTGGGATTCATTATGTCATATTCACACATGCACATAATTTGATCAATCTCATTTCGCTAACCAAGGATTTGAGAAATTTCCCTAAGAAAGTAACAACAAATTTGGTCATTGTGGTAAAACATTTAAAGAATTTGGAAGAAGAATACTCCAATAATCCATGGCAAAAATGTTAAAATCTTTTCTCAAATAGTCTTGAAATTACACTGGATATACATGAATGTGGGGTAAAATTCATAAAGACACCTTAATACCATACATTCAGTATTCCTCTCCTACCTACCTCTTAACCCTTCAAAATAGTAATTTTGGGGACTATTTTTCCAACAGGGTTTGAACTTTGAACCCAAGGACACTTAACCACTGAGCCACATCCTCAACCCTTTTTTGTATTTTATTTAGAGACAGAGTCTTGCTGAGTTGCTTTGGCCCTCACTAAATTGCTGAGGCTGGCTTTGAACTCATAATCCTCCTGCCTCAGCCTCCTGAGCCACTGGGATTATAGGCCTCTGCTACCAAGCCCAATGCTAAAACAATTTTTTATTTTTTTTAATATTTTTTAATTATAGGTAGACACAATATATTTTATTTTTATGTGGTGCTGAGGATCAAACCCAGTGCCTCACGCATGCGAGGCAAGCACTCTCCTGTGAGCCACAATCCCAGGCCCTAAAACAATTTTTTAAATGGAAAATACATTTCTTTCTCTTTCTTTCTCTCTCTCTCTCTCTCTCTCTCTCTCTCTCTCTCTCTCTCTCGGGGGGGGGGGGGGTGTGCTTGAGATAATGTTAATGTGAGATAATGTTACTGCTTGTTTTGGTACTTAGACAAACTATTCAATATCCAAAAGTAGAAAAATAATTTATCCTATACAATGATTCTGAGATGGCAGGAGATGTTGAATTATGTGAAATACCAGAAGCATCTGCTTTCTAAAGACAGGCAGAACTGAATCAGCAATAGAAACAAAGCTTCAGTATCAGAGGGTTCTTGGTTCACATTCCAACTCTAACACTTGTGAGTTTTGCTGTCTCAATTTCTCTATCTATAAAATTGGAACTTACACTACATATTTGGTCCTGTGAAGTAAGATTAAATAAGTGCTTTCCATATCTGGCTGGTCACAAGATTCACCTGGGAAACTTACTGAAAAAATAATTTCACAGACCACATTCCATATTTTCCAGGGTATCATCCAGGAAATTATATTTTCTAACAAATCCCAAATATAATCCTTATACACTAGTATTGCAATCTGGAAATTATTGAAAAACTTTTTCTTTAAATGCTTTTTATATTATAATTTATGTATTTATGTATAATAATAATGGCACCCCAGAACACACATTTACATCTTATGTAAATCAAATTATCATTAATTATTTTTAAATAAAAGGTAAGCCTTTTGTCACAGGATGGCTACTGAACACTCTTACAGAACTACAGTTTGCATAAACCATACTGTTTCAGAGACAGTGAGAGGTGATGAAAGCGAAATTCCACATCAATGGCAATGCCTCTTTTCCATGGTTTATGCAGCAAGAAAGCATAAAGTCAGGCTCATCTTGCATTTTTCTTCAGGTTACTATATCACTAAATCTGTATTTCTAATTTTTTTCTGCAATTCATATAAATTTATAACAGCAATCCAAGTACTAAATAAATGTGTACGATAACATTAGTAATTGCAACAAATATCTAAACGGTTCAGAGACAGATATTCTTATATGATCCAGGTTCTTATGGTATCTTCCTTTTTTGGTGGTGGGGGGAGATATTGGGTTTGAATCCCGGAGCACACAACCACTAAGCCACATCCCCAACCCTCTGTATTTTATTTAGAGACAGGGTCTCATTGAGTTGCTGAGCACCTTGCTTTTGCTGAGGCTGGCGTTGAGATCTTAATTCTCCTGCTTCAGACTCCTGAGCTGCTGGGGTTATGGGCTTGTTCCACCATGCCCCATGCATTGTTCCTTTTAAAAAAAGGAACTCTTGAATTAATTAGTATTTCTAAATAAAGTGATCTGATATAGATTAACAAGTCCTTTATAAAAAAAAGTCTTAACTACAACTTTATATCTATATTGGATATAAACTAATATAGGATTATATTATCTTTTTAAAATTCTTTCTATAAAAACCTTAACAAATTTATTTAAATGTGGGTTCTAGTTTATTTATATCACATCACAAATCTATGGTAAATTCAGAAAACTACTATAATATTGAATACTCTTCTAAATTTAGGTACTAAAACAAAAGTTTAAAGTTTCTACTGACAAAGACAAAGTGCACCCTATGGTTATCTGGAGTAAATTATATACATTAGGTACTAAAATTTTTTACTTTAAAACACTTTTTACAAATGATTTTTAATAAATCCAAATGTAGCCACTACTGTTTAAAAGTTAAAATGTTTCAGTTATTTACATACATAAAATATTGTTTATGTTTTATTACATAATATTACATAAAATATTGTTTATCCAATTTATTGAACAATGTATTTTATTTTACCTTTGGGTTTACTTCTCCATATACATATCTTCCAAAGGTTATGGAGATCAATGATCTAATACTAACAGATTGCTGCAAGTACTAAGAAAGAAGTGTGTTACGTAAATAAAGCTTAAAGGGAAGAAGTTGTTATGGTCATTAAATTATAGGACTTTACCATTTTCTTCTATCAAGTTTTAACCATTAATCCTACTGGTATTACAAAAACAAAGTTAAACCAAGAGATCAAGAAGGCCATAGTAATCTGATCTTAAGAGTTAAAAGAAACTCAATAAAAACTAGAATTTAGAGAGATGTCTCAAGCAAGTATAACCAAAAGTTTTCAGCTTTCCTGGGCCTGTAGAACATTAAATTACCTCCATAAAAAGTTCTTGTAAGGCACTAGACCAGTGTCAATTGTCCTACATGTTAGAGAATGAGGAAAATGTAATGCATTTAATCTGATTACCAATCACATCTCTATTTCAAGAAATATTTAGGGTAAGGTGAGTAAGAAACAAGAGCGTTAAAAAAAAAAAAAAGTTTTTAGTCTTCAACAGATACTTTGTATGTTGGGAAAAAAAATTTTTTTGAACTACCAGTAACACATGAACACATGATGAGAAATGTTGCTCTTCTGCTCCTCCCCTCCCCCTAAAACACTTTTTATGGAGATATGTTCCTAAATTATGATACTTCTTTTTCATACTTTCTTGGTTATCTTCCTGGGTCCATCCTAATGTTTGGACAGTAGTATTGAAAAAGGCCCAGAGATTTAAGAATAGAGAAGAGGTTGGAAAAGAAAAAAAGGGTTATGATGACACTTCTTCTCTACCATTAATTAATCCTCAAGAAGAAAGTAGGGTGTACCTCCTACTTACACATATTAGAATGAAAGCAAAATTCTTGCAAATAATTAATGAACATTTGAAAATCAAAATTAATATTTGAAAATCAAATTTTAAAAAATGTTATTCATACACATTAATTATACAGAGAAAATAGGAATAGGAATACCCCCCATTCTACTCTACCTCAACTTTTGAGAAAAGTTTAGAACATAGCAAATTAATGTTTGTAAAATAAGCTGTAGTTCTCATGACAATAAACATTCAAAAATTAACTCAAAAAGAAAATAATTTGTTATTTAGTTTTACCACAGTAATATTTCTTTAAAATATAAAATTTTAAGTAGTACAAAGTATAGCGCAATAACTTACTTGAGTTGGAACAAGTACAGGAGGGTAGGCCATCTTGTGATGCCTGTATACCCAAAATGCACATATGACAATCCCCGCAATTAACATAAGTGGCACCAAGGAATAGAGCAGAATGTTGTAATAGGGTGGCTTAGGTGCAACTGGATTTGAAGTGGCTGTAGAAAGGGGAAGGAAAAAACAACTCAGATTTGGTCTATAAAATTCTACAATATTTATCATAGTGTCAAATATTTGAAAAAAATAGAATATGAGGAAACAGAAGTATCCTATCAACACAAATATTCTTTGTTTTCAGTCTACATGCTGAACAATCTTATGTATTTTCCCTATGAACTTACGCTGTGTGACTTCCATCTCCGGAAAATAAGAAAATTTTTCATTACACATATTGCCCTCACAGCAACAAAAGTAGACTTCAGGACTGTCTTTTTTTTCTATACAATCAGTCCTACAAACAGAAGAGAAATAATCAAAATCAATATTCTAAGAGATAAATAATAAATGAGTCACTTATACTCAACTTCAAGATTTTTATTAATATTTGAGAATCACATTTTTTAAAAAAATTTTTATTGGTACACATTTATTATACAGACTAATTATCATTTCCTAAAAGCCAAAAGTATCCTAGACTGCTATTACTAAATCTCATCAGGAAACAGACAAAAACAGCTGAATTTATGACATTCACATGAATTCCTTGAGACCAGTGCTTTAATACAGTTTTTAATAAATAATCTATGCCAAGCATCTTTTTTCTTTCTTTTGTTAATTATTAGAAAAGCTTGAAGAACAACATAAGTCAATGAGAAAATTCAGGCTAGCAGTGCTTTTGCTCACTGGAAATATAGCTTTCCCATTTTTATGAATATTAAAAACTAAAAACTTCATATAAATCTGTGTATGTATGTGTATAATAAGGAATAATAATAAGTATACACACATACATATAACTATTGTATAAGCATATTTCAAAATCAGAAATCCAAACTAGCTTTGGGAATTAATATTGTCATTTTTAATAGTAATAGATTTGTTTTCAGAACACAATGAGCAAGACTGGGTTAAGCATCAAGTAATGAACAAATATACAATAACAAACATATAGGACCTAGTAACTCAAATTGCTAAGAATTAAATGGAATTAAGAAGAAAAGGGGGAGGCAGTCAATGGGACCTAAGTCACTGAAAAGACGTGGATTTATCCTCTAGAACAACCCCTAATCAACTACCAAGAAATAGCTATATATATTTAAGTAAAAAAGAATCACCCTTTTAAATAAACTGAATCTTTGTGATCGCTGTAAGAAAAATAAAGTTAAATTTAACTATTAAGGGAAAAGTTCCAGAAATTTCAAGAAGATAGTTTTAACAAAATCAAATTTTAAATTATAATCTATACTAATACCTATTTAGTATAAAGTAAAGAGATAAATCTAAGTTTTAACAATGTATAAGAAGAAATGTACAAGTTTAAAAATTAATATTCAGATTCATACCTCAAGTTATAGGAGATTAACATGATTAAACACCTAGCTGAATTAGTTCAAGAAAATTACTTTTCGCCATCCAATTTCATTTTTCTTTATTTTCTTCCACATTTGGACACTGCTTGAATCTTTCTTCTTTTCTCTTACTTCTTTTACCATCCTTACTAAATTTTTTTCAATCAGATTTAGAGCATTAAAAAAACTCACATACTTCTCTATTAGCATTTAACCTCCCCAAACAAAGCTAGTGTAGTAATTATCACTCTAAGAGAGCATGTATTTGCACTGAATAATGAAGCACTCCACAGACTTTCAGTGAATGGCTCACAACTCATTTCAACATTGAGTCTCACATGTTGAAATGCTGGTTTTAGGTAGGAAACAGTTTTTACTCTCCACCTCCCCCCAGAAAGAAATCTCTGATCTAAACTAATTAAAAGAAAGTTTCCCAAATCCCTCCTATTTACCTTTCATAATAGGTCTTATCACTTGACTACTTTTGGTAGCAGACAGACTAATAATCAGAAATACTGCTAAAACATGTGAAGTGTAAAAAAATAATCCTTGGAAAATTCAGACTTACAAGGATACCCTAATCACTAAAAATATACCAAAATAACTGCACTTTAATTTGTCATGAAATGTGAAACTAGTCCAATTTTCAGGGTTTATTCAATGTATGTTGTTATTAGTCACATATGACTAGCTGATTAGAGATCACAGGTAATCAATTGATGCTCCTGAAAGTAGATATCAGGTTCAGTATAAATGGCATCATTTACTTTCTGCTGTAATGGAAATTCTGTGGCTCAGTATCTACCCAACTTCTTAGAGAAATATCAAAGGCAGTCAATAACATGACCACTATATTTTACTTCCAGTGCTGAACAATTTATAAAAGATCTTTTAAATAAAATGTAGCTTCCTAAGAGAACTACGTTAATTCTGCTGTAATTCTGAATGTCAACTTAAAATGTCTCTTGGGGTAAAGAACAAAGGCCTATGTAGCAAGAAAAAAGTAGGGTGGGATGTAATAAGATCAATTTCTTCCAAATACATAAAGAAGAAAACTGAAAGGAAATTAAATACTACAATTAAGGTTTAGTCTCCTTGAGGATATTTTTCAACAGATATACTCTTATAAAGCAATTTTAAAAGTACTTTTTCCTTAAAATTGGCATAAAAGTTCATAATTCTGACGTGGGCAATGAAATGATTTTTCCTTAAGAGGTCTCATTACTGGATAGAATATTCAAAATATATCAAGAATAAAACGTCATAAAGATACCATGTTTATTACTTTAAAATACATATCTTGTCATTAGAGCATATTATAATGGTCTTCAAAATTCCATATTTAAAAAGCAAGAAAAATTCATGTGACAATCTATACACTGATCTTATTTCAAAGGGTGGGAACAGGTGCAGGAAAATTACTCAACACTTTCAAAGAAAATAAAGTATGTTCTCACCTGTCATAGCAGTTGATATCATCCAGCCAACAACCTTGTTTCACTATTTCAATGGAACCAGAAATATTCTTCCAGGTAGCAAAACAATGTCGCCGTTTATCTTTGTCACCATAACAGGGTTCAACACCAGTTTGATTGGTTCTGTCTCTTTCCCAATTAGCATTAAAGAAAAGACACTCCTGAGTTTCTGATCTACCAAGTATAGCACCTATAAGATAATAAAACAACAACTTACTATAACATCTTATATTATCATTATAAAAGAAGAGTTTGTCTCCCGAGATAGCAACTTCAGGTATTCCTAAAATGTCAACAATTTACTGTCTTCCCAGTATTATAATTTTAGATTTATGTTTCCAGGTTAATCCCTGGACTTTAAGTATAAAAATAACCACAATAATCTCAGACATCACAAAATTTCTCTGGACAACACCAGTTTCATTTCATTTAAGAATATCCTTGATGAAAAGCAGCAGATACTATTAATTGTATTAATTTTCAAACACTGAATAGACTTCTTTTCAATACCTGTGACAAAATAGGAACTAGGCAAACGCAATTCTGCTGCACAGCAAAGCATAATGGTTGCCTCAAGAAAAAGCCCTTGTATGACTATACAATATACAAATTCATACTTGGGTATCTGGCAGATAAGTTCTTAAAAGTAAACCAAGTAAAACTGTTACCTCAAGAAAAAAAAATGGACAGGGTCTCTCACGTGCGAGGCGAGCGCTCTACCACTGAGCTACACCCCCAGCCCCCAAAGGTCTCCTTTAAAGAGTGAATAATGAAATGCACTAATCTCTAGAAGGTCTATATAGTTGAGAATATTTTCTAAATGAATTATGGGTACTGTTACAAAAGCATTTATAAGTAAATCCAATGTGTAAGACAAATCAAGGGATGGAAAGTTCATCAGTGATACCAAACCAACTAACTTTAAAGAAACTATGTTTAATCTTAGCTGGGAAAGCAAGTAACTAAAATATTCAAAATAATTTGTGAGGGGAGTACAAAGGTGAACTCATACTTTTTTTACTTTAAGGGTCACTATACTTATAGAATTGTGTATCTAGGGGCTGAGGCTATGGGGCTCAGTGGTAAAGCACTTGCCTAGCATGTGTGAGGCACTGGATTCGATTCTCAACACCACATATAAATAAACAAATAAAAAAGGTCCATACATTTAAAAACAACAATAAAAAAGAACTGTATATCTAAAACAATATATTTTATTCTATCATAAATTACATTTAAATAAAGCTGATTTGAAAACAAAATTGAAAAGAAACTACCTGAGTTTGGTATGGAATCAAAGAAAAGCATCCACAAATAGCTAATACATTATTAAAATATTACTCCTTTCCCTAACTATATATCTGTGTATGGCCAGATTTCCTTCATATACTTCATTCAAAATAAAATATCACAACAAACTTAACAAAGAGAAGAGTTCAGTTGTCTTCTACTAAAACAATCATGAAAAAAATACCTCTTTGTTTTGGAATATATTTTCATAAAGATCTGTTCTTTTACTAACAGAACAGACTTATTACTATTAATATTTTATATACAAATTCATATAATATTTTATATTCATATAATATTTTTATACAAATTAATATTTTTAAGTTTTCTGTCTTCATTTCAAATATGATTAATATTAACAGATACAACCCACATTTTTAAAAAGTTCTTTGAGGTTTCTGAGAGCCTAAAGAAGTCCTAAGAAGAGCTGCTCTACAAATGTACTATCACAGAGTTATAATTATAAGCCACTAGTATCTATGAGTAGTAATGGCGCCATGGACTTTTCCCTCAAGTATGGAAAAAATAATAGCATAAACTGACAGCACACTATGCTGGTAACTGTCAACTGCAGTGTATAAAAGAAGGACTGATACTACTACTTACCTTGTACACAGCCATTTTCTAAGTTATTCCTTTTCAGAAACTTGTTCAAAATATGAGCAAACTAAGTTTCCTCCTTTACCAAAAAACCCCAAAGCAATCATTACTGCCCACACTTTATCTTAAAACAGAGATGGCAAACTTTTTCTGTAAAGGTCCAGACAGTAAGTATTTTAGGCTTTACAGGCCATATGGTCTGTCGCAACTACTCAACTCTGCTTGTGAAGCACAAGAGCATCCACAGACAGTAAATGAATGAATGTGGTTGTGTTCCAATAAAACTTTATTTATGAACACTATAAAAATTCTTCTAATTTTTGCATCTAAAAATTTTTTTAAAAAATTTTTCAATCATTTAAAAATGTAAAAATCTTTCTTTAGGCTGCATTTGACCCATAGATGGTGTGGTCTGCTACCCTGTCTTAAAACTATGTCCTGATTACAACAGTACAGCTAACTTGCCTTGTGTTTATTTTGTTAGGGATGGGTATCCTGTGAATTTTATTCATTTCATTTATGTTAAAATACCACCGTATAATTACCTTCAATTTATGAAAGAAGTTTCCACTGAGGCACAGTAATACCCCTTAAATTAAACAAAACTGAAGAACAAAGAACCCTGCCCTTTGCAACTCTGGTATTAATTCCAATCAAGGAGTGGCTGCCTGAAGCACTGTACTAAAAAGGATTTTGAGGATTTTTCTGAAAGGATTTTACCATTTAGAAGGGAGGAGAGCAACACCAATGTCACATCAATTTAGACAGAGTACATTTAGATAAAAGATAAGCTAATGGCCATTTTATTTATTTAAAAAGTATTCATACTAATTATTTTTTAAAGGTAAACAATATTTCTGAGTGATTTTCTAGATCCAGACTATCATTTCATTGATATGAAATATAGGTAGAGAGAAAATGTCTTATGGAAAAAACTATGACAATCTCTCCTCTACTCCTCAAGCTGATCTGTAATCAGTTTCTATGCTATCACACCTCTAACTAAACACTAAACATAAAGAGGTACCTATAAAATAAACCAAATTATATATATTTTTATATTCTTAAGCTCACATTGTAACTTTAAAGGCGTGGTTTTAAAAAGATGGCAAAATAATTTACATGTATTAGGTTTTAATGGCAGGTCCTACTTTCTGAAACTTTCTCTCTCTCTCTCTCTTTTTTTTTTTTTTTTTTTTTTTTTTTTTTGTGGTGCTGGGGATTGAACCTAGGGTCTTGTACATGCGAGGCAAGCACTCTACCAAGTGAGCTAATATCCCCAGCCCCTGAAACTTCATGTTCCTATACAAAAGTGTATTCTATCAAAAAAAACTCCATATGCTTAATGTTGTCATTTTTAAAAGAAATAAACATACATGAAAAGTATGCATTCAGAGTTAGTACAGTGATTCTTAAACAATGATGTACATCAGAATTCCCTTTGTATTTTCACACATTCACATATTAAAGTGCTATTTTCTTATGCCCTGGAAATGCAGTAGATGAAAAGTACATTTGGGGGATATACACACACACACACACACACACACACACACACATACATACACACACATAGTATTCACTTTGAGTTCTTTTTTTCTAATGTTCATTCCAAGTTAAGAACCATTGGCTTAATAGGCTTTGGCCTGTACCTGCAGACTAGCTCACAAACTGCTGCCTTGAACATGCTAGCAAATCCCTCAATTCAATTTCCAAATTATTTTCCAGATCCATAATTCACACTCCATCTTATTACAGAAAATTTAGACAGGTGGATCCAGCATCAGATTTAATTTAGATAATATTTATATATTAAAAATACTGGTTATACATTAAAGACTAGTACTAACTGTTGCATTCGTCCTACCATTAAAATATACATACATGTGAGCGTGTGTATGGGGTATGGGGGCAAGGGGGTCAATACACAGAATTTGATATTTGGTAGATTACTGGACCATAAAATAACCTTGAAGAATTAATGTTCAGGGCTGGGGTAGTGTCTCAGTGGTAGAATGCTCACCTAACACGCATGAGGTACTGGGTTTGATTCTCAGCACCACATAAAAATAAAATAAAGATATTGTATCCACTTAAAACTAAAAAATAAATATTTAAAAAAAGAATTAATGTTCAATCTAAAACGTTTTTCCTTTGCAAAAAAAAAAAAGAAAGAAAAAATTTCACCTAAAGCAACTGCATCTGAGGACAATTCAAGTTTTGTTTCTTAAAAACATAAAATATTAAAATACAGCTCATCAATTTTACACAATTTCTTCCAAACAACAGAAGTAAAGGCATTTATTCATTGATGGGGCCAGTATTACCTTGATACAAAAAAAAAAAAAAAAAAAAAAAACGCAGAAAGGAAAAAACACACACCAATATCTCTTATCAGCTTAGATGAATCAGTTCTCAACATAATTTTAATAAGTGGAATCTAACAACATCTTTTTAAAAGTGAAAACTACATCACAACCAGGTTTAATCCAGATATACAAGGTTGATTGATTCAGCGTTCAAAAATCAGTCAATGCAATCTACCAAATCAACAGGCTAAAAGTGGAAAATCCCACGGTTTTATCAATTGATACAGAAAAAGCAACACCCATTAATGATTAATAAAAAACAAAACTTAGTCCCTAGGAATAGAGAGGAACTGCCTGAGTATCATAAAAGAATATTATACTAAAAAACCTACAGTTGACATCATACTTAATGGTGAAAGACCAAATGCTTAGGAAACAAAGTAGTAATAGCCACTCTTATCCCTCTTATTTAAAATGGTACTCAAAAGTTCTGGCTAATGCAATAAGGTAAGAAAAGGAAATTAAGGGGATACTGGCTGAGAAAGAAGAATAAAATTGTCTCTATTTTCAGATGATGTTACTATTTATATAGAAAATCACAAGATACCTTAAAAAATAATCTCCTATGATAAATGAGTTCAGTCAGGTCACAGGACACAAGATCAATAAACTAAAATCAACTGCATTTCAATATACTGACAACAAAGTGGAAATTAAAAATGCAATACCAGTTACAATTTGAAGCTATAACTTAACAAACATATCATATATAAGATCCCTATGATGAAAATTATAAAATGCTGATGAACCAAAGACCTAAACAGTTGAAGAGACATACTATGTTCATGTCATGGAACTGAGACTAATAAAGATGTCAGTTCTCCCTAAACTTACATACAGTTTTAGTGCAATTCATACCAAAATTCAGCAAATTTCTTTGCATTAAACAAGCTTACTTTAAATTTTTTTGGAAAAGAAGACTAATGTGGGAGAAATCACTCTCCACTTTCACAATGTTAAGATTTACAACACCCCTTAAGGCTTAACTGTAGTAAATCAAGACAAGTGAAGTACAGGAAGAGGAAAACACACATAGATCAGTGGAGCAGATAAGACACCAGAAATAGATCCACACAAATATGTTCAATTAATTTTTGCAAAATGGACAAAGCAATTCAATGGAGGAAGGGTAGCTTTTCAAAAACGGGTGCTGGAACAACTGGATCTGAAGTAAATACATCTTGAATGCCCTCCCCCTCACTATATAATGTTATTCTAGTAATTCCTGAAAGTCCAGCTCTTTCAGAAAGCCACCCAGGCAAAATCTCATGTATGTGACAGTTTTCAAGTTTTCTTAAGATACACATATCAAAACCCTAACTCTTTTAATCAGGACTCTTTCTTCTCCTAAAGTGCTCACTAACTGATCCAACATAAATTGTTTTATATTTATTCAATGTTTTTAATCAGCTATTTATATATGTACTTTTACATATCAGAATGCTTTGGGGGATTAGATTTTAAGCATTCTCACCACAAAATGTAAGTATGTAAGGCAATGCATATGTACATAAGCATCATTTAACCATTTCATAATGTACACATATTTCAAAACATGTTGTACATGCTAAATGTATATCATTTTGTTTATCAACTAAAATGAGTCAATAAAAAAAAACATATGTCCAGTTTAAGAACTGGGGAATATATGAGTTATACTGACATTTCTTTTCTTTAGACAGAAGATACAAGGTGATGATATAATACTGTCTGAAACTACCACTATGTATAAAGAGGTACGCCACTGAAGGCCTACCCTAAACTTGTGCTTCCTATAAGCAACTCAAGTCTTCTAGGAAAGGTTAATGAAATTTCAAACATAATAAATTCAACTCAAAAAACAATTCTTATTTCCCTTTCACATATCATTACTCTTGCCACTTTATGGACAGACTACATGTTCAAAGAATCAACTATGGAAGACAGATCACAGTGAATGATGTTTTTTAATCCAAAATATCTTCTAAATCAGGCAGCCCTCAATATGAAGGATCCCTAATTTTCCCCAAGAAGATTTTCTTTTATCTTGACTAACTTAAAATATACAAATTTTTTATGTTTACTTGATACAGTTTAATGTATACTGAATGTTAATTTAGCCTTATGTTTTAAATCACAAACACAAATTTAATAAAACAATTACATTCAAACTTTACCTGTATCTTCAACAAGTGTCTTATTACTTTCTTTTTGAGTCATCAAAAGTATCCTAAAAGGCATAATCTTCACTTCCATTTAAGTTGTTTTGAAAAGCAATACATTTTAAAAGTCATATATAATACTCTCAATAAAAATATCTTTTAAGACAAAAATATTCATTCACATAATACTAAGGCAGTTAGTTTTTTAATAGTTCTATACGTATATGTTGTGATTTCCATAAATAACATGTTAAGCATCCTAATCCAAATATCTAAAACACAAAATGCTCCAAAATCTGAAACTTTTTAAGCAGCAACATGATGCCACACATTGACATCTCACAGTCAAAACAAGATGCATTAAAGATACTGTTTAAAACAAACAAACAAAAACCTTCAGGATATGTATATAAGATGTATACAAAACTAAAATGAATTTTGGGGTCCCATCACTAAAATATCTCATTATATATGAGAAAATACTCCACAATTCTGGGTCCCAAGCATTTAGAATAAGGGTTATTTATCCTTTAGTTCTGTTAAAAATAAAATAACAGAAGTTTCAAAATATGAAAAATTTTATAAAAACTAAAATATAACACCTTATTTTAAGGAATAAATTTTTAGAGAAAACTGCTTTACATTGGATGTATGCAGATAAAAGAACTGATCATACACTTGTTCCATAAATAAAATCACCAAGATAAGGGCTAGATAAATGTAGTAGGAATTTGGAAATGATAACCTAGGACCCCCATTAGAGTTTCTAAAACAAGTACAATCACCACCTCTGTATCATCAGTGGCTAACACCATATAGACACTCAATAAATGTGCACTAAATCAATTCACAAAGACCTAGAAGAATTAGAAAAGGCTGTATGGCCAGGTGTGATGGCACCCACCTGTAATCCCAGTGGCTCAGGAGGCTAAGACAGGAGGATTGCAAGTTCAAAGTCAGCCTCAGAAACTTAATGAGGCCCTAAGCAACTTAGGGAGACACTGTCTCAAAATTTAAAAAACTAAAATAAACAGGTGTAGCTAAGTGGTTAAGCATCCCTGAGTTCAATCGCTCATAACAAAAAAAAAAAAAAAAAAAAGAATGAAAATTAAAAGGATTTAGGGAGGAAATGGGACTAGAGCATGACTACTAAATAGAGACAGAATTAAAGTAAATATAGGCAGAGAAGATGAAACTACAGTCAAGGTTGTGAACAGTGTTTGCCCTCACTGGATGGAAGCATTTCATATTCTTTAGTACTGGATATGGTACACTAAAGGAAAAAAACGTCTTGGAAGACAACAAAAACATAAAATTGCATTTTAAAGATTGATCAGAAAACAGTAAGTAAACTGTGTTGGAAATGGAATGAAAATCATGAAGCCATACTAACCAATCAATAAAAAACAATGGTCTATAATATGCATGTCATAGGTATCATCAAAAGGATTAGCAAATTAGAGTACAGAGATCAAGTTTTTGCTTACCACAGTCCCCTATTTAGTCTCCCTGAGCATATAAAAGTAATATATAAAACTGAAAAGGCTTATTAAGTTGGATGGCTGCATTTCTTTTTTTCCTATATTTTTATTAATGCATAATTATATAATGGTGAGATTCATTATTATATATTTATATATGAACATAACAATACACTTTGGTCACTATCATTCCCCAGTATTTCTCCTTTCCTTTCTTTTCTCACAACTCCTAGTCCCTTTCCTTTACTAGGTAGCTACATTTCTAAATGTTTATCCAACTTCCAATAAAACAAAGCTTGCTTCCAAACATGTTTATCCTATGTTTCCCTGTTGCTAACTCTTTTCCTGATATTTACACCGTCATAAAAGATATATATTGCCCAGGATAAGTTAGATATCTTCAAAGAAAAAGCACAAAATAAAGTACTTTTTGCCTATAGCCACAAAACATGGGGTATATTTATAAATGCCGAAGTCTTAAGATTAAAATAGTTCTATGTAGTCTTTTGGCATTCATTCAAAAGATGCTTTACACCAAAACAGGAATAAGTAAATACAAGTTTTACTAAGATATTTCTGATATTAGATATTCATTTGCCGGCAAGGAAAGGGAATCATGAGGACTGTAGCTGGAGGCCAATAATCCCATCAGATTAATAGGCTATTTTTAAAGAATGTACAAAAGCCAAAACTGAGCATAAATTTAGGGGAAAAAAAGATGAAAGGTAGATTCTTAAAAATCACAACAGAGCTCCTAGTAGACAGATGAAGTACCCAAACACATAATATTTCTATCATTTATGCTTACTATGAAAGTAATGTGAAACATAACCCTTGAAGAATCAATCAGCAGTGTCAAGAGTGAGAAAAGTGGGGGGCGGGGGACACAGCATGACAGCCACCATAAACACTCTCATCAAAGTAATATCTGGAAGTTTAAAGGAGAGCTTAAATAATAATAATAATAATAATAATAATAATAATATTTGTTAAAAGTAGCTTTTAATAGCATCACAGTAGTTATTTTAAAGTAAAAAGACGTAAGCTGATAACTCACTACGACATTAAATAACAGATGGATACGAATCACTTAGCTAAGCTTTTTTTTTTTAAATCACAAGCTTTTTTCATATGTATAACTGTGTTGCTTCAACTTACAAAGAATAGAATTTCTAGTATCAAAAAAGTAAAAAGAAAAACTAAAATTCTTGTTTACTACATTTGTGCTACATAATTTCTTTCCTATTGAAGACTCATTAATTTGTTTCTGTATGATTACAAATACATTTTAGGTCTTTTGGTGCCTTTTCTTTCTATGTTAACACACAGCTTAGAGGTATCACCTTCCCTATTTGGCTGCTCTGGGCTGTTTTTAAACTTTACGAAAACTTAACACTATCCAAAACTTGCCCTAAAGTCTAATTTGTCCACAAAGACACAGAAAAGTTTGAAATACGATGAAGGAAATGTTAACTAGCTCAAATTTTCTAAAAAATTATAAAGCTAAAAATAAAATAAATTCAAGTTAAATATATAAATCATAAACTACAGAATTAGAAAATCTAAACCAGGATTTTTAAAGGAAGTGTCACTGAAGTAAGAAAGTTAGTCATCATTATCTCTGCCTGAGCTATAAGCAATACTCTTTTTACCTGATTTCCTAGCTTCTACTTTGTCTTATACAATCAGTTCTTCATGCATAAACCAGACAATTCCTTTATTAAGGTTAAAACAAAAAATATCAAGCCACTCCCCCAACTTAGAGCCATTCATTTAATGGCTGCCTGCCACACTTGCCTTAAGATAAAAAATATAAGAACTTTAAAAGTCTGGCTCCTCTTCAGCCTCAATTCCTACCAGACAAATGGACTTCTTTCTTTAAATATCAAACTCTCAGGTGATACATTCTACCACTTTTCCATCATCCCCAAACCTCCTCCCCCTTCTTGTGTTTCAAATCCAAAATTATTTGTTTATTTATTTTTATTGGTTCTTTTTAGTTATACATGACAGTAGAATCCCTTTTAATGGATGAGATAATGGAAGGAAGTAAAAACATTGAGAAAGTGCTTGAAAAAGTTTGCTATGATTTGAATGTTTATCACTCTAAACTTCTGTCTGAATTTACAATTGCCAATATAAGGTACTGGGAGGTGGGGTCTAATGGGAGGTGTTTAGACCATGGTTTTAATGCTGTTATAAAAACGGCTTTTGGAAGTAGGTGCTTCCTCTTGCCCTGGTACCATGTAAGGATACAGTAAGAAGGCCTACACCAGATGTTGGCACCTTGAGCTTGAATTTCCCAGCCTCCAGAACTATGAAGGAATACATCACATCATTTATAAATGACTCTGTCTCATGTATTCTATTATAGCAGCACAAAAGAAACCAAGTCAAATTTGAAAAAAGCTCACCAAAAAAAATGCAAAACATCATCTCTAATTTAGTTTCTTAAACTACTAAAAGCACAATTTGATTGCATTTTAAGTTTTCAAAATACATAAGGTATCATCTTCTCCACTCCCATGAAACTACTTACATCTTTAAAACACTTAAAATCAGTTAAATTTCTGATAGTTGTATAATATTACCTCTCCCTTAAAAAAAAAAGCTAACTAACTTGCTATTTAATTTATAAGAGACAAGGGAAAGCCTGTAAATCTAAATCTTTATCTTAAAGAAAAACAAGAGAGAGAGAGAAAGAAAGCGAGACTATTCCTTTAGTCAGAATAACATGAACATGTACCCTTTCACAGAAAATCAACCAGAAACTTCAGATTTACATTCTACATCAAATGAATAT